>NC_137238.1:8026269-9295937 GCF_051294905.1 Botryllus schlosseri | reverse complement strand
GCCGATCAAAATGCCGTCGCGGGCCGAATCCGGCCAGCGGTCCGTATGTTACCCGTCCCTGCGCTAAATGCTGGACGTGATATGTTCATAAAATATGTGTTTATTCGTTTTGGTGCCATAAATGTTGCGATCACACCGAAAGTGTCGTTGGAAGCGTTATGCGTTAATATTGCATTAGCCTCCATCTATCTTTGCGGAAATGGTTTTCGGCACTCCTCGTTCATATCAAAACGAAGACGCGGATTTTCAAGACACGACCACGTACTTCAAGAAATACAGCTGCAAAATTAGCTTTGAAATACTAAAAGTCCACCAATTTTTACATGAATAGTATGATGTTATCTTCAGGAAAATCATTATTTTACCGTTTATCACAAGCCTACAGTTCATATTTGCACGAGACAGATGAAGGTTGCACCATAATAGAGCTAAAATTGAACTAAAACTTGAGGGGGTCCGCGAGGGTCCGTGACGGTCAAAAGGGGTCCGCGAAGCCAAAAAGGTTGAGAACCACTGGTCTAGAAACACCATTTACTGCCATTCAGATTCGAAACCCTTCAAACTTAGATCAACATTAAATTACGTATTGCCCTTGATGCTGTATATATTTTTAATGTATTTAGGGCATCAGTAAATCATCAGCTGAGTCTTGGAGATCACTACGATCGGAGAGAGATTGTTACTCTTTTTACGGACTAGCACATCACGCTTTAGCTATGAATGGGACAGTGAATGCGACGGGACCCGTAAATCCTTTCACCAAAGTTGAATATGCTGTGATTGGGACGGCATTCATACTTTTTACCCTTGTCGGAAGCACTACCAACGCTCTGATGATTGTCACCATACATCGTATGAAGAAATCAGTATTTCATATCATCGTGCTTGGACTATGCTGTTCCGATATCATATCAGCTTGGAACAGCCCGTGGTACATGTACGTAAGTCTTTCGGCTCATAACTTTAAGTTACCCCGTTTGCTCTGCATATGTCCTGCGGCGATTCAGTTGACAACATCAGCGGCCACCATTTATCACGTCCTCCTACTGAGCGTTATTCGATTCCGGGGTGTGATCCATGCCATTTCATCTCGAGGAGAAGTTACTCCGAGCAAGTGCACAAGATATGTTATCCGGATCTGGTTCATCTCTGTCGCGCTGTCATTACCATTCTATTTTGCATTCGATGTAGCGGACGGAGACAGCGGTGAAACAAGATGCGAAGCTAAAATGTACAATCTGAGAACCAGGGTGTATTCATACTTACTGTCACTAACAGTGGGAATCCTCATCCCCATGATATTGGTCGTAGTACTGTGTACGGCAATCATCATATTTCTGATACTGCGAAAGCATAGAACATCAGCAAAGTCGAACAGCCCCGCATCACGAAAACGAGAGAAACAGGTCTTGCATCAGCTTGGGATTGTAGCCGCGAGTTCCCTGGTCGGATACGGCGTGGTGTTCAGCGCGACTGTATACATTTTCGCCAGCTTGGAGATAATATCTCGTCGCACGGCCTTGATAATTTCAGTGACTTCACACGCGATACTCCGTATCACCGAATGCCTCAACCCATTGTTTTATTACTTCGGTTCGGGTGAAATAAGAAATGCGGCCAGACAAATGTGGAAGGAGTTGGGAAAGACAGCAAACGTGGTCGTTACAGAAGAAAAAGGGAGCAGTGATCAGCCTGTTGTCGTGACCTCATGAATTACATTCAGTGAAATGTACTGCGATGTCCCATGGCAGTTGTACAAACACCAGGAACTAACTTTTTGAAATGTTCTGTACTTTCAGACACTGCACATCTCAATTTTCACTCATCAACACATGAATTATTATAATATTTGAGATTTTCTTTTGTGTGATTGTACAGACGAGTCCAGTCTTTTGAGTACAGTCTTTTGAAAATATTTTCGATTGTATGCATGTTTTCTGAAATTACTCGGATTTACAAATATAATTGAACCAGTGCTCTACTCAGAGAGTGGGATTCGTTAAATGTTAGGCGGAGAGATATGAGCCGTACAAGTACAGCAGTTCTGGATATGATGACCCAAGCCCGAATGCGTAAGCTATAGGCCTACTGATTGCGTCAACATTGCACCCTGCGTGGGTCAACGGAGCAACAGTTTACCCACATTACTGTGGTTACAGTACAGCTACGGTACGGATATGGTATACACCAGTGATTCCCAACCACGGCTCCAAGGTAGCCCTCTTGCGGCTCTGATTACCCTCTGTTAGACTATGCCACAAAATTATAACAGACGAGAGTTGTGGTTTGTTTCTATAAATAGACTCCAAATTATTTTACTTGAAATATCACGCCCTTCTGCTTTTGGATAATAATATGACTCTTTTCCGTTAGCGCTGTGGGTTTGACCAGGAGAAAGACTGGATTTAGCTCCGCTGTCCTATACGCAATACGATAATAATCCGAATGGAGAAGTCTTTGCCTATCTGGGAGACGCAACTGGAATATGCCTCGCTATTTACCGAAACCGAGTTACAACAACACCCACGAATCTTGTTGCTACGCAATTGCTCGTATTAACGAATGAGCGCGGATATTCATAACCCCGTTGTATTAAAATAATGGTCCAGTGCCATACGAAACTGGTTTTGCACCTCTATAATTACGCATCGTTAGTTACGACGAAGCGTACATATAAAAACAACGAAGCAGGGGATCTCGTCGATCTCGTCTCTACATTATACCAGTCAGAACCTGATTTCACAGATGATTATATAATTAATCATACATACAAAGCGGAATCTGTTATATCAGGGGCAGGCAACATACGGCCCGCGGACAGTTTCTCGTTTAACATGATAATGTGGCCCGCGATCCCAGTCTGCCGAGATTCCTCACTACATGCTTAAACGTCAAATTTTAGTGACTGTATGTTATTATATACGTGCGTGCGCAGCGTGCGAGAGTATAGCTTACGCGGAAGTTCGTCGAAGCGAGAAAACTTGCATTACCGGCATTTACCATGTACTCAACCCTAATGAATTGATATCTTGGTAAATTTGGGGTACCGGGCTCATCGAATGCCTTGAAATATTAATTAAGGATTGCATCATAGTGTCATATATGGTGTGACATTGGTATTCGTCACACTTTTCACTTGGCTAAAGGCAATTTGGCGGTAATTTATGACAGGTTTGCCGACCAATAAATTTGATAAAACTGGTATCAATCGAAAGCCACCGCGGTACTAATTGCGAAAATATAAAATTTATTCTGGTCGTGGCCCTGGTACCCCCCAAAATCAACCTCGAATGTTGCATTGTAACGGAGTTTGATATTATGACGCAGCCATATCGTCTGAGCAGCTCAGGAGCAAGTGTGCACGGGAGTGAGAATGTGAATGCTCAATTGGTTGCACAACAATGGTCAATATGCTTGCGGCTTGAGCTGCTCTCACTTGCACCCAGACGTCATGGCTGCGTCACGATACCAAACTCCGTTACAATGAAACATTCGAAGCTGATTTTGGAGGGTTCCGGGGCCACGAGCAGAATAAAATTTATATGTTTGCAAGCAGTACCGCGGAAGCTCTGATTGACACCCGTTTCATCAAATTTCGCGCTCGGCAAGCTGGTCACTATAGGACACTGTGATTGTACGACTTAGGGCTGTTCAAAAATAACTTTTTTTTCCGATTCAAGCCGGTCACCTCTTAAATCGCCAGGTTGCAGTAGAAAACCTTGCTCACCAAATTTCACTCGATTCCAACCAGTAAAGGCCTCCGCAGATCCAATTAAACTTTTTAATTTATTATGGAAAATTATTAAAAAAAATTTCCAAATTTTTCTGCCAACCCCATGAAATTGTTGAGCTGTCTTCAAAGACGTTGCAAAACAAATTTGAGTCAATTCCGACCAGTAGAAACGGAGTTATGTGAGTTTTTCGATGATATTTCTCGGATTATCCTTGATTGGTGGATAATCCGCGATTTATCAACGAAAAACTCACATGACTCCGCTTCTACTGGTCGGAATTGACTCAAATTTGTTTTGCCACGTCTTTGAAGACAGCTCAACAATTTCATGGGGTTGGCAGAAAAATTTGGAAATTTTTTTTTCTAATTTTCCATAATAAATTAAAAATTTTAATTGGATCTGCGGAGGCCTTTACTGGTTGGAATCGAGTGAAATTTGGTGAGCAAGGTTTTCTACTGCAACCTGACGATTTAAGAGGTGACCGGCTTGAATCGTGAAAAAAAAAGTTATTTTTGAACAGCCCTATGTACGTATGTTAATTGATCAGAGAGAAGGTTCATGGCGGCGCCCGAACAATGCTCTGAAAATGTTGTTCTCAAATCTACATTGTCTCCGTCATTATCGACGAGAAATGGCTTTGAATTGACATTGCTGTCGTTAAAATACATTCATTACATGCGATTTATTCCGTGTATATGTTGATAAATGGGCGATCGAATAATGAATCGCTTCGGCAATCCGACCCGCCTAGTACCTAATTTTACTGTATCCAGCCCGCCAACTGGAAAAGTTGCCCGCCCGTGTGTTATATCGTAATTAATTTTGAGATGATTCAGTTCGCCTGGAAGAGTAACGTTAGCCCGCGTATTAATTTCATTCCATTGATCATCCTGCTCAAATATTCTGGCAAATGGATTAGGCTCCCACTCCCATCATATTAGCGCAACAATGACGTGGGGAAACAATACCTGACAGCACTGACCAGTGACCATGGCCATGCGCTGCAAGTAATCTGAATTTCATCGTTAAATGCCGTTTTGCGTTTTTATTATTTTCTCGGTATTGTGCATTCTCAGTAGTATCCATCTCGGTAATAGCATTCTTCGTATTGACCGGAAACGCGTCGCTTTGTAGCTCACCAGGGGCTTCAAACATGTTACCCGCGGGCCTGATCTGGTAAATGATAAGTTACTAAGCAAATAATCACTCAAGAGAGCAAATATCGAGCATGTCCATTATGAATATGCCACTTTATAACTATCCGACGGCAATCAGCCGTTATCACTCTAGTCACCATTAGTCGGGGTCATCGACTACAAATTCCAAGAAGGCAAAAAAGTACTCCGTTCGGTTTTTTTTTCAACCGAAAGGTAGTAATTACCAGAGGCGAAGAAGTCAATAAACACCGTTGTATGCAAGTTCCGGAGATCATATAATGGTTACACCAATAATACAATGCAAATATCTTTTGTATCCGGACTGCTGCATATAACTTCTCACTCAAAAGTTCCCCGGCCTCGGTAGAAACTAGGCAGGTTACTTAATAATAATGAACCAAATTCCAACGGTCGCGTATAAACAGTAAAATCCCACGTCTTGCTGAGAACGCGTCGCGTACGCAGGGCAGTGAGAGCGATGTGGGCGTAATGTTGATAGCTGAAGCCAGCTACGCTCGCGATACCCTGATCGATTCTCGACAGTAGAAGGCTAAGCCTCCGAAGCGCAGGCGGTTTACCTGGAACACAAGAATAAAGATGTACATCGAACAATACAGCAGGCACTAGCACCGGAACGGGTCGTTTCGGCATGCTGCTATCTGTTCATTACGTCGTGTGTGTCTTGCGTATTGCATTGTGTGCCTTGAACGGATAAAAATACGATTAATAATATTAGAGCCATCGTCGCTACGACTAAAACAAAGGCAGGATAGAAATATGCCAACCTGTATCGTCGTAACCCGCCGCTTACAGTCAGTGTATTGGCGGTTTAACTGTATTCAACCGGCCAATTATCATATTCTGCGAGCTCCGCAGCTCGCAAGCAAAGTTGATGACAGAATAGAGTCCTTGTGATCCGTAGTATTACGTATTATTAGCAAGGCAAGTTTTTGTTGCAGTCAAATCCGTGGAAAGCTGCATTTACTTTTCACAAAATTTGCACTGGAAAGTTGCATTTATGGACAAGTTCCTTGAACTTATTAGGTTATGAGATACTTGATTCGATTCGTATCCAAGGCACTGTGGCAAAACTCAGTGTTGACGACTTCAAAAAAATCAACAGCCTGAAAAAGTGAAAGTATAATTTTCGGCGGTCTACTCTGAATGTACGTCAAATCAAAGAGGACCTCAAATTTAAACGACAGTGACATAATTAAACGATCTATTTACATATAGTGCCAAATATTTTCAGTAAAAAAGTTAGTGACATGATAAATCGAAAAAACTTGCAAAATGTTGCATGAAAAATCGAAAAAAGTTGCAAAAAGTTGCATGAAAAAATGGAGGAAAGCTGCAAAAAGTTGCAATATAAGATTCCTCCAAACAGCTTAAAACACCATGCTACGTAACTTATGAGTATTTAGTAGGAAGCTGCCAAAAGCTGTAAAAAATGTTGCAAAAGTTGAAAAAACTTGCCCTACTCATCAGAGATCACATCTGTGAGATATTCGATTTTGATACTACATATCCTTCGGTATTTCTTCAGATATTGCAATTTTATAATCTTCCATGAAGCTTTCTGGTAATTTAGCTGTTACCCGCCTCAATTTCGTAAACTTTCTGCTCGTAGCTGGACTGAATAATCCCCATTGCTCTGCCATCGCTACCATACTTCGCACACTAGATGAGGGGTGGCCAACATGCGGCGGTAGAAGAAAATTTGTGCGGCCGTCGACACGTAACTCAATTAGTATGCGCTGGCTGCCGTCGATATGTAAATCGAATATAAAAATTTTTGAGCGACTTTAATTAAACTCGAAATATTCTTCGCGCTGTGCGCGATTCAAGGCGACCTCATTGTTATTATTATTATTATTATTGACATTTTTACAGTGGTGCTTCTCGCCTTTTCCAGGCTATGTGCACCACGACAGTAATTTTTGGTAATGTTCATTTCTTTGACTTTGGTAATCTTGGGGACGACTTCTTCATTCTTTCTCTCTGTCAATCATCATGCTCTCTCACACCCATGCGTCCCCGTCGTGGTCTTTGCTGCCGACTTGAAGCACGGCTCACTTTCAGTCTGGGCTTTTCAATGCACTGCAACCGCAGTGAGGTCGGCGATGAGGAGCCCAGAGAAACCTCCGACACATAGAAGTTGGTCCGAACCGGGATTCGAACCACTACCATTGGTGTCGTGACGCTGGCGATTAACCAACTGCGCCACTCGCTTCCCCCGACCTCATTGTTCTATTTTAATATAGTAGCGACTTTTGCAATATGAGCCCTACAGTACAGATGCGAACAGCGGAGGAAAATGATGCACTGCATATGGAAATATCTACTGGGAATCGTGTGCTTCTGAGCTATTCACGAAAGAAATTTGTTTCTGATACGTTTGGAAAATTCCAATATATTTCCACCAGATTATGTGAAGTTCTAAAGAACTCCTGAATCCTAAACGTAGTAAACATAATCCATCAGAAAGTAAATACCTTACATCAACCAGGGTTGCACTCAAGTCACAAGGCTTCGTGTCACAAGTCAATCTCACATTTATAGTTTTGACTCGAGTCAAGTCGATTCATTTTCAATTCACAACCGAGTCAAGTCCGAGTGCTAGTCAGCGAGCAGAGGATCGAGTCCGAATCATGTTATTATGACTCGAGTCCAAGTCCAAGTCATTGTGTGGACTGCCCAGTTTCCAGTTAAAGTCTTGCTAACGAGGGTTACCATACGTCCTCCTTTAGGAGGATTAGTCCTCCTTTTTCAGATTTTTGACAATGTTCTCCGAAGACGCCTAAATGTCCTCCTTTTTGGCAATTCGTCCTTCTTTACAGCTTTTACAGCTAAGACAATGGTCAGATTCTAGTGAAAATGGGCATGAATGACGCTAAATAGCCAAGACGAACGTTCGAGCGGGAAATTCGTGGTTCGATCGAAAGTGACAACCTCTTTAAGTTAACACCATTAAATTTAAGTAAAAGTGTGTAAATCGGGAGTCGAACGAAAGTGACGACCTTTTTTTTAGTCAACACCATTAAATTTAAATAAAAAGTGTGTAAATCGGGAGTTGAACGAAAGTGACGACGTTATTTTCAGTCAATACCACTCAATTTAAGTAAAAAGTGTGTAAATCAGGAGTCGAACGAAAGTAATGACTTTTTTCAAGTCAACTCACAAAATTTTACAGCAAAAATAGCGAATTCGGCTGTTTTCAATACAGAGATTGACGCGAGTCGAGTCGAGTTATCTCCGTGAGAAAACGACTCGAGTCAAGTCAAGTCATCAGAAAATCGCGACTCTAGTCATTACAACCCAGTGCATCAGTTACTGATATTGAGTGATTTACAATACGGCAATGTCAGGGTCACTGTTACTAAATGTATAATGCTCACGAACCACTGTCTCTCTATACGTCACTCTCAATTTGTAGGTAAATAAATTCCTGTTGCAGCGAGCACTTTCGTAACAGGAACACCTGAATTGACAGTCACAGTGAAAGGTCACATGACTTTTGAGTCAAATGAAACACAAGTTAAGAGACATTGCCGTGGAGTCAGATTTGCTGTCAATAAACCATTTTTCGCAAATAATGGGCATGATTCCTATATTAAGCGGTCATTGCTACGTCACAGCTACGATTTGGTCAAGTGTAGCCTACTGTTCATCGTTCATATCGGGCACTCAGGCAGGAAGAGCAGTGCTAACAATAGCGACGATTCCGATATCGTGATTTTCTTTATATTTGTCGGTTTTCGGGCTATTGTAATTTTCCCCGAGCTTAAAATCTTATGATTCAGTTGCATGAGTAAATCGCTGGCGACTGCATAGTCAATTTTAGTTAGAGTCGGAGCCTGAACACGGGACGTACCGGTATTGTTTGTTTGTTTTTATGGTATTCATGGTGTTTGACAAATACTATGGTCATTTATACCAGATCGATATTCTTCATTTTTATTCCGAAACTGCCGATTTGTAGCGCGGCCTACTTCTAAACTTTTTGTGTGACACCGCTTGCGCAGATGAGATGACGAGGAGGAGCCTAGAGAAACCTCCAACACTTAGGTAGGAATTATGGAGTCGACCTAGGTCGGACTGGAACCAGCAACCCATTGGTGTTGCAGCTATGGATTAAACCACAACGCTATCTCACAACGGACGTACCGTAACACGGGGTGACTTTGTACCACTTTTCACGCTCAATGCTAAATTATTTTATGATATGTCATGATGTTCTGCCTTTTGCTATTCTCTTATAGGCGGCTGTGCTACAGCTATAGATTAACCATGAAACTAAATATTGTTTTCAAGTTTTTGATAATTTTTTCGAAATTTTCCTGTGGTGGTCAAAGTCACCCGTGGATGGGGTGACTTTAGCCAACACCATTTTTTGCAATACCACGACAGATGGAAGTCATACACGCCAATCAGCCAAGCTGAGATGTTGAATTTGGTCCCCTATGGTCTTCTAAAAACAAAATATCAATCCAGTAAGCGCACACTGCTACACTATCAAGCTGGTTGGTTAGATGGTGGAAATATTCCTGGGTATCATCGGCTGTGACACCTGCAAGTAATAACTGTACACAGCCTTTGTGTTAATGACTCAATACTTGGCAGAAATTGCTCGACCCAGTCTGATATGAACAGTTTTGATTGAATTTTTCAACTGTCATAGTAGTTAGGCCCACGTCATGTACTCGATTAGGTTTTTTGACAATATTTGTAAGAAACCAATCGTTAATAATAGGAAGCCCAGATTTTGTTCACGCTATACAGTGGTCGGCTAATTTCGTCTCCAAATCTAGTGATGAACCAGGCAAGCATTATGGTGATTCCAGATGCTTCCCATTGCTTTTATTATACAAAGTCCCCCTTGGAATACCAGTTTTCAGGCTCGCACATCTTTTTGACATTCCCTCCTGCTCGATCATTCTTAGTGCAGGTTTTAGCCGATCTTATGAGTAGTCTATATAGCACATGGCATCAAGTTTTATTTTATATTTCCTTGGCTTTCAATAACTTTTGATGATACTGACACTAAGACTAATCTTAACGTAAGAATACTCATGTTAGCTGACTGTAAATAGCTGGTCAAAGTCACCCCAGAAATTTCGAAAAAAATGAAAAAATTTATCAGCCAAAGTATTTTGTGAATTTTGAAGTAATTAACTGTAATTTCGAACAGGAAAACCAATAAATGCTGTCATGTGCATAGTTTTTGTCTGCAAATGGAAGGGAACCGCCTCAGATTCTTTCTTTGTATGTACACCAAACAAAAGTTACAGCATATAAAATTTGGGGTGAAATTTTTTACCTCACCTGCCACTATAAAAAGGTGTTCAAGTCTGTTAAAATGTTGTGTCAAACATCAAATTTGCCATAAACAGCACTCTATTGATGCAGATCATTAAAAAACAACAGCTCAAAATACTCGTACAGTGATATCTTGTTCGATGCTGGCAATAGAAACGAATATTGGTTTTTGGTCAAAGCCACCCCTGTTACGGTACCGGTATCGTGCCAATACAGATTTTGACTCAAGAGAAGTCATTTCATTTCCAAACATTTTTTCACGCGAACTTCCAAAGTGACTCCATATTTCGAACTTTTCTATAATAAGGCAATTGACAGGCGACGAGAAAATTATATCCCCACATTTCGTGACTTTTTCATAGAAAGAGGAATCTATCATGAAAGTTAAAATATATTTAGGAATGTTGTGGTATTGTTTGTTAACGCTTGTAACTGTAAAAGACAAGAAAAATCATCCCTTTCAACTGACTGGGGCAGATTTTGGCCAAGCTTCCGTCACTTCAAATCACAGGTTTGTTATGTTTCATCGGCGAAGACTACCGGCAGTATATATATAATAGTGCTAATGTGCTATTTTACCAGCGCAGCAAGTCGACGGGATCTGTTTTTGCTGAAAACACATAAAACCGGAAGCTCAACCCTTCAAAACATACTGGCTCGATATGCGTGGGAAAACAAACTGTTTGTGGGTTTGCCCGCGGGCAGTATCCTGTTCCGCAGCTACCATCGCGGAAAACCGTTTTCTATTCAAGAATTGCAGTCTGCCTCAAGATGTTTCAACATGATGTTTCATCACATGGTATTCAAACGAAATGAGGTGAATTCATTGTAATATTATATTGTAACATGCTGTAAGACAATTAAAAAAAGTCGAATGCATTCGGAAACGTCGTGGATATCAGGAGTTTCGACCGTTCTAGATTAAGATGTATGTTTGAAATCAAAATCGCGCCCAATTACAATCACAGTAGCAGGCAATATTGGTGGGAATCTGCCCAAGAGTTGTTTGGGCTCACATGTGTCCTCTTAGGACAGGGGTCGGCAACCCCCAGCACGCGTGCCATTGTGGCACGCTAGACGATTTTTTATGGCACGCCAAATGATTTGACGAACGCGACATATTATTACCATGTTTTGTTGCAAAACATTTCACATGAGTTTTCAAAATGGGAACAGCTAAAATTATTAGATGAATCAACATAATACGGGATCTTTTGCTTTAGTCAAAGTATAGAATGTAAACATTCTATAGTCAAAGAGTGTGCACTGGGCAGCTTTTCGACCGCGAATATTTATACGAACCAGCACTTTGGCGCTGGGCATTTTCACGCTATGAGACACACGTTTCGGCAACATGCGACTCGGGGCGCTGTATGCGTGATCAAAATGATTTTTGGCGATAAAACATTGAAATATAATAACCGCCGCACGTTGGCCAAAACGTTCGGCATTGATATGACCACTGTCCAGGTGCCGAAATGACCGAGCGAATAGTCCAGCTTCTGCAGCTTGAGCTGCATGTCGCAAATGAGACCCACCGGGGAAGATAATAAGTCCCGTGTCGAAATGCGAATTTGGAATTGTGTTCGTCGCACGAAAGTGTGTATTATTTTAGTTTCGTCTGATACGTGTACGCCAGGGGCGGGCAACATACTGCCCGCGGGCCGGATCCGGCCCGCCGAGAGTTTTTACTCTGAAAGTGAAATTTTATTCTGAAATTATTGAAAAATTTTATGCGTCACAGAATTAATCCAAGTTTGCCAACCTGAGAAAAATGGATATTAAACTACTTGCTCTGTTCGGGTCTTCATGCATTTTCGACCATGAAACTATATAGATTACTAACCTACGGATAGATACGCAAATCCTGTCGTTACGCTTGGGCTAGCAGTTACACTTACTGTTGAGCAATCTAAAAGCAGCATAATTGGTGGTCTTATAGCTTGCGACTCGAGGGCTGAAATTTAATAAAACTGCTCTTAATCGAGAGCTACTGTCGCACTGATTCCGAAAATACAAATTAAAATATTGTCAGGGAAATGGAACCACCTCAAAACAGCCCTCATTGACTGAAAATGGGCATTGTTCAAACAATGGCACCGTCGGAACACAATGAACATAACAATGACCAATTCGTCAAATCATTGTTCGGAACAATGCCGATTTTCTGACACTGAGGGCTGTTTTGAGGTGGTTCTATTTCCCTGACAATATTTTAATTTGTATTTTCGGAATCCGTGCGACAGTAGCTCTCGATTAAGACCCGTTTCATTAAATTTCATCCCTCGGGTCGCAAGCTGTAACACAACGAATTATGCTGCTTTTAGATTGCTCAGCAACAAGTGTAATCATAGTGTCCTATATGGTGTGGACACAGCGAGAGGGAACGGCTCTCTGCATTTGGGTTACGTCATACTTTCCATTTGACCAAAGGCAACAAGTTCGGATTGCCAACCAATGAATCAATGGTTGCACGTTTTATCGAACCTCAATTGTTATATCACAAAATAAATTTATAGTAAACGCAGTGATTGGAGCTTATACAACAGCTTACGTTGTCGTAAACTTGTTCACCTCAACCAACCCTCTTGCATATAATTTAATTCAAATACGAATATCGCTCATACGTTTATAATTACAATTGTATATCATGGATATGTAGGTGGGTAGGGTATTGAACTTTTCGTATGTTATCCTGTATTTGGCAGATATTTAAAGATTGAGGCTATACCGCTATACTTGTGTAGTTGAGCAGATGAGCGATACAGCGACTTTTGCGTGCATAATCAACTTTCGGTGATTATGTGATAACGTTCCTCGATTCAGAATAAATGAGTACTTCATCTGTATTAAAAACAGTTAGCAAAATGTAATGAATTTGAATTATTTCTAGTATTTTGAAATTTCAACTTGACTTGACTCTTACTCGAGTCACCTTCAAATATCGACTGACTTGACTCATGACTTGACTTGACTTGACTTGACTTGACTTGACTCGACTTCACTCGAGTGGCTTGACTTGACCCAATGAGTCACCTTTGAAAATCGAGTGAGTTGACTTGACTCGAGTCAAAATGTGCACTGAATCGAGATGACTTGTGACTCGAAGGTAATGACATGATCCCAACACTGCCACGAACATTAACGAAGGCTGCGTCCCAATATAACTGATGTTCGCGTGCAGTCTTTACTAAGGGTTTCCGCATACGACATGCAACCAGAGTTCAAAAAACTAGTTGTCAATATTGAACGAATACAGATGTCTGATTGACTTCAATAGCTGTTGTAAATAAATTCATCAAATACTGTTTTTGGTCTCTATGCTCGAACTTGAAGTTTACATTAAATGCAATTGATTTATTGTATAGGTGGATAAATATGTGATTAAGGTATAATGTATAATTGTATATATTCTGTAATCCGGCCCGCCAAGTGCTTCATTTTCCCATATCCGGCCCGCCGACTGGAGAAGTTGCCCGCCAAGCGATTCTCATATCTGTTGGAGCAACGACAATAGCTTTTACCGCTATGCCGCGATCTTCGGAGCTTTGCAGACTAATCTAGTGGCAGACCAACCTAATTGTGACATCAAGCCGACTTGCATGACACAAGGGTTGGGACATTTTTATCATCAGGCCATCTCATCCAAGCATCTTTGATGGGCCTCTAACTTATTGGCTATGGTACCGAACGCAGTAGACTTGGGAACGATCAAGGCAACCACAGAAGATCAATCATTACGCGACTAAATTTAAATGATGCACATATTACGTAGATAAGGCCTTAGGTCTATAGTGCGGTAGCGACCAAAATATATAACCTTCGCGACCAATACCGTAAGAATTACTGACGTAACCTTGCCGTTGCCAGCTGCACATAGGTAATTTGTGTGATTCCTGGCTTGAAATGCCAAATATGACAAAATTAATTATGGTTGACACGCCAGTTGATTAAATTTTACATTTATTTTTGATATTTTGGCACACTGCATGCGAAAGGTTGCCGGCCCCTGTCTTAGGTGGACTTCGTCTCTTATGCAGGCAGAATGAATGGTCATCTGAGGATGCTCAAAATTGCCAAAACGTCCTCTCTTTTCGCATTTCGAGTTAGTTTCCTCTACTTTCAAATTGACTTTTAGGCTGGATGTTGTATTTATTTCCGAAAAACTACTGTATTCATGACACACGATGAATTGCTATTATTAAAAAGGTTTCCCAACAGATTCCCCTACCAGTCCTAAGTGCTACACCTTCTGGATTGCTATTGCAAACATTGTCCGACGTTCTCTGTAACATCTGGGCTTTTTACATGCAAGGATCTGGCGCATTTTTTTCGATGCAGCCACGATGATGGAAAGAATGAGACAGACTTCTTTCTAAGTTGGATCAGTTTCGAATATCTTGACGGTTGGATACAATGTTGCATTTAAAACAAATGGTTGTTTAAAACACTGTTTTAAACAAGGGCCTTTTTAAAAAAAAGTTTTTTTTTCAAGTTATAAAATTATGTCATAATTTTGTAAATACTTTCCAAAAAACAGGTTTTATGAGCCTGTTGACAACTACCACCTGATATAGCCGACGTATACGATATGGGATGTTTGGAACCCTTAAAATAGTCGGTTCAACGGCTATAGTACGTAGATATTTCGTCAAAGGAGCTATATTTAACATTTATTTTCAATTGTCAATGTCAATCCACTATGACGTCACAAATCAATAGTTGTGACGTCATGGCTTTGAAAAATACATGTTTTAAACAAGGGCCTTGTTTTAAACATGTATGTTTGAAATTGATTTTTGTTATAAAGGCAACCCTAGTTGTATATAATTTCATATATATTTTGGGTAAACAATTTCGCATCCTCGTTAAATATGGTCATTCCTAATCGACTAAAGTTAAATGTATATTATAATATTATAGCCTAAATACTATATTACAGGGTCTAATAAGTATTGAAAATATAGGTTTCTTTGGCACTTCCACAAGACGCAATTTTTGTCACCATACTCCGAGATCCGGCAACTTTGTTTCGGTCGGCATTCAAGTACTTCCGTGATGTTTCTTTACCATTTCGGCGGGCGAAAGACGTTGGCCTCGACGGTTTCTTAAGAGCACCAAATGCGTGAGTATATGCAAAGAACCTATCCGTCTACACTGCTTAATATTGTGTCCTGGATCCCGATTCCGGGAACCATTTAAGATAAGTTTGCTAATACCACGAATTTACTTACTTTACGATCACCAGTCCCGAGCGCAGTAGCGCAGTATGAACCAGGGTTTTATAACCAAGTCAAAAGGTTCCGCTTCACAGCACTATCTTACTTTCATAGTTTTCAAGTCGAGTCATTTTGAATTCACCACCTAATCCGAAGTTTCCCAAAACTTTTGTCGACTCATCGCCCCCTTATCAATCTCGACAAAAATTTTCGCCCCCATATTTACGGATACGAAAAAGAGGACATATAATCGGGACATTTATTCACCTAACTCTGATCGCCGGTGAATGTACTAAAATAAAGACCCTTTTTCTAGGTGGTAAGTGCTCGGAAAACCGGTATCCGCGTCTACTTTCCGTTGATATAACCTTTGTTGCGTCATATGCAGAATAAGCCGTCTTCAAGTGGATATTTTTACCGTATCAATTAAATATATCTCACTGGAAGTTCGAACATTTTCGCATTTCGTTCGATCTTGATATTATGAATTTGGCTATCGGCAAAATCGAAACCGAAACCGATTTGAATCGGGATCCGGACATCCGGTATCCCGCCCCGGATTGAATCACGACTGAAATAAATCACCAGACGTGCTTCAAAATATATCAGTGTCTTGAACGAGCGTACGAGTCTTGCGAACATTGAATTGTATACAGGGACGTAACCGCACTTCGTCAGGCCCCCCCAAAAAAACTTTGGTCTTGGGCCCCCCATAGGGTTATCGACAGAACTTATGGGGGGCCTCGCCCCCCAGACCCCCCTCCTGCGTTCAGAGGTGATCAAAGTAGCCAGGAAAGCTACTCAAGTAGAATAAGAAGTAGCGACGAAAATATCTATTCAAGTACAAGTAGAAGTACTTCTTCCATAAGCATCGTAAAACTACTTGAAGTAGAAGTAGAATTGACTTACTTTAAAACTACTCAAGTAAGTTAGTTGTTGTGAAAACGATCCTAATTCGTTCACCTGGATTGTAAAAAGGTGCAAATTGAGGTATGCGAAAGGTGACGAGCTTGATTCATATTAATGCCTACCAACAGGTATCCAATTTTCGATAGCATAAGCATTCATCCACATCATGATAGTATTGATATGGTAATGCGATAATAATCCTCTGTGTTCTCGAACAGCACGTTTTAGAAAATAGCATGGTACGGCGCCATCCCCCACATTATAAAGCCCGTAGTTTAGTCGAAGAGCAATACGGTGAAGTTGTAAAGGATACGGTGTAAACACTTGCAGCGATTAGTAAATGTTAATAAAAGATATGATGGATCGTAAAAATGCCATATTGTGTAGCTTTATTTTCGGCAATTGAAGGCATTACTACACTTGCTTTTATAGTTCAACATGCATGTCATCCAGACAAAAAAAACAGATATTAATTATAACTCAAAGTATATGATACTGGGAATTAAAAGTAAAATATAAATACTATTTCTAAAAGTGGAACATGTATTTCATGCCTTTAGTACAGAAAGTGTCAAAGGTGGTACGCTACAACAGCTCTAAAACTAAAAAAAATCAAAGTTCACTTTTCCAGATTAGGACACGCCATGGACATTGGACATGCTAAATTACGATATGACAAGTAAATGGTAGATTGCGAAACATCAGTTTCAAACGTTAGGATGAGCCATATATACCGTGATGAATTATTGCATATGGGCGAAGGGCGACAATGAGGTGTAAACGGAACCACGCCAACCCGCGACCTAAATTATATTCACCGATACTTTTGTGAAATCAAACTGGTCACTCCGCATCCACTGCGCGCGAAGCGCGACGAAAATTCTTGGCTTTACTCAACTTTTATAAAAATTAAATGTTGATACTCCGTGAAAACAGCCCCGAAATTTCTCAGGCTATCTTCCTGATTGACAGATTTAACTACTTCTACTTGACAAAATGAAAATAGCAAAAAGTAAGTAAGTAGATCACAAAATATTACGAACTAGAAGTAGAAGTAGCGAAAATCAGATCTACTTGAGTAAGTACTATAAGTAGAGGAAAACTACTTGAGTACTTCAAAAAAGTAGAAGTACTTCGTTACTGACCACCTCTGCCTGCGATACACTGTTTATCGCTATTTATCATTCATCGGGAATTCGTTTAGTGAAACAGCTTTTGTCGCCTAAGCGCGCGAAGCGCGCAAAATTTATAGAATTCATGATTGAATCGGTCAGTATGACCGGGAATTGCATATATATTGTTATCAATTTTAATCTTCTCCCTGCTCACGTAATCAGATTTGCCGGTAGAGCTGAGTGAGGTGTGTTTGAAAAGGTAGGACCACTCAATAATAATTGAACATCTTCGAGCGTATACCCGTTGACAGGAACGAAACAGCACCTCGTCAGGCCCCCAGAAACGTGGGTCTTTGGCTCCCATAGGGTGATAAAACAACCCCCATCACGTTGTTCGGGTTTGTCACGAAATCATCTGTAATGTATCGTGAGCCAGGGCAAAGCGCGAAAATTTTCGATAATCTATGATAAAATCGGTCAATCAGATCGGCGATTGCATATATATTATGCTATCAACTTATTGTCCTCTCTACTCACGTAATTAGATTTACCGGTAGAGCTGAGTGAAGTGTCTTGAAAACGGGAGGGCCCGTAAATAATAATTAAATATCTTCGGGCGGGCGGACCCGTTGATATGACTTCGTTACATGATGTTATTTCGTGACTTCCAGTCTGCTATATCAAAAAATATAGAATCGCCCAAACGTAGGCTTCTAAAGTAAGAGACGCACACGATTTCAAATTGGTATTTCTTCACTGGCATAAAATTTTTCCCAGCGGGATGGTATTTGTCTTTTGAGGTTCAGATTGCAAAGACAGGAACATTTGGCGCCAGTCATTTAGGCGCCTATGGACACAATTCAACCAATATGTATTTTGTATATATAACGAAGTCTTCGGTCAGCATAAGGGCAGATACCTTTTCGGCCAAGGTTTTCTCGCTGCCGATCGTTCTGGCACACTTCTTGGAGTCGCATGTTATATGGCCTCTTTATTGTATGTCTCGGTGGGTCGTGGCGCGGTAATGGCCCAATACCCAATAACAAAGATAGATGGCTAGTTGAATTCGCGCCCAGCGCGGAAAATTTTAGATAAAATTGCATAAATTTTCAAAAAATACTCTATGATTTATGCTAATTCACGAAATAATTTTGGGCCCCCTTCGAGCTCGCCCCCCCCCCCAATTGGGGGGTTTGGGGTGCGGCAGTTACGGTGCTGATTGTATATACTTGCATAGGCTACGTCACCGCTTCAATTTATGAGGGATCTTCATCGTTGAGTACTTGATCAACTCAATTAGTTACTCAGTTGACATGGTCATTGGGAGCCATCATTTGAAGCCGCTCCGTCCCACGACAAATAACAAGCACTCGCAATGTGGTTATTCTAGAGTCGAGGTGATTCGCTTCGAATCATCCATCTGATTGCATGTTAGAATGCCTGATTCGAGTCGTACGTATGGCATCTGAAATTATTTTAATCGATTTTCGATCAGTGATCATGGTTATTCGTGGAATCTTCTTACTTATGACGAGCAAGCTTACAATTTCGATGTTGTGAAATAGAAAATAGATGCTGAACCATGATCCACAAAGCGACGCTTGCGCAGTTCAAGTAGGCCTACATTGTACATCAGGTGTCGGACTCAATTTGAGTCATCAGCCTTTTGATCGCTTCCGGGCCGGACCAGTGAAATCGTGCGAAAATATTGCCTCGGATGCCCTGGCGAGATAGCGTGGTGGTTTGTTCTACAGCTGCAGCATCAAGGCGTTGCAGGTTCGAGTCCTAACGAGTTCGACTCCAGAATCCCTAGCTAAGTGTTGGAGGTTTATCTAGGCTCCTCCTCGCGACGTGATCCGCGTAGACATCATCTTTCAAAATTCTAGAAGAGGGCCGTGCTACAAGTCCGCAGCTACGGAATCAAAATAAATAATTGGCCCCGGTGTGAATGACCAATTGATCATTGTAGTCGAGGAACACCATGAATATTACAAACAAAAACTACAACAACATTCGAAGCGATCCATCCCTTTGTTTTTCAGTGCAGCAGGGATGTCCCGCTAGATTCTGTAACTAGTTTTCCCTGTAGAAAAATGCATAATTTAGGGGTGGCCACTGGCCAACTTGCGGCCGTAAAAGAATAATTTTGCGGTCGTCTACACGCGTATAATGTCATGAACACGTTTTTGCGGCCGCCAACATTCACTCTGAATTTACGAATTGGCTCCCAAAATTGTGAGAGTTTTTAATTCAACATAAAACATTTCGTCGTGCGATTCAGGGCGACATGATTTTTTGACTTTAATTTGTATAGTGTGTTTGCAGTCTGAGCCCCAGGATAAAATCGTGGGATTGTTTATGTCGTTTTTAGGGACAACAGTTATTGACATGAAGGTATGGGAATATATAATGGCCGAAAAGTCTTAACAGATTGTCACGATCACGGGGAAAGATATTTTGGCCTGAGCCAATAATAATCCATCAATTTTAGCTCGTCATAACTCCTAGCGGATTTATTTCAAAAATTGCTCCTCCCATCTTGATAACGGTTTCAGCGAAATTTTAATTGTTAAGCAAGTTTCTTTTGTAGCAGTCAGTCTTTTCGTACTTGTTACTGAAACACGACTTGATCCATGATGTCCACCAACGTTTATTATGTGAATGTAAGGATTAAAAGAAATGGTGCTTCCATTGCAGTTACTTCAAAGGCCCGGAGGACGGCGGATATTGGTGGTTAGCAAAAAACGGAATGTTCTACGATCTTGGTTTCGATAACATGAACGAATCTACGGAATATGTGAAGCGTTCGATCAGGCTAATTGATGAAACGTTTCAGTTGGTAATCATTACTGAGTACTTCGATATCGGTATCCTGCTGCTGAAGGAGATCATGCATTGGACCGTGAAAGATGTTGTCTACGTGACGATGAACGCGCGTAAACATGGTGCAAATGGTCGCAGCAGAGAAGCACCCCAACTATCGCAAAAAATTTACAACTGGAATAAGGCAGATACGGCGCTTTATCATTATTTCAATGCATCTTTTTGGAATCGCGTTAAAGAGTTCGGCGAGGAAAAATTAAAATCGGAATTAAAGGAGTTGCAATTTTGGAAGCGGTATTACCGAGAAAGTTGCTTCGAGGATGACATGATACCGAATGAGCGTGTAACTGACGAAATCTTTCGTATGTTCAGCCCAAACGAGCTTAGTATCATGCAATACCAGTTGCGCAATTCCGCCAAGAATAATAGAACTTGCATCGGCATGATTCTGCCGGAACATCAATGGTGGAGGATGATGTCCTACCGACAACGAATTGTTTCCAATTCAGACTGGAGATTATTGGACGGAATGCTTTGGGATATTATTTAGCTCAACTACATTCCTGTTGGGATTTTGGTTGTTTTAACTCTGTTTTGCATTTTGGATCGAGCAGCTTACAGGTGCGGGACTATCAGGTACCGGCATTTCGACGCAGCCATCTCTGCGCCAGGACACACCAAGGCGGAATAATTTTCGGCCAACAATTGACTTCGCGAAGTGCGCCCCCAAAAGATGGCGGCGATAAAACCTTGGCCCATAATGACAGGCGCATGTTGGCCGTAACTTCCGATATTGATATGGCAAGGCGCCAAAACAACGGGTCGGGAATATGGTGTCCTTGCAACCTGAGTCCTGCGGTACAAGCGCGACATACTGAGACAAAGATTACACTTCGTTACAAAATGCAGTTTTGGAATCGCGTGCGTCTCACCAAATGAGTTTTCTTTTACCGAGGTCTGATAAGTGTGTCCTCCTCCAATATATTCTGACTAGCGACAATCTTTACAGCAGGTCACGGAATAACAGCATGCTTTAACAAAGTAATTAATAACGATGGACCCACCCTCGCGAGATCTTCATGAGTAGTCCTAAATTTTCGAAGATAGGTATATGCAACTACTAATATTATTGACCAAATTCATTCATACACTGGTTAATGCGGATAAGTCTAGTTTTAGTAGTTCTCTTGAAATAATTAAATATCCCCTTCCAGCTATGTGTTCTAGTTATATGCCCTTTTCAGCCTAGCCAGAGTAATATCCAAAAATTCTGAGTAGCCAGGCGGCGAATTTTAAAATGAAAAAAGGTCACCACTTTCGCACAGTGCTCAGTCCTAATCCCACCCTCAATACCATATACAATATACATAGTATATCTATCTGATGACAAAATAGCTCATCAACACTGAAATTGTCAGTGCAATCAATCGTATACCTCATGTAGGAATAGGAAGGGGACGTTTTTATTTTTGTACTTGATGTTTTGTGGCATATACCAGTGCTCTTCAACCTTTTTCGACGTGATACACCCTTTTAACGTTTGCTCAAAACTCGTACACCCCTATTCATTAGGGGTCTTCAAAAATGAATTTTTTCTCAAATCGTACTGGCTACTTGATAAAATTGTTAGGTTACCTAACTTAAGCCTACACACCAAATTTGGTTCAATTCCAACCAGTAGTCGCATTGCCACGAGAGAAGAAAGTTTCTATTTATTATTTAAAAATAAATAATGAAAAATTTCAAATTTTTCTGTTCACCCCATGAATGTATTAGGTTGTCAATAAAAACGATGTTCTTCAAATTTGGTTCAATTCCAACCAGCAGAAGCGGAGTTATTGCCGTCAAAAAAATTGGATTTGAATGAAATAGTATTTGGTCACACAGTCAATTCGCAGCTAGTTAGGCCGGCCGCCACGCAAATTGGAATTTATTTCGTGTCAGCCCAAAAACAGCATGACATACGAACGATAATCAACCTAAATGTAACAGTATTGGGGGGAGAGTAGGTAAAGCTACTGCTGCAGAAGCGGTAATTCAGATCAGCGATGATAGCAGGCGCACCAGTCTACTGCGTATCAGGCCTGCCGCACACCACACACATTCGATAGTAGCACATGGTCTGCAAGAGATGTCAGTAACCTCAGATCGTAAGCCGCTATACACAGTCTATTGTCGCTAATTTGCATCAATAATAACAAAATACTAAATTGCAAATGTGTGGCGAAATATTGGACATAAAATCGGCATTTTAAAACGAAAGGGTTTCGATTTCAACATGGAAGCTGTTTCGACCCTGGCTGGCTACGTCACTTCATTCATGTGCATTGCGGTAGCCTATTTATGAACGTCGGGTAGGAAGTACCGACTCAAGAAGTCTGAGCTATCGCGGCGGTTTCCTCAAAAATCATTAAAAGACAAATGACTAGCTGAACACATGTTTGATAACTGCATACTTTCCAACACCAAACGGAACCATTGGTCTATTGCCGACGGCTAAATGAATAGAAGAAATATTTGCTTATGACATCACAATCAAGCGGTGTACAGTATTACACTTGAGATAACATCGTACCATATTGCTCATTAACCTGTGCGTCAACCTGTACTGACCCATAAACCGGCCTTTGTGATAGCTAGCCATCGGCTCATTGGAATTCGTATCTGGTACACCCCTGTACACCCCATCCGAGTGGTACACCCTTTGCAAATTCTGGTACACCCTAGGGTGTACGACAACCCCGGTTGAAGAGCACTGGCATATACACCGACGCATGTAACCTAGCAACGCAAGATACACAATACACATAGGCTACAGAGATGAGCGGATTTGAAATTTCGATGTCCTAATCCAACCCAAATCCGAACCTTCAAATCCAAATCCTAATCCATTACTTTTTCATATTCAAGTCCATGTCCAATCCTAATCCGATTCCAACTGGAAATTCAGAAAAAATACTAATTTATGCAATGGAGGGATTCGAAAATTTTCTTTAACAACCAATGATTCACTTGATTCAAGATAACTTAGTAACCATAAGTACATTAAGAACTGATCTGAATAAAGTTTGTCGCCATTCGCCACACGACATTTCAATCTCCCAGAAAATAGGAAAATCCAATCCAAATCCTAATCCGTTCTGAAAAAATGTATAATCCAAATCCAATCCAAATCCGACAAAATTTCACAAATCCTTTTTTTTCAAAACCTAATCCTAATCCATGCTCATCTCTGATAGGCTACACACGATCTGTACATATTCATACCATGCGTTAATGATGTGCATATGCATGTGAACCGTTGGCTAAAAATGTTGGACACCCCTGTGTTAGTTGATCATTCTGGTGTGGGCAGTATTTCGACTCCTTTTGTTTTATACAAGATCTAGTTTAAATTTCGTCGTCATAGTGCTATTGTCTTTTTGCTCATCTTGTGCAAGTTTGCGAACAGATTACAATACAAAAGATCCTCGGACATTGACCTACGCAAATTCTTATTAACCAAACTGAATGCATTGTTCTGTCGCGAATTCGGTTATTAGTTTACGCACGGGGTGCTGGACAAACTACGGCTCGCAACATTGTTTTCGGCGACCTCCGAAAGCCTAAAGAAACCATTTAAAAAAAGATAAAATGCGTACTAAAAATCGAATTACTACAGCTACTCATGCCAAAACTTTTTCTTAATATATTTCATCATGACACTGATAAGTTATAGTCTTACTATGATGCTTATTTCTCTATTTTATTGCTAACGCAATAGCCTGACCTCAAGGCCTGCGCATTTTTAAAGGTTTCAATTGCAGAAAGTCAAAACGGAAATTACATATTTCGGCTCACTAGCAACTATTACTTTTCGTGCTGTACTTGGAAAAACGGATTCGCGCGTTTGTTAGATAGATTAGTCCTCGATATGTGTATTTTATATTTATATTATCTATATATTGTAGAAGCTTATATAAAGGTAACACGGTTATGGCCAGCATTGCGTGTCTTGGAGGTAAAGAAAAAGTAGAATCAGCAAATCTATGAAGAGATCTTCGCCCACAGAATCGAATTTCCATCCTGTTCTAAGAATAGTCACAACTGACCAGGGTTGTAACCAAGTCACAAAGCTCCGAGTCCCAAGTCAATCTCACTTTTATAGTTTTGACTCGAGTAAAGTCGAGTCATTTTCAATTCACCACCGAATCAAGTCCGAGCCCAAGTCGGCGAGCAGAGCGTCGAGTCCGAGACATGGTAATCAGACATGGGGTGATTACTTCGTGAATGTAATCGATTGCGATTACGATTACTTCTGAATGACGCGATTACGATTACAGCAAAATCAGGAAGTAGTCGATTACGATTACGATTACATTGGAAAAGTAATCACGATTACTCACGATTACATTTATTTTGCATCTTAGAAGTTATATTGGAAGACAATATATGGATTGCGCTGAAAAGGCCTAATGAGATAACAACTTTCTTTAAAAAAAGACGCGATAATTGCTTGTTATGTCATAAAGTACCCATTGCCTATTTTATAGAGGACGATTTATCGCACCCAACGATTTGCATTCTTGCCAGGTCCCCAACTGTCGCACCCCAAATTTCCTAATAGGGTGAGGAGCGAGCTCGAAGGCGAGTCAAAAGTATTTTGTAAACCAACACAAATTATAGACTATTTGCGAGAGATTTCATGAACTTGAAAATTATCTACGAGCATCGCGATTTAAATGTCTCTACTAGATAGCTTGATTTTGAAATACATACGCCAAGAAAAAATGCATGCATAATTTGTAGTAATAGGCATTTAGGTGCCAGTCAATACCGCGCCACGTCACACCAAAACACATATGCAGTTTCGGCAACATGCGAATCCACGAAGTGTGCTACTAATGAAAGACATAGGCCGAAACTTGGGGTATGTGTCCGGTCCTTCCAATCTGAGCCCACAATGCAAATGCCACCCGGGCACCCACAGATCATTAAAGACATGGCAATTAGTGTGTGCGTCTCACGCAAGTATTTCTTTTAGTCTGCTACGTTTGGGCCACAACAATATCTTCTAATTATACAACAGACCGGAGGTCACGAATTAACAACATACCCTAAAGTAACTAATTATTACAAGATACGAGATTTTATAATTATGAATTACGTGCCTCCAGGTAAATCTGACCATCGGGGGCTGAGAGAGGATTAAAAATGAATAGCAACATAATGCAATTACCAATATAATTGACGAAATTAAATCTTCAACTTGAAAATTTACTACCCTATGGGGGCCCAAGAGCAACGTTTGGAGTGGGGGACGTTTTGTTGTGTTTGTCCTGATTTTAGCTACATGCCACGCTAACATTGCATATAAGCCGATGGCTATGGCGGCAGGCCCGAATGTTGAGTAAAGAATTGTGAAATAACGATTAGCGCTTGTTTCAAGTAGAATCATATATCTCATAGTCCTGTACAAATAAAAAGTAATCGTTCTTTTGCAAAGAAATCGATTAAATATGGGAAGTAGTCGATTACGATTACGATTACTGCGGAATTTTCTCGAATGTAATCGATTGCGATTACGATTACTTGAAAATGCTTTAATCGTCGTAATCGATTACGATTACTAATCGCGATTACCCCATGTCTGATGGTAATATGACTCGAGTCCGAGTCCAAGTCATTGTGCTGACTGCTCAGTTTCCAGTTAAAGTCTTGTTAAATCCACTTTTTTCAACTGTGTTTGGTGATATCGAATGATTCGCATTTATAACATACTAATTTTCCTCGCTTTTGGCAGTTTCTGCTCGAATTTTCAAGTTCCAGCCCCAACAGACGAAATTCCATTAGGGTGGTCACTTTACTATTCTTCGAAGTTACAATGAAATGTCGGTCTTGCCGTCTGAGCCTCGAGTCATATGACTTGGTTCGAGTCATGCACAATGACTCGAGTCCAAGTCGAGTCAATACACATAGTCACGATTTTCTAATGACTCGACCTGACTCGAGTCATTTTCTCAAAATACAGAAATGACTCGACTCGACTCGAGTCATCAGAAAATCGTGACTCGAGTCAGTACAACCCTGCAACTGACTTTCATCCTTAATTTTGAAAAATTGGTTATTGAGGGCAACCAGCCTTTAAATTCCTGTCAATTTTTCTGTCGCGTGTATGTGGTCATCAAATCAACGTTTGGGTTGGATAGTTTTGAATATAAATATGTATTATCTCCATATTTCCTCGATCACTATATAATTAAATGAAAAATTCCGTTTTGGCAAGTAATCTCAATTTGATATAGTGAGACCTGCGATTGGATTCATATGTTGAATGCCGCCAGCGAGCCCAACAGTTTGGCCACCCCTGGTTTACTGGTTGAGTGTGATTTGAACAAATTTATTTGACGTTGATGGCAGCAGCAATTATGACGCAGCAATGTGTGCTGTAAATAAACTGCCACTGCTCTGTATATTGTGTTATTTGACTTTGTTCACCGAAGTTGAGCACACTGTGATGAAACCATGCAGCGGTAAAAAATCATCCGTTTTTGCTTCAAAGTTGTTTATTGCTCATGCATGAATTCGTGTTTCAAAACTTCTAAACCATCATCTCTGCAATCTTTCATTGAGCAAATTCCCTTACCTCTAAGAGCTTTGCTCTCGATTAGTCTTTTTTCGCAATGCGCCGGGTGAAATCGGTGGTAGTTTAAAGCGGTGATTTGCGGTAACTTGACGTGGTAATACAGCCTTCTTCGATACTGACGAGTGTGCCGCGGAATGGAACTGCGGTCATTGAGTTTACCATTACCAGGTGGATATTTGGATCAAATGCATTTTATCGACCCATACAAATTTTTAGCGACTGTCCTCCGTGTTTCTCAAAGTGGTGCATGAAGGTATTAGCATATTGCAGATGAATGCGGATTTCTGGGCCTAAACTTCAAGTATCGGTCCTGACTCGAGATTTGAATCAAGCCATTGAGAATGTCTCGAGTCATATGACTTGGTCGAGTCGATGAAACCATAATCCTATTATATCTACATCGACTACTGTCTGGTCAATGAAGTATTTCTCCAGAAGCAGTAAACGACAAAGAGCATTCTTCCAATTGCAAGCAAAGTTAAATATTCGAATGCAAAAAATTAGTCAGGCACGAACCATGGTTGTCACGCGGGCAAGCAATATCCATGATATTGAAGCAGTGGGATGCCCTATTTATATTCTTTCGTAATGAAGCTGCAGTTAATAAAGTATATGGAGCCTCGGTTACTTTTGCGACGATGCGCAAACCTGGCACAAAACATATGCTGGCGTGCCTGAATTTCATGTTCAAAAGAATCGACCTACTCAATAGTGAATTCCAGTCAGACGATTCCCGTGTTCAGACATTTTTTTGACTCCCTATCTCAGTGCTCAGTACTCACATCATTAAAATGGTCGTCTGAGATGAAATATCCGACGGTGCAAACTAATTTTAATTGTCAAATTGCCAATAGCCGAATGGCGCAAACAGATTGCTGTTTAGAGATGTTTTGTTGGGGTTTGCGGAAAAATGAAATGTCGGAGATAGCAATTTCAAACAGGGTGACTTCGAATCTTTGCAAAACATTTTGGATCGGAGTTGTCATCCTCAGCAAATTAGTAAACAGTCGTTTGAAGCAGAAATTCCGTAATTTTTTTCGTAATCTGTCCCTAAGAAGGAATTGTAACCTCGCCCACGAAATCAATTTTCTCAGATAATATAGCCACTAAATTACTTCAAGATGCGTTGCTAGATGGAAATGACTAGGCTGGACGTGATATGTACATTAAAAACTCACACCAACAGCTGTCGTCGGAAGCGTTACGCGTTAATATTACACTCTCCACCAATATATATTTGTGGAAATGGATTCTCGATCGGCAGTTGTTCATATCAAATCGAAGACGTGGACTCTCAAGACAATAAATACAGCCGCAAAATAATAAAAGTCTACCCAATTTCTATGCATATCGTGTGATGTTATTTTCAAGAAAAGTCACTTTGTGGCTGTTATCACTAGCCTACAATTAATATTTGCACAAGACAGATGACGGTTGCACGATAATTGAGCTAATTCTGAACGAAAACTTGAGGGGGTCCGTGACGGTCCAAAAGGGGTCCGCGAAGACAAAAGGGTTGAGAACCACTGGCGTAGTGGTATGAAGATAATCCACAGCTGCAGCACCAATGGGTTGTGGTTTCGAGTCCGACCGAGGTCAACTGTGGAATTCTTACCTATAAGTGTTGGAGGTTTATCCAGGTTTCTCGCCGCCATGTAATCCGCGTAAGCGGTTTCTTATAAAAGCCTAGAATAACTGGGAGGTAATGCAGAAGTAGCCATAGTGCTCCATCCGGTCATACGTCATGTTCCATTCAAAAAATTGCCCAGCAAAGTCGGACTGAAGTTTATTGGATGTAGGCAGGGCAGTAACTGCCGCACCCCAAACCCCCCAATTGGGAGGGAGGCCCGAGCTCGAAGGGGGCCCAAAATTATTTCGTGAATTAGCATAAATTATAGAGTACTTTTTGGAAATTTGTGGAACTTTATCAAAAATTTTTCGCGCTGGGCGCGATTTCAGGTTGCCAAATATCTTGATTATTGGGTACTCTTTCCCGAAGAAAAAATACGCAACATTTATAGAAATGGGCATATCGGCGTTGGCTGTTGCCGCGCCACGACGCACCAAGACATAAAGTTTTAGGCCATGTAATATGCGACTCCAAGAAGTGTGCCAGAACGATCGCCGGCGAGAAAACCTTGGCCGAGAGGTACTGCTATTATAATGACCGAAAACCTCGTTATATATAGGCATACAAAATACACATAGATTTAATTGACTGGCGCCGAATGTTTCTGTCTTGGCAATCTGAACCTCACAAGACAAATACCATCCCGCAGGGAAAAATTATATGGCAGCGAAGAAATACCAATGAGAAATCGTGTGAACTTTTAGTTTAGTACGTTTGGCCGATTCTATATTTTTTGATAGACAGGAGGTCACGAAATAACATCATGTAACCAAGTCATACCAACGGGTCCGCCCACCCGAATGTGTTTAATTATTATTTATGGACTCTACAGTTTCGAAGACACCTCACTTAGCTATCCATGTAAATATGAGTAGATAGGACAATGAATTCATAACAATATATATGCAATTACCGACCTTATTGACCGACTAATCATGACTTATCAAAAATTTGCGCACCTGGCTCGCTGGCTGACGAAACGGTTCCACTATATTTTCGTTGAAAAAGCGAACAACATGATGGGGGCCGGTTTATCACCTTATGGAAGCCCATGACTCAAATTATTTTTTGGGGGGTGGGGGCGTGACGAAGTGTTGTTTCGTTCTTGGCAATGGGTATACACCCGGAGATGTTTAATTATTATTGAGGGTTCCTACCTTTTCAAATACCCCTCACTCAGCTCTACCGGTAAATCCGATTACTTGAGCAGAGAGAGGGTAAAAACTAATAGCAATATATATGCAATTCCCGATCATATTGACAGATTCAGCCATCGAATTTTAATAATTTCTCGAGCTTCGCGCGTTCAGGCAAGAAAAACTGACACACGGAATGGACAGCCAATGCATAGGATAAGTAGCGGGAAACAGCGCACAGGCTGAGGGGGGTCTGGGGGGCTTCGCCCCCCAGAAGTTGGGTTTATCAGCCTATGGGGGGCCCAAGACGAAGGTTTTTTGGGGGGGCTGGCGAAGTGCTGTTACGGCCCTGGATGTAGGTATACAATACTGCGATAGGCCTCAGGGCAAGTTTTTTCAACTTTTTCAACATTTTTTACAACTTTCGGGAGCTTCCTAAATACTCAGAATATATGTAGTATTGTAGTATATGTAGTTATAAGCTGTTTGGAAGAATCTTATATTGCAACTTTTTGCTATTTTTCATGCGACTTCTTAGTGTAACTTTTATCAAGTTTTAAGAAAAATGTAGATCAGGGATTTTAAAAAATGTTATAAAACTATGTCTAGGATGGTTGTCTCTTTGATTTGCTTAACAAAGAGCTATGTGGTGGATTAGCTACGTCTCAATATTATCTATGACGCAATGGCGTGCGAGCTAGAAGTTGAACAACACCAAATAAGCACGACTTTACCATAACTATTTGTAAATAGATCGCTTGATTGATTCACTGTCGTTAAAATTTGAGGTCCTTTCCCATTTGACGAACGCGCAGGCGAGACCGCCGAAAATTAAATTGTCAGTGGGTCACATTTTAGAGGCCAATGATTTTGGTAAAGTCGCCAACACTGAATTATGATGCATTGCCTTAGGGCAAGTTTTCAGACCTGGAGGGTTTGGAGTATGGTGCTTAATTTGTTTAACGAACTATCGCTTTGTTGTTTGGCTCTTTGCGGAATTTTTTTCCGTTATTTTCTTGCTGCGTATCATATATGCAGTGATTTTGACGGTCTCGCCAGGCCGTCTGTGAAATGGGGAAGTACCGAATTTGATGGTCTTGCAGGTGCTGACAGCAAAATGCTGTCATGGAGGTTTCAAACCCAAAGAACATGAAAATGTATGTATGATCGATTGAATAGCGAAAGAAGAAATGAAACAAACAGATACCCTGTAAATTGTAGACTGTTGGGTTACACAACGGAGCTTTTAGAGCAGTGGTTCTTAACCTTTTTTCTTCCAGCGCCCCCTTTCAAAAATTATCGTGCTCCAGCGCCCCCCCAACTTCATATTGTAAGGAATGTAATAAAGACAATGAGTAAGAGGGAGGGCCGTAACAGCACTTCGTTAACCCCCCTAAAAACGATTGCCTTGCGCACCCATAGCGTGATAAACCGAACTTCTGAGGGCTTCGCCCCCACGAACCCCATATCGTGATTTTGTTGGTCAGCAAAGTTTGTGTGGCCTGGTCGCCCTAAGTACCAAAATTTTCCATAATGCATGAATGAATAGGTGGTAATTACATATATAAGTCGCTATATAAACTTTTTATCCTCTCAGCCCACGTAATCAGATTTACCAGTAGCACTGAGTGAGCTGTTGTATAGGAAAATAAAGGGCACGTAATTATCAATTAAACATATTCGGGCGTGCCCGCAAGTACAATTATTCGTTACCAGGGCCGTAACAGCACTTCGTCAGCCCCCCCCCCCCTCCCGCAAACTAAAATCGTTGGTCCTGGGCCCCATCGGGTGATAAACCAAACTTCCGGGGGACTTCACTCCCAGACCCCCATTAGGCTGTCCGCTATTTGCTGATAGCCTATTAGGTATCTACATTGGGTGTCCATTTACTGAGGCAGCTATTCTCGCCTATTCGCGCGAAGTGCGAAAAAATTCACTAATTAAATATTTGGAATTGGTCAATATCACCGGGAATTGCATGTGAATTGAGATCAATTTTTATCCTCTCTCTGCTCACGTAAACACATTTACCGGTAGAGCTGAGTGAGGTGCAATGTTCCCTCTAAGCTGCGCACGTGCGCAGTACTGACACGGTCTCTGCACACAGAAAATCTACGTTGCGCACAACAAATCCGGAGTTATTACCTTTGTTAAGTCGTTACGCACTGTTGTCCAAGGGTCAGCGCAGTGAGTCGTTGAGTGTGCGCAGACTAATCAAAACTTAAAGCGAACATTGTGAGGTTTCTTGGAAACTGTAGGGCCCGTTACTAATAATTAAACATATTCGGGCGGGCGAACCCGTTGGTATGACTTCGTTGCATAATGTTATTTCCTGACCCCCTGTCTGCAATATCAAAAAATATAGAATCGCTCAACGGGGATATCGCCCAGCAGGAATATCCCTGTCGCCTAATCGTACTAAACTAAAAGACGCACACGATTTCAGGTTGATATTTCTTTACTGACATATAATTTTTCCCTGCCAGATGGAATTCGTGTTCTGGGGTTCTGATTGCCAAGACAGGAACATTCGGTGTCAGTCATTTAGGCGCCCATGGATAATTAAACCTATATGTATTTTGAAGGCTATATGTACCGACGTTTTCGGTGTTAATTTGCTCTGAATACTCATTAAGGATATGTCCTATCACCACATCATCTACTGCGAAACCATTTTTCTTCAGCGCCCCCCATACCGCCCCCCTGAGCCCAGCGCCCCCCATATCGCCCCCTGAGCGTTTCCGCCCCCCTTCAAGATCGCCAGCGCCCCCTGGGGGGCGCTGGTGGCAAGGTTAAGAACCACTGTTTTAGAGTGTTTCATACCCTAATAATTTTAAAAATATATATATGCAATATTTTACTGCAACTTTTGTTGAAATTAAGTGCAACTTTCACATGATTTTAAGTGCAACAAAAACTTGCCCCAATCAGTCGATATGTTGTAACGTAAAAATAGCCATAATTGCAATTTATGATCAATTTTATCAACTTCCGGTAAACATATACGGCACTACCACAACGAATTGCGGATTTTCCATGCGCTTTGTCTACTAATTTACAGTTTTGTATCATTAATTCGAAATAATTGTATATTAATGTAAGAGCCGCTTGCATTGATTGTATTACTGGATCGAATGTTTTGGTATAGTAATCTCAGCATTTTCATAACGTAAGCCTACACAGCTTGTAAACAAAACTCGATCCTTACCCACTCATCTCCAGTAACCCATTCACCGAAATCACGTTTGAAATTTGTTAAAATTTGTCTGTTTCACCATCACAGCTACGCTTATCCCCCACCATGGTAGACCTAAAAGTATGGTACACGGCGGCGGGGAGTCCGTTGATGCGCGGATTAGATTGGTATGCTTTCTGAGTTGCTACGAACAACGGACGACCATAATATACACGAGTATCAAAGTACTACAAGCATGGTTGCATTTAAAATAAAAATCAATTTAAAACAAACGTGTTTAAAACAAGTCCCTTGTTTAAAACATGTTTTTAAAGCCATGACGTCACAAATATTCAATTGTTACGTCATAATGGATTGACATTGACAATTGAAATTATAGGGTAAATATAGCTCCTATGACAAACGCCATCCCACACAGAAATTTTTTCCCAGTGAAGAGATAGGAATTTGGAATCGTGTACATCTTTTAGTTTAGTACGCTTAGGTGATTTCAATTTCTATTTACTATATAACATACAAAAAAGTAATTATTTCAACAGGTCCGCCCGAATATGTTTAATTACTGATTGCGTGCCCTAAATTCTCCAAGATGACACCAGATGTGCTCACAAGTACTGGTGAAAACATCCATCTAAATGTGAGGGAGGGAAAAAACAACGTTTTTGGGGGCTTGCTGACGACGGGCTTTTTCGTCCCTTATTTTGTGGATGGCCCGGTATAGCTGATGCTTGATGTTTTCGTACGCGGCATTGTATCCGTAGTAGCCTAAGTCTGGTGGTAGTGGGCCATGAGTATTCAGTAAGGTAACACGACAAATTGCTTGGTTCGATTCCGAAATACTTCTTCTCTCGGCATTGTCGAAGAGAAGAATATTATTCGAGTTGGCGCCGTTAGTTAAATCCACGGCCTTCGGCGCGAAAGACTGTAAATGACTCTCGGCGGTAGCACATTTATCTAGGCAAGGCCATTTCACCTTGACTCAGCAGACTCAATACCCTCAAAATGTCACTCTCCAGCAACATATACTTGTAAACAACGGCAGCATACTTTGCATTTTGGATTGATTTTAATTTCTGAAAGTACACCGGTCCGCCAAATATTGTTTGAAATTTTACCGGTCCGCGAGGTGAAAAAGGTTGAGAACCACTGACTTATATGATGTGGTCTCAAATTATTGTTGAAGGTGTATATTAATATGAGTTAAATTACTGGTTTACATTGGTGGTTCTGAACATGTGGGTCACAGAAGCATTTTAAGGTGGGACACAAGGCGATCCCTAAAATGATGCAGTTGATGAAATGTGTATATTCATATTGCCAAATATTACGTCAAATGTTTCGACTGCCTTTCATCGCAAGCCAGTGTTTTTTACGTACTTTTCCGTAACGTTACAAATTTGTTATCACATTATCGGCAGCATCACTGGTTCAAGGATAGATAGAGCACGAAACGTCAAACTATATACAACACGTGTCATCGCATTATCGGTTGCGTCACTGGTTCAAGGATAGATCTAGCACGAAACGTCAAACTATATACAGCTCGTGTCATCACATTATCGGCTGCGTCACTGGTTCAAGGATATATCTAGCACGAAACGTCAAACTATATACAGCTCGTGTCATCACATTATCGGCTGCGTCACTGGTTCAAGGACAGATGTAGCACGAAACGGCAAACTATATACAGCATTTTTCACGAATGAAGACGAAAGAAATACGTGCGCAAGCAATATCAGGTTACCTTTTTTCGGTAATTGAGATTTACAACAAAGATATATAGGCCGAAATCTGTTTACACACGCAGTTTACACACGCAAGGTTGACGCAGGATGACTGGTGAAAATCCGCATACCAGAATGTTATACAGAGCAGCCACTAGCATGATAAAGGAAGGCGGAACTTCATTGATATCGCATCGATTTATTCTTAATTTAATTCTTATGTCGGCGCGACCGTTTGATGCCACGCAATAGTCGTGCTATGGATGCTAATTGAATGCCGTTCTAGAACGCAGAGATAATACACATTTAACAACACCTGTCATTATCGCGGTATCTGCATACTTTGTGTATAGCGATTAGTGATATCTAGGGCAAGTCTTTGCAACCTTTGTAACTTTTTTACAGCTTCCTAAATACTCAGAAGTTATGTAGTATGGTGTTTTAAGTTGTTTGGAGGAATCCTATATTGCAACATTTTGCTACTTTCCTCCATTTTTTTCGGGCAACTTTTTCGATTTTTCATGCAACTTTTGCAAGTTTTTATTTTCGATTTTTCGTGGAAATAACTTTGTTACGGAAAATATCCGGCACTATATGTACATAGATCGCTTGATTATTTCCATGTCGTTTGTGGTCCATTCTGATTTGACGTAAATTCAGGCTAGACCGCCGAAAATTATATTTCCACTGGGTCAATTTTATTCGGGCTGTTGATTTTGTTGAAGTCGCCAACACATAGTTTTGCTACAGTGCCTTGGATACGGACCGATGCGAGTATCTCATACCCTAATAATTTCAAGGAACTTGTCAATAAATGTAGATTTTTCGTGCAACTTTTGTGAAAAATAAATGCAACTTTCCACGGATTTGACTGCAACAAAAACTAGTCCTAGTGATATCGCATCTTGTTCATAGAAAATATAGTCAGGCAAAGCTGGGCATAACGACGGTGGTATTGCCATTATGTATCATGATGAGCATGAGTATTTGTACTAATTGCAATAGATACACTCCAAATTTAAGTTATATTGACGGACTTCACCAAATCGCTTCGACCCACGTCATTTCTTTCATTGCATCGGAATGATTGTGGTAACTCGAAGCTATAAAATTTTGAAAATAAATTACTCTGATTTTGATATTTATGGAACTCGGACTAATGGTAGAAATCGGCAATCTTGGGCTACTTTTGTATAAGATACGATAACACAATGCGGAGTAAAGATACGAAGTGAGGACACTACAGATGACAACAATGAGTCTGCAAAAACTCACCTTATCGCGTTATCTTTCTTATAAAGACAACCATTCGAAATTTATAGCAGGTGTAGCCCTATATAAAGTACCCTAAACTGTAATTATATATTGTTGCTACGGTGCCGCTACTTACAGCGAGGCTAGGATGACAAGATTTATTATATTCGGCGTTCTAATTGCATCGTTGGGATGCCTTGCATGTGATAAGAGCGCTCCGTTACCGAAAATGGAACAGCCGTTGGATTGGAGCAAGGTAAAAACACGCAGATTTTATCGAATATTGGTGGATTCGGAATATCGCTAACAAATAGTTCTTCAAAATGCTTAGAAACGCGGTACAATTATTTTACACCCTTGCTATTCGAATAAAGCCAGTATGGCTGGGACAAAAATCGTCCCGGACTTTCCCGGGTTTTGTATTTTTGAATGCCTGATACTGAAATCATCGCCAAACCGGATTCGGATTAGGTCGACACCTCGTCTCGCATGATTTAGATCGGCGAAAATTCCTGAGCGGAATTCAAAATATTCCTCATAACATTGCGACAATTTTCCCTCTGTAGTACAACGGAACATGGTATATGACGATTACTACTTTCGACCCGAGCTCGTTGAATGTTGCGTGCGTCGTACTCGATAATTGTCCGTCCATAATGAGCGAACTTGGTGATGACGAACTTGTCATCCGCCACAAATGAGTATACGCCTGATTTATACATTCAATTACTCCGCTTATTCTATTTGGCGTGTGGAACTTTAGATTGAATAACAATATTCTCTTCTTCATTCTAGTTGCACTTTTATATCGTTGAATCAAGCATGATCACTAGGGCAAGTTTTTGTTGCAGACAAATCTGTGGAGAGTTGCATTTATTTTTCACAAAGTTGCACTAAATAACTGCATTTATGGACAAGTTTCTTGAAATTATTAGGGTATGAGATACTCGAATCGATCCCTATCCAAGGCAATGTAGCAAAACTCAGTGTTGTCGACTTCAACAAAATCAATAGCCTGAAAAATTGACCCAGTGAAAATATACTTTTCGGTGGTCTGACATCTGTAAAAATAAAAGGTCAAATGTTCCGCTCAAACCCCGAATTACAGCTTTTCGTTCACATTATCCGTTGGTTGACTAAAACAAAAGGTCAACTTTCCGGCTCAGTGCTGATTTACTGTATCTCAGTCGAATTTTGCCTTGTATTAAACCAAATTCTCAAAAAGAGAGGACGACGTCGTCAATTTTCACCCATCAAAGATTTCGGCCAACATGCGATTTCGGTCCACCTTTCGTAAACAAACTCTCCGCTGTCACCCACAATATTTTAGGAATGCATTCTTAGTTCTTACATCCAAGACTGCGGTGCCGTGAGGCTCCAACTACTGCCAGCTTTATCCCTTACGAATATTTTTTACTTTAGAGGAAGAGGCGAAGCATCGTCTTATTACATATCTCGGAGATTACGTACATTATCTGGCACATATTGAATGCGCATCCGAAGGTATGTGATAGGTTGGATGGGTTAGAGATGAAATCTGCTAATCTTATAGGGTGCATTTTGATAACCGTGCCGTGGCTTCGTGTGTATATCGAAAATAGGTTAGCAACCATGCAGAAGCCTGCATGCAATAAAAATCGTGCTGGAACCGAAGAATAGCGACTAATGCTGTCTATACCGTGACTACTATCTAATACTGCGAAGCACTGAAGTAGTTCAATTAATTTTTATTGGTTGACGACGTGAAAAATGCTGGAATACCGGGTCATCCCTAAAAAATAACCAGTAGCGCTAGATGAGATGAGTTCCGGGGTCCCGTCATCAGACGTAATGGGTAATTGGGTACATCCTTTTTCTAAATTCTAAATGTCCATCAGTGCATTATTGTGGTTGTGAGTTAAACTTGTTTCCATTATGTTGGTTGTTTCTATTCAAATGAACTGCAAGAAATATCGACATTAGACGTACACTGGATAGTCATAATTGATTTGAACCCTTGCATTGCGCAATGTAACTATCTCGTCTGTTGCAGGATGGATCATACGGATCTACACCGACGTAAAAACAGTTTCGGCTGAGCTGGTATTGCACATACAGAACGATCTGTTGCAACATGGAGTGACTGCGCCACTGCGCCTCAATAGTTGCGCTGATATTGACGATATGTGAGAAGATATTTTACAGGGATGTGTAACTGAATATAATCTCAATTTCAAACATGTTATACTATGAACACTATATAAAGTAGGGTGACCATATTTTGGAATCAGAAAAGAGGACACCTTTTAAAAACCATACAAGTTAGTTTACCGAAATTGAAAACATCCGATTTCGAAATATTTACTGGAAATCTTGTTGTGTTGTGTTTAAAAGAAATAAAGGTCACTACTCCGATTCAACTCGCGAATGACCCGCTCAAACGTCCGCATTACCTATTTGCGTCATTTATGCCGATTTTCAGTTGACCCTGTACATTAGGCTAGCTGTAAAAGCTGTAAAGCAGGACGAATTGCCAAAAAGGAGGGTATTTTGGCGCCCTCGGTGGACATTTTTAATTTCATGAAAAAGGAGGACAAATCCCCTCAAAGGAGGACGTATGTATGGTCGCCGTAATATAAAAGCAATACCGCCATGGTCCTGTTCAATATATGATCGTACGATTTAGGGCTGGGCAAAATCGAGTAACTGAGTGATTCGATTCTGAATCATGTAAAATGCTTCGAGCCGAGTCGAGTAATCGAGTATCACCCATTATGACGTCATAACAGAGTATAATATGTCGACGTTCAAATATGTACCGTTTATGCGACCAAAAAGGATATAATGCCTGGCCTGTTATCCATTACTTTGGTATTTTTTCGACCATGCCGATTTCATTGCGCTAGGTGACAATGTTGTGGGATGATCATGAGTTCGAAAATTTGCTATTTCCAGTAACGTTCGTAACTTTGTACTATATGTTTCGCATGCTACGATGCAGCCAATCACTGTTTCAAGGCATCAACAGCGAAAATTAGTGTCTAAACTATTATTCTCGTTGATAAATTACCTTTCAGGTGCAAGAAGCGTATAATTACAGTACTCGAAAAAATCCTCTTTTACTACTCGACTCGAATCATCCAAATTAATACTCGATTCAGATTCGAGTACTCGAATCATTGTGCCCAGCCCTACGTACGATACGTCTGTACGATTATGAATGTAATTGCGAAATATACTGATTTACATCGATATTTCTGCGTTGGTTAGCCATTATACTATAGATCAGTGGTTCCCAACCTTTTTCGGTGGCAGGGCCAAATTTAGAATTTCAGAGTACGGTCGGGGCCGCACGAATACCAGGGCAATGAAAGGAACCCAAAATAGTCACCAAAATATGAAAATTCGCATTGTTCCGATCATTCGCTTAACGCCATTAGCCATTGTGTTGCCGCGCTCCCGTTGTTCAGAACAATAAACCTTTGCTGGCTATTTCGGAGTAGTTTTATTGCCCTTGCGAGATTTCAATTCGTATTTTTGGAATCAGTGCGACACCTCCTTTCGATAAACACCGTCATATCAAATTATTCGGACGCTTGGGCCGCGAGCTATAGGACTACCAATTATGCTGTTTTTTACCGGCTAAGCAGTACGCATCTCGGCGTATTCAATCGTGAGTCACTTGTTGCACATACCTATCCGTAAATTAGTTATCAATACCCAGGGCCGTAACAGCACTTCGTCAGCCCCCCCCCCCAAAACGTTGCTCTTGGCCCCCTCAGGCTAGATGGCTGTTTACCGCTATTTATCATCTAAATCGGGTGTCCGTTTAAGGCAGCTTCTCTCGACTAATCGCGCTATGCGCGAAAAATTTCTATAATTCATGATTGAATCGGTCAATGCAATCGGGAATTGAAAATATATTGGTATCAATTTTTATCCTCTCTCTCCTCACGTAATCAGATTGACCGGTTGAGCCGAGTGAATTGTGTTTGAAAAGGTAGGATATATTGCTATCAATTACTTGTCCTCTCTGCTCACGTAATTAGATTTACCGGTAGAGCTGAGTGAGGTGTCTTGGAAACTGTAGAGCCCGTAAATAATAATTAAACATATTCGGACGGGCGGACCCGTTGGTACGACTTCATTACATGATGTTATTTCGTGACCTCCAGTCCGCTATATCAAAAAATATAGAATCGCCCAAACGTACTAAACTAAAAGGTGCACACGATTTCAAATTGGTAGTTCTTCACTGGCGTATAATTCTTCCCTGCGGGATGGTAGCCTATTTGTCTCGTGAGGTTCAGATTGCCAAGACAGGAATATTCGGCGCCAGTCATTTAGGTGCATATGGTCAATTATACCTATATATATTTTGTATATACATAACGAAGTTTCCGGTCAGCGTAAGAGCAGTCCTTTTCGGCCACGGTTTTCTCGCTGTCGATCGTTCTGGCACACTTCTTGGAGTTGCATGTTATATGGCCTAAAACTTTATTCTTCTGTCTTCGTGCGTCGTGATGCGGCAGTGGCCAACGCCGATATGCCCTCTTTCTGGAAACTTGAAATTGCGCGCAGCGCGAAAAGATTTTGAAAAAGTTGCGTAAAATTCCATAAAATACTCTATAATTCATGTTAATTCATCAAATAATTTTGGGCCCCCTACGAGCTCGTTCCCCTCAATTGGGGGACTTGGGGTGCGTCAGTTACGGTCCTGTCAATACCTATATCTATATCTATATCTATAGGTACTGCTCGTTCAACTGGAAAGTTAGGGCACATTGCATTGAAACAGCAGCGACGTAATCTTAGCAGTCAACTCACAACTTTCCTGCAATCCTAGTTGAAAACTCCAGACTCCAAGCCAAGCAAGAGTATTTTATATTTATAATTTTTTTTCATAAATCGATTTCTCAATATTTTTGTGGGGGCCGCAGAAAGGCTAGCTGGGGGCCGCATGCGGCCCTCGGGGCCGCGGTTGGGAATCGCTGCTATAGATAACAAACCTACGGATAGACGGGCAACACGTGATTCACGGTCGAGAGATTCGATGGTCGGCAGATTTGTTGTCGCTTCATAGCATGAAACGGTTGGTTGTCGGCCAGATTGACTGTTAAATATGCAGGTATGTTTGGCGTGGATAGGATATAGGGCAATCAGAACACGTTCTTTAGTGATACAGTACTTCTAGCCACTAGCGACGCTATCAAAGCATTAATATCAGGAGTAGGCCTATATTTAATGAGCAGGACATACGGGCATTGAGCAGGCGACATTATGGCATGAGACAGTTTTGGATAATGTAACATGCGACTCCAAGAGGTGTGCCAGAACGATCGGCAGCGAGAAAACCTTGGCCGAAAAGTACTGCGCTTATGCCGATACATATAAGTTCAATTGTCCATAGGCTAGGCTTACCATACGTCCTCTTTTAAGAGGATTTGTCCTCTTTTTTGACATTTTTTAAAGTGTCCTCGGAGGACGCCCTTTTGTCCTCTTTTTTGAGATTTTGTCCTCTTTTTTGAAAATTTAGGTAAGATTTAGAGCAAATTGGCACAGAAGTGACGCTCCGGCGGGTATTTCGGAGTGAAAAACGGTGATTATAGCTCTGAGCGAAAAAATGACCTTTTTTTTCAGTCAACCGCTCGCAAAGTGGGAAAAATTCACCGATTTTTGAGAATTCTACTCCGGTTTTGCAATTTGCAAATTTCTGAAAAAGTGTCCTCTTTTTAGATTTCCAAAATATGGTAAGCCTACCATAGGCGCCTAAATGACTGGCGCCGAATGTTCCTGTCTTGGCAATCTGAACCTCACAAGACAAATACCATCCCGCACGGAAACATTATATGCCAGTGATGAAAAATACCAATTTCAAATCGTGTGCGTGCTATAGTTTGGTACGTTTATGCGATTCTACGTTTTTTGATATTGCGGAGGTCACGAAATAACATCATGTAACGAAGTCATACCACCGGGTCCGCCCGTCCGAAGATCTTTAATTATTACTTACGGGCCTTACAGTTTCCAAGACACCTCACTCAGCTCTACCGGTAAATCTGATTACGCGAGCAGACAGGACAAGAAATTGATAGCAATATATATGCAATTCTCGATCATATTGACCGATTCAATCATTAATTATACAAATTTGGGAATTTCAAGTATTCAACAATATATCCAAGTGCGATATATCTTTTGTAAGTAGGAGAACTTACATTTCACCCTGAAACTACTGTGAAAATCACTGACATCTCACAAACTTCACTATATCACATCACTTTTAAATGCTACCATGTGGTAGAAGATCAGCTATTACGTCACATATCTAGTTCATGACGATAAAACATGACCGGTTGATGATTCGTGACTGAAAATTTTGATTTGGTTTGGTGCGACCTTCTCGTAAAATTACTCGATTTCGGATTGATTGGGTAATTGACTCTATAGTTGAGTCGGGTCAAACGTTAAAATCAGAGAAGGACTTTCGACTCGGAACGGTGACTCGTTAATCCTACGGACGCAACAATCTATGAAACTGGCATAGGGAATATTAATATATCAAAAGGTCGTAGCTTGCGTTGCGTAGGGTATATAGCTATCTAATCAGGTCAGTATGGCAACCAACCATTGGTATTCTATGCAGTGGTGGCTTTTGGGGTAGGCGAGGTAGGCGGTCGCCTAGGGCCCCCCTGGTTGATTTACGCGCTTTCGAGGGCCCCCCCTCCTCCGTTTACGCGCTTTTTCCAACTATTTTTCCGGTTTACGCGCTTTTTTTCAAGTATTACCATTTTCTGAATAACCGCGGAATCCTTGTATCCATAAAGAATATGGTATTATACCGTAAAGACAGGTCAATCATCAAATCTCATTTTTTAGTAATCATTTTACGAATAACCACAAAAATCCATGCGCCAATTTAGAATATGGTACCGTAAGCAGTAGTCGATCATTAAATTTCTGCGCTAGTTGCAAGAGCTCACTTTGATTTGATGATCTCTATCTATTTTGCCATTAGCTAAAGGGCCCCCCTCCTACATTTACGCAAATGTTATCATTTTGCAAATAACTGTGAAAATACATGTACCCATGTAGAATGTAATACCGCACACAGAAGTCAATCATTAAATTACTGCACCTGCTAAAAGCTTACTTTGATTTTATGAGGGGGGGGGGGGCCTTCTTCATTTACGCGATTTTTGGTTATCATTTTACGAATAACCGTAAAAATACATGTACCCATGTAGCATATGGTACTGTAAACAGTAGTCGATCATTGAATTTCTGCATCCGCCTAAAGAGCTTACTTCGATTTTATGAGCCCCCCCTACATTTATGCGAATTTTAGTTATCAATTTGCGAATAACCGTGAAAATGTATGTACCGATGTAGAATATGGTACCGTAAACCGTCGATCATTAAATTTCTGCATCTGCTAAAAGAGCTTACTTTGATTTTATGAGCCCCCCCCCCCCCCTTACATTTATGCGAATTTTAGTTTTCATTTTACGAGTAACCGTGAAAATATATATACCCATGTAGAATATGGTACCGTAAACAGTAGTCGATCATTAAATTTCTGCACCTGCTAATAGAGCTTACTTTGATTTTATGAGCCCCCCTCCATTTATGCCAATTTTAGTTTATCATTTTGCGAATATCCGTGAAAATACATGTAGGCCTACCCATGTAGAATATTGTCTTGTAAACGGTGTTCGATAATTGAATTTCTGTGCTTGTTAAAAGAGTCTACTTCGATTTTATGTTAATGAGGTCATATTGTAACATGGAATGAATTATTATTGAGTATATATTTCCTAGTGGCAGCAGTGTATATTTCAGTGCATCAAAATTTTCCAGTATAAGTTTGTGAGATTCTACTTGCTAGCTCTTGATGCCAGCTTTCATATGATACCGTATGTTAATTGATAATGAACCGTGTCCACACTGAGCCTGAATATCCAAAATATCAAAGGAAATAGTCATTTGAAAGCCATTGAAATCATAGGCTATTATAGCCTATATATTGTTGTTTACTGAGCCATTCTCTTGACTCAACATATAAGTTGTGAATTGGGCCTTTTCTGAATGGAAATCCATTCTCAGGGTTGTCATGATGGTAAATTTGTTCATTTCTTGTCTGCGGATTAGCAGCGTATTTTCAAAGCTTTACCATGCTCAATGTGCACCCGATACAGTCAGTCAGAAAGTGTTTATGGTGTTGTCAGAAAGTGTTTTTTTATCACAGGTGGATGTCTTTTAATTGGTTGTGTACTATAGATAGATATGCAATACATCTTGCATGCAGGAAAGTTTCTATCGGCCTGATGCCTGATATTTTATGCCTCAAAAATCTATGTCGATACTTGAAAGGTTTGAATGGCTATCATCGAGAAAGGTGTACGAAAGGCTGAGTGGGATGAGTGCACTTGATTATTTCACTGCCATGGAGGTGACGAGTAACAAGGCCTTTATAGGCCATATCGTCACCTCCAGTCAACTTTTTATGTTTGACGAAGCAATAAAATGTCTGTCTGTCTGTCTGTCTGGCTACATATATTCAATTTGTTGTGAGGTTGATAATTTAATGTGATGTCACAGAAAAAGACCAAAATGTGACCAAACAATTAGCAATGGAATCAATTTCAGCAGGGCAGAGGAAAGAATTAAAAGATCACAAGGCAAGTTTTTGCAACTTTTTTTACAGCTTCTGGCAGCTTCCTAAATACTCGGAAGTTATGTAGTATGGTGTTTTAAGCTGTTTCGAGGAATCTTATATTGCGACTTTTCTTCATTTTTTCAAGCAACTTTTTGCAGCTTTTCGATTTTTCATTTAACTCACTTTTTACTGGAAATATTTGGTACTTTATGTAAATAGATCGCTTGATTATCATCACTGTCGTTTAAATTTGAGGTCATTTCTCAGTTGACATACATTCAGGCTAGACCGCCGTAAATTATATTAGCCTACTACTGGGTCAACTTTTTCAGGCTATTGATTTTGTTGAAGGCGCCAACACTGAGTTTTGCGACAGTGCCTTGGATACGCATCGATTCGAGTATCTCATACCTTAATAATGTCAAGAAACTTATCCATAAATGTACTTTTTTAGTGTAACTTTAGTGAAAAATAAATGAAAAATAAATGCAACTTTTTACTTCAACTTTTATGAAAAATATGTGCAACTTTCCACGGATTTGACTGCAACCAAAATTTGCCCTAAGATCAGGTGTTGCATAAGACAATTTTGACCATTACACTCTTGAAATGGGCTACCAGTTCAATATAAATGTGACTCGGTAAACAGCATATTTAGTAAGGCGCACTCGTCAGTTGACAACTGTACCTTTCATTAGCTACGATGAGTTTGGTATCACTCAGTTATATGTTATGTTGTAATTGGTAGCATCAGTATCTCCTAATTACTGCAGTCAAGTATCTGTTACAATGCCGCGAGTACATGCTAAATGTAAGTCAGGATCTCAGAAAAGGAAGTGGTTCAGATTTGGAAAGAAAGTGACACTGCAAATTTTGAACTGCGACACAAATATTTAACCATCTATTTCAGCTCAGGAATATTCTGCACAAATTGAGGATGATGCTGTTTTTCCACCAACTATATTGCCTTGTAGACTTGAATGATGTAACAGTGCTTTCAAATACGTATATTGTATTTGATTGTAGTGGTCTTTTGTCTATGGCGTTTTAGGTTTAATCCAACCAGGCAAGTTCTTACAGACAAAAACTTTTTTTCTATAACTTACAATTTTTTCATTAGTGCGTGTTGTTTCGTGTGTGTAACTGTTTATTTACAAATTGCCTTATTGCCAAATTATGCCTTATCGTGCAACAAAATCGTCTTTGTAGCAAAAAGATAGGCCCAATCCAGCACCTGGCTGAAACCTTGACGTGGTGTGCTGGCTTATTACTAATGTCAGCCGACAGCTTTCTGGATTTATGTGGTATATTTGGCGTGCAGTTGCCTTGTTATACTATTATGTCATGCTACATCCCATAATTCTTCTACATAGGTGGGTCTGGGCACGCGCTGTAGTTCACTTGAGTCACTTGTTTTCGAATATGCCAAGTCGTTTATTGTACTGTGGCATAACATTATAATTATTTTATATGCTGAAAGTTTCAACATGATGTACAGACAAAGCACTACCGGAACAGTGTATACGTGGTGTAGAACAATAAAAGTATCGTTAAGCGCTAGTGAGGGGGGTCTGGGGGGCGTAGCCCCCCAGAAGTTGCGATAATATAGATAAGGAGGGCCCCCCCGGAAGTTTCGCCTAGGGCCCCCCCAATCGTAAGGCCACCACTGATTCTATGACCCCCGTGACGTATAGTTGATTACATGCTGGGTGTTGTTTTTTCTCTTTATCGATGTTATTATCGGTGGCGAGTAGGGTAGGTCTAGTAGTACGCTCTACAGCTGTAACACCAATGAAGTATTCGCCGATTGGACATTTCTATTCCAGGGGTTCTTAACCAGAGTTCGTAGACCCCATCAGGGTACGAAGCACCACATCAGGGTGTGCGAGATGAATTGTGGAATTAGGCCTATATGCTGTGGAATATGTTCTTGGCCAATTAATTCAACTGGGAAATAGTATTCGCGCTACGCGCGATTTTATGTCAATGCGCTTTCTGATTTTAAGGCTCCATCAGAAATTGTGTTGAAAATGGACAGGGGCTACGAGAAATTTCATTGTAAGTACAAGGGGTACGATCGCTAATAAGTAGGGCAAGTTTTTGCAACTTTTGCAACTTTTTTTACAGCTTCTGGAAGCTTCGAAAATACTCATAATGTATGTACTATGGTGTTTTAATCTGTTTGGAGGAGTTTTATGTTGCAACTTTTGTCTATATTTCTCATGCAAATTTTTTCTACAACTTTTATCAAGTATTGCGCAAAATATGCTATAAAACTATAATAAAGATTAAATTAATGGATTTCAAGTGACAATGCGGCCCACCATAGGCGCCGGACGCAGGTATACTGGGTATGCCGTGTTTACCTAGCAATTTTTTCGGGTATGCGGCATACCCACTATTCCGTTAGTCATGAAACTCCCTGAACTAACTGGCAAATTGTGCGAACCTTATGTAAATAAAAATGTAGCCATGATCGATTGAATAGCGAAGGAAGAAACGGAACAAGCAGACACCATGCAAATTTTAAAATGTTGGAACCTTTCGAGTATCTCATACCCTCATGATTTCAAAAATTTTTATAAATGCAACGTCTGCAAGTTTTGTTAAAATTAAAAAAATAAATGCAACTTTCTCCGGTTTTTAGTGCAACAAAAACTTGCCCTACTAATAAGATTAAGAAGCAATGCTGTTACTATGGCTCAATAATGATTATATTTAAGTTGTTATTGATATGTTCCAATAATAATCGAAGGCAAAATCTAACGCTGATTTAATTTGAAGTTGGCAATGACAATACCAATAGCCTATACTTATCACGACTTTATCAAAACCAGGATTAGACTACACCGCTCAAATGTCTGATATCAGATCATTCTTCATTAGATTTTAAAATATTCTACATAAAATTGTGGCACGTCAAAGGTTCACGAGTTACAATATTATAACCCGACAGTTTTACGATGTCATGATGCGAACTCTCGTATGATGTCTATATAACTCATTAATTAAAAAATTATGCCCGGCACAGAAGCAATTTTATTCAAATATTTGAAACTGTGATTTTTTCCGTGTCAAGCGTGAATAAAGCAATCGTAAATTAAATTTCCACGATGTTTGTGGAATGCCTGTCTGCAAGGTCCCGTCAAATAAGACCTACTTGGAAATTATACATTGAATATCCCTATTATTGATGCTGCGGCCCGCGGCGTCATCAAAAACCAGAAAATGGCCCGCGAGCACATTTGAGTTTGAGACCTCTGATCTAGATGATAAGTAGCCGAAATAGCGTAGAGCCTGTGGGGCCCCCCATAAGTCCGGTTTATCACCCTATGGGGGGACCAAAACCAACGTTTTTTGGGGGGGGCTGACGAAGTGCTGTTACGGCCCTGCCTGGAGGCAACGAAAAAGTAGAATCAGCAAATCTATGAAGAGATCGTTGCCCACAGAATCAAATTTCCATGCTGTTCCAAGAATAGTCACAGCTGACTTTCATCCTTAATTCTGAAAAATTGGTTATTGAGGACAACCAGCCTTGAAATTCTTGTCAATTTTTCTGGCGCGTGTACGTAGTCATCAAATCAATGTTTGGATTGGATTGTTTTAAATATGCATATGTATTGTCTCCATATTTTCTCGGTCTCCATATTTTCTCGGTCACTATATAAGAGAGATGGAGAGTCTTTATTTTCATCCAACCAAAATACATGAAAAACGGCAATGATGGTGTTACAGAAAATATGCACGCGCAGTATTCGGTATCGGATAGGAATGATCGATACGGCCGTGAAGGTCAACTAGTCTGATCACACCCGCATCAAACAGGTAGACTTGACTCTATACAGTCTGGCTGTAAAAAAATGTTTATTAAATGAAAAATGCGGTTTTGGCTAGTAATCTCGATTAGATATAGTGCGATCGGCGATTGGATTTATATGTTGAATGCCGCCAACGAGCTCAACAGTTTGGCCACCCCTTGTTTACTGAGTATGATTTGAACACATCTATTTGAACTTGATGACAGCAGCAATTATTACGCAGCAATATGTGCTGTAAATAAACTGCCACTGCTCTGTATGTTTTAATTGACTTGGTTCACCGAAGTTGGGCACACTGTGATAAAAGCAGCGGTATAAAATCATCCGTTTTTGCTTCAAAGTTGTTTATTGCTCAAATGCTCATGCATGAATTCGTGTTTCAAAACTTTTAAATCATCATCTCTGTAATCCTTCATTGAGCAAATTCCGTTAATCCTAAGAGCTTTGCTCTGAATTAGTCTATATTTCGCAATGCGCCGGGTGAAACCAGTGGTGGTTTAAAGTGTTGATTTGCGGTACCGTGACGTGGTAATACCTTTTTCGATATTGACGAGTGTGTTGCGGAATGGAACTGCGGTCATTGAGTTTACCATTGACAGGTGGATATTTGCACAAAATGCAGAGAAATCTTTAGCGACTGCTCTCCGTGTTACTCAAAGTGGTACATGAAGGTATTAGCATATTGCAGATTAATGAGGGCTTCTGGGCCTATTCTTCAAGTATCGGTCCTGACTCGAGATATAGTCAAGCCATTGAGAATAAATCATATGAGTCATATGATTTTTATAGTCAAGCCATTGAGAATAAATCATATGAGTCATATGATTTGATTGAGGAAATATAACCATAATCCTAATATGTCTATATCGACTACTGTCGGCTCAATGAAGTATTTCTCCAGAAGCAGTAAACGACAAAGAGCATTCTTTCAATTACAAGCAAACCTAAATATTCGAATGCAAAAGACTAGTCAGGCACGAACGATGGTTGTCACGCGGGCAAGCCATATCTATGATATTGAAGCAAGGGATGCCATATATGTATTCTTTCGTGATGAAGCTGCAGTTGATTAAGTATATGAAGCCTCGGTTACTTTTGCGACTATGCGCAAACCTGGCACAAAACATATGCTGCTGTTTTTGAATTTCATGTTCAAAAGAATCGACCTAATGGATAGTGAATTCCAGTCAGAGGATTCGCGTATACATGCCCTTTTTGACTCTCCATCTCAGTGCTTCCCAACCGGCTTTAGAATTTCTAAATGTTCAAGTTTCATATTACATTTGCCAAATGTCCAAAACTTACAAATCTTCTCAAGATTATACGAGCAAATAAACGCTCACGTCTATAGTGTCGAGACAGCGTAATGCAGTGGTTCCCAACTGGGGTGGAGTTCCCACCATTAGGGGATTGGCGGATTTTTAGCTAGATGTAGTCCTGTATTTAAATGCTTTCCGTCATAATTCCACCCCCAGATGAAGTGAGGCTCGCGAGACGATTTCGTTGGGTCCGCTACAGCCTCGCGACTGAATTGCTACTAAGCAGGAAAAAGTCATGCCGAATTCAGCACAAGGCCGCTGATGAAAATGTTAAGCTTTTTCAAGCCAACACCTGAGCTATCGTGAAAAACATACGAAATTCATCGCTTCAACTCTAGGTCATCGCAAGCAAACTTGGTGATGTATTTTTCGGTAAGAAAAAAAAACAGGCCAAATTTAGCGCAATGTTGCCACAACGGAAAGTGATGACCTAATTTCTTTTGATTTAGTTATTTTCTAAATAACAGTACACCTAGTGTTAAAAAATTGATACAGAAGTAGCCCGCGGTACTTTATCAAAGTCTAATGCGGCCGCATACGGACATCATTTGGGCAGATCTCAATATTTTTGGTCATATATTGCCAGAGGTGGTCAGTAACGAAGTACTTCTACTTCTTCGAAGTACTCAAGTAGTTTTCCTCTACTTCTGGTACTTACTCAAGTAGATCTGATTTTCACTACTTCTACTTCGTAATATTTGGTGATCTACTTACTCACTTTTCGCTATTTCCAGTTTGTCAAGTAGAAGTAGTTCAATCTTCCAATCAGGAAGATAGCCTGAGAAATTTCGGGGCTGTTTTCAGGGAGTATCAACATTTAATTTTCATAAAAGTTCAGTAAAGCGAAGAATTTTCGTCGCGCTTTGCGCGCAGTGGATACGAAGTGATCAGTATGATTTCACGAAAGTATCGGTGAATATAACTTGGTCGCGGGTGGGCGTGGTTCCGTTTACACCACATTATCATCCTTAGCCCATATGAAATAATTCATCACAGTATATATGGCTCATCATGACGTTTGAAACTGATGTTACGCAATCTAGCATTTACTAGTCATATCGTAATCTAGCATGTCCATGGCGTGTCATGGCGCGTCTGGATAAGTGGACTCTGACTTTTTTTAGTTTTAGAGCTGTTTTAGCATATCACCTTTGAAACTTTCTTGATTAAAGGCAGGGTTGTAACCAAGTCACAAGGTTCCGGGTCACAAGTCAATCTCACTTTTATAGTTTTGACTCGAGTCAAGTCGAGTCATTTTCAATTCAGTACCGAGTCAAGTCCGAGTCCAAGTCACGGAGTAGAGTGTCGAGTCCGAGTCATAGTATTTTGACTCGAGTCCGAGTCCAAGTCATTGTGTTGACTGCTCTGTTTCCAGTTAAAGTCTTGTTAAACCCACTTTTCATTACTCTGTTTGGTGATATCGAATGGTTCGCATTTATAATATGCTAATTTTCCTCACTTATAACAGTTTCTGGTAGTATTTTCAAGTATTAGTACTGATGGACAAAATACATATAGTGTGATAACTTTACTATTCTTCGAAATTACAATGAAATGCCTGTCTTGGTAGACCCAGTCTCGTGCGCGTTCCTTGCTGTGGCCGCCATTCAAAGAAGTTCGTATTATCCGGGAAGACCGTTCGTAGCACTAAGTCAAGGATGACCACGAACAAGAATGGTGTCAGGGTGTCACCTTGAAGCACACCAGCCGAAGTATTGAAATCTTCGCTTGGGCCGTCATCTGTTCGGACTCGCGCTCGTGTGTCAGTGTGGAGGGCCATAATGGCGTACGTTATCACCTCAGGAATTCCATAGAATCTGAGGATCCCAGCCATGGCTGGGCGCGAGACCGAGTCGAATGCTTTCGTGAAATCAACGAAGACGGCCAAATCATTCTTTCTGTGTAAGCGGCAGGTGTTAATGATTGTGCGCAGTGCCAGGATGTGCTCCGTTGTACCTGATTGTGCGCAGTGCCAGGATGTGCTCTGTTGTACCGCGAGATGGTCGAAATCCATTCTGAACATTCAGGTGCTTGGTAGAGAGGGGTGAAATTCAAGTTTTTATATCCACAAGAGATATGTGGCACTTGAATATATTGTCGAATACTTGAAATTTCGTAATCCCGTCGCGGGCCGCACGAAATGTTCTCGAGGGCCGCATGCGGCCCGCGTGTTTGAGACCCCTGCCTTGACAATTCTTGAAGGGGTAAAAATTTCCGTTCAGTTGCTACGATTAGAGCACATCGTGAGTGAAACAAGTGTTTACAATTGCGTCGCAACTATAAAAGTTACACTGCCTTTGAATTATTCCACGGTAGAAAAATAACTATTTTATTTACAATTTTTTTCCGGATTTTCATTCGCATCACTTGAGTACTAGACGACATTGCTGGAGAGCATCGTCTGTATCCAAACCTTCGCTCTTGCATGATGGTACATAAATATAAAATATTTGAGGCGTAATGTAATGCTACCTTGTGCGTGTAACACAGCGTGCGAAAATCTTGTTTCTGCGCGGAAGCTGGAATCCTGTGCTGCTGATTAGAGGCTCAGATGCCTGTATGATGGGTTAGCAAAGAAAACTAATCGTTTTTGATCCAGTCCTATTCAAAATGAAGATAGCCGACACGCAGAACAGCATATTACAACCGAGATGGAAGGATCACATATCTCGTGTGATTTTGGGTATTGTCTATCGGAAGATTTGCGCCGTTGGTTTCTGGAGCGAGAGTCACACTTGTTCTTCTTTAGGTGAGTAAACGAACCTCCGCACGGCGTTTGTGAATAATTCTTAAGACTATAATAATATCATGTACACGCGGGTTTCGAATGCAGAAGAAGAACCACTGTCATAAGATTTGTGTCATACGTTGCATGACATCAAAGAAGGTGATCTGCATACAGTCGATTTGTTCAAAGTGCCATTCAATATAGCATGTATAGTTTTGTTGGTAAGCGAAATGTATTTTTGCAAAAGGGATACGGTTCATTTGCTCCCGATCATCGTTGAGCATTTCAATGATTTGTTAATCGGACGGTATGTCGCTGGCGGAGAAATGTTTCCCGTTGTGGGGGGGGGGGGAGATGATCGGATATTACCGATACTAAAAAAAAATTCGAGATCGCGTAGTTTCAGTTCGATGCAACGTAAACTTGGACGCCACAAAACTATTGCTCTAAGACAGTGCTTTTCAACCTTTTTGAGCTTCATTCGCACTTTTTTTGCAAAATAAATTTCATTCGCACAAACTAACCGAATATTGATATACAAAAAGAAGACGAAAATACAACATTTATTTGCTCAGATGTGCAACAAATTGGCTACTATGTATCTTAAGCTATCAAGTGTCTCATGAAAAATGCTACTATTTTCGCTCGTTTTGATTTCAGCTATTTCACTAAAACCCTTTTACTAGTTAACTAGTGCTTGGATGGTCAGGTCTTAAAGCAGGGGTCACCAACACGCGGCCCGCGGGTCGCATGAGGCCCGTGATGTCATATTCTGCGGCCCGGGATCTGTCGACGTTGTTCAAAATGTGCTATTATCCCTTTATAAACGCGAAGCGCCCTCCTTAAACGTGAAACCCCATCCTTTTGAAATGGCCATTCAGACCCTAATACTCGGTTGCAATTCAATAAGTCGTATCATCAGAGTTGCGCGAGGCCAAATAACGAAAGGCATGATACCAATTAGCGAGATTCGTCATTGCGCATTGCACTGCAAATGTAACGTGACACGAGCGACACGATCTCCCGCTGAGATAATTGCGAAATCGGGTCATTTATTGCCGCGCGCTCGGCAATCGTTGCTAGCCTGATCTATCGCGTCTCCAACAGGCCTAGTCCCGCTGGCTTGAATAATCACATCTGCAATTGGCCGTGTGTGCACGATATCATAGCTGGTCTACACAATCGCAGCTGCATTGGCTTGGTGCGCACGATATCATCTCTGGCCTGCACAATCGCATCTGCAATAGGCCTAGTATACGAAAGATATCGCTAGCCTAACTACCGCGTCTTGGGCCTACCATACTTTGGCCGGGGCTACGTAGGACGCATTGGTCAGCGCGCGTATTTTATAGTTCGATGCCGTGATAAGCGCGGGTATTCAATTGTTCACGACAGATCAGGCAGTCGCTAATTAACAGCTCTTTCGGACTCGTCGACAAGCTTATCATACACGTATAATCGTCAACACGAGGATGTTGTATAATCGTTATTTACGCAAGTACTTAACTCTAATGAATTGATGCTATATTACCAGCGCGGTAACTGCCGCACCCGAAACCCAATTTATGCAATATTTTCAAAGTCACGAAATAACATTATGTAACGAAGTCATACCAACGGGTCCGCCCGCCCGAAGATGTTCAATCATAATTTACGGACTGTACAGTTTCAAAGACACCTCACTCAGCTCTACCGGTAAAACTCATTACGTGAGCAGAGAGGACAAGACATTGATAGCAATATATATGCAATTCCCGATCTTATTGAGCGATTTTATCATGAATTATCGAAAATTTTAGCGCTTAGCGCTGGCTCACTGAAGTTCGGTTTATCACCATATAGGGGCCCAAGAACAACGATTTGGGGGCTGACGAAGTGCTGTTACGGCCCTGTATATTACTACATTCGGTAAAAATCGAACCCGCCCCTTTATTTCAACCACCCTCCCCTTTTTTTCGGCTGGCTTCGCCGAACAGACAGATAGTCCTGGCACAGTGTCGACCCAAATTATACCCTTTGCGGTATATACTTTAATAACCCCTGAAAAGGTAAAATTTGCGTTACTGTAACTTGCAAATGGCAGTCTGTAATGATAGTATTTACTACTGTCCTCGTGCCTAGTACTAATCGAACAGGCATTACGGAAGTATTGATGATTGTTAAGCGAAAGTAAGCAGAAAGTGAATTTAACGTCATTTTCCCAGCCTCTGACGGGCTGCTATATGTCTGTCACTACACCAGCTTGCAAACCAAGGTTTTGGTTACGTAATAATTATAGTGCGAAAATATCAATTCACTACGGCCTGTGAGAGCAACGACTAGTGGTGCGTCGTAAGTTGAACAAATTTTTACAATTGCGTCGCAACAACCAAAGTTACACTGCGCTTGAATTTCGTATTATGTTTATTTGAAAAGCAATTATTATTCACGATTTTCATTCGCACCGTTCGCACCACCTTCGTCATTCGCACTCATCCGGGATTTTCATTCGCACCGTTCGCACCATGTTCGTCATTCGCACTGCAAATTTTTTCATTCGCACAAGTGCGAACCGTCACACAGGTTGAAAAGCACTGCTCTAAGACATGTTCATAAGTGTGAAATTATCGTTTCCGCTCTGCATGAGCCGTATGCAAAAAGTGTTGAACGAAACACATTATCTGAACGATATTGGTAGATTTCAGTATGGTTTATTTTTAAATGGTGGTAGATTTCAGTACGTTTTATTTTTAAAGAGTATCGGGATTTCGTTACCAGATGCGATATCCTATTTAAAAAGACATCTGTCCGCAAGAGTGGGCGAGGATGGTTTCCGCATAAGATACCTGTACAATATTCGTCACAGTTACGGAGTAGAGGGAAATCGTCTCAATTACATCCCCTATGGTTGCGTGAGCCTAATCAGCAACAATCTACCTCGCCCGGCTGAGACTCACGGGTGCCCATTCAGGACCAGTTCATTGGAGGTGTTAAAGAAACTATTGCGCGATCGTGACATCTCGTGCGATGGTGTCGCGTAAATAGTCAGCCTAGCAAAAGGCGCGCATTACCAGAAGACATGCTCTCAATTTTTCGCTTGGAAACACAGTGTGGACGGCCACGCCGGATTTACAGTTGCAAGTCCACAAGGATACTTTCACGCGAGCTGGTCTGTGACTAAGCGGTATGAGCCAGTCGAGGATGTATCACTTGTTCGCGAAACAGCGTTCGATACTAATCCATGTACTTCCAAATATATGGACCACCTTCACCAGTAACAAACGCATTGGCTTCACTAGGTATAACGTCCATCATGTGCAATCTATCAATGAATGGCTCATAACATAGTGCTCAAGACCTACACTATAGAAATTAAACATGGAACGGCAACGACCGATTTTGCAGCTTCGTTCCGCTTCGCTGGGGCTGGAGTGGAGAGTGGTTTTGCGTGAGCGACTGTAGGATTTCTGGCAATCTAAAAGCTATCTTCCCGAGCACAGAAATTATTGAATATGGTCTTGATCGAAAGCCACTGCTGCACCGATTCCGAAAATATAAATTAAAATATGATCAGGCACTGATCCACCTAGAATCCGTCCTCCAAGTCGAAATATCGGCATTGTTCGAACAATCGGAGAGTCGCAACGGGTCATTGTTATGGTCATTGTGTTGCGGTTACCCGATTGTTCTGAACAATGCCGATATTTCAGACTTGGAGGACAGATTCCAGGTGGATCAGTGCCTGATCATTATTTTACTTTATATTTTCGGAATCGGTGCAGCAGTGGCTTTCGATCAAGACCAAATTCAATAGTTTCTGCGCTCGGGAAGATAGCTTTTGGATTGCCAGAAATCCTACAGTCGCTTACGCAAAACCACTCTCCACTCCAGCCCCGGCGAAGCGGAACGAAGCTGCAAAATCGGTCGTTGCCGTTCCATGTTTAATTTCTATACCTTCACGTTCCAAATATCGATAACATGATTTCTGAAGCAGTGTCCCAAACGTGTGAAGGAGGCTCCATTGCAGTTATTGATGAGGGAACGTACAATGGACTGTCTTGTGAGTTGGCGTGTACAAAGTGTTGCGCAAAAACATCAATGTCTACGTCCCAAATGAAGAAACGTTCGCATGAAGTAAATGTGCGTGCATCATTTTCGATGGTGGCATTATTATGTCTTGGCAGAGAAGCATTTTCAAGAATCAGCTGTATTTTTGGAATGCTTTCTCCATCTGTTCAAAGCTGTTGGGAGAAAGACAACAAGCTGTTGGGAAAAACACAACAAGAACATTTCAAATTCCTGTGAAAGGGGCTTGTGATGAACAGTACATAGCTGCTGGCAAAAAATTGCGAGGCGTCTTCCAGTTGGATGATCATTATATAACTGATGATACTATCATCGATCGATATTTTGGTCTCATATGATGGAACATGGCACCATAGAGATTTCAAATCGTCTCATGGTGTCGTTGTCATAATGTCTGTTGACACTGGACAAATTTTCGACTGTCGTTATGTTCCACAGAATAGCGGCCGATGAAGAAAAGGTTCTCTGCCCGCAGGTCGATGTTCTGACTCTTGGAACTGACAAGAGTTTTTGCGACTGAGAACGTACGCTCTTCCGGGATTGTAGATTGTCACTAGCTCACGAAGATGAGCTGGTGCACTTTCCTCCATGCATTTGAAGACGTACACGTACGGCGTACAGTCACTTGTATTCAGACCTAAATTCCACGAGTAACCAATGAAGGGGTCTAAGGAGCGGCGCTACGTGATCGCGCTTTATTGACCGAGTCACCAGACGAGCAGCGATATTTTGGGTCTTGTCGATGCAAATTTGGTCTACCCCGTAAAGCAGAGCATTTTCCTTGCATCCTCAGATACGTAATTCCTGATTCGACTGACCTTGCGGATATACATGAAACAGATCTTCGGTTTTTATAGTTGATATGTTTTTTCATTGAGAGCATGTCGTCGAAGTGAATAATACCTACGTTAGGTACACGTGTCTTGACCTGGATGGTGTCTGGTCTGAATCTGATGGTGAATTATTGATTGTGGTCGATGGGGCGTTAGGTTGGAGTAAAATGATGGGTTCAGTTTTCTCTTTGTTCAACTTGAGACGATTTCGTGTCATCCAGAGCTCAGAGCTCAATATCGATAAGACATCGCTGTAACTTAGATGACACGCTCTCCCAATCATTGCTTATGCCTCTATGGACGATATTTTAATATACTAATTATTTCATTCGTCATCATCAATCCTAGTTTTCGCAGATATAATTAAAGTACAAATGTTATTTGAGCGCCATGGTAGATGCTTCAGATGTACTCCACAAGAATTGTCTCAACGATGTTGTTAACAGTCCCGGGTACTACAGCAGCACTTTCATGGAGTGCCCCGGTAATTTCCACTATAAAAAGGGGCATTGGCATTGCCGTTTGTGTCGAGTGGTGATTAAATACGACTCACATCAGAAAAATCATTATAAAAGGCCCATCGTCGCAGAACAATTGCATTTGAAGATTACAAATGTCTACCATGTGAAATTGATCATGATGGCCTCGACAGGGATCAGAAAAAAACTCATTAGCACTGCCCAATATGCAGCCGAACAATATCCTATTATTACTTCGAAATACATTTAACCAACTAACATTCAAAATCAGCTGCAGAGTCCGGCAGTTTTTTACGAGCCAAAATTTACTCGACCGTTGTTCGCAGAATCTCGTATCGTCACGACTGAAAAGTCCAAGAAAGGAAATGGAAAATTGGATGAATGTTCGATTTGTTTCAAAACAATGAATAGTCGCTCTACTGCACAGCATTGCCGACGAGATCACAGTGTGGAAACAGAGAACATGGCATATAATGTAGTTGAAATGCGGGGAATATACCTTGTTCGAATGAGCGCTCGAGGAAGAATTCCCTATCATGTCCACGTTCGAAAAAACGTTGCACAGTGCAGACTTTCCACCGCAGTGGAGTGCGACAACGGTGATTGTATGAATTATATTCGGGTTCACTGGCAAAGCGATCGTCCGGCGACAGAATGTAAGCACTGGGAAATTGCTTCAAACAATCCCGCTAAATTGCTTCAAACAATCCCGCTTATCTCCCTTATAAGCCCTTCAAAACAACGATTTAATGAAACTGTCGCACACGGGTCCGTATAGGTGGCTTACGCAGAGAAAAATAGATAATTGCCGGGAATGTCATAAAAAAAACGAACGACGCATCTGCTCAACTCCTGCATGCCATACATCACGGCCGATATCTAATGTTTTCCATATTTTCTGGTGAAACAAACTATTATTTTTGTCGTCTTGGGAGAGTAGTGGTATCTGCAGATATGGAACTCAGTCGCATGTCATGTAGCTGTTGCAATGCATAAAGTATTGTGTGTTCACAAATGTGTTTGCAAGTGGTATTTGGCGGGAAAAGATATGTTCGACAAATTTCGAACAATACAGGATAGCGAAGGGGAAGACATCGAACAATACGAACAGCGTCCTGATATTAATATAAATCTATATACCCACCGCAGGATGTTGTACTTAAAAAAATGTGCGAATACATAAAAGGCAAATAAACGAATTCCGTTGCATATTTCACCCAAATTACGTAGTACGAACGACTGTTCAAGTGCACTGTATCCGTCCGAAACCACATGTCACGAGTGTAAAATCTCTCTGGGGACCTCGGTTGATAACTAGTGAAGCGACGATTCTGGGTTTTAATGAACTTATCGAAAATTTAAAAGCGTATTATCGCCAGCGCACACAATGAAATATGTGTTACTTATCGCCAGCGCACACAATGAAATATGTGTTACAGGTATCAAGACTACTTACAAGTTCGACGATAATTTGTTTTTAACCATCGATCTTTGCTTAACATTGAGAGAGGGAGTGAAAGAATTCCTTCCAGTCGGACGTTTGTCCAAAGTGCTCTCGGCGCGCCTTGAGCTAAAAGTAGACTCGAAACGCGTATTTGCATTTCGAAGCTATTTCTGATCATAAATACTCCTTAGGCTGTGATTTATGTGGTAATCGACCGACAATTTTGATCGTGGAAGTTTCGATGCTCAGAATCGCATCTAAGTTCGTCTTATGTTGATCAAGAGATCGATGAGGTCAATTGTGATGAATTTTGGGACAAAGTCGAACGTCAACAACTCTTTCGTAAGTCTTTGAACCAAGAGATTGCTCAATACATAATTTATTTGTAGATGTTTGCTGTAGGTAGCGCAACATGAGTCTGGTACTCTGGTTTGATATTGCGTGATTAGTATTTTATATAGCATGCACACTGAGTAGTACGTGATATATTTATAATAAACTCCATGCTAAATATTGGTAGTGTGTTAACTTGAAACCATTACGTTGACGAGCAACTGCACTAGCTAGAAAAAAAATCTCAAGATCATGCATTGTCGTGCAGATTTATCTGTAGGAGTCGATACCATGTGAGTGTGTTGAGCGCTTCAACTTCAAGTATTTCATCAAATTTAGCTAAATCTGCAGTGTCTGAAGTGCTAGATTGGGAAGGCAGAGGCAGGCTATTGTCAGGCTATTGCAATACCCAATGCAGCACTTGCACGAGATCTTTTTTTCAACACGAAAAGCACTGGGCTGACTTTTCGGCCAATGTTATTAGGCATAATAGTGGTGCAGTAAGTCTTCAGCACCCCTAAGAGCATATATATCTTTATTATCATTTAACATGCCAAAACGCTAGGCAGTTGTGTCTTCAAATATCGGAATCACAGTCGCACTATTTCTTCGAATTCCTTGCGAAACCGTTCTGAACATCTGCCAGATACTTCCTCGGGATTCTGTTCTTATCATCCGTCCGTAAATTACAACAACTATTATAGCAATTTCATATTCCTTCATTGCATCGCTTTACTCAACAACATCAGCGAGCAACTCAAAACAATAACAATCTGGCCTCGGTTCAGTGTTGAACTCGCTACAGCGACGGAGCATACAGTGTAATTCGTCGCATCGCAGCCAACGGGTTAATCGCACTGACAGACCGACTTGGCCGAGCCCGGCGCCAAATTGAGATTTGAAACAGATTTAAGACCGCCAGACCCTGGCGACTTGGGCAAGTCATTTATCGACCTTAAAAGCCAGGACTAAATTAGGACAACTTTTTGAAACCCACCCTCGTTGTCTTGTTGGAACAGGAAGAAACCTTTCACATGATCAAGCAATTCGCCATTGTCAATATTTTATATCATAGGAAATTAAATATGGCAAACGCTACTGAAGAATAGCATAGGATTCCGGAATCAATTTTAGATGAAATTGAGGATGCTGTTGTAACATCGGATGTCGACCTTGATCTCAACATGGATAACGGAGATGGGGCGCTTATCTCAGTAAATCTTGTGCCTGGAACTGGTATATATCTTCGAGTAAGAGAGGGAAAAGTTAAAAAACAGGAATTCGGATAACATTTTGGAACAGTTTTCGGAATTGATGTCGGATTTTTCTTTCTAGGCTGTTTCCGTGAGCCAGTTCCAGATGTGTATGGTGCTTCTATATATCTTTTGGACAAAAGTGATGATATCGTTGCTTCAGGTATTACTAGTTTGCCTGCTAGTACATCTGCCAGAGACGCTGATATCATATAATATATCCGCTGGCTTCATATTAAGAAGAATTAAATCACGCCATGTTTTCCAGATCAGAGTCGGTTGATATTGAAAAACTACAATCAGTCGTTGTCCTGTCCCCTTATTTTGGTAGATTATTTTATAGATTATGTTGATAACGCAGGCGAATTCCAGATAGAAGTCATTGAAAAGATTATAAGTACTATTTCGACGCTTTTCCTTAGGACGCTTGCATTCAGTTTGACGAAGAAATTGGTTAAAAACTAATGAACTTCAAGTCAGAAGTTCCCTCAGCTTCAGAGGAAACCTGCATAAACGACGTTCTAGTAAATGATTCAATGTTCTAATGCAATAATGTTAAGTCTGTAATGATGCCTCTCGCTGATGATTTTTTCATCGTTGTTCTAATAATCTCTGTGATTTGAATTGCTGTTATTTTTTGTCATTTTCCTTCGGTCTTAGATGCAATACTTCCCAAGGGAGATGAACTTCATTTACACTTCAAGTTAACGGTGTTCTCTCTGTGTGCTACTGTAGTTGACTCTGTCAACGTGAATTGCACTTTACCGTATTATTAGGACTATCATGTGTGGCCAACATACATTGTATCTTACATCTTGTAACTAGTCAAAGCCAGTATCGTTTTGTGTATTGCGCAAGTTTTATTAAGATATATCTGCCTTTTTCGTACCGCGACTATTTCGCGATCCGTATTCCTACTCGCTAAATTTCACAAACTTTGTTACGTAAAACTAGAGTTTAGAAAGATATCTCTGCCTTTTTCGTGCCGCGACTATTTCGTGATCCGTATTCCTATTGGCTAAAATTCACCATCTCTGTTACGTAAAACTAAAGTTCTACATAGATATCCCTGTCTCTGCCGTTTCCATGTCGCGAGTATTTCGTGATCCGTATTCCTAATGGCTAAATACTTCATGACGTTTTCCGCAATTCGTTTCCCTCTGGCTAAATGTTACAACCATTCTTTCATACTACTGTAGTATAAACTCGATCGTTTGATCTCGTGATGCCAGACTCATTTAACCGCTACTAGGACGAACGTCTCTTCTTGTCGTTTCCACGCAAATACAGTCGTGTCAGAGAACTGTGCTGTGAATTGAAGAGCTTGCAACAGTATACAGGACATTAAGACAACCTAGGACCACACTACTGTTGCACTACCCTTGCAAGTTCCTTCCTAATGCTTGCGAGTACCGTCTTCGATTTATTTATTTTTCGTTCTGTTTCAGAGATATAACTAGTGATATTCTAGTGCAGAACTATATTCTCAGCGGAGCTGTACATGTGAGATTCTTGGACAATGTTATTATATAGCCTACCTCTACCAATATGGATGGTTCGTATACTTGACGAGATTCTTCGGAGTGTCTCGGGAGTCTTGGATTCAGTGAGCTCTTCGGAGTCGGAGGGAATTTTCCTCAGAAAATAAAGTTGTCGGAGGGATTCGGATTCTCGAAAAGCACAGACCGCTGATCACTGATAAGGATAGTAAGTTCGCCTCTTGTGAGGAGTTGGAGAGTGCAGTGGCACACTACAAGATCAGCAACTCGTGCAACTCAACAAGAGAGATCCCCGTACGCAGGACGCATCGAATAAGTTAACGAACTAGTGCAACTAAGACACTAAAAAAGCAATTAACTAACAGTAACAGTAACATAAACAGATTAGAAGAGACTTTTGAGGTACATAACTTCAATATACATTTTAATAATATATTCATATTACAAATATATTAAAACCCGAAGCTTTTCGAGCCAACACTCTTCAGGGGTAATCGTCGGCATAAAGAGAATTTCAAAAACTTGCATATAACTACATTGCATACAGCCAATTGTGACATCATAGCAACAAAACAACATCAAGTGCAGACAAACCGCGAGCGCAGCTAGTGGCCAATTTTTAGCTGAAGCAAACAAAGAGCACATTAGTCACTATACTTGATGAGAACCACCGGAAACAAATACTTTACCTGGAATTTCTTCCAGTTCCTTTGGTGTCGCTTCTAATGCTGACACTTCGCTGGATTTTAAGGTGCCGATGGTGTGAAGATCTTTCAACAGTACGACTTGACTTAGTGAAGTCCATGGAAGTCCATGGATGATTTTGTAACAACTTTTCATTTGCCTTCTGGCTCCGCAGTTCTTTAACGCGGTACTTCTGGCCGGAGTCCAGTCTGCGCTGATGCGGCAAATTTTCGAAGGCATCCTACTGTTTGCGATTGCGCACGTTTTTTCTATCCTTTATTGATTACGTTTTTAGAGGAATCAGTTCGTCTTTCAACTTTCCCTGTTTGTATTTCGCGTTTGTACTAATTGTACGATTTTAGTGATTTGTTTTGATTACTGTCGATTACTGTTTTATATTGTTTTTTTTCGCTTGTATAAATTGCCCTCGTCACTGTTGTCTCGCCCTCCATTCCACCGAGCAACGGGCGAGTGACCACTATTGCGAATCTTACTCTTTTGTATTAGCATCTTGATATTCTCAAAGCAAATCCGAAGTTCACATTGTGTGTTATTCGATTTGGGTTGCTTGATTGCGATTGAATACAAGACTGATACGCAAGGTTTGCCGAGTCCGAAGCAGATTTAGTGCAGCAGACAGGATTCGATGCCTGGTAAATTAAGATCATTACGATTGGAGTGTCGCGTCGAAACAACTACAAAAATATATGTTACTGCCCTCTTCATATTTAGTTTCACTGTTCGATGTTCATGTTGTTTTATTGTTCGTTTGTTCAACTTTCATTGTTTACTTTTTCTGAACAAATTTCATTGTTTACGTTTTCTAGACTTATATTTGTTGTGTTGCTTTTGTTTCATTGTTTGTTCTACTTGTTGTGTTACGATATTCGTACTAGTTGTGTTACCCTATTCGTTGTTTGGTAATCTGTTCGCGCCATTGAAGCATTGCGAAAGAATCCGAGCATACACATCACCAAACCCGACAAAGGTTCTGGTGTTGTTATCTTGAACAAACAGGATTACATACTAAAAATGAACTCATTACTGGGTGATGAAACGAAATTCAAGGCACCGTGTCCCGCTGCTAATTTTGACGATACCGCGATTCCGCCTAAAGGAAAATGGCTCCATAACATCGAAGATTTACTCGTCCATCAGACCAGTCGGATCGCAGAGGCCACGATTGTATGGACTTCCTAAAACGCACAAATCCAACGAACGTGCCCGTTCGGCCGATTCTGATTGGATCGGCTCAGCACAAGCTGGCGAAATGGCTGATTGCTATTTTAGAACCAGTGCGTTCATTGTATGGCTCGCCCTGCGCCACCGATTCATTTACGTTTGCGCGCGAGGTGAAGACCACCAACCTGCCGCATTCGAACATGTTCCTCGGGTCTTATGATATCACTAGTCTTTTCACGAACGCACCGTTGAAAGAGACAATTGATATCTGTGCTTGCGCGCTATACGATAGTGATTTGCCACCACCCCCTTTCTCGCGTAAAGTTTTGGTTGAACTTTTGAATATGGCCACTTGCTCTGTTGAATTTAGTTTTAATGATATACTATGTACCGACAAACCGATGGCGTTTAAAGACAAAGATATGTAAAAACAGACTTTTTCACATATCTCGAAATATTATTCATCGATGCTACTTACAAACTGAACGACATGATAATGCTACTGTACTTGTTGATTGCAGAAGATGGTAATGAAGAGTGTTGTAGTTGACGTCTTCGTCTTGGTATCAGAAGATACGGCATCGATATCCGTTATAAGTTTCCTCAAAATATATACAACGTTGACGAAACAGGCGTGACAACAGTGCAGAGGCCCGATCGGATTGTGGCACAAAAAGGAAAGAAACAGATTGGATCAATGACATCACAAGAAAGAGGAACGTTGGTTACATGGGCCGTAGCAATCAATGCAACAGGTAACAGTGTTCCCCCCTTTTCGTTTTTCCCAGGAAGAAATTTCATCAACACTTTATAAGAGATGGGCCGATCGGTTGCACTGGATTGGCCAATGGGTCCGGATGGATGCAGGAAGAAGACTTTGTTGTTTTCTTAAAGCACTTTTCCGATCATGCCAAGCCTACAAAAGAGCGGCCAGTTCTTCTATTACTAGATAATCATGAGTCACACCTATCCCTCAATGCCCTGGAATTTTGTAAGGCGTCACATATTGTCATGCTCACTTTCCCTCCCCATACATCACACAAGCTGCAGCCTTTGGATAGAGGAGTTTTTGGTCCATTTAAGAAAGCTATCAATTCGGCATGTGATAGCTGGATGATGGGGAATCCTAGCACTACTATGATAATCTACCATGTCCCTGGAATTGTTAGCAAAGCGCTGCCCTTGGCTTTGAAGCCACAAAATGTTGTGTCCTCGTTTTCCTGTACCGGTTTTGTCCCATTTAACGAAGATATCTTCAGTGAGGTCGATTTCGCACCTTCTCGGGTGACCGACAGACCCAATCCGTTATGCACGATAAGCAACGGGACCTCGGGGGAAGGAGCCGAACATGATCAGGGAGATGTGGGAGCAGCTATGATTCCAGATACGGAGACGATTTGTCAAATATCCCATCGCCGGCTGTTTTGCAGAACGCACCAGAGGCATATATTAATTTGGAACCTTCCACAAGTCTCAGGATTGACGAAATATTTTCCCCAGTTAAACTCCGGCCATTTCCAAAAGCAGCACCTCGGAAAGTTACAAATAGAAAAAGGCGTAAATCAGCCGTAGTTACTGACACACCAGTGAAAAACCAAATCATTGAAACTAGGCGGAAAACGATGGCGAACAGACGTCAAAAAAAACTTTCCCAAAGAAGAAAGGATCTTCGCAATCATCCCAAACATCAGAAACAGACGAATTTAACACATGTCTGATTTGTGATGAGCATTTCAGCAACAGTCGCCCAGGAGAGAAATGGATCAAATGTGTCTCTTGTGCACTTTGAGCGCATGAGGAATGCACGACGGAAGACCCAGTATTTAACTGCCAAAACTGCGAGGAGGCATAGCCTGGAAGCCTTCCAATATTTCTTTTGTCAGTCTTTTTTGCAATGTTAACATTTATGTTCCCATTTCTGTTTTCAATTTCGTTCGTTTTGAGTTATAATGAAAACTGTTACAATTGCCTCACATCGGTGGTACAATTGCCCTGGGGTACGGGGCGATTGTAACATTTGAGCGACGATTTTCGCGATCAAAAATTTCCATGATGTATATTGTTGATTGATTTGCATTGTTGTTCTTGTATGAACTATCGAGTTCATAGTTTCTTTGTGTAAAACTTTGGAAAAAAAATGTTCATGAAAAATACACTAAATGTCCAAAAATACGAAACGTGTTACAATTGTCCCCGGTCTCCCCTACTCTAGTTTGCAGCAGCTTTTTCACAATTTGCTGCTGGTCATATAAAAGTCTTCTCTACGTACGGAACAATCCCATCGATAGATTTCGATTCTGCAAAAGGTACCTGTAAAGCCATTCGAGGTGGGTAGTCCAGAGCACCAATACGGACAGATCCTAACTAGGGCTGGGCACAATGATTCGAGTACTCGAATCTGAATCGAGTAGTAAAAGACGATTTTTTCGAGTCTGAAATTATACGCTCCTCGCCACTGAAAGTTAATTTATCTACGAGAATTATAGTTTTGATACTCATTTTCACTGTGGAAGCCCTGAAACCTTGATTGCTCGTATCGTGGCGTACGAAACATATAGTACAAAGCTACGTATGTTGCTGGAAATAGCACATTTCCGAAGTCATGATCATCCCACAACATTGTCACCAGGTGCAATGAAATCGGTATGGTCGAAAAATACCAAAGTATCTTTTATGAGATGGATAACAGGCATTATATTCTTTGTTGTTACATAAAATATACATATTTGAACTTTGACATATTACATTCTTTATGACGTCATAATGACTGATACTCGATTACTCGACCCGAAGCATATTACGTGATTCAGAATCGAATCACTCAGGTACTCGATTTTGCCCAGCCCTAATCCTAATACCATATGTATGCTCTTGAAAAGGCCCTCACTCAGCTCAAAACCTCTACAAAAGATCATGGATGAATTCAACCGTCTGCGAACGACTGCAACTGCGCTTACCGCCCGTCAATGAAGTTACCATGTCGTCACATTTTGCACATGCATCGTAAAAACTCTCGCAGCTTGTTTTGCCCAGAATCATGTGCAATACAATAGATAACCAGATCATTTCATATACCGCAACAATTGGTATGAATGTTGCCAAAACGAAGCCAATCAGCCAAAACGAAGCCAATCACGTCACAATTCGAAAAATCTAAAAAAGAGTACTACCAAATGGTTGATTATCGTTCGCTTACGTGTCACTAGGTACGGTCCGCTTTGGTAGATAGCTTTGAACGGAAACCGCATGTAGCATTAGTGATACATACAAAAGATAGACACATTGCGATAAATGCCGACACTTCACAAACAATTACACATTATGAAATTGAACACGGTGTAGCAACCAACAACCATGGTTCCGTTAATAATAAGATATACGACGCACTTAATGTATGAAGTGATAAAGAGAATATATGGTGTCGATATCAAAATTTTCAACACATTGAATATGCTTCCGTTATTAGCAAGTGTGCAACATTTCAGTGTTGGGATGACTCGAGTCACACCTTTTTCGCATTGACTTGACTCGAGTCCCTTTGGTAAAATGACTTGACTTGGCGTCTCAGAAATGTGGATTGAGTCGGAGCAGAATTCACGAGTCAATTTCAAGTCATCAAGTAGTCGGTGTCGATAAAAATCACAGTACCCGTGCATATGTTCGGGTTGTTCGTGAAACGCTTGTGTGACCCGTGAGAGCTACCAATCATTCAATGACAGTGCATTTCATACCGAGCCTCGATTGCTCTCTCACAAATTAAGTTGACCGCAAACGAAGTAATCGTAGCTTACAGCTTACGTTGTCTCGACTCTATAGCAGTAAAGTAATAGAATAGCAAAATGCATGTTTCTACTCTCCGCTCTTACCTTAACCAAACCGCCTCTTTTATTCAAATTCAAGTCGAATATAGTTTATATAGTCCTTAACCGTTGGCGCAGGCTCGAATGATTTAATATCTATTAGTAAATGGGTAATGTATTGCATCTTATCAATTCGTTTCTCCATCTCTATTCTGGCTGGTAACTATAAACTGAGGCTGTGCAATTACGTAGTTTGACATGCTTCTTGCGATACAGCGCCTTTGTGTGTATATTTAACTCTGTATTCGTTCATCGGTTCGGAATCAATGACCTAGGGCTGTTCGAAAATAACCTTTTCCCCGGATTCCAGCCATTCACAGATTAAACTGTCAGGTTACCCTAAAAAACTGCTGCACACCAAATTTGGTTCAATACTAACAAGTATAGAACTCCGCAGATCCAATAAGAAATTTTAATTTATTACAGAAAATTGAAAAAAAAAATCAAATTTTTCTGCCAATCCTTTCTGCCGACCCCATGAAATTGTTGAGCTGTCTTCAAAGACGATGAAAAACAAATTTGACTCAATACCAACACGTAGAAGCGGAGTTATTTCAGTTTTTCGTTGATAATGGTCGGATTATCCTTGAAAACGAATCCAGACTACCGTTGTCTACCAATATTTCATGTTCGTATTTCATGAAACCGGCACGTATTTCAGCTGGCTGATAATGAAAGCTCTGCCCGTACATAATACTGTTTTCTAATATGCACGTGGTCTAATTTGTTCAGCGTCAGCGAGTGTCGCCAACAATATAACTTGCACAACTCGGTATCAGAAAGAATATATATACAAGGTATATTTGGCCATCCTAGAAATGCGTAAAAGTATTTCAGGTTATTTCAACTGTCGTAACATATTTCCGAGCTGAATCCGAAGTGCAGTGTATTACTCGCGCTGCGACAAACATGACCATGTAAACTCGATCGGAATTACAGCACTTCGGCTAGCCGTCTCATGACGTCACTCCAATACGGTTTGACTTCGAGACGACTTTACTAATCTGATGTTCTTGCATTGTTAGCGGAGTTCATTTGTTTTGTGATTATTTTGTTTTGTGCATATCTTCTCTTTCAGTTCGGCTTCATTCCTAAACATAGCGTAAATTCTATACACTATTGAATGGTGGAATATGAATTCAATCGTCGTTTGATTGATCTGGTGGTGTCACGGTACAAATCAATTAGGGATACCAGTCTAAAGCAACACAAAGATCATAGTTTTACTGAAATGCCTGGAGATATATATCTAAAAACTGAAATTCCTGGAGATATATATCTTCTCAACTGCTTGTGTCCCGTAAGTTTGATTTGGGAATGTCTACATCTGGATATTGCCTTATCCCTATTTGTAATTTACCGTCTAAGCCAGGGATGTCAAACATACGGCCCGCGAGGCCATTTCATCCGGCCCGCGAGACCATTTCTGGATACTTGAAAAAGACGCATGCTCAGATTGCTCAGTTTTAGCAATGCTTTGTATTTATCATATAACTATAGAATGTAAACGTGGAATGGCAGCGACCGATTTTGCAGCTTCGTTCCGCTTCGCTGAAGCTTTACTCGGACTTATTTTACGGCAGCTACTGTAGAATTTCTGGCAATCCAAAAGTTGTCTTCCAGAACTCAGAATTTACTGAATCCGGTCTTGATCGAAAGCTACTGTCGCACTGATTTCGAAAATATCAATCAAAATATGGTGAAGCACCGTACTGAGATTAAAAACCCCCCTCAACATCCAAAATCTGCATTGTTCAGAACAATCGGATGATCGCATAACAATGACCATAACAATGACCCATTGCGGCTCTTCGATTGTTCGGACAATGCCGATAATTCAGATTTGGAGGGCGAATTCTAAGCGGTTCAGTGCCTGATCATATTTTTATTTACATTTTCGGAATCAGTGCGACAGTAGCTTTCGATCAAGACCGGATTCAGTAAATTCTGAGCTCTGGAAGACAGCTTTTGGATTGCCAGAAATCCTACAGTAGCTGCCGTAAAATAAGTCTGAGTAAAGCTTCAGCGAAGCGGAACGAAGCTGCAAAATCGGTCGCTGCCATTCCACGTTTACATTCTATAATATAACATTACGAAAGCAATCGGTCAAACGCGTTGCTCTCAATTGTTACGTATGAGTGCTGATAATCAGCAGGAATGAACAGTACACAGTAGGGATGGTGTGAACCTCTGAAAGCTTCAGGTTCGTCTGAACGCGAACCTTTTGGATAAGGTTCTGTGTGAACGCGAACGTTAAAACCATGAGAACAGACTTTTCGCCGCAGATAAAACCAAGCCTCCATTATGTACCGTCGCTATGTCGACGACAGCTTCGTTATCTGTCAAAATGAGACGGAGTTCGATGGCTTCTTTGATAACCTGAATTCTCTACACTCGTCTTTAAAATTCACAATTGAAAAAGAAATTCACATTCGAAAAAGAGCGTGCTAACTCATTCTTAGACGTTCTAGTGGAAAAACGGGTATTAGCTTTGTCACTTCGGTTTACCGGAAGCCAACGTTTACAGGGCAATATATACGCTGGAATTCGTTTAGCACGAATCGCCGTTAACTAAATTTGATCGGCACGTTGGCGCACAGAGCCTTGATGATATGTTCGGATGTAAAATGAACGCTGAGCTAGAATATATTCGCAAAATACTAATCGATAACGGGTACCCCGAACACATCATCAAGAGTTCTGTGGACATAAAACTCGGTAATTTCAATCCCAGCAAATCACAAAACACGAACACAAGGTCTGATGAGAATGTATATATAATATTCCATATGCGTGATATGTGTGTTGAGTTGACTGTGGTCTTATTTTATTATGCCTTTCGGGGGACATAGACCGTCTGTCAGTTCTGTTGTGAGGTCACTAGTGTGAGTGCGAACCTCGTGTGACGTGCGTTGGAGATGCAAATTTTTTTTGACGTCAGCGTGATGCTCCTTTTGTTACGTTGTCCTATAGTGTCCGTGCCGAGTTGGACATTTCCTCGCGAGTGCGCCACATGAAAAGCGTCCATTCGCTTTTGACTGTCGCCAAGCTAGCAGGACGCATTGAATAGCATGGAGCCATTGCAGAATTTCACGAATGAGCTCGGCGCCGCTACTGCGCAACGCCTCGAAAGATTGAAGCGAAGCGATCGTTCACCAACGTGCCGAACGAGGCGGAGGCGAAAGACGATGTCGAAGTATATCAACCGGTTCTATTTGGGATGGGACGGATTCTGGGCCTCCGTCCTGTATTAAGGAAACAGATGCCGTTTTTAATGTTGTTGCTCGAAACGCGCGTCAGGATCGTCTGGCGAAAGCGCGGGCCTATAAACAAAAGCGTCGTGAGGCTCGGCGCTTTAAACAGGAGGCGGTCCTGGCCGAGATAACGGAGAAAAAAACAATATCATGCGATGTCGGCAGCGGCTGCGCAGGTCAGCCGTTATCAGGTGGCCCTGATGAACGAGGACCATTCCGCCAATAATGATAAATCGAAGAATGGCTGCTTTGATTGAGGAACTTGAAATTTTGCAATCTGCAGCGATTTCTCGTAGCCGTAGGGCTGTGAAGAATCCGTTTGAAGAATACGAGAGAGAATTTATCAAGATTTTATATTAACGAAGGCATTGAAATATTCAGAATCGAATATTGATTCGATTCGAAACGAAGATAACTTCGACCCATACCTATGATTATTCATCAAAAACAAAATATACCGGATTCAATCGAAAAGTCGAGAAGCTGCGCACGGCCATCAGTCAAATCGGAGGTTGTCCACCGACATATGACCAATTGCGAAATAATGATGAAATACCAAGCGCAGAAGGGTCGGGTTTCTCGAAAAAAATTGCCAATGGGTGGTAATGAATGCGTTGGTATTGGGGGAATACACGAAGTATGGCGCCTTCTGCAGAACACCGATCAACGGTATCCCCGATTGGCAGGAAAGGTAACGTCTACTTTTTAGTACACAACATGCTAAGTAGACAACACGCTAAACATAACAGAAGGAAAGCCACATGTTACGCGTATTTTGGGACGATATGGGAGCATGGCACAATACCAATGTTAAGTTGGAGGGAAATAAAGACGGATTTTATTGTATTCGAAAAAATATTCAAGGAACACATTCTGTAGTATACCATGAGCTCTCTCCCCAAATGTATGCGGTGCGATTACGATTCCTTCCGAAGCTCGCGATTACGGTTCATTCGTTTGTGAAATAGCAACGGAAATAAAGACGGATTTTATTGTATTCGAAAAAATATTCAAGGAACACATTCTGTAGTATACCATGAGCTCTCTCCCCAAATGTATGCGGTGCGATTACGATTCCTTCCGAAGCTCGCGATTACGGTTCATTCGTTTGTGAAATAGCAACGGCGTCAATGGAAAGAATAAGACCAACGGTAGCAGCGAGTCGGACGGAGTCGAAAATGAATGTTTTGGGTAGATTACCTACATTCGTCATGTTCAAAGAGCTGGCTTCAACTCTAGAAAAATGATGATATGCATTTTCTATCGATGAATCACAAAAACACCAAATTAGATAAGAAATCTGAATTCAATAAATCTCAAACGTCAGTGCTTCGTCACCAGTAATATCACCAGACACAGTGCTTCGTCACCAGTAATATCACCAGGCACAATTATATCTATTAGCGGTACTGAGGGCTCTTTTGCCTCGTTCAGATCTACAGAAGATGAAATGCCCGGCTGCAGTGGCGTGAGAAAGCCCAATTTCATTTTTTCAAAGTTCTACGAAGAACGTCAGCTCAAAGTAGTGTATTTGCTTCGTCCAATAGGCATAAGCTTTCAAAAAATAGATTGAATGATGTGTTATCATCACTTATTGTAGATTTTGTGCTGACCTTAACAACGTCCAGAAATATTGCGCGCAGCAAAATGTTAACAGACATAAAGAATAAATTCAAATTCCCGATCAATGGCAGACCAACCACAATTTCATTGAGGTGAGAAGCTAAAGCTGCTGAGGACTGGGAATCAAATGTCCTCAAAGAGTACATTGCTATATTGGCAAGTTTTCAATACAACATAAAGCCGCTTGGAACAACAAACAGCGTTGGCATCTGGAACAGGGTTGAATCAATCCAACGCAATACAATAATATGCTAAAATGACTGGGGCATAGCGGACCGTTGCTTAGCTATGTGTTTTTCGACACAACCTCATCCAACAGAGGTAAATTCAATAGTGCCTGTGTTTTGTTGAAAGCTCTTATTATTTAGTCACCCCTTATTACTCGAGACCGCATGTCGTCCCGAAGTGCTTGAGATAATTCTCTCCGGGGTGTTTAAGCAGATCTTCGGCATAGCCTATGTACTGGGCGCTAAGCAGATCTTCGGCATGGCCTATGTACCGGGCGCAAAGTGGATGTATTTGAGGTTTTGAAAGGAAAGTGGCAGTCTTGGAATCTTCAGAATGAAAGCAATCATTTGCGTATTGGACTAAATATCGAAGACGATGTGCTGGTTGCAAAAACATCCTTCGAAGAAATAGATAAAACCAGTCACTACCTACCCCGAGATGATTCTGAGGAGTTGCATGCTTTGCCTTTCGTTATGAAACAATTTCGAAAACCATGCGCACATCACCGAGGATGGTAGATTCTGCGATTTACATATTGAAGATGCTGTTCTTGAAAGTCCACCACTTAACGAAGCAATGGTGACCAAGGCTTCGTTGGGGCAGTTTGAGGCCTTCGTTGCATTCTTTTATAATAATTATTGGTTGCGAGCTTTCTCCTCTGAATGGCGGAAATTGCTGCGACTGATCGAAGCATTTCGATGCCATTTATGGAATTTAACAGAAGAACTTGTACCATTTTCCATATGTTCTAAAAATTTGCGGGCGTATCAAAAACAAATCAAAATCAGCAGTATTTCGGCATTATATTTTAGTATATGTTACTAAATATTTAATTTCCCTTCCTAATAATTCTGTTATTGATGAACAAATAAGCATTAGCTGTAATCTTGTCGTTTTTATACTGTCTACACGGCTATATGAATATAATGTAGTATCAACTACGCTTAGGTAAATGCAGCGTCCTCCGTTGTTTCGCCGTATCCATGGCCATTGTCTCTCGACCAATCAGCGTAAAGTTTGGTTTACGGCCGTATACCGGCGGAGTTGTTTTCGTGGTGGTCAGAAATTTGCAGAAGTTCGAGTGTAGCGTTGTGGTCGTGTTCGTCGCATTGTATTTGTTTTCTAGTGTTATTTAGATGAAATTCACGAGGAGTATTTTATAGTTTAGTTAGCAATCAGGTTATGGTTTCTCGACAGTGTCGCTGGTTCAATATGATGCGAAGAACGTTGTGTTCCAACAGCTTCATTGTATTATTTCTCTATTGGCTTACCAGTACTCATGTTGGTGATCTGTCATTTGTTAATATTCGTTTCTAGTGTGGTTAATAATAGACTATGTTTCTTGAGTGTTGCGTGGTCGGATGTACTTCTGGATATACTACTGCCAAATCTGCTAAAGTCTCAAGTTTTCGCTTTCCCCTTAATAATAAGGAACTGTGTGCTGCATGGACAGTGGACACCGACCAAATTTTCGGTAGTATGTATCAAACACTTCGAAGACCGTTATATTCTGCACAGAAAACGTCATACATTACGTTGAGAATTGAATCCCGTATCTACGATTTATTCGTCAGCACAACGGGCACTTCCCTCAACTCTGCCCAGTAGCTGAACAACACGGGCACCTCCGCGAGATCGATCGAAACAACCAGATCAGTTAGAGGATTTCAATGCATCCGATACAGTCAAGGGGTTTGAAGAGATCGATGCTAGTCTTGCCCCTCCCAAGTATACATGTCATAAAGCAGGGGATCAGCATGTTATGTACCACGAGTTATGTTTGGAAGGCTTTCCTAAAATCAAGAATGCCATAAAAATCGACAGCTGATTGAGGGTGCAGTTGCAACATAATGGGATACCTGTGCCTTTACCGACATGGTTCAGCTCAACCGGCAATGCTAGGCTCAAACGGAAATGTGCGCTACTAAACTTCCCGAGCTATTTGGACAGTCTTGATGACGTGGATCCCGAAGTAGATATTTTAAAAGAAGCTGCATAATCTAAGATACTACAAGGCTGTTGGCCATGCCATCTTCTCTGGCAATATGATCCGGTACTGCTTGCTTTTACGTTCTGTTTCTTGCCAAGCGTACCAGACACTCTTAGAAATGTTCCCTATGCCATCTTTGAGCTGTTTGCAGTCCCACCCCAAGAGTTTTGCAACTTGATTGCGGGTAAAGAATAGTTGGTCATTCAAACAAAAGTTCATTTTTGCTAATGTTCAATTGCCGACACGCCATTTGGATGCATTTCAGAAAAAAGGAGGAGTTTCTCCTTTTACCTTTAGTTGGCTATTTATGTTGATTGTATGCTCAATATTAAGGAACAAATCTGCTTGTGAAACCTTTTTATTGCTTATTTATGAGCGAGTGATCAGAGTGTTATGCAAACACATATGAAAATTAACTGTGGTTGATGTCAATTATACGAAGGATGTTTTGGAGATGTGTGTTTCATACGGTCACATTCATAAAAAGCAATTGTGTGGAGATGTTGAATGCCAAGAAATCAGAGCAGATTCCAGACCCAAACATCCTCATTCTCCATATAATCATGTATTTTAAGGAAGATGTTGGAAGTTAATGCTCATTAACAATTACAGTTTTTCGCCATGTCGTTTTGGGACTGTGAAGAAATAGGTGTGGATGTCGGTTAATGTATATGCCAGCTTGTAATCCTGCTGACATGTAGAACTGCCTAGTTTACCATTGAGAGTCCCGGTTTGGAAATGTACCGGAGAACATGTAGGCTGGAACTACTTCAGGTATCTCTAATATTACAGTCAGGCGTGTATTTTGAGATGACCAGATTGTTTCAAATTGGATTTACATGTGGCTGACGTTAGTGTTATATTACTGTCAAGTGTCTGGCCACGCCGATTCCAGACACATCGCACCATTTATTTCTTTGGTGCATGCTACCATGTGCAGTAAACTCAACCAACCAAGCACGACATACTCATTTTAAATGAGCCATATATCCAATTGAACATCAGCCATATCTACTAAACAGACCAAGCAAAGAAAGCACTATGACGTTGATCGGCCCTTTCATCCTTTTGAAAATTAATTACTCGAAGCTAGAATTTTTGACCTCTGAAGAGGTCGAGGCTTGGGTCGAAGTATTGAACTAAAAAACACGCGGGATCTCACTCCTCATGGACGGCTTCTGGTTTTGGACCCATTCGCTCATACAACAAAGTGCTGAAGCACGGTTCAGGCAGTGAAACTTGAATGTCCAGAGTGTCTAGCTCTAGAATTACCATATTTTGAGATCCGAAAAAGGACACTTTTCAAAAACTCCGACGAAGAAAACTGTTGAATTTGAACAATTTTCTACAACAAATTCTGTGCTGACTAAAAAACAAAAAAGGTCGTCACTTTGTCTCGACTCCCGAAAAACCGGATATTTTTCATCTTTACAATTTTGTTAAAAAATACAAATCCTCTTAAAAGAGGACGTATGGTAACCCCCTGCGTGCCACTGTCCAAAGTTACATCACCCACGCTACCTTCTAACACGCATTTGTTGAGCTTTTTGGGGTGTTCACTTATGTACTTTTTTAAAGACCGCAACTCCAATCTCCTTTACCGAATTGGGCTGCGAAATTTCCCAGTCTCACTTGCCATGTACAATGTACATTTACCCAACTATTTAAGACATCCTCTCATTTTTTTTATTCGATTGGGCCGAAACACGCTACATTGAGTGGTTGCAATACATCCGTCAGGTGCAGCGGGAATTTCAATAAATTATATATTTTCTTTCATAGCGTAGTCGATCACTTTTAGTGATACGTGGTTCAAATGGCCGTCAAATATCAACAGAAGTGGTCGCTTCGCCACGTTCTTGCTGAATTTTTTGAACCAGTCCGCAAATATCTCGCTATTTATCCTGCCGTTGTCTCTCACGGCATATTGGATCCCTGGTACTCATCAGCCCCGCGCCGCGTAATTTCTTTCCAGTATAGACAATAAGGGTGTCATAGCGGTGCCGTCCGCACAGCGGCAGACTAAATACTGCGGGTGTTTAGGCGACTTGCAGTTTGACAGCTCTTACTTCGTATGGACATTTCATCCACAGCTACCGCCACCATTTTATCAAACTCATTCTCAGATTTAGTTATCGCCACCAGCAGTCCTTCAGCAACACTTGCTTGAAAGCCACAGCTAGCTCTTCCAGATCCTTCCATTTTATGTCTTCTCAGTGTTCGAGATGAAGGCAGTACCATGATGCGCTGGAGGCGTCGATACGCAGAAGATGACTTGGCATACATCACAAGACAATATCTGTAAAGCACAAGCAATGCTCAATTGACAAGCTTAAAATGTGCATTTCAAAAAGGCACTTAATGACTGAAGGTGGATATCTTCTTCCAAATTTCCAGCACTCAGGGAGTGCTTGTTGAGTTGTCAACCATTGTTTCAAGTATTCATCATCATTGGAGCAATTCTGAATAATTCCCTCCATTTCGTGTAACCCTTGAAGCCCTGATTCTTCCAATTCATTAACCAAATCAGGCATCCTATATTCATTAAATCAAGATTGAGTAATATACATTAGTGGTTTCCGTTTCCAGCCACACTGCTATATTCTTACTATTTTCTATATCCAGTAACTGTAGCTTGAAGCCTCTCTTTTGAAACAGTTGTGACTACTGCCTGGGAACTCAACTTGCTGCCTTCCACTTTTTCCACCCTACGTAATTTACGAATTTATGAGTCTTTACTCTTCATGCTTCACTTTGAGCTTCATACATTGATGACAAGGAGAACAGTAGTAGATGCTGCCGCACAGTCTTTACTGTAAAACCTGAAATTCCGTGAGAATGCTCATTGATTTAATGGATAGTTACAGACACTTCTTTCAAGCTTGCGGAATTGAGTACTACAACTAAAATTATGAAAAAGTATTCGGTATTCACTATACACATAAGCACCACCCATATTTGTAATATGATCACCAAACTAAAAGAGAGAATGCTTATTCATTGAACTGGCTGTCCCAGCTGATCACAATATACAACAAAAAGAATCAGAAAAGCAGTCTAAATACGCGGACCTAAAAATGGAATGTGAGAAGATGTGGCGATGCAAAATAAACATTGTACCGATCGTCATTGGCGCTACAGGATCCGTAAGCAAAAAACTAACGAGACATATCCAACAGATTCCGGGTAACGTTCGTTCGATTCGACATGATCCAAAAGATCACGGTATTGGGAACTGTGCATATTCTTCGGAAGGCCTTGAATGCACCACTAGACTAAAATTATACTAGTGAATCACAGCATCATTTCTGTAATTTCGATTCTTCATTTTCAATCATCTCTACCTCTGATCTGTAACCCTTGCCAATTCTTCATCTACTGCAATTCTGTAATTGACTTCTCCATGTATTGCATAGGAATAACAATTTGACTGCATTGTTGGAATTTTAAAAATTTACTCAGATCTCGCCATTTTCCTTTGGGTGCAGGTTGCTCCCCGGATTATGTGTGTATTGACCAGTTTCTTACTGTGAATAAGAATATAATAGTGATAACAATTTGACTCTATTACTGAAATTTTAAAAATTTACTTCAATCTCGCCATTTTCCTTTGGGGGCAGGTTGCTTCCCGGATTATGTGTTTATTTACCAGTTCTACTGTGAATAAAGAATATAATAATAATACACATAAGATAATATCTCTCTATTCACATCATCGTTGAAGGGATTATTTAGGTCGGATATTTGTCCCGGAACGACGGCTATGAAGCAAATTTTCATGTTGAGCCGCCCCACATAACATGGAAATTCCAACACACATCCCACTCCCAAATTCCAACACACATCCCACTCCCTTACCCAGAGGGTCAACATCAACCTCTATTGTCCCTTCCCCAGTTTTGCGCTGCTCTTTCTTAAGCTGCGCGGCATCTGCCTTGTAGCGATTTTTCATGTTCTGCCATCTTTTTTGAGGCATTGGACTGATCGCTCGCAGCTGATACCGGCAGCATTAAATTCCATTGACAACAGCTACCTAGCCCGCTCCTTGAAAGCCACACTAACTTTATATTTTATTAAGGGGCTTTGCCTTAAAATTCGGCTCCCGTCGCACGATTGCATCAGAAGCCATATTTCTGTATCTCTCAAATAACATCAATGACCGTTATTTCTAGACCTTGTGCAACAAGAAAGTTCAAAATGTTGTAGTAGAAGTCCACATACATACCAAGATTACCAACCCATCGTATCATACCCACAACCAACTCTCTTTTACTCAACGAAATGCTAACTGCTAACTCCGCAGCATACAGATTTGTTTCGTTCAGCCGGCCAATTGGCTGATATGCCAAGGTACGTCCTGCGGTTGACTGCTCGGCAGTGTAAATTGACACTGAAGTCTGGTCTGACTTGGACTTGAGTGCAGATTCGGACGCATTTGAGTGCGAGTATCGAAATCGTTGCTGAGTAGAGAATCGTTACCGAGTGGAAGAATTGGCCTCGGCCCTTAGCATATGTTTCAAACTTTATTTTCTAACAATGAATAGGATAAGCAAGTTGCGTGATTTTGGTGGCAAAATGTTGAAAATACGGTAGCCAGGTGAGGCATTGCCTGACGCCACGTCGCTGATGCTTCAAAATGGGTATGTATTTGTATAGTAAACATGTTTGGCTCCACCTATGTCACCATGGGTCCGCGCATTTAAGAAAAGCATCAAGACGAGCTTACGATGATCATCTATAACTGACTAGTCACATACGATCACTAAAAAAAAAACTACCACTGGCGGGAAATAGACATACTTATTGAATACTATACATGACAGTCTACGGATAAACATGCGACAACTATCGTTACCAGTTTACTGGTCTGGAATGTATGATGACTTTTCTCATGAATTTGCGCGAAGTTGTCACTGGGATTGATTCTTCCTTCCAAAAAGTCATATTTAAGGGTGATTTGCTGTTCAATCGATCCTTGTGTATTGTTATCTGGGTACTCTGCGCATGTACGTCAGTGGCGGCTCGTGACAATATCGGGTGGTGCGGAAAGGGCTGCAAGCTACTTTTTATTAGGATGACGTCACAATGGCGTTTTCCAACGTAAACAAGTAACTTAATGATGGCACCATCAAAATCGACCTATACCAGCAAAGGTCGACTAAACGCATATTACGGTACTCGAGTTCAGATATAGATACGATTGTTACATCACACCTTAGCGGCGACCAGGCTATTTGCCCCGGTTGCCCGGCCATTTTACGAATAGGAGAGAGTAAATCACCGTTTCTTTATTGTGCGCGGCTTTGTGAGAATAGACAGTGAAAGCTTGTTATGAGCGCTACCGGGGCATGCCCCGGCTAGGCATTCGCAAAGCGGAAACACGGAAGAGAATTCGATTTTCGCAGAGACTTCGCTATAAATGGGAATTTACAAGCGAAAGGACAAGAAGAATACGATTTTCGCTGTGATTTCGGTATAAATAGATTGGTGTGCGTCTATAAATGGTAAAGAATTGTTATTGAACAGAATATTAGGTGGGGCAATGCCCCAGTTGCCCTATAGGACGAGCCGCCACTGATGTACGTACATGGTACGTTTCCCGTCACACAAGGTCTCTTACATCGATCAGTGGTGCTTTTGCAAATCTCAGATATGCCATCCTTATTTTGCTCATGTCTTCCCAAATATCCGAGCATCAAATGTGAAGTTGAGGCGACACGCCCCAGTACAATATGCATAATCTTATCTGCAAATTTCCCTGAATGATATGGAATACTTTCATTACTTTGATTGGAATCAACGAAAATCACAATCGCGTTTTCCTGTATCTCCTGTAAAATGGAGGAGATTCCTCTTGTTTGTAATCTGCTTTCCTTAGGACATTGAAATGAGTCTCTATAACGCTGTCGAGTTAGGGGCTCAAGAGCATGACAAATATGTTGTTGTTGTGCAAGATATTGCCGAACTCCTTCAACGTATTGTCGTTGGAAGGTGGAGCAAATGGATCGACCACCATAACGGAGTGTGAAAGCAAGAATTCAGGAAGCCAGTTAAAAAATCGTCCAACACCAAATAACTGGTTGAGAATGTCAGCAGTCATCGCGGTGGCCTCGCCCGTCATTTGAAGACAGTATTTAGTTGTTGGTGTGACGCTGATGTCATTAATCTTCATTAGCCTCAGGCTTGATCTGGTTTAGCGACTTCGTTCTTATGTTGTGGTGCATGGTATCTCGCTCTGACTGAACCATTTCATTCTCTTTCATCAATTGGCATATATGGCGCGCCAGGGCGGCCTCCCCAACCACTTGCGCTCCTCGTTCAGCTTCTCGAATAGCCGTGCGGCATCTTTCTTCACCTCCCTCTCTTTCATGCTGTATGTTAGTAGCAATTCTGGATCGCTTATATATGCCTGCCTTCTATGAAATCCACACATCTTTGGGGGTATCCTCATCCCATGTTGCATTAAGTAAGTATGAGGCCTTGTTTTTCTTCAAAGTCATGCTTTTAGGGATTTGGCTGTCAGGACAAGCTTTCTTCATTGTCTCAATAAAATGAGCTGCCTGCCTAAAAGGAGTGTCATGCTCTGCCATAAATCCAGTTATGAATAATTCTGCTCTTGACACCTTTTCTCCTAAAGGAATATCTTTCGGTTTCGAATTTTGGATAAATCAGCAGACTCTTTCTGGCATTGAAATTATATTGGTGTTTTTGCGTTTGAGAATGACGAATCAGCCCCTCGCGGTTGTGATTTTTCAGGGTTATAGATCAAAAACTGCTGATGGCATTGAATTTGTCCTCTCTCAGCCACTGCTGCAAAATAGATCATTCAGCCATTTTCTGTCAAATGGTTGGTAATACCATATTTTTTGTAGATGAGGCCGAAGTAAGCAGGTTCTGTCAGCCTCAAACTACTGACTATGTTCATACTATAGGCTAGGATAATGATGATTAAAACGTTCAACTGCACAGTTAGGGTGTCGTCATGCTTCATACTGAGTCATACTGAGTTTCGGTAACATTGTATCCTGTAAACATTTATCGAAATCATTCAATACGAACGTAACCCCTCTGGCGTGAACGTAATATTTTCCGTAAATGTTTTTAAAATATGTGCAATATGAACATTGAACGTAGGTGGCGCCGTACTCATTTCACCTAACTGTCAATCATTTCGTGCTTTTCGAAAACCCTCTATTCATATTGACTTACGGTACCGGTACTGCTGGTGTCCTTCGAGTACGACAGTTGATATCAGATATGATCATGACACGAGATGTTAGTTATTTTGGTTACTCCTGACGTTATTTATTTAGCCAGTGAAAATGGCTAGCGATGACTATGCACAGTCAAGGGGATATACTTGGACGGTGGAGGAAACGGTTGTATTGGTTGAGCAGTGGACTTTATACCACGAAAAGATAGTAAAAAGAGTAGTAAACACAGGGATGCCTACAGCAATATTTCAACAAGTGTTCCAGGTAGATTTTGGGGTGCAAAAGCTACTAAGAGAGTATAAAGATGATCAGAAAAGGACAGGAGGGGAGAGATATCATATGCGCCCTGCCTTGTCAGGAGTGTATGAGACAATGAATGGATATGACCTTATGTGATAAAGAGCCGACAAGCCCGCAACTAATGCAGTTCATGGAAGTTTAATTATCCGTTGTAATGTGGAATAGCATACCATACCGACCGGTAATTATTAGTATGCCAATGTTTTTCAGACCCCTGCTCTAGTGCGGACTTCTCATTCAAAAGCTCTGTTAGCAGTTCGAGGCGAGGTACAGATAATAGATTGGGAGGTGGGTTTTCCATATACCTTGTAGTATGATACCACAGCATTTGGTTATAAACTTCAAACTCAGTCTTGAATTTCGAAATAGAATTTATAGTGAAAAAGCTTGGGCCAACTGTGCAGATATGAATCAATATTATGCATCATGTAACAACTGTGTTACAGGGCCTATGAATAGAAGAGCTAGTGATCTGTCTCAAATGCGTGAGACCTTGATAGCTTCCACACCCAGTTTACCGTCCACTTGTGTGAATATAACTTTATTATAGTTACACGAGCTTTCGGAGCTCTACTCCTTTATCAGGTGATAAAGCGAAAGTAACGCAAAGAGAGCAACGCAAAAAGATTTCGAATTTTGAACATATACATATTATGACATCATAGTGCGCGAGAGAGCTTTCCAGATTCCAGAATTGTGTACTTTATGACGTCATAGGCACAAAGATGTAGTTTATATTAGAAATGCGTGAAGTAAGCTGTGCTCCTAAAATTGGATACGATATAAGGTGTTTGTAGTATAATACACGTTGTAGTACAATACACGTACAGAAAAGTGTCAACGCGTACAGTAAAATGTCAAACTACACGTACAAAAAAGTGTCAATTAAAATATTACATGGTGTCACTGTGTTGAGCTGCCGAAGGCAGCGAAACAGAAAAATATACTTCACATTTTAAGGCACAGTATATGATTTCTGTAGTGGATCCATTTGGAATTTTTACGATCGAATATAACAAAGAGATGTGAATTTACAGAAGCTGGCTATTTGAAGATGTGACTATCAAGCTGAGTGGGGTATGTATGATGGCGGAGAGTATATGAAGGTGTGTATGTGGTATAGATATCTAAAATATGTATTAGTGGCAATTATAGCGGTATAGGGATAATAGGAGAGGGGTATGGCATATAATGTTAGGTTTAGGGTAGGCTTACCATACGTCCTCTTTTAAGAGGATTTGTCCTCTTTTTTGAAAGTGTCCTCGGAGGACGCCCTTTTGTCCTCTTTTTTGAGATTTCGTCCTCTTTTTTAGGATTTAGAGCAGATTTAGAGCAAATTGCGAGTGATATGCCACATATTAGCACAGACGTGAAGCTCCGACGGGTGAAAAACGGTGATTTTAGCTCAGAGCAAAAAGATGACCTTTTTTTTTTTTTTTTAGTCATCCATCTGGCGATGTGGAGTAATAAACGTTATTTTGAGATCTGAGCGGAAAAGATGACCTTTTTTTTTTAGTCATCCACCTGGCAACGTGGGGAGAAAAACGGTATTTTGAGTTCTGAGCGGAAGAGATGACCTTTTTTTTTTTTTTTAGTTAACCAGTCACAAAGTGGGAAAAATTAACCGGTTTTTGAGAATTCTACTCCGATTTTGAAAGTTGGAAATTTATGAAAAAGTGTCCTCTTTTTAGATTTCCAAAATATGGTAAGCCTAGTTTAGGGTATATGGTGTTAGCTTGAGTGCAAAGTTGTAATGCTAGATACGGAGTAGATGTGGGGTATAGATGTATATGTACAATAGATAATATCAACTGGGTGGCGTAATGGGGGAGGGATAGATTGGTAGGAGGTGGGTAGAGGTAAAGTAACTGGTCATATTATGGTAGGCTTACCATACGTCCTCTTTTAAGAGGATTTGTCCTCTTTTTTGGCTTTTTTGAAAGTGTCCTCGGAGGACGCCCTTTTGTCCTCGTTTTTGAGATTTTGTCCTCTTTTTTGAAAATTTAGGTCAGATTCAGAGCAAATTGCGAGTGATATGCCGCAAATTAGCACATAAGTGAAGCTCCGGGGTGAAAAACGGTGAATTTAGCTCTGAGCGAAAAGATGACTTTTTTTTTAGTCAACCGATCACAAAGTGGGAAAAAATTCACCGGTTTTTGAGAATTCTTCTCCGGTTTTGCAAGTATGAAATTTCTGAAAAAGTGTCCTCTTTTTAGATTTCCAAAATATGGTAAGCCTATATTATGGTTTGAAAGGGCTAGATAATGTAATGGGGTGGGGGAGGGGGTAGAGTGTACCTGGTGGAGATAAAGGTAATATGAAGAGAGTATGGTAGGCTAATTAGTGAGTATTAAGATAATGTAATGGGGTTGTATGAGGGTGGGTACGTCTATAAAGCTATGTTATAAGTGAAAATTATAAAGGACCGGTAACTTGATATGTTATTAAATATATAGATTGTATGGGTAAGGTGAGGGTTGAGTGGGTAATAATGGCGGGGGGGGGTTAGGAGGGGGTAAATTGTTAGAGTGAAAATGGGTGCTCAAAGTTAGTGGATTTAGGGTTCTATGGGTTGGTGGGTTAGGGTTTATGGCAACAATTAGTATATTACATTGTTATTAAGGTTGTAAATGGGAGAGGGTAAAATGTTAGCATTTTGGTCAACTAATTAAAAGGGTCGGTATCAATCATAGTGGGTTAGGATAATGTTGGGGTTTGTTACGTCAATTAGTGTTATAAACATTTCTAGGATAAGGGTAAAATGTTAATGTCACTGTAAAGTCAAAGTAAGGAGAGATAAGGTGGGTGGGTTAGGGTACGGATCGGGGTGATGAGTCATATAAAATATAATATAGGGGTTCAAAGAAGATCGGGTTAGCGGTTAGGGTATGGTTAAAGTTACTATAAAGGGTTATATTAGTGAGTGGGTAAGGTATAGGTAGGGGACAATATATCCTAGGGACTGTAAGATGGAGGTGGGGAGTGCAAGTTAGATATGGGTTGGGTTCATGGCAGCATAAATGTATGACGTATGTATGTATAGAAAACTGAAAGGGTAAAGTTAGGGACGAAGAATAATGCTGTATAATAGTGCTAGTGGTAATGCGGGTGGAAAGGTGGAAATGCCCAAGGTGTTTGAAATTTAGAATGATGGTTCTTCTTCTTTTTTGACTTGCTCAGTTTCTTCTTTGTCTTCATCTTTTTGTGGATCAGTTTGTTATTTGTAAAATATTGCTTTAATTTCTTTCCAGTTTTGAATCCAATGCCAAAGGGGCTGGGGTAACTGCGTTTGGTAATTCTTCGGATCTGTTCTTTGTGGTTGAAGACTTTGGAGAATTGGTGTGTGATGTAGGTCAGATTACGGGTGAGTTTTTCTCTCTTCGTACCTCTGTTGGCGATAATCTTGCATTGTTTTATGATTCTTCTGGGGTAATTAAGTTTGTGAAGTCTACTTTTGAATCTATGCGAATGTATGCGTTGTGTATTTCAGATATTTACGGTTCGAATTTGTGTGGTTGTACCGGTTTATTTCGGTTGCTACAATTCCAGTGAAAGTGTGAGGGGGATGGTTGCTGTCGTGTGGAATATAAGATTAAAGGGAAGCGGGTTTGAAGTATTATGACCAATCAATCCTTTTTGAAGGGTTCTTTCGTCGAAACGTATGTTAAGATTAAGGAAGAGGTTGTGAATAAGGTTGCAGCTGAATGTTAATAATCAAGTGTGCGGGGTATATGGGTATATATTGCTGATGTAACTGGTGAAGCTGTTCAGGTGAGCATGGTATAGGTGGGTAATTATAAGTCCGTCGTCTAAATATCTGCGGAAAATTATTAATGGCCAAATAGTAAAGATTTCGGATAATATGTCTTCTTCGTAGATTGCAAGAGTAAGATCGGCGGCTTGTGCAGAGTAGCAGCTTCCCATTGCTAAACCATCTCTTTGTTTATATAGGTCATCGGCAGAAGAAAAAAAACAAAGACTCTGGCAAAAGTGAAGAGATCCATGGTAAGGTTGAAGATGTTGTCGGGGATGGTGAGTGTAGATGTTGGGGATGGCGAGTGTAGATTTAATTTTATTTATGGCGTAAATGTTTTTGAGATTGGTGTGTAGCGATTCGAAATCGAAGGTGATTATTTGGGTGTTGAAAAGGGTTCCGATGACAGGTGTTTTATCTAGGGCGTAAGTGATCTCACGACTGTTTTTGGTCAGTGTAGGTGTGATGTCCATATTTTGAAGATATTGGATGTAGTCTTCTTTCCATTCTGAAAGTATGTTGCCCAAAAGTTTACCAGGTTCTACGGTGATCCATGAGTGAGCCGAAATAATGGGTCTGGCTTTAAGTTTATGTTCATCGGTATGGTGAAAAGGTCCTTTTCCTAATTTGTGGGGTTGGTAATAGGTTAAATAAGGGGACGTGGCAGTTATCTTTGGTTCGATATTCTAGGAAAGAAATGTGTTGTGCATCTAAAACATCCGAATGTTTTTTTATGATATCAGTCCTATCGTTGAATGCTGTGTCCAAGTTCAGTGATACAGGTGTGTACTGTATAAGTTATGCTGAAGTTGGCGTGCGGTTTCATGTATGTACCAGTCCGTCGTATTCATGCAAAATCCTAGATTCTTATCGGCTACGTTAATAATGATGTCATCTCTATTTGCTATTATCTTGATGTTGTCGATTTGGGCTTTGGAAGATGTTGGTTTGGTGTGGTTGATAGTAGGTTTTTGTGGCTCTGAAGATTTCCAGTTCGTCCAAGGTATTCAGTATGATATTTCTTGTGTTGCAGTTGGTGTATGTCGAGTGCGCTTTACGGATGACAGAATTTAATTTCTGTGACAGAGGTAATGATTTGGATCGTGTGTGGTGCTTAAAAGGTTTAGTTGGAATTTGGTGGTGAGTGTTAGTTTTCAGTAGTAGGTCTAATACAGAGTGCGTGATTTGATTTGTGAGTGTTTTGGTGGCCATAATGCTGTGTGTAGGAATAGAAGAGGGTCCTAAACTTAATATCTCCGACAGAGAGGAGGAAAGTTTGAAAGTGGTAAAGTTATGAAAAGGTGTGTGGGGTGTGTTAAACTCCTGTGTTGTGTCTTTGTCGATTAAATTCTGGTGTGTTAACGAGTAGGTTGTAAACGTCTTGGTTGAAGGTTGTCGAAAACTTCTTACATGTGTCGGTTAATGTTGGATTTTTGTAGTTTAAGTTTACAATGAGGTCGAGTTTCTCTTGGGCGGAGTTGAGGTTGTTGAAGTAGTTTGATATGCGTTGTACAATGTCTGGGTTTTCTACGATAGTAGAGTTGTCTGGGTTTTCTACGATAGTAGAGTTATTTTTACGTGTGAAGGTTAAAGTGTGTTGTGAGAAGAGTGAAAGAAGAGTTTGGGTGTGTAACATAATGTTACGGAAGGTAGCGAAGAGTTTTCTGAAGGTCTTTTTTCAGGTTTGGTGGAGTTGGAGGGTATCACCATGACGATTTTCCACGCCGTTTTTTTTGTCTTGACCGGGGTAGTTCGCTATTCACTAAAATGTTACGCAAGCTGCGTGGTTGTCTTATGGCTTAAGTAGGCCTCCTCGGATATACTTCATTGCATTTTGGATCATTATTATGTATTCGCTGATGTTTTCGCAAAATCTTGCGGATCCTTTCTGCTCCCAGAAAATGCGGATCCTTTCTGCTCCCAGAAAATAAGTCGTGACCAGATGCACTCTGTGATCTCGTGCTTCCTCATCATTATTCGGACTGCAACCAAGGAGTTCTTCACGTGGTACATGGGAGCCTTCTTTATTTGAGTCATTATTAGCTGTTGGTCGTAGCCAGATTTGGTTCGTTCATTTCTCAAAACTTCCAAGTGATCATTTTTGTCCTCTTCCTTTGAGCAGATTTTGTGTATTCGAAGGGCTTTTCTGTACAATATTCCTTTTTTGCAGTGTAACGGATGAGAACTATGGTAATTTAAATAAAATCTTACCCGAGTCAGTTGGTTTGCGGTAGAGTGACGTGAAAACACGGCCTTCTTCGGTGTTGACGAGCGTGTCGAGGAAGGGAACTGCAACCATTGAGCTTTCCATGGTTAGGCGAATATTAGGGTGGAATTGGTTTATATGGCCTCGTGAAACGTTTGTAGAGACCGTTCGCCATGGGTCCATATCATGAATATGTCGTCGATGTACCGCGTGTAAAATATAGGCCGAAATGTTTGATTCTCCATGAAATCCGCCTCAAAATGGTGCATGAAAAGGTTCGCGTATTGCGGAGCAAATCTCGTGCCCATTGCCATGCCTTGAAGCTGCAGAAATATGTCTTGGTTAAATTTGAACATGTTGTGCGTCAGCGTGAAGCCGATTAGTTCCACGATGATGTTTTTCAATGGATGTCCACTTTCTACAAGAGATCTTTCGACCGCTTCCTTGTCATCTTTTTGCGGAATACTCGTATACAGGGATGATACACGTCCATGGTGACTAACATGTTGCTGATTTCAAGTGATTGACGTTCTTGAGTTTGTTTAAGAAGTCCGTGGTGTCACGACAAAACTTGGTGTATTTACGACAAAACTTGGTGTATTTTTCACCGGAGGTTTAAGATAGTTTTCCACGTATCCGGATATGTTTTCCGTTAGGGTTTTGTTGCACGACACGATGGGAGGTCCAGGAACCCTAGCGCCGCAACACAATGGCCATAACAATGCCCAATGGCGTCAAGCGATTGATCGGAACAATGCCAATTTTCATATTTAAATGACTATTTTAGGTCCGTTTTATTGCCCTGGTATTCGTGCGGCCCCGACCGTACTCTAACATTCTAAATTTGGCCCTGACGCCGAAAAAGGTTGGGGACCACTGCTCTATCCCATTGTCTTCTTTCTGGTTTGTGTAGTTTTCTTCTGATCTCGTCGGTTTTTGAATTGATATCTTCGGCGTATTCATTTTTATTATCGAGCGTTTCGTCGCATTTCTTTTTCATAAAGGTTGTAATCGAGATGAGTTTGTGCGGCCCCTCGTAGGTGATTCTGAGGATTTCTTCCATAGAAGCGTTGATGTCGGTTTGCAGGGAGTCCTCGAGGTCTGAACTAACAAGGTACATAGCTTCTGAGTAGTTAGGATGCTGCCGGAGTTGTAAAAAAAAGTTGCAAAAACTCTTCTTGGTTATAATTGTAATATTCAACTGTATCAGTGGAGATCTGGGGGGCTATTACATGCTCATTCGTGATCGCGTTCGTGATCGCGTTCGCGATCGCGTTCGTGTGCGGGACTTGCTCAACCGAACAGAATAATTATCTTCGGGATACCTATTACATGTTTTGTTCGTACTCGTGGCTTCTGTTCGCGATGATTTGGAAGTGTGAAACCTAACAGTGACATCATAATGCCATGCCTGAGAATCCATGGTTAAGTGTACCTGGTACACTGTACCGGTACCGTAGTAAAAAGTCAGCAACATGCCGAGGCGTTGGTGTATGGAAGAAGTTGATCTGCTCGTTGAGAAGGTAGAAGAGAGCTATAACTTTCTTACTGGAGCCATCTCCAATTCCAAAACCAAGGCCATGGTTGATGCAAGATGGCAGGAAATTACTGTAACAATAAACGCCGCAGGGTATGGATCAAAGTTGGAGGCAGAAAAAGTAAAAAAAAAGTGGTTTGATTTGAAGTCACTGGCAAAAAAATCGGTGGCGGAGTACAGAAGAGAACTAGTTAAGACTGGAGGTGGTGAAAATGAAGCAAGCGTCCCTTCGGAATTGCATTTCAGAATCGCGAACTTCATTGGAGCTATTTACACAGAAGGTATCCCGAATACACAAAACTGTGATGTGGCATACTTGGCATCAGCTGCTGCAACACCGGCTCCTCCAGTAAATTTGAATAGCTGTGCGTCATTGATGCCAGTGACCCCATTGACGAGGAAAAGAACCACTCCTACCGATGACGGTCGCTCGTCATCCAATAGAGTCAAACTAAGCCGACGAGAGCAACAAGGGGAAGAAATTGTGAAGGCTGAGCTCGAGATTAAAGATGGTATAAAGAAAATCCACGAGGAACTCCGTGCAACTAATACTATTCTCTCAAATTTCCTACTCGAGTTCAAAAGACACAACGATATCATATTGCGTAGCATGAACCCTCAAACATCTCAGGACCTAGCAGCCAGGGAAGAATTTCAACAGCCTGTTTATTATAATTTTGATGTGTGAGAGTTAATAAATATCAAAGTTTTTACAGTAGTTCCAAAATTTTCCGCCTTTTCCTCAATGCTGTAGGAGTTGCAGTGAGAGTTACGTCGTGGTCTTGAACATCCCAGGGGCAAATTAAATCCGGATTACAGTTGGGCAGTGGCGTTCCATTCCTGCGACAGATGTTGTGAAGCAAGCAGCATGTCACTGTAATCTTTGCAGCTTTCGCAGGAGAATAACACATACTTCCTCCCGTGTGGTCTAATATCCTCCACCTACTTTTCAGCACACCAAATGCTCTTTCTATCAAGCAACGTGTTTTGCGGTGTAGCCTATTGTATTTTTTCTCTGCCTCCGTGTTTCCGCCGATTATAGGAGTCATCAGCCAGTTCTTTAACGGGTAACCACTATCCCCCAGAAGCCAAGAATCGCCGAATTTGCCTCTTTCGAAATCGTCAAAAATCCTTGAATTTTGAAGTATGAAAGAGTCATGGTTTGATCCAGGCCATTTTGCCACAACATCGGTAAATAAAAGATTTGCATCACAGATTCCCTGGATATTAATAGAGTGAAATCTTTTTCTATTGACATAAGCAAACTCATCATCATGCGGAGCAATTATGGGGATATGAGATCCATCAACGCAGCCGATTACGCCAGGAAAACCCGCTACTTGATAAAAACAGCGTTTTGCGGCAGTGACTTCCGAGTTATTTCTTGGCATATAAATATAATTTGGAGCCATCGAAAGCATTGAATCGCAAAATGCACCCAACACTTTGCTCACAGTTGGCTGCGATACGTTCAAGAAATCTTTACTGCAATTCTGAAAGCTCCCTGAACCAAGCGTTTTCAGAGATATCAAAACTTTGTGTTGTAAAGTTAGGTCTGCCGAACGATAACCTAATGGTTCCATGCTATTCCTTAATGCAGGTAGTGAACACAAATAATCGATTTCATCTTTGCTCATTCGAAATTCTGTAACGACTTCGTTCTCGCTCCACTCGTTCAAGTCAAAATGTTCCCGTTCTTGACCTCTTCCAAAGTGCGATGTGCGATCATTTACAAAGAAATAACGGGCAGCCATGATACCGAAATAAGTCTTCCTAATGGCGATCGTACGAACACGAATGGTATTGACTGTTCGCAGCTTCCCGTATATAATTGTGCGGATTCCCGAATATTTTTTTCTTCGTGTTCGTGACAAGATCGCATGGAATACCGATCATAAAAAATGTTCGGCGATTTTCAGAATACCGAAGATTTTTGTTCTTACGAAGAGCATGTAATAACCCCCCTGGCTTGGAAAAGGCAAAAAATCTTTTGTCGAACGCAAAATGTCAGTTGGTCTGTGATACAGATGACCACCATTTCTTTACAAGGCCGCATAAGAAGCCGCGAAATTGCCGAATTGGTAGCAACGATCAATGCTCAAATCTTACGAATCGATTCACTAAGATCAGTGAATCTCCGTCGCGGTAATTATGATTACCATATATAATCGCGATATGCCTTTCGCAATTATAACCGCTTTAGTTGGTTTGCGAGGCGTACGACTCGGGTGCAGAACTGAACTACTGGTACGGGTGCAGAGCTGAACTACTGGCACGGTAAACATCCGGTCGCATATCACATATATATTAGTGCCGCACAATGCATTAGTGCATTCGTAGCTCATGCGAATAGCGATTAATTCCGCATGTCCGGTGTGGATATCGAACAGGTAGTGAGTAATGTCTTTCGAAAGAGCATTTCGGAATTCAGCAATTCACGCGTTCCCGACGGCGGGAAAGGGTCCGATTTCTCCAACAAGCATTCGGAAGCAGTATCACGACAACAATTGAAATGCACATTTAATGAACAAGAAATATAACAATAATATAATAATTACGATAACTGCGAATACAGACACACAACAGGAATGCAACTAATCAGATCGATGACGTATGGGATCCACCAAGTACAAGTATTCATGAAACGGTATGTATGACCTTTGGGCACGGCAGACCTAATGTGGTGTATTCTCGCGTCCAATTTCGTGGCGTAACAGATGATCTTAAATAGTATCCATGCTCGAATTTGTGCGATTTGGCTATCAAGCTGATCGGCGGAGCAGCAATAATAACTAAGCCAATTAGGGAAACACGCTTAGGGAAACATACTGCGTCCGCAGGCATGCAAACACAAACACCGCAGCTGGCTGAATCCGATTGTTTGACCGAACACTCCAATTTGAACCCCCGTATAACACCGGGTGGTGTTGTTCACGTGCGGAAATAAATGCCCGATCAATTTCATTTTGAAATCAATTGGTGAAGGACCGAATGAGAGTCAAATCGTGAGATATATTCGTCATCACTGCTGACTGTCAGCGAGGTAACGTGCTTTCGCCAGAGTACAGGGTATAACAAAACAGACGAAACATATTTTGGGTATAGCGAACAACATATTTTGGGTATACCGGATTGACGCAGAAAATTTGTTTCTTGTAAGCAAGCAATTGAAGCGGAATTTTCGATATATCGGTATATCATTGTCACTGTCAACCAGACCAGCCATTGGGATCGGAAGTGTTTTTTGCCTGCTGGGTGCGGGTCCGTTACACGTAAAAGCAGGTGATGATCTTGTGGAGAGTATATCGAACCAACAAATGTGGTTTGCGTCACATTTAACGGCTACAGTATCCATATCTTCGATATTTTCCGCTTGGTGCGAGACTTTATTGGCAAGTGTGTAAGGCAACACCCTTCGAATGTTTGTGGTGGTAACAGCCCAGGAAAAGGTGCTTCTTTCATATACGCGGTATTGTGTCCCCGCATGCTATTTGTCGATTCCTGTTATCGAGATTCGTGCAACGCAACGACCGATGACACAGCATTTTTGTATTTCAGCAGAGATTTGTTGATTTATCCACGATAATGCGAAGTAATAATTTTTCCGGTTTTATTTTTCTCAAATTTGGATTCAATGAGTTCCGTTCCAGTTTCAGTGTTTTTCGCAGCCAATTTCATCATCCGGATTTACTAGACTACGTAACGGACCAATAACCAAGAAGCCGGATTTTTCCACTGCTTCTGTATTACATGAATGTATGGTATGAATGCCCTTTTGATACTTTTCAACACTGTTTTTGATATACCTGTATCACTTACAGATTTCTAGTGACTGGTGACTCTTGCCAGACAATTGGCTACTCGTACCGCTGCGGAAGTAATACTGTCGGGATAATCGTATTTGACACGTGCAACGCTTTATGGCACATCTTGCATCCGATCGGGTACGATCGTAGAATGTGGCGCGTCCCTGTTTGATGCATGCGAACTGTATATCGTACCACTCCGCGATTTTGCCTTGGACTTCACGCCCAGCCTGTGTAATCAAATCATAAGTAATTAGCTATATGAATGTGCACATGTAATATGTTCCGTATTATACACATAGCAATAACTGTAACTCTGAAAACGAGAACTCTGAAAACGAGATGAATCGCACGGAGCACGAGAAAAGGTTCAGTTTGCCGCAGCTCCGCGCCTTCTTCAGATGCTTTTACGCCCCCACAAGGCCCCAGTTTCAGAACCAAAGCCCTAAGCCGTTTTCTGAACGTCTCGGTCTTGGCAATGTTTGGGCCATTGCGCGTAACTTTTACCTTTCAAATTGTTTTCTAATCGTTCTTCCGAAATCTCAAATCAAGTCGTGGGCCGCAAAATATGACCTCGCGGGCCGCGTGTTGGGGACAGCTTAAACATTGAAATATTCTATCTCCACACATCTGTGCAGTAACCCTTTCACCAAAGAATTGTTTGAAGCTGGCCCAGCCCCAATCCGCGCCATAATGGCAGTAAAACCGCAATCACACAGTGGATGCGGGGATTAGATTATTGGGTTTCGCGATGTGAGTGAAACAGCGGCCATATTAATGTACACAAGAGTTATACGATCTCCCAAGAACGTAACTGCCGCACCTGAAACTGCTTTGGGGGAGCTCAAAAGGGCCCAAATTTCTTTGGTCATTTGTTTGTTAGAGGAGATTTATTCAACTTAAACTTTTCGTCGCGCTTGGCAAGATTTCATTACTTTGGAGGTCTTCTACATTTGTAATGATCAGTTTTGGAGGTCTTCTACATTTGTAATGATCAGTAAGAGAAAAATGCGCATATTTTAGAGAAATACGCATATCGGCGCCATCGATGACCACTAGTGCTGTTCCAAAATAACTTCTATTTTCGGATTCTAGCCATTCACTGATTAAATTGTCAGGCTACCCTAAAAACCCTGCACATCAAATTTGGTTCAATTCTAACGTGTACAGGACTTCGCAGATCCAATTAAAAAATTTAATTTATTGGGTAAAATAAAAAAATAATTCAAATTTTTCTGCCAACCCCATATAATTGTTGAGCTGTCTTCAAAGACGATGCAAAACAAATTTGAGTGAATTCCGACCGGCAGAAGCGCAGTTATGTGAGTTTTTCGTTAATAATTCTCATATTATCCACCGATCACGGATTCCATATTATCCACCGCCTTGAACGGGATTATGACTATCGGATAAGAGGTAGGCCACAAAACATTTTCAAACCCCGACACAACTTTATGATTCCAACAACGACGATAAATTTGCTGCATATTTCAGCATGTCATAATATTCGTTCGCCATCCCGACTGGACCAGATCTCAAATGCTAGTGATTGCTCCTACAGGCGCGGGGGCCGATAATGGAGTGCACGCACATGGTGTCGTCCATGACGGGACAGTGGGGACACGCACTGATTACACAATCTTATCTAATTTTCTCTGCCCGTACATTACAAATTCGGTGGAGGATCATCGTTATACGATAGTACATACATAGACGTCATGTAGCATTACAACACGTGTGGGTGATCGATTTCACATACGAGTGTCCCCTATTGAGCAATTCCGTCGGACAGGCTCTCCCTTCGGTCGTCTTACCAAGTGGTACAGCCACTGTCTACCAATGTACTATATCGCGCATGTATGGAGCCATATCACACATAATGTAGAACCGATGTAATACAGCCATTATGTCAACAAACCCCATATAATGTGCCTTTAATATAGTACAATGACTATAAACATGTTGGGCATCGCGGCTAATGGCCCATGTCGGTCATTGTTGTCGTTTGTGTCATTCCCTGTTTTTGTATACTAAAATGGTCATTTACACCAGACCGCTATTCTTCCATGTTGATTTGATACAATCGCTGCATACTTGACCACGAACCACATATTGCCTGCGTACGACACCGCTTACACGAATTAGGGCCCGATTATTCAAATAAAACCCGAAGCAAGCCTCGCAGGAAAAACACCAGTTAGATAGGCTACGTCTTGATTGTCCAGGTCTAGTTTCGTATGTCCTCTTTCAAGATATGCGGTATATCATATATGCGTTGTGTCAGCGCCGTCGTGCACCATCATCAACAAAGAAATAACCCCAGTTCGACGGAACCTGTCAACTGCAAATGCTTCGTTGATACTGAAGCATCTATAACCACATCACATTACTGACTCGCATTACGTTCACGTGTGATACGAACAATTAACTGGCGGCGACCGACGACGTAACTAAGACCCCGGCGTGGGCCAGCATGTTACGTGCCTCCTTCCCCGTCTAAGATGCACGGCCACGGTGCAGGTACAACACGATAACGTTTTGTAGTGGGTGTTTAGGCGGGTTAATTGTACTGATAACCGTAGTTACGTGCGTCAGGTATCCATAAACGGGGTACGCTCGTGTTTCTAACTGGCTCAGAGCACGCATAGCCAAAATAAAGACCTCAAACAGTAATGCTATTCTGAAATGGCCTCTGAAATCGCCCTTTTTCGGCACAAAATCGACTCCGGCCGGGCTCCAGATAGTCCGATCCGGATATCTCCGTTTCCGCAGTCTGATCCGGATATCTCCGTTTGCGCAGGATTTGTCTTGTCGCGCCGGTCACGGAGAGTTGTCGATTGTGAGGCTGGACTCCCTACGAAAAGGGTTATAAGCCGAGAACCCGCATTGTGCGAGCCGTGCTCAACCGAGCGTGGCCAGACATGACTCTGTGACGTAATAATGTCACGAGAAAAAACTTATTTAGTTCTTGTGGCGCGCTCATATTGTATTGAACAGTCGCTTGAGAAGGACGCGCAGAAAGGATTTCCGTTCATCAAACAAGTCTAATGGCATCCCAAGACACCGGGTAAGTTTTTTGCATGTTTATACTTATTATACTATACTGCATGCGCCGATAAGCACTTTATTATAGTCTAGAACAGTGGTCGGGAACCTATGGCTCGCGAGCCATATATGGCTCTTTTGGGTATAAGATATGGCTCTTTGCCCAATATTTATTTTTGTACTGAACTGATCAATATTGCAGCGACTTGCTGGAACATTTTCATCATTACCAGAATATTTAGTCTCGTGGCAGTATAAACATGTCTTTGAGAGGTAAAGAAAATGCCGTCTTCAGGTTTAGGAGCTCGGACCACCTCTTCGAAATCCTAAAATTTAAATTACTGTCACGCCGGCGGCCAATATCACTCGCGAATTCTATGTACCCGACTCGAAATCTTCAATTGTGCGATACGTTGAATAATCAAAGAGCATAGCATATATAACCGAACATTTTGAACAATATAGTCGTTTTTTTTACACCAAGTTCTTTTGGTAGCAAGGGGGAACTTTTAATGAACTATATTGTTCCCTGAACTGAAACCTGATAATACCTTTGTGAGTCGTATAATTTGTCGTGTGAACGTAGATAACGAAATATGAAATCGTACGACGTTGGGTTCATTTCGAGATATACGTGTGTAATACCACGTAGAGACATTGATGTATACATTCATGATTATTAGCTGACTCGGAAGTCGATATACATTCATAAGTACTTCGCCAATTGCGAGAAATATATATCGCGTTTTGAACCGTACGTGATTGGCAATAAAGTTACTAGTCGTGGAGACAGAAACAAAATATATTCGTCAGTGTGATCCATCGAATACGTGTGCAATAGACAGGCTTCGTGGTACTTCAGCCAACAAGGCCGTACGGCGTGGTAAGCCGCTCCGTCGAACGAAAGAAGAAACACGCAGCGAATTGTAAAAAGTTACAATTCGCTGCGTGTTTCTTCTTCCGTTCGACGGACCGGCGTACACGCCGTACGACCTTGTTGGCTGAAGTACCACGAAGCCTGTCTCTTGCACACGTATTCGATGGATCACACTAACGAATATATTTTGTTTCCGTCTCCCCGACTTGTAACTTTATTGAATATCACGTACGGTTCAAAATGCAATATATATTTCTCGCAATTAGCGAAGCACTTATAAATGTCTATCGACTTCCGAACTGGCTCATAATCATGCATGTATATCGACCTCCGAACCAGCTAATACTCATGAATGTATATCAACTTCCGAACCAGCTAATAATCACCAATGTATGCATCAATGTCTACGTGGTATTACACACGTATATCATTAAAATGGCGTTATACCAATATATTTCGTTAAAGCATACATGGCGACGCCCATTTCAAAATGCCGTTTTCAAATACACATTGTCTTCCTGATCTACGTCGCGAAATGAACTGTTGTGGATGTGACATTCATAATTATAAACTCGAATTACAAACAACGTCATAGCTATCCACGTTCTTGATTGGTAAGTAAAGCGCTGTGCAGTACTGGCGATAAAATGTATAGGCGTGTAGCGCAACGTTATGTTACCAACGAATACTTTCAAAATTGAGAAGTCGGAAGAGTATTAAGATTTTCCGAATCATTGTGACAGTCACATTCGATTAATATCAGTTATAATAAATTCCAAGCTACTTACGATGGATTGCGTTATAAATGGTGAGGCTTGACCCGTCAGTCCCTTACCTCTCGTTTCGGGCTATATTTTCGAACAATATATAGCAGTTTTTACAGAAAAAATATGGCGCACACGAGGAATCCCATATAGTGAGTTCGAATTAGTGCTACCATGACATCATGAATTTTCAATTGTGACAGTGCTACCATGACATCATGAATTTTCAATTGTGACGTAACAGTTGATTGACATGTATGGCTCTTTGGGAGTTGGGATGAAAAAAATAGGGCCAATATGGCTCTTCGGACAAAAAAGGTTCCCGACCACTGGTCTAGAAGATATAAATTTCGTATATAGGGGCGTGCATACATATCGTGAAAAATCCAATGCCTACATTGCAATAGCGTAGAAATAACGCTGTGTCGATGCGAATCTTTTGTTGTTTAGACATAGTACGTCGTTATCGTCGGCGGAGACGCCAACTGAGGACAAAAAGTGAGTTAATATGCAGCTTATCAGTCGATAAATAATAATTCAATCTAATAATAAACGGGTTCGTACGCCGTAGAGAGGGAAGGTACCTGTTTTGTGTGAAGATTTTTTACAAAAGGTCAACGCTCTCGACACTTGAGAACGGTACACAAATGGAATAAAGAAAGGATATTAGAGTGAGATACCTGTTATATATTGATGGCCGTTTCACCGTGAAATAATTGTGTCGTGTTGTTCAAGTTCTAATCGCCTTGAGCGAGAAGAACGGAGCAATAGAGTGGCCGAGTCGCGCAGAAAAGTGCTGAAAATCCGGTTGGCGCATCTACGCACCGATTAAGGTTAGCCCCGGAAGTCTAATGAAATTATACCTACCTCCATCTAATTCGATTTACTCATTCAGAAGCCGTTTCGCCGGTGGTGGTGGAAGACGCCGCCGTACAACACAAACATTACGAACACGTACGTCAAGAAATTATCGCGAACGAACCGAGCGGCGAGGAAGAAATTATTTCCGAGTCAGGTGAGTCCCAAATTTCGATAGAACCATCGATAACTCAGTTACAACCTTGCCCGTGACATACATGCGTTTACTATGTGAATTTTTCATATCTAATCATATTTAAAGGTACGGACACCAAAATCCTGGTCGAAGCCATTTGCATACGGCAGTGGGGAGGCAAATCGACACTTTCGACCGACCAAATCAATGCAATCGTGACGGACGAGCGATTGAAAGCTTTTTTCTGTAACACCGGCCCGCTTCAAAGCTGCGCCGTGAAACATCACATGATGGTGTGTTATCTTACGTTTGATCAGATGCGAACAAAACTGCGATTCATCAAACAAATTTTATTAGGACACAGCATAGACATTTGATATTGTGTTCAATATCTTTTTATATTTTTGTTGTTAATAAATGTTACTGCAAATGTTGCAGAGTTGTCTTATGGCCGGTGTTTATATCAGCCCCATCCCTTAGCCTGGAGCCGTACTTCTGAAGATTGGAACCTGGAACTGTAGTGTCGCCATTATAAAATAAAATGTCGCCTCTGATGACGTCACATGACGAAAAGAGACAATCGCACGCGCACTGCACACCTTCTAATCACGCCCAAATTCAACACTGTAGATTGGAACCTGGAAAGGTAATTGTACTGTCGACATCGGACCACCAAAACCATACCCAGGCAAGAATGACCCTTCAAGAGGCAATATCCATGCTGTGTCGTATGTTAGTTGTATTCGCTGCTCGTGTACTAATCTACAGTGATCTTCGTACAAGGCGGTAGACTTTATTCGAACTTGAAATACGCCGCGCCGTGGGTGTCGCCATCGGATCACTAAAACCATACCCAGGCTAGACTGATCGATCCTTCAAAGCCGTATCCATGCTGTATCGTATGTTAGTTGCATTCGCTGCTCATGTTCTAATCTATTGTGATATTCGTACTGCTCATGTTCTAATCTATTGTGATATTCGTACAAGGCGGTGGACTTTATTCGAATTAGAAATACGCTGTGACGTGGATGTCGACATTCGACCACTAAAACCATACCCTGGCAAGACTGATCCTTCGAAGGGCCGTCTCCATTCTTCGGCGTTCGCGTGCTACGCTACAGTGATCGGGTACAAGTCGGTTTTTGCAAAATAATGAATCTAGCTCTCACTGTGTGACGTAACAACGCCACTGGAAAATTTATCGGCTTTGGGCCGAGGCCAATTCTTCTACTCAGTAACGATTCTCTACTCAGCAACGAATTCGATACTCAACTCGCGTCAAAAAGTATACTCACACTTAAATACGTCAGAATCGGCTCTCAAATCCAAGTCACCGCACCACCAGACACCGCAGGAAGTGACCTTGGCAACACCCGCCGCGGTTATCCGAAATAGGCCAGTAGGCCAATTGAACGAAACAAATCTGCTGAACTCTGCGGAGTTAGCATAGCGTTTTGTTGTTGAGTGAGCATAGCGTTTTGTTGTTGAGTGGAAGAGAGTTGGTTGTGATGGGTATCGTATGATGATGCTACAGCATTTTGAACTTTATTGCGTCACGGTATAGAAATATCGGTTATAATGAATCAATGATGTTATTTAACAGATACAGAAATAAATGGCCTCGAATGCAATCGTACGGCGAGAGCCGAATTTCTTGGATAAAGAAAAGGCTTTGTTATTAGAGCTAGTAAGACAAAGCCCCTTACTAGAAAATAAAAAAACAGATAAAGTTTGTGTGGCTGCCAAGGAGAGGGCGTGGGAGTTGCTGTCCATCGAATTTAATGCTGCCGGCATCAGCTGCGAGCGATCAGTAAAATGCCTGAAAAAAAGATGGCAGAACATGAAGGAGCGCTGCAAGGCTGATGCGGCGAAGCTGGAAAAAGAGCAGCGCAAAACCGGAGGAGGGATCATTGAGGTCGTTGTTGACCCTCTGAGTGAGGGAGTGGCATGTATGTTTGAATTTCCATGCTATGTGGGGCGGATCAACGTGAAATTTTGCTTTATAGCCGTCGTTCCGGGGCAAATATCGGACCTAAATAATCCCTTCGACGATGATGGAGGCAAGTCCTGTGAGTCGTGTGAAATTATCTCATGTGTATAGTGAATAACCGAATACTATTTCATCATTTCCAGTTGTAGTACTCAATTCCGTCACTGAGGAGGAGGAGGATGCTGGGAACAAAGAAAATAATATGAGCACAAGCTCTTATCAATCAACCAGCTGTAGTCGTCGTGGTGAGAACAATACCGAGGCTGCATAGTGCCAATGGCCAACGAAATTGGCAAAGTCATTTTATTTTCAGACGAGAACATAGGTAAGGGGATTGAAGCAGTGAAGGCGGAATACATGAGGGAAAAAATAAATGAAGCGCCGTGGATGAAAGAGTTGAGGATAAGGGAGGGTAAAATGATGGAGGAAGAAAGTATATTGAGGAAAGAAGAGTGTAGATTGAGGATCAAATATTTGAAACTGAAAATCGAGAAATTGGAAAAATCTTTAAAAAAAAAATATTATTTGTAATAAAAATTCTAGTTTCGAATGTCATGTTCGTTCTTTGCTCACCTGAATGATAGCGTCACGCTAGACTCGTCTCATTCCATACGAGAGAGAACTCACTAGCACATGTCAGTCTTTGGCGACGACCGTGCAATGAGTGCGCAGGTAGTGCCGATGCGGTGGTGGTGAACGTACTAGAGTCGAAACGATACTGAGAAGATTAGCATGTCCCTGGCGCAAGGAGGGCACGCAAAATTGTGCAGAGTACCAAAGAAGAACATATGAATCGATCGTGGCTGTCGCAATGGGGCAGGTCGTACTTGGACTTCATATTATGCTGTCTGTAAGTGTAACTCGATGCAGGCCTCTTCGAGCGGCCCCTTAACTCAAAACCCTGTGGTTCACCTATCTGTACTAATACCAATAGTATATTGATAAAACAGAATTAACGAAAACAAATAGTAAGAAACGGAGCATAACTAGCAATGCTAGTGTGATTTCCTGTCCGCCGATAATGAGGAAGACAAATGTGGAATTGAGAACATCATTGTCATACAGGCACCGCCATGTGCAAGTATACTCGCTTCTATGAACTTATGCGTAATCTCCACTCTGACTCTCCCCCGCGGCCCCAGTCTACCGAGCTTCCCCATTTGCTTACTACCTTGAAATTTTTAGTGACTGTGTGTTATTATTTGCGTGTGTGGGCTGCGTGCCAGAGCGGAACTTATGCCTAAGTAAGTAGAAGCGAGAAAACTTGCATTATCGGCATTTACCGGACACCGACTGGTGGGCCACATTATCGACTAAGACAGGAAACTGTCCGTGAACCGTACAAAATCCCCTTGCGGGCCGTATGTTGCCCGCCGCTGTCCTAAACTGTGGCACAATTTTCTAAGGCAAAGCTCAAAATCTCGCGATGAAGCTCTGCCTTACTTCCCTCCCTGAAGCTGTATCTCCTGCATTAACATGAGGCTCGTTGATAGTTTCTTGGAATTCCTCTTCAGGATCTGATTGCGGGTGATCGCTGCATTGTGCAGACAAGCGATGGCGATGATTATGGTGAGGCTATTGTCCAACCTTGTGCGCAAAGGAATGCTCAACGCCAGAAATCTCCGTTTCAGCACTCCAAAGCAATGCTCAACGCGTGATCTCGTGGAGATGTGCTTCTTATTATATCGCTTTTCCTGTGTTGATGTTGGATTCATTAATGGTGTCATTAAATATGGGAGGCAGGCATAGCCGTTGTCACCGAGAAGGATCCCGTCAATCACGTCTTCCTCGAAATCACTCTTGATTGCACTGTTGTTGAATATGCGCGAGTCGTGAGTGGAGCCGGGCCACCTTGCAACTATGTTCAAGATTTTGCGATCACTGTCACATATAACTTGTACATTAATCGACATGTATCCTTTCCTGTTCCGGAATATTTCGGCCTCGCTACCTCCTGGTGACATTATAGGTATGTGAGTGCAATCGATTGCCCCCACTACTCCAGGAAAACCAGCAATTTTATAGAAGCCTTCCTTAATCTTTTGAGCGTCAGCATAAGAATACTGGATGAAGGAAGGCTTCTGAGTGGCGATGGCGTAGGCTACTCTGTGAATGCTGCGCTGCGTCTTGCTGTGCTGCGTGACACACCCATCAAGTCTGCATCCGATTGCTGTATGTGACCTTTGGCAAAAAAACGTAACACCATAAGGAATTGGAGCAGTGGGGGCAGGCATTGGGGTCGGACAGATAATGACTGTTCATGTTTGATAATCCTGAAAATATCGATAGCGGAATCTTTGGAAAAGCGGTAGCGCTTGTAAAACTTCTTGTCTGTATATATTTCTAATGGATTGTGAACATCTTTCAAATAATTCTGTGGAGTGTGGTGGTGGTTTCGCTGTTCGAGTATCTCCAGAATTTCAATTGGATCTTCATATTCGTTGAAGTTCATTTTGATGAATACAGGTGTACACTATTACTTGCTGAAAGTTTTGATAACAGGGTATCGTTAAAAAGTGAGATTGCAGATTGCTACAATATGAGGTACTGTGAGAGCCTAGGGTCCTTGGATTGGTACATGTACCAGGATTTTCGTTGAGAGTTGCACTACGTTCGCCGACAGCTGCTAGCGAAACGTATGCCATGCATACTAGCGGTTCCAAATAACAGTCAACACTGCCCAAGCACAGCGATATTGCTGATTCGTTGTATCTGTGTGTAGCAGTGATGAGCGGATAGTGCTTTTCGAGACTCCGAATCCCTCCGACAACTTTAGTGTCTGAGGAAAACTCCCTCCGACTCCGAAGAGCTCAATCCCAGACTCCGAGATACTCCGATGAATCTCGACAAGTGTCCGAAACAGTGGCAAGCATGGTACATGGTACACATGGTACATGCGATAATGTGGTTGACTCATAGTATTGTTTACTCTCCAGCCCCCAATTGCAGTGCAGATGGCTAATTTTTATGCACTTGGCAATCATTTTTGCATGTTACCCGTCATATTACAACTTTACAAGGTGTCGACTGTCTGCGTTTTGGTTTGTAATCATAATCAATAGTGTATTCTGGTCAGAGCTATCCAAAGATATCGGAGACAAAAGTTACAACACTCCGACATTCTCCGAAAAAATATCTGTAGTAGACTCCGACTCCGCTCCGACTGTCACAAAATCGGCAAAACTCCGCTCCTAATCCACTCCGACTCCGCTCCGATGCTCATCACTGGTGTGTAGCAGAGATGAGCATTGGATTGGACAGGATCAGGATTATGGGTTATTTTCCTTGGTACCGGATCGGACCGGATTGTGATTTTGAAAGAAAATGTCGGATCCGGATCGGACCGGATTGTGATTTTTAAAAAAAAGGTTGGACTTGGATTTTCAGCATTCCAAAATCCGGACTCGGGTACGCTGGTTTCGTAACCAGAAGTGAGGGCGGCGGGAGAGAAGAATTATTGCCAGTGTTGCCAATTGGCGCATGTAGAAGCCAAATTACGGAATTTTGGCACATTTTCATGCTAGTGAGCACCGCTGTTTGCGCTGTTCCGTCTTTTGGGGATGCCCGTATGGCACATTGGCACTTTCGAATTTCTTCAACCAGAGCAATCAATGTAAATTTGCAAACAGCACATTACCGTAGATCTTATCAAGTGCTGTTTACACGAGCACATAAGGAATTATTTGATGTTAGAATTGCAGAAATATGGAATTGATGTTCGCATATATAGGTGCATATCGAAATATTAGGTCCAGCGGTCCAGGTCAATTTATCTGCTGCCAAAGTGCCAAGTGCAACAGCCTGTTTGTATAATGTTAGCAATCCCTCTGGGCTACTACATATGTTTCTCTTTCTCGGAGACATGGTTTTAGGTCGAGTCGAGATACTACTAGGTTTGCTGATCCATAGGAAAAGTTTGCCTAGTTCGTATGCTATATTCGTGCCACTTTCGCTGTTGTAGACTTCTTGATTTAACTTGAGTTGAATTCAACCCTATATTAGCAGAGGAGCACGAATTCTACCAAGTCGTGGTGGTACAATCTTCTCTCTGCAGCCTAAAGGAAGCTTGATTGTTTGTAATGCAATGCTTAATGCCTATTGCAACACATCAGCGTACTTGAGATAATTTATCACTATTTCACAAGATATTTGGGCTCCGAGAGCCTCCTCAAAGTTGGCAACCTATAAATTGTGATTCGGCTGGTTCTTTCGTCTATAATATTTTATGTGCTCATGGAACAAACTACTATGGCAAGTTTGTTGTATAGTGACCCCTGAAAGTGAATATGTTAGTCATTTGTTTTGTATAAGTACATTAGTGTTGGATAGAAATAACTTCTTTTCAAATTTACTGGCTAAAGATGCTACTGTTTGGATTCCAACCGGTGTAGGTGTACTGTTGAATAGTATATTCATATTGGAGTGAGCCCGGATATGTTCGGATGACATATTTTCGGCTGTCATATTTTGTGATACAATTGTTGATATCCAAGGTTCTTTCCAATTCTGTACTAGTTGCTGATGATTATCCCCGATGAGTGTCTGCCAAAAATGTTCGGGTAAATCTCAATATGAATATATTAGTCAATTGTATATTCAAGTTATGTACCTCCAAGAAGCTGTTCAAAATAGGGTTGTAGCTCTATAATTATTGCTGAAAGAATTTCCCACAGTAAATACCACGATTTTCACGCTTCCATTGGCTGGAATTGAATCAAATTTGTAATGCACTAATTTCTTACAAAACTTTATAGGGACGGGCAGCCACTATATAAAATATGTATACTTTTTAGTATATTGAAAATTCTTGTGTTGTAATAACTTCGCATCTACAAGCTGGAATTGAATCGAATTTGATGTGCAGTGTTTATAACCGACCTAACATGTCCTTCTGTTTTTTCTGTTGTAGAATTGTACTTAAGATGTTGAAATTTTTTTGGATCAGGATGGAGTTGGACTGAAAATCTGGCAACTATTTTTGGATCAGGATGGAGTAGGACTGAATTGAAAATTTTCAGGACTGGACTTGGACAGTAAATTTTGAAAATTTTCAGGACTGGACTTGGACCGAAAAATATTACAGTCCTCTCATCACTGGTGTGTAGCCCACCATACGCTGTGGTGGCGATTTTCGGACGACAGCCTCCTGTTGTCATGACGAAACCAATCAAGCATATCAGGTTCGGAGTAAATAAAATCTGGCAACACGATTCTCGAAAATGACGTCTGAAAATCGTTACTCAACTAAGTGACAAGAATTGACGCGCACTTAAGATTGAGTATCGATCTGCACTTAGTTGAGTAGAGAATCGCACTTAAGGACTGCTTTGTTAAGGAGAGGAATTGGCCTCGGCCCTTTATTTGCGTAGCGGCGCGCATTTAGTGGTGAACAGAGATGGGCGGATTCCAGATTTTGGGAATCCGTAAACAGTCGAATAGGATTTCGGAGTCCGACAGTTGAGCAACAAAATTAGGATCCGAAAAAATCCTGCTATTGCTTTAGTGCTATTTCACATTAAATATAGCCTGCAAAACAGATATGAACATTATAATCAACAAATTAGTGTCAAGTAATGCCTTACAAGGGTTTATTTATATCACATTTCGAATCAATAATGTTAGGTACGGTATATATCTTGAATATAAATGCCAGTAGTAGGAACTATGCAGGGGAAATGAGCAAAAAAGACTGTGAGAACAGAGAAAGCAATATTAGTTGCTTTACGGAGAGGGTAAACATAGTAACCTAGGCATGCCATGATGCCAACAACAAAATCAGATATTGTGCATTGTGACTTGGCCAAGACAACTAGGCCTAGAGTAGGGCCTACTACTGAAGAATGGAACTAAATTTTCACAGAACAGACATGTATCAAACAAAATGGATGAATCAATCAAAATGATCACTTGATAGAGCAGCAATGATTAGGAAATATATATAATATTATATAATCAGCATGATGATGTGCACAATCAATCATAGAGTACCGGTGGTACTTCATTTCTAGTGTGTTTCCGAAATCATAAACACGACCAATTGACCATGCCAGCATATATTCATACATTACCACACCACACAATCATTCCAAATGACATCAGAAATCAGAACCACCAGTTACCTCTGCATTCTGCAACAATACCGATACCTCGCTTTTCTGTCATCCTGTCAACTGATATCAAGTACCCTAATGGCTGATGAACAGGAAGTATAAGAATCAATGTCTGAGGAACAACTGAATTCGAAAACAAACACTTCTGCAGCTCGCTTGCTGGAGCCTGCCTTCGTCCTCATCTCATCCAGCAGTAATCTCATCATTGCAGAAACTTTACTTATGTTGCTTACGCATTTCAACGACGTGACTGGTATCAGCGGTTTCAACGTTGTCATTTATTGTCGGAACCAGCCTGGGCTTGATCCATAGCAATGAATGCATTTAACTACGGAAATAATATCGAAGCAGCTTTTTTCATTGAATAAAAGATATGAACCTTTATCACCCAATATTTGTTATGAATATCAAATCCTGTTTAAATCCGGCTCACATGGCAGTTTCAGAATCCGGCTCCGATCCGGCCTCAGTAAAATTCATCAAAATCCTGCTCCGGCTCCGGCTCCTGAACCGGACTGTGGCCATCTCTGGTGGTGAACCTTGGCGTGTAACGCTGCGCTAGTACGATTCTCTCGCATCAAATCGGCGATTCGGTGATAAGTAGGGCAATTTTGACCTTTTTTGACCTAAAAAAACGGAAATTTGACCAAATTTTGACCTCGCTTATGCAAATTAGGTATTTTAGCATATAATGTTAAAATTGTACTACTTATCTTCATTTCTGGTTGGAACTGTCTGTCGTTACAAAGTAGATTGGCCTGAAAAAACGTTTTTGGCTCAAAAACTGACAGATTTTTACATGAAAAACTAGTATTTTAACGAAATCTGGCCCTGTGAAGAATTCCAGTAGTTACATTACGTATTCTGGTGGAAATAATTAAAATTTGTTGTAGTACAACGAAAGATCCTTTCCTACATTCTCGGGTAGAAAGTGTCTGTCCTTACTACGTAGCTTGCCAAGAACGGAGAAAGAACGTTCAACAGCAGCATTTGTTGGCTGACAACACTTAAGTTGTGTGCACACTGCTGGTGACAAACCGTGTTGCTTCATTCTGACAATGTTGTCTATATCACAATTTTTCAGCTTGCGCTTCTTGATATAAGAACCATGCAATGTCCAAGCAGTCTTGCTTCAGCTAGGATATTGCGGTACGTTGACCATAAAACCATGTCACTATTTGTTTCATTTGACCATTTATGATTCACAATGAACAGACGATGGTCCGTTTACAACGGTAGGCCTATAAAATAGGCTACAAGCTGTAAAATATCAAATGATAAGTTCACCGACAGCGCAAAATCTACGATACAAACGAAATGCTGAGGTCAAAAAATGTTTGACTTTGTGAACAATTTTGACAAATTTTGACCTAACGCTACAGTTTTGACTTTTTTTGACATGTCAAAAAAAATTGCCCTAGTGATAAGCGATATGGACACGGCGAATGTCGAAGCGATCAGGTGAGTCTCTCGTCATTTGTCACATACAACTCCGCTAATATTATCACGCATCGCGAGCAGTCCTATAAAGATTCGCCCGGTAAAGCGCGTATGAAAATACAGGTGCCGCATTTGCCAAAAATGGACTAAGGGACATTTATCTCGACACCTGCGAACCGTCGTACACAAGCTGACGGAAGTTCAAATCGCAAAAGAGTAGGATTGTAAATGGTACAATTAACGTGATCAGGATCAAACGATTGATACTTTTTCAGGTCTGCACGTTACTCAGTACCGACGAAGCGACATCACTCACGATCGCGGTGTTCTATTTGCACGCGATCGATAAGCCAAGCTTATGTGTCGGGGCACTGGCGAACCGCACGGCTCGATAAAATACGTGACGGTTTCAGCGTAGGTGGGAACGCTTACAGGAACAATTTTAAAAAGTCATCGTTTGAAATGATGAACTCCGAAGCGTTCGATGGTGACCTTACTCGACCGATCACAAAAGAAAATATCCGCAATTGCTTGGCAGCGACGATAATCGGCATAGGAATGGTGTCAGGGACACGACTGTCGTATTTCAGGAGAGTTACCGCGCGAGAGCTAAGTCGTCCGCTCGCTTCGGTCGACGACACTACGATTTTAGTGGTTCAAGTCGACCAGAACAAATCCCGCTCGCAGCAGGGCCTGTTCGTTCGTGGATGTGAGTCAATAAGATGCCCGGGGTTTTGTTACTGAATTACATGTAACGATCGATTTCATTGAAGATGCGCTTTAAGTCGTTTTCATGCCTATTGGTTCTCACAATGGTTAGATCTACGCATGTGACGAATTCGGTCGACATCGCTATTTGTCACCACTGCTTTCGTTGCACTCGTCTGATATCAGATATGCCGCCGGAAACAACAAAAGACAATGGTACATAGTAGCAATGCATTGTACAAAATCATCCAGTGATGAAGAGGTGATAGATCCTCCGCAATCAAAGTACTCAAGACTTTTCAATTATACAAGCAAACAATCGAATCAAAGTTTAATTAGAGCCAATGAAACGACTCAGATGGTCAAGTAGCCTACTTGGAAGGGACTGATAAGCTCATGTGTAGATTTGAAGGCCATGATTCGTTGCATTTTTGGGCGAATAGAATGGATGAGTATCTAATACTCTTCAGTGTGGTTCAAAAATGCTTTTCAATTGAGCCAAATTTGCTATGAATCATATTTATACACAATCTAACAATATCATGAGGTAGCTGGTAAAATTCGAAAGTCTCTATTTGTAATTAATCCAAAATATTTTCTCTTAGCATTGCTTTCTACTGGTTGGAATTGAGCCTTAAGTTATTTTAGAAAATCTAACAATTTTAAGAAGTATCCTCCTTTTTGAGATTTTGTCCTCATTTTTGAGAATTTTTGGTAAATGTAAGGAAAATTCGACGAAGATAAAAGTAAATCAGCACTAAAGTAACGCTCCGGCGACTATTTCGGGAGCTGAGCAGGAAAGTTGACCTTTTTCTGGTCAACCACCTGATAATGTGAAAGCAAAACTGCACCTCTACATAAACGTTTATCTGTTGATTCTCTACCAGCTTGTATCTAGACGTGAATTCGTTGGCTCTTTAAAAATGCCGTTTTTTCTCAAATCGCACTGGCTACTTGATAAAATTGTTAGGTTACCTAATTTAAGCCAACACACCAACTTTGGTTCAATTCCAACCAGTAGCCGCATTGCTACAGAAGAAGAAAGTTTCTATTTAATATATAAAAATAAATAACAAAAAATTTGAAGTGTTTCTTTGTGATGGTAACGACTTGCAGCAGCTTGGTTTCATGTCGGGAATTATTATTTGAGGGTTCAAGAACAATTTCAATCAATACTGCAAATGAACAACAATGCAAAACACGTTTAGCGAATTACAGTGTAGCAAGTACTTCCTTGATATTACGAGTGTTGTGCACTAGACACTTCTAGTTGAATTGGATGCGTCTAGCAAACATATCCCAATTTACTTTTGTAATGATCAAAGTCTTAGAGTGTAACCTCGCGATATTTTACATTTAGCACGTTCCATAGAAAGTGTTCGTGTACTTGGGATAGTGCTTTGATATCAAAGAGATATTTTCACACTGTGTAATGTATTCAATTATCTGTTTCCAATTCCGACAGTAACCACATTGCTGATGTTAAGTCCTCACCCTCGGTCATTGTAAGTGAATCCCAAACATCGCAACAGTCGGTATGGAAATCAAACGCATGCATACTTTTAGATAGGCGACACTATCAAGTTTATTACATCCGTGAAATACTCAGAAACGTCGATTCGTGACTGTGTTAGCTTGATTCATCCTCTATACCAGTGGACACAAAGATATCTTAACTTTGGTTACAACTCATTCGTTACGAATTGTCGCGTGCAATCTAAAAAAGCCCAAGTCGAATGATTTGATTTTAATCAACTAAAAAGTTCTTTTGTTTTGATGTTGGGTTTAGTACAATTTGTATGACTATAACGAATCCGATTCCAAAAGTGAAATGTTACTTTAAACAAAAAGTTTGACGACTTGCAGTCTGATATTGGTAGATGTGTAGAGTAATATGACTAGTTTATAAAATCTCGGTAATGTTTTTTGTCATGTCTGTGTTATCATCAAACAAATACGTGATTTGTTTCAAGTCTTACGATTCCATATTAACTTTCACAGTCGGTATAAAAAACGAAAGTTCATTGAAATAGAATACTCACGAGTTCAACAATATTCTCTATCGATGAATCCAAATAATCCGTAAACTACAAGTGGATTTAAAACTTGATGCTATTTTGTGGTTATCTCAAGTCAGTGGCCGCGTTTGTGTTGATTTCAGGAATGATCATGGCGAGTTGGCCGGATAAATTAGTTAATGTGGCAGTAACTATGACCGTAAAAAGTTGCTGACATTCTAATATCTGGTACAAGTATACCTAATATCCTATCCTACACGGAGAACACTGAATGAAATTCGAGAGAATAGTAGTGAATAATGACGAAGCATAAATTTGATAAAAGTTCACTTGATCGTATATATGGAACAGGTGAACTTAACACCAATAAAATTCGGCGTGTAAACGTAGAAAAAATGGTGGAAATGTAGGGTGGAATAATCTGAACTTGAAGGTATTAATGTAGTATACGTGTACCGAAGATAATTGCTAGGAACAACCAAAAATGACCAGAGGAATGAATTGTCGGCCATTTTAATTAAAGCGGATTATGAATTCGCCAGCTGTAGCCAGTGATTCGCGGCAACCACATATTTCAAACTGACGGTTAACGCTTGATATGCGATGCAAATTCAGGAAATTAAGGAGTCAAATTGCATAATCGTTAACATACGGTAACTCGATACCAGAGAGATGCAGTAAAGTTAACATAACGACACGCAGCCGAATTTTAAACTTACCAAAGTAATGTGACCTGTAGTTGCATATTCTGACCCTTTTAAACTCCGCGTTATTTACGACTATTAGGTGAAAGAAAGCAGATAGTTAACTTGAAGTTAAATACCCAGCCGGCCAAAGACTCGTCTCTACGCCAATTACAATCCAGGCGTTTAGTTACGTGATAAATATGTACGACCATGTTTTCCAGGAAAGCCAGTCGGGCAAATCTTATCATGAATTCTCATGATAACGCCATATTTTCTGCGTGTCTCGCTTATTCGCTCCAGTACCCAACACCTTGACCTTGAATGTGTAAAAAACTATCGCAGGATTTTGCAATAAATTCAACTAATGTTACATAAATATTAATAGATAACTCTGGCACCGTGTCGACCCAAAATTATACTTTTTGCTGTCCATACTTTATTAACCCATGAAGGGATAAAATTTGCGTTACAGTAACCTGCAAATGGGAGTCTGCATGTGATGATGGTATGCACGATTTTCATTTTTGCTCACGAGCGCCGCCATTATGGTCAACGGATGGCGGCCGGTGAATCGTGCTTCATGCGCGCAGATGGCAGTTTTGGAGTTGGTTTCGTTATTTATCTCCGTGGGTTGTCGATTTGATGCTGTTCAGGGTATCGATGCTAAATTAAGATAAATAACACGTTCAGTATTAGCATGGAATCTTTTTGAGCGAAAAACTGCCTATTTTCAGTCGTTTTACGAAGTCTTTCGGTACTGGTTTGTGTTGTGACAACTCGTTACTCACGAGAACGAGAAGCCGAGAACGTGGCATATCAACTTAACCTCTCCTAAGATATAGTGCACATATATTTGTAAATAGCTGGTCGTGTATTTACGTAATTAGAATTAGTTAATTTAATTTATTCGTGTAATACAGTTTATGTTTGATACCGTATGGACATGTTGGTTTCTTGCAAAGAACTTTTACAGTAAACAACCTATTATATTGCCTGTGACTGTGAGATAACAGACATGAATGGAGATGCGGGATCGTGGACTGTGACAGGAAGATCACACTATCATTGTTGTGGTTCTCAAATGCAACAACGACTCAACTCAAGAAAGACCATGAATCTATCTTTTCCCCGGAAGAAATGGATATAAAAAATTTGACGTGAAGTCGGGCCGAATTTTTAAGTGAGTAAATTACCATAAGTGTTTCAATCAGATTATACTCTCTCCTTTTCTTTTGTGATAACGCAGGGTTGTAACCATGGCACAAGGCTCCGAGTCACAAGTCAATCTCCATTTTATAGTTTTGGCTCGAGTCAAGTTGAGTCATTTTCAATTCACCGAGTCAAGTCCCAGTCCAAGTTATAGAGCAGAGGGTCGAGTCCGAGTCATGGTATTATGACTCGAGTCCGAGTTCAAGTCATTATTTTGACTGTTCAGTTTCCAGTTAAAGTCTCGTTAAACCCACTTTTTAACTCTGTTTAGTGATATCTAATGGTTTGCATTTATAATATACTAATTTTACTCACATTTAGCAATTTCTGGTCACATTTTCAAGTATCAGAACCAAATCCCAATCGTGTGGTTACTTTACTATTCTTCGAAATTAACATGAAATGTTGGCCTTGGCCGTCCGAGTCTCGAGTCATATGAGTTGGTTCGAGTAATGCGCAGTGACTCGAGTCTAAGTCGAGTCAATACACAAATTGACTCTAGTCGAGTCGAATCATTTCCGTATTTTCAGAAAATGACTCGAGTCAAGTCGAGTCATCAGAAAGTCGTGACTCGGGTCTGACTCTAGTCGAGTCATTACATTTACAACCCTGTGATAACATTGCTATTGACTTTTGTCTAGATAACTGGAAATACACGTGCTTGAAGGGAACATTTTAATGACGAGGATTTTGTCTTGCAGACGTCACTATTCGAAAATTGGAGCAGTTCCTGGGATATTCAAGTGGATGAAGTCGTCACCATCAAGAAGGGTGTTGCACATGCATCAGAGGTGAGATCAATGTAAACTGACATGATATGATGCTACAAATTACTTTCAATTCTTAACAATGACTGGTACATTTCGCGAACTCGGCACATATATCAATTGGTTGGAATGGAGAGTCCAATCACTACTTGATACTGCCTTTCGAACAATATGTAGAGTGCATTGCAGCCAAAAATATAACTTGCACAACTCATTGAAAAATTCCAAGGAGTGCTTGGCCATTCTAGAATCGCGTAAAAGTATTACTGGTTATTATGATTAGTGCAGCAAAATCCAGAGCTCAATCCCAAGCTGTTGTATCACTTGAACTGCGACAAACATTATGACCGAACATTATTAGTGATATTAGTGTGTGGCAAGCTGACAGACATTTTATCCAATTCGGCTCATTTGTGATTGTTTACTTTAAATTATTTTCTGCAATTGGTTATGCCACCAACATTAATTATTTAGTAAAAGGTACTAATTACTTGAAAAACGTAGATGTACTTGAATAACTGCTATTTTTAGTTGATCGTAAATATACCATAACCATGACTGTTTTCATTTCTGTCGGCATGTTATTAATGCATCTAACTGTATTTGTAGTGGACATCATACTCCAGAAGAAATTCCTGGTCCAAGTAGCAACAATCAGATTTCATATCTACAACAGCCATTGCTGGATCACACATATTGTGAAGAAGATTTTCCCCTCTTCGAAAAGTCATCTAAAGCAAAGGGAATAATTCGGGATTCAAGTAGCGAGCTGGAGAAGCTGATTTTGTGCACGATTCAAGGCATCTGATGATATATGTTTCTGTATTACTCTGGATTTTCAAGTTACGGATTGGTTTTGAAGTTTTTTGATATAGTCTCATCAACAGCTGCAACTGTTCCACTTTGATTAGCTGTTAAAAATGATGTCAGAAGTGGTATATTGAAGAATTTCAATGTAAAGGCAAATTCAAAACTTTGTCAAGTTGCAAGACGAACTGTTTTTATTTCTTTGTCGGATTCACCAAGGCTTTGGAGTTTCACCTTGGTGTTCGATTCAACTTGTCCACTGCATCTGTTAGAAGGTTATCGATAACTTGGGCAAATTTTTCAGATTTTACTCTTGGGAAATCGGCAATTTGAGTGAGTAGAGAGAAAATTAGAGAACATATGCCCGATCCTTCAGATGAGGAAATTATAGTAGCACACATGCTAATAATAGACTGACACTGTGAATAACGAGTGCAGACACCATCATGCTTGTTTCTTCAGAGTGAACTTTTTTATTACTATAAGAACTATGTAACTTGTAAATGCTTGATTGGTATCACGCCACATGGTCATAGTGGCTACATACACACAAGTCAAGTCTGCTTTACATTGCTCACCCATTCATTTTTTATCTGCTCAATAAACATAGAAATAACATTCAACAGTTCTGTTGGGTATTGTATATTGACAAATTATCAGATATATTGACAATTTGTCCGCTATTTGCTAGGAGCTAGCCAGTTATGCACAAAGCTATCCGGGACACAACCGGAGGTGGTCAAAGTAGTCACCGTCGCTACTCAAGTAGAAGTAATGCCGGAATTTCTACTCAAGTAGTAGGAGTGGTGGCTCACAAGTAAGTAAGTAAGTAGGTATTCTACGTTTATTTTGCCTACAAAACTGAAAACTGTCAAGTAGAAGTAGTCTAGAATCATAACTACTTAAAAAGTAGTGTGAGTAGGAAAAATCTACTTCAAGTACTTCAAGAAGTAGGAGTACTTCGTTACTGACCACCTCTGGACACAACTGGGAGTTAGCTAGCGGCTTGGTGGATGTGTCCACCGTGGAGAACTAAGTTTAAACCCAGTTTAAATGAAAGATCTCCCGGTCGCCATGACGCTTTCATATCCCGCAAATGAGCAAGGTGTCCATGACAATCTAGCTCAGGGGTTCTCAACTTTCCTTGCATAACGGGCCGCATCATAACAGCAAAAACCGCTGCGGGCCGCAGAACATTATTACCGTATATTTGTGGACTACTCTTATATTTAGGCTAATATAGCCTATTTACCAGTCGTATATGGGCATTTAGTACATTTGTATGCATTCTACAGCATTAATGGACAGCGTTCGTAAGCTTTCAGTTGCTGTTTCCAGTGAGATTATGTCATCTTCCGACGGAACAAGTAAATCTCTTCATGAAGCGTGTATTGCATTCGTTCTCAAGTCGGTATGTGCAGTGTGCTCCTTCAAACCCTTGCTCCAGAGAACTGAACTCTCTCTTTCAATGCGTGAGCGAGCAAGTATAAAATTAAGGTGACTTTTTCGTTACAGAGGCCATTGTCACTTTGAGCTCTCAGTGATATGAGAAGTCTCATGTTCAGGGTAACTTCTGAGCAAACCAATCAACTCTTCTCCTTTCCTTCCATGGCTGATCCTTGTCGATCATCGATGGTCCGTGGCGTTGTGGCTGGTCGATGAGGCACATCTGCACCTGGAACATGAAATACTGCAGCAGTATATGGTGCACTCGACAATCATCGGACTGGGGCAGTGCAACTGGAAACATTGCAAGGACAGCAATTTGTAGTTATATTGTAAAGCTTCGTATTTGTTTATTACTAAACAATTTGCTGACAAGTTATTTGATTTTAGTTTCCAGCACAATTTTTTGTTTTGACAATATGCAATATCAAGCATTGACCCCAACAACACTGTTCTGATACTGACATGCTCAAACTCATCAGGATCTCTGATGATACTTGCAAAGTCACGAAGTCTAATTCTCAAAGCCAGTTAGGAGCCTAATTTGAGTGCTTGAATAAATCTACCAAGGACCTCTGCTAGTATAAATTACAACATGCCTCTAAAATCTCTTATGTAAGATTCAGCCTTTGCTATTTCCATTACCTCTCGATTCACTGACAATCCTGTCTACGTCGGCAAAACTGAACTCTGGTAGACCCGTCAACAACTCAGAAAATACAAGCTCCATACATTGCTGTGTAAATTGTTACTGTTACTAGTGACATCAAAAGACTCAGTCAGCAGCAGTTCAGTTAAAGCAAAAATACAGTCACACGCTAAAGGCTTCTCAAACAGCTATAATGAAGAAGTAGGGTCTGGATTTCGCTAGCAATGACATGAAATCAGGCATTAGTAGTGTTGCAATAACTAACAACTCATGCATTCGCAGTAACGAGTCGCCATAAAGGAAAAACAACTGCAATATTTCTGCACACAATGGTAGCCTTATGGAGGCAAAATTATGACCGCCATCCGTCCATAGGGGGCGCTAAAGCGGTGAGAATCGTCCATTTACTACTATCTGTTGTCGCAGAATTCTACCTTCGCTATGGACCAATGATTCTTTTTATGACGCATGAATGATGGTATTGTCGCCTCGAATCCATCACTTCACGTGGCGCACTGCATGATGTTGGTCGCATATTATAGTTTGACTCAAATAGTTTAGTTTATGGGCGTATCATTGTAGTTTGTTATTTAATTCGTAGTATTTGTTTGTATTAGGAATTTGGATTGTGTTATAAATTATTTGGTCAGTTGTATAAACGCTGGGAATTTGGATCATTAAAAACCGTACTTCACCCAAGAAGACCCGTGTTTGAGTTTCAACCGGAGCGAAGACAGCTAACAGTGCTACGTCGTGTACCCAGATTAGGCCAGAAATTTCTGCGGTTACACAAGTTTTTAATGACTACGGGTGGTTTCCTCAACTTAAGTGTCTGCTGTCACTCGACTGAGTCACGCCTGTTCCTCAAACTTAACTTCGAGATCTTAAAGTTTCCTCACACTCAACTTAACTGAGTGGAGCTTGACACTCAACCCCATATCGTCGCAGTGGAATCGAAGTATCTTATGTCCAGTTTTCAAATTTTGAAGCTCCCTTCTTTAAACTTGAAAAAAATCGACTTTTCTGAAAGTTTTGTATATCTTTCGGTCATTTCTTAGCCATGCTTACGTCTGTCTCAGTGTATCAAAGTTAATCGGGGCCAATACATGACTGAAAGAAGATGAAAACTTCACTCAAAGTTAATTTTCCCAAAATGTGTAAAATGGACATAAGATACTTTGATTCCACTGCGACGATATGTAAAAATCCCGAAATAGGTTGCCAGATTTATTTTTATCTAAATGACGTCATGATCCAAAGTCGTCGCTAAGGTAACGGCGTAGGTTTTGATTGTTGTCGTCCCAAAACCGAAATATCGACCATTTTGCGAATAACAGTCGAAGAAATGACTGATTTGATAGAGGAACTTGAAATTTTCCAATCTGTAGCCATTCCTCGCAGACGGCTGAGGGATGTAAAGAATCCGTTTGAAAAATACGACGACAAAGAATTTATTAAAAGATATAGATTATACAAAAACGCAGTTATTGAAATATTTAATACAATACAAGGTGACGAGATTTTTCAAGCCAGGAGTCATGCCCGACATCCTCTGCTGCAACTGACAATAGCATTGCGTTTTTTTACCACCGGTCATTTCCAAGTCACAGATGGAGACCTTGCTGGCGTCTCTCGCCACACTGCGCGCAGAAGTGTTCACCGTGTGGCGTACGCGATATCTAAGCATAAAATTAGTTTCATGCACTCAATGCATAACACTGCAACATTAAAATCTCAATTTTATATAGTAAAAAGTTCCCGGAAGTGGTTGCGGCAATCGACTGCACGCATATCGCCAAAGTCTCTCTCGTTGGCGATAACGCCAAAACGTTCCACAACCGAAAGGGTTTCATGTCGGTTAACGTGAAAGTCGTATGCAATGCGGACCAGAAAATAATGAATATTGTCGTGCGCGGGCCGGGCTCGTGCTACGATTCCAGGATTTTCCGGAATTCAAGGCTGGCCGACGATTTTGATGATGGAAAAATTGATGGAATTCTGTTGGGAGACAATGGCTACCCGCTACTAAAACATTTACCAACTCCAATAATCAACCCGACAACGGAACGGGAGAAAAAATATAATCGCGCTTACATTGCGACTCGCGCAAGAATTGAACAATGTTTCGGAGTGATGAAACAAAGATTCCGTGTTCTCCGAATCCCACTGAGAACAAAATTGCAAAGCAGCGTCTCAATAATAATATCAATTGCGTGCTTACATAACGTAGCAGTTGCCTTGAAGCAACCCCTTGCCTTGAAGCAACCCCTGCCCGAAGACGAGGACTTGGAGCCGAGTGTTTATGACGTCAACATCACAACTCCTCCTTCACAAGACGATACTCTGTCCGGAAGGGCAGTCAGAAACACCTTTATTGAGAACTACTTTCAAGTTGGGCCTATTAGTTTATAACGATTTAATTCTCACTTAGGCTATATTTATATGCTACTGTATTCGTATATATTTATATATATTTATTATTGGTTTTTATAGTTTTTGCTTGTATATATTTATATATATTTATTATTGGTTTTTATAGTTTTTGCTTATCTCAGTTTATTTACGTGGAATAAAAATATATATACACACAACCTGACCATCGCACATAACTTCAGCACCTGTTTGTTTATATTTGCTGTCATCCGCAGTAGCTTCCAGCCATTGCTATGCATTAATCTAGGAAATTGCGGTATGACTATTACGACGCAGAGGAATCCCCCTGAACATTACCTCAGAAGCCGTTTGCTTATGTTTTCAGTCGTCCGTTGCAGCTCCAACGTCATTGTTATACATTATTGTAGGTCATTGTGGTATAACTATGCTGACGCCGTTGCTGCGTGACGAGTAATGAGGCCTCGGATGACTGACCAACTGTAACGCCGGAGCTCTCGCAGTAACAAAAGAGATTAAGTTAGCACTACACGTACCTCAAGTTTCGGACGTTTTGAGTCCCGTTAAAAACTCATTTTATGGCTGAGGATACTTTATGATCGTCAATTGAGTAATACTCAGCACTCAAGCATGTGTCACTTGGCAACCGGAACTTGAGTATCATCTATGATCTCCACCCTACATCGCATCAAACGAAAGAAACGTTGCACTAAACGACAAAGGATATTCCCTAATGGAGCTGTTAAAAGATGTTGCCGTCTCCAGTCAACTAGCATCTAATCAACGTGGAATTGACGCCCTGGTGTTATCTGAAGATAATATGGAAGGCCCGATTCAACAATTAGCAACGCACGCCAAAGCGAATGGCGCGATAGGAGCTGCAGCACAGCCAAAAACAACTTGAACTAAACAAAGACTAAAACAAGTTCGAGTTGTGTGCCTGCTCGCATAGTTTCGCGTCATGTGAAAAGAAGCACCAAAAGTGCATTGCTAATCAAAGATAAACTACATATGATCAAAGGCAAAGGTTGGCAGTCGATCAAGTATGAAATCATGAATTCAAGAAGTCATGTTAGTCAATCACATCTGCTTTACGCATACTCTCGAGTTTTTCTTGCTCGAGGTTTGCAAGCTGGCACTGTGGTATTTTTTGCTTTATCATTGTTCCCCTTCGCGAGTGTGTAAAGCCTAGTGCACATTTGCGTAATTCGTACGCGCGTATACGATTTTCACTCTCTCACTAAGTTGGCCAAAACGAGAGCTTACGTCATCGCTGAACGAAAAGTGAGAATAAATTTAGCGCTGTGCCGCATGTTGTCGCTGCCGAGCGTCAGCAACGCAACAATCAAAATCACAGACCATGAAATTCGCATTGTACCAATGGCAACAGTAACAAACTTTTAAGTATACGGACATACGGTACTATAGTAGCAACGCAATTTGTAAATAAACAGTAAACCTATTTTATGCAGACGAAAAGATTTGCACGCACTAATGAGAAAAATGTAGGTTATCAAGAAAATCTATTCGTCTGCATAAAATAGGTTTGTTCAACTGAATAATAGTAGACTCCAACACTTTTAAATGAAACAAAGATCTGCCACGCGCAATGACAGTAAAGATATTGTTTTTATATTGCGGTGTGCACTGGCGAGGTTTTCACTCAGATGCTGACCGATTGACGAAGCATATGCTTGGTAATCGTCATAGCAGTCTGTTTTGGCAGCCAATTTGCACTGACATGCGAGCACCGTGCGATCATTTGCGCATGGTTTTGACCGAATCAGTCAAGGGATATGCTGCTTGAACAATCTTATCACAGTGGCCCTGTACGCGCGTACGAATTACGCAAATGTGCGCTACGCTTAAGACGATCATCTGTCACATAAAACTATTACATTTTTCAATACAACATCCATTGTAGCAGTATATTTATTAAACTCGAAGACTTTTCAGGTGCCTCTTTTCAAGAGTTATCGGCACACTAAGGGTGGAGGCCAAAATATAGATCAAATAATAGATCTGGCGATTTTGCACGTTGCTGGATTTTCTGCGGACCAGAAAGGTAGATTAGTAAGATTCTGCCACAACCAACTGAGTATAGACTGCTGCTTCTTGATCCTGGTCGCCACCAGGATTAAAGTCTCGATTAAGGTACACAAGCATATAAATTTGGCGAGGTTTGTAATAGTTAGGACATTGTAGATTGGAATTGCTTATCTGAGGTTCGTTATAAAGATAGTGAAGATCGCATGTTGACGATATTTTGTTACCGGTACTCAATTGTGCTTCTTATTGACTGATGATCATGTTATTACAGAATGTTTAATGATAATGATAATTGCATACAAATTATGTAATGAATGAGTTCCGCCGTTCTCTTGCATTGGATACAATCAACCAAGCCGTGAAATGCTACATCGCCAAACATGGCAAAAGAACAGAACAGTAATTGAAGGTTGCTTCAAAACAACAGAAAGTGCCCAAACTGAAAATGCCTGTTAAGGCTTTCAGAACATTCAATTGGAAGAGTGACTGAAGATATGGTATCTGACCCGGTGATGGTGCTATTTATTTCAAGGTAAATTTGTAGACATTGATTATATCCATAATGTGGCGCATATCAGTAAATTAATGGTTATAGAGCTGTCATACCATCATAGGATCAGCCACTTGAACATCATTTTAAAAGTGATTCCACCGTATTGTCTGTAGTTACTGCAGAAAATCAATCATGTAAGTTATATTGCGAGAGAGTAATGAGAACTCGTTCGATATATTGACCGCATCGAGAAGTGTTCCCCATGATGATGATCGGTTCGTGTCAGAGGCAACTCTTGTTATTGTCATCACTACTTTTTGCTAACATATCAATTGTACGAGTGTAGATGTATATTATATCGAATTCTTATCCACTGGTGTATTCAAGGGAATGCATTCACGATATCAAACGTTCTTGTCATAACATTCAGCGATTTTATAATGATTTTTTGCTAGTCGCCAAATGATCGGTTTCAGTATTTTCCACCATACTGGCAAATATGCATGTGCATTGTGCATATGTAAACATACGTATAGCCTCAAATCCTTCTGAAACATTCACATGTTTTCCAGAAACAAGCTACATGGAATCGCAGTCAACATGCGTGACAAAGACAAGTGATCTGCCGATCTGCCACCTGGTATGTAGCTTAAACTCATTTGAATTTCATGTCGGGTTGATATTTCAAAATAGACAATCTTGCAGTTTGGCAAACTTTTGCTCCACTGCCCCAACTATTGTTATGTAAAAAATTCCCACATTGTACTGAGTTTGCTAGTGAAGTGTATCTGCGAACGATAGAGTTGGAAATGGTGTTTGACTGCTCGAAAGATTGCTGATTACCAGTGCAATACACATAGTTACAATCCTGTAACAATTGATATAAGATGGTATACAATGGAGCCTGACCGATTATATCGCTTTGCCGATAATATAGACTCGATATCACTCTTTGAAAGAATTATTGGTATCGGCCATTGGAAATGAATATATATGGGCAGTTTTCGTGAGGTCACAGCATGGTGATAGGAAGTCCATAAACTATAATCTTTGACCACTAGACTGAGAATATTGATATATTTCACATATATTACACTTTACAGGTGTCCTGATACAGCCTTTCTAGTTTATTTCCTGTCCAAGTATAGCATTGGCTGTAAAGCTGTTCAGATAGATGCCCTGAAGGTTTTCAAATGCGCATTTTAAGGTATTCCACACAATTTGAATATAGGCTATAGTGGTTATCGGTGAAGGGGTTAGATATTGGTTTTATCGGTATCGGCCCAAAACTCCTATATCAGTCGGCCTCTGGTATACATATACAATACAATGAAAACTACCACTTCTGCACTATGATCAGCTGGTTGCAGAATTACAAGCTTTTAATGACTAGAGACTGACCGATTATTGGTTCACCGCTCATATCGAATGGATACCCCACTTGGAAACAGATATTGATATCAGCCATTAGTGGAAAAAATATCAGCCAACAAGGCAGGGAGAATTTACAAATGATTTCTTTGTGATTGGCTTCCTAATACAAGTTTTAGTTTAATCATAGGTTACTACCTCATCGCAAGTTTAATCATACGTTACTACCTCATCGCAGAGTCAATATGAACTTCTTTTAATTCAGAAAAACAATGAGCTGAGAATTAAACTGATGGTGTCGAAGATTGATGAGCTCAAAGAAAGAAAAGACATGAGAGACGAAGAAAGATATTTCAGAAAGCAAGAATTCGAAATGCGTATCGAAGAACATGCGATAAAAATGGAAAAATATAGATTAGAACTTGGACAATTGAGGAATTAGTGACATCTGTAATGCAATATTTCTGTGTTCAATTATTTCATTGTGCCTTCCTGTCAAGTTATGTAAATAGCCGATTACTCATTTTCTGAAAAGCAGCATTTCTTTATAATATTTCATTGTGCCTGCCTGCCTGTCCCCTCTAATTTTCGACGAGTTTGCGCACACTCAGCAACTCACTACAGACCCTTGGACAACAGTGCGTAAACGTCTGTAAAAAAAGTCATCACTTCGGATTTTTTCGTGCGCAACTTGGATTTTCTGTACGCAGAGACCATGTCAGCACTGCGCATTTGCGCACGTGAGTAGCTTAGAGGGAACATTGCTTATAGGTATTATTGACGGTGCACATTTTTTGAAATGCAACATTTCTTAATAATATTTCATTGTGCCCGCCTGCCAAGTGTTCCTCGCTTTATAGGTATTGTCGATGGCGCAAATATTTTGGTACATTTTTTTCAATTCATATTTGTCAATTTGAATACAAATAATGGGACACTGCTCTTTGTTTATTACCTACAGTGCAATTGTAGTTAAATCTTTCATTCCACGAAGTCATGCACATTTCATTCTCTTTATTATTTTTACACCAGCACGGTTTACTGTGTTTGTTAAAATTTTAAAATAAACATAATTAGTAGAAATATGTGTTGATCTTATTTTCAAGATAGGCTATTGCGTCAGTGTATCCAACTTCAGATGTTATATCCGTAGCTTCCTCGGGAGTAACTACAATATCAGGAACTGGCTCATTGGTTTTTGTAGCAAAATTGTTCAAACATATGGTTGCAATGATTGCCAGGACGGTATTTTCGATTTGCATTCGCATAGGATTTAGCAACATCTGGAAACGCTGTTTCAGAACGCAAAAGCATTGCTCGATCAGCATGCATGTCTTTGAGTACATATAGCTGTATTTTTTTTCTTGTGCAAGCTGTGGATTTGTTAATGGAGTCATCAGGTACATTTTTAGAGCATAGAGCCTCTGTCTCCCAGCACAACAGCATTAGTCACTACCGGTATTCTCTTGGCATTGCAGTCCATTTGACAGTTCGAAGAAAAATATCCCTTCCTGCAACGATAAATTTTCTGGTACAGAGCCACCTGGGGACTTTATTGGGATATGGGTACCATCAATGCAACCGATGACATTTGGAACTCCACTATGTCAAAGAAATCACTCTTTGTTGGTAACGAATCATCCAATCGTGGGATAAATTTTCTCTATTCTCTGATAATGCCCGAGAAATGCAGTGGATTATTCGGCGTGCAGTTGTCCGGCTTACACACCAATCAAATCAGCATCTGTTTGTTGAAAATGATGTAGCAAAAAATCGGAGAGCACAGAGTAATTGCATCATGGGGTGCAAAGCTTGGCACCGTACATCCAACCATGGGCTGTCTTTAATCATGTCCAATAGAATTACCGTAGCTCCCTTGTAAAATCTGTAGCGGTCATCGAATTCATTTTCTGGGTATTTTACAAATGAGTCCGATATGTCTGCCAAGTAATGCCTAGGCATAACAATTGTATTCTCGTTGTCCGAACTGCCATCTACGATGTCCAAAATATCCATACTACAGACAGTAATAACAACAGTACCAGCTTGCAATGCCGTCTTTAGAACTTATAACTGTGAATAAACTACAGAGTAATATGCATTAAAGCTGCAAAGTGGCTTCAAATCAATTTCATAAGTCTACCTAGGAAACGACGGCATTCATAGCACATGACCAAAATCGACAACATTTCCAATCAGCATTGCCATTGAAGCAATATTCACTACGAAGTCGATTGGTTGACATGGCAACCTTCCACGGATCACTACATTTTGCGTCATTTTGACGCAATAGCGTCCTACATCCTGGATTTGTAGATCTACTAACTTCGCACGAACATCCAATGTTTTGGCGTGCGGATCATCTACTTCTAAATCGGGAGATCTTGGAACTCGCAGATTAAGCGAAAATCCAGGATGTTTTTACTCAGCTTTTTGGCCTCCACCCTTAAGGGATTTAAACAGATTTAAAAGCAAAACCAAAAAGGCAAAGTATGACGCAACAATCAAAATCACAGACCATGAAATTCGCATCGTATCAATGGCAACAATAACAAACTACGAAGTATACGGACATACGGTACTATACTAGCAGCACAATTTGTAAATAAACAATTACACGCACGGAACAACACGCACTAATGAGAAATTTGTAGGTTATAGAGGAAATCTTTCTGTCTGCATAAAATAGGTTTGCTCAACTGAATAATAGTAGACTCCAACACTTTTAAATGAAACACAGACCTACCACGCGCAATGACAGTGAACATATTGTCATCATAGTGCTGTGCACAGGCAAGGTTTTCGCTCAGATGCTGACCGATTGACGAAGCATATGCTTGGTAATCATCATAGCAGTCTGTTTTTGCAGCCAATTTGCACTGACGTGCGAGCTCCGTGCGATCATTTGCGCATGTTTTTGACCGAATCAATTTTGGGATATGCTGCTTAATACGCTCAAACAATCTTTGAGATGTACGTCCTACATACCTACTATCACAGTGGCACTTGTATTGGTAAACAACATTACTTGCATCAAAGGCAGGAAGTACATCTTTTCGAGAGTTGGGTAACAAGGGTTTCGTCGTGTACACTACATGCGTGTTAACGCTGTAGTAGCAACGGTGAACAGCCGATTTAATAAGCTTTTCAAATCGGCTAGACACGTTACCTAGCCAAGGTAGGTGTAAAAATGCCGGGCATTTTTCTGGGCCATATTTTGGAGCTGTATCCGATTTTTTCAATACCCTAGAGATGGAGCATTTTAATATGTGGTCCGGATAGCCATTTTTGGAGAGAATCAAGTGGATATCATCCAATTCGCGTGACAGTTTTTCCGGTGAGCAGTTTAAATCCCTTTAGTGTGCCGATAACTCTTGAAAAGAGGCACCCGAAAAGTCTTCGAGTTTAATAAATATACTGCTACAATGGATGTTGTATTGAAAGCTATATTCAAGTTCTGTACCACGAACCAGCTATTTAAGTACTTCCGGAAAAGGTACAGTGTCGCTCAGATGAACAAATTGAATTTGTTAGTCAAGAGCCGAGGGAAGATCAGAGCTTTGCGGTCGTCAATAGATCACCTAAAGAAATGCGTTGAACTACGAGTAGTTCCGAAGCGCATCAGGAGTAGAATCGACAAGTCTCGCGCTCGACATAACCCCAACATCGAACGGGCATTTCTTTTCGATGAGATCGAGAAAAAGAAATCTTCTATACCACACTGGTGGAAGAAATGTCGATCACTTCAACAAGAAGTCAGAGATTTCCTGTCATTTTTTGACTTGATGCGTTTTTGCCGTTACCTGAGTATTATTGACACTCGCAAGGAAAAGGAGAACCAGAGGAAGTATGACCGTAACCTCAAAGTTTTATTTCAAAATCGGTTTGGAAATTCGCCAAGTACGGGGAAGAAAATCATAGCAAATCTCTCTAGTTATAAACTCAGTGATATCGAAGAATTTGTATTGTCTCATGGATTGGATTTTTGTTTGCCTCCCAACAACGTTAAGAGAGAAGAAATATTCGCTGATTTCGAGGTATTAATTGGTCAACTACAACACCATAGACCATTATCTCCGGAATATTTTTTGCGATGAAAGCTAAGCTCAGTGATCTTGCACATGCGTATTGTGGTACCCCAGTGGACGCCGGTGATTTTCTGATGAACAAGGATTGTCTTAAAGCCATCAAATCCTTACGTTCAAACGAAAAAATTTGCATCACAAAACCTGACAAAGGTTCTGGAGTTGTGATTTTGAACCGGGCAGATTACAACATGAAAATGGAATCCATTCTTCAAGATTCGTCAAAGTTCACCAACCTGGGTCCTTCCGACATGAACGATAACACGCGCAAGTTAGAAATGAAGCTGCAGCGTCGCCTTCTCAAACTGAAGAAGGATGGAGTACTTCCTTCAAATCTGTACGAGTCTCTACGCCCAACGGGATCACAACGGCCGCGTATGTACGGTTTACCGAAAACACATAAAGGTAACGTGCCTATTCGCCCCATATTGTCTATGTGTGGATCGGCACAGCATAATTTAGCCAAATGGCTTAACACCGTCATTGAGCCAGTTCGATCCTTGTATACGCACCACTGCGTTCGCGACTCGTTCACGTTTGTAGACGAATTAAAACGCGCCAAATTAGATCCGTCCAATGTATTTCTTAGCTCATTTGATGTGAAAAGTCTTTTTACTAACGTACCATTGTCGGAAACTTTTGAAATCTGCACAGACGCGCTTTATGATGGCACGCTTGAACCTCCGAAACTACCGCGTGAAATATTTCTTGAATTGTTGCAAACTGCTACTAGTAGCGTTGAATTCAGCTTTATTGACACGATGTTCCGTCAATGCAATGGTAATTCGATGGGTTCACCGTTGGGACCTAGTCTGGCCGATATATTCGTGGGATACCATGAAAAGAAATTGTTTGAAAACGTCGCAAAACCTCTCCTCTATTTTAGATATGTCGATGACACCTTTGTTGCCTTTAAAAATGAGCGAGAGTGTAATAATTTCTTCGAAAAATTGAATTGTCTCCATCCAGCTCTACAATTTACCGTGGAAAAGGAAACTGATGCTGCCCTTCCCTTTTTAGACGTCTTAGTAGAGAGATCAGGACAAACGTTTTTAACGTCGGTGTACAGAAAACCTACTTTCACTGGTCATTATATTCGTTGGGATTCATTCTGCCCGAAGCGGCGTAAATTAAACCTCATTTCATCTCTCGTTAATCGCGCCTTGCGCCTCTGCTCACCGGAAAAACTGTCACGCGAATTGGATGATATCCACTTGATTCTCTCCAAAAATGGCTATCCGGACCACATATTAAAATGCTCCATCTCTAGGGTATTGAAAATATCGGATACAGCTCCAAAATATGGCCCAGAAAAATGCCCGGCATTTTTACACCTACCTTGGCTAGGTAACGTGTCTAGCCGATTTGAAAAGCTTATTAAATCGGCTGTTCACCGTTGCTACTACAGCGTTAACACGCATGTAGTGTACACGACGAAACCCTTGTTACCCAACTCTCGAAAAGATGTACTTCCTGCCTTTGATGCAAGTAATGTTGTTTACCAATACAAGTGCCACTGTGATAGTAGGTATGTAGGACGTACATCTCAAAGATTGTTTGAGCGTATTAAGCAGCATATCCCAAAATTGATTCGGTCAAAAACATGCGCAAATGATCGCACGGAGCTCGCACGTCAGTGCAAATTGGCTGCAAAAACAGACTGCTATGATGATTACCAAGCATATGCTTCGTCAATCGGTCAGCATCTGAGCGAAAACCTTGCCTGTGCACAGCACTATGATGACAATATGTTCACTGTCATTGCGCGTGGTAGGTCTGTGTTTCATTTAAAAGTGTTGGAGTCTACTATTATTCAGTTGAGCAAACCTATTTTATGCAGACAGAAAGATTTCCTCTATAACCTACAAATTTCTCATTAGTGCGTGTTGTTCCGTGCGTGTAATTGTTTATTTACAAATTGTGCTGCTAGTACAGTACCGTATGTCCGTATACTTCGTAGTTTGTTATTGTTGCCATTGATACGATGCGAATTTCATGGTCTGTGATTTTGATTGTTGCGTCATACTTTGCCTTTTTGGTTTTGCTTTTAAATCTGTTTAAATCCCTTTAGTGTGCCGATAACTCTTGAAAAGAGGCACCCGAAAAGTCTTCGAGTTTAATAAATATACTGCTACAATGGATGTTGTATTGAAAGCTATATTCAAGTTCTGTACCACGAACCAGTTATTTAAAAACTATTACAGTAAACTGGTATTACAGCGTCCGAATCAACTCAATCACTTTTTGACTGAGATAACTTGCGGTATTGTAGTCTGAAGTTCGAAGATCACCCGTCTGTCCCGTCAGAAAACCATCAGTCATTTCCCCAGTTTGATTTAATAGGTCATCAGACAACTATGGTGCAATAGCCCAATGTATCAGAATGATAATTGAATAATAACGAAGTCGACTCGAAGAGTGGGAAAGTACTCCGGGAATCCTGAAGTGTAAGCTCACTTACGTTCATAGTCACTCAACTGTGACAAGTCACTCAACTATGACAAGTCGTCCGACCGTATTTTCATCGAGCGAGAACTGTTGCACAACTGAATCGTAACTAGTCTGGTAAGCTCAGCATTGATTTCAACGCTTGTGGATGTGGAATAGGTTGGGTTTTGCTGCGCAAACATGGCTGATTGTGCTGCTGTTAATTGTAACTCTAGTACGAGGAAAAGGAAGTCAGTGAACGGTGGGGAGGCAGGATTTAATCATAGATTTGATTGTTTTTTTCAATCGCTTCATTCAATATAATAGGTCTGAAAAATGAAGCACGTAGTACTGGTAGTAGTAGCACAGGAAAGAAGCGAAAAAAGTATCTGACGGTGCCTGATCTGTCCTCTTTTGGTTTCCAAAGAATCCTCAATGTCGTCAGAAGTTGGCAGTTAATATGAGACGAGACAAGTGGCAACCAACAGATGCATCTAGATTATGTGAAGCGTGTGCTACTCTAGTTTTATTCAGCGGTTTTCTTGAACGTTTAGATAGTGCATCTTAGAAACACCTTGAGCCAGGTCAGGTTAAACAGACATCAGACAACCGGAAAGTATTGATACAACGGTTACCATATTTTAGAAATCTGACAATAGACTTTCAGAATTTTAATGCTTGCAAAACCGGAGGAAAATTCTCAAAAAATAGGAAATTTTTATCACTTTGTAGTCGGTTCGGTTGACTAAAAAAAAGTCAACGTTCTCGGTGCCCAAAATACAGTTTTTTCGTTCACATTGTCGGGTGGTGGACTAAAAAGCTCGGTGCCCAAATTACATTTTTTCCTCCATAATGTCGGGTGGTTGAAAAAAAGTCAACTTTCCACTCAGCTCCCGAAATACCCGCCGGGGCGTCACTTCGGTGCTGATTTACGGCATCTCAGTCGAATTTTGCTGTGAATATGGCCAAAATCTCAAAAAAGAGGACAAAATCCCAAAAAATAGGGGAAAAAGCCAAAGAGGACAAATCCTCGTAAAAGAATACGTATGTTAACCCTAATGGATACGGACTGCAGTTTCCACAATTTTTGACATACCTAATCCTCCAAAACAAATTGATAGTGGTAGAAGGGTGGGAATAGCGCTGCTAATGAGCCAGTTGCAGCACAGAGTGAAAAAGTTCAGGTTGTCATTCATGCTAGGGAAGCAATTACAATATTTCATTCAGAAATCATTGAAAAGGACTCTTCTTACTCTGCTCCAGAAGCCGTATTTATCAATGTTGACTCAGATGATGAATCTGATCCCAATGTAAACGACGAATGTGAAAGAATCTGATCCCAATGTAAACGACGAATGTGAAAACTGAGAAATGCCACACTCTCATTCATGAAAACCGCCTACTATAACCGCTGCAACAATACATGGTATATTGTCCTGGTGAGTAGAAGTATAGCTAACCAAAGTATTATAGGGTTAGCTGACTGACTACTTAACCTGGAATCCTGTATCCTGGTGAGATCTTCTTAAGACGCAGATAGACGCATGACATACGAATATATTTCAGACGTTGTTACAAGTTACAAGTAGGTTTAGCAAATGAGTCTGCTGATACGAGAGAATCAGCAGTTTTATACTAGAGGCAAATTACTCTAGAACAGGATGTCTCTCGCTTACGAGATATACAGTATACACATTTCATGGTTGGGGGATCTCCTATACCGCCAACTGAGATGAAAGGTAAGGTATAGTTTTAAAGGAGCCTACCTGGCCATAGGCCATTTAGTTTACATGTATAAATCCTCATATAGTTCTCTCGCTGCTGGTTTCAATTTGGTTCAACAATAAATGAACAGCTTCTTGGAGGCACAGAACTTCAATGTACAATTGAATAGTTTATTCATATTGAAATGAACCCGAATATTTTCGGCTGATACCCATATCATCGGGCAATTACTAGATGCGGCTTTCAGACGTTCAAATGAATATTTTTCATCGATGGAGTTACTGGGCGTGCAATTGCTTGGAGTCTGTTAATATCCGGGGAAGATTCTGCAAAGAATGATTGTGTCTTTGACACCCACCATATATATGACAGCAGAATTCATTCCCATAGTGGCAGGCACATTTTGAGTCCAAAATATACCCAAAGCCGTCAACACAAATCTCAACCTTATGAATTTGGTTTTTCATCGATGCTTGAACAATTCCGTGGAGTGTGTGAGTGTGATCGGACTAGTCACGTATCGCTACTTAAAGTAGGCAAGTCCTGATTTATACTTCAATTCACCTTTACATAGAGTATTTTTTGCATCGTTGAAATACTTACTTCATCATGCCAGAAATAGACACCACCACTTCATCGACATGTTGTATCGGTACGACTACAAGATTTATAAAATAGACCAGTATTTCTACCTGAATATTTAGAATAAAAGAATAAGGGAAACGGATATGATAGAATTTAACGAAAAGAGAAAATACGCTAGCATACTTCAGTTTAATCAGGTTTGGCTCACAAGTACCGTAAAAAAACGACGAAAAAAGTGAAATCATTGGTTACTGGGCAAGCTGTTTCCTCGGTAATTGGGGGGCGCAGACCAGATGACCTCGCGGCCGTATCGCAACTCCGTCGTTAAAGCATCTCGATGGTGCAGACGAAAAAGAATGTCATCTGTCTCTCTCATGTATCAATGGCTTCCCATTTTTCCGGCCATATACAGTGGATATGAACACTGTACGATATTGCGCATTAGGTCAACTTGTTCTGAAACAAACTGGCGTATTTATTGTGATAGCTAATCATCGGTTCATTTAATGTGGATCTGGTACACCCTGGTAATATTTTTTGAGAATTCTCCTCCAGTTTTGCAAGTCTGAAAATTCTAAAAAAGTGTCCTCTTTAGATTTCCAAAATATGGTGACCCTGTCATATCCGTCTTGTCTTATATTCTTGTGTATATTCTATATATTCATGGATAAATACCGGTCCGTTTTATATATTCTCGTAGTCGTACTGTTGAAACATGGCCGCTGGAAATGTCGATGAAATGGTGTCTATTTCTGGCATCATGAAGTATTCAATGATGCAAAAAATGCTTTTTGTAAAGGTGAATTGAAGTATAAATCAGGGTTTGTACTCCAAGTGACAATGCGAGACCACACACTCCGTGGGATTGTTCGAGCATCAATGAAAGACCGACGTTATAATGTCGAGATTCGTGTTGACGGCTGTGGGCATATTTTCGATGCAATATGTACCTGCCTCAATGGGAATGAATTTTGCATTAATATGGTCGCAACGACCATATATGCTAATCGCAAAGGAGAATCGAACACTAATCTGCCGAATTCGTGGCTGTCAAATCCGAAATCATTCTTCGCAGAAGCTAACCCCATTTGCTAGCTATTCCTAGACCGCAGACCATTCCAAGCAATTGCACGAACAGTTAACTCAAGCGATAAGAAATATCTATTTTAACGTCTGAAAGCCGCACCTAGTAATTGCCCAATGATATGGATTATTGGACCAGAACCGGAGACATCTCTTGAAACACCGTTTTATCCACCACACATGGAACTACTGATCCGATATATATCTCAACGACACCAACGAGTTTTTGGAGAAGAGTAAAGTTGATGATAGTCAGATAAAATGGTTGTCAAATGTGCCTGCAGCACAGCGAGAAGAGTGTCCAATGTAGGGAAGGTTCAGATCACTGCGTTCAACCAGTAACAATTTTGGAAGTGATAAGACAGCTATGACCGACATCATTTACATATAAATTCATATCCACCGTCTTTTTTCAAGACACTGAAAGGAGAGTATCATCTTACTAAAGATGCCACACTGTTGGTAACAAGTGCATGAGAATAAAGCAATAAACGAATATTCTGACGTTACTGGAAAAGAGGTCAAAAAAGTCGGTTTCGTTTTATTTCCTTGCGTGTTTAGGCAGCAGTCCTGACGGAGTAATTATCAGGGTTGTAACCAAGTCACATGGTTCCGAGTCACGAGTCAATCTGACTTTTGTGGTTTTGACTCGAGTCGAGTCATTGTCAATTCATTACCGACTCGAGTCCGAGTCCAAGTCACCGTTTTAAGGGTCAAGTCCGAGTCATAGTGTTTTGACTCGAGTCGAGTCCAAGTCACAGTATTGAAGTCATGTTCAACATATGCTTTCAATCCTGCTTGGGTGATATCGAATTCCTTGCTTGCCAAACATGCTTATTTTGTCCCTATCATAGTCTTGGCACATGTTTATTTAGGCAGATAACATACAGTTCCTGGCCCCATTTACCGATGCTATAGATAGACGAGACAGGCCGCCAATACGATAACTTCACTAATCTTAGAACTTTAAATCAAATATCTGTCTTGTCAGTCTGATATATCACAAATACAAGCATTCAGTTTTTATTACGAGCACATCGACGACCGCTCACAAATAGCTTATAGAGAATTAACGAATTCACGTCTACATACTATCTGATAGAGAACTTACGAATTCACGTCTAGCTAGATACAAGCTGGTAAAGAATCAACAGATAAACGTTTTTGTAGAGGTACAGTTTTGCTTTCACATTATATCAGGTGGTTGACCAAAAAAAGGTCAACTTTCCCGCTCAGCTCCCGAAATAGTCGCCGGAGCGTTACTTTAGTTCTGATTTACTGTTATCTTAGTCGAATTTGCCCTACATTTACCAAAAAAATTCTCAAAAATGAGGACAGAATCTCCAATAGGAGGCTACTTCTTAAAATTGTTAGATGATCAAATTTGGCTCAATTCCAACCAGTAAAAAGCAATGCTAAGAGAAAATATTTTGGAATAATTACAAATAGAGACTTTCGGATTTTACCGGCTACCTCATGATATTGTTAGATTGTGTAAAAATATGATTCATATCAAATTTGGCTCAATTCCAACTGGAAGAAGCTAAGTTATTAGAGTGGAATATTTTGGATATGAAAAAATAGTCGACTTGCAACTAGTATGTAATTATATTATATGAAATCATTTCTCACTAAAAATACTCCATGTATTTCCAAATCCAAAATTTTCTCATCTCATATCATTGATTCCACTTTTTGAAATGAAGCCAGATTCAGTGTTCTTTTTATGCAACGTAACAATTTTATCAAGTAGCCACCCAATATAATAAAAAAAAGTTATTTTTGATCGGCCCTATTGTACAAACATCACACAACATTAGCCATTCATTATTACTCACGTGCACAATGCACATACCTAACAAATAGTCAAATGGACGGAGGGTATTGTGTGTTTTGACAGACAGCAGATAAAATCAATGAGTTACACTTGAAAAATACTAAAGTGAAAAGGAGATTCTCATATATGTTGAGGCGTCATGGCCTTAGAATAATCCACATCCACTGGATACACGTTCCACTGGTGCATTAGATGCAGGAATTTTAAACCACACTGAAGAGCATTAGATACTCATCCATTCTATTCGCCCAAAAATGCAAAGAATCATCGCCTTCAGATCTACATATGATCTTATCAGTCTCTTCCAATTAGGCCACTTGACCATCTGAGTCATTTAATTGGCTCTAATTGGACTCCGATGCTCATCACTGTACTGCGCTAAAAACTTGGTCAACATGAGTTCAACGTCGATATCGAATATTTTGATTATTTCGTTTGCAAGACAACAACTGTTTTCACCTATCAAAGGTTGAAAGGTACTTCTACTACCCATTGCTACCACAAAATTCTATCGGGAAACGTGGGTGGGCTATCCCTATGAGACTAGCTATCACAGATGAGGGTATTTAAAATTTCTTGATCATGTCTAAATCCACATCTTGTATGTTTATACATAACCAATCCTAATCCGATTCCAACAGTGAGTTGTTCTCAAGTTTGGATTCAGCCGTGAGTCTCTATTAAAGGATTCAGCCGTGCGTCACTATCAAAATCATTTTACTGTTGGGCACTGCTATAGTCACATTCACCCATAGCAGTACAGTAAACACCTTCCTTGACCACCGATCAGAGAAAAAGAATGCCGCCATCAGGTCGTCACTCCTTGAAAATCTGTTAGTCCAGATCAAAACCCATCACGAAAACATCTAAAATACGAATCCCATCCAAATCTGGCAAAATGACAAAAATTCCTTTTCATCTTTGTTAGGCATCATGTTATGAATCGACGTGCAGCTATGCATTGTATATGCGAAGAGACAGGTATGTTATCATCCACACAATGTAACAACGTTAAACATCTATTGCGGTTGCCGACTTGCCGTATGTGTGCCTGTACTGTACAGATATAAATTCACAATACTGCGCACTCTGTGCAGTGTATACTGTGCACTCTGTGCTGTGCAGTGTAATAATAAGTTGAGCATAAAACTGTGCAGTGTTAAGTTTAAGTTTGGCATAAAACAATTGTAGCATAAAACTGTGCAGTGTAATAAGTTTAAGTTTGGCATAAGACAATTGTAAAGTTACGCGAGCGATCAAATTGTTGCTACGTCATGCTGATACAATTTGGTGAGAGATGGTAGGTGAACTGCTGGCTTCCGATTGGTTGTTGAATTATTAAAAAGTTCGGGTGTGGAAAAAAATCCATACAAAATCCATACAAGAACAGGCACGTGAAGAGAAACAAAACATAATCCGAACCGCCATAGGAGACTATGAAAAAGCCAAGAGACTATGGTTCGCCTTTGCGGTTCAAATTCATCCTCACGGTAGCACACTGACACCACAATGGATTGAAAACCTTGCCCAAGCGCCTCGATCCCCTTACTATTTTCCTGGTGGATCAGTACATTGTTCAAAAAACCCGTTATAGTGACCTACGGGAATATTTGAAGGTCAGACCCCTTATTGCGACTGGCGTAAGGTTAATATATTATTTACGCTGATATATATGTTGATGTTTATTTCGTCGCCAACAGTGTCTCAAGCAAACGCGAAACTTTAGGCCTGGTCAGCTTATTTGAATCGATAGTGTCGCTTATGAGTACTGCATTTTGTAAATACTATGTGGATTACTGCATTTTTTATAACTACTACGTGTATAGGGAACTACAAAATCTTCGCACGATACGAGCCTGGTCAGCCGTCCTGTGAGGATTTTCGAAACCCTAAGGCTATGCCATTGGTGTTATGTTGATTGTTTTAAGTACAAGGAGCCGACATCCCTCCGCCTAGGCGTTATACACTGCTACGCCCTTAAATAAGCAGGACCCTAGGGACCAAGACCCCCTAGTTTAACGAAAACAAAATCCTAGATACTTTAGGTGCGAACCGTTTTTTATGATAAACAATATAAAATATAAATCTTAATCAACTAAACAAGGAACGAAAGTTAATCAAGCCAATCAAATTTAAAACAACCGACAGTGTCCACTAAGCGACACCTTAGTTAAGGGTAGTAACATGCGGTCCGATTAATAGGATTATGGTGATGATAATGCACTAAAGACATGACGTCCTTAATGTCGGCTAACTTGTCCGAATGAAATTTTCGTTTTATTGAACTGTGTTATTGTGTTATAAATTTACGGCAGGACAGACCGTCGCATGAATTATATGCGTAAACGAACCTTGGAGTATTAAAATATTTGTTAATTATGTACGATGATGTATAGCTTAAACCATGCCATGAATGATGTGTATGCCAATTTAACCAAGTTTTGCATAGAGTTACCTCATTTCCGTCTGCATTTTTAATTAATTGGAGTATTTTGTTGTATTAAGGTATATGATTAAGTACCTAACGTAAAAACCTAATCTGACGTCACGTCTAACGTACTGCATCGATACAAGGAAAGACGTAATCGCACTGCGCGATCGGATTACCCGACTTCAATCACCATACCGCCGCATACCCAGGCGCCGGTATCCCATAGCTGAACAACCGACGCACACCCAGGCGTCATTCCCTCAACTTAGCGACTGACGGAGCTTACGGCACGCCACACCCAGGGCGTCCACGGCCCACTGTCAATCCAATCTGGAGGGGCCATGTGCCCCCTAGCGCCGTGAGGTCCTAGGAACCAGATGTTAGGGCCGCAGTGCCCCCTTAGTGCCGCGAGGTGCTAGGAACGGGCTCTCCTCTCTGCCTACTCGTCTCCTGGAGGCGCCCGTGTTGTCCCGCCAAGAGCGATGGTCCGAACGCCTGTAGGACCAGAGGCTTCTGGTGTCCCCAACCTGCTCACTCCTGACGGCCGGCCCATTCACTGCGAAATGTCCGCAAGGGATGGGATCCCGGCCCTCCGTTGCAGGTGGTCTATTGTGGGTGGCTAACTCCGTCGATTGTCTACTGTTATCCCGTCTCTCACCGAATGCTCTCTCTCTTTTACAGTGCTCTAGTTTAGTTGGAATCTGTGTTTGAGAGTTTATTCAAGACAAGAAAGCGAATTTCAGCAAAAGTGAAGTGCAGTACAGCGAGAAAGATAGCAAGATGTCCGATAAAGATCCAGGGAGTTGTACCACAGGGATTGGATCTCGGGAAGGATACCCGTGCGTGCGGTTCCTGTGACCGTTCATTCGGCGCGCCCCAAGGCAGAGGGCAACACCGCAAACGGAGCCACCCGGTGGCGTTTGCGGCAGAAGCGGTTGAGATGATCGCGAACAAAAGGGAGCAGTGGTGTCTCGAAGAGGAGCGGATTCTTGCCAGTGCAGAACTGCACCTCAAGAGCTCCGGCGGGAAAGTGGATTACAAGGATTTTTGGAGGGCACTCCGATTTGAGTGTAGCATTGAAGCCATTCGGTGTCACAGAAAAAGCGCCAAGCACATAGAGCGTGTGCTGAAGTTGGAATCCGAGGCGGATTGATCGGCAACAGGTCCTGTGTGTGACCCCAACTCGGCGGGGAGATGTGCGGCCGAGGGACTTCATCCCCAAGGGCCCCTTCAGCAAGGGCCCGCAAGTTCGGGTGAACTCTGTGCGGCCAATGGAGTACGTCCAGCAGCCCCCCCCCCCCTTGAGGAAGAAGGGGCGACTGTACCGGGGACATCGGGAGCGGCAAATGGGCCCGAACACCCCGGGGTAGGCAGTGCGGCCGAGAGACTAGCAGACCCCGATCCCCAGACTAGCGGGATCCCTGCGTCCACGAGTGCCGGGGCGGCCAATCGACCGGATACTCAAGACCCCGCGGCCGGGGCGACAGAAGTCTCGTTGGAACGGGCGATGGGGGATGAAGAACCCCAAAGCCGGTTTAGTTCGGCCGAAGCTCTAGATGATTGGGATGAACGACTACGTGAAACTACGACTACGTGGATCCCTTGGAACCCGAGGACCCTGGTGAGGAAGGCGTCCTGGATCAGTTAATTGCTGGACGTACCTCGGGGGGGCGACCCTTGCAGCCGCGCTGAAGACGCACGCAGGGGGTCTACTGGACCGCCTCGGGACCAGCACGCCCTCGAACTCCTGGGTAACGAGGAAGCCCCCTAGCAAGGGCACCGGTTCGGAAATATCCCTCCGTAGAGTACGCAGTCGTACAAAGGTTGTACGCAAAATCCAGGAAGTCTTGTGCGAGTTTGGTCCTGGGGTGGTTGGCGGAGTGCGGGGGTCTTATAATCAGAATGCTCACTCACATAAAATCGCGCGTAGCGCGAAGACTATTTTCCAGTTGAATGAATTGGCCATGAAAATATTCCACAGCATATACAGGCTTATTCCACAATGCACCTCGACTGCCACAGCATATATAGGCCTAATTCCACAATGCACCTCGACTGCCTAATCGCGTCGAGCAAGTGCGACGGTGAAGATATCGTGCCATGTAACGGGTTCAGCAGCCGCGGCAGCTGGTCTTGTAGAAATTTCAATAAATTGCAGCTCCATTACGGTGGCTTTCTGAAGGAAATGGCCGCGTCCAAAAATTTTTGTTCGTTTTTACCTTCAATTTGAGACCACATCATTTTTAGAGCGCTGTGCCCCTTCAAATTGATATGCGTAGTCTTCAGTGCAATCATATCATTTATCGAAATCTGAAAAAGCACTACGAAGAAAACGACTCTGATTGGGACATATTCGCGTTACATCGATTGATACGACGCTAAATACTCCGAGAGTCACGGAGGACACGGTTAGACGTCGCCGACACGCTCAATGGCGTCACAATTAGAACGAGGCGTTAATCGACCATTCAGCTCGGGCGCTCCTATTGCTCGGAACAGTGGAAATTTCGAACTTTGAGGTCGATTTTTGGGGGGTTCCAGTTCCCTGACCAGATTTTATTTACATTTTCGGAATCAGTGTTAAAATATCTTTCGGTTGAGACCGGTTTAAATAAATTTTGCGCTCTGTTCGCCAGCTATAAGATGTATCGATGCGAATCTTCTGTTTTATAGACAAAGTACGTCGTTATCGTCGGCGGAGACGCCAACTGAGGACACGAAGTGAGTTAATTCAGTCGACAATTAATAATTCAATCTAATAATAAAAGGGTTCGTACGCCGAAGAGAGTGCGGGAAGAAACCTGTTTTGTGTGCGATTTTTTTTTACAAATGGTCAGCGCGTGAGACACTTGAGAACGGTACACAACTGGAGTAAAATTAGAGTGAGATTGCTGTTATGTATTGATGGCCTTTTTACCGTGAAATAATTGTGTCGTGTTGTTCAAGGTCATTTCGCTTTGCGCGAGAAGAACGGAGGAAATGAGTGACCGAGTCGCGCAGAAAAGTGCTGAAAATCCGGTTGATGCACTTGCGCTCGGATTAAGGTTAGCCCACAAGTCTAAAAATTATAACTACCTCCATCTAATTCGATTTACACCTCAAGACACCGTTTCGCCGGTGGTGGAAGACGCCGCCGTACAACACGCTGACCCGGTCCATCAAGAAATTATCGGGAACGAACCGAGCGGCGAGGAAGAAATTATTTCCGAATCGGATGAGTGCCCAAGTTTCGATTGAACTATCATCGCGGTAATGTTACAACAAGGTGTTACAATCTTTCCCGTGACATACATGAGTTTGCCTGTGACGTACATGCGTTTGTGAATTTTTCATATCTAATCATATTTAAAGGCAATGACACCAAAAATCCAGTGGAAACCGTTTGCATACGGCAGCGGGGAGGCAAATCAACCCTTTCGATCGACCAAATCACCGCAATCTTGACCGACGAGCGTTTGAAAGCTTTTTTCCGCCCGCTGAAAAGCTGCGTTGTGAAAGATCACGTGATGGATGGTGGGTTATCTGACGTTCGATCAGATGAGAACCAAACTACGCTTCATCAAACAAATTTTATAGGAAACAGCATCGATATTTGATATTGTGTTCGATATCTTTCTATATTTTCGCTGGTAATAAATGTTGTTACCCGCAAATGTTGCAGAGTTGTCTTATGGGATAGGTGAGCGAGCCTTTATCATATGCTTGGCGCCGTGCGATTGCTAGGCGCCGTGCGATTTCATGTGTTACGCCTAGTTTGACTTTGGGTTTTGACACAACTCAAAGTCAGACTCAGAGCTTTTAATGAAGTGTCGTAGGCGTAGCCAAGCGTCGCCGTGTCCTTTATCCGGGTCTGGCCGGAGCCGTGCTCGTCCTATCCGGCTAATTCTGGTTTATTCGGATTCATCTTGTCGCCCCGGTCACGGAGATAGGTCTACCGTGAATCCCCCCCCCCCCCCCTACGAGCAGAGTTATACCCTTAACACCTCATTCCGGAAAGTATTTCCGTATGATCTGACGTCATAAAGTCCCATAAGGATAACATGGGAACAGTTGCCGCGCGAGTGACACGTGCTTCTTGTCCAGGGGTTCGCGATCGGAATGATTATGGCTCGCGTATCATACCGTCCGTTATTATTGACAGGCACGTAGCGGTAAAATATCGACTGCGTCTTTAAAGTGAGGAAGCCAGATTATATCATCTTTTCACTTCGTGCCAGTCACGATGGATACAGTGCCGGAAACATCGACAGCGGTTATAACGCCTTACGTTCCCGAAATGGTAATACTGGTGAATCGACTTATAGCAGCATTCCGTCGGGACTCGCCATGGTTGGCGCTGCACGAGGATCTAAAGACTTTCAGCGCTAATCCAACCGCTCCCAACCTTACACGCATGGTCTTGTGAACGTGGACCTCTAAATTTCTGAGGTTCACACACATAACGCGAACGTGAACCTCACTCACGTTCACACCATCTCTAGTTCCACCCATCCCATATCGATATACGTCGGCTAAATCTGCTGGTAATTGTCCGTAGGATCATAAAACATAGTTTTTGTAAAATATTTACACAATTCTGGCATGATTTTACAACTTGAAAAAAAAAAATTCTGTTTTTTCTTCAATAAACTTTTTTTTAAAATACTGTTCAAAACAAAGTTTTAAAACGCGGTTTGTTTTAAATAAAACCATTTGTACTATTCACGTTTAACACGGAAAAATCACTTTTTCAACTATTTGAATAAAATTGTGGGAACAGTTTTTGGCGCTTGTCTCCGTTCGTACCAGTCCGATCGGGCCGAACGAGGTACGGACGTCTGCGTCCTGGTCACGTGGACAGCAGATTTGACCGGGTCGGGTCACGTGTTGGGGCTAGATACGTTCAGCACGCGTGGATGGGTTGGAGGCGGTCTGACGTATGCGGGGCCGAAAGTTTTCCAACAAATTATACCTTAGGTAAATTAGTGGATTCTAAAATTTTCCATAGCCGTGTAACGGTGTCAACGCAATGCAGCGTTGCCGTTTTTGATATATTTTTTCAGTTCTAACAATGTTTAATTTGTTTTCAGTAACGCATGTCGGGCGTCCAGACATCAATAAAAGAAGAAGAAATTGATTCCTTCAATATTGAAGGCGATGCAATTATTATCAACTGGATACGGAGACTTTCCTACTCAAATTCGAAATGAGCAATATTGTCTATCACAGGGTTCCTTAGTTTTCAACCTTTTTTGACATGGCCCACTAGTCGAGAACCATTGGTCAATCACCAATCGCCTAATCAACACATTAACGGCAGATGATTGATTCAAATTATAACGGCAGATGATTGATTCAAATTAGAGTACTGAAATCCATTGTGCCCCTACTTACAAGTAGCCGTCTCCAAAAATCCAATAGCGTCTTACGTGACTGTCACTCAGCACTGCCCCTTCAAATCGCAGCTCTCAATTTTTGGACCGCTGCTCACCGGCCTCGATAACGACGAGTTTTTTCAGATGGCCATCAACAGCTGACCCCGGAACTGAATTTCAAGCATCCGAAGATACTGCCGAAATTCGATCTGATGGGCACCATTAAAAAAATATCGATTGGGATGCCGCCCATGGGTGCTAAAATTAATGTTACCGAGTTGGCAGAAATCGGCTTTAGTCATGGATATCGTAGTGCCCAATAAATTTGGCAGAAATCGGCTTTAGTCATGGATATCGTAGTGCCCAATAAATGGGTTATCGTGCTGTTTGATTTGTTCAAATTTTGATGTGTTTAGCTTTTCAGGTGCTAAAATTTGCTGTTTTATCCTGTAGCGCTTTTACAATTCTTTGTACTCTGAGACATTTGTTTGCTTGCGAGACATTTGTTTGCTTGCTTTTAATGTTCCTAGCAAAGGTAGATTATATGAAGCACATTTGCTGCATCACAGTTGAAACATCACATGAGTTACATGAGTCACATGGCCGTTTGAACGAAAATATTCTGTTGAAACTCATTTTGATCGACTGTAAACAACACTCGAGCACTTTGATATGAGCGTACCTCGCTACTTAGTAAGTAACACTAAAAATAGATCAGCACCACTCGCGGCCTCACAAGCTGATTGCCACTATAAAAAATGCCAGCACCTTTGCGACCCGCAGAGAAAAGGCAAACACTTCCAAGCACAAGATGAGTTGTCATCGTTGCTACTAAATTATAAGAAATTATTATGGGTGTGTTTTTCCCAGCTTGCTGTCTGGGTCTCTTGGTGTTCGTGGTAGTGGTTCAACTTGTTGTATCGTGGTAGTGGTTCAGCTTGTTGTAGACTTATTTAGTGTTGTTGTTTTTTCAATCTTCTTTCTGTGTTGATTTTTTGATAAGCTCTACCTAATCCGTCACATCTCTTCCATTTTGCTAATTCTTTGTACTTTATGGTCTGGCTAGTTGCTAGTATAAGTATCTAAAGTACATACTTTAGAGCTGTTTTTGTATAATTGATGTGTGAGGACTCCAGGTTTTTTAAAACAAGTTATTTTTCCCCAGCCACGACAGGTGCCTTCCTCTATAGTTCAACATTTTCTTGACTTAGTCAATTTTGTCTTTTGAAGCGGCCTGTTACAAAAAGCCCACCTGTCCCACAATATCTTAAATTGGAAAACGCGAACAGGCTGAATGCGTGATACTTGCAGAAAGGTTAGTGTTGTTTATGTGTTTCAGAGACCTCTCGAAACTCGGAAAAAATATCCGAAGAGACTATACGCAACACAGGCCTTTAGAGTGGTGTTCAAAGTTTTTTTCGCCTGCGATCCATTATGAAGCTAAATTTGTTAGTAATTTTAAACCCTGATAGGTTTCTATCAGGGTTTAAAAACTACTGTCAGTGAATCCATCAAATTACACCAATGTAAATTGTTAAGCAGACGGTTGATGTTCGGTCCTGATGAATTGAGCTTAATTTGATTAGCATGAAATTATAGTTTTTAAATAACCTAATCACTGTGCATTCTGCACCGATCCATGATATCAAACATCCAATAATAATATAATGGTGTACAGCGCTTCAGAACTACACTACCGGTAATAATAATACAACACAACACAACAGAGTTTTCGAGCTATACACAACCGGTACGCGACTATGCCGCTACTGTTACCAGCGACATAAAAAATAGCACCATTACATATAGCCTTCACCGCAGTATGAGGAAAATTCTTCAAATAATACACCTGAAAATACTACGCAATGGCGACCTCGACTAGAGATCTGAAGTTCCGACGCTACCACGACTGAGCACGGACCAGGGCAACTAACGACAAGTTGAAATTTGCGCAGCCCACTCGCCGACGCTCTGTTACGTAGTCTGGCGACTTGGTGTGCATGGTTTTGTCACAGACAGGCGCGATTCTCTCGTTTTATCGTGTCGCGAGAGCCATTGTGCAGCAGCAGAGTAATTTTCGCTTAGTCATTCGTCGCAATTTCACGAGTACCAATTCGTTCATGATATTATTTACGTTTCATTTCATCAACTTCATATTTTGTTGCGAATGTATTATGATAAACTGGTTTCGATAATATCTGCTTCGAGCTATTCCATTTCTTGTGATTTAGCGGGTTGAGCTTGTTAGCGACGTAATATTGAATTGGGGAATGGAAGGATTTTTTGGCCGCTTCCAACATTGCTTCAAGGGTACACCCATTGCTCTCCATAGTAGAAGTCCAGACCGTGTGGCTCCCGAACCGGATTACTACATGAACTGTGCACCTTGGCGTATGACTTTCAAGCAAAGTGAAGTTATCAATTTTTTATCTAATATCGCGATTATCACGAATCAAGAGTCGTCTTTAATCTGCTGTAGGATTTTTAAAGAGACGTGGCGAAGTGAAGTTTGAACGGTAAACAACTCGTGAAGTTTGAACGGTAAACAACTAACTCCTTACGATGCGGCGAGGCTATAACATGACAAGATTGGATCAAAAAGTGTGCCGTTTGAAAGGTAAACAACTAACTCCTTACGATGCGGCGAGGCTATAACATGACAAGATTGGATCAAAAAGTGTGGTGTGGATCAAAAAGTGTGGTGTGCGGTACGTTAAGGGAAAGATTGCCTCGTACCTGACAATAGAATGTAGGGTCCCATCTCCGCCATTTTCCAAATCTATGTTCGTAAAAATTATGCGACTTGCGGCGTTGAATTCCGTTTTAATAACAAGATGTAGAAACAGATGGTGTTGCTATGGGTTCTCCAATCGACATCTGCGGGGTTTTATGAAAAGAGATTGTTGGATAGTACCGATCGGCCATTGATGTACTAATGCTATGTTGATGACACCTTTTTCATGTTTATTAATAAAGCTGATTTGTTTCTGGTCAAATTAAATAACCTTCACCCTTCTTTGAAGTTTACTGTTGAAAAAGGGAATAACTATTCGATACCGTTTTTGGATGTATTCGTTGCTCATCTGTCTACCGTAAAGGCCGTTTCAGACGAGGCGATGCCGGCGATAAGTTCTCTACCATCATGTAAGAGATCGTTGCACTTGATTAGTTTCAGAAGGCGTTGACCCGTTGCATTCAAAAACCTGCTCGGGGGATGATTGACATAGGTACTTACTACCGTATTATGGATCAGTGATGGGCGGATAGTGATTTCTGAGAATCCGAATCCCCCCGACACCTCAAGTCTCTGGGGAGCAATCCTTCCGAATCCGAACAATCGCATCCAAATATCCATGCAAATCCGAACAATCTTGTCCGAATAGAATATATTTCCTGAGGAATCATAATTGTGCAGCGGAACCAGATACATCTAGGGCGTAGCCTTTATGAAGGCCTAGAGTTGGCTGGTTTATATTTGCTTGGTCCTTTGACAGAACAACTTCAGAGTGCTACCAGTCCTATAACAAGGGGTACACTGTCCGTTTTGGTTGTCGATCTGACGATTTTTTCTTTCGACTTGGAAGTCAAAGTCACGTCTGGTCAAAACTATCCAGAAAAGTCCGAAACAACTAGCCGATAATATTCGAAAATAATTCTGCGATATGGTTATTATGTCTGTACAATGTGCTCAACTGCTCATGCTGCAATGTCTTGTCGAATGAAACCCTTTCGGAACCATGGTAGCATGGTATATAAGGGTCGGAACCATGGTAGCATGGTATATAAGGGTCGGAACCATGGTAACATGGTATATATGGGGTTGGTTAAAAAAAATTGAAGGTATCACGAGTTTTGACTGCCATGATAGCTGCAGAAGAATTCTGCTGTTGTGAATACAAAAGTGATAGTTATGAAGCGAAATTGGCACATGATTTTCCTAATTTAGAAAATTAAAAATTAAATGATCAAATTATACGAGTAACCCCTGAAAATGCTTCGCAGACTCATCGGGATCCCCGGTTGAGAACCACTGCTGAAGAGCGTTATAAGTTAAGGCATAAGAAGCAAGGCGATATCGCCTTACCTGTCTACTAGATTTTGAACATTTTTAATATGAAAATCACGCAACTTACCATTTATTGGTCGAAAATATAGCGTGGAAGGGGAGGTAAGGCATTGGTGAGGCACGGCCGGGAATAGCAAAGCGCAATTCATCGTAAGTAGCATAGAATTTATAATAACTGATAACTAGGACAAGTTTTGTTGCAGTAAATCCGTGGAAAGTTGCATTCATTTTTTCACCAAAGTTATGCACTAAAAGACCACATTTTGCTCGGTTGACGAAAAAAAGGTCAATTTTCCGGTCAAGCTCCCGTAAAAGCGTTACTTCTGTACTGATTTACGGTGTTTCAGTCGAATTTGGCCGTGTATTCCGCCAGAATCGAAAATACTTGAAAAAGTTGGATAATATTGCAAAATAGGAAAATGTTGCATGAAAAAATAGACAAAAGTTGCACTATAAGATTCCTTCAGAAGATTCCTTCAAACAGCTCAACACGGCATTCTACATATCTTACGAGTATTTAGGAAGCTGCCGGAAGCTGTAAAAAAAGTTGCAAAAACTTGCCCTACGGATAACAATGGTCAACACATAGTTTTAGGCATACAAAGGGAGCGGGGGTTTAGTTTGGTGGTTCTGAAGGACGCTAATTCCGAAAATGAACTCAAGTTTTTTCTCAGATTGGCTCTTGTTCTGGAGATAACCCATGGGGACGACATGAGGGTTCTTCATAGTCAATAGTTATCTATTTAGGTGCAGTGAAAAAAAATACCCAGCAAACACCCGATATCCCATGGATTTACTGGTATGTCCACAATTGTTCCAACTCGTCCCACCTCCCAAGGTTAGTTACTGAGGACTTGCTCAGTTTGTCACAAATTGGACGTCCAGTTATGTAACTCCAGGTGACTTCCAGTGGAACAAATTTTTAGAATATTCCTATTTCCGTCACCAATGAATATTCCAGAGGATGTCATGGTAGTATGTCACCTGGATGCCACGTACATGGGAGTTCATCAGGATGCCCCTACTTGGATATCGTTTTCATGGAGTCAAGCTGGCTTGTTCAAAATAAAGACTCTCTCTCTCTCTCTCTGTGTTCAAAATGGCATATTATCATTATTCATCCCCATGTGGGATGCACTCGGGGCCGTAACAGCACTTCGTCAGGCCCCCCCCAAAACTTTGGTCTTGGGCCCCCCATAGGGTTATAGACCGAACTTCTGGGGGGCTATGCCCCCCAGACCCCCCCTCCGGCGATACACTGTTTACCACTATTCATCTTACAATTCGGGACTTTGTTTAGTGAATCAGCTTTTGTCGCCTAAGCGCGCGAAGCGCGGAAAATTTATGATTTCATCAGTCAGTATGATCGGGAATTGCGTATTTTTTATCAATTTTTATCTTCTCTCTGCTGACGTAATCAGATTTGCCGGTAGAGCTGAGTGAGGTGTGTTTGAAAAAGTAGGACCACTCAATAATAATTAAACAGCACCTCGTCAGGCACCCATCACGTTGTTCGCGTTTGTCACGAAATTATATGTACTGTATTGTGAGCCGAGCGAAAGCGAGGCGCGAAAATTTTCGATAATTTATGATAAAATCGGTCAATCAGATCGGTGATTGCATATATATTATGCTATCAATTTATTGTCCTCTCTACTCACTTAATTAGATTTACCGGTTGAGCTGAGTGAAGTGTCTTGAAAACGTAAATATTGACTAAACATCTTCGGGCGGGCGGACCCGTTGATATGACTTCGTTATGGTGTTATTTCGTGACTTCCAGTCTGCTATATCAAAAAATATAGAATCGGCCAAACGTAGGCTTCTAAACTAAGAGACGCACACGATTTCAAATTGGTATTTCTTCACTGGCATAAAATTTTCCCCAGCGGGATGGTAATTGTCTCGTGAGGTTCAGATTGCAAAGACAGGAACATTCGGCGCCAGTCATTCAGGAGCCTATGGACAATTAAACCTATATGTATTTTGTATAGCCTATATAACGAAGTTTTCGGTCTGCATAAGGGCATAGACCTTTTCGGCCAAGCTTTTCTCGCTACCGATCGTTCTGGCACACTTCTTGGAGTCGCATGTTATATGGCCTAAAACTTGATTGTATGTCTTGGTGGGCCGTGGCGCGGTAATGGCCCAATATCCAATAATACAGAAAAATGGCTGCTTGAATTCGCGCGCAGCGCGAAAAAATTTTGAACAATTTTGCATAAATTTTCAAAAAATACGCTATGATTTATGCTAATTCACGAAATAATTTTGGGCCCCCTTCGAGCTCGGCCCCCCCCCTAATTGGGGGGTTTGGGATGCGGCAGTTACGGTGCTGGATGCACTGCACATGCACATATCGCGGATAAAATCGTAAGACATATAGGCTATATAGCCATTTATTAGTGTACTGGTTTTTTAAAAATCTATCGCAATCGTGCGTTGTATTGATTTGATGAAATAGTTAATAAGCCGAACTATAAAGAGGCATATAGCAGGACCCAAGCGTGCACCTGCACCTGCACAACTGCACAGTGCACATCATGGCGAAATACGTGTTCTGAATATGTATCCCAATATAGTGAAATACAAGAACATATGTGAGCATCAAAGTGAAATTGTGATGCATGTGGCGGCATCACAACGTGATTCAATAAGCATGATACGCCATGACCATTCGTAGCACACAACACGTCAAGTCTGGTATCTCTACAATCGCGGCTCTATTGTGAAAACCAGACAGCCTTCTTCCTTCTCCGTCACGTGATACCTGCTCAGTGTAGCGCGACGGCGCGTGCATCTGGTATTTGAATCTGAGTTGATGTCTGTGTGACTGATGCGGCGAGTTTCTTAAAGATAATGGACGCTGACAAAACAGTCATTAGTCATTGATTAGATTGAGAAGCTGTACGAAGCGAAAGCTGAAGACTTGCTGTCTGTTGTTGATTCAGAAACTCTGCCCGAACCGCTCCAACAGTGAAACAGTTTGAAATGGTAAGAGCTCTAATTAATATTGATATAGAATGATGCGTAAATAGACTAAACTTTCGTATACACTTCTTGTGACCGTAATTTAGCTTCTCCTTTTTCGTTGATAGTTTGTGTTCAATATCAATATATGGTAGAACATTCATAGTTTGTTACGCCTCGTTATTTCTTGGAATGCAGATACGCCATACTGTGAAGTGTAAACACGCTGCAATATGATTGAAACGCCATAAACACCTATTTCCTGATTCATTCCAACAGCAATGTTTTGCTGGTCGGTAGACTGAATGTTCCTCAAGATAGTGATAAAAATATCTTATGTATTCGCGAGGTCATATACTGTAGTAATTTATAATTTATGTAATAAGGCATTTATATATTGCTTGATCACTGGCTAACTCTATATGGATTGTACTAGTTTGGTTGCGCCTGAGATTGATTGCCGCCATTGTGGATTATTCCCAATTAACAACTCTTGCTGAAAGTATTCTGCTGACTTTTCCTTCGAAAACCTGATAAAATGAGTACATTTACTGAATAGTATGTCCCATATACAACCAATATAAGCAATTGATTATGAACAAGTGCAAGTCATACTTTGATAGGATACCATGATTGAATTATCAAGTTCATTGTTAATGACTATGCACCTTTGTAGTACATGATACGCTCTTGCCGTGGCCAAATTCACCCTGTATATAGCCGCACCCGTGTAAATTTTCCAGTAACGATAAGGTAACTGATGTTAATATACAAGCATATTGTCTAAACGGGATAGAAGGTATTATTTAGGATTGTGATGACTCCCTCTTCAAGTTGAGGAAATGCATGTGCCGCAATCAAACCCTCAACTCAGAGCCGCGGTTTGACCTATATCGCCCAGCGAATCTCGGCTATCAAAATGAATTATCGAAATACCATTGATGATGTAATCATATTCTGGGTGATTCACAGTAGCCAATATACTCGCCAACAATAACCTGATAACTGATTAGTGTGTAAATGCACTATAGGCAGCATGCTTGCACCAGCATCGGTTTGTTTTTGTTTCGCGTACTGTCAGATGACTTCAATACTTAACCATTCTGATTTTTTACCTAGATATCAGCAATGTCTGCCATTGGTGATGACCACGTCAAGCAGACTGTACGAAGAACGCATTATAGAGTGTGTAGTGTACCGCCAACATAATGAAGTACTAAAATACAGCATGGGCTTCAACTCGACAAAAAAGAAAGAGCACGAAACAAGGTGGTGCCTGTATAATATCATTTTCTGTAAGTTGAATGGTAGGCCTACCTATCATATGCAAAAATCAATGTACAAAATCAGAATCTATTCTCAGGCACCGGATGCGAAATCCATTCATCAACAATGCCAATTGTGGCGCCAGGCCCCGGCATTAAAGTTGGATAGCAAACGAAGGTAAAATAAATAGCTTCGATACAATTTGATTAAACCGAAGGTGGTTAAAGAATTTAGGGTTGGTATTCACTACTCAATCAATCGCAGCATCATATCATACATTTCTGCTCAAGTTCAAGTAGCAGTCGTGAGCGAGTGCTCAAGTGGAAGTAGAATATTAAGAAAATTGCACGAGCATCAAGAAGTGGATTAGCCCGAATTGTGGAATTCTTTAGAGTGTAATCGTAAGTGGCCATTTCCGAATATAGGTATAGTCAAGGTGAAAGTATATCAGCATTGGTACTCCAGTAGCAGTAGAAGTGATATCCTAAAATTCTGTTGAAACTACAAGCGGAAATAAGAAATTACGTTGATAAGTCTTCAAGAAATTTTGAGAAGTAAATTTGGTCAAGGTTTTACCATCATCTTGCCACGAAATCGTGACTATTTCTGAATATAGGCAGTCAACGTATATCCATGTTGACTAGCGCGTATCTTTATGTTGAAGATGATCAGCATTGGAACCCAAGCAAAGCATCAAATTTCTAATCATGTGTGTGTAGAGATCTATAAGGCATGTAAAAGCTGCTTCCAGTACAAGCAGAAAATTGAGTTAGAAAGAAATCTTGTAATTTGTTTCATAGAGTAGATTTATTCTCGGTCAGGAGTAGCCAACCCGTGGCTCGCGAGAAGGTTTTCAATGGCCCGCGAGTTGATTATCGATATGAATTGTAATATCAAAAAAATAAATTAGGCAGGTAATTTATTGTGAGCTTGCAAGGCACACCGAAAATTTGATTAGCCTGGCCGCAAACTTTGGGATGTTGATGACGAAAATATCAGTTCCGACGCATTGGCGTAGCCAGGGGCCATCCACATTTTCGTATATGAACATAAAGTAGAATATTTCGTCGCAGATTTATTTGACTTGATATTTTTCTTAGCGCTTCGCGCGATTTATTGTCATTCGATTTCTATCTTTTCTAGTATTGTTTCCCTCTCATGAAAATTAAATATGCGCCCAATCTACGGAATTGATCTCAACTATATTCGCAATTATGTGAGAACGTGTTGTCCTACATGCGACTTCGCGCCTGCACTCGCTGAAAAATTGTCGTTGATGAAACCTTTGCGCAAAATGATAGACTCATGTTCATTGAAAACTTCGATTATTCATGTCTTGGTCAATTAAGCCCTGTATACAGATCTGGTCAATTGAGCCCAGCGGTATACAGAGGCGACCCACAATATATGCAACATTATTATTGCCCGAATTCATTCATTAACTTTAAAAAAATTTCGTGATTGCGGATCATGTAGGTTCTATTCTAGCTGTGCTATATTCGCAAACAATGGAATTATCAATAATATGGTGATTTGGCGGCAAAATACAGTTAAAATCAATGAAACAGTAGCTCTTCCCACAATGATGTAAGTCGGTATTTTTCTATGCTACCTATAATTTACTCAACACTGCGGCAAACCTGGGTATGCGTTGAGGTAGACAAAGTATGTAACTGTAAACGTGAACGTTGAAGTTTTCTTCATCGTCTTGAATAGCGATTCAGGTTTCCCCCAAGGCCAGGGATCATTTGAGTCTTTTGTCATGCACTAGTGCGACCACAGATATTGTAATTATATTTTTGTGAAACTATTGTCTTCACCATGTAACTTGCATGTATCAGTTCCGTTTTGGCGTTTGTGCTTCTGTTTTTGGTAATTTTTTCATAGAACTCGGAACGCAATATGCATTTTTTCCGCACTCGATATTTGCAGTGTTGGGGGATTATTTAATGGAAGTATTTCTTACGGAAATTTCATACGTTGCATTGCATCAAACAAGCATTGTTCAATCTACGCAGAATTGCTGGGCGGTCTGTATGTTTGACAGCCCTGATGTAATGGAATGTGGCTTCTTGCCAACATGGGTAGGCAAAGTAAAAGTAGTCAGTACTGCTCAAGTAATACATAATTTCTAGTGAAGTATATGTAGTGGTTTACAAGACATGTTAAACCTACCTCATGGAAGCAGTTAGTGTGATGTCGTAAATTTGGTCTAGGTGTCGCTTGATTTTAGCATATAACCGTAAGTGGCATTTAACAAATTGAAGTATTCAACGTTGGGACCAATGTTCCCTCTAATTTTTGACGGGTCTGCGCACACTCACCAACTCACTGCGCAGACCCTTGAAAAACAGTGCGTAACGACTAAAAAAAGGGTCAGCACTTCAAATTTTTTGTGCTCAACTGAGATTTTCTGTGCGCGGGGACCGTGAAAGCACTGCGCATGTGCGCGGCTTAGAGGGAACATTGGTTGGGACTCTGGTGGAAGTGGAAGTAACAGGAATTTATGCTGGAGTATGTAAGTAATGATTTACGAAGTATTTAAAACTACTCCAAGTTAAAATTGAAGTTGAAAGGTACTCGAGTAGTTTGAGAAGGGTAGATTTGGTTGTAATGTTTCATTCTTTTACCATGTAATGGTCCGAACATGGTTAGCCGAAGTAAAAGTAGTCGTTTTTGGTACTTCAGCTGAAGTAGAAGTAACATCATAAATTTCAACTGAAGTAGAAGTAGCAATTTTCAAGGTATGTCAAAATTATTTCAAGTGGAAGTAGAAATATAAGTTGATAACTACTCGAGTAAATTGAATAAGTGATCTCCGTCGAACAGGAGTTAGTTCTCAAGCAGACATATACCGGTAAGTAACGTAAATCTGTAGTGAAGTATATGTAGCACTTTCCAAGGCTACTTCGAGCAGAAATAGGCAACATACAGAATTCACTGACATTGCTGTATATATTTCAGCCGCAAGCGCCGGGAAAAAAACGTTTTGGTGCAACCACATGTGATTGACGAAGAAAAAGAATAGGCACTCAACATCAGCAAACGGTGCATTGATTTAATTCTTGCAGAGTGAATTTTTACTGAACGCTATTTGTAATGCTCGTTTTAAATTGTTGCGGTTTCTTTATTCCTGTGATACCATTCTTAAATCTAATCAATTTTTTGCTCATGGACTGTTCCATTAGCTTCGAGTTGTCCCAACAGTTGCATTGTCTTATATTCCTGTGACACCTTTTTTATGTAATTAATGCTTTTTTACTTTAAGTGTTTGTCAATAGTTTGAGTGGTATTAGCAGTTGCTGTTTGTTAAACTCCTGTGACACATTTTCTGTGATTGCTTGTCGCAATATGATTTTTCACTTCAGCCTTGACTCTGTTAAGTGGTAGTAGTTCTAGCCTTATTTCACATTTTGTGTTTCGTAAATTAGATAGTTGTAGTTTCGTTGATAATAACCAATATCGTATTTGTATTTTGCCAGTTTCATTCCCCATTCACCCAATATACGCTGTGTGTGAGCTGATATGATGTTGTATCCCACGTTGTTAGTCGTGAGGCGTTGAACCAGGTATGGAGTGTAGATGATGAAGGGGGCGAATGACACTTCCATAGGGAGTGGCGTCATGTCCACAGTACGTCAGGCGTGTCCATAGGGAGTGACGTCAGGTCCACAGTACGTCAGGCGTGTCCATAGGGAACCACGTGACGTCCAGGCTAGGTCAGACGCGTCCATGACGAGTCTCTCCATGTCCACAGCACGTCATTGCGGACGTACTCAGCGAGTGGACAGGACGTCTCTAGTTGTCGATAAACCCACTCCAGGGAGGTAACGGCCGGAAGTAACAGGATGTCCTGCCAGCGATTCCACCGGAAGTCAACTGGACATCGAGTGTTTGCTGGGTAGTTACTATGATTTTCTTCTTGCCAAGTGAAATATTCAATGGTAAATACAGTAATTTTTTGAGTTTTTTTAGGGGTATAAGATCCAATCTCTAATCACGAATACGATATTCGAAATCAGCAACCTCGATAACTCCAGAAACGGCTCTTAGACCGAAGTCGCGATTAAATTAATTCGTATCGCATATTTCATTTCATGAATTCATGCGGAATAAAATATTAAAAATAAAATTGAATGTAATAGCCACACCGATTCCGATTCGATTTCTTTAAGTATTCGGCAGTAACACAACGTTGTGTCACACGCCTACATTTGAACAGCAACTACAAAGCTACGTTGTCAATAGGGTTGGTTCGGATATCAATAATTTTCACTATCCGGATAACGGATATATCCGGATATTTTGGAATTTATCTAACCGGTTAACCGGATAATAACTGCTGAGTGGGACAATCGATTTCATTAGGTCTGCATGTAAAACGGATCGCAAAATCATTACACAGTGTTATTGTAGAGTACCTACCTACGCGCGCAGTATGAGCGAATACAAGAAAAACCACGCAAATTTAATGTTCACTGCTTCTGCAATGCCCTCTTTTTAAAGCACAGATGCATAAATTGTGGGATCCTGTAGCCGGGGCCGGAATTTTGTAACAAAGAGTCCACGTTCATTGAATGCTTTTTCAGCTTCCACAGAAGTGGGCTGAATAGAAAGCAGCGCTTTGTAGAGAGTCAAAAGGTTGGCAGGTCGTACGCCGGAAACTTCAACGGCTTTACATCCTTTTGACCATCCTTATGTTTAGGTTTGGAGTACTAGAAGGACGACTAGCTGATACTGGAATTGATGCCGACATGGTACCTCGCTCTAATTCACGTGATCAGGCACGCAGCCAGCCGAAAATGTAGGGGGATTGAAATAAAATCAGGGGGTTTCGATTTTTTTTCGAATTAATCATCAGCGGAAATCAATTACGCTTGCACGCACGCACATTTTTGCGAACATTCGATGTCATTCAGTTTCGCGGTGTCACTCTCAGAATCACTAATTAGAATACACTTAACGGCATATCGTCACAAGCCATCGAGAGATAGGAGCCAATGGCATGCTGGGTCCGAGATGGTTAGGCCAGCGATTATATCGTACGTAGGTCTATTGCAGATGCGATTGTGTAGGTCAACGATAATATCGTGAGCACTAAGCCAATGAAGATGCGATTGTCCAGGCCAGCGATGGAATAGTGTGTACAGGTACACTGCACATGGCCTATTGCAGATGCGATTCTTCAATCCAGTGGAACTATCGGCTTGTTGAAGACGCGATAAATCAGGCCAGAGACGATAGCCGAGCGCGCGGCAATCAATGACCTAACTTAACGATCTTCTCAGCAGGAGATCGCGTCACATTACATTGTGCGATGTGTACAGACGCATCTCGCTAATTGGCAACACGCTTCTCGTTAATCGGCCGCGCCAACACTGAATACGACTTATTGAAGCTTACTAAAACGTGTAAAATGCATCAGCAACGATTCTTTTTTATCCGGTTAACCGGCAGAAAAATATCCGGATATCAGATAGTGAAAATACCTGCGGTTAACCGGTTAACCGTTATCCGGATAATCCAACCCTAGTTGTCAATCAATACCATGGATCACTATGGCGTTGTTTCTAATCGTGAATTTCACTTCCACGAAGTTCATTTCTCGCCGTAGATCAGTAAGGCAATGTGTATTTGAAAACTGCATTGTCATACAGGCGTCGCCTCGTCTGCTATTCTCATTGAGCAAACAACGCATCGTGCAATCCGCGCAGGCGTGACAGTAACTTAGATTCGAGGATTTTGAAACGGGGTCCGAGCCCATAACCCACAATACGACACTGTATTCACCTCTCAAAGACATGTTTATACTGCCACAAGAAGAATTATACTGGTCGTCCTGAAGATTTAATAACAAGTTGCTGCAACATTGATAAATCATGCACAAAAATTAAGATTTTTTTACCAAACTTAGAATTTTCGCAAAGAGTCATACTTTATGCCGAAAAGAGCCATATATTGCTCGCGAGCCATAGGTTCCCGGCCACTGATGTATATATACGCCTTACAAATACTTGGTTTCAGAAAAATATTTTACGTGTTCTCAGGTCCTATGTTACGTCTTTTCAGGTCCACGAACAAAATGCAAACTTTAGCGGGATGTGTTTCGTTGGTCTTTTTTGATTACACTCTCAGCGCAAGTTTCGGAGTTTTCACGTTTTGCAGTGAGTATCACGGTACGGCTGGAATAGCTTGGCATTTTTCGACAAAATCATGCCTGGTGTTGAGGTACAGCGAAGCCCTACCTACGGACCATCTGATTGTATGATCAGGAATCATCATGCTCTTGGGCGTGACAGTGTCAACGCCTCATTTGCTTCATTAGGCGGTACCATATATGCACTGATTTCGCCATAGCGGTGCGGGAATGTACAAGATGCGAAACTGGTATCGAGAAGCCTTCGTTTTCGCGAATGGGCAATCTCACGGACAAGATGGGCTATCCGATCAACCAGTCTGATGGGTAGAAGCTCCCATCAGTGGCCGCAGACTGTCGACGTTCGTCACCTCCGCGCGCCGTTGGCCGCACGAGCCGTCGTGCGGCCAACACAACGGTAGCTGAAGGCGTTTAAATAGGCAATGGTGCTACTGTCAAGCCCCATAGCTATGCACCCATAAGGCGACCAACAACTGTAACAGAAATAAAAAAATTCTTTGTGGTATTGGCTATGGGCATAGATGTAAAACCCGAAATTCGGCAGTACTGGTCCAATATTATTTTACATAAAAATGCTTTTTTTCCCAGGTGTCTTGTCCAGAAATCGATTTTCCGGCATCATGTCTTTTCTGCATTGCAATGACAATGCCCATTACATTTCCAGTGGCAATTAAGGGCATGATCCTTTATTCAAACTGAGGCCAATAATAAAACATTTATCAAATTTGTCCCTAGGAAGGAACTCAGTTTGGATGAAGGGACACATGCCCTTTCAAAGGCCGTGTAGTTTTCAAGGTGGCCGTGTAGTTTTCAAGGTGTATAATCCTTCAAAGCCAAAAAAATGGGGTATAAAACTATTCCAGTTGTGCGAGTCACGAAGTGGATACTGTCTGAAATTTTCAATAGCGACTGGCAAATTATCGCACGACTATGGTCCAGGGAGAACTGCACAACTCGTCCTCGATGAACTCAGTTTGGATGAAGGGACACATGCCCTTTCAAAGGCCGTGTAGTTTTCAAGGTGGCCGTGTAGTTTTCAAGGTGTATAATCCTTCAAAGCCAAAAAATGGGGTATAAAACTATTCCAGTTGTGCGAGTCACGAAGTGGATACTGTCTGAAATTTTCAATAGCGACTGGCAAATTATCGCACGACTATGGTCCAGGGAGAACTGCACAACTCGTCCTCGATATGGTTGATGAATATTCCGGCAAAGGCTACGAGTTATACACCGATCGTTATCACACCAGTGTGGCGCTGTACGACGTATTTTACACGCGCCGACATCATCGGCGTTGGCACTAGGACTCCCACCTATGATCAAAGAAAACTTGGTATAAATAAAGGGGACACCAAAAGTGCTAGACGTGGTCACTTCCTAGTCATGAAATGGAGAGACAAAAAGGAAGTGCTACTTTTATCGTCAAAACACAACAATGACATGATTCAGGTGAAATAAGAAGTGCGGGAGGTGCCAAAGAAAAATCGAAGAGGAAGTGCGTAGACGATTATAACCAGTTTATGAACGGAGTCGATCGTTCAGATCAAAGGATGTCCTATTATAGCTTCGAGCGTCGATGTAAAAAATGTTGGAAGAAACTTTTCTTTCACCTGGCCAGTTTGGCAACTACTGCATGACGGCGGCCGTTGAACAACTCGCAGCCGTCCTGGTCGGGTAAAACACTCGCAGCCGTCCTGGTAGGCTAAAAAACGCAGCCGTCCTGGTCGGCAGAAAAACTCTCTGCGCGAAACAATCTAACAATGCAACAATTGTCGTCATAACCACCGAGGAGCCATGGTAATTCGCGATACTGGTCGCCGGCGGAGAGCTACGCGAGGCGAAAGGTGGAGAGCTACGCGAGACGCGGAACTTCCTCGTGTTATACTTTGCCGGCGCATTTGTCCTTCGTAACAGAAAGCGGCTTATGTCCAGCGCAACGTGCGAGCAGGGGCGGCTCGTGACAATATCGGGTGGTGGGGCAAGGGCTGCAAGCAACTTTTATCAAGATGACGTCACAATGGCGTTTTCCAACGTAAACAAGTAACTTATGATGGTACGGTAACATGAATTTCCCGGCAACAGTGATTTTAACGTATGTGCCACGAGAGGTCTGCTGGTGAGCTGTGACTGGAAGTGTGGTAACTGCGTAAACGGCGTACGGAACAAAGATTCAACACGGTTCATGTTCGCATTAGACCTGACTAATTATCTGCAGAATTGGAAATGACTATAACTCGAGAGATAGCGTAAGCCTACTTGGAAAGGTCAACAAATTCGGACAGATACGCAATTGTTATCTCATAGATTGGGCCTGTCCTATTGAATCCAAAACATCATTCTAAAGAACTAAGAATAGCAGCCTCGGAAATTTGGTCTCGGTAGTCGGTACAGCATAAGAGATTTTGGCCTTGAAACTGGAGACTGCAACACGACACATACGTTTTTATTACTGTCTTATAGGTCTGCTGCGAAATCGCCTTTGGAAAATATATTACCGAATAAATACGTGGATGAAAGCCTTAAACTTGGTACACTGTTACATGACATTATCGAGAAGTGGCCTCATGGCCCTTTTCGGTATGGTACACTGTCAAAATTAATGCGAACAGACCAACACCGAATTTTGCGTAAAATTTACTGAGGAATAGGCTGATCAAGTGATCAGCTGTTAGCCGCCATCGAAAACGAAATAACTATCGCGCTTGACAGGGGGTTGTAAGCAAATGGCTTGAAGGCCACAATTTCACGGTGAAATTGATATTGGAGAATATAATATCAAAGTAAATATTTGAATGCAAACTGAGAATGATATCATCATCTCTGTGAACGTTACCGCAGATACACCGGCTTTTGCGTGAAATCCGCAATGTGTTGTAGGCTAAAGTGTCAGATCGGCGCACATCTTTACCACACTCGACCTTGATAACGAAATTACTGCCCTAATCATTGAGTGTCAACCTTGAGACTTGGCACAGCGTTCGATACTAAAATCAAGACATACCGTGCAAAAGCTTATGACGGATCTAGGTAAGGAGCATCGTTAAAATCAATAGAGACCAATACCGGCTTTGCGTATAATCTGTTAGCGATAAATGACTAGTCAGCTCTCACTCGAATTAGGAAGCCAAATTACCACTAACACAGTTCAGTGACAAACTTAAAACTTGGTACAGCGTTCGATACTAACATTAAGACTTTCCGTGCCAAATGTCATAACCGATCTCGGTATTGAACATCGTCAAAACCAATGGATACCAATACCGGCTTTTGAGTAAAATCTGTTTGCGATACATGACGGATCAGCACACACTCAACTTCGGAAACGGAATTACTACCCTAAACTTTAAGTAGAAACCCTGAAACTTGGGGCAGTGTTAAATACCACCATCACGACATGACAGAACAAGTTTCAAGAGAATTCATGGTGTGAAACCCCATTAAAATCGACCTATACCAGCAAAGGTCGACTAAACGCAGATGACGGTAACAGAGTTCAGCTATAGATACGATTGTTACATCACACCTTAAGGGCACAGAGCTATCGTGCCCCGGTTGCTCGGTAATTTTATGAATAGGAGAGAGTAAATCACCGTTTCTTTATTGTGCGCGGCTTTGAGAGAATAGACAGTGAAAGCTTGTTATGAGCGCTACCGGGGCAAGCCCCGGCTACGCATTCGCAAAGCGAAAACACAGAAGAGAATTCGATTTTCGCAGAGACTTCGCTATATATGGGCATTTACAAGCGAAAGGACAAGAAGTATACGATTTTCGCTGTGATTTCGGTTTATATAGATAGGTGTGCGTCTATAAATGGTGAAGAATTGTTATTGAACAGAATTTTAGGTGGGGCAATGCCCCAGTTGCCCTATAGGACGAGCCGCCACTGCGTGCGAGGCAATTCTTGACCGACTCGTTGCGACCTAGACGCGGATTTCGAATGCAGAAAAATTATAACTGTCAGAAGATATGTATTGTTCGTTGCATGAAAGCAAGATATGTATTGTTCGTTGCATGAAAGAAAAGATGCTTTATCTACACACAGACGATATTTTCAAACTACCTACCTTTTAATGTAGCGTATAGTGTTGTAAGTAAGCGAAATGTATTGTTAGAGGGATACGCATATGTTCACCAATTTCAGATAACACCGATCATCACCGAGCTTTTTCGTGACTGTCTATCGGAAGGTCTCATGTTGGCGGAATAATGCTTCCCGTTGGGGAATAGATTGTCGGATAGTACCGATAATCAAAACAATTCGAGACAAGAGTAATTTTAGTTCGGCGCAATGTAAACCTAGACGCGACAAAACTCTCCCCCGAAAGATATGAGCACAAGTGCAAAATTATCGATTCCGCTCTGCATGAGGCTTATGCAAAAAAGATTGAACGAATCTCATCATCTCAAACAGCCTGACAAAAATTTATCTGACCAGAAGGAATGAAAGAGGAAAGGTATAAAACCATCTTGTCTAACTAAATCGGTCGGTTGCGAAGTCTCATGTCGTGTTTACATGTATGGATCTATCAACTAGCCGCACAACGGCAACGTAGCCCTGGTCACTGGGCGTCCATCTCTATCCGTATATCATTACATGTATTGTCGCTCGTTATCGCGTATATGTAACAATAACTTTTTCATGTTAATCGTACTCATTAATGTTCCTTGTCCAGCGGCATATGCACATCATGCACTCATGGTATGCATATGCGCAGATCGTGTGTGAGTGTATCATGAGTCGGTGTATATGCCGCAAAAACATCAAGGACAAAAATTAACTACGTCCTTTGCTATCTTGACCGATTGAAAATGAAAGTTGGTAAGTAGAACAGCAACTTACGACCCAATTGAGATAACTAACATGCAGTACAGCATCATACAACTGAATGAAGACAGCTGACACGTAGAATAGAAACACCGACATACAAATGAAGGTAGCTGACCCGCAGTACAGCAACTGACACGTAGAACAGTAACACCAACATACAAATGAAAACCCACAGTTCTGCAATATGCAACTGAATGAACATCGCTGGCACGAAGAACAGCAACACCAACATCCAACTGAATGAAGATCGCTGACAGGAAGAACAGAAACAACAACATATAACTGGATGAAAATCGCTGACAAGAAGCGCGAAGTACTGCAAGAGCAACATACAGTAGTATACAACCGAAAGAAGATGGCTGACACATTGCTGTGAGATTACTTCGCGTTTGCCAATAATTACCCGTGGTCCTTGGTTTCTTCATGTTAGTAATTCGTGCTTGCCGTGTAGTAAAAGTCGTAACTTGTACTGTATCGGCTTACTTTGCTTCGGTATAGGATCAAGAAGTAGTTGAAAAAACAACAACAGAACGTTTCTAGCGGCGAGAATGGGATCGTGATGGAGATTTTGAAGACGATCTGAGCTATTAACATCTCCGAGAAGAGGTTTCAGTGCGACAAAGTTTTTATTCTCATGAAGTATTAGGGTTAGGGGTAAATTTTGTGCCTCACATCCGGCCGGCTTACTAAGTACTCACTCTGATTCGTCATCCCAACAGGAATAACTGCCTTTTTTTACCAGGACTTTTACCGTGTCACTCACATGACGTCATTTCATAGCTGAATGATTTCATATCCGTTTTTCGGCTTTACGATTTATAATTTAAATTGTTTTTCGGCTTTACGATTTATAATTTAAATTACTTGAAAACTGTTAGGTAATTTCAATTTTCATTATTTTATTCATATCAGGGTTGTAACCAAGTCACATGGTTCCGAGTCACGAGTCAATCATACTTTTGTGGTATTGACTCGAGTCGAGTCGAGTCATTTTCAATTCATCACAGACTCGAGTCCGAGTCCAAGTCACCGTTTAAGGGGTCAAGTCCGAGTCATGGTGTTACGACTCGAGTCGAGTCCAAGTCACAGTATTGAAGTCATGTTCAACTCATGTTTTCAATCCTGCTTGGGTGATATCGAATTCCTTGTTTGCGAAACATGCTCATTTTCTCCCTATCAGAGTCTTGACACGTGTTTATTTAGGCAGATAACGGACAGGTCCTGGCTTCATTTACCGATGCTAAAGATAGCTTTACTAATCTTAGAACTTAAAATCAAATATCTCTCTTGCCAGTCTGATACATCACCAATACAAGCATTCAGTTTTTATTATGAGCACATCGACGATAGCTCACGAATAGCTGATAGAGAACCAACGAGTTCACGTCTACATACTATCTGATAGATAACCAACAAATTCACGTCAAGATACTAGTTGATAGAGAATCAATAGATGCATGTTTATGTAGAGGTATTTACAACAGGCCAGCATGCTGTAAAAGCGTGCATGCAACTATGTGCATTGTGCAGTGACAACAGAACAGATACCTTTTGATTATACTAAAGTGCATTACAGACTACATCGCAGTTACAGCATTGGAGAAATAATTGTACAATGGGGCTGTTCAAAAACATTTTTTCAAATTTTCCGGCTACTTCTTAAAATTGCTAGATTGCCTAAAAAATCAAATTTGGCTCAATTCCAACCAGTAGAAAGCAATGCTATGAAAGAAAATTTTAGACTAATTTCAAATAGAGATTTTCGAATTTTACCGGCTATCTCATGATATTGTTACATTGTGTAAAAATATGATTCATAGCAAATTTGACTCAATTCCAACTAGAAAAAGTTAAGTTATTAGATTAGAATGTTTTGGATATGAAAAAATAGTCGGCTCACTACTATGTAATTATATTATATGAAAGAATTTCTCACTAAAATACTCCATTTATTTTCAAATCCAAAATATTCTCCTCTCACATCATTGATTCCACTTTTTTCAAATTAAGCCAGATTCAGTGTTCCTTTTATGCAACATAACAATTTTATCAAGTAACCACCCAGTAAAATAAAAAAGAAGTTATTTTAGAACAGCCATATTGTACAAACATCACACAACATTAGCCATTCATTATTACTCACGTGCAAAATGCACATACCTAACAAAACGTCAAATGGACGAGGGGCATTGTGTGTTTTCACAGACAGCAGATCAAATCAATGAGTTACACCTCAAAAATACTAATGTGGAAAGGAGATCCTCAAATATGTTAAAGCGGCATGGCCGTAGAATGAATCCACATCTACTGAATACACGTTCCACTAGTGCACTAGAACTAGATGCAGGAATTGACAAGCATTTTTGAACCACACTGAAGAGCATTGAATACTCATTCTTTCTAGTCGCCCAAAAATGCAAAGAATCATCGCCGTCAAATCTACACATGAGCTTATCAGTCTCTTCACCATCTGAGTCATTTCATTGGCTCTAATTGAATTTTGATTCAATTGTCTGCTTGTATAATTGAAAAGTCTGGAGTACTTTAATTGCGGAGGATCTATTACCTCTTCATCACTGGACGATTTTGTACAATGCATTGCTACTATGTATCATTTTCTGTTGTTTTTACGGCGGCATATCTGATATGAGACAAGTGCAACGATAGCAGTGGTGGCAAATAGCGATGTCGGCAGAATTTGTCGGATGCGTTGATCTAGCCATTATGATTCGCAAATTTCTTCATCTTCAAGTCATATAAAATAAGCCGAGTCAATGACTTGGGTCGAGTCATGCGTAATGACTCGAGTACAAGTCGAGTCAATCCAAATATTGACTCGAGTCGAGTCATTTTCCCATTTCAAGAAAATGACTCGAGTCAAGTCGAGTCATAAAAAAATCGTGACTCGAGTCGAGTCATGACTCGAGTCATTACAACCCTGATTCATATTCCTAACCACATTATGTACGAAATAAGGCAAAGCCATTTTTAAGATGCAGTTGATCCTTTAAAGCAAGTTGAATGTCCGACTCACTCCACTCCATCTTCTCAATCAATCCTTAGACCTAGCTTGACAATACAAACCGACGAATTTTAATTGCTACGGAGCCTCATTATGTCGTCATACTACAGCCGGTATAAGGGGTTATGATATAACAATGAACTGAGTTCAGCGTACACCGCAGCGTGCGGGGAGCTGGTGATTCGAGCGGGAAAACATTTAAGGACGCTTGTTTGTGGACACTGGTCATAGCACAGCACAAAACGAGCATAGGATTGACATACGCGCTCGTGCGTAACGCCGCGGGTAGCAAAGTTGTTACGAAGAAGTTTCTAGGCACAACTATGAACGCAAACAATGGTAAATTGGAAGTCCTCAAAATATTCAAGGATCTGCTCCGATCATTTAATGGAGAAATACATCGACAGAAGTCGATACAAATGTAAATTAATGCCAAATGCTGTGCCAACAAGGTTCACGAAATTTCCTTCTTATTGGAATACGGTAATTATGTCCTGCATTTGCTCACCATGATAGAAATCGTCTGCTCGATTATAATTTTTCAACTTTTCCAGGGTTCTGGAGCCCTATATCATGTAAGCCAACAATAACTCAGTCAAAAAGTCAGCTGAAGAAAATGATTCAACATGATCATTGTCATTCATACAGTAAACCAATTTCACCGGTAAAGCTCCAGAAACTTTTCAATACGGCGAAGGCACGTACTGATATATTGAAGAGAACTACCGGGTGGGAGCAAAATTGAAGTTGATGGTGGTACATGTCTTAACCTTTTCCGACTGCATATTTTTACACCGCTCCTTTGTCCGACTGCATATTTTTACACCGCTAACAGGCGGCATGGGTACAATTGTACCCACGTACATTTTCCATTGAAATTTCCAAGTTAGTTATATTTTTTGTACGGTATGCCATATTTATTGGTTAGAGCGTTTAAATACTGTGCTCTAGGGAAGTATAGCACGTGTTGCTGCACCATTTCTCTCTTCATTCCCCTTTTATTTTTATCATCCTTTCTGCCCCTGCGATCAGCTATCGTCATGCCAGTCGTCCCACTTCGTTTCCTCTCCCTTCGTCTCTTGCCTTAGCTGTTCAAATCCATCATGAGTCCAGAGATGTGTGACATCATACTAAGAGAAACAAATCGAAGGCTGGAAGAGTTTATGAAGCTTTCAACAACAATCTCCCAGAAAGATTTCGTAATGCTTCTGAACGGCCACCACTAAGAACATTCGAGCCCAATACTGAAGTTGAGCTCAGTGCATTTATTGACATCCTCGTTGCTGCTGATGTACACAGGAATAACAAAGAGAATCTGGACAATATGTGGAAAGTAGATGCTTGCCTCTTATACGTGCAGCTATGTCTCGTGACCGCTTCAAGTTGATGCTCAGATTTACCAGATTTGACAACGATAATACACGTGCAGAGCGTGTGCAAACAGATAAAGCTGTACCAAACGAGATCTGTGGCTAATGCTGAATAAAAATTTTGAGAGAGCCTACAAGCCACATGAATGTATCACAATAGATGAACAATTGTTTCCATTTCGAGGACATACAAAATTCCCACATTATATACCATCTAAACCAGCTAAATATGGTATCAAGGTGTTCTGGGCTTGTGATGCATCAAACGCCTACCCACTGCATGGTCAGCTTTATACTGGAAAACCAATAGATGGTCCCCGACAAACAACTGTTGGTGAGCGAACAGTTTTGGACAAGGTCTGTTTGTATAAAGGCTCTGGAAGAAACCACCGATAATTTCTTCACAGGTATGCAGCTAACTAAAGTATTGAACACCTGAGACATGAATTTAGTTGGAACAGTCAGAAAAAACAAAGAGGTTTTTGCCAAGCAACATGCAGCCTGGCAAGAAAAGAGCACTTCACTCGACCAATTTCGCCTACCGTCGAGATGCAACAGTCTGCTCATATGTGCCAAAGAAAAACAGAGCAGTTGTGCTTCTCTCATCCATGCACATGACCGGAGAAGTCGAAGCAACACAATCAAGCAAACCAGAGATCATCAGGTACTATAATAAAACCAAAGGGGGGTGGACACAATGGACAAAATGCTGGGTGAATACGCAGTAAAACGACGTACAGTGCGTTGGATTTTGGCTTTTTTCTATAACATGATAAACGTCACTGGCTTAGCGTCGTTTATCATCTACAGGGAACACAAGCCAGTGTTTAGGAAAAAGGACAAACGGAGAAAGTTCCTGAAATATCTTGCGAAACAGCTATGTATGCCTTCAGTGAAAGCTCGCTCTACCAATCGCATGATGATGAGAAACCGCTTCCTTCGAGCTGCAGTGGAAATGGTTCTAGGACGGCCCATTGCGACACCGCCAGAAGTGGCAGACGCTAACCCCAAAGAACCCCATGGAAATCGAGGAGCTACGCCGATTGTTGGCAGTTGCTATGTCTGCAGAGATCAGAAACGAAAACGACGTAAAACCAGGAAAGGCTGCGTGGCTTGCGTTCAGCCTGTGTGCGACGAACACTCCATAACAAAAACAAAGTGTATTACTTGTGACAGTTACTAAACCCATTCTGCAGCAACATTCAAACGTTGTGCACGAAATCTTGCTTTCCTGCGAGCTTCTTTTAGGCTCATTGTTTTTTTAATAATCTATAGAATAACCCAGCGGAGCATTTTAAAGATTTTTTAATTATGGACAACCCCATACGGCCGTAAACCAAACTTTACGCTGATTGGTCGAGAGACAATGGCCCATGGATACGGCGCAGCGACGGAAGACGCTGCCTTTACCTGGGACTAGTTAGCACTACGATGCATTACTATAGCCGTATAGGACTGTATAAAAACAACAAGATTACAGTTAAATGTTTATTTTTTCATCAATAATATAATTATAGGAAAGGAAATAAAATATTTAGTAACATATACTATACTATAATGCCGAAATACTGCTGTGGTTATAAATGCAGTGCCACCAATGGCAATGAACTGGGTAAGAACAGATCTTACCATTCTTTTCCTTTCAACGCAAAGCACAGGAAGGTTCGGGAATGCGGAGTAAGAAGGCAGGACTAGTTGTGGCATACATTTGGGCCTGAATTTGATGCCAGTAAGAGTGATTTACTTGTAATTATCCAGTAGCAGTCAAATAAAATCTGTTTTTCTGTGATTTCTGCCCAAGTTCAAATTTCATGAACTCATCGACTGTGATGTTACGATATTTCTAGGGGCACTTTACCTCAAGCACACCAACTGCAGATGAGGTATGCTCAACTAGAATCCCTCTATCAGGTGAAGCACCCAGGCATCCACATGGAAAATTAAGATCAAGACCAATATTTGCTACATTCACATGAGTGATGCTACATATGGTAGTCTTGAATAGCCCTTTCTTCGTGCGATAACACCCACAATATTGAATCCCTGTTCCTACTGTACTGTCCTTGAAGTGATTTGAAAAGAGATGGTGGATATGGAGTACCTGCTTCCTGGTCCCCCCAAAGCAGTCCAAAACCCTACCAAAAATGCTACTTATTGTGAGTCGATGAGCCCTATGTATTTACCCCATTCTGCACTGCACATTCTCGCTGTTCTGATGTCCTGTGGGCAAGGTAGCTAATCTGCATACGACTAACGTTGTTGGCTTCTAACCCCAAGATTCAGGTGATGGCTTTGAAGATGCCATTTCAAGGCTACACGATGGGAATTCTATATCAGGATCAACAGATGACAATGTAGGATTTGCATGTGCACCATCCACAACATTGGAGGAAGACAGTTGACACGGCATGGAGGAAGACAGTTGACACGGCATGGAGTTCAGGGTCCGCCTTTTCGCAATGTACGTATTTTCTGCTTCACCACGGAGATTGTGAATGGGAATCGCACCTCTCTTGAGACGTGATTTTCTAAACTGTATTGGTGTATCTATGATGCACTAGCAGCAAAATCTTCCTTGCAAAAGTGGTAGGACCAAATTTTCATTTTACACAACATTGGTGCTTTTAGCCTGCTCAAGGCTTTGTACTCCACGACATTACAGTATTTGAACTGATCAATGCATTTTTCTTGTCTTTGACATTCTTTCCACTCTCCCATGCACTCGCTCGCGATTCATCGAATCTTTTGCTGCCGACTTGCAGCTTGGCTCACTGTGATTTCTGGGCTTTTAAAGTCACTGTAACTGCAGTGAGGTCGGCGATGAGGAGCAAATGAAGCTTGTGGAAGTAGGCTTGAAGTCATGCCTTCTTACTCTGCATTCCCAAGCCTTCCTGTCCTTTGCGTTGGAAGGAAATGAATGGAAAGATCTGTTCTTCCCCAGTCCATTGCCATTGGCGGCACTGCATTTATAAACACAGCAGTATTTCGGCATTATATATCAGTATATGTTACTAAATATTTTATTTCCTTTCCTAATTATGTTATTGACGAAGAAATAAACATTCAACTGTAATATTTTCGTTTTTATGCAGTCTATACGGCTATAGGTATACATTAGGGATGGTGTGAACGTGAGGTTCACGTTCGCGTTCTGTGTGTGAACCTCCGAAATTTAGAGGTTCACGTTCACAAACGAACCTTGATAGGTTCTGCACTGTGAACCTTTTTCATCTATTACAATTTTCACTTCATTAGGCCTATAACATCTTTGGTTGAAATTTATTGCATTTCAACTGCCGGCCACTCTATGCATGGCGCTGGCAGCATAAAAAAATAAACACCAAACGACCATGCAGTCATGCACCTTGAATATCTCAAAAGTCTTACTTGCTTTGATACAAAAGTTTGCTCGAAATATCCAGCTTTCCGTTTGTGAATATTTCGTGACTCTCTGTGTGAGCTTGACCCACAATCACACAAGACCAAGAGCGAAATACGCTACATGTAGGTAGGTATACTCAGCGAATGATGCTTATTCAACCAATCAATGAAATTGATATCGTTGTCAGATGTAAAAAAATCTAGCTGGCGTACGGGGTCAATCTTGATTTCATGTGTTTATTGTATCATAAAAAAACAAATCCTTGTGATTGGGGTGTTGACTACTGCTGTAAACTTGTTCACGGGGTAATATTGGTAGCAAGTATAGAAACCCGTCTTACGCTCTGCGCAAAATCAACGTAGCAATGCTCAGACGTCGAATGCATTACCTGGTCTGGCCTAGACCGTTAAGCTTATATTCCCTTGCAAGTCCTCGTCCAAATTGTTGGCAAAGCGACAGAAGATATTGATTTTATGGGATTATTGTATAATTTGATTGCCCCAGTTGATACATTTGGCGACGATTGTCGACGTTTACTTAGTTATAGGCTATCATATCACTGAAATGTAGGGTTGTAATTAGCAACATGACGTCACGTGACGTCATGAGGTTCACGTTCGCGTTCACACAGAACCTTTCCAAAAGGTTCGCGTTCACACGAACCTGAACCTTTCCGAGGTTCACACCATCCCTAGTATACATCGTAGTGCCAACTAAGCTTAGGTAAATGCAGCGTCTTCCGTTGCTGCGCCGTATCGATGGCCATTGTCTCTCGACCAATCAGCGTAAAGTTAGGTTTACGGCCGTATTTTACATAAGCATACTGTTTTCTTTTGATGCAGCATCAATGAATATTAATTAGCGATATCCCATTGGCATTAGCCATCAGAAACTACCCTGAATAATTTCCATGCGTTCTTTTTCTCTATTTCAAACTACCCTGAATAGTTTTCCATACGTTCATTTTCTCTTTTTTTCTCTTCATACTTATCTGGATATGATCACATTTATTGATCAGCTTCTTTGTGTGGTTCCGTAGAGAGCAGAGCGAAAAATACAGAGAACATGATCTCAAAATCATGTAGATACTGATGAGGTGGGTCACTTGAAAGTTTACTGACTTTACCCCGAATATGGCAAAAATGTTATGCCAACATGGTCAATTTTGGTTAGTCACATGTCATATATTACACTGAGTTTAGGATTTTGTAACACCTAATACTTCGATAGCAACGACACATCAGATATGGATGCCTCTTATCCGGACTTGGACACAAGCAAATCTCACGGCTCAGTGAAATTGGTCTAAGTCACACTTTCCATTTGTCGCAGATACAACTTTCCGTTGTTCGGTAGTGTCTGGTTTTGGTTTGGTTCATGTAATGTAGATCATCTCGATACCGAGGTGGCGTACAGACGAGGATATTCATTTTGGCGTCAATGATTTGTAATCACTAAAAGACAGAGTATATTACTTAAGGTGCATCTATACTCTAAAGAAAGGTGTATCTATATACTCTAAAGAACGGTAACTCATATCTATGCTGATAGGAGTGTTCGGGGAATCGCTGTAATCCACCTAAGATTAGTACTGATGTAGCCAGGTTATTATAATATTACTTATTGATCATTCATCACCGAGCCATGAGTCGCTTCTTAGATATTTTATTAGTATTTTTTTTCACGCACTGAGTAAGGTTTGTTACGTTTAGACAGCGAACTCGAGTGGTTGATCGTACAGAAAACCTAATCGATGTATTCGTATAGTGATTCCTAGTATCAAGTTATCATAGAATTACATAACACGATTCGAGTTGTAGACCGCTATATCGATACCCGCTCTATAGGTCAGATAGGTTACTTTATATTATTGCATATCCTTATAGGAATAACCGTATTCACTTCAAATTTTTTTCTCGACAACTCACTCTACAAGGACACTCGAATTATCTATAGTAATGACCTCCTTTCGATGTTGGGTTTGCGTGCGCCAGTTCGCGAAGAAAAGTATTATGAAAGTACATTTAGCGACGCACACCTATATCAAGAATCACGAATGTGAGATTTGGGAACGAAGATTCCTGCAAAAAGGAAATCTCCAAACACGCATAGCGGGACACTTCGGTGTAAAGAACCACGGCTGCGGGGTTTGTGGAAGATTTTTTGCTAGAAAAAGCACATTGAACATTCACGCATGCTGCAGTAAAAAAAAACTCTATGGTTGTGAGATTTGTGAGAAATATTTCACGCGGACAAGTGATCTGCGCCGCCATTTGCTAAAGCACTCGGATGTAAAAAACACGGTTGCGAGATTTGTGTGAAAGGTTTTACTTTACAATATTCTTTGAAAAGGCATCTCGCTACTCATTCACGTGGTTAGATTCTGTGTTTTGGTTATTTACCAGTGTAAATAAATTTTCATCGAGGCGGTGAATTCGTCGTGTCAATGTATACCCGGGATATTCTCGAGTTATTAGATACGGGTTCACTGAAAGAACGTTGATTGAACTCAGCGGGAGGGGTGCTTCTGTGTAGGATTCGGTACGCCTAACCGACTTACGCGCATATTCGCTGTCAGAGCTAATTAGATACCAACACGTGATAATGAATAATGATATAGACCAGTGATTCCCAACCTTTTTGTCTGCATTCCCCACTTCAATAAGACAGAATCCGTTTTAAAAGATCACCGATTCCTGATGTATGGAACATATTACGAGATTGCGATCCACCCTGCATTTAAGAACTGTTTCCCGTCGGCTCGTCATGTCAGGTGTGGAAATCATTTAAAAGAGAATTTAGAGAAATATTGCACCGACAAGGTACCAATGACTTTGAAAGTAAGAACAAGGTTGGTGAAAAATAACATAGCAGTCATGGAGAGCACTGGTGAGGCAGAATAAGACTTGAAGGCAAACATATTGTTTAAGGCAAACATATTGCTCCAAACAATGTCAGCGCAGGTCCGCTCATATGTCGACAGACAGATTTTTCCTGCTTTACGGTGGAAACGTCTGGCCATATAAAAGTGAAATAAGCTTGTGGACTAACGAGAACTGTGAATCTGTTAACGCAGTTATGAAAAATTGAGAGAGAGAAAAATTGAATCAGTGCCAAAATTAATAGAGGGGTTATAGGACCTAGTTACTGCCATGTTTGGCGATATTAATTAGAGTTGAATTGGAGTAGGTAGCTACCGGCTATATGGTGAATATGTGAACTTTCAGCAAACCCCGAATAATTGGATTGGAAAAAGTCAAGCAGCTAAAGATAACTATTGGAATAGATTCAATCAGGCCAAATTAAGATCAAATTTCATCATATCAACAGACGGAGGACTAATTGCAGAGGCATCACCAGTTGGCTCTGGAAAAAAAATCACGGAGAAAAAGGAATGAAAACGATAACAATAGGGGAAAGATCGGATCGGGATGATATAGTATGGATTGAAATTATATGAATGTTTCATCACACAACTGAAATTTCTGAGAGTGTTGCTTATTGTTGAATTCGATCATATGCCTAATATATGTTTTCCAATGCCAAGCTGTGACAATATTTTAAAAGACATACAGTGTACAGGGTTACCATATTTTTGTAACACAAATTCCGGACGCTATTTAGCGCCCACCAGCGGATTTCAAAATGAGGTATGAGCACACTGTCGATCAATATTATGTCACACCAGCAAAGCACTGTTTATCGACTAGAGGTGGTCCAGGACCGAAGTCACATTTTTCAGCCCCTCCTGCCCCAATAAACACTGATCTTGAGCCCACAGTAGGGTAATCGATTCATTTTCTGGCGGATTAATATATCTGGTTTCTATATGCACCTGGTCGTTAAAATGATTTGAATGAAGTCATGTTCATGCAGAGGTGGTCAAAGTAGTCAAGAAAGCTACTCAAGGTGAAGTAGTGAAGAAAAAATCTACTCAAGTACAGGTACTTCTTCCGTAAGCAACCTAAAACTACTTAAGTAGAATTTACTGACTTTAAATCCACTCAATTAAGTAAGTAAGTAGTTTCAGAAAAGTCAATTATACGCTCTTGTTGACTGTCTATAAAACTAAGTTTTAAGATGACGATTCTGTCACTCAAATGAGGTATCATATCATTGATACACAACCACACCAATGAATGCAACTTCTTTGTTTCGATTTGAAGATGTACTTATTTGAACAGCTTCTTGGTGATACAGAACTTCAATACACAATTGAATAGTATATTCATATTGAAATGAACCCGAATATTGTGCCTAGGAGTCGACTTTTATCTAAATACACAGGCCAAGGCTGTGTTAACAAAACGAGTTCGTGTACCATCTAAAAATAGTACATTTAACGCTCTCGTGTTCAAAATTTCATGCTGGTGGCGTCATATTTTGTGATACGACTGTTGATATACGATGTTCTTTTGAATTTTCGACTACAGTGGTTCTCAACCTATATGTTTTCGCGGACCACTTCTGGACCGTCATGGATCCCTGCGTACCTCCTCAAATTTAAGTTCAAATTTAGCTTAATTATTGTGCAGCGGTCATCTATCTATCTTGTGCAATAATTAACTGTAGGCTAGTGATAAATAGCAATAAATGACTTTTCTTCTAATTACCAACATACAATATGTAGAAATAGGGTGGTCGTGTATCGAAAATCCACGAATTCGATTCGATATTAACATGTGCCGAAATTCTATTTCCACGAATATTGATGGTGACGAATGTAATATTAACATGAAACGCTTCCCTCAACACGTTTGGGTATTGCAACATTCATGATATTACATGACAACTCACTCACCCAAAGTGAGAAACGGATTTTTCAATGAACGTCCAACCTAGTCATTCCTATCTAGCAGCTCATCTTGAAGTTGTTTTTAGCAGTTATGAAGCGAAACTCTTCATTTCTCCCTTTGATTAAAAAATTTAAAATAAGGTTATCAATCATTTTGCAAATTTGGTTTGGTTGAGAACCGCTGCTCTACTATTTGCTGACCACTACCCCTGAGGAGTGTCAGCCGAAAATATTCGGATTCATTTCAATATGTATATGAATACGTATATACCATTCAAATGTACTGATTATTCAACTTGATGAGTAGCTGGTTCTCAAAATTTTAAGAACCAATCTTTGCTCGCTTCGGTGTGAAAATAAGTCCCGCCGAGCTAAAAAGTCTCTCACATGCAGCAGATGCCAGCAAACCTGAATTCAGCCTTGGAAATTGCTTTTTCGGGAAATTGCTTTTTCGGGGCAGGCAATGTCTTCAACACATTCATATCCCGAGATTTGGAGGACAAGTATGTCTCTAATTCAGTATGTGTCTTAGAAGCAGAGCGGCTGGATTTCTCCGTCGCGGAAAAAGATCCTCCTCTTCGGAGGTTGACTCGGATGGCTTACTCTCTTCTTGCAAAAGCTTTTTTTTCAAGTACACGAGACCTTTTTGGATTATAGTGTCGTCTGAGGTCCAGTTAGTTTTGAATTTTGGCAGCAGAATAGGTGCACTACTCAACTGTTCATCTTCGATCATTGTAGCAAATCTGACTTTTATGCCAGTAATAATTGCATTTGCCAATGTTTTACAATGAGAAGATGAATCCTGTGCTCTTTCAAGCTTACAGAGCAACTGCTGTAGTGTTGGAAGAAGCCAACCCATATAAGCATTCTTCTCCGAAAGTAGTATATCAATTGCCTTGGCAACCGGCTTCATCACAGCACAGTAATCTTTGACAAAATCCTGCTCTACGGCAGGCAGTCAGCATTGGCACTTCGAAGGAATTGAAAACCGTCCTCAGTGCTGCTTCCCCTCTGTTTCTGGTCAATATTACTACAATTCTTTTCATGGCTAGATACATCGAATTCCATCTCGTACAGATTGGCCGAAAGAATTGAATACCACATTCAGGATCTACAATCTCGGCAGCCGACGTAGAACGGCCTAATTTATTCCACACCGCAGATAGTTCTCCAAAAGTAGAGCGATTGAGCTTTTTGAATTTTTCATCCTTCATTTCAGCATCCAGTGCATCTTTTTTAGCAGTCAAATGTAGAATGTGACAAGCGCAACGCAACGTTGATGTGGCGGTAGTTTGTACTCCAAACTTGGTTGTTCATCAAGTAATTCTGTAGCATTGGCAAATTCCAATGCGTCCCCCTCGTCGTCACTGCCATCACACTGTCGCCGTCATTGTTATCATCATTATTTCCAATCACAAAAAAGCCTTTAAAAAATTGGAGACATTGTCAGATGTATGTTGTTTTCACAATTTTATCACGTATGCCATATGCAGAATGCACATCGTCAATGGCGCTTGCAAGCGTATCATAGGTGAGTGAGCCTTTCAAGCGCTGACACGCTAATGCGACTCTCTAGGTTGGAATCTTCTATCCAGTGAGCAGTAACTCCCATATAGCTTCGACGTCCTGCTGACCAGCAATCTGTCGTTGTTGCAATGTAGTCGAATTTACTCATTGCTGTAATAAGGTTTTCCTTTACCGTTTTTGCCGTCTCATCCATCTTCCTCTTCAAAGTTGCTGTACTGATTACTTGAACACCAAAATCACCCATTAGGTCCTTGAATGAGGGTAACTCCACAAAACTGAACGATCGGACACCTTCTGCAATCAGACGCATTAGATTTTCTTCAAATTTGTTCTGGGAAGCTTTCCTATTAAATTCAGGTGTGATGTATATTGCGCAGCGAGTGCACTGTCGTGTTATGTGATGACAGGACGACCTTGACGTAACGAAAATGACCTTACCGTAGCATAATACTTCCACTTGACAAACTGTAAATAGCGAGAAGTAAGTAAGTCACTGCATTTTGTGAAGTAAATACTTCCACTTGACAAACTGTAAATAGCGAGAAGTAAGTAAGTCACTGCATTTTGTGAAGTAGAAGTAGCGACAATCAGATCTATTCGAGTAAGTAGTACAAGTAGCGCAAAACTACTTGAGCACTTCGTTACTGACCACCTCTGTGTTCATGTCACACCGATATGATTATTTGTCAGCCTAATGCTGATGTGCACTACGCCACGAAGCTATATAAACACCGCACATCCGGTGGTTTCCAACATTTTATGGTCGCGATTTCATTTCCAATTTGAAAATGTACCGTTACCCAGCTCAGAATTTGATACGCTTATGATTACGGTCATCTCCCGGTTAAGTACGCAACTTGATCCTGAGTAGTTTGTGCGAACTTAGCAGTTAAACAGCCGCCTAGGGTACCCAATGCACAAATTTTGCATTTATTACGTCATTCACGATGCGTTGCTCGTGTGTGGCTTTGTATGCCATTCTTTTCTGCTAGTGTACAGTACACCACAAGTAATTTGTTGGGTACAATTTTTATCGTTCGCATGATGTCAGGTAGAGGTAAGCGTTAAAGTGAATCCCAAACATTGAAAGTCATCGCCAAGTTGTATGTGCCGTCCTCTCCGAGTAAAAGAAGTATGGCATGAGTGAAGCTGCTATCCGAAAGATTTTGAAAAACCGGGAAGTTATTCGAAAGCGTTCTGCTTTGATGTCTGAAGAGACAAAAAGTTTCGAGCATCCGTTGGTCGGTTTCCTGAGCCGGAAGATATTCTATATCTTTGGATTGATAGCATATGCGCCGTGCAAGTCTTCCCGTTTCCTCCTCACCCCTGCACACCCAAACAATAATAGCTCAACAATTATCAATATCAAAAGAGGATTTCATGTGTGGTGGCAGAGGCATAGCCGATTCAGAGCACGTCTAGGATTGCTGAAATTTCTTCTTAATGTTGAAGGAGATGAAGTGGACAAGACCCAAAGATTTTGGCTGCACACGGTATAATTGCACGGTAAGATCCTGAAAATGTGTTTATGGTTGAAACAGAGTCGTTTTTTCGTCAGCTACCTACATATACCTTGCTTATGCCATTCGGATATCTCAGCAGCATCCGAGGGAAGAAGAAATCTAAATACCGCGTGTCTCTGGTTATTTGGGCAAATGCCACAAGAACACACAAAGTTCCATGCATAATGCACATTGATTGGGAAACCTAAATCTCCGGAATCGAGGATTCTCAGGCGATTGTGGGTCAATCAATCAATCAATCAGGTTTATTAATATTTTCATCGTTTCAAAACATCACAAGACTGCGATACAATGAAAATACAGGAAGGTGTCGAAACAACTTGGAGTAGCCTTTAATATCAGACACCCACCTTAGCTCATCGAATTCATGATTTCAAGTGGCAGGGATATATAAAGAATTGTAATTCCTTCAGATAGTACAGGAGTAGTTATCGTCAGATGTCGTCCTGGGGCAAAAAGCCGAGTAGCTAAGCCCCACTACCCCCCTCACACCTACCTACACCCACCTTAGCCTAGGCCGGTGGTACCCAACCTGTGGTACGCGTACCACTAGTGGTACGCGAAGGTCTTCCAGGTGGTACGCGAGTAGATTCTGTGTTTTTTTCGACCGACGGGATTTTGAGTTTTTTGAAGCCGTCGTCGTCGTGGTTAGGGGTACGGTAATACAACCAATGACGGCCTACGGCAGCGGTTCTCAAACTCTTTTAAGCACGTCCCCCTTCATATAGTGAAAAATTTCGCCCCCCCTCCTTATCGTCGTATCACAAAATGCAACCAGAATGCTGGCAATCCAAATGGATAGTTTGATGGAATGAATGGTTATGACCAATGTGCCCGCTAAGCTGCGCACGTGCGCCAATGCGCAGTGCTGTCACGGTCTCTGCGCACAGAAAATCTAGGTAGCGCACAGAAAATCTAGGTAGCGCACAAAAAATCCGAAGTGATGAATTTTGTTTTAGTCGTTACGCACTGTTGTCCAAGGGTCTGCGCAGTGAGCTGGTGAGTGTGCGCAGACTCGTCAAAAATTAGAGGGAGCATTGGTTATGACTGTTGTTGGGAGAATTTCCTAATGTCTAATTCCGTTTACACACAAAATATTTCCATTTGACCGCAGCTTTGCGCCCCCCCCCCCCTTCAGATGCTTTCACGCCCCCCACAGTTCGAGAACCACTGGGTGCGGGGATGAGATCTAGTAAAGTATCGGGATTCCTAACTTACCAAATTCCGTATTACTGTTATATATTTGACCACAGGCATTCCAAATGGATCCACTACAGAGATCATATACTGCGCCTTAAAATGGGCAGTTTATTTTCTGTTTCGCTGCCTTGGCACTCAACACGGTGGAAACGTCCTTTGACCGCCTTTGGCGCGTAACTTATGTAGGTGGTACGCGAGCACTGCATAAAACCTAGAAATGGTACGTGGGTGGAAAAAGGTTGGGAACCACTGGCCTAGGCGAAGTAAATAAGATGCATGCAGAATGCATACTGAATGAAAAGTAATGCAGAGAATATTAGACGCAAGCGACAAAATGAGGTGGCACGTGGCGGAGGGCGAGGTCAATGTTAGGTCGTAGTCCGGTAATCCTGAAGACTGGGTGACGTGAATGAGGTGTTGGAAACGATGCAGACTTAAAATGATAACACTGACGATGAGGCTGGACCAAGCAACAATTGTGCGCCAGTCGAAAGCAGCATCGTTTGCATGCCTTTGAACAACTTTACAACAAAGTGCTTGAAGTTGATGATCAGTTGCTGTGTACTGCCTTACAAGATCAAGCAGAAGCACTTTTGAATCCTTTCAACGAAAACTGAGACAGGTGACGTGGGAAGTCAGGCAAAAAAATAACGCAAAATATGCATCGGATGTCTTTGCACGACATGTTCAAGCAGTGACCTATTGTTAAGTTGACGTTTAACTTTCCCTGACATCCAGTTAATTATACTTACTGCTTGAAATGAATGAATTGTTGAAAAAGTTGAACCCGTAATTTGTGAAGAATTTTTGCGTACTTATCTGGGATGCGAACTTAAACGGGTGCGTACTTAACCGGGAGTTAACTGTAATAGGGCTGCACATTTGACGATTAACCGGGTGTTAACTGTAATAGGGCTGCACTGTAATAGGACTGCACATTTGACCAGACTTACTCACGGCCTATTTTGGAAGGTGATTACGTTCAACACCTTCGCGAACCCCATATAGGCAACCAACCCCAAGGTTTAGAACCACTATCTTTGAATAAAGCATCCAAACGATCTAAACCGACTCGATGAATATACCGTTATATTGTAATTGCGATTACAATTAGAATTATATCTGTAACTGAATGAATGTTATTTTAATTTATTTTTTATCGCAGTTTTTTCGGGGGTGGCAGTCCTCATATTAAAACCAATATATGTGATACCAAATCGCGCGTAGCAATGCGAGATATTTTTATTGTATATGTTGATTTTGGAAAAAAATGAAGAGCTTACTTTAAGCCTTTAAAATTCCGAACATTTGGGCATATTTTAGAAATTCCTCCCGGCTCAGTATCAACAGTGAAGTTTCGGACATGTCCGGGAAATTCCGGACGTATGGCAACCCTAACCTATACATTACCTGAATATGCCTTACTTTGGTGGGTTTCGCGTACAGATCATTGCGTTTAGTTGAATTTCATCTAAAGGACATGCATTGACAGTATTTTAAGACATGCACACATTACCTGAATATGCCCCGCTTTTGCTGGTTTTACAGTGACTCGTGTGAGAATATGGATTTGTTTTGAATGCAAAAACAAAGAAAGCTTTGGAGTATCAAGCTGCCTTAGAATGTGATGACTTCAGGATGTGGCAACTCATAGATTGTTGCCCACAAGATAACACGTTATCTCAAGAAGAATACCGGAGAATCGTGGTGGAAGATTGTAGCGTGGACTTCAAATGTTCTGAATGTCGACCTGACTTGATTGTGAGTTTTCTTAGTAGTAGTCGCTAGCGACAAGTCTACTTCATATTGTGAGACAGTGGTGGCTTTTGGGGTAGGCGAGGTAGGCGGTCGCCTAGGCCCCCCCCCCTGGTTGATTTACGCGCTTTCGAGGGCCCCCCCTCCTCGGTTTACGCGCTTTTTCCAACTATTTCTTCGGTTTACGCGTTTTTTTTTTCAAGTATTACCATTTTCTGAATAACCGCGGAATCCTTGTATCCATAAAGAATATGGTATTGTACCGTAAAGACAGGTCAATCATCAAATCTCATTTTTTAGTAATCATTTTACGAATAACCACAAAAATCCATGTGCCAATTTAGAATATGGTACCGTAAGCAGTAGTCGATCATTAAATTTCTGCGCTAGTTGCAAGAGCTCACTTTGATTTGATGATCTCTATCTATTTTGCCATTAGCTAAAGGGCCCCCCCTCCTACATTTACGCAAATGTTATCATTTTGCAAATAACTGTGAAAATACATGTACCCATGTAGAATGTGATACCGCACACAGCAGTCAATCATTAAATTACTGCACCTGCTAAAAGCTTACTTTGATTTTATGAGGGGGGACCCCTTCTTCATTTACGCGATTTTTGGTCATCTTTTTATTAATAACCGTAAAAATACATGTACCCATGTAGCATATGGTACCGTAAACAGTAGTCGATCATTGAATTTCTGCATCCGCTTAAAGAGCTTACTTCGATTTTATGAGCCCCCCCTAAATTTATGCGAATTTTAGTTATCATTTTGCGAATAACCGTGAAAATGTATGTACCGATGTAGAATATGGTACCGTAAACCGTCGATCATTGAATTTCTGCACCTGCTAAAAGAGCTTACTTTGATTTTTTGAGCCCCCCCCCCTTACATTTATGCGAATTTTAGTTTGTCATTTTACTAGTAACCGTGAAAATATATGTACCCATGTAGAATATGGTACAGTAAACAGTAGTCGATCATTAAATTTCTGCACCTGCTAATAGAGCTCACTTTGATTTTATGAGCCCCCTCCATTTATGCCAATTTTAGTTTATCATTTTGCGAATAACCGTGAAAATACATGTAGGCCTACCCATGTAGAATATTGTCTTGTAAACGGTGTTCGATAATTGAATTTCTGTGCTTGTTAAAAGAGCCTACTTCGATTTTATGTTAATGAGGTCATATTGTAACATGGAATGAATTATTATTGAGTATATATTTCCTAGTGGCAGCAGTGTATATTTCAGTGCATCAAAATTTTCCAGTATAAGTTTGTGAGATTCTACTTGCTAGCTCTTGATGCCAGCTTTCATATGATACCGTATGTTAATTGATAATGAACCGTGTCCACACTGAGCCTGAATATCCAAAATATCAAAGGAAATAGTCATTTGAAAGCCAATGAAAGCATAGGCTATTATAGCCTATATATTGTTGTTTACTGAGCCATTCTCTTGTTGTGAATTGGGCCTTTTCTGAATGGAAATCCATTCTCAGGGTTGTCATGATGGTAAATTTGTTCATTTCTTGTCTGCGGATTAGCAGCGTATTTTCAAAGCTTTACCATGCTCAATGTGCACCCGGTACAGTCAGTCAGAAAGTGTTTATGGTGTTGTCAGAAAGTGTTTTTTTATCACAGATGGATGTCTTTTAATTGGTGGTGTACTATAGATAGATATGCAATACATCTTGCATGCAGGACAGTTTCTAGCGGCCTGATGCCTGATATTTTATGCCTCAAAAATCTATGTCGATACTTGAAAGGTTTGAATGGCTATCATTGAGAAAGGTGTACGAAAGGCTACATATATTCAATTTGTTGTGAAGTTGATAATTTAATGTGATGTCACAGAGAAAGACCAAAATGTGACCAAACAATTAGCAATGGAATCAATTTCAGCAGGGCAGAGGAAAGAATTAAATGATCACAAGTCAAGTTTTTGCAACTTTTTTTACAGCTTCTGGCAGCTTCCTAAATACTCGAAAGTTATGTAGTATGGTGTTTTAAGCTGTTTCGTAGAATCTTATATTGCGACTTTTCTTCATTTTTTCAAGCAACTTTTTGCAGCTTTTCGACTTTTCATGCAACTCACTTTTTACTGGAAATATTTGGTACTTTATGTAAATAGATCGCTTGATTATCATCACTGTCGTTTAAATTTGAGGTCATTTCTCAGTTGACATACATTCAGGCTATACCGCCGTAAATTATATTAGCCTACTACTGGGTCAATTTTTTCAGGCTATTGATTTTGTTGAAGGCGCCAACACTGAGTTTTGCGACAGTGCCTTGGATACGCATCGATTCGAGTATCTCATACCTTAATAATGTCAAGAAACTTATCCATAAATGTACTTTTTTAGTGTAACTTTAGTGAAAAATAAATGAAAAATAAATGCAACTTTTTACTTCAACTTTTATGAAAAATATGTGCAACTTTCCACGGATTTGACTGCAACCAAAATTTGCCCTAAGATCAGGTGTTGCATAAGACAATTTTGACCATTACACTCTCTTGAAATGGGCTACCAGTTCAATATAAATGTGACTCGGTAAACAGCATATATAGTAAGGCGCACTCGTCAGTTGACAACCGTACCTTTCATTAGCTACGATGAGTTTGGTATCACTCAGTTATATGTTATGTTGTAATTGGTAGCATCAGTATCTCCTAATTACTGCAGTCAAGTATCTGTTACAATGCCGCGAGTACATGCTCAATGTAAGTCAGGATCTCAGAAAAGGAAGTGGTTCAGATTTGGAAAGAAAGTGACAATGCAAATTTTGAACTGCGACACAAATATTTAACCATCTATTTCAGCTCAGGAATGTTCTGCACAAATTGAGGATGATGCTGTTTTTCCACCAACTATATTGCCTTGTAGACTTGAATGATGTAACAGTGCTTTCAAATACGTATATTGTATTTGATTGTAGTGGTCTTTTGTCTATGCTAGATGTGGCGTTTTAGGTTTAATCCAACCAGGCAAGTTCTTACAGACAAAATTTTTTTTTCTATGACTTACAATTTTTTCATTAGTGAGTGTTGTTTCGTGTGTGTAACTGTTTATTTACAAATTGCGCTGCTACTATAGTACCGTATGTCCGTATACTTCAAGGTTTGTTGTTGTTGTCATTGTTACAATGCGAATATCATGGTTTGTGATTTTGATTGTTGCGTCATACTTTGCCGTTTTGATTTTGCTTTTAAATCTATTTAAATCCCTTAGGTGTGCAGTTAACTCTTGAAGAGAGGCACCTAAAAATCATCCGAGTTCAATAAATATTATATTACAATGGATGTTGTATTGAAAGCTATATTCTTACAGATCATGGAACTAGCTCTTCACAGGTGATACCAGTACTGATGTGTTCCTGTGGTATTACTGGTGTTGTACCACATTGCCTCAAATTTTGCTTTTATGCCTTATCATGCAACAAAATCTTCTTTGTAGCAAAAAGATAGGCCCAATCCAGCACCTGGCTGAAACCTTGACGTGGAGTGCTGGCTTATTACTAATGTCAGCCGACAGCTTTCTGGATTTATGTGGTATATTTGGCGTGCAGTTGCCTTGTTATACTATTATGTCATGCTACATCCCATAATTCTTCTACATAGGTGGGTCTGGGCACGCGCTGTAGTTCACTTGAGTCACTTGTTTTCGAATATGCCAAGCCGTTTATTGTACTGTGGCATGACATTATAATTATTTTATATGCTGAAAGTTTCAACATGATGTACAGACAAAGCACTACCGGAACAGTGTATACGTGGTGTAGAACAATAAAAGTATCGTTAAGTGCTAGTAAGGGGGGTCTGGGGGGCGTAGCCCCCCAGAAGTTGCGATAATATAGATAAGGAGGGCCCCCCCGGAAGTTTCGCCTAGGGCCCCCCCAATCGTAAGGCCACCACTGTTGTGAGATATACAGTATAGTATATAGCTAAAGTAATGAGAAATGGTATTATCAAGGAATGTAGGAATTAGGATGAGGAAAGAAATCGAAAAGGTGGTTTGTCAGAAATGGTGTTATATAATATCCAGTGGTAGCCTATCTGAAGACTGCACAGACGGAGTTACGATAGGATTTTCCTCGTTCCTAAGTAATTTGGATGAACCTGCTTTCTGTGATTAGGTTTTTATATCTTCATTTTATAGCCGCCACCGCCTCCATCTCCAATTGTGCACGTACCTGATGCTCAACTTATTGAGGGTGCATGTGAAGGGTCACGTGTCTTTGATGCAACTCGGGCGAACCCGGTAAGTCGAACAGTGCAGTTGGATATGATGAAGTTTTACCCATATTTCGTTTGCAGGATGGTAGTATTGTTGAGTCATCGCTATCCGACAATTCAACTTGAGCAGTGCCGTTTGACAACATCGTAAGTAGAACAGTGCCCTTATTTATGATGAAATTTTACCTATATTTCGTTTGCAAGATGGTAATATTGTTGAGCCATCGCTGTCCGACACTTCAACTCGAGCAGTGACATTTGACAACCAAGTATGTCGAACAATGCAGTTATTTGTGATGAAGTTTTAACCATATTTCCTCTGCAGGATGGTAATATTGTTGAGCCATCGCTATCCGACACTTCAACTCTATCAGTGCGGTTTGATAACGCCGTATCAGTAACCCCGTATCAGTGCCGTTTGATAACCCCGTAAGTCGAACAAAGAAGTTGGATGTGATCAAGTTTTAAACATATTTCCTTGCCCATCGTCGACATGCCAAGGTTAACCGGGAAATTATTTAGATATTTCAGCTTTTTTGAATGTATGCTGTCCGACATAAACCTATGGCAGCAAGCAGCAGTACATGTCTATTAAGCGTAGTGCACATTTGCGTAAATCGTACGCGCGTACGATTATCACTCTCTCACTAAATTGGCCAAAACGAGAGATTACGTCATCGCTGAACGAAAAGTGGGAATAAATTTTTGCGCGTTTCCGCATGTTGTCGCTGCCGAGCGTCAAGCTGCTTTCGCGCGAAAACAAAACCAATCGGTCTCTTTTGAGTTTGCAATTTGCACTGGACACAGAATTTCGTAGTGGAGATGATTACTTTCGTTGACAAGGATGAGTATTGTACGTAGGCAGGATGATTCGGCTGGGGCAAGCAGCCAAACGGAAATGGACCTGCTGGCTTTGCTTTATTTGGCTCTAAAGAAGGACGAAAGGAGGAAGAAGAAACAAAAGAAGAGGCGGGCCTGTTGGGTTCACCCCATTCTTCAGAGAAGGGATCAACTTGGAGAGTACAGGCTAACGCAGGAAATGAGATACGAAAGGCCTGCAGCCTTCTTTCAATATTTCCGCATGACACCTGACAAGTTTGACGAGCTTCGGTCGATTGTTGGCCCGCTCATTTCAAAGCAGACGACAGCGATGAGGAAACCGATTCCTCCCAATGAACGACTGGCAATCACTCTGAGGTAAATCATATATCCATTTCATCATTACAATATAAATTGTTGAAACCAATTTACAACTGTGGTATAGGCCTATATACGGTATCTGTGTACAGTAAATTTGAATTGAGAATCCCTGTACAAAAGCATTTTTCACTATTTTAGGTTCCTGGCTACTGGTGATTCGTTTCAAACCATCGCTTTTTCGTATCGGTGCGGGAAGTCAACAGTGGCCAAGTTGATCCGGGACACCTGGGGGGCTATCTGGCAGGCTTTAGCAGCGGATTACATGCCAGAACCCACACAAGAACAATGGATAGAGAACGCAGCACAATTCAAAGATAAGTGGAACTTTCCTAATTGTATTGGCAGTATTGATGGTAAACATGTGATCGTTCAGAAGCCTGCAAATTCTGGATCAATGTATTTTAATTATAAAAAGACTTTTAGTATAGTTTTGATGACAGTTGCTGATGCGAACAGAAGGTTTGTTGCAGTAGATGTAGGCCAATATGGAAGGGTTAATGATAGTAAGTGCTTCAGCAACTCCACTGTGGGAAAGCGTTTAGCATCGGCTCAGCTAGATCTGCCATCAGATGCTCCCCTGCCTGGGTGTGTAAGTCCAATTCCTCATGTTTTCGTTGCAGACGAAGCTTTCCCACTGCAGAGGCATATTATGAGGCCGTTTCCAGGTTCCTATTTAAATTGCCCAGAGCGGAGGTATTATAACTTCAGGTTGTCTCGAGCAAGGAATGTTGTAGAAAATGCATTTGGCATTTTGTCGTCCCGGTTTAGAATGTTTCGCAGGGCATTGGCAATCACTCCTGTACATGCTGACCATATTGTAAAAGCATGTACTGTCCTGCATAATTATCTTTCAGGTGATCAACATCACCTTGCATTTGGGGCAAACGATGTCGATGAACCCCCACAGCAACCCGCACCGCATTGGCGGAATCTTGCAAGAGCAGGAAGACGTCCAACAGATGAGGCAACGAAGATTAGGGATGATTTTGTTTCTTATTTCAGTAGTCGGCGGGGTGATTTTGCGTAGGCATTGACCTTCGTTTTCATTGGCAGTATTATTTGAAGTGTGATATGTCATAAATCAACTTTATTTTACCCAATTCATTCGAGTCTCGAATCCATATATATATATTTATAAAATATCAATGTTATCTTAAATTCATATATATATATATATAATATATTAGGCTTACCATATGTCCTCTTTTAAGAGGATTCGTCCTCTTTTTTGACTTTTTTGAAAGTGTCCTCGGAGGAGGCCCTTTTGTCCTCTTTTTTAAAAATTTAGGTAAGATTTAGAGCAAATTGCAAGTGATATGCCGCAAATTAGCACAGAAGTCAAGCTCCGGCGGGTATTTTGGAGTGAAAAACGGTGAATTTATCTCTGAGCGAAAAGATGACTTTTTTTTTTGTGTCATCCACCTGGCAATGTGGAGAAAAAAACGGTATTTTGAGATCTGAGCGGAAGACATGACCTTTTTTTTAGTCAACCGAACACAAAGTGGGGAAAAATTCACCAGTTTTTGAGAATTCTACTCCGGTTTTGTATCTTGCAAATTTCTGAAAAAGTGTCCTCTTTTTACATTTCCAAAATATGGTAAGCCTATAATATATCAATGTTTATTTCACGATTTTTATAGATAACTATGTTCCATAAATATATATATATAATATATCAATATTTATTTACTGATTTTTATAGATACCTCTGTACATAGATTCCATATATATAAATATATTCATGCATGCTAATACTAGCTCATGATATTGGAAATATGATTAGGAATCTTCATGACCATTTTGTAGCCGATTGTGTTATGGTTATGCAGTTCTCTAATTTGAAGAGCTTCTAATCATAAGCGAATGAGGTATATGATCATATCCAAGTGCTTTGCCTATAATGATCACATATTGTCGGAAATGCTGAGGCTTTGGACATTGGAATTCTTAGCCAATGATAAGCAATCTGATTCAATATTCTGAGGCAACATTTCACTGTTACACTTCTTCCTGTAATATTTAATAAATCATTGATTTCGCTAAAATCATGTCTCTTGGTGGCGATGATGACTCGAAATACTAGCAGAGGCAGAGAAAGACACAGAACCAGATTTTTTTACAATCCATTTATTACTGCATTTGTCTGAGACCCAAGATGTGCAAGTGCAAACCGGGGCACAACTGGTTGCAGGAGTTGGTGTTTCTCGCCTTGAGAAGACACCGAGGAGACCAAAGTTTAAACCCGGTTAAAATGAAAGATCTCCCAGCCATTTATTATGACCGTTTCCTGACATTCAGACAAATGCTTCTTGCTGCGTCATCCTGTTCTGTGTACCAAAAAGTAGAACTTGCAATGACAACATGAACATCAACCTATTTCCAATCCGGAAAATGTAAATTCCCTCAGCTGTTATTGCGGTCTATTCTACCTCTCTAGGTGCTACGTGCCGCTTTGAGTTTTTTCTGATTCTCTATAAAGCCTTATCCTAATCATAGTCCAATATCATAGATTCTATAGAATGAATAGCAGTCAACACTCGACCAGGGTCTGAAACTGACCTCACCTGAAACACACCAGCACATTTTTATGGCTTTTCTTAGTTATTTTCTATAACTTTCAACTTAGTGCACATACTTTCCTATCTTTTCAATGCATCACAATCTTGCGGTATTTTTGGAAAGATAAATTTATTCAATGTATCACAATCTTGCGGTATTTTTGGAAAGATAAATTTATTAACAATAAACTGAACTTATTTCCATAATAACTACTTCACTCAATACTTACCGTACCTACATACTTACCTGTTTTGTTCACTATTGCAACATATGACATCTGTATGTTCAGTGGGAGTCATGAATGTTAGAAAATAAGTAAAATGCCACTAAGTACTTGTCTTTTCCAAATAATGTTTTGCCGTGCACCGCTGTCACATCCGATTACCTGCGGAAACCATCAACCTATTAAACTTTTTTCGAAGCAGTAGAGTACTTTTCAGATACGGTACTACTTCTTTTTTACTTGAAGCAGTTTTGACATGCCATTAAAATTGCTATGCTGCTTCTACTTGAATAACGATGCGACTTAAACCATTCCCGATACAAGTACAAAACCAGCCCTACTTGTTACGTGATCACAAATATGCGCATACTGCTTGTCGTACATCCTGCTTTGTATCACCAAGGGGAACGACCACCCATGGTAAAGAACCACTGATACAGACACCAATGCTGCAATAGAAAATCATCCGAAAGCGATTGGGTTGATGGTCGGAAAATTTCTTCTCCTCTGTTGGGCTTCGGAAATATCAGTGAGCAGTCTGAGCACCTTGATCTTGATGTGCATGAGAAATGGGTCGTTGTCATCAAATTTGTCCAACTCTCTCGCTACCATAACCCCAAACGCGTCGTTACCACTTTGCCCTGGAAATATCGACATGTGCCACAATATGAAACCTGGCGGGCCTTAAAGTTCGGTTGGTTACACACGTTTGTGACCCTCCTTAATGACTATCAGTACCGCCTGAATGTCACTGTCTTGCTCCTCCTCTTCCTCCGTTGCTGCTCTCCTTTTCCTCGGTTTTCGTGCTGGTGTTGCTGCAGAAAAAGAGAATTGTTTAGCTCAGCAAACTAACGTTACCGTGTATACTACTTACATGTAGTTGGTTCGTCGGGCACTGAGGAAGTCGGTGGATCCTCTACGGACAGTTCCAACGAACAGTCCGTCATGTTGCCGGATGTACTGTAGATTCAGTTTTATATTCAATTAATTTATCATTTGAAAATAACATAATAAATTATATAGCATATTAGAATTCCCATTATAGAAAAAATAAACGCCCTGCTACATATAAAAATTTAGGAACGGCCACATCTACAAATCTTCCATAAATCTCGACTACAGCAATAACTTTTCTAGACTCATATCATTTTCATTGTATCACAACTTTTGTGGTGCATTAACTGATAAAATTGCTAATGAACCGAAGCGAACCTGCGAACTTCGATATACGGATATACTGGCTATCTACGATTGTCAGTTGTTTCTTTTACCCTAGTACTATTTTACCGTAGTACTATTGTACTATACTGAAATTGGTACTAGGGCCAACAATTTCCGTATGACAGACCCCAGTCTCGTGACCGAGGTTGAATCTGGTCAAATCACCACGAGAATAATATCAGTTAAAGCGTAGTGCACATTTGCGTAAATCGTACGCGCGTACGATTTTCACTCTCTCACTAAATTGGCCAAAACGAGAGATCACGTCATCGCTGAACGAAAAGTGAGAATAAATTTAGGGCTGTGCCGCATGTTGTCGCTGCCGAGCGTCAGCAACGCAACAATCAAAATCACAGACCATGAAATTCGCATTGTACCAATGGCAACAGTAACAAACTTTGAAGTATACGGACATACGGTACTATAGTATACATTTTAATAATATATTCATATTAAAACCCGAAGCTTTTCGAGCTGACACTTCTCAAGGGCAATCGTCAGCAAATGGAGAATTTCAAAAACATGCATCTAGCTACATTGCATACAACCAATTATGACGTCATAGAAACAAACAACATGAAATACAGGCAAACCGCGAGCGCAGCTAGTGGACAATTTTTAGATTCACTACAAATTCCTTCTGCTGACACAAGCGCGGTCGGGTTTTAATATGAATATATTATTAAAATGTATATTAAAGTTCTGTACCCCAAAGAGTCTCTTCAGGTACTATAGTAGCAACGCAATTTGTAAATAAACAATGAGAAAAATGAAGGTTATCAAGGAAATATTTTCGTCTGCATAAAATAGGTTTGTTCAACTGAAGAATAGTAGACTCCAACACTTGCAATGACAGTAAAGATATTGCCAGTATAGTGCTGTGCACTGGCGAGGTTTCCACTCAGATACTAACCAATTGACGAAGCATATGCTTGGTAATCGTCATAGCAGTCTGTTTTGGCAGCCAATTTGCACTGGCATGCGAGCTCCGTGCGATCATTTGAGCATGTTTTTGACCGAATCAGTTAAGGGATATGCTGCTTCATACGCCCAAACAATCTTGGAGGTGTACGTCCTACATACCTGCTATCACAGTGGCACTTGTATTGGTAGACAACATTGCTTGCATTAAAGGCAGGAAGTACATATTTTCGAGAGTTGGGCAACAAGGATTTCGTCGTGTACACAACCTGCGTGTTAACGCTGAAATAACAACGGGGAACAGCCGATTTACTTTTCAAAACGGTTAGACACGTTACCTAGCCATGGTAGGCGTAAAAATGCCGGGCATTTTTCTGGACCATATTTGGGAGCTATATCTGACATGGAGCTTGGCAAGTCAACAATACACGCGTACGAATCGCTCTCTCCTCGTAAGGTTTGTCTGTTTGTTTTGTGGTATTCATAGTGTTTCTCTACTACTATCCCAGCTAACACGCCCACTTGGTATCCAAGTGGAATTTAAGTGGTTAGGTGGGGTGGAAAAACGAAATGATTTAGTAACATGTGACCCACATCGAAACCAAGCGGGATTTCCATCCTTAAAGATGCGGGGTTATACCATGCCAATCCCAGGTAGATTGCAATAAGTCTATCTTCTCATTGTACCTATCAATTTGAACTCAGGGGAGTTTTACCTGTTGAGTTATTGTAATCAAATCATCTTGAAACATGAAAAATCTACATATAGAGGAACTTAGATTTCCCATATATTATCCACGCAGGAACCAACCTTATTTCCCATCAATGTTATTTGGTTTATTTAATCAAATAAGAAGGTGGTTCTGTATGTAGTAAAGTTTTCTAGCTATTATGCGACCCCTGATGGTTCCTCGAATATCGAACTTTGAAACCCCTACCATGCTTTACTTCGTCAATGTGATTTGAACTGTTTAAAATTGACCGTTTGTCACACTGAATTGAACTTTAATTTCCTTTGCTAGAGTACTCAATTCCTCACAGCGTGCGATATAATTTTCTAGCGTAGATCTCATTACCGTTATCCCTTATCTATATGTCCTATTTTCAACTCAGGATTTATTTTACTCGTAAACTTTTTGTGATCAGATAATTTGCACTTGTGATTTTCGTCAATGTAGACGTATCCATTTTTCATACGGTTCCCGCACATGCGACCGAGTAGTTTTCCCCTATCGATGCTTCTTATATATTTTTCTACAGCAAGGTTTGTTGATGTGTATAGTAAAGTCATATTATAATCGGTTTCCGATTTATTCATTTGCGATGATGGTAGCTGGGACATTTGCCACATGAATTACATCACCAGATTATTCCTCTCTCCATATGAATTGAATTCGGGGTAGTTGTGACGACAAGCGCGTACGAATCGGGCGGCCCCGGTTCGATTCCCGTCGGAGGTTTGTCTGGGCTCCTCTTCCGCCGCCATCTCCGTTTTTTAAAGCTTGCGATGGTGACCCTAATGACTTCCATCTTTCAAGATCTGGGACCTATCGACGACGCATTATAATCGTTTGAAAATTTCCGAATCTATCTTTGAAAAAATATTCATCAAAGCACATTGCATTGCACTGGGATGGAAAGCTCACTAAGAGTCGTCTAGGATATCAATTTGAGGCCTTAGCAGTGCTCGCATCGTCTGCGTATTCCGGCGCATTTAAGAAAGGGAAACTTCTTGGCATTCAAACTCTGGAAAGTGCTACAGGAAAAGCACAGGCTGATGCATCATTTGAACTGCTCGAACTTTGGAATTTAACAAAATCTGTTAGAGCTCTTGTGTTTGACACAACATCCTCAAACACTGGTAAAACAAAGGTGCGGTTCCGTTACTTGAAGAATTGATTAACAGGAAAGTTTTCTACAATGCCTGTCGCCATCATATTTATGAACTGGTCATTCGAGAGGTTTGGAAGTGTTTGTTTGGATCGACAACCACAGGCCCTGAAAACACGGATTTTAATACCTTCAAGAAGAAGTGGAAACATATTGATAAATCAAGAAGCTATAAAACGCTGAAGTTTATTGAAGGCAGCTGGTTGGCGATGAAAGCTGATGAAGCAAAGCAAGAAATAATTCCACTGATGAAAGCCAATGATGGAAAGCAGAAAGAAATTTTGATAAGAGATGACTACAGAGAATGTGCAACAGGCACCTTGGCGATTTTGGATGAAAAATATGTTGATCATCGTTTTCGCAAGCCTGGTGCTACTCATAGCGCTAGATGGATGAGTCAAGTCCTGTACTGTCAAAAAATGTTCATGTGGAGTGAGCAAATGGACTATTCTGAAGAGTCCATTGAAAAGTTGGAACGAATCAATACATTCATTGCTTTGTTTTATGTTCCAGCTTGGTTGAAAACTGGTATTGGATGTGACGCACCTTGGAATGATCTCAAATTCCTTCATGACATAAAAAACTTTTCATTATGCGATCTCACTGTTGCTGATGTGGCATACATGAAATTGCGAAAACATCATTGGTATCTAACCGAGGAAATGGTGGTATTTACCATGTTCTCGGCTAATCCAAAGATTCCTGACAAACTGAAGGAAGCGATGGCTGCTAAATTGCTGAAGATGCCAATCCCTGAAAAATTTCGCAGAGGTATGCCTCTCAGTCTGATCTCTGACTCTGAGTCAATGAGTATGGTCGATTTGATTGGGCCAGAATCGTGGTTTCTATTTGATGCTATACATGTGGAACATGATTGGTTGAGTCTTCCAGTTTCGGAGTGGCATACTGATCCGGATTTCGTGACTGCTCAAGAATTTGTGAATACTGTTAAAGTAGTTGATGATGCAGCAGAGTGTATGGTAAAATTGAATACCGACTATGCTGCGTTCATAACGGATGACAAAAAACAGCGAGCGAGCCTCCTACAAGCTGTGGAAGATCACCGGAACAGATATGCGGATTTCTCGAAAGCAACCATTTCATCCACCTGATTTATGTACTATTTTGCCAAGTTGATCTCTTTCTTTGCCTTATTTTTTCGTTTCCTGTGATGTTTATTATGTGGATGTGAGTGGATGTTACATTTACAGTTGTATTCTTGCACATGGGGATCCAGGAAATTGATTAACAGTGCCGGGTAGGTTTGAGGGGTGTAGGATATGTGATCCAACAAAATGACTATCAGTTTTAGGTAGTTTTGAGCAGTTCTAAGGCAGTGTGGGACATGGAAATGATATCCGGAACTAGGAATGTCTTATATAGTGGGGTTTGGTAGCACTCCAAACCGCAACAGCTGCATAAATCCATGTTATATGTCACTTTAACTAGGCTAGGTAAAATCGTGACACTCAGATTTTAGGGGAATCCCCTATTTCCAGCTGCTATTCTTCCAGCTCAGTGTGCACACGGATGCAGGGGATGAATTACAAAAAAAAGTTGCCAGAATTTGTTTTTAAGGTATAAGGCATGGGAAACGGACTGAAAACCTAGACTTTTTGAAAGTCGGTCAATTCTGAACAACCCTATAGTACATGCTCAGTCTTTCCGTCGTCTTCGCAGTGTAAACAGGGCTTTGCAACGCTGTTAGTTTAAACTGGTATTAATGTAATTTCTCATTTAGAGTATATGCCAGCGTATTTTTTAACGGTATGATATAGTCTGGGTTGTTTGATCGACATTCTACAATACACACAAGGGGAAGCTTACTGTGTCCGGACTTATTAGCCAGTTAATTATACTCAGTCAGTCATTACTCGCAGCGATTGCTCCAGTCCAACTCGCCGTCGAGTTGTAACAGTTCTGTGAAGGACTGAATGTGTCATAACAAGGACATAAGTTAAAAAATACGAGAGCTGACTGACATCGATATGTATCGAACACTGCAAGCCGCCGGTCGACAGGTTTTGAGCAAGCAGCATATCGACGAAGTCCTTCGGAGTCCCAGCGCCGCTTACCAGAGAGCCGAGCGCGCTTTCTCACACGCCATACAATATGCATCGCTACTACACGTCACCAAATGTAAAGACGAATTCCACAAAGTTTGCGGTCAACTCACCGACGAGTTGGACCGATTGTACGAAGAATCGGAAAAAGACCTCTACTTTCGTGACAGCACCCAACAAATACATTTACTGATATTAACTGTTGCGCGTGGTCAGCGTCATGCACATCGCGCTTACCGAGCCTACCAAGAAGAAAACATGAACTCATCTTCAAATGTCACCCTTGACTGCATTAAACCTCGAACTTCCAATAAATCAGAGTATTGATTCCGCCACGTCCTTAAGAAAGTCAGCCGCAGTCCGAAACGCTAGGCTGGCACTGGAAAGAACTAAAGTGAAACAAGAAGAAAGAAAAGTTAGAATCGAAGCCGAATTTGAATACAAACGGGAGCTCCTCGAAGCTACCTCGAACTTGGAACTTGCAGAACAAGAAGCCTTCATGCAACGCTTTATCCGATCACAAAAGCCGAACACTCTAATTGACAAAAACACTACCGTGAGTACACTACCTTCGTATCCGGACAATACCGAGAATGCTATTACCGAGAATGCTATTACCGAGAACGACAATACCGAGAATGGACATTACCGAGAATGGACAATACCGAGAATGGACAATACCGAGAATGGACAATACCGAGAATGGACAATACCGAGAATGGACATCACCGAGAATGGACAATTCCGAGAATACTATTACCGAGAATGACTATTACCGAGAATGGCTATTACCGAGATTACTATTACCGAGAATGTCTATTACCGAGAATACTATTACCGAGAAAGCTATTACCGAGAATGTCTATTATCGAGAATGCTATTACCGAGAATGACTATTACCGAGAATGGCTATTACCGAGAATGTCTATTACCGAGAATACCATTACCGGGAATGACCATTACCGAGAATGGACATTACCGAGAATGCTGTTACCGAGAATGACCATTACCGAGAATGGACATTACCGAGAATGCTATTACCGAGAATGACCATTACCGAGAATGGACACTACCGACAATACACTTTGGCGCACTAATGCTCGGCGACCTCATGTCCCAGAGACCACCCGAGGGTGTCGACGCGATAAGCGATCTCCCCATTTGCTGTACAAACTAACCGAACCGATCGGGCTCGGAATAGTCGTTTGAAAAATCGCAATTTTCGACTTTTACACCCGTTTTTACGAAACCTTCAAAATTTCCATCATTGTTTTACGTATGTTAAAAAAATGAGTGATGTAGCTAGACAGACAGTGTCGCAATGACCTAGATTTGTTTTGCTACACGTGTTACGAGAATACGTTGAAAATGAAGCGATTTAATATGTGAAATGGCACCAAGTGCACTTAGAAGGAGTGTTTATGGTATGATGTTGGGAGATCAAGATAAACGCCGGGCACTAGCATTATAGGCTGAAACTTCGCGCTTATGGACTCAAGGTAAAGTCAAATTTAACTCAATTATCATGCAACCGTCATCAGTCTTGTGCACACATTAACTGTAGAGTGCTAAACCGGAAAAACTGTATTTTCCTGAAATATCACCATGATATATATCGTAATTCGGTGGACTTTTAATATTTCAAAACGAATTCTGTAGCTGCATTTCTTGAAATGCGTGGCCGTGGCTTGAAAATCCACGCCTGTGATTTGATATGAACGACTGCCTAAAATATGTTTCCTCAAAGATAGGTGGTCGCGAATATACTATTAACGCATAAAAGCTTCCGACGATATCTTTGGATATATTCGCAACATATGGCCCCAAGTGGTTATGTATATTGTGTATCACAGAAGAAAATATATTTCGTGGCGAGGTCTCAATAACTTTGCAGGGACGGATTAGGAATTTATAGTCTGCAATTTCTATCCCAAAGTATTGTTTCCAATTTTGCGGGTACAAAGAACTTCAAATCCCAATATTGCGCAAACATTTCAAAGTCACCCTGACTGATCTTTTAGTACTCTAACTTTTCTTCGCACAAACCCCAACATAACATCTCTCAGCAGCAATGTTAGTATCAGTGAGCTATTGGCAATTAAAAAGAGTTTGCTCAGTTTGTCAAAATTGTCAAAGGGCATCTCGTACTGGATTTGCACTCATTACGACAAAACTAGATGTCGGTGTTCCTTGAAAGTCATTAATGGGTCGGATCCACCATGTATCATACAGCAATCCCAAGAACACAATCACTGTGCTAATTTTGGCACAGTAGAGGCCAAAGAAGTGGTTCAAAGGTATGGTTATTTCTGGTTTTGTAGTGTTTACTGTGCTTTAACAGATACCATCATGTTTTTGCGAGTAACGGCAGCTCGCGATATCTGTAAGTAAATGCTACAAGTGTTGTTAAATCAAACTATAAATTAGTGCTATCCAGCAATGACATTTTCTTTGAGATCAACCAACAGTTCGTATTGCTCTAGAATGAAAATGCGTAGCAGCCAGACCAACGAACCACCATCGCAAATATATGCGTCCACTATGGCATCAGCCCAATTAAGCCCCTTCGGGGCGATTGCGATGGGGAGGAAAGAGACAATAAAGCGGACGATCAATCGTACTCAAACAAAAATAACCAAGTGGTACTGTATAGAAATAATTTGGGCTCTTCGTGAAAATGAAATATTTTACACTTTTATTTGTTTTAGCCCTCATTACCGAAGTCCCTACGAGAGTTGGAAATTGGTCCTTTGATAACGGATGGAGGGGTGAATTTGATGCTCTATGACAGTGAACCATCAGACTCTAGTAGGAGATATGTCATCTTTTCAAACGAGGAATTACTGGACAACATGGAAAAGTAAGGATATAATTAGCTTTTCATTTAGGCGAGATTAAACAACTTTGTAGCAGACGTATCTAAGTAGCGGAACTAGGCTACATATATCGTGAGAGGATATTTTTCTTCAGCTGAATACTCATATATTCACCAGATACACAGAATGGCACGCTGACGGCACATTTAAAACAGTGCCAAATCTATTCCGCCAGATGTACGCGATTCATTTTACAAAAGGCCATGAAACGTTTCCTGGGATTTACGCGCTCTTGACGCATAAAGACGTTAATATGTACAAAGATTTACTGCAGGTAGCGGTTTAACAAAGATTTCTTTTCGATGCGTTTATACAAATCTCTAGGCCAGAGATGCCACTCCAAGTGTTTTTACACTACATTTATTGGAATTTGACTTGACCTAGTGTTCTAGTGTATTTTATTTTATCAAAATTCTGCAAATCTAGTGTTTTTTCATGAAAAAATACATTTAAATAAAGATGTTATTTTGATGTGTTTTACATAATCTACTTTAAGGAATAATTATTATTATCCGTCTACACTTTGTCATTTAGCAAAAGAACAAACCCCATAGTTAAATTGCCTTGCTGACCATCATTTTTATCAGTAGCAGAGTGAATTGAAAAATGGCCTGACGTCATAACGCTAAAGTCTGATTTTGCATGGGACATTATTGCTTGCCCATAGTGATTTGGCTTCAATGGTTTCAATTTAATAAAATGTTCCAGTATAGCTTTATTTGATCCTTTGACGATGGAAAAGCTAGAAAACCACCCATTAGTCCTTATTATGTGAGTGTATGACGCTACACCACTTTTTATATATCCTTCACTCGGATTGGATCGAATGTGATGGATATTATGCTCGCGAGAATCTGTTTTAGTATAGAGCCGAAAAAAATTGCTATTGGGAAATAAATAATTATTATCAATATTGTCTGAAGTGAAAAAGATTTCAGAAAACGTGCTGAATTTGTCATTTGTTAAGTCTTCTCATAAATTCATTGGTGTTATAATAAAAGCATCCCCTCATATTTTATGGTTTGTGCAATAGATTTGACCTAAATTGCAAAACTTGTTGATCGTAAGAGTCTATTGAAACCTTTTAGTTGAAAACTAGTCGTGTACAAGATGTCTAAAAGTGACGTGCAATGGGGCAACATTCTATTACGCCACAAAACTCGCACGCGTACTAAGAGCGTTAAATAAAGCCAAATATTCACATACGATTGCTTTACGCAGTTGCAAATTACACACATAGTGAGATGAGGTCCAGCATTTCAGCAAATATCATTATTACGGAGTTTGGTCTTGCGTAAAGTACCAGGGACTAGTGCTAACACTGCAAAAATAGGTATGTGACTCACGGAAGTAATAACTGCGCCCGACCTTGTAATAACAGCTTGTAATAACAAACAGTTGTATCATAAGTTTGGGATGTGATACGAAGTTACTGTTGACTTCAATGAATAGCTGTATCACTTATATGGATTATAAGTCGCGCGGAAGATGTTTCAAATTGATATGAAATGCAGCAATACTATATTACGTAAGAGAACTAGCAGTGTCAAATAGACATAATATATTTACTTGCGATGGCCCTATGCAGCTGGAAATTACACATATAGTTGGTTGTGTACGATCAATAGGATCTATAAGACCAATAACATGGAGTTTGGTCTCATATGAGGCAGAATATACGTCCGCAGGAAATACCAACTACACTCGAATTACAATGCGCACTGCCTTACGCGATGCCTTTGCCGAAATGGCGTAAATTACGCCAGCCGCTAGTCATGCTTATCACAACAACTTTCCTATGTTGGTGCGCTCGACTGCGTACAGCCGTGTAGCTATCAAACCATAGTGTCCTATATGGTGTCGACACAAGCAAATCGCACGGTTCAATGAAATTGTATCACGTCACAGTTTCCATTTGGCTACGGGCAATTTGACGGTGATTTTTGACCGACTTGCCAAGCATTAAATTTGATGAATCGGGTATCAATCGAAAGCTGACGCTGTACTGCTTGCGAAAATATAAATTTTATTCCACTCATGGCCCTGGAACCCCCACAATCGGCCCCAGATTATTCATTGTCGAGTAGATTGGCAGTGTGACGCAACAATGCTGTCTGGCGAAACGATAGACTAGCTCAAGAGCAAGGATGCGGCCGAGCGGCGAGAGTGGGATCAGCTGACGTCGCGGCAATAGCAATGTGCAACGGCGCCACAGAGAAACGCTGCGCTGTTGATACTTTTTCCATGCGCTTCGGTACAAGCGAGCACACACCAGCCGGGGCCTACGTAGGCCCCGCACCAGCCTTTCCTTGACTTGTAAGGGTAGAACTGGGTCCACAGAATGTATTAGGGCCCTACCAATTTTCGCGCAATAGCCTTCAGCTGATAGAGATATGCAGGCTACGTCTAAGTAGTCTACATTGGATATGTCAGATTATTATGATATCGATCGCCTTAATCCGCTTGTTGCGTAGGGCTCCAGAGACACGTCGCGCTGTTGATGGCGGGTGTCGATACTTTCTATAGTCGCTTTTGTGGTTAAGTGTGAGCAAGGAGCATTGAGCATGAGCATACATTACAAACTTTTATTTGATCCGTATGGGTAGGACTTGGTCCGCGAATGCAGCAGGTAAAATGTTGATTGTTGAATAAAGTTTAACAGCAGGAGTGTCGAATTAAACTGGTATCGCTGCCCGGATTCAATCCGTTCCTAGAAATCTTGCGGGCCATACCTGCCATATGATTCCAAAATGTTACCACCAAATTCATACCTTTTTTTTCACTGGAATATATCTGATATCACTATAAACGTTGACGTTGGAATTTGGTTTAGCATTTTGCAATCACCAAACAGTTTTTTTGAATGCCGGGGACCTTTTGCGTCAAAAGTAATTCAGTGATATCACAGATATTTGAATTATATTCATTCTGTAGCCTGTATTTATATTCCTAATGTAACTTACGTAAAACGGATTTGCATTATTTTTTCGCATCTGTGAATAACTGAATGTCCATTGTCCATTCGGCCCAACAGAGTTTGCACTTTTTCGCCTTCTCGGAATTTGGTGTTAAGGTCACCGACGTGGTGCTTATGGGGACTAGAGTGAAAACTCAACACTATGATATATTTACATTATCTAAATTTGCTGTCTTGAGTGAATCTTATTACTTGAAAGTATATTTTTCTTACTAGAAATATCTCTATCAGCTGAAGGATATTGCGCGAAAATTGGTAGGGACCAAATACATTCTGTGGACCCAGTTCTACCCTTACAAGTCAAGGAAAGGCTGGTGTGTGCTCGCTCTTAGCGAAGCGCCCATAGAAAGTATCAACAGCGCCACGCATCTCTGGAGCCCTACGCAACAAGCGGATTAAGGCAATCGATATCATAATAATCTGACATATCCAATGTAGACTACTTAGACGTAGCCTGCATATCTCTATCAGCTGAAGGCTATTGCGCGAAAATTGGTAGGGCCCTAATACATTCTGTGGACCCAGTTCTACCCTTACAAGTCAAGGAAAGGCTGGTGCGGGGCCTACGTAGGCCCCGGCTGGTGTGTGCTCGCTTGTACCGAAGCGCATAGAAAAAGTATCAACAGCGCAGCGTTTCTCTGTGGCGCGGTTGCACATTGCTATTGCCGCGACGTCAGCTGATCCCACTCTCGCCGCTCGGCCGCATCCTTGCTCTTGAGCTAGTCTATCGTTTCGCCAGACAGCATTGTTGCGTCACACTGCCAATCTACTCGACAATGAATAATCTGGGGCCGATTGTGGGGGTTCCAGGGCCATGAGTGGAATAAAATTTATATTTTCGCAAGCAGTACAGCGTCAGCTTTCGATTGATACCCGATTCATCAAATTTAATGCTTGGCAAGTCGGTCAAAAATCACCGTCAAATTGCCTGTAGCCAAATGGAAACTGTGACGTGATACAATTTAATTGAACCGTGCGATTTGCTTGTGTCGACACCATATAGGACACTATGATCAAACCGAGTAAAGTCTTGTTCTAATGCTGAAATTAATGTAGCCAACACCGTAATCGGCCAGATTCGGTTTTCATGATACAATATCAAATCAAGGCAACTCCCGTACGCCTGCTAGATTTTACATTTCACATCGATGCATTCTTTACCTAAATTTCATTGAATTAAAAAATTGATTAGTTGAATAATCACAATTTGCACATGTGGTATTGTTGCTTTTTCTGGTATTCATACAGTGTTTTCTGACAACAATGGTCCTTTACACTAGGCCGCATACAGAACGCTAACGTGAACCTCGCGTTCACACCATCCGTAGCTTATATAGTGGTAGGCCTACATTTTGAAGTTTGCTCTACTCTACAATCTCTACATAATCAACTATATAAGGCTAATATCAAATAATTATGCATTTAATAACAGGTGCTAAAACAAAAAAGGCCTTCATTGCAGCCCACAACCCTTATGCACGATTTTGAATTGGCAGCCATTCGGGCATTCTCTGATGAATTTCCGAATGTGAAAATTACGGGGTGCCTGTTTCATCTCAGCCAAAGTGTACAAAGAAAGGTGCAGGAGTTAGGATTGAAAACTCAATATCTATCTGATCGCGACTTCTCCATTCAGGCAAGCCTTTGTATAGCCAATGACGTTATCGCTAAGTGATAATGACTTGAGGTTTTGTTACAGGTAAAGTCCCTGACGGCCCTGGCTTTTATGCCGGAGTCAGACGTAGAACGTTGCTTTGGTATATTGACTTCCTCTGGCAATGGCTGGCCAACTATTGCCGACGGTCATATACACAACGATTAGGGATTTGAGGATTAAATTATGTATTCGTAAATGTTCTATCTGTGAAGTGTATGTATCTTCCTCATTTCTTTACATAACATGATGAAATCCTGAAAATTCAATTCTGTATTCTAAGGCATCGAGATTTTGTGGAATGATCATGGATAGGTGACTTTTTTCAGAGGTGGGTGATGTATGCAACGTTGCTACTGAAGTAGTGGAAGTATTGCTACAATGATTTACTCAGGTTCAAATAGAAGTAGCGAAAATATAAATGTGTATAGTACTTTTAAAAAGTTCTAAAAGTAGATTTGGTTGTTCGCTCGGAGTCAGTTGGAAATAGTCACTTTTGAAATTGCAGGGTTAAGCTTAGTGACTACCGCAAAATGGCCATTGAATATGTGTGTTCTATTTTCAAAAACCTTCAAAACTCAGGAGATCTAGATATCCCCAGAAAAAAACAAGTTGTGATGTTTTTGTTTGGTGAGTAGTATGAAAACACAATCACCCGCGGAAGTAGGCAAACCTACTCGAGTACTCAAAATAACTAGAATTACTCCTTTAAAAACTACGTCTGCTTGATATTTAATTATATATGATGTTATTGATGTAGGAATATGATGGAAAAGCGACACCTCAAGTTGGAATGAAGGTTGTGTCACTTGCAACAAAGGTTGAACGTCCGCGACTGTGTGAACATAAGCCTCGTTGGTCGTCACAAGGCTACATCACGGGGATTGCGTATAATTGCGAGTCGTCAATGTGTGAATTGGATTTACGATACGCGCATGACGCGCGAAATTTATCTTGTGAACTAGGTGTACGACTGTACGAAGTACGTGTACGTGAATCAACGTTTATATGACAGCGGTCCGCTAGCATAATCAGAAGAAAAATGCCAGACGCGTTAAAGCTATTCAACACGTTAACGCAAATTGCCACTGATAAATATACCCAATGAATTATATATCATCGCTAGTTCCTCAAAGAAGTATTGCTGAGGAAGCCTTTGTTTACAGCACAACTGTGTATGCGATGAAGCGTGACCAGGAACACGCTGAAACGCAGAGCTCACGGTAGTTTCCAATCATTGTATATATATCATTGGTCTTTACTTACTAGGAATTTGCCTGCTTCACAATATAGGGTCAAGGGTCAAATCCTGGTTTTAAAATTGCCATATGTTGAAATCAGTGATGCGTAACGTTATTTTCAAACTTATCTGGCGCAATTCTATTTAAACCAAAATTCACGAACAAGGTGTCATATGAAAGCTGCTGCCAATTAGAATACAATAAACTTGGTTGTAATATTGATATTTGACCACAGCATAGTGTAAAATATGATTTGGTACTCAGTGAAAAATAGCACAATTTCTCATAAATATTAAATGTAAAATTCTAACTATCTGATTTTGCGTTTAGTAGATACTTGTTGCCATGCTCAGAGAGTAATCTTATTAATTGGATATGTTCATTATGCTTGCAAGGGAACTTATGGGTTACCTTTCAAACGATATTTAGACTTTCTGTATGACAGGTAGTGAGTTATTCCATGTTTTATCCATGCTAAACAGTATATTTTATGACTACAAGTTCATTGTTTGCTCTATATCCTATGCCTATATTATGAGTAATATTGATACGATTGTTGGTCTACGTAACGTGTCAAAATGTCATCATAAGATTTACTGTTGCATGTGATGTCAGTCAAAATTCCAATCACGTACACCGAGTCATGTATGCATATTATTGCCTATTTAATGTCTTGCCAATCCGTGTAGGATATCTCTGATGATCTGCAATCTTTCGATTGATGTTAATCAGTAGACATGGCATAAATAATTTGAAATAGCTATGAGTTGTTGAGTAATAGTGCTGTCTTGTTGTTCAGATACAATCAGGTTTTATGCTATTTACAATGAACGCGATAGAATCCTGCAGTGTTGGAATACTATTAGATGAACCCAGCGAGTGCCATAAGCTAACATTTGTGACCAAGAAATCACTAGTTTCATGTAAAGAATTGGATGTTGAGGAAAGAGAGAAACTTCTACACAGAGCAAATTTAATCAGCGAAGAGGGGAAAGTTGAGACAATATGTGGACACCACAAAGCACTGATGATAGACCAGTATGAAGCATTGCAGGTAACTTGTTGTGACCCCTTGAAGTGTCATAGAAGGAAAATTAGAAAGAACATCCATGCCATAACACTTGAGCAGACAAAGGCTTTACAGAAGCAGATGGTAACAGTTGTTCCAGGAAAGAAAGTTTGTAATAACTGCAATATTAAGTTGAAAGCAATGTGTGCGCAAATCTGTGACTCTTCTAATGGTGAAGATAGTGAGGAAAATGGTGAAGATGGTGAGGAAGAATGTTCAATTGATCAGGTATCAAGTTTTGTATTGAATTCAAGTTTGAACGAAATTGGAGTGTCCCCCTTGAAACTGCATGGTATGGCCAAAGATCGACGCTCTCAGTACGGCAAAAGAAAATTATTGAAGATTAGAAACAGAATGACAAAAAAAATTGCAACTGCACTAGACCTCTCAATAGATGAGGTCAGTGAGGAGAGTTATTCCAACAGATCATTGGAACAAAAAGCTAATGATCTGGATATCTTAATGGGAGAAATTTTTGCCAAGATAAATCATACTGATACAACAAGAGCAGAGAAAATCCAACTACTGACATTAGCTCCAAATTCGTGGAATAAAAAAGAAATATCTGAGTATTTTGGTGTCCCATATTGTTTAGTGACTGCTGCTAAAAGCATACTCGGGGAAATGGTATTTTGAGTAAACCACCACCAAGAAAGAGAAAGGCTTTAAGTCAGTCAATAAAAGAAACAATCTCAGAATTTTACTGCAATGATGATAATTCAAGAACAATGCCTGGAATTCGGGATAAGGTCTCAGTTAAAAGAAACGTATATCAGCAGAAAAAATTGATTTTATGTACCTTGAAAGAGCTGTATCAGCTATTTCGAGAGAAGCACAATGACCTCAAAGTTGGATTTTCAACCTTTGCAGCTTTAAGGCCAAAATGGTGTGTATTGGCAGGATCCTCAGGTACACATTCAGTTTGCGTGTGTACAATACACCAGAATGTGATATTGATGATGAAATCAGCACAATTTGAGGAGAGTTACCATGAGTTGATCAGCATGATGGTGTGTGATACAAAGAGCAATGACTGTATGTTGCAACGTTGTTCTCATTGCCCAGGCCCCAAAGTAGTTGAGGAATATATAAAAAGGAAATTTGAAGATTTCAATGAACCAATTACATTCAATCAGTGGACAGCCACTGACAGAACAGAGTTGGTTTATAGGGTACTTCCTGTGACTGAGTTTATTGCGGTGCTCATGACTAAACTGATCAAACTCTTACCGCATTCCTTCATTGCAAAACAACAGGCGACTTTTCTTAAACTGCGCAAGGAGACATTGGAGGAAGGATCTGTAGTTATCTTGATGGACTTCAGTGAAAACCATTCATTTCATGTCCAAGACGAGGCCCAAGGATATCACTGGTCTCATAGTAATTGTACTGTGCATCCAGTGGTATGCTACTATGTCAAAAATGGCGAGCTGCAGCATTTGTCGCTTTGTTTTTTTTTCAAGCGACTTGCGCCACGATGTAGCCATGGTTTATGAAATTCAAAGTGAAACGATAAGCTTTTTGAAAAATTCATTGCCATCTGTAACAAAAGTGGAATATTTTACCGATGGTTGCGCTGCGCAATATAAAATTTAAAAAACTTCATCAATTTGTGCTGGCACGAAGAGGACTTCGGTGTGAAAGCGGAATGGTCCTTTTTCGCAACTAGTCACGGCAAATCCGTTTGCGATGGAATAGGAGGTACAGTGAAAAGATCAGCCACTTTGGAAAGTCTTCGACGACGGCCATACGATGCCCAAATTCTGAATGTTCAAGAAATGATGAAGTACTGCAAAACTGCAATTCCCAGCATCTATTTCAAAGAGCTTCCAGAAACAGACCTCCAAATTACAAGAGAACAATTGAAAAAAAGATTTGCTCTTGGTAGCACCATCAAAGGAACCAGATCCTTTCATAATTTTCGGCCAATATCTAATTGCAAAGTTGCCATGAAACGCATAAATTTTGTTGCCATGAAACGCATAAATTTTGATGAGAAGGACAGTTTAATTTTTGATTTTTCACAGCCTAAATGTCACCCATGTGTTGATGGCATCAAGCAGGGCAGTTATGCATCTGTTATTTATGACAATGACTGGTTCATTGGATATATCACCGAAGTGGATAATGCAAATGATGATGCTAAAGTAAAATTTATGCATCCAAAAGGGCCTTCGGTCTCATTCAGATTTCCTGAATATGAAGATGTATGTTGGGTTCCTTATGCTCATATCTTGTGTATCGTCGAACCTCCAACCTTGGCAACATTAAGGGGCCAGTACAAATTATCAAATGGCACCCTTCAGCAAATTCAATCTGCATTTGCCAAGTTCCTACATACTCCGAAATGCACCGAAAAAACGTCAAGTGCATAATATGGACAGTATATATTGAAATAATTTGAAAATGTGTTCTGATGTTTAATATTGGTATTCAAAACTGATTATTGATATGCTTTCTACTTACTGTTCGACTTTCTTGTTCATTAACAATCGCCCCACACTACACAGATTGGTTTTTGATGCAGCTAATCTACTCTTTTCGTTTTCAGAATGTCTGGTGAATATTTATCCGTATCCGTGTTTCAGCCAAGTGATATGATCTTTAATCAACATGACAGCCATTTCAAAATAAGTTTTCTAGTAAATATTGTATGATCAGAGATCGGTGGCAATCAGGCAGTTTAGACACAGAAAGATATCTGGAAAAAACTCTAAACGCTAGAAAAAAATGAAAAATTTAAACATATCTTTTCAATGAAGTATTGAGATGATTGGCAGTCAAATATCACATTCAATATCAATTCAGCAGTGTTCTACTCTTTTCAAGCTTTCATTCAACACCTTTCTCGAAAAAATCGGTTTAAATAGAATTACGCTAGGCAAAGTTGAATATTTGTTATGCATGACTGATTTTGAAAACATGATGACTTTAAATTGACATTTGACCTCTAAACCCTAGTCGTAAAGTTAAAAAGTTAGGTCTATCACAATAAGCATATATAAAATTTCTTACTACAGAAATTTGAGTCTGTCTGGCTGCAATTTTATCACTATAATGTCAATTCCAATTAGACATAGGTTTCAAGCAGTATAGCATCACGGCCGAGTGAGCACAAAGTGTCATTTTTCAAATTGCAATAACTCTGCAGCGAATTGTCCGATTTTCTTGAAACAAAGTTTGTTATGCTCAAAATTTCATACCCTATCCATGTGAAAATTTTCAATTGGATCTAAAACTGTAGTGGAGACGGGCGTTTGCATGTTGAGAGGGAATTACTCCAGTTAATTATACTCAGTCAGTCATTACTCGCAGCGATTGCTCCAGTCCAACTCGCCGTCGAGTTGTAACAGTTCTGTGAAGGACTGAATGTGTCATAACAAGGACAGCCTTGTTGGAAGTGAAATGCCCATACAATGGCCGGAGTAGCCATATCACAGTAGCTTCAATCAAGTTATTCCCATTTCTTGCAATCAAAAATTAGAATATTGAGCTGAAAAGAAACCACAATTATTATTACCAAATACAAGGCCAACTCGGATTGTCAGATAGAAACTGTTGCTATTTCGTTGTTAACACTTTCAATGATTTATTTATAGAAAAAATTACACTTGATAAACATTTCTTTGAGAATAATTGGAGGCCCTTCCATTCAGCAGAGGCCCATCCATTCAGCAAAGTTTCTGTGTTAGGATTGGTTTTATATTCTATCAATATTTAGTTTATTAAAACCATTGCTGTGTTTACCTATTGTTTGTGAATTAATGGAGCGAAGCCACATTAAAGGCTTAAGATTTCTTTTTAGCAGTCTGAAGTGCAGTCTTTACACAAGTCGCGTCACTTCATGCTTCGAGTTATGAGAGTAATTTCTATTCACCTGAGAAAACAAAATAACAGAAAATCACTAGAGCTAAAATTCTTAGAAACAACTCAAATATGAAAGTATATGCTAGGCGTTTTCCTCTACAATACATTTCCTCAAATTCACAAGCGAGAATACGATATACACAATCTGCGAACACAGTCTAAGCCAGGGGTGGGCAAACTACGGCCCGCGGGCTCCATGCGGCCCGCGAGAGTCTAAAAAAACTAATTAAATATATTGATAAAATGCGTACTAAAAATCTAATTAATGCAGGGATTTATACTTTTTTAGTATATTTCACCATGATAATTCTACGGCAGTGGTTCTCAGACTGGGTGGGGGGCACGACCCCTTGTGGGCGTGAAAGCGTCTGAAGGGGGCGCGAAGTTGAGCTCAACTTGAATTTTTTCTGCTGCTGCAATTTGTGAAAATGTAATAAGCTTCCATCAAGTACGTATGTAGACCAGGCGGGGGCATAGAATGTAGAAGGACAAGAAGTGCGAGGTCATTGTGTCGTCATTTCATTGTTACGTAGGACGTCCGTCATTTTGGTCCTGAAGCTGCAGTTGTCTATCGTTGATTTGCCTATTACCCCGCTCTTCAGTTGTATTGAAATTGACTTTTCGAACGATTTCTCCCTCTTTATTCATAAAATCCAAGTAATACTGTTTAATTTGTAATCTTACTATTTTTCTGAAACGAACGCTAACCAGAGAATATACCCAAATTAAAAAGCAGGTTCGTTAGAATAAGTTCAAGATTGGTTTCATCACAACACTCACTACAATAATACATTTAGTGTTTGAGTGATATTAAATGTAATATTACAATAGATGTTGTGATAAATAAATTAAAAAGCATTGCAATACAACATAAACAACAATCATATAAATTAGTTCGAATATAATGGCAGCATAACGCTAACAAAGGTACAGTAGGACTAAAGTCATAATAAACATCACCATAAAAATAATACAATAATAATAATAGCTTTCAATACAACATCCATTGCAGTAAAATATTTATTCAACTCGAAGACTTTTCGGATGCCTCTTTTCAAGAGTTAACGGCACACTGAAGGGATTTAAGAAGAATGAAAAGCAAAACCAGAAAATCAAAGTATGACGCAACAATCAGAAATTACATACTATGAAGTCCGCAATGTAACAATGGCAACAATAAAAAAACTTCGAACTGTACGGTACTATAGTAACATTATGGAATGTAAACGTGGAATGGCAGCGACCGATTTTGCAGCTTCGTTCCGCTTCGCTGAAGCTTTACTCAGACTTATTTTACGGCCGCTACTGTAGAATTTCTGGCAATCCAAAAGTTGTCTTCCAGAGCTCAGAATTAACTGAATCCGGTCTTGATCGAAAGCTACTGTCGCACTGATTTCGAAAATATCAATCAAAATATGGTGAAGCACCGTACTGAGATGAAAAACCACCCTCAACATCTAAAATCTGCATTGTTCAGAACAATCGGATGACCGCAAAACAATGACCATAACAATGACCCATTGCGGCTCTTCGATTGTTCGGACAATGCCGATAATTCAGACTTGGAGGGCGAATTCTAAGCGGTTCAGTGCCTGATGATATTTTTATTTACATTTTCGGAATCAGTGCGACAGTAGCTTTCGATCAAGACCAGATTCAGTAAATTCTGAGCTCTGGAAGACAACTTTTGGATTGCCAGAAATCCTACAGTAGCTGCCGTAAAATAAGTCTGAGTAAAGCTTCAGTGAAGCGGAACGAAGCTGCAAAATCGGTCGCTGCCGTTCCACGTTTACATTCTATAGTAACATAGCTATTGGAAACTGAACAATAACAAATACGAATTTCCCATTAGTGCGTTCTAATTCGTGTTTGTTATCGTTTAGTTACCAATTGCTATGTGCACACTTATCTTTAAAGTGAAAAGGTCCTTCCATGTAACGATAAAACAAACAGCAGCTTCGTTTACCCGTATTTATTTCTAATCATACAATTTTTGATAAATCTCATTTTTTCGCGCATCTGCTGAAACTTCAGGCAACACTCGCTCTTGTAGCCGTGTGCAATTTTGCTCAGCAGACGACCATTTTTTTCGTAAAACGCACGCAGTCGATCGTCGTTAAGCAGTCTTATGACTTGCTGCTTTGTAAACGGGACTTGGTACCTCTGGCGTTTGCAAATGGTGATCACGAGACCTTCAACTCCATCGTCTGCGCGTTTGAATATTCAGACCATAATAGCGTTTTGAGATTGAAGATATCACTTTATCCTTTATTACAATTAATGCCGAGAGCACTGTTCGTTGCCGTTGTAGATTCTCTTGCCGTGCTTCGATCGCTCGACGGAAGGTTGTCGTCCTCTGTTTCCGGAGTTTTCGGAATACCGGTTGTTGATTCACACGAATCTTGATGCGTAACTGGTTTTGAATCGATTGCGTATTAATTTTAGTCGACTGCACACACGTTGAGTTGATCCGCGTTTTGACGCGGCCAAATCCGAATATATGCTCTCGAGTTGGCTGTACAAGTGGACATGGCCGTCGCGAGTAATTTTCTGCAAACAATCGATCCAGCGACCGCCTACCGAGCTCTCCCGATCCCATCGTAATGTTGACAGGCCACTTCCGTGCTGTGCGAAGAGGGGATCGATACCTGATTTTGACCCACCTCTTCAACCGAGCTGCCAAAGTCGCGACGATTTTACGTAGGTGCTGGTACGTCAGTGCCACGTCGCCGCGGTGGAGATATTCGATAACGAGCGCGGAAAGATTTTTGTACGGCTCGCCGTTTGAGTTTCTAAGCGCGACTTTTTCCTGTGCGAATCGAAACTCGCGTTGCTTTGCTGGCAAATCTGAATGGACAACAGGTCGTACATCGTTTCGTAACACGTCGGCGACTTTGTAACGCTTACTTAAATCGCCCGTAGTCACGTTGGCCCATAACGAACAGGCCCTGCTGCGAGCGGGATTTGTTCTGGTCGACTTGAACCACTCAACTCGTAGGTAATCTTATAGCTGGCGACCAGAGCGCAAAATTTATTTAAACCGGTCTCAATCGAAAGATATTTTCACGCTGATTCCGAAAATATAAATTAAAATCTGGTCAGCGCACTGGAACCTCCCCAAAATCCACCTCAAAGTTCGAAATTTTCATTGTTCCGAACAATAGGGGCGCCTGAGCTGAATGGTCGATTAACGCCTCGTACTCATTGTGACGCCATTGAGCGTCTCGGCGAAGTCGAACCGTGTTCTCCGTGACTCTCGGAGTATTTAGCGTCGTATCAATCGCCGTAACGCGAATATGTCCCAATCAGAGTAGTTTTCTTCGTACTGCTTTTACAGATTTCGATAAATGCATATGATTGCACTGAAGACTACGCATATCAACTTAACATTTACTGGTAATGCTTAATATAACAGGCCATTTCGCGTCGTATCAATCACTGTAAACGAATAGGCTACTGTATAATTACGATGCGCATTTACAAATTTAGCAAAATACAAATCAGAGCACACCAGTTCTTATCGTGTTAATTTACGAAACATTTCTATCCTCATAATTTGGTAAAACCCATTATGAAACAGTTCGTACATTCGGTCGCAATGCTTTTCAACCTTATGCAGATAAAATTGTGCTCTACGTTTTCTGATGAAGTTTCGTCGTCTGGATCTATTAGTAAAAATATGTCGGACTTACGTCACCCCACGAAATTATTTTTTCAGTTTGAATTTTGAGTTGTTCCATTGTCAAGCTCACATTTTAATTTGTGTTTTCGGAATCAGTCCGACACTAACTTCTGATTACCACAAGCTGAAGGACTACCATTTATACGCTGCTTTTAGCCGGCTGTTGTGTACACTGTGCACTGTGCCGCCTCATTTTGCCGCCCCTGGCGCAGAGCCCTAGCCACCCAGTCGCTGCTACGCCACTGACCTTCACTATCACGTATTTCACCCAGGGGCGTATACACCATTTCTCCCTCAGAGTCGGGCTATACTACATCCTCTCCTAATTTTCATGCTGACCAAGTCTTGGCACTACCTACGACGTTGTATCTTGAAAAGAAGCTCGATACCTATATGCTTTTCTATTATTCGTCCTTAATTGCCTGCGAAACCCCAATTTAACGCAGGCGAAACCTGACTTTGGTTTAAATTTTATTCGTCAACAATAAAAACATAAGGTTGCAATGCGATAAAATCGAATAAACGTTGCAATCGGTTGCTCTGCTGAGATAGGGTTACCATATTTTGGAAATCTGAAAAGAGGACACTTTTTCAAAAAAAGGTCAACTTTCCGGCCATCAGCTTCTGAAAAAGCCGCCGGAGCGTTACTTCAGTGCTTATTTACTGTATCTCAGTCGAATTTTACCCTATATTTAACCAAAAAAAAGGTAGCCCTGAAAAGGGCTGTTTGTGACAAGGTAGCCCCGAAAAGGGCTGTTTTACGACCGCCGCGTAGGGAGATAGGAGCTTTCGTACCAGTCGGCTATCATATTACCAACCACTTCACGCTGGATATTCATGGGCAATCCACTCTAGCAATCTATTGTAGACTTTCCAGCGGCCCCGGTCAGGGAACGAAACCATATTTCTGCCAAATGCGAGGGAAACAAGTAAACAACGCAGGGGAAGTTCCTCGCATAATGCGCAGAAGCTTGTCTTTGACCGGGCGCCACGATGTTTCAATACATTGTGCACGGGCACCTGTATCAGGCGAAACGAAATAATTGGTGTGGTTCACAGTGTAGTGATGGTATCCGATTCTGTTGAGACCATTGTAGCCTCCCCATTCATCGGTCTGAATGATTGTACCCAGCTCTACCTCGGCAAGAATCAAGTCATGGAGAGTTCGTTTATCCCGCCACTGGGAAGAGCCGAAGCTCTTTTGCCTTTCGGATTTCCTCATTACGACTGTTATAAGAAATGGAAATTTGGCGCATTCCCACAACCCATGGAGCCCTCTGACCCGGCGTCTATTGGTTGCCAGAACCAACACCAATGTTGGGATTTCTGCTTGGTCCAGGATCACTTTCTAGATCCGGACCAACTCCAGAATTCCCGTCACTCTCAACATCGCTTACCCCGGAAGTCCCATCATCTCCATCGTCAGCAACTCCATCGCTACTCTCTGTCTGGTAGTCCCCACGTAAAAACCTACTACGATGAGCTCTCCGCTTCCCTCGAATAAGGGATTCGTCGATTTCCACTACGATCCCGACTCCTCCCAATTTCTCGCGTCGCTGAAAACCTGCTAGGCAGATTTCCCGATAGAAATTGCGCCAGTCGACGATGCTAGCCTCAGTTAGGCCAAGAGATGTTGTAGTGTCCACGCCCAATCTATCCATCGACCAGTGGAAGATAATCTGCATCACCTTCTGGTAGCTGAGTTTGTGTTGGCACGGTTCTGCTTGTCTATGTATGCAAAAAACGTCTCGGTTCTAGGAGAGACATAAGTGCTGCAGGCATTACAGCGAATGACCATGATGGAATCAGGATTCTCCCCTTGCTCCTCGCACTCTCTTGCAGACGCGGCGGTCAGACTCCTTGCTCGTGTTGCCCATCGCAGTTTGCCTCGCTTTCTTCAGCGGGTGTTCGGACACCTTGAGAAAGACTCTGGCGTGCGTATCAGTCCCTTAGTGACAAAGAACTCTTTCAAAAGGGTATCGTTGAGTAAAACTTATAGAGTTTTGGCTCGCTCATCCTTGTTGCGCTGTGAAGCAGAAATGGAACTCCACGTGTAGTTTTTGTGGAATACATACAAAAATATGAATGGAGCTCATTGTTATGTCACTGCGATTTACGAAGCCGTGGGTGTCCCTGAGGGACCTGGAGTCAAACATTGAGAGTTTTATCAATCTCATTATGACATGTAATCTCATTGGATATCAAGCCGAGTATGATGCGACTATGTAACTTCCTATTAAACACACATCCGGTGATCATCAATTCATCAGCCTCGCACCTTCAACCAAGTTATTCGAGTGGTATCCAAAATAATACACAAAATATCCTTAAATGCTGACTTTGCATATGAATTCTTTGACAATATTTATTTCATAATCTGAAATTTTTTGGTACACGGCCGTAGTCTATAGAAAGTATTCGAAAGTCGGCATCATTCTGGAATGCTTTTTAATTTGTCGTGAATTAACTATTGAGGTTAGTGATAACTTTTAATATGATATTATAATCATCTCATCGTCGTTTTATAATTACAACTTACAATAAACCGCTGTAGGCTACAGTATAACCTTGTATTACACCAGGGGTCGCCAACTCAAAACGGGTTGCGGGCCACTTTTCAAATTTCGTAGAGGCCGCGGGCCGCATTTCGAGATAAAATAGGCCGCAGTCCAACAACCACGTTTTTGAATCTTGAAATCAGTAGGGGGGATTTGGTACCGATGAGACACTGGGACCGAAAATGCTTGAAAAATTCTCTGTAATAATCCCATGATTACAGTACGTGACTTTGTTTACAATGGCATGCTGGAAGAATCTTCCCTCACATGCAAAAAACTTCAACATGCGTGAGTTATTGGGTCTGTGACAAATGATTTACGCTTTAGTGGGTGTAAAAGAAATTTGGATCGACAGATACATTTTTCTATATCACCTTCCAGACTAGCAAACCCACTAAGCACTAAACAAGGAGGAACCATATGCAACAAAGTGATAAATAAAAACCCGTAGATGCATCATCACTACGCTCGTAGTACTAGGATTACCACGCGACCCGCAAAAAATTGTACGATATCGGTAACTTTAGCTTTACAATCCTTTGTCGGGTATTGGTTAATAGGCATCATAACACTGGGTTAATATGATGACATAACATCTAGGAGCCATCTCTGGGTTAGCCAAGGTTGCTGATTTCTTTTTTATTGGCTTCGCGCCACCCTTTTTGTGCTTTCACGTCTCCCAGCTCGAGAATCACTGCACTGAAATGTATATGCAACAGTACAAAGCTTATTTTCTTGGTAGGTGTGCAGGTAAAATGCAGCTTTATGTTGAGTGGAGCTTGCAGTTTTTCTGAACTTCGCCCTCCCTTGACCGAATGTTTCGTGATTTTGACATAAAGACTGACCTCAATTAAAATCCTTAATCTCGACGACTTGATCGACAAAAACTGAAAGGGTGGGTTTACCCCTAAATCGAGTGTGCGAATATTTAGTGCTCTAAATTATAAACCTTCATGGATTTTCAGTTTGACTTTTTTGGCATGCGCGTTAATACTTTATGCGGGTGGTAGATATTATTATTAGTATAGGTAAAAACATTGGCATGAGTGGCGCTTATCACAACTGAAGGCTTTTTGCGCCACGGACAGAAACAAGTTAAACGCTACAGAAAGTTCATAATATATAACTGAGATAGGTAGGCCTACACATGTGCACATAAAAAGGTTTTACAATATTCCTCGAGTCGATCTAACACAGTGGTTCTTAACCTTTTTTCCTCCAGCGCCCCCTTTCAAAAATTATCGTGCTCCAGCGCCCCCCAACCTCATATTGTAAGGAATGTAATAAAGACAATGAGTAAGAGGGAGGGCCGTAACAGCACTTCGTCAACCCCCCTAAAAACGATTGCCTTGCGCACCCATAGCGTGATAAACCAAACTTCTGAAGGCTTTGCCCCCAAGAACCCCGTAGCGTGATTTCGATGGTCAGCAAAGTTTGTTAGGTCTGGTCGCCCTAGGTACCAAAATTTTCTATAATGCATGAATGAATAGGTGGTATTTACATATATAAGTCGCCATAAACTTTTTATCCTCTCAGCACACGTAATCAGATTTACCGGTATTGCGGAGTGAGCTGTTGTATGGCAAAATAAAGGGCATGTAATTAATAATTAAACATATTTGGGCGTGCCCGTAGGTACAATTAATTCGTTACCGGGGCTGTAACAGCACTTCGTCAGCCCCCCCCCAAAAAAACCGTTGGTCTTGGGCCCCATCGGGTGATAAACCAAACTTCCGAGGGGGTTTCGCCCCCAGACCCCCTTTCGGCTATCCGCTATTTTCTGAAACTAGTCATCTACATTTGGTGTCCATTTACTGAGGCAGCTATTCTCGCCTAGACGCGCGAAGCGCGAAAAATTTCACTAATTAATGATTGAATTGGTCAATATGATCGGGAATTGCATGTATATTGAGATCAATTTTTATCCTCTCTCTGCTCGCGTAAACAGATTTACTGGTAAAGCTGAGTGATGTGTGATTGAAAAGGTAGGACCCCTCAATAATAATTACACATCTTCGGGCGTATACCCATTGGCAGGAACGAAACGGCACTTCGTCAGGCCCCCCGAAAAAACTTGGGTCTTGGGATCCCATAGGGTGATAAACCGACCCCCCCCCCCCCCCCCCATCACGTCGTTCGCTTTTGCCAGGAATCAGATGTACTGTTTAGCGAGCCAGTGCGAAGCGCGAAAACTTTCGATAATTCATAATATAATCGGTCAGTAAGAATTGCATATATATTGCTATCAATTTCTTGTCCTCTCTGCTCACGTTACCAGATTTACCGGTAGAGCTGAGTGAGGTGCAATGCTCCCTCTAAGTTGCGCACGTGCGCAGTGCACGGTCTCTGCGCACAAAAATCTACGTTGCGCACAACAAATCCGAAGTTATGACCTTTTTTTTAGTCGTTACGCACTGTTGTCCAAGGGTCAGCGCAGACTGTGCGCAGACTCATTAAAACTTAGAGCGAACATTGTGAGGTGTCTTGGAAACTGTAGGGCCCGTAACTGATAATTAAACATATTCGGGCGGACGAAGCCGTTGGTATGACTTCGTTGCATGACGTTATTTCGTGACCTCCTGTCTGCTATATCAAAAAATATAGAATCGCCAAACAGGGATATCGCCCAACAGGAATATCTAGTTTTAGATATCCCTGTCGCCCAATCGTACTAAACTAAAAGACGCACACGATTTCAGAGTGGTATTTCCTCACTTGCATATAATTTTCCCCTGCCAGATGGAATTCGTCTTCTGGGGTTCAGATTGCCAAGGCAGGAACATTCGGTGCCATCAGTCATTCAGGCGCCCATGGACAATTAAACCTATATGTCTTTTGTAGGCTATATATAACGAAGTTTTCGGTGTTGATTTACTCTGAATACTCATTAGGGATATGTCCTACCACCACATCATCTACTGCGAAGCCATTTTTCTCCAGCGCCCCCCATACCGCCCCCCTGAACCCAGCGCCCCCCATATCGCCCCCTGAGCGTTTCCGCCCCCTTCAAAATCGTCAGCGCCCCTTAGGGGGCGCTGGAGGCAAGGTTAAGAACCACTGATCTAACATATTCAACAACATATGGCAGTACTTGTGGATCAGTCAGTAGGGTTCGCATGTCGAAATTTACATTCTTCGACTCTGCATGGCGTCGTAAGCGTTCTCTTTGATAGCGGTATTTTCTATGATGAGTCATATAGTAATCGTGAGCACTGATTGACTTGTTTTACGAATAAGGGATTTGGACGTGTCTTCAAAAGTTTGAGAAACACTGTTCTAAAGTAAATATTTCCTACAGCCCGATCTCAAGGCCCACGCAGTTTAAAAGGTTTCAACTGCTAAACATCATAGAACTCCTAAACGAAATTGACATAATTTAGATCACGAGTATGATTTCACATTGGCCACATCAGTCACATTGCCTTTATTTTGAATCTGGATTACGCATGCCAGGTACGTATAGGCCAGAGGTCTCAAACTCAAATGTGCTCGCGGGCCATTTCCTAGTTTTTGATGACGCGGCGGGCCGCAGCATCAATAATCGGGATATTCAATGTATAGGTTCTAACTAGGCCTTATTTGACGGGTCCTTGCAGACAGGCATTCCATAAACATCATGGAAATGTGATTTACTATTGCATTATTCACGCTTGACCCGAAATAAAATCACATTTTCAAATATTTGAATAGTTTTTTTGTGCGTGGCATAATTTATCTAATTAATAAGTTATAGACATAATACGAGAGGATGCATCATGACATCGTAAAACTGTCGGGTTATAATAGTGCAGCTACACTCTAAATTCCAAGCGTTACATTAAAACACAATATGACTTTTTTCCATCTCTCGAGATGCGTGAATGTGAAGTAAACACCGGCATAGCGAGAGAGCGACGTCTGTTTTCGCGTGAGTGACATAAAGGTGAGATAAATCGAGCTCATTCCTCATTTTCCTCTTCTCGTAATATTACGTCACAAACGATGTGGTATCGCACGCTCGATGGTGTGACAATCGCGAGAAGAGTGAGAACGTTCACAGAATTGTCCGTTGAGTGAAGTTGGCTGCTAGAGTTATTCGTAGTTGGACGCCATGGATTTAAAATTGGCCGATTTTCTGCTAGGACACGGTATAGAGCAGAGACACATCGACTTATTGAACGGTAAGTGTTACGTATATCGATCACGCAAATCATAGAAAGCTATATTGATGTAGGTTCTCTTTGATAAGGTTATGCCAAATAGCGCCATTTTACATGTAAACAGCTCGACTATTATTTGCTAACGTGCAGCAATGTTTCTTGGTGGATTGTACGCTTTAGATACAGATGGTACAGCCTACAACTGTTCTTTAATTTTGTGTTGTACCGGTAACGTTGCATCATATGATACTTGCATCAACGTGCATACTTATGTATACATTTTACGAGAAGTGTAACGATAATGCCGAAAATATTTGTGTAATTTCTTGTTCTGCATCCAAGTATATATCCATCAAGAATTCTCAGCCTGTGATTCAAGGTTCCTACCACCATGTAAATCTTAATATTTCTACTTATTTTGTTCTAACATAAAAATGAAGTCATGTGCTGTTCTGGTGTAATGTACTGCAAAGACTGGTCTAGGTTCTTGTCAAAACAGCTACTCTGAATTCAATTGCGTTAAAACGTTTGTACAAACATCGGGGAGTATATTTTGCAAATACCGCCGCTTCAATGTATTGCATTTCGAGTCCAAATTCAATGCATTTGCCGTAGAAAGTAGTGATGCTGTTGAGTTCTGCAAATTTTCTGAGTTCACCTATCCATGGCCACAAATCAGTCACAAAATTGGTGACACACAGTATATTATTAGCAAGAATGTTGATCAGGTGTGGTGCTTTTGAAGCTTGTCCTGTTAAAGCTAGTGATGTGATTATTGTTTCATACGTTTGGGACTAAACAGTATATATTTTCTTTCAGAAAATGAAGTATGTAGCTCAGCTTTTGGATTACTGGTGGATGATGATTTTATTAAAATGAATTTCAAAGTGGGTGTCATGCGTCGTTTGATGAGCCTGAGAGATGTGAGTATATTGTTTCCATATTCATAGCTACGAATTTTCCATTGTAGAAAGTGAGTGATATTTATCGTCTAATCTTGTCTTGCAGAAGTGGTTGACGTCTATCGAACACAGCGAGATCAATGTAGTATCTCATGTTTATGCTCCAAATAGTGATTTTGAACATCCAATGACTTCTCAATCACAAGCTCTTGATGAGTGTAGAACTCATTAAAGTAATTATTGCATTCACCTTTACATGGAAGTATATTTTACAGAAAACTGAACTCACTCAGATGGAAAGAGAAGTTAGTACAGAGGACCCGCCTGTCTTGCCTACATCAAGTACTTGCGTTTCGGTGCGAACATTTGCAGAACCATATTCCATAGAATGCTCGCATAAATTGAGTACTATCACATTTTAGGCGGAAGAAGTTCAAACAAATCCAGGAAGTAGTGAACCCGGAATCGCAACTACCAGCAAGAAAATGACATTACCCAAATTCAGTGCCCATGTTGCATGCGCATTGCAACATGGAAGAGTTGTCAATTGTATAAATGCTGTTGTGGAGGAGTGTGCATACCATGTCTTATCACAAGGTGATATGACATCCAAAGGATAATATTCCGAATTCTCGAGACTGCTTTGTCAAAAGTATACATGCCTGCAATTTATTGGGCCTAATCACTGGGTAAGTGTATATTACAAGTTTCTCGACCTATAGTCATTTAACGAGTTTCTCAATTACAGACACATTTCTCGAAAAAACTCTCACAAAAGATACGAAACATTCGTCACAGGAAAAAGAAAACGATCAAGATACCATTATACACAATCGAAGGTAGCATCTATCATGGTCTCAATCAGTTCCTTGTTTTCGTAACCCTATGCTTTCCACCGTGGATACAATGATCGGTGCAATGTCTGGAGAAACGGTCAGTACCGTATACTAGATCATTTATCATTCACCTACCTACTGTCGAGTCATTTTCAATTCACCACCGAGTCAAGTTCAAGTCATCGAGCAGAGGGTCGAGTCCGAGTCATGGTATTATGACTTTAGTCTGAGTCCAAGTCATTGTTTTGACTGCTGAGTTTCCAGTTGAGGTCTTGTTAAACCCAATTTTTATTCAACCCAATTTTTATACCTGTTTGTTGATATCGAATGGTTCGCATTTATAACATACTAATTTTCCCCACTTTTAGGACTTTCTAGTCACATTTTCAAGTACCAGTACCAATAGACAAAACCCGAATAGTGTAGTTACTTTACTATTCTTCGAAATTACAATGAAGTCTTGGCCGGTTAAGTCTCGAGTCATGTGACCTGGTTCGAGTCATGTGCAATGACTCGAGTCCAAGTCAAGATACACAGATTGACTCAAGTCGGGTCATTTCCGTATTTTGAGAAAATGACTCGAGTCATCAGAAAATTGTAACTCGAATCGGACTAGAGTCATTACAACCGTCTGTTAAACTAACCTGATTTAAACCCAACTATATGGATGGAATCGGTATAATTTGCCTCGTTCCACCCATGGAATTGCATTGTAGTTCTTCATAATTACACATGAAAAAGTTTGCCAGGTAATATACGCGGAGTAGTATCAAACTTACTGCCATGAACGCTACGCCATTAGCTTTTATCTTGACGCTAGTAATATGTGCAAGAGCTCGTCGCCGACAAATATCTGAAGAAGTCTATCAGCAGTAGAAGTAAAGTTAATGTGAGCTGCATACGGCTCTGAGAGTCGCAGTTGGGAATCGCTGGTCTAAAAAGTTTGTGATCCTCTGATTTAGATCAAGTCAAGAAAACCGTAGCTAATATTTCCACTTATTACAATTGTATCAACCAAGTTATCCATTAAGATACATGGAGTTATGCACGTGACCTAATCATAACATTATTAAAATGATATTTTCCAGGAAGAAGATGAAAGTAAAGAGGTGAAAGGTCTCCTATTCCTCCAAAAAGGATTGACAGAAAGCGCTTAAAATCAACATCAAAGTTGCTCGCTATTGCAGTACAGCAGGTAATTATAGGTTAAAAATTTTGAGCCATGACATCTTGCTGAGTATTGTGGGTGAGAGGGCTGTCCAGAGGTGGTCCAAGTAGTCAGCCATGCTACAACAGTAGAATGGAGGAAATGCCGTAAATTTCACCCACCTTTTCAATTGCAAGGTGCATCTTTGTGACTAATGCCCAAGGCAGAACCTTCTTGAGTATACGGAAAAAGTGAAAGTATTTCGTTACTGATATTACTCTTAGCGTGTCATCAGTTAGTGTTAACTGTGTGTAAATAAGTCAGATCTCCAAGTTCTATTCTTATTAGCCAGTCTCTCAGCAATCTAGTTCGGTAATCGTGGTCATGATTTGATATTTTGACAACAGATAATATTGAACGCATTATTGAATGACTTATACATTCTTATTGTTTCAGGCACGTGATGTTAAAGTTGAATGCCTAAAACTGGACCCACCGCACCTACTTATCGCCATCCATGAGTCGGGAGTTCATCAGGGATGGGTGTTGGTGGATGATACCCTGCACAAAAGATCAAGGAATCCCAGGCATGGTCATTGACCTGATGTCTTGTTACTATGCCTGGGACCTTAAATATCCAAAATCATTTATGATCCTCGGATTTATTCAAAAGACACTTATCGGAGACGAAAAAAACGACTTTTTCAAATTGGCAAAGTACGTCGAATTTGAAAAAAAATACCGTGAGGCCTGTTTGTGAGAATTCAGATTATCCAATGGTATAGACAGACTTGGACAACTATATAATTCTAGAAATTATACTAAACGGAGTGAAATCTTTCTCTGCTCCAATTTCAATTCTAATCCAATTTTGGAAATGCTTCTCAGCTCTAATTATAATTATATTTGAACTAATTTCTGGTTTACCTGAAATTGCTGTAGGAGAAGAGCTGTATAGTTCGAAACCAGCTTTCTGAGACAGACATTTTCCATTCTAATGCTTAGGAGAATAAAATCTGACTTGATGTGTACTGACCTTGACTGAGTTTCAAAGTTTTACACTAATTAAGTAATTATAATTATAATCTAATTTGAAGAAAAAAAAGTCTTTATAAATAATGCCAATTCAAATCCAACATTTGAAAAAACAGTAGTAGATATAATTTTAATTCTAGTCCTATTCAGAAATACTAGCTATAATTCCAACTGTTTGAAAAAAACTAGTTTTAATTGTTGTCTAGTATTGAAAAAGGCTGTGTATGCATAATTCGAAACTAGTCTCAAAAAGTTGAAAATTTTCTAGTTGTCCGACTCTGGCTGTAAGGTTTGTAATAATGGCAATGTTGCCTAACATTCGAGCATAGATGCATTGTAGAATGACAGCCTAGCAAGCAGCACTTGAGCAGGTGTCTTAATGATTCGAAAATTATCCTAAATCTAACACTTACCAAACACAAGCCTTAACCTACATGCTCAAGTGTTTGAATCCCTCATGTCAGGTGTCGTCTCCTATTATGTCGCTTGCTCATCATATGTCCGTGTAACGTTTGTAATGTCATTGCACGTTGCACCTATGTTTCAAATGAGTTGGTGCTTTTTGCAATAAAATTCGTTTTCATTTCAAGTTTTGCGTCATTTTTGAACACGTCAGGGTTAGTTGTTTTCATTTCGAGCTCTGTGGCAATATTAAACACGACAGCGTTACCTAAAACGCAAAAAAGCGTGAAACGCAATCAGGCGGTAAAAATCGACTCACTTTTGGCGTTTTGTTTTCCGTCTCATAAACGCCAATGAAATTTAGAGTGTAGTGGACCTTTGACGTGCCACAATTTTATGTAGTATATTTTGAAATATACTGAAGATTGATCTGATATCAGAGCATTTGAGCGATGTAGCCTAATCCTGGTTTTGATAAAGTCGTGATAAATATAGGCTATTATTATTGTCATTGCCAAAGTCAAATTAAATCCGCGCTAGATTTTTCCTTCGATTATTACTGGAACATATCAATAACAACTTGAATATAATAATTATTGAGCCACAGTAAGAGCATTGCTTCCTTGCCTTTTTAGCGATCGTACCCCTTGTGCTTCCAAGGAGATTTCTCGTAGCGCCTGTCCATTTTCAACACAATTTCTGATAGTACCTATATTAAAATCAGAAAGCCCATTCACACAAGACTATTTTCCAGTTGAATAAATTGGCCAAGAAAATTATTCCACAGCATATAGGCCTAATTCCACAATGCATCTCGCACACCCTGATGTGGTGCTTCCTACCCCGATGGGGTTTACGGACCCTGGTTAAGAACCCTTGGAATAGAAATGCTTAATCGGCGAATAATTCATTGGTGTTACAGCTGTAGACCGTAGTATTACACTACTCGCCTAGGATAATAACATGGACAAAGAGAACAAACAACACCCAGCATGGAACCAACTATACGTCACGTGGGTCATAGAATGCCGAAGGTTGCCATACTGACCTGATTAGATAGTTATATACAATGTTCCCTCTAAGCTGCGCACGTGCGCAAATGCGCAGTGCTGAACCGGTCTCTGCGCACAGAAAATCTTAGCTGCGCACAAAAAAATCCGTAGGGATGACTTTTTTCTTTTTTTTAATCAGTGTTGGGATCAAGTCACTACCTTCGAGTCATTGCGCATTTTGACTCGAGTCAAGTCAAGTCAAGTCACGAGTCAAGTCACAATTCAAGTCAAGTTACCTTTTCGAAGTATGAGGAATGCTTACGTCATTGCATTTTGCTAGCTGTCTGAAATACAGATTGAGTGGCTATTGATTCTGGACCTATAAACGAATATAGAGTTAAATATAAACGCAAGAAGGCGCTTCATTGCTCGCATATACGTAGCAATGCTTAACTAGGTAAGTAATTGCATGGCCTCGGATTATAGTTACCAGCCAAAATAGAGAATAGAGACACGAATTGATAAGATGCAGTATATTACCGATTTACAAATTGATATGATACAATTCCAGCCTACTCCGATGGTTGAGGACTATATATACCTATATATGCGTTCAATTTCAATAAAACAGGAGGATTGGTTAAGTTAAGAACAGAGGAAAGAAAGAGACATTTTGCTATTAAATTTCCTTACTATACTAGTTTACGACAACGTAAGCTGTAAGCTCCGATCACTTCGTTTGCGATCAATTTATTTGTGACAGAACAATAGAGGCTGAGTAAAACGCACGATCATTGGCTCTCATGGATTACACCAGCGTTTCGCGTACAATCCAAACATATGCAAGATACAATGATTTTTATCGACATCGATTGCTTGATGACTCGAAATTGACTCGTGGATTTTGCTCCGAGTCACGAGTCAATCCACATTTTTGATACGCCGAGTCAAGTCAAGTCATTTTAGCAAAGTGACTCGAGTCAAGTCAAGTCATACGTAAAAGGTGACTCGAGTCATCCCAACACTGTTTTTAATTGTTGTTCTCCAAGGGACCGCGCAAGCGCGCAGACTCGTGAAAAATCAGAGGGAACATTTCCAGGGGCCAACAGGGTTATCGGTGAAGTCTGAAACCGAGGTACAAGTGGGGCCAGTAAAGGTAAATATTGCGCTCTGTGAAGAAATGATAATTTGCAATGACGTGCGCCTCACGAAAGAGATTTTTCTTTTAGTATGGTCTCGTACGCGTGAGCGATACTGATATCATTTCAGTAGCACAATCTTTTCTGGGAATGGCGAAATAACATGGTTTAACTAAATAACAATGGGCTAGCGCGAAGTTAATCTGCGAGAAACTAACGAATAGTCTTCTCCGTGTGGCATGAACATTGCGTAAGATTTACTGTACAATTACATGCCGTGAATTTTCAAAGTCATCACTTTCATTAGGCAAATCTGATCACGTATGGTGATATGGGATAATATGCAGAATATGCAAGTAGGCTACAAGCACCAACATTGTTGAAAAATCCATCCCCTTGCAAACGTTGATCGCGAAACGCTGCGACTGTGCACTGTAGGGCGTTGAATTACATCAGCTTCTCACCAGCAAAAATTTTGATATTATTCAATTCGTTTGAACGGGAGTTTTCTGTCGATAAGGTGATACCTAGGATTACCACATTTTGGAAATCCGAAAAGAGGACACTTTTGCAATACCGGAGGAAAATACTGAAAAATGGTGAATTGTTCCCACTTCGTAGTCGCAGGGCCGTAACTGCCGCACCCCAAACCCCCAATTGGGGGGTCGAGCTCGAAGGGGGCCCAAAATTATTTCGTGAATTAGCATAAATTACAGCGTATGATTCAAAAATTTATGCAACTTTTTCAAAAATTTTTCGCACTGCGCGCGATTTCAAGTCGCCAAATATCTTGATTATTGGGTACTCTTCCCCAATAAAAAAATACGCTAGATTTATAGAAAGGGGCATATCGGCGTCGGCCTTACCGCGCCACGACGCACGAAGACATATAAAGTTTTAGGCCATGTAACACGCGACTCCAAGAATTGTGCCGGAACGATCGGCAGCGAGAAAACCTTGGCCGTAAAGGTCTGCCCTATGCTGACCGAAAACTTCGTTATATATCAGACATGGGGTGATTACTTCGTGAATGTAATCGATTGCGATTACGATTACTTCTGAATGACGCGATTACGATTACGATTACAGCAAAATCAGGAAGTAGTCGATTACGATTACGATTACATTGGAAAAGTAATCACGATTACTCACGATTACATTTATTTTGCATCTTAGAAGTTATATCGTAAGACAATATATGGATTGCGCTGAAAAGGCCTAATGGGATAACAACTTTTTTTAAAAAGATGCGACATTTGGTTGTTACGTCATAAAGTACCCATTGCTCATTTTATATTGGACGATTTATCGCACCCAACGATTTGCATTCTTGCCAGGTCCACAACTGCCGCACCCCAAATTTCCTAATAGGATGGGAAGCGAGCTCGAAGGGGACTCAAAAGTATTTCGTAAACCAACACAAATTATAGAATATTTCCGAGAGATTTCACGAACTTGGAAATTGTCTACGAGCATCGCGATTTAAATGTCTCTAGATGAGCCGCAATGCAAATGCCACTCGGGCACCCAGAGCATTAAAGACATGGCAATTTGTGTGTGCGTCTCACGCAAGTATTTCTTTTAGTCTGCTACGTTTTGGACACAACAATATCTTTTTATTGTATAACAGACCGGAGGTCACGAATTAACAACATACCCTAATGTAATTATTAGAAGATACCATATGTTATAATTTAGGGTTTCCATACGTCCTCCTTTAGGATGAATTGTCCTCCTTTTTCGGGTTTTTGAAAATGTCCTGCGAGGACGCTCAAATGTCCTCCTTTTTGAGATTTTGTCCTCTTGTTTTAGAAGTTTAGTTAAAATTGAACCGAGATAAAATTGCACTGATTTCACGCTCAGGCGGGTATTTCGGGAGCCGAGCGAAAGTTGACATTTTTTTAGTCAACCGACTAGAAGTGGAAAAAGTTACCATTTTTTCAAGATTTTCCACAGGCATTCTAAGTTTAAAAATTTTGAAATAGTGTCCTCCTTTCTCGACTCCAAAATATGGTAACGCTATTATAATTATGAATTACGTGCTCCCGGCTCTTCAGGTAAATCGGACCATCGGGGACTGAGAGAGGATTAAAAACGAATAGCAATATAATGCAATTACCAGTGTTATTGACGAAATTAAATCTTCAACTTGAAAATTAACTACCCTGTAGAGGCCCAATACCAACGTTTGGATTGGCGGACGATTTGCCGTTTTTGTCCTGATTCTAGCTACAAGCCACGCTAACATTGTATATGGCGACAGTTCCAAATGTTGAGTAAAGAATTGTGAACGATTGGCGCCCGTTTCAAGCAGAATCATATCAGAATAAGAGAAAGTGAATATAAAATTCTGCCTTCAACTTAATACAGATAATGTAATGCAAGCGACCATTACGAGAAACGGCTCTGTTATGATCTATATCAGCAGCTGTTGATTTTTAATGCTTCGTCGTGGAAACCGTAATGATTTATTTGTCGAGTAGGCTACAAAATTTCAAACCTTTGTCCGGTATACGTTCGTACTACATAGGCCTACTGCTTGCGAAGCAGCAACGGTCAAACTGCGTTTAGCTAAACATAAACAAACATAAATTCAATAGGTACTATTTTAAAATAGGCAGGGTGGTGATTAATTATCCTGCTGCGAGGTAGTGGCGTCTGGAATGTATTGATAACCTGATATACAGCACGGCAACTGTTCTTACAATCACACTAATGTACATCGAATATTTATTCACTATGTGTGGATAGCTGGATACTTCTTACGCAATGACGAGCAAAGCTAATAGGCCATTTCTGACGTAATAATGAACAGTGGCATTTGAAAATCTGACGTTTGTGCTATCACTAACTGGTATAATACCTCGTCCTTGTTCACGAATGTTCAGTTTCTGTCACAGTCCTGTACAAATAAAAAGTAATCGTTCACAAAGAAATCGATTAAATATGGGAAGTAGTCGATTACGATTACTTCTGAATTTTCTCGAATATAATCGATTGCGATTACGATTACTTGAAAATGCTGTAATCGTCGTAATCGATTACCATTACTAATCGCGATTACCCCATGTCTGTTATATATACAAAATACATATAGGTTTAATCGTCCATATAGGCTCCTAAATGACTGGCGCCGAATGTTCCTGTCTTGGCAATCTGAACCTCACAAGACAAATACCATCCCGCAGGAAAAAATTATATGCCAGTAAAGAAATACCAATCCGAAATCGTGTGATCTTTCAGTTTGGTACGTTTGGGCGATTCTATATTTTTTGATATAACAGATAGGAGGTCACGAAATAACATCATGTAACGAAGTCATACCAACGGGTCCGCCCGCCCGAAGATGTCCAATTATTATTTACGGGCTCTGCAGTTTCAAAGACACCTCACTCAGCTCTACCGGTAAATCTGATTATACGTGAGCAGAGAGGACAAGGAATTAATAGCAAAAAATATGCATTTCCCGATCTTATTGACCGATTTTATCATGAATTATCGAAAATTTTCGCTTCGCGCTTGCTCACTAAACAGTACAGCTATAATTTCGTGGCAAAGGCGAACAATGTAATGGGGGGGGGGCAGTCTATCACCCAATGGGAGCCCAAGACTCAAGTTTTTGGAGGGATGGGGGGCTAACGAAGTGCTGTTTCGTTCCTGCCAACGGGTATATACACCGGGAGATGTTAAATTATTATTGAGGGGTCCTACCTTTTGAAACACACCTCCCTCAGCTCTACCGGTAAATCAGATTACGTGAGCAGAGAGAGGATAAAAATTGATAGCAATATATACGCAATTCCCGATCATATTGACCGATTCAGTCATGAATTAGAAAAATTCCTCGTGCTTCGCGCGTTTAGGCGAGAAAAGGTGACTCAGTAAAAGTAGCCCCAATGAAGCAGATAAGTAGCGGTAAACAACGTATAGGCTGAAGGGGTCTGGGGGGCGAAGCCCCCCAGAAGTTTGGCTTATCACCATATGGGGGGCCTGGTTGCGCACTGTTGTCCAAGGGCCTGCGCAGTGAGTTGGCATGTTTGCGCAGACTCGCGAAAAATTAGAGGGAACATTGGTTATATAATCTAAGCAGCGCAAGCTACGACCTTGGATATATTACTATTCTCCATGACAGTTTCATAGATTGTTGCGCCCGTAGGATTAACAAGTCACCGTTTCGATTCGCAAGTCCTTGTCTGATTTTAACGTTTGATCCAACTCAACTCGTGTCATTTTTATTTAATCACTCAGTCAATCCAAAACCGAGTCATTTTACGAGAAGGTCGCACCAAACCAAACCACAATGTTAAGTCACGAATCATCAACGGGTCATGTTCTATCGTCATGAACTAGAAATGTGACGTAATAGCTGATCTTCTACCTCATGGTAGCTTTTAAAAGTGATGTGATAGTGAAGTTTGTTGAGATCCCAGTGATTTTTATAGTAGTTTTAGATTGAACTTCAAGCTCTTGCATCTAAAAAAAATATATGACAGTTGAATATATTGTTGAATACTTGAAATTCCCCAATGTCGTCGCGGGCCGCACAAAATGCTCTCGCGGGCCGCGTGTTTGAGACCTCTGGTATAGACAGTGTAATCTTAGCATATTAATATACAGGCTTCAAAGGAAACGAATTTCCTGTTCATTTGATGCAGCCTATGGTTTTAGTCATTGAAAAAGCAAGTTTTATGTTTTTAATTCCAAGCAACCTTTCGCGGGCCGCACAGAATAGCTTCGAAACCCGTGCGCCCGAGGGCCCTGACCACATAAAACGCTGATTCCGTAGTAAGTGTAATCCAGGGGTGGAAAACCTTTACGCTTATTCACGGCCTTTTTGATTAGATATACAGCATACAATCGCCACGGCATCTCACGTCATTCACTAACGATAAATAAGCTACCGGAAACTTGGAACCGCGGAGAGCCCTTTGCCTATAAAAGTTTTTAACTGTGCCAGAGAGTATATAGTAGGCAATATATGGTCGCTGACGAGTCGTAATGGGTTCTTATGAGTGCGGTGGTGACTTGCCGTGAAACTCTTGGTGATGACCCCACCCTTTTAGATGAAGTCCCCGATATGTGATTATATTTATTTGATTAGCAGCACTTGAACTTCATCCACTGCAGATATCCTGCATATGTGAAAAAAACAACGATGTAGCCTATCGGCACTCTGGGTAATGTTCCCAGAAATTTTTGTCATGTTGATGATCCCACATAATTTGTGTATATATATTCATGCCGTTCTTCCTGGTCGAAACTACCATATGATCAGGACGGGAATACAAGAAAACGCATTGCTCTATGAAGTATGCCGGGCCCCAATTGTGGAACAGCATCTTGCCGGCTATCTGACAGTCGTCGAGCGTGTCCGCATTCAAGTCGAAATACAATCAATTTCTTCTGAATGATGACTAGTCAGCCCTCAACATTTACCGGACCACGACCTGACATATCGCTGCAACTATATTAACAACGACCAAATTTACATATCAACAACACAATAATAATGACCAAGTTGACGGCATATCTTGATCAAGCATCATCACACAGTCGCGAGAATCCCCGGAGTCATTTTCCCATCGTTTCTTCATTTTCACCTGAAACTTCTTCGCCTCACAGCAGTCATATTGCGTTCATTCGTCATTTCTCTCCCTGTTAAAATGATCAACTATTATATTTTATGTCCTTATTCCCAATTTTGTTACGTATACAAGTAGGTCCGGGTGAGGGAATCGCCAGAAAAAACGTACTTGTGTGATAATAGCTATACATATACATTGGCGTTCACAACCCGCAGACCAATTATATCAGAGAACACCTTTCATCATATTGTAATTGCTTATATTAATAATCGCTAGATTTACTCGGACCAGAAGTCGCATACCCGCAGTCACCCATCTGGAATTGTGTGAGGTTGATGCCAAGTACGCATCCATGTCACACTGGCATGCTATTTTTGCTTTGGTTGGGTTGTAGAGGAGAAGTAGAGAAGAACTGGTGTGTTATCATTTGTATTTGGCCAAATTTGTAAATGCGCGACGTAATTACAGAGACGCATTCGTTTACTGCAGACCTGGGCAAGTGCGGCCCGCGGAGCAATTCTAAGCGGCCCGCAAAAATCTGCTTGGAATCCCAAACATAAAACCTACTTATGAATGTTGCGCCGCGTTACAGCGATTGATACGACGTTAAATACTCCGAAAGTCACGGGGAACACGGTTCGACTTCGCCGAGACGCTCAATGGCGTCACAATGAGTACGAGGCGTTAATCGACCATTCAGCTCAGGCGCCCCTATTGTTCAGAACAATGGAAATTTCGAACTTTGATTTCGATTTTTTTGGGGGGTCCATTCCCCTGAACAGATTTTAATTTATATTTTCGGAATCAGTGTGAAAATATCTTTCGATTGAGACCAGTTTAAATAATTTTTGCGCTATGGTCGCCATCTTTATAGGACTGCTCGCGATACATGATAATATTAGCGGAGTTGTATGTGATAAATGATGAAGGACTCACCTGATCGCTTCAACATTCGCAGTGTCCGTATTGCTTATCACCGAATCGCCGATCGCTTCAACATTCGCAGTGTCCAAATTGCTCATCACCGAATCGACGATTTGATGCGAGAGAATCGTAGCAGCGTAGCGTTACACGCCAAGGTTCACCACTAAATGCGCGCCGCTACGAAAATAAAGCCGATAAATTTTCCAGTGCCATTGTTACGTCACAGAGAGCTAGATTCATTATTTTGCGAAAACCGGCTTGTACCCGATCACTGTAGCGTAGCACGCGAGCGCCGAAGAATGGAGACGGCCTTTCGAAGGATCAGTCAAGTCCCGGTTTGGTTTTAGTGGTTCGATGACGACGGCGACGTCACAGCGTATTTCTAGTTCGATTAAAGTCTGCCGCCATGTACGAAGATCACTGTAGATTAGTACGCGAGCAGCGAATACAACTAACATACGGCACAGCATGGATACGGCTTCTAGAAGGATCAGCCTTGCCTGGGTATGGCTTTATAGTGGTCGACTGGCGACACCCACGTCGCATCGTATTTCTAGTTCGATTCAAGTGTCCGGCCTTATACGAAGATCACTGTAGATTAGTAGACGAGCACTGAAGGTAACTACTATACGGTGCAGCATGGAGACGGCTTCTCAGTCTAGTCCTAGAATAAGACACCTGTGTAACATTTGCAGGTAACAACATTCATTAGTAACGGAAATATAAAATAAATACCACACACGCTAGCTGTACGTCCCCAAGGTCTGTTGTTAGACCTGTTTCTATTTCTTTTCCGTTCATTGCTACTTTCATTTCGAGAAATTCTTCTGCCATTTCTTTCACGTTTTCATTGCAGTCTATTATGCTATTTGTTCTTCCGAATCTTCTTGTCATTTCTCTTCTCAGCTCTATCTTTCTGAGCCATATTATCTGCAGTTCGTCTGTCGTATCCGATGTTATTTTCATTCTTCTCCTTCTTTCGAATGTTTGGTGGAACTCTCCCACCAAGAATCTTCGCTGCGCTCCTCCTGCGTCTGCTACTACGCCGAATCTTTCAACGTTTGATAATCCATTTGATTTAATGAAGGAGATTGCGGCGTCTTGATCTCTCCCACTGCTGTGTACTTTAGCAGTCCATGTGTTGTGGTACATTGTATACAATGTTCCCAGCAACCTCAACGACCCCCAGAAGGCGTCGGTCGCATCGTCCACCTTTACCACTACTTGGTCAATTCCCAATTCCAACTGTCCAACTCCTTCGCTGTCATTGGAAATTATTGATGCTATCTCCTTTGGAAATAGCAATTGACCAAGTAGCGTCTTTCCTGCTCCCGCAGTCCCCTTCAGTAAAATATGGGGACTCTTTTATACTTCTCCCGCCGTTGCTTCTAGTACTGCATTCGGTAGTACTAATTCCGCTTCTTTACTCGTTATCTCTCTGCCGTACATGGTCCAATCTGCATTGTGTATGATTTCTTGTATAATCCCATAGGCTTCCATGCCAGTCATTGCTGGTTCTTTTTTGCTATTAGCAATTTCAGTAGCTTTTTCTTTTCGCTGTTTTTTGTAGATGGCCAGAGATCGTAACTTCTCCTGACCGTTAACTTCGATATTCCCGTGAAGCCAAACTCTTCTATTAGCGCCTTTCTCCATCTCGATTCACATGGCTTGTTTTCGAACGTAGTTTGCAGCTCCTGTATTTTTTGTATTAGTGGTTTCCCATGTTTCTTGTCTATCCACCCCAGCAGAGCTGGCGGGATGTTGTCCAGGTCACTCTTCCACATATACCTAATGTAGTCTTCTTTTGAGCTTTTTAATGGCGCCAGGTAGCCGTCTTTCCGTTTCATGCCCAATCCTTCTACGAGTCGACATATCGTACCCTTTTTCGCGGACCATTGACTTTTGTTTTGCCCACCCGGCCCAATGATGCCATGGGCCGCAAAGGACCCACCAACTTGCTCTGCTGGCCCAATAAAGATTTTCCACTGCTTCACATCTTTTTCCCATTTTTCTACGTTTGTCGAGGTGAAGCACCAGACGCGCCCACGCGTGCCACTTTCGATACTTTCCCTGCATCTGATCTCTCGTCGTCGCTCATTCGCAATCGCTTTGAAGCGCCCGATGATTTTGGCAGCTCGCAGGTCTTTGATGAAGTCGAAGCTTCGCTTTGAGTTATATTCCTCTTCATACTTCGTCTCGTTGTCTACGACATCTCGTCCGGCTCTCCAATGAACATATCAGAACTGTCCATATTGTAATGACTACTTATATTGCGTTTCGAGTAAGTCCGCGTTTTCGTCTCGATGACGTCCGCTCTAACCGGTCTCAATCGGTTTTAACCTGCCCGACCCACCCAAGTTTTCAAATTCTCTCGTTTCGGTGGGTCAATATTTATTATAATAAACAAACATAAATATATAGTTTCACATTTGGGGAATCCCCTATTCTACTCCGTGTGCGTCGCCGCTCGCCAATGTCTTGAACTCTACGTCGATCTCTCTCGTTCTCGGTATGTCAAATGTTAATGTTGTTTTTCCAGTCCAATTCGGCCATGTCTGCGTACATACTGCCAGTCCACTGTAATAGTTTTGGATTCTCCATTTCTGCCAATCTGTACAGTGCATCCATGGATTCCCTTCGTCCGGAGTCGAAGTCCACGATGTTTATACTTTTTTCAAGTTTCATGCGATGATCGCTCTCGTCGTCGAACCAAATCCGTAGGCTTTTTTGGATCCTCCTTCTTAGCCCAATATCCATAGTTCTGGCTCATCCATTGCCCCTACTTCCACGTTTGAAGATGTTACTGGTAGGTATGTTTCGACCACCGTATCTGCTGTGCATCCTGCTCTTACTGTGGACTTATCTTTGTCGGTCCTTTCGTTTAGCCACATCATTGGTGTCCCATTATTTCCAGTGAATTCTCCATCAGTTGATGTTACTGTATTCGTTATTGTCCCCTCTCCGTTGTATAGCGTTGTTGCCTTCTTCGGTCTTGGCACGAATGCGTAAGGGTGTCTCAGCGTCGTTTTATAACTTTTTATCCTGAAGTATCTGTACATCTTTAGAGGATTGAATCCCCTTGATGTGTCCCATGGCCACACTCTTTTCCTTTTTTCGTTTTTGAATGCGCTTTACGTATCTCCCGTTTATGCTGGTAACGCAAATGCTTCCTTTCTTATGCCACTTTCTCTGAAGTGGCCATCCCCGTACGTGTCTACCCATTCCGTGTCTTCTTGATTTGGTGTTGTAGTGCCTATTTCCACTTTTGTTTTGAATTTCGCAACTTCATTGATTTTTATTTTGTATCCTGCATGTTCTGTTCCTTTCAAGAGGTATCCAGCGACCTTATGCACTCCCATGCCCCCAGCGCCGCCTCCGCTAGTTCCGGAACTCCTGACAGATGGCTCGCCCCCATGATCGCCACCCATTTTGCCAATCGAGCTGTCTGCCTCCATAGTGTTCCCTGCCGCTTCGCTTCTCGGTGCAGTTCTTTTTGGCTCGGTCTCTCCGGTCTCTCGTACAGGCCCTGGGCTAGCAGTCCTCCCGCGCTTTCGTTGCTGATTTGCTCCAGTATCGGATGGTGCAGTGTCAGTGTCGCTAGGTACAGTCTCTGCTTCTCGGGTGGTTCCTGCTCCTTCTTGTGCTCTTTCTGCTGCATCTCTCAGTCGTTTGGCAGCTCTTCGCTCGTTCGCCATATTTATACACTCCATCGGTATTCTCCTATTTTTCTTCTTCTATTTTTCCGTCTTGACGACGCCAGTATCCTGGTCTGTCTGGTATCCATCCTCTTCCCGTTCTTTGCCTTGGTATCTCAACACCCAAATTTTTTCCAATCTGTTCCAGCACTTGTCTGTTCGGTGGTGTTTCCCATGGCCTTACTATGTGCACATATTCGTCCCTCCCACTCAGTCTTCCCAACTGTGCTAATTTAACTGTATCTTCTGGGAATATTATTGGTGCCATTATGTCTCTTATTGATTGTTCATACTCCACAATGTCGTTATAGTCTGACTCTCCATTTTTGTCCGTTACAAATATTTCATTCAGTGTTTGTCCCTGTATTGTTCCTTCTCCTGCTGTAGTCTTATTCTCTGCGATTTTTTTCTGTGTCCATCTGTATGTTTGTTCTCTTATCGAGTCCAAACTCGTTTCTCCTATGAGCCCCAATGCTTCCAGGAAATGTTTCATTCCTGGTACTCCATTCTGATCTCTTATTGGCGTTTCCACTGTTAGATCGTATATCCTGTTTCTTGCATTTGTGAATGCCCCCACCCATCCTTCATTTCTTCTGTCTTTTGCTTCTTGTAATTCTGCTCTGTGCTTTACTGCTCTTGATCTCCATCCCCCAAATATATTGTTTTGCATGTATCTTCCCATTTTTCTCATTTCACTTTTGCTTACTCCCAGTATTTTCAGTCCTTCATTTAGTTTGTTTCTGTCCATGTCTCTGTTCATACAATCACCGTTGTCGCACTCATTCTGCGGTGGAAAGTCTGCACTGCGCAACATTTTTTCGAACGTGAACAGGATAGGGAATTCCTCCGTGAGCGCTCATTCGAACGCGGTATATTCCCCGCATTTCATCCACATTATTTGCAATGTTCTGTGGTTCCACACTGTGAACTCGGTCGGCAATGCTGTGCAATATGGCGATAATTCATTGCTTTGAAAGAAATCGAACATTCATTCAATTTTTCCTTTCTTTTCTTGGACTTTTCAGTCGTGACGATACGAGATTCTGCCAACAACGCCATTCGTGCCCTTGGATTCGAGTAAATTTTGACTCGTAATGAACTCGCCGGGACTCTGCAGCTGATTTTGAATGTTGGTTGGTTAAATGTATTTCGAAGTAATTATAGCTGGTCCGTGGTACAGAGCTTGGATATAGCTTTCAATACAAAATCCATTGTAAAATAATATTTATTGAACTCGAAGACTTTTCGGGTGCCTCTTTTCAAGAGTTAACGGCACACTAAAGGGATTTGAACAGATTTAAAAGCAAAACCAAAAAGGCAAAGTATGACGCAACAATCAAAATCACAAACCATGAAATTCGCATTGTACCAATAGCAACAATAACAAACTATGAATTATACGGACATACGGTACTATAGTAGCAACGCAATTCGTAAATAAACAGTTACACACGCACGAAACACATGCACTAATGAGAAATTTGTAGGTTAGAGAGGAAATCTTTTTGTCTACATAAAATAGGTTTGTTCAACTGAATAATAGTAGACTCCAGCACTTTTAGATGAAACAAAGACCTACCACGCGCAATGACAGTGATCATATTGTCATCATAGTGCTTTGCACAGGCGAGGTTTTCACTCAAATGCTGACCAATTGACGAAGCATATGCTTGGTAATCGTCATAGCAGTCTGTTTTGGCAGCCAATTTGCACTGACGTGCAAGCTCCGTGCGAGTATTTGCGCATGTTTTTGACCGAATCAATTTTGGGATATGCTGCTTAATACGCTCAAACAATCTTTGAGATGTACGTCCTACATACCTACTATCACAGTGGCACTTGTATTGGTAAGCCAGCAAACACCTGATCGCCGTGGGCTATCCGAGCCGGGTCCGAGTGTGCGGGTGTCCACTTGGACAGACGGGGGCATATACTAGGCTATCCAGGTTTGGAAATGTCCGGTTCGGATATCCAAGAACAACATACCTACAGACAAACACTTAGGAGAGTCCACTGAAATTCCAAATCGAATTTCCAAGGGATATCACCAGTGGCGGCTCGTGACAATATCGGGTGGTGGGGCAAGGGCCGCAAGCGACTTGTTATCAATATGACGTCACAGTAGCGTTTTTCAACGTTCATGATGGCCACATGAATTTCCCGTAAACAATGATTTTTAACGTAGGTGCCGCGAGAGGTTTGCCGGTGGCGTGACTTGAAGTGCGGTAACAAATGTTTTATTCATTGTTTTTTATTCAAATGATTATTTTACAAAATGTACGCGAACTAAGAATCGTTCCCATGCCACGAATCAATCATCAGGTTATCCTTAGTAGCATGCGTTATGATTTCGTGGTAGAGATTACGCAAGCGCCGAGTAAGACTATACCAAAAATACACAGACCAACTACCTACAAAGAGCATTCGCATGACACCTTGTGGTGTTTTAATCGTTCCATGCTCAGCAATTCTGTAAAGTGCTGCAGCGCCTCCGACCCGATTTGTATATGGATTCTCGTCCCGAAAGCGAGTCAAATCGATTTGCCCTCGTCCGAAAGTGTTTGGTACACGATCCTGATGCGTTACGACCAGGGGATAGGCAATCAAAGCGGTGGCACCCATAAACGTAAAACATTATAAAAAGCCAGCTGTTATCCATGGAAGATTGAGCTGATGCGCGTAGCAATGCAAAAAATGCGCATGCGGGTAAACTTCTTTAATTAAAACTTGTACGCTATGTCGCGATCCGCTCATGACTGCTGCGCCGTCGTAGGTTTGCGCAATAAGTTTCGACTCAACTGAATAGGGCTGTAATTCCACTTTTGGCTCAGTTCCAGGACACAATACTGACAGCATCATAACCATGTTAGCTTCAAACACGAATCTACGATGTATAGATAAAATATAAATACCCCAATTCTACGCATACAGAGAACGACCTAAGACACGCGCAAATCGTTTCTATAAGCACATCACTGAAATAATTAAAACTGCAATGAAGTGGCCAATATGAAATCCCACTCGTGATCCGAATTATGTCAATCTCGTTTAGGATTTCTGTGATGTTTAGCAGTTGAAACCTTTCAAACTGCGTGCGCCTTGAGATCGGGCTGTCGCGCCAGAAATTAATCATAAAGTAAGGAAGTATTTACCTCAGAACAGTGGCTATGAAATTTTTTGAGACACGCCCCCCCCCCCTTGTGATGGTGAAAAATTTCGCGCCACCCTTATCGTCATATCACAAAACGCAACTAGGGTGCTAGCAACCTAACAGATAGTTGGATGGCACGGAGGGTTACGAATGTGGATCAGGAATTTTTAAATATGAAATTGAGACTAAATACAGAGCAATCGAAAATTTTTTTCAGTGGAGGGAGGGCGCACCCCAGTTTTAGAACCACTGTCTTCGAATTATCATGGTGAAATATACTAAGAAATAGTTTAATGAAGTCCCTATGCATTCGATTCTTAGTACGGATTTTATCAATATTTTTAAAAAGTTTCTTTAGGCTCTCCCGGGCCGCACAGAACGGTGTGGCGGGCCGTAGTTTGCCCACCCCTGGTCTAGATAAACCTTCAACACTTTGGCAGAAATTCCGGAGTCGACCTCGGACGGGCTCGAACCCGCAACCCATTGATGGTGCAGCTGTGGGTCATACCGCTACGCAATCTCGCCAGATCAGTGCAGTTTTCAGTTTAGCGCCGTCGTAGGTTTGCGCAATAAGTTTCGACTCAACTGAATAGGGCTGTAATGTTTTTTTTAATACGTAAGAAATTCCGACAGCAGTGCGATCGTCAACAGCCACAAAGCTGTGGAATCGTTCGACTGGCATACCAAATTTCGTGAACCGAAAAATCACGACTAGTTGTGACAAACACGTAATGTCAGTTGTTTCGTCAGACTGAATAGATAGAAATTCAGCGTCAACAATCTCGGTAAACAAATGCTGTAGATAGATGTGATATATCGAATCAAGCACATCATTTTGAATAGTCTTTGAGGTACCCTTAGCTACTGTCGCGGTGTCGAGATGTTCGCGCAAAATGCTATCAATGGAAGCCGTGTATTTAATTAGATCCAAAAATACCCCCCTATTGAGAGAGCATTCCTTCTCATCGTGGCCTCGAAGGGGCAATTCATGAACTCCAATAAATTTACTGGCATCAATCACCCGAGAGAGAACATGCCTATTCTTATCTACAAGCTCATTGTGCTTGCAGACTGATACGCGATAACTTTCATTGAGCTGCGACATTACATTTACTCTGCCAAACAATTTATATTTAACTGCACTAGCCATGTGCACTTGGGATTTTTGGTGCGTTTTCAGACGCTCTGACAAATGCTTCAGATCGCGATAACCAATTTTGTTCCAACAAGAGCCACTGCTTCCGGTACCGGCACTGTCGAATAAAAGACAGTAAAAGCAAAACAAGGCGTTTTTATCCTCGCCATAAGTAAGCCATTCATTTTTATCGAAATGCGCTGAAGAAAAGGCACGAGTGCGCTTTCCTCCGGCGTACGATTGGATCAATGGGCAATTTCTAGGCTGATACGGACCTAGTCGCTTTACCTCTAATTTTTGCTCTAAAGGCAGCTGGCTAAACGGCGTACGGAGCAAAGATTCAACACGATTCATGTTCGCACTTGACCTGACTACTTATCTGCAGAAATGGAAATGACTATAAATCGAGAGATTGCGTATGCCTAACTGGAAAGGTCAACGAGTTCGGACACATACGCAATTGTTATCTCATAGATTGGACAAGGAAATGTCATATTGAATCCAAAACATCATTCTGAAGAACTACGGATAGCAGCCTCGGAAATTCGGTCCCGGTACAGCTTGGGAGATTCTGGCCTTGAGGCTGGAGACTGTCACACGACACATACGGCTTACGGTCTATAGTGTCTATATGTCTGCTGCAAAATCGCCTTCGGAAAATATATTACCGAATAAATACGTGGATGAAAGCCGAAAACTTGGTACACTGTTACATGAAATCATCGAGAAGTATAGCCTCATGACCGTTTTCGGTATGGTACACTGTCAAAATTAATACGAACAGATCAACGCCGAATTTTGCGTAATATTTACTGAGGAATCGGCTGATCAAGCGATCAGCTGTTAGCCGCCATCGAAAACGAAACAGCTATCGCGCTTGACAGGGGTTGTAATTGTGAGCAAATGGCCCGAAGGCCACCATTCCACGGTGAAATTGACATTGGAGAATATAAAATAAAACTAAATATTTGAATGCAAACCGAGGATGTTAGTAAACTGTTTCATGATATCATCATCTCATCACCTATCTCAGTATAGAACACAGATACACCGGCTTTTGCGTGAAATCCGCAATGCGTTAGGTAGGCTAAGTGTCAGATCAGCGCACATCTCTACCATACTCGAACTTAATAACGAAATTGCTGCCCTAATCATTGAGTGTCAACCTTGAGACTTGGCACAGCGTTCGATACTAAAATCAAGACACACCATGTAAAAGTTCATGACGGATCTAGCTAAGGAGCATCGTTAAAATCAATGGAGACCAATACCGGCTTTGCGTGAAATATGTTTGCGATACATGACCGATCAGCACACACTCGACTTTGGAAACGGAATTACTACCCTAAACTTTGAGTAGAAACCCTGAAACTTAGGACAGTGTTAAATACCACCATCACGACATGACATACCAAGTTTCAAGAATTATCATGGTGTGAAACACCATCAAAATTGACCTGTACCAGCAACGGTCGACTCAACGCATATCACGGTATCCGAGTTCAGATATAGATACGATTGTTACATCACACCTTAGGGGCGAGCAAGCATATTTGCCCCGGTTGCTCGGCCATTTTACGAATAGGAGAGAGTAAAGCAACGTTTCTTAATTGTGCGCAGCTTTGAGAGAATAGATAGTGAAAGCTTGTTATGAGCGCTACCGGGGCAAGCCCCGGCTAGGCATTCACAAAGCGAAAACACAGAAGAGAATTCGATTTTCGCGGAGACTTCGCTATGTATGGGCATTTGCAAGCGAAAGCACAAGAAGAACGCGGGTTTCGCTGTGATCTCGATATATATTGAGCGCTGTGCTTCTATAAATGGTTAAATTGTTATTGAACAGAATTTTAGGTGGGGCAATGCCCCAGTTGCCCTATAGGACGAGCCGCCACTGGATATCACAATCTGACAGTGTGCGGATATTTCCACGTTGTTTCAGCTAAAAAGTCAACCTCTCAAGTTTCTATTCTGATAAGTGCACATATTTCATCCGTTCAAAATGTTTCAAGAGTATAGTTCGAAAGAAAATGGTACATTTACACACCAACATTTGGGAGAGTCCACTGAAAGTGCGAACCAAAATTCCAACGGATATCATATTCGGACAAATGTGAGGATAGTTCCATTTTGTTTCAGCTAAAAAGTCAATCCCTCAACTCTGACGCTGATATACACAAATTGCACATATTTCAAGAAAATAGTTTGAAAGAAAATCGTCAGTTGACGTGATTCTTCAGCGACGTGGCGTAACCGGATTATGCAAGCTGGCATTCACTGGTCACTATATTCCCTGTCGGGCGTTCATTTTAAGCGTTACGATTTCTGTGCCTTTTTAGCTGTCGCGTTACTGTTTGCTCCTGCGGTGAACATTCGCAATTCCAAAAGATATGTGACGAACTTTTCGCGTGCGTCACGTCGTCAGATACGTTTATAGCGTTTTTCGCACGAATGCGCTCAATGGATCGGCAGAAATGGCGTCTGCGCACAGTGAATCTGTATTTCGTAATGACTTGATCGGGATTATATGATTGAGGTGACCGGAATTATATGCTGGTATTGCGGAGTTGATGGTATATTCTCTTTCGGACTTTTATTTCGACCATGTAATAAACTTCGCAATTTTTGTACCGCCGTACAAGGTGTTCCTGCGCTGAACATCACTGAACAGTGAACAACAATGAACATTGTGAACAATCGTCGCGTCGCGGCCTTCGTGGATGAGATCATTAGCGTTTTTCTCCTGCATGCGCAATGGCCCAGTGCACACTTGGTACGTCATCGTTGCTACATGAGTATCATAGTAACATCATGAATATTTTAGTTTCAAAAGTGACGGTTTCGAAGTCATGTCAAACTACTGCAAGTTGAAATAAGTAGTGTAAGCTTTGCTCTAAAAACTACAGTAGTAGAAGTGTAAATAGTAAATGAAAGTAAGTAGTGCGAGTAGGCAAAATCTATGAAGTGATTTGCTACTTACCACCGCTGTGTCCAATTTAGAGACAAAATGTCGCACTGAACAACACATTGACTTTGCAATATATTTTCATCATTTTCAAAGCTTGCCAATTTTTCTGTGAAACTCGGTTATCTGTCATCTGGTAGTGTGAGCGGCGCATGCCGTTATGAATCTTCACCACTTGCCCATTGACCGATTCTTTGTTTATTTATTATAGTTGTGCTCACCGTAAATACTATTTTATCCAAATCCAAATTTTTCGACGGCAATAACTCCGCTTCCACTGGTAGGAATTTAACCAAATTTGGTGAGCATCGTTTCTATAGACAGCCTAACACCTTCATGGCGTGAACAGAAAGAAAACTTTCAAATTTTTTATTATTTATTTTTAAATAATAAATAGAAACTTTCTTCTCCTGTAGCAAAGCGGTTACTGGCTGGAATTGAACCAAATTTTGTGTGTAGGCTTAAATTAGGTAACCTAACAATTTTATCAAGTAGCCAGTACGATTTGAGAAAAAAATTCATTTTTGAAGAGCCCTATTAGACATGCTACCTAGCCAAGGCAAGTGTAAAAATGCCGGGCATTTTTCTGGTCCGTATTTGGGAGCTATATCCGATTTTTTCAAAACCCTAGAGGTGGAGCATTTTAATATGTGGTCTGGATAGCAATTTTTGGACAGAATCAAGTGGCTATCATCCAATTCGCGTGACAGTTTTTCCGGTGAACAGATGCGCAGGGCCCGATTGACAACAGATGAAATAAGGTTTAATTACGCCGCTTCGGGCAAAATGAATCCCAACGGATATGATGACCAGTCAAGGTAGGCTTTCTGTATACCGACGTTAAAAACGTTTGTCCTGATCTCTCTACTAAGACGTCTAAAAAGGGAAGGGCAGCATCAGTTTCCTTTTCCACGGTAAATTGTAGAGCTGGATGGAGACAGTTCAATTTTTCGAAGAAATTATTACACTCTCGCTCATGGCAACAAAGGTGTCATCGACATATCTAAAATAAAGGAGAGGTTTTGCGACGTTTTCAAACAATTTCTTTTCATGGTATCCCACGAATATATCGGCCAAACTAGGTCCCAACGGTGAACCCATTGCATTACCATTACTTTGACGGATCATCGTGTCATTGAAGCTGAATTCAACGCAACTAGTAGCAGTTTGCAACAATTCAAGAAATATATCACGTGGTAATTTCGGAGGTTCAAGCGTGCCATCAAAAAGCGCGTCTGTGCAGATTTCGAAAGTTTCCGACAGTGGTACGTTGGTAAAAATACTTTTCACATCAAATGAGTTAAGAAATACATTGGACGGATTTAATTTAGCGCGCTTTAGTTCTACAAACGTGAACGAGTCGTGAAGACAGTGGTGCGTATACAAGGATCGAACTGGTTCAATGACGGTGTTAAGCCATTTAGCTAAATTATGTTGTGCCGATCCACACATAGACAATATGGGGCGAAGAGGTACGTTATCTTTATGTGTTTTCGGTAAACCGTACATATGCGGCCGCTGCGATCCCGACGGACGTAGAGACTCGTACAAATTTGAGGAAAGGACTCCATCCTTCTTTAGTTTCAGAAGGCGACGTTGCAGCTTCATTTCTAACTTGCGCGTGTTGTCGTTCATATCGGCAGGACCCAGGTTGGTGAACTTGGACGAATCATGGGGAACGGATTCCATTTTCATGTTGTAATCTGCCCTGTTCAAAATCACAACTCCAGAGCCTTTGTCAGGTTTTGTGATGACAATTTTTTCATTTGAACGTAAAGATTTGATGGTTTTAAGACAATCCTTGTTCATCCGAAAATCACCGGCGTCCACTGGGGTGCCACAATACGCATGTGCAAGATCACTGAGTTTAGCTTTCATTGCGGGAAAATATTCCGGAGATACTGGTTTATGGTGTTGTAATTGACCAATTAATACCTCGAAATCGGCGAATATTTCTTCTCTCTTTACGTTGTTGGGTGACAAACAAAAATCCAATCCATGTGACAAGAGCAAGCATATGCTTCGTCAATTGGTCAGCATTTGAGTGAAAACCTCGATTGTGCACAGCACTACGATGACAATATGTTCACTGTCATTGCGCGTGGTAGGTCTTTGTTTCTTCTAAAAGTGCTGGAGTCTACTATTATTCAGTTGAACAAACCTATCTTATGCAGACATAAAGATTTCCTTTATAACCTACAAATTTCTCATTAGTGCGCCTGTTGTTGCACTAATAACTGTTTATTTACAAATTGCGTTGCTACTATAGTACCCTGTGTCCGTATACTTCTAGTTTGTTATTGTTGCCATTGGTACAATGCGAATTTCATGCTCTGTGATTTTGACTGTTGCGTCATACTCTGCCTTTTTGGTTTTGGCAGTGGCTATTCGTCCGGAACCGTGTGACGTAACTATTCGGAATGGTAGTTTTCTGTGACGTAACTGTTAAAAACCAGCACTGTGACGTGACTGATAAACTCTGACCGGTTATCAATTTCTGCGTGAGCCTATACTGGATTTCTGCGTGAGCCTAAACTGAGCGTATGTCCGATAACATGTTGGATAAGAAGAGCAGGTTTGCCTCTTATGAGGAATTTGAGCGAATTTGAGCGTGCTGTGGCACTCTATCAGAAACACAAGTACGTGCAACTGTACAAAAGAGACTCGCGTACGCTGGACGCTTCGAAAAAGCGGACTACCCAGCGTATTTATGACACCAATAAACTATAACTAACAGTAACATAAGACAGATGAACAAACAATTAATGGAGTAACACAACGAAGGGAGTAACACAACGAATGGAGTAACACAACAAATAGAACAGTAACAAGAACAAATGAACGAACAATGAAACAAAAGCAACACAACAAATATAAGTCGAGAAAAAGTATACAATGAAAGTTTAACAAAACGCGAACAATAAAACAACATTATTATAGCAATAAAATCAAATAACAACATGAACAGTGAAACGAAATGAAGTGAGCGGTAACATATACTTTTTTTGTAGGATGCCTTCGAACATTTGCCGCATCAGCGCAGACTAGACTCCGGCCAGAAGGACCGCGTTAAAGAACTGTTGAGCCTGAAGGCAAATAAAAAGCTGTTATAAAATCATTTACGGAATTCACTAGGTTAAGTCGTACTGTTGAAAGATCTTCACAACATCGGCACCACAAGAACCAGTGAAGTGTCAGCACTAGAAGAGACAGCAAAGGAACTCGAGGAAATTCCAGGTAAAGCATTTGTTTCCGTTGGTTCTCATCAAGTATAGTCACTAATTTCAGGTGCAGGTGCCGTTATGGAGATAATCGTTACAGAACATAATGTTCTGAACGGTATATTTTTCCAAGACAAAGATATGCAACAGACTTTTTCACACTATCCCGAAATTATATTCATCGATGCCACTTACAAACTGAACGACATGAGAATGCCACTGTACTTGTTGATTGCAGAAGATGGTAATCGAGAGAGTGTCGTAGTTGGCGTCTTTGTCTTGGTGTCAGAAGATGCGGCATCGATATCCCAGATGGCAAGAATCTTTAAAAAATATAACAGTAAATGGTGCGAAACTGTCACTATCATGGCAGATAAAGACTTTACAGAGCGTCAAGTCTTCAAAGCAGAATTCCCAGATGCCAAAATTTTGATATGTTTATTTCATGTGTTGAGGACATTCCGAAGAGAATTGACTTGCGATAAAATGGGAATCACTGCAACGGAACGAAGTTATATTTTGAATATCGTTCAAGAAATGACGTATGCAAGGTCTCACCTGCATTACGAAGAATTATATCAAAAACTGATTGACAGTGGGTTGGCAAATGTCGTGTCATACTCTAACAAAAACTGGCATGACATCAAGGAAGAGTGGGTGTATGTCTATAAAAATACTGGTGTGACATTTCAAAATCAAACAAACAATAGAGATGAATGTATCAACCAAAAATTGAAGGATGTTATTACCAAGTACTTTAGTTTGCAGCAGTTTTTTCACAATTTAATATTTGTCATGAAGTCTCTACACGTACAGAACAATCCCATCGATCCATTTCGATTCTGCAAAAGGTACGTGTAATTCCATTTGATGTGGGTAGTACAGAGCACCAATACGGACAGATCCTCACACCTTATGCTCTTGAAAAGGTCCTCACTCAGCTTAAAACCCCTACCAAAGAGAATAGAGAAATTCAACCGTCTGCGCACGACTGCAACTGCGCTTTCCGCTGGTCAATGAAACTACCATGTCGTCACATTTTCCACGTTCGTCGTCAGAACTTGTTGTCAAAGCTTGTTCTGCCCAGAAATATATGCAATACGATGGACCTTAGCACACTACAAGAAGAACAGTGAAGTTATGTCGGATAACGAGATCATTTCACATCCCGCAACAATTGGTATGAATGTTGCCAAAACGAAGCCAATCACGTCACAATTCGAAATATTTAAAGAAGCCAATGCTATTACACAAAAATTGGCGTCAATTGTCTCCGAGTCCTCCATGCGCGAATTCGAGAACAAAATTGAAGGGCTGGAGATGCTTGCGAAGGTGTGGGGTAGTGTAGGTGAAGTTGCATGAAATGCAAACAGCCAGTCTGAAACACATGGTTAATATGCAATAAATTCAATGCATGACACTGACTCTTTTCAGATACTGGGATAGTAAATGTTTTGTTACAATGTGCAACTGATGCCAACAACAGCACAACAGGTGTGTTTTCTTATGTGTCTGCGCTTGATATTTATTTGTATCCGCCTCGCTCCTTGCAGGGGACGACCATACTATGGAAGATATGGCGAACGGTTCTGAGCAGAAAAAGACTGTCCTCATTGTTGAGATGACTGGTTAGTTATCATTTTACCTTTGAAGTTTAGGATTTCACCACGTATTTTGTCTTTTACCAGGTACAGACGAAATGTCATCAAGTAATGAATCAACTGATCAGTCAAGAAACCTTGAACCAGCAAATAGACACTTCCAGTTGCACATCGGGTGGGCTCATTTCACCGCTATGATTCGTTTTTTAGTAACATCTGGCGAACCTACAACTTTAAATTATTCGAAACAATGTACTGATTCAGTGCCCAGCCGATATATTTTATCGGTTGAAACACAATAAAGATTGGGTTAATGTTTTTAATTGCAGAAAACAACACACCAGCAGTGTCTGGAGTTGTCAAGCAAAACATCAAACCCTCGGAACAGTTGATTGGTTGGTTGGCTAAATGAATTGAAGTTTGAGCTCACCAAATAACTCTTTCCTCTTGGTGTTCCAGATCTTACCAGATCTTACCAACATAAGTCTTCCACCAAAAATGAAAAAACGAGGTCGTTCAAAAGGCCTTGAACAAACCGTGGTGGGTCTTCGAAAGAAAAAAAAATCAGACGGGCCGGTTAGATTTTCAAAGAAGCACCCTAAAGACATGGAGCGATGTAAGTTCTTTTCTATAGCAAAACCCTCGACCATCTTATACTTTCACCTCAATTGCAGTGATGTTATCGTGGTTCGTGTCACCAACCGACACTAGTGCCGCAATATCCGGCAAGCGACTGGACCGGAAATCAGCCAAACTTGACACTCGCGACATCCCTAATAGTTGCCTTGACGAATCTGTAAACATAATTCAGATCAAGAAATATTTTACAGCAGATGGATGGGCGACCATAATGAAATTATACCGAAAGAAATGTCGCCAGAAGGAGTGGTATTGCGAAGTATGTGACGAGTTGCTGGACAGCAATTCCATTTGTTGCGACTCCTGTCTGAGATGGGACCGTTTCCTATGTGCGGGACTAAACGCTTCCCCGAAACAAAGTAAATGGTTCTGCGATCGCTGCAAGAATTGATCGCTAATATTTGATTGCCTACATTTCATTCATTTATATTCAATTTGTGTTAGTTAACTATTACGACATCAAGAAATATATCTTCGTTCTCGTTTCATCGACCCACATGTTGTTGATTGCCCTCAATTAAAAGCATACATTTCAGACATATGCATATACACATTTATCATTCCCATTGAATGGAGCTAACGTAGAGGCATAAGGGAAATTATTAGCAGTAAATCGAATATCAAGTGTCTTAAAAGGTTGCCGGTGAACTCCGCCTCGGGAAATTTTGTAATGAAGTGTATTAACAGCTATTAATATGAATTATTAAACTAATACTAGTGTTATCAAGTGATTCGTCAATCTTGTAAGGAGTTCAGGGCATCCGTAGATCACGCAATCACGGCGTCATTAGATCACGGATTGCGTAGCGGCGGGAAATAACACAGCGCTCATATACCGACCACGCGCGGTCTGCTTGGTATTGAAAATTTGATGGCGCAAGTGACGGTCGTGTGTCGTGTAAGTTTTGAGAAGATGGATCTTGGCGTTGTATGTGAGATCGGAGCTTTGGAAGATCAAGCGGCGCTTCTTCGTTTAACGATCACGACAAGCCAGTGTTCCTCCTCAACAAATGATTCACATGATCACGTCAAAATAAATCATTTTTTGCCTTCGGAGGGACGGATATCAATGTTCGGGAGGGGGCATATTAGGGTTAAGGGAGGGGCGTATTAGGGTTGGAGAGGGGCAATAGGTATTAGGGATGGAGATGGGTTAGGGTTAAAGTTGAGGTTACGGTATCTGAAGAGGGGAGTAGGAATAAGGGGAGTAGGAATAAGGGTTGAGGGAGGGGGATATTAGATTTGGGATCGGGGACATCAGGATTGGAGGTGGGTTAGGGTCAAAGATTAGAGTTTGGAGATGTTCTATTAAAGTTGGATGTGAGTATATTAGGTTTGGGGTGGGTTAGGGTGTCCCGATAACAAGGTGGAAGGATCCCAAGATTACGAGATCTACCGCGAGCCACGACACATTTAAATTTCCTTTTTGATGATGTTCATTCACATTAAATGCATTTCTAATGCGAAGGTGTTCTAGTACCAATTCCTCCAAGTGCCGAGTTTGTGCGGCCGAATTCACCAAGTGCCGGGTTCACTGGTAATCTCTTGAAATACGCTATCAATTTATCAGATCCTTACCACATCAGCTCTGTCTCAACGTTCTTGGCTGTAGCAAGACGCATATATCTTCACAGACCCTCATACTTCGAATGTTTCAGCCCGACCGCGGCAAACACGCTGGCTTCTCCATTCACGACACGCTGCTCCTGCCGTACTCACGTCGACCGTCATAGGCGCCGAACCTGGGTATGCAAGGTATGCCAGGCATACCTAGACATTTTTTTAGGTATGCGGCATACCTAGAATTCGGTTTGGCATGTATCGGCATAAGTCCCGATTGTGTTATTTAGAACGAATCGCAATGTATTTCCGTTTACGACATTACCTACTGTGGCTTATGTGAGCGAGGTAAACCGTTGCGCGCGGCCAATTAGCGACTGCACTTTCGCATCCGCCTTGGCGCACACGATATTATCGCTTGCTTACGCGATCGCATCTGCCACAGGCCCGGTACGAAAGATATCATCGCTGGTCAATAGGGTTGTTCAGATTTGAAAAATTGTCAGGAAACTTCGACCATTGTGATCCAAATGATGGTTTAGTACATAAAAACACTTTTATGAGCAATTTTGGTCATCATCATTGTGATCTTCCTTTTCCTCAAAGCCCCCAAAGATCCCGAGGTCATTTCTCCTTACTACAGCTGATACACCAGAGTGTTTACGTTGACGTAGTGCTCTGTAGTGTTGACCGTATAACCAGTTTGTAGCTTTTGTGATGTTATCAGTTGAAAACGGTTGTGCAGAAATAAGGAATTGCAAGGTAGTATATTTGTTTTCAAAATTGTGCCTAAATGTTGTCTTATAAATATCAGATGTATCTCCGTTTTCCTGTTCAAAACCTGTCTATCGTGTTCATGGGAAGCATTTATTAGTTGCACGGGTGACACTGGTTTGTTATGGATCGTACTTCGAAGGAGCGCCGTTGGGTTGCAAAGTCGTGAACAAATGCAGAGATTTGCAGCTACTTTTTATTGTCATTTGTTTTGTGCCATTGAATATAATGTGCATACTCCTTCAGGTGGCGACTGTGTACTAAGGCCTTGCGGCCCCTCGTCGTCCTCCTGGTCCGTACCGGATTTTCACTGGTGTGACAAATGAATGATTGATTGATTGATTGAGTAAATGTATTGAAAGGTGTATGATATGTAATGTCAGTAATATTTACCTCAATTTTAGTTTATCTGTAACATAACGAGTAATTCCATTTGATGGTAGAGTGCAATTTAGTAGAAGAAGAATGCCTGACACAAAGCGGAGAAGGTAGTGCCGGATTCACCAAGAACAAGATTGAAGTCTGGTTACTATTCGAGCGGATAGTCATTTGATTGTATCAGTCACTCCCAGTTCTAAAATATCTGCTATATCTATAAAAACTGCCCCAAGACTACCAAAATGCAGGAATTTCTTCTTCAAACTGTTGGAAGAGGTTGCCAAACTTCATGCCGCTTAAACTTTATTATCTTCAAAAGAACATGTCAATTGTGATGAACTCGATAAGTTGGGGAACCTTGGACATTGCGACGCAGTAGTAGCCATCTCAGAAAAATGAAGACATCGCATTTTATGAGGACCAATAGTATTCTCGCAGTGCACGACTCGCAGGAAAACATGAGACCTTTGAAAGAAGCCAGGCTGAGATTAGTGACGAACCTGTTTCAGCATCTGCGAGCATAAGTTCTAGTGATGAATTTGCTACAATAATGTCCTCGTCACCTGGGAAGGAAACCAGTACACCACCCTCTGATTATGATGCTGCCATCAAATATCCTTCATTTATTGAACTTCAAGCTCATAGAAAGAAACATATTACTGATGAGCTGGACCGCCTAAAATTGACTGATAACCAAGCAACTATGCTACTTAGTGCTTTCATGCAGGCATGCGGAGGGAATATTGATGCCTTTGTGCTATCCATATCAAGTATAAAAGAGACATATAAAGGCTAATCGCTGTAAGGTTCCACATGATATATTTGAATCATTCCAACAAGACCTACCCAATCATGCTGCTATACACTGGAATGTAAAGTTGACAGAAGACTGATTTGGAACAAACTATGAAGCATTGGTTGTGATATTGTCTTCTTATCCTCAGCATACAGATGGAAAATTACTTGGATTTTTCAACATCTTTTCAATGATAATACCAATTGTCGCAAGCCACGAAAATGTTATAACGTGCTGATTATTTTTTGACACAATCTGTTTCATAAAGTTTGATTATTCAAAATGTTCTCACGATAAATTCATTGAGTTTCAGAAACATACATTGCCTTCACTTGACTCTCTTGTTGTTACAAGAGCAAGCCTTGTATCATGAACTTGTTGGATTTTCACAATGTTGCTCAGTAGGTACCCTTGTCCTATTTTACACTATGGCAACCTCTTAGACTGTTTGAACAGGACAGTCCTGCGTGGTCATCTTCGGGCAATAAGTGAACGGGAATATTGAGTAGTGGACTTGTCTCTTGTTCTTTGCAGGACAGGTACAACCCTTCTCCGCTTTGTTTCAGACATTCTTCAACTAAATTCCGGTCCTCCATCAAATTAGACAACTCAGTATTTTGCAAACGAGCTGAAATTGTCCGGAGGCACTGGCATTGCACATTATATTCCTACTTAATAGATCTTTCACCAACGTTAACAAAATAAAAGCCACCCGGAAATGCATGCAATTGTCTCATTCATATAGCCTGACTAGCAGTAGCAGTGGGCCTATAGAGATAACAACACATGTAGCAGAAGGTCGCACTGGCGTATGTAGTTCAATACGATTGCCAAAAAGATATATTACCATGATATTCATCACCTATAGACGGTCGTTTTCAACTGCAAACTCCACTGAAGGTACAATCATCACCTCGGAGCACCGCTTTACAATAAAACCTAGGTAAAAAGTCTGGGGAATCCCCAATAATTAGGAGAATTGGCCCCTGATCTTTGGAGGCTTTGAGGAAAAGGAAGATCACAATGAAGATCACCAAAATTGCTCATAAAATTGTTTTTGTGTGCTAAACCATCAGTTGGATCACAATGGCCGAAGCTTCCGGACAATTTTTCAAATCTGAACAACCCTACTGGTCAACTATCGCGTCTAGAGCCTAGCATGCGTTGGCTCCGATCTCTCGATGGCTTGGTTACAATGCCGTTAGGTGTTTGCTGGTTAGCGATTGTGATAGAGTGACATCGCTGTTCAGACTGAATGACATCGAATGTCCGCAGACATGTGCGATTGTGAGTGCGCCGTGCATGTGTACCTAAACATAACTATCAGAAGATGTGTGTCGAATGTCAAGGCTTGAGTTGTAAAAGACGAAAAAGGTTGTAACAATCTGAAATCAGTGCCATTATAGACCAGATTCCATAACAACTCGGACATTTTGCCTTGCGCAAATCGTCGCTGAGGTTACGTGATGCGCGTTGATAAGCAACGTATTCAATTTTTCGCTAGCGATCAGGAATTCGCTAATTGACAACACTTCTGGACTCGTTGACAAGCTTATCATACGCGCAAGTTTGTTAACACGCAGATATTGCATAATCGTCATTTATGCATGCACTTAACCCTCATGAATGGGAGACATTCATACACTTGGGGGCGCCAGAACCTCGCCCTAGTGATCCACTGTTTACAGTGGATACCAATATAAACGTCGTCTTCACTGTTGTATTTTGATATCCTAGCTAGCTTGTGGCTATTGCAATAGAAAATGTCGACGGATTATTCTTCATGGACGGTGCACGATCTCAAAAAAGAGCTGGGCAGTAGGAATGCTCGGACATGTGGCAGGAAAGCGGAACTTATAGAAAGGTAGTTATGAAAGTCATTTATTTATACATGTGGTTGTATATAGAGCTAGTTTTGATCAGATATGACGCCGTAAGAATGGTACAATCTAAGTTCATTTAGTTACATGGTGCAATACGCAACTATATTTGAAAAAGTGCAGATTGAGACCGAACTAAGCTGTAGCATGTGAGCTTGCCTCTAGAGGCTGCTACGTAAGTTGAGAAGCTATGGATTTTCCAACTGGTAATGACACTCTGGATCAATGTTACTTTTTGCATTGCAGGCTGCTCGCTTATGACAGGAATGATGATTTTGGTAGAACGTCGTATGTCAGGAGTACAGAGTTACTAGAGTGGCCCAAATTTGGTTATGAACCAGTGAATTTTGAATTAATTCCACCACTCTCAGGATGCCCTATACAGGCGTATTTTATTAAATTTGGGAGAAAGGAAGGATCGAAGACAGTGAAATCGTTGAAAAAGGGAAAAGTGATGTTAGAAGGGATGTGCGCGAAGGCCTGCTCAGCTTTATTGATTGAGACTTTACACTATTTCACTGCCATTGTTAAAGCATCGATGAAGAGGCATGTCAGTTATTGGAGCAAGATATGTTGTAAGAACAGTGGGGAACTCCTGTTCAGTGAATGTGAATGCCCAGGAGGAAGCGAAGCGGTCCAAATGCAATTTGCAAGCATTTATCATGTCTTGCTCTGATGTTGCTGGACTATAAGCAGTCGAAGACTGTTCAAATTTCAAAGGCATGCACAGAAACATTGCAAACGTTCCATCATCCTTCTCAAAGAAGTTCAGGTATTACATGCATGCTGCAATGATTGATCACCATTATTTAGAAAGGCCATTCGGGGAGTACTGGATTGATCAAGCTCTTGCTGTAAGTATGATATTTCTCACGTCAATGCTTAATCCCAATTATGTTGATAAATTTTAAGTGCCCACCAGAGAAAGCTGCAGAAATATTTGAGGCGACAATCAAGCAACGTCAATCCCCTCGGTGGTATTTTGAAAGAAAGTGGCGCTTAACAGCATCAAGATTTGGAGAAATCCTATCTGCTACTGATCGACGTGACATGTGGAAATTGTGCGAATCGATGTACAACAATAGTGATTTAAGATCAGATGCCATTATACATGGGAGTTTGTATGAAACAGCCGCGAAAGATGCCTTCTCCCATTTATCCGGTCGAAAAATCTCGAGGTCTGGACTCATAATACATCCAGAATTTCCATATATTGCAGCAACACCTGATGCTATGGTACTCCCTGATAGTGTGTTGGAGGTCAAGTGCCCCTACACGGCAAGGGATGAGCTAATAACACTCGGAAAGAATTTTCCATATTTGGTGACTGCTGCAGATGGCTATCATTTGAAAAAAAATCATAAATGGTATGCCCAAGTACAAGGCCAAATGGCTTGCGCTGAGAAAAAACTATGTTATTTCGTAATATATATATACATTTCGTGATGTCCACATTGAGTATATAGAGTTTGACCCAGAATTTGTTACCAAATTTATGATTCCCAAGCTGCAAAATTTCTACGAAATGTATTGGCGTCCTTTTTTGGTGGTCAAGATTGCATCACCGCAAGATGAAAAACTGCTGAATGCAATGTGGCATTGATAAAATATTTTTCCGAGCTAAAGCTATTTCTGCCGTTGTGTTGATTATTGTTATTTCCAAATTCCATGATACTTTCTAATGATTATGTAGGCTACATTTTAATTACCTATATATTGGGAGTTTTCTTGTATCTCGTTTAGTAAATTAAAATCCAACTTGCGTTTAGGTAGTAATACGCGCTCAGTACAGTCATCATATCCAAAAGAGTGATGTTTAGGTTTATTATGGCGGGATCTAATATTAAAGTGGAAATAAGAACATCCATGCATTACTGTGAGTAAACAATCATCAACACTGACCAACGCTACTTAATCAAACACAAATTAATAAAAGCATCAAACGCTGTTATAGCCTATCAAACTATGCCTTTCCTAAAATTTACTATCATGAAGCAGATAAAGACTATTTCATTTCCCAAATGCAGGAGATTGTAAGGCAATACATTATAAATGATTTTGAATGTCTTTGCATAACCAATAACCCTTTCAACGTGCACACGTTCTGAGGAGATCGCGCAATCATCCAGCCGCTGTTCCTGAGAGAGCCGAGTCATGCCTTTCATCAAAGTAGGGGTGTTGATTTTTACATTAAAGGGTGCAAACAAATCTTGCACTAGGAATCCTTTATCAGCCATGATACTGTCGCATTTTTCAAACATTGTTCTGGCGTCGGCCAGCAAATCAGATTGCTCAATAATGCTGCGGTCACTAACGGATCCACCATAGCAGTCACTTATGAAGGAAACAGCACCCTTTGGTGTAATACCTATTAATACTTTCATGGTATTCCTATTCTTGTAAGTTGAGAATGTAATGGACTGTGCATGGATGTCAGATGGCTTCTCAATTGGGATTTCTGTTGAGTCAATAATTACTCTCGTTGATGGATAGAGTCTTTTAAAATCATCTGGCATGGTATCCAATATCACTTGTTTTGAAGGCCAAATTGGTAACTTTGACAATAGACTGTACATATGCTTGATCCAAGCATTAATGATGCGGGAAACTGTTGCTTCTGAGACATGAAACATGTAGCATGTAGCCAAGCAGTTGATGATCAAGAGCTTGTCGTAACTTGATCAGTGTCATAAAAACTTGTTCTTCATTTGAAAGCAATGTACAGGTGTACTCCAATCGATGCAAATCGTACATTACAATGTCCTTAAAAAACAGAAACTGTTCGATGTCATCAAATCCAGTGAAGTACTGCACTGCTTTCTGGTCATCCTTGATATTTTGTAAACTGAAAGATGGCATCGAAGCACCCAGTTGGCACTGAATGCCCACATGTTCCGAGTCTGTTGTCAATTCCTGGTCGCTATGTGTTCCGGAATAAATTATTTCAGTAGGCTCTGGTTTAAATGGGTTTGAATTGTTCGTCTTCCTGGCTGTTTTTAGTGGTGCTTTTTTATCATGTTCAAAGACACTTGGCACTGCCTCCTTTTTCAGTCTTTTAAGTTTCATTTTCGGCTCATAATCGCTCGGAAGAAAATGACCATAGCAAACAATCTCTTTACTCAAATCAGGCGTCCAAAGTTGTTTCGTTTTCGGGTCAGATCTCTTAACTGCTACTGTCCATTTCCTCAGCTGCACTGGTGACGTAGGAAATCAATGGCCACCTCTCCGACTCTTGCAACCAGGTACACAGCAATATCGTGGCATGTTATAACGTAGATCGATGATAATACAGTCTATAAAATGAAATATATGTCACTCAGCATCAGCTAATATTCAAACGTCACTTTCTTGAAATAAAATACCGGTACGTGAAGTAACCTGGTAATTCATAAATTGCACTGAACCCAACTAGCTCTAAGATGCATCAGGCGTAAATATGTTTATATGCCATACATACAAAAGATTATTTCTGTTATCCGAATCCAACAGGCAGTCACAGACCTGGTTTCTAGTGAATAAAGACGACCAAGCTATATGAGTGGCCCGGTTTTGTTTATGTGTACTACAGACGACAGGACGAGGTGTTGGCGCCTCAAGTGGTTTGTGAATGTCTCCCATTGATGCTATTGATCCTAATTATCAATTCCGTCAGATCATGACGTCATTCCATTGTGACGTCATCGAGCTCGCATACCTAAGGAAAATTAGCGTTCGGCGCCTATGTCGACCGTCAATCGGCGTCCGACATATAAAAAAACACGTTGTATGCAGCGAGCCACGTTGTATGCAGCGAGCCATGACTATCGTCATACGTGACCCCATGCGTTTTTCTGACTACTAAAGATAGATGAATAAATGAATAAATAAATATTATATTATTTGAATAAATATTCATTCATTATTATTTCATTAAATTCTACTTTGCGTTCATGGGCGACGGTGTTATTTAGTAACACCAGCACGAAACATCTATCCCCATAGTTACGTCACACAGTTCCGGACGAATAGCCTGGTCTACAGCTTTGGGCTATTCATCCGGTTCCGGACGAATAGCCACTGCCTTTGGTTTTACCTTCTACATCCCTTTAGTGTGCCGTTAACTCTTGAAAAGAGGCACCTGAAAAGCATTCGAGTTTAATAAATATTCTGCTACAATGCATGTTGTATTGAAAGCGATAACTCTTACATGCAATCTGACACTACGTACCACCACTCAAGTCTTCTCATACTAGAGATGATCCACAGATCTCTTTTTGGATCAAGACACCTTCACAACTCGTTTCATACCTAAAGACGGCGCTTGTTTTTCCACGCCATAATTGACCAACTACAATTCAGACAAATTGTCAATCTTTACAATTCGAAATCTATTAGAAACCACGTTTGCAACGAAATTATCAACCATTGGAAGAACATTGAAGAATTCATCGAAAAAAACGATCGAGAAGAAAACTTGAAGATAAAAGAAGAAGACTACTACGCCGACCACTTCTTGATCCAAGCAACTTCCGATACGCTGAAACTTAACATATAAAATTGATCAAATTACAGACTCACACATTCAGAATTATTCATTTGGCAGTTACACCGATGCACTAACTCTTACCCTAGCCCTCCAAAATCTTCACTTCTCATGGAGCTTACACCCATCCAAAACCCTGCGCCATAGCGCCACCAACACCCTTACCCGCATTTGCAATACCAAAACTAACCCCTTCTCACTGGTCAACCAAACCGATCAATCCCAGACCCTCCCGCATCTACACTTATCAAGTACTCCACTCTATACATACCGACCTACTTCAATTCCTCTCACTACTTCTGGTCTTTTCTAATTCCAACATCACTATCACCCACCAACATAATTTCTTCGAAACGACCGACCCCTCCCATCTTCATTCCATTACAATTACAACCCTTACTAATTATCTGAATTCGGCTCGTGGAAAACTTGATACCATAAAAGAATATGAAAATATAAGAACCCCAAATTAACCAACACCATTACTAAAATTATCAACCAATATTATCAAGACATTCATGACCTCGTCATCACCACACAGCATATTTGAGTAATAAAAATTCTTCAGACGAATTTAATAAGCCTAAAACCCCATTTCACAACACGTACAGTGTCATATATTTCAGGATTGACCCCTCCTTTATACCCACCGAACAATTTCGATCCCCCAGTAGATATAAAAACGAAGTCAACCATTCCGTACTTAACTTACTTTTAAAAAATAACCCCCAGAGAGATCAAAAATCCCAAACCCATTCCTGAAACCCACTCCGCTTCCACTTTAAAATAAATCAATTCGGTCATATCAAAAGCACAATCGGCGTATACTACAAGTCATGTTAGGGATGTCATACTGAATACCTTGGATAACTTTTCAGGCAACTAGGACAAAACATTTACTCACCCATTAACCTAAATTTGGAAATGATATATTGAATAGGGCCCTCTGTGATAGACATACTATCACTTAGAAACATCCAGAAACCCTAGGACCATTAAACGTCGCTTCTTGGAACTTAGAACTAAAGAAAACTACCACATCCCTTCATTCAACTTACTTCCCAAACCCCCCAAATTAGGACTAGGACCTTTCAACGCTAAGCATGAACCAAAACTTGAAGGCAGATATCATTTCGGATTATTCTTGTATCACAGTAGAACCCGGTTAACTTTTCTGCCACCGCTCTCGGTAATACTATTTTTATCAGTGCACCTTTCAACATCCAAATTATTACCTTTGATTTTGAATATTTATATACCAACATAAGAAATGAGGACGTCATGTATGCCTTGAACCAACTAAAAACACCCTCACCATCCGGACCCAATCCTTAACCTTGATCTCTTCGTCTTCTGTCAAAACACTGCTATTTCTCCTCTGGTGATAATCTGTTTATTCAAAAAGATGGATTAGCAATGGGTAGTTATAACTCCGCCCGATCCGCAGACCTTACCCTCGCCATATTTGAAGAAAGTTTGATATCTCAAATCTCCACGACCTGACCCATCCAATTCTTCCGTAGGTACCTAGACGACGGACTCACTATTTCCAACCTCCAACCATCACACCTCCCCTACTTCATCCATTATATCTCCCAAATTGACCCCAGTCATTTTAAGATCACCTTCAATTGCAACCCCATCCTCACCAAGGGATTGATCGGTTGCAAAACCTTCTTCAAACACGCCTCCCTTTACACTTATATCCCTTTGATTCCAATCATCCCTCCCACACCTACACCGGAATTATAGCCACCGAACTCACCCGTTACCACAGAACCAATTCGACCCCCCTCCCCCTACACAGAACCAATTCAACCCCCTTCCTATCTCCAAAACACATTTCACCGATTCAAAAAACGACTTACTAGATTAGGATACCTCGACCGACTTATTAGATTGAGACCTTGTTCAGTATGTATGAGCCACTGCAGTCAGTTTTCAATTTTATGGTGGCCAAGAAGCTGTCATGTCTCTATTTAGGTATACCACGACCAGATTGGCGAGGGACTGAATTGAATGACTGGCAAATAGTTTTTCATTTTCAATCAGATTGAAATAGGGAAAATTTGACCCCGCGGGAAGTAGAGATCACCCTGAAGGGCTCTGGAAATACCTTGTCGCTTACCTGCTGCATATCAGCATATTATTACAAGCAAAGCTCTCTTGCTTTCTTCAATATACAATTGAATAGTAAGTAAAACATTCCCAAGATAAAATGTGTTTGGTGATATCAAAGGAAAATTGGTGGGCTTTGTTGATGCAAACTTTTCTATGGTGTGCAAACTCGCTACACATCCCCTCTGTGATTCAGCAGTTATTTACACGTTCAACTGCGAATCTAACTCTCATTATCGCATCCCATTTCTGATTCAGCAGTTTTTTTACACGCTGAAATATTAATTTAATTCTTATTAATACATCCCATTTGTGATTCAGCAGTTTTTCACATGCTGAACTACGAATCTAACTCTTATTATTACAGTTTTTTACACGCTGATATACGAATTTAACTCTTATTATTACATCCCATCTGTGAGTCAGCAGTTTTTTACACGCTGAACTACGAATCTAACTAACTCTTATTATTGCATCCCATCCGTGATTAAACAGTTTTTTACACGCTGAACTACGAATTTAACTCTCACTGTGATTCAGCAAGTTTTACGCGCTGAACTACGAATTTGTTTTCAATAAGGTTGCGGACTACAATTTTTGATTATTGCCCAGTATATTTTACTTGCGCACTGTCAAAGGAGAAATCTCTCACCATGCTGAGTGGTATCCTGCAACTGTCACTAATGGGGGAGATGTATAGCTTTGAAATTTTGACAGTAACGCCGTGAATGGACAGGACATTCAAGTTCATGCCGTTGCTGCTGATGGCAGTCTAGGAATGGACAATTTATTAAAGTTCTGACTGGAAGATAAAAAATTCCTCTCAACTCCTCTTTCTCCGCCCCCAATCCATATGGAGGTAACAGACCGATTCTAATCTTTTCTTATCGACCTTATCCTCTCAATTTATAGTAGCCTCTGTAGCTACTTTTACTTTATCATTTCTTATCTTGCGGATTTCCATATAAACAGGTGCAATAGGTTTGGCTTCAACTTTATATAAGCCCAAGTCTTATATCGTTGTTCGAAGTATATAAGCCCAAGTCTTATATCGTTGTTCGAAGTGATAAACTGCGGAGTCAAGAATCCTAAACGCAGTATGGAGGATCACAGGATCAACTTCCTCAAGGAATTTGTCCAGGACCTGGTGTTATGGAAGACAGACTTCAAATGCTTCCCGTATAAACTAACTTGAGTGATAAATGCTTATTTCCTGTGAACGCTCGATACGGAAACTGAATTCTGTTTACGTGCGAAACTTCTCCTACATCTGCGACACCAATGGGTTGCAGGTTCGAGTTCGACCGAGGTCGACTCCAGAATTCCTGCCCATGTGTTGGATGATTATCTAGGCTTACCCTCGCCTCATCCGTGAAACGGTATCTTTAAAAAAGCCTATAAGTGGGCCGTACTATAAGTCGGCAGTTACGGTATAAAATTGAAGAATATCGACATGGTGTAAATGACCATAGTAGTCGACAAACACCACGAATACCATAAAAAAAAACTGGAGTTAGCTAGCCACGGTACTTGCTGTAAAACTATCTCCTTTTAGATGAGTCATTTTCGAATCGTATCGATGAAATCACCCTATAGGGTAGTGGGTTAGGGCTATGGTTTGTGGTTGATATAATGAGGTAGTGGGTTAGAGTTATGTTAAGGATATATTATTATGTGGTGGGTTAGGGTTGTGAAATGAAGGCTTGATATGGCATGCGGTTACGGGTTAGTGTAGGTGTGTGTTCAATTGTTATTTGAATTACAGGAGATATAAAGAAAGAATAAAACATGGGGTGCTGGCAAAGAGATCTGTGGAAGAAGTAAGACAGATATCTGGGTATGTGTGTGTGGGAAAGTATAGGAAGAAGATGGTGTGGAGTCTTTTCTTGTCCTGTAGTAGAAGGGAATTGGTTATGTGTATCAAGTTCGAAGTGATTGAGAAAATCAAAAACCTTATATAAAACTGTATTTATTGTGGACTCTATGTATGGATACGGTGTATATTAACAAGAAAGAGTCGAGTCTGTTTATAGAAACATATATTAACAAGAAAGAGTAACAATAAAATAGTTAATAGTAATAACTAATGTCTAAATGTAAAGAAAAACAGATGTATGAGGTGTAAAATGTAATATAGAAATAAAAAGGTAATAAATATAGTCGTACAAATTCAATTCTTTTTCCAAGGTGTTATCAATTTCTTTTTTTGGTAACTTTTTCTTTCCACATCTTCATTTTACGATGTATTAGTTTGTTATTGGTGACCAATTGTTTTCATTTTCTTCTATATTCGAAACCGATGCGGAAAGGAAAAGGGTAGGTGGGTTGGGTGATGCGCCGAATGTGTTTCCTATGGTCAAAGGTTTTGGAGAAGGGGTAAGTGATGAAGGTCGAATTAGTAGGGGTGGGTTTCTTTTTAGGTATTGCTATTAGTGATTTTGTGTCCTAATCTAATAAGTCGGTCGGGGTATCCTAATCTAGTAAGTCGTTTTTTGAATCGGTAAGTGGTGTTCTGGAGATAGTGGGGTTCGAATTGGTTCTTTGGTAACGGGTGAGTTCAGTGGCAATAATTCCGGTGTAGGTGGGATGGTTGGAGTCGAAAGGGATATAAGTGTAAAGGGAGGCGGGTTTGCAGAAAGTGTTGTAATCGATCAATCCCTTGGTGAGGGTTCTATGGTCGAAACGAAGGGTGAGGTCAAGGAAAGGGTTGTGGATGGGGTTGCAATTAATGGTGATATTGAAATGACTGGGCTAAATTGGGGAGATGCAATGGGTGAAATAGGGGAGGTGAGAAGGATGGAGGTTGGTTATAATAAGTCCGTCATCTAGGTATCTACGGAAGAATTGGATGGGCCAGGTCGTGGAAATTTCGGATATCAAATCTTCTTCAAATATGGCGAGGGTAAGGTCTGCGGATTGGGCGGAGTAATAACTTCCCATAGCTAATCCATCTTTTAGAATGAACAGATTATCAGCAGAGAAGTAGCAGAGTTTTTGACAGAAGATGAAGAGATCGACAGCAAGGTTGAAAATACGGTTCGGGATGATGAGGGTATTTTTAAGTTGGTTCAAGGCATACATGACGTCCTCATTTCTTTATGTTGGTATATAAAGATTCAAAATCGAAGGTAATAATTTGGATGTTGAAAGGTGTACTGGTTAAAATTGTATTATCGAGAGCGGTGGCGATGTTATGGCTGTTTTTTGTTAGTGTGGGTGTAATGCCTATGCTCTCGAGGTGTTCGATGTATTCGTTCTTCCACTCTGTCAGGATATTGCCTAAAAGCTTACCGGGTTCTACTGTGATCCAAGAATGAGCCGAAATAATAGGTCTACCTTTAAGTGTTGGTTCATGTTTAGCGTTAAAAGGTCCTAGTCCTAGTTTGTGGGGTTTTGGGAGTAGATTGAATAAGGGGTTGTGGCAGTTTTCTATGGTAGTAAGTTCTAAAAAAGCGACGTTTAATGGTCCTAGGGTTTCTGCATGCTTCTCGGTAATAGTATTCCTGTCGCAGAGTGCCCTATCTAATATAGTTTCCAAATTCAAGTTGATGGGTGAGTAAATGTCTTGTTCTAATTGCCTAATAGATTCGTTGCTATACCAATTGGTCCAATTCATGCAGAAACCTAAATTTTTATCCGAAATGTTAATAATTAAGTCCTTCCTATTTGTGATTTCTCTAATGTGGTTTAGTTGATAATTGGAAAATGTGGGTTTAATTTGGTTGTTGTTTAATTTAGATTCCCTAAACCAGTGCTTTTCAACCTGTGTGACGGTTCGCACTTGTGCGAATGAAAAATATTGCAGTGCGAATGACGAACGTGGTGCGAACAGTGCGAATGAAAATCCGGATCGAGTGCGAATGACGAAGGTAGTGCGAATGGTGCGAATGAAAATCCTGATCAAGTGCGAATGAAAACCGTGAACAATTGTCAACTTTTCTGGCGTGGAATAATTCAAATAAACCTAATAGGAAATTTAAGATCAGTGTAACTTTTGTAGTTGCGACGCAATTGTAAAGCTTTAATACGACGCACCACTCATCGTAGCCCTCACAAGCCGTAGTGAATTAATATTCCCGCACTCTAATTATTACGTAACCAAAAGCCTGGTTTGAAGCTGGTGTACTGTCAGTATAAAGATCCCTACAATCTCTATATTATATTGGCAGACATACAGTACATCATCTGAGCCCGCGACAGGCTGGACAAAATGACGTCAAATTGACTTTCTGCTTTCTTTCGCTAAACAATCATCATATTTTCGTAATAACTGTTCGATTTGCGCGAGGCACGAGGATATAGTAGTAAATACCATCATTACAGACTCACATTTGCAAGTTACTGTAACGCAAATTTTTACCCCTTCAAGGGTAATTTACTACAGTATGGACCGCAAAGGGTATAATTTTGGGTTTACACGGTGCCAGAGCTATCTGTTGATATGTATTTAATATTTATTGAATTTATTGCAAAAAGTCCTGCGATCGTTTCTACATGTCGTATATAGCCAATAAGCGAGACACGCTTGAGAATTCATGATAAGATTTGTCCGACTGTCTTTTTCTGGGAAACATGGTCGAAGACCGCTGGGATGAACTAGTGTAGGCCGTAGGGGTGTGTAACGAGCGAGTTCAGGCCTATGAGACTCATTCATTTCGAGGCCAACCCCTTTCTGCGTGGTGGCACATGAAGACGTCAAGTTTTGGCAAACAAACCGCTGATAACATGCGGTGTCAAAAACATAAGCGGCGACAAAACCTCGGTCTAAAAATTACCGATGTTGGGTGGCCAAACCTTTCGAGATATGTTCCGTTGTCTGCACGGAATAGTCCCGTTCTTGCAATCTGAGTAGACAGTAGTACAACCGCGATACCCAGAGGAATTTAAAGCGTCCTAATTTGAAATCGCGTGCGTCAGACATGTGTTGTAGAGCTGTGTTGGGGGGTAGAATTGTGGTTCGCGCGTTCTGTATGTCCTACATGCTCGTAAAATGTAGAATACAACTGTAATGTTATAAATAAATTCCTTTTTATGGGTGAGGCTCGGGTCGCGAGATGTCACAAACACTCAGATTTTGGTGGTAGTCTAAAAGCTGTTTTTTTGCCGTTATTAAACTGTCATGAATTCTCAAGTTAGATTGAGCTGAAGAGTATGACACACAGTATCATGAGTTAGTTGCTCTTATCATAAACTTGCGAGACAGAAGATGGATCAACGTATCATCAGGTAGCGAGCTCTAATGTGCCTACTCTCCTTGATCGTTTTGCACCCTATGTTCCAAAGAAATAAAGAAAAAGCCTCAACACAATCATGTTTTTTTTCTTCATCCTTTCGACAGATTGGAGCCTTGCGGGACCTTTGTGTCAGCTCTCAAATACAATTTTTGCCAGCAAGCATTTTTCACCCGCGAAAAATACGCTGTATTTCGGATAGGAGTGCAGAACAGATTTTAAGACCTGGCCATCCAAGCACTAGTAGACGTTTTTGTACAAATTCCCAACAACATTGTTAGGCCGAGAAGGGTTTTAGTGAAATAATTGGAAGCAAAACGAGCGAAAAAAGTTGCCTTCTTATTGAGACACTTGATAGCTTAAGCTATATAGCAGTCAATTTGTTGCATATCTGAACAAAATGTTGTTAAGTAGGCCTATCTTCATCTACTTTTTGTATAACAATTTTCGATTAGTTTGTGCGAATGAAATTTATTTTACAAAAAAAGTGCGAACGGAGCACAAAAAGGTTGAAAAGCACTGCCCTAAACTTTTCCAAGTTATCTAAGGTATTTAGTATGACTTCCCTAATACGACATGAAGTATACTGCGAATGTGCTTTTGCTATGACCTAATTGAATATTTTTGGAAGTGTAAGCTACGGACGACAGGACGAGCTATTGGCGCCTCAAGTGGTTTGTGAATGTCTCCCATTTCTGCGTGCACCTATACGGCCGTAAACCAAACTTTACGCTGATTGATCGAGAGACGATGGCCATGGATACGGCGCAGCAACGGAGGACGCTGCATTTACCTAAGCCTATAGTCTGCTACAATGTATTCCTATAGCCGTGTGTAGACTGTATAAAAACGACAAGATTACAGTTAAATGATTATCTATTCATCAATAATAAAATTAGGAAAGGAAAGGAAATATTTAGTAACATATACTAAAATATAATGCCGAAATACTACTGTGTTTATGAATGCAGTGCCACCAATGGCAATGAACTGGGCAAGAACAGATCTTTCCATTCATTTCCTTCCAACGCAAAGGACAGGAAGGCTGGGAATGCAGAGTATAAGAAGGCAGGACTATTTGTGGCATACATTTGGGCCTGAATTTGATGCCAATAAGAGTGATATACTTGCAATTATCTAGCAGCAGTCAAATAAAAACTCTTTTTCTGTGATTTCTGCCCAAGTTCAAGTTTCATGAACTCATCGCATGTGCTGTTACGATCTCAAGCACACCGAGTGGTCTGAGGTCTGCTCAGCTAGAATCACTCTATCAGGTGAAGCACCCAGATATATTTATATGGAAAAAGAACAAGACCAATCTTTGTAACATTCACATGAGTGATGCTTAGTAGTCTTGAATAGCCCTTTCTTCGTGCAATAACGCCAACAATATTGAATAGCCTACCTGTTCATACTGTACTGTCCTTGAAGTGATTTGAAAAGAGATGTTGGTTATGGAGCACCTGCTGTCTTGTTCCCCTCAAAGCAGTCCAAAACCCTACCAAAATTGCTACTTGTGAGTCGAAGAGCCCTATGTATTTACCCCATTCTGTACATCCTCTCTGTTCTGATGTCCTGTGGGCAAGGTAGCTAATCTGCATATGACTGACTTTGTTGGCTTCTAAACCTAAGATTCAGGTGATGGCTTTGAAGATTCCATTTCAAGGTTACACAATGGCGATTCTAGATCAGGATCACCAGAGATGACAATGTAAGATTTGCATGTGCAGCATCCACAGCATTGGAGGAAGACAGTTGACACGGCATGGAGTTCAGGGTCAGCCTCTTTGCAATGGGCGTATCTTCTGCTTCACCACGGAGATCGCGACTGGGAATCGCACGTGACGTGACTGTATTCGTGTATCTATAATGCACTAGCAGCAAAATCTTCCTTGCAAAAGTGGTAGGAGCAAATTAAGATTATTTTTATAATTGTACACAACAGTGGTGCTTTTAGCCTGTCTAAGGCTTTGTGCTTCACGACATGACAGTATTTGGACTGATCAATGCATTTATTCTTGTCTTTGACATTCTTTCCAGTCTCTCATGCATCTGCTCGCGATTCATCGGGTCTTTAGCTGCCAAATTGTAGCTCGGCTAACTGTGATTCCTCGGCTTTTTAAGTCACTGCAACTGCAGTGAGGTCGGCGATGAGGAGCAAATGAAGCTTGTGGAAGTAGGCTTGAAATCCTGCCTCCTTAATCTGCATTCCCAAGCTTTCCTGTCCTTTGCGTTGGAAGCAAATGAATGGAAAAATCTGTTCTTCCCCAGTTCATTGCCATTGGTGTCTCTGCATTTATAAACACAGCAGTATGTCGTCATTATATTTTAGTATATGTTACTAAATAGTTTTTTTCCTTTCCTAATTTTATTATTGATGAAGAAATAAACTTTTAACTTTAAACCTACGTAAATTATTGAGTATTGTAACTCGAAAATTCTCTCTAGATAAGTTTGATTTTGGAGTGCATACGTCTCCCCCTCAACAAAGAAAGCATACATAATTTAGGCTTGCATTTAAAACAAATGGCTGTTTAAAAGCAGTAACGGTCAAACTGCGTTTGCATAACCAAACATCAATACACAATTTACTAGGTAGAGCGGTGATTAATTATCCGGCTGCGGGGTACTGTCGTGTGGAACGTGTTGATGACCTGATATACAGCACCGCGGGTGTTCTTACAATCACACGAATATCTATTCACTTTGGATACTTCTTACGTAATGACTAGCAAAGGTAATAGGCTGCTTCTGACGTAATAATGAGCAATGGCATTTAAAAATCGGACGTTTGTGCTATCATGAACCTGGTATAATACATCTTCTTTGTTCAAGAATGTTCAGTTTATGTCATAGTACTTGTACAAATAAAAAGTAATCGTTCTTTCACAAAAAAATCGATTAGATGCGGGAAGTAGTCGACTACGATTACGATTACTTCGGAATTTTTTCGAATGTAATCGATTGCGATTACGATTACTTGAAAATGCTGTAATCGTCGTAATCGATTACGATTACTAATCGCGATTACCCCGTGTCTGGTCTCAACTGCTTCTAAAAAGGGCCAAATATTGAAAATAAAGGGCCAGGGGCCAAATTAATTTTTTTGGGCCAACTGCCTCTAAAAGGGGCCAAATTTGTTGAATTTGGCCCCGAAAGGGCCAATCTGGCAACCCTGGATGGAGGCGTTAGTGGCGTATAGAGGAAAATCGAATAAATAATCGAATTAATAAAAATGAAGCGCCATATTCGACCCAAGAAATTTCAATTGATATTGCAGTTAATTGTTCGAAAATTGCTTGATATGTATATTGTATGCTGATGAAATATATTTATCTTTAGATGCTTGCTAAGTTTATCTGCTGAGTTTGAGTATTGACGGACCGGGTCCTACGATATTCACGGCCTTATCTGGCACACTTGCAAGAGCTAACAGGCCGACGCTCACATAACAGAAATTTGCTATTACGCCCGGCGTAACAATGGGCGATCATTTTGATTCGATGATACCTCTTGACGTAACAATCGGCGATTGTTTTGATTTCGCTTCTCACACCAGCGGTACTGGCATTATGAAGCGAGTTTTCGAGTTGAAGGTAGGCTGAGATGTTTTAAGCTGTCGTTTTTACCATCTTATAGTATTAGGCAGGCTACAGTAATGCGATTGAACTACTCTTTAGCAGACCTCTCACGTTTGGGGTGAAGTTTTTGACCTAGTCGACGCGTTGGAAATGTTATAGAATGATTCCGTAGTTAGCTAATGCTACAAGGACGATATTTTTATTGTAGTGAAAATCGGTTCAGCTGTCACTTCCACCTGCTTATAGCATGAGGTGGGATACCGTTATGCAGTGGTTAAATAATTCATGTGGCCATTCTTACAGTGAATTTTGACTGATTGTATACTTGGTGACACAGGTTAATCAATAATGACCAATAAATGCTGTGTTTATGGTTGTAAGTCTGGATATTTGACATCAAAAAACGAAGTTTCGTCGTTTCAATTTCCTTCGGACGATTTGGAGTTACAAAAAAAATGGATATCATTCGTCAATAGACGTGATTGGAAGCCAACAAAGAATTATGTAATTTGTGCCTTGCACTTCGAATCCAAGTACATCAAAGACTGTGGCTTGCGGAAAAAAACTGCTTTTGGATAAAAAACCAGTTCCGTTCATCCGATCTGAGCAGGAGCTGCAACGGCCTTCAGTGATCCCGACTGTGACTGCGTGCAGTAAGCCACCAAAGACCATAATATTTCAGGAGGATCAGCTGAATGATTTTGAGCTGGCTGATAGAATAAGCAGCTTATCAGATCTGACTGACCGACAAGATAGCGTAATGGTTAAGCGTCCGGCTTCTTGATCGGTAGGTCGTGGGTTCGATTCCCGGCCGGGTCAGACCAAAGACCTGATTAGGAACACTGGTATCCATGGCTTCCCTGCTTGGCGCTCATGCTTTACTGGGATAGCATGGAGGGGTGGTGCATGACTTAGAAAGCCGTAAAGGCTATATCTGCACTTCCTTGTCCAGCGGCATATGCACATCATGCACTCATGATATGCATATGCGCAGATCGTGTGTATGTGTATCACGAGTCGGTGTATATGCCGCAAAAACATCAAGGACAAAAATAAACTACGTCCTTTCCTTTTTCCTGAGTCCCATGCTCCAGAAGGCTATACCATGTACAAAAGAGACAATGAATATGTAATATATTATCGTATGGAATTCCATGATTTCCCCAAGGTGTCAGAATGCATAAGGACCACAATTTACTGGAAGAACTTCAAAATCTAATATATTACAAGAATGATGGCCATGCTCATATTCCATAGTCGTCTGAAATGATTCGCTTTGCTCTGTTGCTGCGGTACACATCTGCACAAGCTTATAAAATGCTTACAAGAAGCTTTCCCTTTCCCTCAATGTCAACCTTGAGTCGCTACAGCAAAGGGAGTTTTGACGCAAGTCCTTGAAATCATGAGAGAAAAGGGTGAAATCTGCACTGATATAATATTGATGGTGGATGAGATGTACTTGCAGAAAGGTGTTCAATATCATGCTGGTAAATATTATGGAGCAGATGAAAGCGGTAACTTATATAAAGGCATTGTTGTGATGATGGTCAATGGTCTTCAAAAGTCCACATCAATTGTGGTGAAGGCACTGCCGGAAACCGAAATTAAGGGAACATGGTTAGCAGACGGTATGATGGATTGTATTGCTACTCTCAATCGCCATGGATTTGTTGTTCGAGGACTTGTGTCGGATAATCATCCATCTAATGTAAAGGCATTTGAAATAATGAGAGGAACATACCCTAGCAATGATGAGTACTCTTTTCATCATCCATCCTGCGCCAAGAAAACCTATCTATTTTTTGATAATGTACATCTTGTAAAGAACATAAAAAACAATTTGCTCCGAGCCAATAAATTTGTCTTTCCCGCATTCTCATTCACCATTGATGCTTTAAGTATATCGTCACCAAGCGGATTCATTGCATGGAGCGATCTTCACAAAATCAGGGAATGTGATGACAAGCTGGATTCAAATTTACGTAAAGCGCCAAAGTTGTCACATGCCTCGTTACATCCAAGCAATAACAAGCAGAATGTAAATTTATCCCTTGCTCCATTCCATGAGACGACAATTGCAGCTTGCAAAAGTTACTTGCCTCACAGGGAAGACATGGCATCATTCTTGAGCCTTATTAATGCTTGGTGGACGACAGTGTTGGGATGACTCGAGTCAGACTCGAGTCACCTTTTTCGTATGACTTGACTTGACTCGAGTCACTTTGCTAAAATGACTTGACTTGACTTGACTCGGCGTATCAAAAATGTGGATTGACTCGTGACTCGGAGCAAAATTCACGAGTCAATTTCAAGTCATCAAGTAATCGGTGTCGATAAAATTCAATGTATATTGCATATGCTTGGATTGTTCGCAAAACGCTGATGTGACTTGTGAGAGCGAACAATCATTCAATGATCGTGCGTTTTACTGACCCTCCATTGTTCTCTCACAAATAAATTGACCGCAAACGAAGTGATGGAAGCTTACAGCTTACGTTGTCGTAAACTAGTATAGTGAAGTAATTTAATAGCAAAATGTCTATTTCTGTTCTGTGTTCTTACCTTAACCAAACCTCTTGTTTTATCGAATTTGAATTCGAATATAATTTATATACTCCTCAACCATTAGCGCAGGCACAAATTGTATCATATTAATATGTAAATGGATAATGTATTGCATGTTATCGATTCGTTTCTCTATTCTCTATTCTCTAATTTGACTGGTAACTATAAACTGAGCTTTACGTATATGCGAGTGATACAGCGCCTTCTTCGGTATATATTCAACTCTGTATTCGTTCCTCGGTTCAGAACCAATGACTACTCAATCTGTACTTCAGACAGCTAGTTAAATGTAATGATGTGGTCATGCCTCATACTTCGAAAAGGCAACTTGACTTGAATTGTGACTTGACTCGTGACTTGACTCGAGTCACCTCCAAATATCGAGTGACTTGACTTGACTCGAGTCACCTTCGAGAATCGGTTGACTTGACTCGAGTCAAAATGTGCAATGACTCGAAATGACTCGTGACTCGAAGGTAGTGACTTGATCCCAACACTGGTGGACGATTGTCAATTGCTGTAGCAGATTTTCAGCAAACCCCTTGGCCAAAGCAGACATGGCATCATTCTTGAGCCTTATTAATGCTTGGTGGACGATTGTCAATTGCTGTAGCAGATTTCCAGCAAACCCCTTGGCCAAAGCAGTGGTTCCACAAGATAGCAAAATCAATTTCCTTCACGACTTCGATTATTGGCTCATAAAATGGAACGGATATAACCCCCGGAATTATTGCCTGTCAAAGCAAACATTCAAAGCTCTGACTGAAACCCTCCAGTCACAGTCGCTGCTTATGGCAGACTTGTTCGCAGAGGGGTATGAATACATTGTAATTTTCTTGAAATAATGTGAAATAATGTAATGTGAAACCTCCCCCCACTCATTTGCCTATCCCGTGAGAATGTTCGTTCAATTGGACCACTTTGTAATTTTCTTGAAATAATGTGAAATAAAGTGGTCCAATTGAACGAAGATTCTCACGGGATAGGCAAATGAGTGGGGGGAGGTTTCTGGTTGGATTAACAGAAGTTACCAATTCTGAAAAGATAATACTGCTCCGTTCCATCCTAAAAATTGACTTAAATTTCTGGGAGCATGATATTTGTGTCTCAAGTTCGACTCATTTTGACGATTTCAAACAAATCATTGAAAATGTGGCCATTGAAATTACTGGATCAGTTTTATCTCCTGACACTGAGCAGGTGTCGTATGTTGATGCGGGGTACATTGGAAAAAAAGTCCTCGATAAATTGGCTTGTCAGACGTGTTCCAAGTTATTTTTTGATGAGTCCTGTGACGCAAGTTCACGCTATTTCGACTTACTTGATCGCGGGGTACTGCTTGCTCCTTCAGAACCACTTGCCAAGTTTGTTTCATCCAGTTTTTCAATCCTAGATGGTTGTGATAAAATCATCTGCTGTCACCCCCAAGTCGCAGTCAGGGAAGCTGGTGAATATGTTTTGCGGGAATATGTTTTGCATCGTTTTGGGGTGCCTTTACGCTTTGCATGTTATGATCATCAAGATCGAGATTTAAAATTTGCGAGCAAAATCATAGTGAATATATATGACAATAATAAGCAGAAACTGGTAAATGCCTCTGTCAGAAAAGATGCTGTGAAGGACTTGAAAAAACGACAGTTGAGCAAGATGTAGTTGGCATATTTCAGTGATGCATTTCATTCTCATCACTTGTAGTCGAAGCTTGTATAGGCTACTACAAGTTTGTTTTTGTAAATGGCGACGAATCCTGCTAAATCCGGTAAGCCATTCATAGTCATTCGTACCAACAGGTTGATGTCGTCAATCATACGCCACGAAGCACTTTATAGTTGTAAAATGCATTGCATTGGATATAGCTATGCAAAAGTATTCAAATAAATCATACGTTGTATAATGACCTGGTATTAGTATCCGTTTATTATTTTCATCATTTCAAACCTCCACAAATCCGCGATATTATAAACAGATACGAAGGTGTTGGGACGACTTGGAGTAGTTCAGACACCCACCTGAACCTGGGCCTAGGTGATGTAGGCTAAAGTAGAGGCATACACACTGAGTGGAAATTAATTGTAGTCACCTTGACTTGGTCTGGTATAATTGGATTATTATTTGGATTATGTGACCAATATACATTGCATCGTATATTTTTAACTTACTCAAAGCCACAATTCGTCTGTGCAAGTGAGTATTTCGCAATTCGTTTTCCTATTGGCCAAACTTCACGACCTCTGTTACGTAAAACTAGCGTTCTATAGCTATCACTGCCTTTTTCGTATCGCGACTTCTTTAATATCCGTATTCCTATTGGCCAAACTTCACGACCTCTGTTACGTAAAACTAGCGTTCTATAGCTATCACTGCCTTTTTCGTATCGCGACTTCTTTACGACCCGTTTTCCTATTGGCTAAACTTCGCGACCTGTTACGTAAAACTAGCGTTCTATAGTAGTAATGATCCCTTAATGTCCGAAACTGGCAGCTAACTTGTTGCAAATCTGAACAAAATATTGTCAAGTATCTTTATTTTCTTTTGTATAACAATTTTGCGAATGAAAGTATTTGAAAAAATCTTTGCGACACCTTCCTATCTTTTTATTGCGTAGCAGTTCTGGGATGTTTTTAAATTATGAAAATAATAATAAACTGATACTGATCATATCGAACTTTTATACATTCACAGGCCATCTTCAGACTGACAAAGCAGAAACAATGTCTTCTAGTCAATCTGGTGCACCAAAGAAAACGTTTGACATATTTGGACGCGCAAAAACAGGAAGGAGATGCCCCAGCCATCTTCAGACTGACAAAGCAGAAACAATGTCTTCTAGTCAATCTGGTGCACCAAAGAAAACGTTTGACATATTTGGACGCGCAAAAAACAGGAAGGAGATGCCCCAGCAGTCTCCGGTTAACAAGAAAAAAAGACCAGAAAGACGAACATTATTGCATTTTGTGCCACAAAACGATCAACAGGGGAAATGCTGACTCACGTAAAAGACACGCGAAAGACAACCACGCCACCAATCCCTCGTACGACTGTTCGAAGCATATTGTCTCAATTAATAGCAAGCTGGCTGAGAAGTCAAAAAAGGAACGGCTCGCAGCAAAATCTACTTCGCCGAAAACCAGCCAAGTATAAAATTCAAACAGTAAACAAGATCCCAAGCCAAGTGTCCAAACCGTGATGCAAACCATCGAACCAACGAATTTATTGAATAATACATCTGGTACGGCTGCTATAAACGGGAATAATATACCGATGGATTTGGAAATAAATGTGGACAATTTGTAGTCGACATTACACGAGATTCTGGGCAAAATGAATAAAATCGATTTGGCGGTGCGGACCAATAGTAGGCAACAGAACGACTCAAAACGCAACTTTAATGAAATCGAGGAATCGGAAACCGCCGTTCGAATTGATATCATAAAAAAGGCAAAGTGTTTGACTGAAATTGATGGTTCCGGATTTATCGTCAAGTACGGCGGGGATGTGACGAAAGGGGAAGGGATAATTATATGTACCCTCTGCCATGACTACGCCAGTGAATCGAAGCTCTCGAAGAAGAAGATGGACCACGGATTTGCCTGGGGTATAGATTACCCACAAAAAAAATTGAGAAATTGATACATGGAGGCAATGAGTCATGTCGTAATTTTAAATGCCGAATGACGCAGCATCTGATGTGTTCGGCAGATCGTGCTTGGGGTTTACAGCATTTTAACGCCCTATTGCATCGCCAGCGGAATGACAAAATTACCAAAATAATTTAAAAAATCACGGCAAATCAAATACGCTGCGCTCTCACCACGATTAAAGTAAAAAGCGCAGCATTGCATTTCGAGAGTCATATAGCACTACTATATGCGTGTGAGGCGCGTGTTGGAGATGTCGGTCATGGTCGAAAACAATGCAACGAGATTGTCAAGACTCTCTCTGTGCATATGCTCACAAAAAAACTAAACATCTTCTTTGCCAAGAATTGCGATCTACTGGAATCCCTCCACATTTTGCCACTGAGTCAGACAAATCAACGCCTGGAAGAACGAGTGACCATGCTATAATGGTATTAACCATGTGCAAGGGAACAAAAAAATTCCATACCAATTGCCGCACCCACCGTGTACAGTGCCACCTCCGACGGTGCGGTTATTGGTGGAACTGCAGCTGACCTTGCTCAACAAGTTGTAAATGCATTGAATTGAATAGTATATTCATATTGAAATGAACCCGAATATTTTCGGCCGACACTCGTCAGGGGTAATCGTCAGCAACTAGTAGAGAACGAGTCGACTTTTATCAAAATACACCAACCAAAACTCTGTCAACAAAAGGAGTTCGTGTACCACCTAAAAATAGTACATTGAACGCTCTCTCATTCACGAAATTTCATGCTGGTGACATCATATTTTGTGATACGATTGTTGATATACAATGTTCCTTCCAATTCTCTACTAGTTGCTGACGATTACCCCTGACGAGTGTCAGCCGAAAATATTCGGGTTCATTGCAATATGAATATACTATTCAATAGTATATTGAAGTTCTGTACCTCCAAGAAGCTCTTCAAATGCATTGAAATGCAACATAAAGCTTGAGACGGATATGCTATCCAGACTGGTGTCTCATCAAACAGACGGGCAGTACGTTATTGCTTCAGGCTTCAAACAAGCCTAGCTCTCAGCTGCGCACTCCAACGCCTGCATGACAGCACAGTCTGAGAGATATTTTGTCGTTGTGTGGGATATGGCTCATTGGATGGACTTGTGCTTTACGAGTCCTAAAGAAAATGGCGAGACTATGATTGACAAATTTATATCCCGCTGCAACGAATTTACCCATATGTTCGGGATGGGGAAAGGGATACGCGGAGTATAAAAGTCATGGAAAGAGGCTTCAATTATCATCGAACGGCATCCAGACGTTCTCCAACACAAGATTTTCCAGCAGCTCTTTTGACCAATTTCAAAATATATATAAAAATTATCCTGCGCTCATTGAAACTTTCAATGAGACGCGAAACTTTGGCGATGATTGCGACGAAAGGAGATTTAAGGTGAGGGGCCGCGATTTTGCCATCGATCTATGTGGCCTTGTGGAGTCTTGGATTTTCTATCTCCAGTTATGAACGTCATGGTAAAAATGCAATCAATTAATACGAATATATGGCACATTTGGCCGCTACTTGAACAAATCCTACTGATCAAAATTGACGAACTGAAAAATTTCGACCGATCAGAACGCCCCAATGCCGAAATCTTCCCTAAGCTTCATCGCCACTGGCATGACCTAATTGACGAGGATGCGGAAAATGTAAATTTCAAGGTCAAGGATTGCTAGAAGGGTGGTTGGTGTCGCAAACCGTTGTCAAAAGTAAAAGGATGCGGCAATATACACATACATGGATAGAAAGATGTCCAGAGGATTGCCTCAAAGACCTTTTCGACATGGCAGAAGCTCTTGTGAAGACAATTAATACTCGATTCCACAAGTGTATTCCCGCCGCTGCGCACGAACTTGCCAATTGCTTTGACGCGCACTAAGCAATCGAAAATGCGATTATCGAGTCTGCGCCCTTATCCTCAACGAGCTATGTTCATTGGAAAAAGAACGGACTGGCAGAGTTTTCTAACTTTTTCGAGTATGTTTGCTCATTGAAACATGTAGCAGCATTGTATCAAAAAGACCGCTCTCTGTCATTGGATCCAGTTCTTGGCGATCGAGTTTGGATCACATCGCGCGAGATTATTCACTCGGTGTTGTGTAACAACTTTGCCAATTGCCGCCATGAATGGTTTGAATGTGAAACCGCGGAACGCGTCATACCAAGCGACAGACCTTTGGATGCTATCGAAGTGATTCGCCTAAATGTTGAAATTGAAAATGAATGCCAACTAAGATTCGGACACGAGGTTTATGGATGCCGGTTTAAAGAACATGAATTTTATAAATCGTTTTACCAAAATGAGGACTTTTTTGGTGCTGTTGGCAAAGAGTTTTGCATTTCGCTGGACGTAGCTTTAAACATGGGGGGCTACGAAGCTGTTGTAGAGTCATTTTACTCTGTAATGAAATGCCAAAAAAAATCCGATGGCCAACAAAACGAAACGTTGGCACAGAGATCAACAGTAGATTGGGTGTTTCCAATGCCAATACAAATTCCTGATACTATTGACGAAATCGTCAAACTATATTTGGACGGGGATGAAGATTTACACCCACATCGCCTGACAATCATCTTTGATGAACGAGGACGAAAGCAGTCAGTCAGGGAACCAAGCAAAGTTATTGTTCGCTTGTCACAAAAAAGTGACTCTTTTGTTGCAGCACCGGGCGATATGAAACCTACCTTTAGGAATACAGAATTCGTTTCCGCATATACAATCTGTTGTCTTTATTCGTTTCGTTCATTTTCGTGTCATTAGTAATTAAATGAACACGTTTATTTACCTGATACGCACCTGATAATTTCGTGCTTTTCTCCGTCCTACACAAACTAGATATAATTTTATCAACTGTAGTTGGAGCTCAAGATCCGAGTGACGTCACAGCCTGAGGACTATAGGTAGTCTTTTAGATGCGAGCAGTGCTAGGATGAATCAGCAAAATCGAAAATGTGATGACGTCAGCACATTTCACCAATCGGCGTGATCATACGAAAATGGCGCGGGGAAGCGTGTGGCGCAGTTGGTTAAACACTGCAGTCACGAACCAATGGACGTTGGTTCGAATCCCGGTTCTGACCAACTTCTATGTGTCGGAGGTTTCTCTGGGCCGACCTCACTACTACGATAGTGCATTGAAAAGCCCAGAATGAAAGTGAGCCGTGCTGCAAGTCGGCAGCAATGACCACGATGGGGACGCATGGGAGCGAGAGAGAATGAAGAATGACTGCGAGAGAGATTGAAGAACGTTTCCAAAATTACAAAAAAAGCAAATACCTCTAAACATTATGAAATTCGGGTCGTGGAGCACAAGGCCTAAAAGGCGATAAGCTCCACTGTGTTGTGCCCAGGGTTGCCAGATTGGCCCTTTTGGGGCCAAATTTCACAAGAGGCAGTTGGCCCCCAAAAAAATCTTTGACCCTTTGGCCCCCTTTTTTCGATATTTGGCCCTTTTTGGAAGTAGTTGGCACCAGAGTTGGATCAATTACATTATTTCAGTTCAATTACAATTACTTTCATGCATGTTTCAATTACATTACAATTACAATTACTCCATGCTAAAAATATCAAATTACAATTACAATTACAATTACTCCTTGTATGCTTCAATTACATTACAATTACAATTGCTGCTGTTGAACATGTAATTGAATAATCATAAATTCAACCGTGCTCCTTGACAACCGTAGCGTCGTAATTAACAACAATTCAAGTATTCATGTTTCATTCATGATGCGCAAATACCCGTTAATTAATAAAAAGAAAAAACGTTTTCGAACTATTCCAGTATGCAGTATGTCGTTGAAAAAAGTATTATAATATATGCACGTGTTGGATTTGCGTATATAGTATATAATTAAAGAAATATTATTATTTTTATCGAGGGACGTAGGAATTAGGATGAGTAAAAACAAAACCGTGCTTTGTCAGATAAGACGTTATATAATATCCAGTGGTCTGGTTAGTTAGCCAGACGAAGTAACGATGCAGCATCGTGATCTGAAATCGTATTGTAGATTGCCAATCCACGGATAGATGCGCAAGATGTGAGTCACGGATGAATGCACCGACAAACGTACTGCAGAGCCGGCTGAAAGGAGCAAACTTTGTAGTCCTAGAGCTGGCGCTCCAAGCGTCCAAATTTGATGCATCTGGTCTTTATCGTAAGCTATTGATGCACTAATTCCGAAAAGACAAATTAAAATCTCGTCAGAGCAATGTAACTGCTCCAAAATAGCCGTTTAAAGCCGACTGTTCTGAAAAGTGAGAGCGCCGCAGTAGCATGACCACAACAATGACCAATTACGCCCAGCGATTGTTCAGAACAATGCCGATTCCCAGACTTTCACGACTATTTTGGGATGGTACCATTGCCTGGAAATATACTTTTATTGCGGAATCAGTGCGATTAGGACCATACATATCAAATTTCGACGCTTGGATCGCCAGCAATTGGACCATCAATTCTGCTGCTTTTAGCCGGCTCAGCAGTTCGCTTCTCGGCGTATTCAATCGTGAGTCACGTGTTGCGAATCCATCCGTTGGTTAGTAATCTAATAATTGTATACAATGGCAGCCGAGGCCAGCATAGCGGTAAAAATAAAAAAAACTTTGCCTGCAAGGGCGCAGTCAAGGGCTTCCGCGAATGGATCCATCAAATTCCTTGTCGGCATTATAAGTCAATTATTTTATGTTGTGCTTGTCAGGTCTCAATAGCAATTTAATGTAATTGAAATTGTAATTGAGCAAAATTTTTGTCAAATTACAATTACACCAAATAAAAATGCTTCAATTACAATTACATTGAAAAATGTAATAAATTACATACAATTACAATTACAAATTACAATTGATCTAACTCTGGTTGGCACATACTATCAAACTATAGATAACTCCGTAGGTTAGTTATCTATAATCAAACTAGCTATTTAAATGAATATGAATTCCAGAAACCAAACGTGAAAAGCGGTATCGTTTTAGGCATTGTTTGCGCAGAATGCTTCCTCATGATGACGCTTGAATGCTTGTATTGGGTCTTACCAGTTATCACTGTACTGTACGTGCTTTGCTTGATTGATTAGGAACCGTGCGCTGTGCTAGTGGGAATGTTTAGTTTTCCGTTGTATAGGGTTGAATATAGTTTAGTAAGGCACTTAGGCTACTTAGGTATCATATTTGACTTCAATGTGTAATTAATCTGTCATAATTTCATAAAGATTTGGCATTATATTAATTTGCTCTGTTTGTTGATGGGAATTTGTGTTATCTAAAGTATTATTTCACTCAAGAAGACGCATCTGATTTACAACATGCATAGTCAAAATTAGTCAGCCGACAGCGCAACGAGGTCGTGTACTGAGAATAGAACGTTACTGCGGTTACAGACAGTACTTGATGTGTTTTATCAAAAGTTATCTAGCAACCCTATTCAGTTTTGTAGTTTTTTTTTTACCACAAGCTAGCTAGCTAAGTCAATTTGAGTATGGCATCATCAGCAAAGGGCCAGTGGAAGAGCAGTTATGATAAAGGGCGGAAGTATAATAGTAAATGGGAAAAGAAATTTGTTTGGTTAAAGAAGGCGAGTGATGGTTCAGAAGATGCATATTGCAGGTTATGCCATACTACCATGATACCCAAGCAAAATAACTTGATGAGGCGTGAGAAGTCCGAAAATCATATGAGGAGAGTTCCATCGAAAGGGCAAACTTCGCTAAAAGTTGTTTAGAGTTCAAGCAGCCATGATGAACTCAAAATGGCTGAACTTCAGATTCCCGTTAGTGTAACCTGTCACAGTGCTATTCGTTCGATTGACCACCTTGGAGAAATCATGGTAACACATGGAAAAGGTAGCACTTTGGAAGAAATCAAGATGCATAGAACTAAGTGTACATGCTTAATAAAGAACATCATTTCACCTTCCATGAAGTCGGATTTAATTGATGATTTAAAAGACAAGAAATATGCCATTATTGTCGATGAATCAACTGACATCTCTATCCAAAAGCATTTGTGTATCCTGGTTTGCTACTTTAGTGAAAAAAGGAATGAAATAATCACTGCATTTCTGGGTTTAATTCCTGTACTTGAAGCAACAGGAGAAAATCTTTTCAATTTGATTGATGCAGAAATTACAAGCATCAATCAAAGTCTAGCAAACTGCATTGGTTTTGCCTCAGATGGAGCTTCAGCGATGCTTGGTTGCAACAATTCTGTGTGGTCTAGGTTGGAGAAAGTGTCCCCACAATGTGTGCAACTCAAATGTACCTGTCACTCGCATTATGCATTCAGTATGCATTTTCGCATTCAGTATGCATTTTCAAAACTGCCATCAAACATTGGATTTATGCTTTCAGAAATACCACGATGGTTTTGTAACAGTGAGTTAAGGAGGGAGGCACATAAGGAGCTATTTCTTGTCATGAATGCCACAACAGCTGTTGAGCCGATGTCAAGTATTCCACTGCCATTTGAAAAACTATCATCGACCAGATGGTTAGTAAGGGGGAAGGTGATGTTTAACATTTTAATGAATTGGCAGGAGCTCAAGGCCTACTTTACCAGTGCAGAATTAGCTACAAAGAAGATGGATGGAAAGTACAAGGCTCGACTTCTAAAGGAAATGCTACCTGATGACAGCAATTACTTATATTTTGTGTTTGCAACACCAATTGTGCAAGAATTTGAAAGGGTGAACAGTCTTTTTCAGCAAACAAAAGCGGATCCACACACCTTGTACCAGGAACTGAATTTACACCAGCAGAGCCTTCACAATAGGCTTTATGACACCAATGGGAGGAAAGGAAACATACATGATGTTGATTTCGGAGTCAAATTTATAACAGAATGTAACCATGTCAAAAAAAAAGAATGTCAAAGCACTCCAAGAAGTAAACAATGTTAAGACAAGGTGTCTGTCTATGCTTGAGGAAGCAGATTGTCAAGTTTCCAAGAGACTTCCCCCTGTCAAAGATACTTTCAAGAATTTGTCATTATTGAATCCTGTGGTTCTTCTCAGCCAAGCATCAAGACCAGCTTTTGCAAAACTGCCACTTTTGCAATTAGCAGGGGATAGTATCGGTATGATTGAGGAACAATACAGAAAGGTTATCTTCATTGACTGGAAAGAAGCGGCACCATTCAAGGCACATGGAATTCCACACGACAGTGAAGAATTTTGGGTCGGAGTGCTTTGTCATGATTCATTCAAGGAGCTTGCAATGTATGCATTAACATGCCTTGTAACTCCAGTGAGCAATGCTGTTGTGGAGAGAATATTCTCCCTTGTTACATCGGCCCTTTTTCTCAAAAGCTGTCTGGCAACCCTGGTTGTGCCCATTAATACATACATACGAAAATAGCCGCGTAACGGTGCGCGTGACAATGCCACCGATTCCACTCTGGGTTGCACCATGTCGACTAAGGTAATCAGAATAAATCATAAGTCACTATGCTAACAATAAGGTAGCACAGCCGCGTCAGCCTGTCTATCAGATCTCTCTGTACCTTGTTCAGTATGAGCTACTGTGGTCAGTTTTCCAATTTTATGGTGGCTCGGAAGCTGCCATGCCACTATTTAGATATACCAGGACTGAATGACTGGCAAAGAGCATTTCAAATCAGATTGAAATATGGAAAACTTGACCCCCCTCCCGCGGAAAGGAGAGATCACACTGATGACATCAGATGGGCTCTGGAATTACCTTGTCGCTCACCTGCTGCATATCGGCATATTATTACAAGCAAAGCTATCGTGCTTCCTTCAATTCACTGTTGAATAGTATCGTGCTTCCTTCAATTCACAATTGAATAGTAAAACATTTCAAAGATAAAATGTGTTTGGTGATATCAAAGGGAAATTTGTGGGCTTTGTTGATGCAGACTTTTCTACTGAGTGCAAACTGGCTACACATCCCCTCGTTGAACTCTTGTTATAACATCACATTTCTGATTCAGCAGTTTTTTACACGCTGAAATACGAATTTAACTCTTATTATTACATCCCATCTGTGATTCAGCAGTTTTTCACACGCTGAACTACGAATAACTCTAATTATAACATCCCATCTGTGATTCCACGGTTTTTTTTACACGCTGAACTACGAATTTAACTCTCGTTATCATATCCCATTTGTGATTCAGCAGTTTTTTACACGCTGAAATACGAATTTAACTCTCATTATCACATCCCATTTGTGATTCAGCAGTTTTACACGCTGAATACACGGATTTGTTTTCAATAAGGTTGCGAAATACAATATTTGATCATTTTCCAGTATATTTTACTTGCGCACTTTCAAAGAAAAAATCTCTCACCATGTTGAGTGGTATCCTACAACTGTCACTCATGGGGGAGATATGGCTTTGAAATTTTAGTACTTACGCCGTAAATGTGAGATCGGGTATTCAAGTTCATGCCGTTGTTGCTGATGGCATGTCTAGGAATAGATAATTTTTCAAAGTTCTGGTTGGAAGCCAAAACATTTCTCTTCACTCTTTTTATCCGTCCATATGGGGGTAACAGACCGATTCTAATCTTTTCTGATCAACCTTATCCTCTTAATTTATAGTAGCCTTTGTAGCTACTTTAATTTATCGTGATTTTATCATTTCTTATCTTGCGGATTTCCCATATCAACAGGGGCAATAGGTTTTCCTCCAACTTTATATAAGCCCAACTCTTATATTCTCTTATCGTTGTTCGTTCGAAGTGATAAACTGCGGAGTCAAGAATCCTAAACGCATTATGGATGATCACAGGATCAACTTCCTAAAGAAATTTGTCCTGGACATGGTGTTATGGAAGGCAGACTTCAATTGCTTCCCGTATAAACTAATTAAAGTGATAAATGCGTATTTCGAAGGTCGCATTTCTTCCTCGATCAACCCTTGGGGGGTTGATTTTCGCATCTCGAATTTTTTCCTGTGAACGCTTGCTACGTGAACTAGATGTTTACCTGTAAAACTTCTCTCACAGCTGCGACACCAATGGGTTGCGGGCTCGAGTACGACTCCAGAATTCCTGCCTATGTGTTGGAGGTTTATCTAGGTTCCCCCTCGCCTCATCCGCGCTATCGATGTCTTGAGAACGCCTAGAATTTGGCAGTGCTATAAGGCGGCAGTTACGGTATAAAATGATGACTATTGACCTGGTTTAAATGAACGACCATCGCAGTCGACAAACACCAATAATACCACAAACAAACCTGGGGTTAGCTAGACACGTTACTTGCTGTAAAACCATCTCCTTTTAGGGAGCGCGGAGTCATTTTGGAATCGTGTCGATGAAATCACATGGCGGGCCGGATGCGCCCCGTCGTATGTTTTACATCCATGTTCTAGCTAGAATCTAGACTTACCGGTGACCAAAAGTATGTTTTTATCAAAGCTGCGATCGATAAACCTCAGATCCTTAAACTACCTACCCGTGCCGGTTCAACTGTCAAGTCGCTCATGTACCGCTGAATGCGGCGCAAGCTCACCTGAACATTTTGTCATTTTAACTAATCGTGTCTCACGTGACAGGGACGAGACTGCATGTCGTTGTTATTGTTGTTTTTATTATGCCGGTTTGACCGTAGGTGAGCTACATGTAAGGAGTCCTGGAATAATTTCCTATTCTTCTATTCAACTTTGTTATTATTCAGTTATCATTTTGATACGGTAGGCTATTGCACCATTGTTGTCTGATGGTCCATGTAATCAAACTGAGGAAATGTCTGATTGTTGTCTTGCTGGACAGACTGCTGAGCCTCGAACTTCATACCACAATACCGCAAGTTATCTCAGTCAAACAAGTGATTGGATTGGTTTGGAGGCTGCAATAACAGCTTATTGAAATACTTTTACGTTACAGATGATCGTCCCACAGATTCGCGAAGGGGAACAACAATAAAGCAAAAAAATACTACAGAGCCAGCTTGCAAACCTCGACCAAGAAAATGAAAGAAGAGAGTATCCGTAAAGCTGAACTGCATCCAATATATATGCAGTATTATAGGATTAAAATGGATCCTATATAGCAGCAGTTGGAGGAGAAATTAATCCTCTTGATAATTAGTTTGTTTGTTGATCATATTATTTTACTATTGTTGATTTCAAATTGTTCTTGAATTTGATTGAATTACATCTATCAGTCAATGCGTCGTAATTTAGCTAGTATTCTTGAAAATGTTAGAAGGTGGGGGTTGACAGAATAACACGATTTGTACTTGTGATCAACACCGTTATCAGAGAGAAATATCTCGTCGCATAAGCTAGTCGGGAATACCGTAGAGCTGTCAGTTCAATTCTGTACCAGCATGAAAACGAGGTAAATACTACTTATATCCTAATGAAATGGTGCTGAGACCAAGTAGTATTTACCTGGGGTTTCCACACTACCCCGGCCTATTTTGATTGAGATTTTCTTGAACAAAATCGAAATCACCAAGAGTCGAATTCCAGAACAGTACGCTCAAGTCCACAACAACTTGCAATAACATGAGTACGCCTGGTCTCACAGACTACTCCCCGACATCAAAGCCCGTCGCATAGTTCCGACTGCATTCCCCAGCTTGCCATAGCTACCGTCCAGGCTGCCCTCGGTTGAATGCGAATCCACCATCAAGTAATGACGGTTCCCGGAAGGAGACGCCCGATTCTCAGCCGTCGACACACACTGACGAACTTGTCACTGTCATCAGTGCCTGAGCCAACCCTGCACTTCGACGCGACCCACGCCAGGGCTATCAGCTACGACCCGATGCTCCGCGTCATGACCCCTTGACCAGCAATCCAGCATACACATTTATTGAAGCTTCAGCATTCAACGTCAATTGCCTAGTTATCCTCAGCCATCCGCCTCTATACTGCACTCCACCAGTACATAACCCCGAGGCTCTGTTGCTTTTTCAAGTGCACGCACAAGTGCTGGTTACAATTCTTCACAGCCAATCCACTCAATATAATCGGCCTCCTCCGCTCCACTTCGTACTTCGTGTAGTAGCCACCCAGCAAACACAAAACAGTAAAAGGATCATCCGGGATCAGGGGCGTAGCCAGCCGAGAATAAAGGGGGGTGTTCTAAAGTAAAGGGGGGTGTTTCGTCAACAAAGGATGTTCTGAATTATACCCGATTTATCAGGCTAATTGTATGCATAAATGCTTCTACTACAAGTATCAGATAATCTCGCTCGTGTTAACAACGCTATACGCATATACATAGCCGTTATATTAAAATATAACGGCAATGCCGTACGCTACGATGGATAGCAGCCCGAGTACGTCTCTTCGTAGGCGCGCCTCTAATTACTGAGAGCGAGTTACGACATCTACAACACGCGCGCGCAGATCATATTTCAATCAACGCAGCAGCGGGAGATCTTATAATTTCGCATTCAGATAAGTAGCGGCCTCGACGTAATATGGTACCATAACCAGATTCTCGAATGTTAATATATGCAGTCGGAATCGTGGTATATATCGTGATAACTTGTGCGATGATTCAGTTCGATGTAACGCCCGCGCGACGTTCCGATCTTTTTTAATTCGGCCCGTAACTCATCCACATAACCCAGCTGTATTACCGTATTACGATATAGCACCACAACTGGTAAGCTGAGATAACAGCAGAAACAGATATAACGTGCCCTTAATTACCAAAAGTGAGCAGTGTGATGACTGTGATCAATTTACAATACAGTCAGAGATATTGCCATTTCGCACTCACATAAGAACGTGACCTCGAGTCGGGTATCATAACAGATTTCCCAAATGATAATGGCGGGTGCGGAATCTCTTAATTATTGATGTAATTGACGATGAATTAGCTCGGTTGTTGGAGTAACGACTGGCCGTCTTGCTAATCGTTACTCGGCCTCTAACACATCTCCTGATTGTCATGGTTTAATATTCGCGCTAATACACCTTCGCCTTTGCTATGAATTGTTCACAGATCGTTTCTGCGGATCTGGATTAATTCAAATTATGCACCATGTGTTTTGATTCAACTTAATATCGTTCGCTAAATTGATGTAGCATTTTTGCTATGCAGGGATGATAAAGAGTAAAGACCAATGTGTGCGAAAGTGCGATGCAATCGTTAATGTCAGTAGCCCGTCTCAGGTCCAGGCTTAGGCTTAGGCTCAGGCTTGTAATCGAAAAAGCATTCGCAAAAGTAACAAATGCGGATTATCCAGGACTATATCGTCTCGTTATTACCACATTACATCGAATATTTATAGAACTGTAATGCATAGCTGATCGCTGAGCGACCTAATTTTTCGCGCCTCCGATGCGTCTATGATTGTTTTTATTTTCGGCTAAATTTGTGAAAGCAGGACAAGAGATAACATAGCACTAAAAGGCGGGCAGTCGTTACTCACACAACCGAGTTGTATGGAATTCATTCATGTACCAAACAGATTCCGCATTGGGCATTTGATTAAAACAAGGCAAGATATCAAGCCGAGTCGTCAATTTATTTGTAACGCGAAATAGCGCTATTTTCCGCTGCGTTGTAACATGATACCTAAAGTACTCTCGTTATCACAGACGAGAGAAGAATCGGAGAAAAAAAGGGGTATATCGGCATTGATCGTTCAGTGAAAACACTCGCCGTGCAACAATTACGAATGCGCGATTATGCCAAGAAATATTACCTCTAGATTTGGGATTCACGAAGGGAGGGTATTTTCGTTTTGAAAGGGGGGTGTTTGGACACCCGAAACACCCCCCCTGGCTACGCCCCTGTCCGGGATCATCTCCATCAGGTGCCGATTTTCTAAGTGTCGGGGGTATGTCTGAAATACGTGGAAAGGATGGTATTTGGGTTACATTCAATCAGAATGAATTCATACTCGGTGTTGTTCCATCTCATGCATTAGGCTTCGTTATATCCGGTAGTTGACTTAGTAATGCCAATTTTCTATCTCTCGCGGGTATAACTAAAGTACGTAGAAAGGATGACTTTGGCGGTACATTCAATCACGATGAATTCATATCCGGTTTTGTTCGATCTCATGCGGTAGCTTCGTTATATCCATTAGAAAATATCGTTTCCCCTTCGTTTTATTGCGTTAGGATGTCGCCGGTGTTATATTCAGAGGTAGTCAAAGTAGTCAAGAAATCTACTCAAGTGGAAGTAGAGTAAAAGTAGCGACGAAAATATCTACTCAAGTACGAGTAGAAGTACTTCCTCCATAAGCATCCCAAAACTACTTGAAGTAGAAGTAGAATTGACTGACTCTAAAAGTACTCAAGTAAGTACCCAGCAAACACAAAACCGTAAAAGGATAATCCGGGATCATCTCGATTAGGTTCTGATTTTCTAAGTGTCGGGGGAATGTCTAAAATACGTAGTAGGGTTGTCTTGTGGTTATATTCAATCGAAATAAATTCCAACTCGGTGTTGTTCCATGGCATGCGTTAGACTTCATTATATCGCGTTGTTAACCTAATAATGCGAATTTTCTATCGCTTGCGGGTATATCTAAAAGACGTAGAAATGATAATGTTTGTGTTACATTCAATAACGATAAATCACTATCCGGTTTTGTTCGATCTCAAGCGGTAACTTCGTTATATCCATTAGAAAACAATGTTCTACCTTCGTTTTATTGCGTGAGGATGTCACCGGTGTTGAATATTCGTGTTGTTGCTCCAAGGCCGAACAGTTTCGTTTTCTTCTGATATATATGATCTTCATTAGATATATATTCGCTCTTTCGGTAATCTCGTATGTTCAACGAGTATGGATAATAGTTTTATTCAGAGAATAACTAAATAAGTGAGATGTTGTACGTTTAGGAATATGATTATCGATGCGTGACTTCTAGAATATATCGGCGATTCAAATTTACGTCATCGCGCGTGACAAAGATTTGACTCGCAACAGGTAGCAGCCAGGCATAGTTCGCTCTTTCTGTATGGTAAATGCCGTAAATATATAGGAATTGTGACTGAATGAGGTAGCGGGTAAAAGGTATATATGCAGTAGCATATAGCTTATGGGGTATTTCGAATTGCCTGTAGTATATGACGCCTAGAGCTGTTTGACTTTCTTCAAACCAGGCGTAGACATAACTGTAGAAAAGTCTCAACGTTTCCAGGTTAGAATTATAGAGCTAAACCGTTTTTTCCGAATTAGATTACAATTATATTACTGGCATTTCGCTCTAATTTAGTGAAATTAGACCACTAGAATTATCTAGTTGTCCAAGTCGCTTCAAACATCTGAATTACCGGTAGGCCTACCTTCTATACCTATATCATAATATTTATGCTTGAATTTTCTAGGCCTATAAGTCATATAGATACATACCTGTAGAACACTGATTCGTCGGTTACCTGCCTTGGTACTGGCATCCTGATTTTATAAAAGTTGGTGCAAGAATGGACATTTTCAACTTGATGTTGATTAATGGAGCTAAATTTGATATTTGAATGCAATTATACCTCGAATCCAGTGACAAGATTATTAATCGTTGAAACCAAACGCAGCTTGTTTATGTTGGCCCAGATAATTTCGCTAGCCAGTCCATATTGATAGAATATGGTCACAGTAAGATAATATTTTGGGCTATTTTACATGAACTTTACAACATTTGATTTGATATGTCCGGTAAAACATTTGTTATTCTGCTTTCGAATAAGACCTAAATTGCTGGTTTCAATGTTAACTGTGTTTGTCAAAGGCTGTAAAGGTAATTTCTTTTCCATGTTAGATGTTTGTTTGTTTGTGGTGTTCATGGTGGTGGTTCGACTACACTGGTCATTTTACACCAGGCCGGTTCTTCTTCTTATTATTCCGTATCTGCCCGATTACCAGTGAACTCGGCACTTGGTGAATTCGGCCGCACAAACTCGGCACTTGGTGAATTCGGCCGTGGTAGATCTCGTAGCGGTACCGGTCACCATGATTGGTTACTGGACTGTTTTCTGGTGAACTTGGCACTTTGAGTGGTTGGCAATGTTGTACGGGGGTCAGGGCATGCGTAGATTACACAGTCACGGCGTGATTAGATCACAGATTGCGTAACCGCGGGGAAATAACGCAACACTCTTCACTTGGTGAACTCGGCCCTTGGAGGAATTGGCACTAGAACACCTTCGCATTAGAAATGCATTTAAATGAATGAACAGAATCAAAAATGAAATTTGAACGTGTCGTGGCTCGCGGTAGATCTCGTAATCTTGGGATCCTTCAACCCTGTTATCGAGACACCCTAACCCTGAGTGGAATCGTCTCTCCAAAGGCAAAAAATAGTTATTTTGACGTGATCATGCGAAACATTTGTTGATGAGGAACACTGGCTTGTGATCGATAAACGAAGAAGCGCCGCTTGATGTTCCACAGCTTCGATCTCACATACAACGACAAGATCCATCTTCTCAAAACTTGCACGACACAGGCCCGTCACTCGCGCCATCGATTCCAAGCAGACCGCGCGTGGTCGGTATATGAGCGCTGCGTCATTTCCTGCGGCTACGCAATCCGTGATCTAATCACGCCGTGACTGCGTGATCTACGGCTGCCCTGACATCCTTACAAGATTGACGAATCACTTGATAATACTATTATTAGTTTGATAATTCATATTAATAGCCGAATTCACCAAGTGCCGAGTTAATCGGCAACCATCTGCCCACTTATAGCACGGCCCACTCCTAGGCTTTTTAAGACATGGCTATGCGGATCAGATGGCGAGGAGGAGCCTAGATAAACGGCCAACACTTCGGTAGGAATTATGGAGTCGACGTGTCAGGCTCGAACCCGCAATTCATTGGTGTTTAGCTATAATGGAACGTACAACTACGTTACCTCGCCATACCTTGTAAAATGGGATCGTAGCCTTTAACATTTCGTGTGGCAATTGACTTTTGTGTGGAAAATTGTGTTCGTTTTAGAACTTATCCGAAACTTTTATTCCACCATAGATTGTATATGATAAAACGATATCGGAATTGATCCTAGAAGAATTCCAAAGCCACTCGCCACAAAGGAGGATTTAAAGAAGTTTGATGACATATTGAATGAAAGCAAAAGCCTTTGCAAGATATGTGGTATGTTGAATCTGTTTTGTTATTTTTAAATACTTTGTTGTGCCGATAGCAGACGGTATATATAAACGTGCCGATAGCAGACGGTATATATAAACGTAAGATGTGGAAACTATCAAGGTGTTATGTTTATTATTTTTAGAAATTCAGTCAGTCAAAGTGGACAATCGTATTGCTTGGATTATATTTAGGCTTATTTTAGCATCTTTGAGATGCAACTCTGAGCGTGGACGGTCATGAACAGTCAACTAATTCTGTTCCTATATTGACATATCAGACATTTGCACTCGTACCGTTGGCGGCGACAATATTGGTCAGTCAGCAAGAAGCATCATGATGAAGGTTGCCAGTCTGGTGTAATTATAGCAGAGTCGGAAAGAATGGGAAATACACTTTCATCAACCTCCATTTGAACAAGATCACATATAGTAAGAGACATTCATGATATGCTGCAAATGTGACTGTGTTCTTTGTCTAGTCACCCCACTCATGTAACTATTGAGGCTTCATGCCAGGGTTGTAACCAAGTCACAAGGCTCCGGGTCGCAAGTCAATTTCACTTTTATAGTTTTGACTCGAGTCATTTTCAATTCACCACCGAGTCAAGTCCAAGTCAGCGAGCAGAGGGCCGAGTCCGAGTTATGGTATTATGACTCGAGCCAGAGTATAATTCATTGTGTTAGCTGCTTAGTTTCCAATTTAGGTCTTGTTAAACCAACTTATTATATTTTTTTGTGATATCGAGTGGGTCGCATTTATAATATACGAATTTTCCTTACTTTTAGCAGTTTCTGGCAGCATTTTCAAATACCAGTATCAATAGGCAAAATCCCAATAGCGATTTGCTGTACTATTCTTTGAAATAATCATGAAATGTCGGTCTTGGCCGTCTGAGTCTCAAGTCATGCGCAATGAGTCGAGTCATTTCCGTACTTTGAGAAGATGACCTGAGTCAAGTCGAGTCAACAGAAAATCGTGACTCGAGTCTTACAACCCTGCTTCATGCAATGAGCATTTACTTTGAAGATAAATAGTAATTAAATAACTGGTTGGTGGTACAAAATTTTAATACTGCTTTCAAAAGTACCTTCATAATAAACGTTATTGAAACCCGAAGAACTTTTTGCGCGCCAATTAAAGAGCTACCGGCACGATAAAGGAAGCAAAACAGAGTTGAATTCAAAATCAGATGGAGAATTATGACGCATTAATGTCGAAATGTTAGAAATAACATCAATGGAGCCAGAGCACAGCAACAATGCAGTGTATAACAACGGCCGCGTAAAACAGTATGACAGCGTGACACAATTCTTTATTTATTTATTATTATTATAGTGGTGCCCACCGTAAATACTATTTTATTCAAGTCCAAATTTTTCGATGGCAATAACTCCGCTTCCACTTGTTTGAATCGAACCAAATTTGATGAACATCGTTTCTATACATAACCTAACACTTTCATGGGGTGAACAGAAAATTTTCAAATTTTTTCTATTAATTTTTATATAATAAATATAAACTTTCTTTTCCTGTAGCAATGCGGCTACTGGTTGGAATTGAACCAAATTTGGTGTGTAGGCTTGAATTAGGTAACCTAACAATTTTATCAAGTAGCCAGAACGATTTCAGAAAAGATCTAACAATTTTATCAAGTAGCCAGAACGATTTGAGAAAAAAAGTCATTGTTTTAAGAGCCCTAATGTCCATGTCAGAGAAACGTTTTAGGGTAGGCCTACTCGCATGTCTCGCAGCGTTCTCTACATAATTGTTAATTGCGATACAAACTGTACTTGTATTGGTAAAGCCATCCTACTTCGAATTGTAAAATGTTGGGAGTCTTGATATCAAATTTTTGAAAGGTGCACTTTGAGAAGATTTCGGAATCTGTCAAATTATACAAAAAAATTTAGCAATTTTTTTGACATATTTCATCTATTTGGGACTCGATCAACGTAAAAGAATTAGTAATTATTTTATACAATATATTGTATTTGTAGTTGAAGTATAGTAATAATTCTTATGGTTACCGCACTTGTAACGATTCACGGCCATAACTGGAATAATTAGAATGATGTAACTTTCAAATTGTCATGCATTTTGCAACAACATTGTTCTCAATTTTCAAGGTGCTGACCATTGGAGGAAGAATCACCATTAAGCCGGGAATTCACGATCCGTAAACGCGGCCGACTGTTTCTCTCCTGAAGCGGAAGCGACAGAGAAGAGGAACGAAGAAAAAAAAGGAGCAGAAATAGCAAGAGTGTGACAAGTCGCGTCCGTTTGCTTTAATGCGTATTTCCATCCGCGTAGCGCGTAGTAGTAGGTGGGAAAACTAATGGGCGTTTGGTTAGCGGTTATATAAGGTTGACTCCAGCGCTGTATTTGCTAAATGTTGCGGTGAAATAGGGGTGGTGTCATTTGGTATCAATATTGAATAGTAAAAGACCATTTGTTAGTGGTCATGGATCTGTTCGGCCAGTATTCAGTAATTTCTGATGGTCACTTCCCGGCTTCTGTTCTCTAACCCCTCATGATTGTTATTTTGCTTCTAGTAAGACTGTCGATTCTAATGTTTTATCATTTGTCGGAGGTTTCGCTCGCTTTATTTACAACGTTTTGCTCTCTGCTAGGTCAATTACTTCCCTGGCTGAGTATCGCTACAGCCTAAGAAACTGCACCAATTCTCATTTTAATGTCTTGCTGGTTATCTTGCTGTCAATTCTAATAACTTGTTAATGTCTATACCAGTGCAGCCACTCAAATGTTTTGTTCTCTGTACACAATATTGTTAGGTCTTCAGCTTTCCAGGCAGAGTATCATTCCACTTCCTAGACTTGAGTATATATCTCTCCAACTAGCTGCCAAATAACTGATTCATTTGGATTGTTGAATTGATCATTTTTGACAGAATGTGTTTTCAAAGATTGCTGAAGTAGTCATCGTTGATCTTGATAATCAAGTAGAAGTGGCGATTGAAGCCAGTTCTCTAGTCATATAATAATAAAAAATACAATAAATATAATAAAAAAAACTTGAGTGGAAATAGTCCAGAATCAAATCAATTTTAGTAAGTATGGGCGAAAAAAATGCAGGAGTCATTCGTTACTCGCTACCTCTGCCATTTTCGCAGTACGAATGTCTTAGCTAATAATCGTCATTTTCATTTTATTTCTGCAGGGTGTTGAAAAGAAAACGCCAGAGGGATTATCATCATCAGACGATGAAACCTTCTGATTACTGACTGTTCTCATAGTTTCATTCATTGCTACTCGGCACTACAAGTAATTTCGTTCGTTTCATTTTTTACACCGGCATTATTTACTTGCCAATTCCGTTTTGGAATAAATTACCGCAAATGTGATTAATATGTAGTAGATAATGTGGTGTGTGTGTGTGTACGCAGCCGTGATCAGGTTATGCCCAGTGGTAGAAAACAGGTTATTATATCAGGATATTCTTCTAATGTAGGATCTACATTCTACTCACCATGTTTAAAGGCTGTAGCATCTACATAATATTTACATTATTGAAGGACATGGAAAAGACATTGAATTGAGTCGACACAAAATCCCCCTTTCTACTACCTGCCGAGCTCTAATATCATCTACTATATCGGACTCCGCTTTCTACATCTTTGGTCTGTAATGTGTTTACTGGGTAAGTAGTTATGAAAACGATCCTAATTCGTTCACATGGATTGTAAACGGGTGCAAATTGAGCAATGCGATAGGTGACGAGCTTGATTCATATTGATGCATACCAGCAGGTATCCAATTTTCGATAGCATAAGTATTCGTCCACATCATGGGACAGTGGCGGCTCGTGACAATATCGGGCGGTGGGGCAAGGGCTGCGAGCGACTTTTATCAACATGACGTCACAATGGCGTTTTCCAACGTTAAAAAGTAACTTTAATATGATGGTCACATGAATTTCCCGACAACAGTGATTTTAACGTAGGTGCCGCGAGAGGTTTGCCGGTGAGCCGTGACTTGAAGTGTGGTAACAAATGTTTTATTCATTTTTTTTAATCAAAGGATTATTTTACATAATGTACGTGAACTAAGAATCGTCCCTATGCCACGAATCAATTATCAGGTCATCCTTAGTAGCATGCGTTATGATTTCATGGTAGAGTTAGAGATTACGCAAATCGATAGGCCGTCCGAAAGTGTTTCGTACACGATCCTGGTGTGTTACGACCACTGAGCTGGTGGTTACGAGTTACGAACAGGTGATAGGCAACCAAAGCGGAGGTACCCGGCGTACGATTGGATCAATGGACTGGACGAAATGTCATTACGTAACGAAGTCATTATACCCACGGGTCCGTCCGAATATGTTCAATCATTATTTACGGGCCCTACAACTTCCAAGACACCTCACTCAGCTTTACCGGTAAATCTGAATACATGAGCAGAGAGAGCAGTGGCGGCTCGTGACAATATCGGGTGGTGGGGCAAGGGCTGCGAGCGACTTTTATCAACATGACGTCACAATGGCGTTTTCCAACGTAAAAAAGTAACTTTATGATGGTCACATGAATTTCCCGACAACAGTGATTTCAACGTAGGTGCCGCGAGAGGTTTGCCGGTGAGCCGTGACTTGAAGTGTGGTAACAAATGTTTTATTCATTTATTTTTAATCAAAGGATTATTTTACAAAATGTACGTGAACTAAGAATCGTCCCTATGCCACGAATCAATTATCAGGTCATCCTTAGTAGCATGCGTTATGATTTCATGGTAGAGTTAGAGATTACGCAAATCGATAGGCCGTCCGAAAGTGTTTCGTACACGATCCTGGTGTGTTACGACCACTGAGCTGGTGGTTACGAGTTACGAACAGGTGATAGGCAACCAAAGCGGAGGTACCCGGCGTACGATTGGATCAATGGACTGGACAATTTCTAGACCTTTAATTTTCGCTCTAAAGGCAACTGCGTAAACTAGCCTACGTACGGAGCAAAGATTCAATACGATTCATGTTCGCACTTGACTTGACCAGACTAATTCCAATGACTAGAACTCGAGAGATTGCGTAAGCCTGCTGCAAAGGTCAACGACTTCGGACACATACGCAATTGTTATCTCATAGATTGGGCCTGTCATATTGAATCCAGAACATCAATTTGAATGGTCTTTGAAGAACTAAGGACAGCAGCCTCGGAACTTCGGTCTCGGAACAACATAGTCAGGCCGTGTTATTTTTGGCATATGCCAAAACTGCCAAAAATAGCTTATTTTTGGCATTTTTCAATTTTTATTTTTGGCAGTTTTGGCATCGACCTCTAAATAGATATTTTCAGACTCGAATTAGTCATAAAAACGCTTTATTTGGGTCAGTTTATCAATAGAGACCAAAAATTGTGCAGCATCCACCTATAATCAGTACCAACAAACAATAATAAGAAGAAAAAACTTAGCGGCGATTACATAGGTTAATAAGATCAAACGAAACCACAAAATGTGCAGTATCCATTCGGAATCGGCGCCATTAAGCAAAAAGAATGAGAAGCCTAACAAACACGCTCAACACCTGATCGTTTAAGCCTTTGAATAGACTTAAATTGTTTGCACTGTAACAGTGCTTCCAAACTCAGGTCAGCAAAGTTTCTCCTAAATTAATTTTTCGCCCAACGAATCTGGGAAATATCGGCTTCAACAGCAGCCGTTGAGAGAAAGAATGTTGCCAGTCCTCCACAAAAGGTTTTCAGAGCTTCAAAATTTCGGAGGGCAGAACCGCCTTCCAAGCATCATGAAAAGATATCACTGCGCTACTGCCATCGATCTCATCGCGGAAAGAATTTTCTTCCCGACACTTTTCAAGGAGTTCCCTGTGTTGTCTCTCTACACATTCTATTTTGTAGCGCGACCATCCCATCTCCATCAGTCTACCGATATATTTTAGGAGGACTTTTGTCATGTCGGATGGTTTTAATATTACCAACTCACATGGAAGAGTCCTGGGAAGGTTAGCTTGTTTGAGAACATTAACGCAACAAGGCTGTCTGGCAAAACGAGACTGCAGCTCAGAAATAGCCGGACTGTTTGTTGTGTCACAATGTTCAACTCGATCACAATGCATAAATCGTGGTTAAATTTAGCGGTTCCAGATCCATGAGCAGAATACAATTTATATTTTAGCAATCAGTACAGCGGCAGCTTTCCATTGATACCCGTTTTATCAAATTTAGCGCTCGGCAAGCCGGTCAAAAATGGCCGTAAAATTGCCTTTGGACAAATGGAAAGTATGACGTAAACCAAATGCAGTCAGCCGTTCAATCTCGCTGTGCCCACACCATTTAGGACACCATGCTTTCTCCCCTAATGGATGGGCCGGACCCATAGAGTAAGAAACCTGCCCTTCACACACGCTCTTCTCGCTTGTAATGCGGTCCTGTTAACACAGCACCACGAAAGAAATACACTATTGGCAGGCCGTGTTATTTTGGGCATATGCCAAAAATTAGTTATTTTTGGCAGTTTTGGCATCTGGCTCCTGAAATGCCAAAAATAACACGGCCTGAACATAGTACATTTTGGACTTGAAACTAGAGATTGTGACGCAACACATACGGCTTACTGTCTATAAGTCTGCTGCGAAATAGCCGTTGGAAAATATATTAATCAATAAATACATGAATGAAAGCCGTAAACTTAGTATACTGTTACATGAAATCATCGAGAAGTAGCATTCGCAATCTCATAACCCCATTCCGGCATGGTACACTGTCAAAATCAATACAAACAGACGAACACCGAACTTTGAGTAAAATAGATCGAGGAATAGGCTGATCGAATGATCAGCTGTTAGCCGACATCGAAAATGAAATAGCTATCGCATTTGACAGGGGATTGTAAGCAAATGGTTTGAAGGCCACAATTTCACAGTGAAATGCACATTGGCGAACATAAAATTATGTGAATATTTGAATGCAAACCGAGAAACTTAGTTAGCTGTTTCATGCGATCATCGAGATATACCATTGGAAATATCATCACCGATCTCGTTATGGAACGCAGACTAGATTAGCACAGACAGACACCGGCTTTTGCGTGAGATCCGCAATGATGTGGGTAGGCTAAGTATCAGATCAGCGCGCATCTCTACCATACTCGACCTCGAAAACGAAATAACTGCCTCAATCATTGAGCGTCAACTTTAAGACTTGGCACCGCGTTCGATACTAAAATCAAGACATACCGTGCAAAAGCTCATGACAGATCTAGGTATGGAAACGAAATTACCACCCACATAGTTCAGTGACAAACTTAAAACTTGTTACAGCGGTCAGGGCCAAATGTCATGACCGATCTCGGTATGGAACGTCAAAATCAATGGAGACCAATGCCGGCTTTTGAGTAAAATCTGTTTGCTGTACAATGTACATGATAGATCAGCACACACTGAACTTCGGAAACGAAATTACTACCCTTATCTTTAAGTAGCAAGCCTGAAACTTGGAGCAGTGCTAAATACTACCTTCACGACATATCATACCAAGTTTCAAGAATTATCATGGTGCGAAACACCGTCATAATCGACATATACCAGCAAAGGTCGACTCAACGCATATCATGGTAACCGAGTTCAGATATAGATACGATTGTTACATTACACCTTAAGGGCGACAGGCATAGTTGCCCCACTTGCTCGGCCATTTTACGAATAAGAGAGAGTAAATCACCGTTTCTTTATTGTGCGCGGCTTTGAGAGAATAGATAGTGAAAGCTTGTTATGAGCGCTACCGGGGCAAGCCCCGGCTAGGCATTCACAAAGCGGAAACACAGAAGAGAATTCGATTTTCGCAGAGACTTCGCTATGTATGGGCATTTGTTAGCGAAAGCACAAGAATAATGCGGGTTTCGCTGTGATCTCGGTATATACTGATTGCTGTGCGTCTATAAATGGTTAAATTGTTATTGAACAGAATTTTAGGTGGGGCAATGCCCCAGTTGCCCTATAGGACGAGCCGCCACTGTCATGGGATGAAATTGATAGTATTGATACGGAAATGCGATGCTAATCCTCTGTTTTCTCGAACAGCACGTTTTAGAAAATAGCAGGGTATGGCGCCATTCCCCATATTATAAGGCCCGTACTTCAGTCGATGAGCAATACGGAGAAGTTGTATAGGATACGGTGTAAACACTTTGCGCGATTAGTAAAGCGTTAATAAAAAACATGGTGGACCGTAAAAATGCCATATTGTGTAGCTTTATTTACAGAAATTAAAGGCATTACTACACTTGCTTTTATGCTTCAACATATATGTTATCCAGACAAAAGAACTGATAATAATTATAACTCAAAGTATATGATACTGGGAATTGAAAGTGAAATATAAATACTACTTCTAAAAGTAGAAGATGTATTTCATGTTTTTAGTCCAGAAAGTTTCGAAGGTGGTATGCTAAAACAGCTCTAAAACTAAAAAAAAGTCAGAGTCCACTTTTCCAGATTTGGACACGCCATGGACATGCTAGATTACGATATGACAAGTAAATGCTAGATTGCGAAACATCAGTTTCAAAGGTTATGATGAGCCATATATACTGTGATGAATTATTTGATATGGACGAAGGGCGACAATGTGGTGTGAACGGAACCACGCAAACCCTCAACCTAAATTATATTCACCGATACTTTCGTGAAATCATACTGGTCACTCCGTATCCAGCACCACTTTTTCTTTTCGTTCTAAACCACCTAGGCCTGTTCTACAGGTCGCGTATAGTCCAACAGTGGCGAAAAATCCGGGATTGAAGAGAAAAAAAATTTCGAAAATTTCTCAAAAAACGACGAAGTCCGAAATCCCTATCTCTTAACACAGGGCCGAGATCAAAAAAAGTTAAGGTCCGTCAAATTTTTTTTCGTTCTAAATCAACTGGGGGCGTTCGCCGCCACGTTTAAAGACGCGTGGCGAAGGAATTGCTCGGATCCGACCAAAGGCAAGCCCTCCAGAGCCGGTCAAAGGCCCGATTTTGGTGCGCTTTAACCGGACATATCTCAGCTCCGGTAGAACCGATTCGGATAATTCCCGAATTTGTCTCGTTGCACTGCTTCCAACGATGGGTCGCGTGAGGGTCTGGGCCCCCAACGAGCTGAGCTATACGTCGAAACGTCGTATCTCGGAGTCAACGATTTTTAATAATTTTTTATCGTTTATTGTAGCGATCCTGTTACAATTCGACCCAGGAAAAGAATCAGACTCGACAGATGTCAAATCTGCCATATACAGACCAAAGGTCATAGAACGAGGCATCTTCGGAACGTTCATAAGTGGTCGGTCGACAGAATTAAAGAGTAAGATTGTCGTTGGCGTATTTATAACAACTAGAAGCAAATAAATATGACATGTCGCAGGTCTGCTCGCTCCTTGCGCGAGCCCAGGCAAGACATCAAGCAATGCCGCCCACAGTCTTGGTGTGCTCTCTGTTCGAGATCAGTGGCCACAGCCTATATAGCAACGCACTGGAGGATTACCCATTCGGATAGAATACGTGACGGCTTTGGGGTAGGTTGCGACACCTACAAGGGAAATTTTCAAAAGTTGACCTTCGAGTCCTACTTTTCAAGTGTGAGTAACTCTGATAGTAATGTGTCACTTTGGTTACCGAAACAATGCTGATTCGTTTATTACAGCTACTCTCCAGGTACGAGAGGCATCGCCAAGTGCAATCGCTTGACGAAGCAAACACAAAATTGGTCGTCAGCAAACTGAAATCGGTTTTCAAGAAGTTTGTGGTTGACGAGCCGGAACAATTAGTAACGTATATTTGTAACGCCGATGGAAGACTGTCCGCAAGCACGATTTTCAATACCCTGACGTCGCTAAAGGGATTTCTGCAATTTGCGCGTCTGCAGCATCCGGCGATATCGGAAAAAGTGTCACCGGACAACCAACTGAGAGCGTTACAAATCATTGCCACGTACTCAAGAGCGACCAATATGAGGAGAAAGCGCTAGCATGAGAAACGTTTGTCTCTCGACATGAATATCATCAATAAAAATTGGCCGAATATCAAAAGGTTCGTACTAAAATTAAAATATCGTACAGTTTGAAGTTTAATAGGCGTGTTCTTTTTAGAATGATCAAAAGCGAAACCTTCAAAAGAGACCTTCATCAACCGATAACGGACGAAAACGTGCGCGATTGCTTGGCCGCGACAATAATCCAGGTTGGACTCGGAAGTGGCACGAGATTGTTATATTTCCGTAGAGTGACAGGATATGAGCTTGGCCACGCGGTCCGTTCCGTTGACGATCCGTCGATGTTAGTCGTATAGGTGAACTACAACAAGTGCCCTTCGAATCAGGGTTTGTTAGTAATGGGTCAACAAGACTATGACCGATTCAAACAGGTAGGTGTTACGAAGATATGAACGTGTAATGGAGTGGTCTCAAACCTCTTTTCGAATTCAGATTTGCAAGCAAACAAATCCAGACTTGGATTTGTCGCGAGAGGAGGTCGCGTTGCAAAACTCGAACGGCAAGCCGTTCCGAAATTTGTCGGTTTGTGTCGTCGAATATCTCGGTCGCCACGAAGTCCGCCTAACGTACCAGCATCTCCGTAAAATAGTCGCGACGATGGCGAGTTCGCTAGACGACAAGGGACAATATCATGTCGCGATGTCATCGTTGCACAGTACGGAGGTGGCGACTCAACACTATGACGGGATAGGCAGAACTAAGAGGGCGGCTGCCGGGGCGATTCTGTGCAGCAAAATACTCGGGACGGCCATGTCTAGTACACATGACGACCTATATTCGGATTTGGCCGCGTCAAACGTTCCTCCAAATGAAGGTATGTAAAGTCCTAACAAATTATAACGTCATATATCTGACCGCAACTGTTGATTAAGGATCATTTGAATCACCGACCCCAACCCCGACCACAGTTCAACCAGAGCCGCAAACAAAGGACGATACCACTTTTCACACCGACGATGATTTGCAACCAAACGGAGCTACTTCAGAACGTCTGTTCGCTACGGGCCGGGACACACAGATCGTCACAAATGAGGGTAATCTATTTGCTATTACCGTCCAAATTCCATGTCTATAATCACATTCAAACGCGCAGATAATGACGTCGAGGAACTAGCGAATTCGATATGTAACCGTCAGAGAGGTACCAAGTCCACGTTGACGAATAAGCAGGGCCCACGACCATAGTTTTTTAGTCTATTTTTTCATATCCTCATATCACCTCATAAAATTTTTGCCTCCCATCCCCCCAAAAAATTGCTATGCCCTGGAGTCTGAATGAATGCCTTTGCTAATCAGTGTTTATGTCTTATCTTTACAGGAGGTTTGTTAAAAAAAAAGAAAATAAGAGACACCATATCTTCAGACGACGATCAAGGTGAAGAAGATATGTGTTATTAAGCTTACTGAAATGAAAGTTGTTGTTTTTTCGTTTGAATTTTTTAATAACAGTAATTCAAAGCTATGATTTGTGTGTTCCCGAAATCAGATTTGCCGGCAGTAGTGACAGTCCTGCGGAGCGTTAGAAGTACGTTGAACCGAGGCAATATACAGAGCGTTAGAAGTACGTAGAAACGAGTCGACAAGGCAGGGAGGGTATTTTTACATTCTCGCCGCGCCGTAATAAAGACAGTCTCGCAGAGTGTTGAAAGTACGTTGAAAAGATAGACTATGCACCATCCCGCAGTCCATTGGAAGTACGCTGAAACGAGTCGACAAGGCAGGGTATTTTTACATTCCCGCCACGCCCTAATACAAACGGATTTTCGGCATTCCTGGTCTGTACCAGTATTTGCTGGGCAGAGATGAGCATGGATTGGGATTTGAAAAAACAGGATTTTTGAAATTTTGTCGGATTTGGATTGGATTAGGATAAAAGATTTTTTTCTGAACGGATTAGGATTTGATTTACCGATTTTCTGGGAGATTAATATGTCGTGTGGCGAATGGCGACAAAGTTTATTCAAATCAGTTATTGATGTACTTATAGTACACTTCACTATGGTTCACTCGGTTCAAATGAACATGAGAGGTGCAGCCCTAAGCTCAGTTATCTTAAATCAAGAGAATCCTTGGTTGTGGAAGAAATTTTCCAACCCCTCCCTTGCATAAATTAGCATTTTTTCGGAATTTCAAGTTGGAATCGGATTAGGATTGGACATGGACTTGAATATGAAAAAGTTATGGATTAGGTTTTGGATTTGAAGTTTCGGATTTAGATTGGATTAGGACATCGAAATTCCAAATCCGCTCATCTCTGGTAGTAGCCAAACCAGTACGAGCTCTCGTTCCCATTGTTTATGTCATAACGAAACCACTGAACACGCGGCCACCGCGTCATAATAAGGCATATAGCTATTCGAAACGTTCGCCCGAAAAGCTTCACTTCTCAATTCTCATATACGATATACCAGCACACGATGATAGTCGACACAACATAGGCCTACACAGCAGCGGCAATCACAAAGATTAACAAGGTCCTGGCGTGCTCGCCAAAATTTGTAGCGACCCCGTTACGGCGTATACTCGTAGCAATAACGGGATCGCGGTTGTTACTGGGCTCGGGACCAATGTTCCCTCTAATTTTTCACGACTCTGCGCAAACACGGCAACTTACTGCGCAGGCCCTTGGACAACAGTGCGCAACCAGGCCCCCATAGGGTGATAAAACGAACTTCTGGGGGGCTTCGCAGACCCCCCTCGCCCCATGCGCCTTTTGCCGGTGCTTAACATCGACATTGGGTGCCCATTTATATGGTTACTTCGTCCATACGCGCGAAGCGCGAAAAAATTATATCATTCAAGATTTAATCGGTCAATATGATCGGGAATTGCATATATATTGCTATCAATTTGGGTATAATGACTTCGTTACATGATGCTATTTCGCGACCTCCTATTTGCTATGTCAAAAGATATTGAAATCGCCCAAACCTACTAAACTATAATGACGTTCACGATTTCAAATTGGTATTTCTTTACTGGGAAATAATGTTCCCTCGATATGGCATTTGTTTTGTTGTGGGACTCGGATCGCGAGGACAGGAGTATTTAGCGCCAGCCGTTAGGCGCCTATGGACAATTAAACATATATGTATAATTGTATATAAATCGAAGTTTTCGGTTAGCACAAGGGCAGTCCTTTTCGGCCAAGGTACTCTCGCTGCTGATCGTTCTGGCGCATATTTCGGAGTCGTTTGTTACATAGTCTATAACTTCACATGTCTTGGTGCGTCGTGGCGCGGTAAATGGCCGACGCCCAAGTTCCCATTTCTACAAATGATGTGTATTTTTAATTGGGGAAAGGGTACGCAATAATCAAGATATTTGACAAAAATAAATGGCGCATGGCGCGGAAATTTTTTTGAAAAGTTAAAAAAAAAATACACCATGATTTATGTTAATTCACGAAATAATTTTGGGTCCCCTTTGAGCGCGGTCCCTCCAATTGGGGGGTTCCGGTCCTGAGTAAATCTTACGCAAAGTTTATGCCACGCGGAGAATACTATTCGTTAGTTTCTCGCAGAGTAACTTCGAGCTAGCTCAACTTTGGTAAACAATGTTATTTTGCCATTCCCAGAAAATAATGCGCTATTGAAATGATATCAGTATCGCTCACGCGTACGAGACCATACTAAAAGAAAAAATCTATTTCGTGAGGAGCCCGTGATTGCAAATTCTCATTTATTCACGGAGTGCAATATTTACCCTTGCGGGCCGCACTTGTACCTTCGTTTCAGACTTCAGCGATAACACTATTTGCCCCTGGCAATGTTCCCTCTATTTTTCACGAGTCTGCGCGCCTGCGCGGCCCCTGGACAACAGTGCGCAACGACTAAAAAAAACATCACTTCGGATTTTTTGTGCGCAGCTTAGATTTTCTGTGCGCAGAGACCGTTTCAGCACTGCGCATTTGCGCACGTGCGCAGCTTAGAGGGAACATTGCTCGGGACCTCGTCTCTTCGCGACTGCCGCCTGCTCAAATGACACTTACAATCACAAGTCTATGCGGTTATAATATTATATTGTTACGACACCAGAAACTCATAACAGCGATGCTTATGGACACATATAACGTCACCCAGACGATCTATAACTATCCGCCCAGAGATTCCGACCGGTACATCCAACTCAAGCCTGCAAATACAAGACCAACTACCTACTAAATTTTGTACAGTCGACCAAACCGAGGAAAGCTAGCTCCCCAAAATGATCGGACCTAGCTTTCATTTGAACAAGGATGTTATTCAGAATGCTGTAGAACATTCGTTTTCTCTCATCTCTGACCGACTGATCTCTTCCGCTATCGGTTTGTTCAAGTCTACTGCATTTCTGTTCAAATCGCTGGTACATCATGTTAAACTATCTTCTCATGCGTTCAACAGCTTCGATGGTGTCCTGGATTCGCGCACAACAATAGCCAATGTCCATGACCTTGTTTTGCAACACTCTAAAAAGCGCATTGGTTTCACAAAATACGTCTTCATATGCCATAATTAAAAGCATGTTGATGCTTTTGTCAGCCAACGATAATATCCAGCGGCCATCATTTGAGTTTCATTATCCCAATTGTCAGGATTTTCAATAATGATGCGAAATACGGCACGCAGATCAGATTGGTACATGCTTGTTGTCTGTAGCAGGCGGGAATTTGAACTCCATCTTGTGGACGCTGCTCTTGGTAAGCGCCGTTTCACAACTTCATCCAATAAACGGGTGCGCTTCGAGGATTTGCTAAAAAATGACCCTAGTCCCTCAAGTGTTTTAAAAAACGCTCTGCTCTCAGGCATACATTTTGCTGAATGCTGGAGCACAAGGTTAAGCTTGTGTGCATAGCAGTGTGTGAACATGGCCTCTGGTACTTTTTCTTTATTTTTAGCTTGCACTCCATTAAGCTCTGATGCCATCACAGCAGCCCTGTCATATGTCCGAGCTACTAGCTTTTCGACACAGCTTTATTTTTCCAATACACCCAAGACATACGAAGCTACCGCAGAGGCTCGTCTGTCCTCACGTCATCAAATCCCAAAAAGGCCTCCTTGACTTCACAGTCTAATCCCCTTTTTTCTACATAGCGGAAAATAACAGAGATCTGTGCTTTATTTGTGACATCCGTTGTCTCGTCTACCTCTACAGCGACAAATTTGGCAGCATTAATCTCACTTTTTATATCATTACGAATTACATCACCGACTGCCTCAATTAAATCGTTCTGCGTTCGATTTGACAAGCCAGAAAGCACACTGGATGTCTCCAAATGTCTGGCCAACCTTTCATCTTTCTCGGCAAAAGCATGTACCAGCTCTACATAATTGCCGCGATTAGTAGAGCTTGCCTTCTCATTGTTGCCTCGAAATGCTAGCTCCTGTTTACCTAAGAAGCAGGTTGCATTAATCAGGTCTTTTAAAATATCTCGGTTTTCCGTTACTTTTGCATTGTGGATGCTAATATCGAGTCTCCGCCGTTCGTTCAAAGCCGTATCGATCCTGGAATTTCCAAAATATTTTGCAGAAATCGTGCTTTGAATATGGAGGAAAGCAGTAAAGACGATTTTTTAAAGCGCAGCCACACAGCCATTCTTTTCGGGTATACCAGTCCGGTTGAAAAGTGCGCATTTTCTTCTTTCCCACATTTTGAAGCAAACCTTTTAGTTGCGACGTTGGTCTTCCGTTGCTGATCACTTCTATTTTTGCGCGAAACTCCAGTTTTGAGAAATCCCGAAGCTTGGATATATAATCCTCTTCCATTTTGGGAGCCCCAAGCGCGCTGTTTAATCACTGCGGTTCTGTATTTGATCAGCAAAACTAAATATGTCACTCACTATTATCACACCTAAATGATTAGACATCAGCCAACCTGTGACAAATCAGGGTGATATTCATGATTGGGGATAAAGATGTCATTAGAATCGACCTGGTGGGTAATTTCCGGCCAAATGAGCAAATTCATTTTCAGATGAGCACCAAGGTTAATGGATGGCTATGAAATTTGGCACATTGATTCTTCTGTCATTATCATGAGGAAATCCAATTTTTTTTTCTCAAATTCAATCTGATGACCGAGTTACACTCCTCACAAAATCATGCTTTTTGCATGTCACGCTTCAGTGATTTTCATCAAATCTGCAATGAAACAGCAATATATCTTACTATGATAGTTTGATAACCCTAAAATTTGGTGGAAATCTCCTCAAGAGCCTGACTAACATATAAAGTGAGCTGAATGAACCATTTGAAGTCTATATCATGTTAGTGAGGCTTGTGAATAGCAGCTTCTCATTTTCCTACAGCTTAAATGGAATGTGGTATATCTGAAAAGGGGAAAAAAATTAAGGTCATTTTCATGAATTAATGGTTTTCAATGAGCATTCTACCTTGCTACAAAAAATGAACAATTAATTTCCACGTTATCTGGTGGAAATTTGACAATTTCTGATTACTGTGAATTTTTAGCATTTCCAATTATGACGTCACAAACCAAACAAGCTTAACAAACGAAATTCACATAAAATGGTTGTATAGGCCTACTGTAAATGAATACATGTAATTCAATCCAAATTTCTCATGCCAATTGGTCTGGAATTTACAGTTTCTCTAATCATATACCACATAACTAAAAAAAAATGAAATTGTTCTCGTAGCATACTTATACAAAAGCATCTCAATTGCCCAATCCATGGAAAATGTTCTGTATTTTTTGGATATTGTCTTCATGGACTTTGTACTGCCTGCCACTAACAGTTGAAGGCATGTTAATGCAAAGGCATGTCAATGCAAAGAAGTATATGAGAAAATGGGATATAGCAGATATCTTCTCTTGCTGGCCAATGAAATGAACGTGATGGACCGTGAGGATGCATGAATTTGATTTGGGCGTCACGATGGTCTTCATTCACATTTAACACCATTCCAATCCACCAGTTCCTATCATATAGGTATCCGACATAGCTGAGAGGTGTTGGCCTTATTAATAAATTGCAGCTTCTGTCGAAGGTATGTATCAAATCTGTCGAAGGTATGTATCAAATCAAAATGCTCCTGACATGATACTCTTTTCATGGCAATTTTTTTATCTTCAATGGGAACAAAATGGTGAAAGTTTCGAGTACCGGGTATAGCTTTATCAGCTTCCTGAAAACGACTTGACATTGCGGAACGAATGGGTGCCATGCTTTGTTTGGAGATGAAAATAAAATCAATGCCAGCAATGTTTCTCTTACAAAAATCGAATAATTGGGGTGGTGTTAAGATCAAATCAGTCCCTGCAACCCTCTGAATTTATGCCCGAGAAGCTGTTCTTTTAACTGTTCCACCAATACCATCACATGGAGACTTGCCATGACTTGTTGCAAAAAACACCCATTCAGCATTAATCCCGAATTCGGTTGCGTGATAGCAAAGATTCAGGAAACTCTTCCGGTTCGTGTATTGGGCAGCACATCCATCAGAGAAATATATAATTTTTCGAACATTGGTTTTATATTTGAGGTATTCCAAAGTTCGAACCTGTATTTCATGAACCAAGGAAACATCGTGGTCCATGTCATCAGATATTACGCAAATGGATGTACATTGCAGAGATCCCTGGGAACAATAATAAAGACAAACCGGGTGTAAAGTTGCTTGTGCCGTATTCCAGTGAAATGACTGAATTTCGTCCTGAATCATGAATGAATAATTCTCTGAGAAATCAAACAAATCGATGACAGTGCCTGGCTCTATAGTTTCTTTGAGATGATGGAGATATTTTGATTGTGATTTGGCGATGTAGGAATGAGATGTTAACTTATCTAGGTTGGTTATCAGTAAAGAAACATTCTTCCACAGGTGCTGATAACCTTGCCAGAGTAGATCTGTCTGTTGTAATCCATCGCTAGTACACAATCTCACTCTCCATATCATACTCGCCAATTTTATTGAAGAGATAAGTAAATAATTTGTCTGGCGTTGAACACTGACTGCAGCGATGGATCATGCACTCTCTACTGTCCGTACTGCACACCATCATCTTCATTATATCCTTATAACTGTCTCCAGTCCCAACAGCTTGCATAAGCAGCTTAGTATTTTGATGAATGGTGCAAACGCACACTAAATGTGTGCCACTGGCTCCAGCTAGGACACACTATTTGGGTCGTAAACTGGAAAAAGTTGAAAATCCAAATTTTGTCTCTGGGTGCCTCAACTTAAATGCACAATAAAGCTCTCGGAGATTACATAATATTAAATACTTCTGCTTATGAACATTTCTGCTTACACTGACATAATCCTTTTTGCCTGGCATTACCCTGGTGAATTCGCCATCCTCATAAAAATCAGCAACCTTCTTTTTTGTTTCTATGCTCAAAACAACTAACTGAGCCTTTCTTTTTTCTCCAGTTCGGGTAAAATACCTTTCTCATTTAACAAATTCCTTGCTTTTCTAAGTTGATATTTAGATACATTGAAGTACTCCGCACTTTTTTCGATGGACCACGTCCCTGGAATCAAGGTTAACAATTTGGTTCTCATGTCCCTGTCTGATATTACTAATTTTTCTCTGATAGCTTCGCAAAGTTTTTCGGAATGTTGGATTTTTTCTAGATCAAGTTTGATTAATGTTTTTTCTTCATGATTGCTCCTGTCTTCCACTATCACTGATGCACTGTCTGGGAATGTATTTTTTAAAAGAATGTTTGCTGTTTTTACGATCTTTTCCTTGGCCTCTGATGCTTGTCTTTTTCTGCACTTGCCATGCCTTTTCAGAGGAGATACAGAACATATGTCGAATGACGAATTCAATTGTGCAATTGCTCTGGGCTCTATACCATCATCTTCGGCTGAATACTCTATAGTGTTACTATCGCTGTCATCGCTTTCCCACTGTTTCCAACATGCTCTACAAATCTTTTGCCCTGGAATGATCTTTTTCCCACTGGATGTGCACCATTTTTCTGCCTTTTCCAGAGAAATCTCAAGCAGACCTTGAGAAACTACTCTTTTATGCTTACAACAGGGATCCATGCACTTCTTGAATCTCAGAGGATACTTGGAGACAAGATCCTTATAATGATGGTGGCAAATATTTGTAATTTTGTCCTTGTCAATGAATGCCCTGCGACTTATCAGTTCAAGATCATTCTTCAATAAGCTTGGCACAGTTATCAACCCGGTTTTTGCGGTAAAATGTAATTAGTGGCAAATTTCTTCCTAGTTTCTTCCAATACTGCAATTTTCAAGCTGAGACATCATCTTTCTAACTATGCATTCAAACGAGTTATTTACCTGTTGAAATTAAGACAATAAAGTCACTCACTCACTGAAATTGGACTAGTTACTCAGCCACAGCTGTACTGTAATTCCCATGGCCAGTTTACTCCATTCAGCCACCTTTAACAATCCATGCATTGTGACATCACAGTGAACAATGCCTTGAAAGTTTTAGTTCATTGTTTATCTAATCCAATTATTAATTTGAAGTTTTTTACTGGTGTAGTTGGAAATTAATGAATTGAATTAATATTAAATGAAAGACAATATATTCAAGATCATTTTTTCAGAATTTGGGCTTCTAAAATTTTTCCCCTTTTTATTTATGGGAGTGTAAACTTCCGGTACCAAAACATGCAGTAGGAGTCTTTGGTGACATTATTTTCTATGATCACATACTCTGAAATGTTTGGGCCATCAATTTGAGAATTCTTGGATAGCAGTAGTATCATGTCCCCAAATTTCAGCCACGCTGACGGCTTTTTACCTTTAAAATTATGGCATTGAAAAAATTATTGACAGTGTTCAATGAAGCGTGACAAGGAAAATGTGCAAACTTTGAAGCCTCATAACTTTTCGAAAAAAAATTGGATTTGGCCTGTCTAAAGCTACATCAGCCAGTGTGCCAAATCTCATATAAATTCTCCAACCTTGGTGCAACCCCCTTGCTGATTTGGCAGGAAATTACACCAGTGTAAATAACTATTGCAATCGAAAATACTATAAACGACCACAAACAACGACAACGCAGGCTATGTAAGTACATCAATCACATATCACAATTTAAGGCTATACAGCTATTGAATTTGAACACAGCATAAAGGCCACAAAAAACGACAATAGGCTATTCTAGTAGCTATCACATACCACAATTTAACGGTATCTATGGATGGAAAATACATAACATATATATTTGTCGTCGCTACTATGCAATTACTACAAGACAATTCCGAAATCGATAGAGCGTTTCACTTTGCTGCAATTGTCCGATTGTTAGCGAATAGTGCATGAGCTAGATTCGTTTGTGCCTCCTCTGGCCATTGTTTTTCTGCGTTGGCATTGTCCGTAATAAAGCCGACTGTCACCTTCTTTGACGATTTTTGGGGGGTTCTGGTGCTCTGACACTGCTAAAATTTGGATTTTCGGAATCAGTGCGACGATAGCATTTGATTGATACCAATTATTATGAATTCCGAGCTATTTATGATGAATTGCATTGTTCCAAGTGAGGCACGACCGGCCCGTGCCTCACCTCTCCTTTCGCGCTGTATTTTTGAATAATAATGAGGCAAATTGATGATGTTGGGTGAAAAAATGTTCAGATTTAGTTATTTATGAACATCGACGGAAAATATCAATAATCATCGAGGGTTTTCATAATTTCACTCACTCACTCCAACGACAGGTGAGGCACTGCCTCCCCTGCCTCATTGGACCGCACGTCACTGCACCAGGGTTACCATTCGTCCTCTTTTAAGAGGACTTGTCCTCTTTTTGGACTATTTTTTTAAGTGTCCACGGAGGACGCTCAAGTGTCCTTTTTTTCGATAAGTTGTCCTCTTATTTGAAAATTTTGGTTACATATAGATTAAAATTCGACTGAGATACACAGTAAATCAGCACTGAAGTAACGCTCAGGCGGCTATTTCGGGAACCGAGCCGGATAGTTGACCTTTTTTTTTAGTCAACCGACCACAAAGTCGGGAAAAAATTTACCTTTTTCAGGATTTTACCCCGGCATTGTAAGTCTTGAAAATTTTGAAGAAGTGTCCTGATTTCGGATGTCCAAAATATGGTAACGCCCGTTGACACTAAAGTTTAGTAATAGTTTAATAGAAAAATATCATTCAGCATGCTTGTATTGTAGGACTAGCTAACAAAATTCAACGGTACAAAGTAGCCTATCTTCGACAATTGCTAGTTTCACACCGGAATATGTCAGCTTCGTTTATCCAGCCCGGAATAATACATTCTTTGCTTTGCTAATAACTTGACGGGTTTATAAATGTAAGCAAGCCGCAATCTATGGAATCCCAATTTCCACGGCACTTTACCCTCAAAGATTCTATCCTCCAGATCAGTGATAGGCAGCCTGTAGTTAGCATAGTTTCGCAGAAACTTGTACCAAAATCAGTTTTATTTCACAAAATATACTAGCAAATAGCAACGAGAAATCGTACAAGTCGAACAAAAATGTACTATTACGCGTTATTGAAATTTGCATTCAACATCCCTATCAAACTCGGCGACAATTTCACTGTTAACTTCAGAGCTAATTAGTAGACTCGAGAACAGTATGTATTTCGAGGCACCGGATTCGCAACTGTACGACGCATCTTCGCAGACCTCTTCAAAATATATTTGATATGCCGACTCATCCATATGTTGAAATGCACAGGAACTACGGGCACAATCGTTCTTCTGTCATCTCTTCCGTTTTCGCAGATAGCTCGATGAAATCTTTCCCATCACGCCTTTGAAACTTAGCTGATAAATTGGAGTGTACTGCGTTCATGCGACTTCGCGATCCAATCCAGTCGAACGAATTCGTTGGTTGAGGTTGACTCGATCCCTTTTACCCTACGCCTGCAAGAATTGGCCCGCGTTGGTCGAATCAACATCCCCCGCTCGTTCCAACCTGCGATAATGTCATCCGTCTCCTTCAGAGTTGGAAAGTTTCCTGGGACCGGTACAGGTCCCGAAGGCAGTCTTTCCGGTGTATTTGGTGGAACTTGTAAATTTTGCGAACTATAACTGCAAGAATTGGCCCGCGTTGGTCGAATCAACATCCCCCGCTCGTTCCAACCTGCTGCGATAATGTCATCCGTCTCCTTTAGAGTTGGACAGTTTCCTGGGACCGGTACAGGTTCCGAAGGCAGTCTTTCCGGTGTATTTGGTGGAACCTGTAAATTTTGCGAACTATATAACTGCAGTCTCCTTCTTGGCATAGAAGCCAGCGTTCCGCACTGTGTGGATCCTTCGCCAAAATAGATTTGTTGGAACCCATGCCTGTGGAACTGTCGGATCCGTATCTCTCTTACAATACGTTCAGAATATCTATGCTCTTTCAGTTGAGGCGACTTTTATACCGCGGTTTGGGATTCGACACAGGTGCGATTCTTAGTGCTATCTTCGAAAGCGCAGACTTCCCGCTGACTTTGCCGCCATTTTCTAATCAAATCGCTTCGCAATTCCAATCATACCGATTCTTGATGATAATAATGTCGGGGAATCGTATAGCACAGTGGTTCCCAACCTTTTTCGACTCATCGCCCCCTTTTCAAACTCCACACCGATCATCGCCCCCCAAATATTGGGAACCGAAAATGGGCATACAGACTGAAATCACCGGCGAGTTGACTAAGAAAAAAGGTCTTTTCGGCTCGACCTCGAAATTACACTTTTCCAACTAAATTTTGGTGAGTTGACTAACAAAAAAGGTGATATCTCCGACTTGATTCCAAAAGGACCGTAACAGCACTTTGTCAGCCCCCCCCCAAATACGTTGGTCTTGACCCCCCCTCCATAGGGCGATAAAGCAAACTTCTGGACCCCTCAAACCAAACTCCCCCGATACCTCTTTACCGCTACTTCTCAGCACAAATTGTTGGACTCTTTAGTTCGTCGGCTTAAATTTCTATCATTCATGATTGAATTGGTCAATATGATCGGGAATTGCATATATATTGCTGTCAATTTTGTATCCTCTCTCTGCTCATGCATTCAGATTTACCGGTAAAGCTGAGTGAGGTGTCTTGGAAAATGTAGGGCCCGTAAATAATGATTGAACATGTTCGGGCGGACCCGTGGGTATAATGACTTCGTTACGTAATGACATTTCGTGGCCTGTCTGCTATGTCAAAAGATATTCAAATCGCCCATACGTATTACTAAACTAAAAGACGCACATGATTTCAAATGGGTATTTCTGCACAATTAATTTTTTCTTTGCGAGGTGGCATTTTTGTGGGGTTCTGATTGCCAGGACAGGAACATTTGGCGCCAGCCATTTAGGCGCCTATAGACAATTAAATATATATGTATATCGTATGCATATCGAAGTCGGTCAGCATACAAAGGCAGTCCTTTTCCGCCAAGGTTTTCTCGTTCTGGCACACTTCTCGGAGTCGCATGTTACATGGCCTGAAACTTCATATGTCTTGGTGTGATAATGGCTGACGCCGAGATGCCCATTTCTATAACTCATGCGTATTATTTCTTGGAGGAAGGGTATCCAATAAGCAAGAATATGTGATCACGAAATCGCGCGCAGGGCGAAAATTTTTGAAAAAGTTGCCTAAATTTATAAAATAATACTCTATAATTAATGTTAACTCACGAAAAAAATTGTGGGCCCCCTTCGAGCTCGGGATCCCCATCCCAACTGGGGGTTTGGGTGTGGCAGTTACGGTCATGGACGCCAATATAGCCATTTCAACGCGTTATCGCCCCCTGGACCGACAAATCGCCCACGTTGGGAACCACTGGTGGAGCATATGATTAAGTTTGAGGGAGCGCGATCAACTCTATTGTATGATGTTGATTCGCCTTGCTTCTTATGCCTTAACTGATAACATAACGCTCTTCAGCAGTGGTTCTCAACGGGGAATGCCGATGGGTCTGCGAAGCATTTTCAGGGGTTACGCGAATAATTTGATAATTTAATTTGTAATTTTCCAAATTAGGAAAATCATGTGGCAATTTCGCTTCATAACTATAACTTTTGGACTCACAACAGCAGAATTTCCGCCCGAGATGAAATATCCTACTGTGCAAACTCATTCCCTTTGTCAAATTGCGAATAGCCTACTGCTACACTCGTATAACTGTTAAGAGATGTATTGTCGGGATTTGTGAAAAATTAAAAGTTGGATTTGAAGTTGTCAGTCTTAGCATATTAGGGAACAGTCATATGAAACACAAGTCTGTCCCAATAAAAGGACTGAAACCTCGCCAGGAAACACATTTTCTCCAGTGATATACATTGCGACTATTCCAGACTAACTTCATTATGAGCTTCTGGATAAAAATGACTAGGTTTGACGTGATATATTCATTAGAAATTCTGTTTCTCAATTTCGGTGCCATATATGTTTCGAGCGATCATACCAAAAGACATCGTCGGAAGCGAAGCGTTACGCGTTATCATTCCACTTACCCCCACATATCTTTAAGGAGGTAGGTTTTCGGCACTCGTTCGCGAATTTTCAAGTCCCTAACACGTATTTCAAGAAAAGCAGCTGCTGAATTCGTTTTGAAATAATATAAGTCTGCCCAATTTCTACTATGATGTTGTTTTCAAGAAGGTCATTTTGTTGCTGTTTGCCATATTCTACATTTACTAGTTGCACAAGGGTTGCACGATAATAATTGACTTATGGAGCTAAATGTGGATGAAATCTTGAGGTGTCCGCGGGGGTCTGCGAAAACAAAAGGTTAAGAACCACTGCTCTACCGGCTACGCCAAGGTGAGTGTCTTATTAAAAGACATCGCCAAGTCGTTTCGGCACACTGCTATGTTTTTTCATTATATCGCAATCTTGGTGTTCTGATATGATGAAACTTTTAATAAAATGATGATGATGATGAAACGCCCTCATTTGCATTCATCAGAGAATGAAACCTATTTTTAGTGATTATATGGACAGTTGGACATGGACACCAACGTTCTCCTCTTCGCTCTAACCCACGTACCTCAAAGTTCATATTACTACTTTAATGTTAGATATATAATTTCCATCTTGCATTAACTCTCAACAGGCTATGAGATTACCATGTATGTTTAGTTTGTTTTACTCGGCAGTTCTGCTTCCACGAATCAAGCCCGATCCGCGTGAAATATATCTGTCTATATGCCAAAGTTTGCTTACGTCTATGGCCTCACCCTGCGAATCGTCGTAGGAGACTATCGGCGTGGGAGTAGGTATTTTCGACGCTTTAAAATACGTTCCCGCGCTGTTATTACTCGATTATGAATACGTTGTTGTGCCGATAGCAGACGGTATATATAAACATAAGACCTTGATGGCTTCTACACCCTGTTTAACGTCCACTTGTATGAATATATTTTCCGGTGTCAAGCAGAGTTGGATCAATTGTAATTTGTAATTGTAAATGAATGTAATTAATTACATTTTTCAATGTAATTGTAATGTAATTGTAATTGAAGCATTTTTATTTTGTGTAATTGTAATTGTAATTGTAATTTGATAAAAAATTTTGCTCAATTACAATTTCAATTACATTAAATTGCTATTGAGACCTGACAAGCACAACATAAAACAATTGACTTATAATGCATTCTCTTTAAACGAACGACAAGGAATTTTGTGGATCCATTCGCGAAGGCCATTGACCGCGCCCTTGCGGGCGGAGTTTATTTTTATTTTTACCGCTATGCTGGCCTCCGCTGCCATTCCATACAATTTTTAAATTACTAACCAACCGATGGATTCGCAACACGTTGCTCACGATTGAATACGCCGAGAAGCGAACTGCTGAGCCGGCTAAAAGCAGCAGAATTGATAGTCCCATAGCTGGCGATCCAAGAGTCGAAATTTGATATGTATGGTCGTAATCGAAAGCTAGTGTCGCACTGATTCCGCAATAAATATATATTTCCAGGCAATGGTACCATCCCAAAATAGTCGTGAAAGTCTGGGAATCGGCATTGTTCTGAACAATCGCTATGGGCGTAACTGGTAATTGTTGTAGTCATGCTGCTGCAGCGCTCTCACTTTTCAGAACAGTCGGCCTTAAACGGCTATTTTGGAGCAGTTACATTGCCCTGACGAGATTTTATTTTGTATTTTCGGAATTAGTACATCAATAGCTTACGATGAAGACCAGATGCATCAAATTTGGACGCATGGATCGCCAGCTCTAGGACTATAAAGTTTGCTGGTTTTAGCCGACTTTTCAGTACGTTTGTCGGTACATTCATCCGTGACTCACATATTGCTCATCTATCCGTGGGTTGGCAATCTACAATACGATTTCAGATCACGATGATGCATCGTTATTTCGTCTGGCTAACTAACCAGACCACTGGATATTATATAACGTCTTATCTGACAAAGCACGGTTTTGTTTTTACTCCTCATCCTAATTCCTACGTCCCTCGATAAAAATAATATTGTTTCTTTAATTATATACTATATACGCAAATCCAACACATGCATATATTATAATACTTTTTCAACGACATACTGCACCCTATCCTCAATCCTAACCCATAGGAAATTAGGTAAATAACATTTTACATTTCCAATTACGTGAGCCATAATTACCTAGCATACAAAACACGCTTACATTACGTCACAGTGACATCTTACATAGCATACTATGTACGCACATCAACGCAATTATTACTACACAATCTGAACTAGACTTGAATTGTTGTTAAATACGACGCTACGGTTGTCAAGGACCACGGTTGAATTTATGACTATTAAATTAAATGTTCAACAGCAGCAATTGTAATTGTAATTGTAATGTAATTGATGCATGCAAGAAGTAATTGTAATTGTAATGTAATTGATGCATGCAAGGAGTAATTGTAATTGTAATTGTAATTTGATATTTTTAGCATGGAGTAATTGTAATTGTAACATTCATGAAAGTAATTGTAATTGTAATTGAACTGAAATAATGTAATTGATCCAACTCTGGTGTCAAGTCGAAGTTGGATATATTTTCCGGTTTGACTAGTCGGCAGTTTCCAGGAAGGGGTGGCTCATCATCAAACAGTAACTCGTGTGAAAAATATGACGTTAAAACCAAGTTCAACAAACAGTACTTCAATAGCTGGTTCGTGGTACAGAACTTGAATATAGCTTTCAATACAACATCCATTGTAGACTGCTATGATGATTACCAAGCATATGCTTCGTCAATTGGTCAGCATCTGAGTGAAAACCTTGCCTGTGCACAGCACTATGATGACAATATGTTCACTGTCATTGCGCGTGGTAGGTCTGTGTTTCATTTAAAAGTGTTGGAGTCTACTATTATTCAGTTGAGCAAACCTATTTTATGCAGATAAAAAGATTTCCTCTATAACCTACAAATTTCTCATTAGTGCGTGTTGTTCCGTGCGTGTAATTGTTTATTTACAAATTGTGCTGCTACTATAGTACCGTATGTCCGTATACTTCTTAGTTTGTTATTGTTGCCATTGGTACAATGCGAATATCATGGTTTGTAATTTTGATTGTTGCGTCACACTTTGCCTTTTTGGTTTTGCTTTTAAATCCCTTTAGTGTGCCGATAACTCTTGAAAAGAAGCACCCGAAAACTCTTCGAGTTTAGTAAATATACTGCTACAATGGATGTTGTATTGAAAGCTATAAACAGTACTTCAATAAGGAGAGTGTTGATCGCATAGCTGGCGAGGAGTGTGTTACTGTGCAAGAGAATCTACATCGAGACATACTGGTAACCACAGTTTTATGATGCATTGTAGCGAAACTAGCAATATTTCTCATGTCTACTTTTTTTCATCAGGAGCTCTTCGAATTGGAATCAGACTACATGAACGATTGGCAAAGACTGTTTCTTCTGCGAACAATGACAGAATGCACATCAGAGTCGAGCGTGATCATTCTGAAGGCATTTTGAAGTCATTAACGTCTGCAAACTATTCGATGAACTTTTTACGTATTATACTGTAATTTGTGTGTGTTTTGTGGACATCATATGATGCTCCTGAATGGTAAATGTGCAATATGCTCTTTATAATAGTGATTTCGGAAGGCACAATCCAAGTTCATGTCGATGATACCGATGAATACATACACACAGTTTAAGAGTTTGCACTTCATCTTACAGTCTCTATAGTGTAGCCAAGTATTTCAGACAGATTTACTCGTGCTCGTTTTCGGCGTTCAGTGTTTGATTTATGATAAAACTTTTGTCTCCACACTTCATCTACCCAATTGTAGAGTAGAGCTCCGGCTCCGCTGAAAATGCACGGCTTGGCTCCTTGCTCGGGCTTCAAAGCCCTGGTTTATAGCGTGCTCTGTCCTAATTTTTCTTTCACATGGGTAAGTGTGGTTCGACGCGATGAATTCGGGATTCCAGGGACCAAAATTCAAACCTGATCGTCATCCATTCTATTCCTCAGATGACGACCGGTTACATTGGCTAGCACTAGAGTGACTTTATTAACTACCTGAATCAATGGCATGCACGGGCACAATTACGAGTTCTCCCTCGTGACGTGAATCTCTTGCTAATGCTCCAGGAAGGGTTTAAGAGTGGCCACCAAGTCGATGGTAGCAATTATTCGGGAATTTCTGTTAATGGTTGCTCAGTGTATATACTTCCCCGTAAAATCAATCAGGATCCATTGGAGTCCTACTTTGGTCACCAGCGACAGCGATGCTCATGCACAGACTCGCCTTCAGTAGCACTCTTCAGTGCAAACTCGCACTCTGCAGATATGCTACATTTTGCCCCTATACCCCACCCACTCATCTGTGGTATATGATATCACCGGCATAGGTCACGCCAACCAAAATATCGGTATGGCAACAAAACTATCTCCGGAAAAAACGTTATCACTAATTTATCCGACCACAGATTCGAGTGATGATGAAGAATTTGCTTTATCACTTGGACTTGACTTCAGTGTTCCACCCACTAATATTAAACATTACCAGGTTTTGCCGAAGTTGAAGTATTACTGGGACATACTGGGACAATTATATCATCATGAACGGAAGTTTGATGACGAAGTTCGGGTGGAACAGCATACTGAGAAAGTGGCAGCTCTCGGAGTAAAGTTGAGTAGCCTAGCTCATGGTTTCTGTGGAACTCCGACTGATAAGAGTGCCTATAATATGTCTAAGGATTGCTACAAGACCATAAGATCCCTGAAGTCCAACAAATCGATTCACATCACGAAACCTGACAAAGGTTCCGGGATTGTCATTGTGTGTACGCTTTCTTAAACCAGTAAGTTCTCTTATGGTATCCATTGCATTCGTGACTCGTTCACGTTATTTGCTGATACCATAAGAAGTTCTATGCTCGATCCTGCTAAACTTTTTATGTGCTCCTACGACATCTCAAGTCTGGTTGTAACCATACAAATCTGTGCTAATAAGTTATACGGGGGTTCTTTGCGATCCCCGCCATTTTCGAGAGACATGTTCGTCAACTAATGTGCATGGCAACTTGTAACGTGGAATTTAGCTTCAATGAAGTCAAATAAAACAGACTGATGTAGTCGCGATGGGATCACCTCTTGGTCATATACTTGCTAATATTTTCGTAGATTATCGCGAGTAAAATTTATTTTGGAACATTGACAAACCACTGTTGAAGACACTTTCGTGGTCTTTACCAAAGAATCGAAATGTGATCTATTTTTGAGGCATTCAAATCAGCTCCATCCGTCGCTCAATTTTACTATGGAAAAGGAGCATAACAATTCTCTTGCAATCCTTGTCTTCATAAAGAAGTTTCTAACGTCAGTCTTTCGGAAAGTCACTTTCACTGGCCAATATATCGCTTGGAATCAGGGTTGTAATGACTTGAGTCATGACTCGACTCGTGTCCGACTCGAGTCACGATTTTCTGATGACTCGACTCGAGTCATTTTCTCAAAATAGGGAAATGACTCGACTCGAGTCAATCTGTGTGGCTGTAGGGTATAGTTAAATCAGTATGCTAAACTCTTTCACTGCATACTCTGTGACTACGTTTCCAGCTGCTTCAAGCGACATAATATGATACTGCAACCTACTGACTAAAACACGGACTTGCGGGGCTCGTGCGCTTTCGGACCAAACTCACTAACAGCCTTACGAAGAAAATGTATTTTTGGTCCGAAAGTGCACGAGCCCGGCCCAGGTCCGGGTTAGCCATATTCGGATTTGCTTATTAGGCTTCCAGCGGTACGAATATGCGACTATCTTGTCCGTGTACAGTGCACGTTATCGAGAGTTGAGGGCACAATAATGATTGCTAAATGTAGATCTGCTTTACAGCTGTCTGTATTGGAGTGAAATTGACCAATCCTCATGTATGTGGGCAGAAGGAGTGTCTATACAATCTTTAAAATTTTCCATTGACATAAACCGGTAATTGTCTGTGTAACGCCTTCAGTGAATTCGATAATTTTATTTCCAGTCGTTTCTTGCCATGACTACCGGTAAAGCTGACTTTGCCTAGTACCGTTTTATTATTGCCTTGTTACGCCACAATTTGCCAATTTCGGTTAAGTATGAGGACCAAGGACTAAGCTTAGTCAATAGTCAGTCTTGTCACAAGTCCAAATGTGAGTGGCCTATTGGCGATATTGTGATAGGTTGAACCGTAGTTATAAAAGCCTTGGTAAGCGTATAACATTGTGTGGGTGTATTGAGCAAACGGAAAGAGAATACATGGAGACAAAACTTTTTCCTTAGTCCAATTACATTATAAAGTTATTCTACATCGCATTATGTCGGTAAAACGAAAAAGAACAGTAACAGATGAGAAAAGTGCATTCAATATCAAATAGGAGTTGGACTATTTTATAGCAGAAGCGGCAACCCATACTATGATGTGTCTAATATGCAATCAAGTGGTAAAAACTGTTGAAGGAGATAATGTAAAGCAGCATTTTCGTTGTCATATGTCACACAGGTACGCAAAAATGGTAGATGAGTCGAGGAAAAGTTGTCTCGAAAGTTTTAAGAAAAGTGTGCGACTGCAGACATCTTGCATATCAGCTTTCATTCAGTCGAAAAATAAGTTGTGCGAAGCGTCTTATATAGTCGCATTTCATCTTGGTGCAGCGGGAAAGCCTTATTCAGATGGAGAACTCCATAAGCGACGTCTCATAGACGTTGTAAAGGCCTCTGCACTAGGGTTGTCCATAATTTGGAAAATCTCGAAATTTATGCGTATCCATGTCTCATTCTACAGATTATAGTTAAAAAACGTCAATGGACCTGCAATAAGCTCACGGGAACGTCGTTAACATTTGTCTAAATGCGTTTGAAAGTAGCTGTCGTAGAGTGGTATCAGCGACCATAGAACGGCAAGCAGACTAGTAATCACGAAATCACGGCGTTGGATTGGGTAATCTGCTATGCTTCAATGATCACGACGTTGGCGGCTTGTTGATCTGCTGGTCAAGGAGTCGGCTAACGGCGATGATTCTGTCAGCGCATTGTAGATTGGTCCGCAAATAATGATTTAGGATTAATTCAGAACATGTTGAGTTACGAAATACATGATGAACAAAGAACAGCTGCTTCATAATCGCTTTAAATACATGACTGGATGGCTCATTGTGAAGGTAACCGTTGCGGCCCGTATGCCTTTGATTTCATTCGTGGAAAGCGGAGAAATACTGGAAAGGCGCTTATGCAAGTGGCAAACGAATTTCTAGTTTCAGAGGGGATGTACCATCATTGAATACAAATATAAAACTTGACATTGACACTACTTTGTCTGATCTCATTACGCTGTTGTCATGGTATATAATTGAAGTCTTGAATGCTGTAAAGGCTGGATGAATCTGTCATTTATGCTTGGCACTTGTTAGATTACTGCATCATAATGAATCATACCAGCAAGTGCTTTCAAATTCCTCAATGATGCCGCGCATGAGGTCTAAAGACGAGCACAGACTATGCTGGTAGGACCAGCAAAAAGACAGTTTGGTTGCATTGCCTAGCATGTCCTTAATGAATCTTAGATCATTACCGGCTGCATCACGACTAATGCTTGAATCAAACCAGACATGGACATAAAAAGGATGTATTGAAGCGGTGTGGTAGTTCTTCATAAATCTAATGTAAGCTACCTGGTCGGCCCACATATCTTCTGAGCATACAGGATTGTGTCCAGAATCCACCTCACATGGTATGCTGCACCAGTTTGGCGATGTCTTATATGACCTACCTGCACCCAGAAAGCAGAGGACCCCTTGGCGTAATCTCAAGCATATCAGATAGATATTTCCGGGATCTATACTTAGTTCTATAAGTTCACAATCATTCGCTGTTTCACCTCTGTCATGCCTGCAAGAGGCTATCGTTGCGCTAAATCTATCGGTGCCTAGTTTTAACATTAAAACATTCAATGACAAGATGTCTCATTTTATTATCAAATCATCAACGCGCAAAAATGCGCATACAGAATCATTGCCGTTAGCGAACGTCTTGAACTAGTAGAAGCACATAATCAGCAAGCCGCTGTGGTAGTGATCATTCAAGCATAGCTGATCATCCAATCAAGAGACGTGATTTCGTGATTACTAGTCTTCTCGCCGTTCTATGGTCACTAAAGGCCTCTGCACACTGACCTCGCGACGCAACATCGCGAGTTGCGCGTTGCGAGTCGTAAGTCGCGTAGCAATGCACACTGGGACGGCAGTGTCCACAAGCGGCAACTACAGCTCTTGCGCGTTGTCTCGCAATGGATACGCATTGCACAGCTCCCGATAGATCGCAAAATGAATATTTCGATGGGTATACATGGGTTTGTCAATGAATAAGATGACGTCTTATATACACACACTTTTCCATTAACGAACCAATATCATATTTCAATGCTGAAAACGCATAATCTGGGTGACCCAGTTAAAGGCGCTATTTCCGGTTGCCGATCCAAATTTCTGGAGTCCTAGCTGTAGCCTATTATGGTACAGACACCAAGCCTTTCGGTATTCCACTGCCTCAGTGACTGCATCAACTGTCAAGCACTCATACATTAATTTCTCGATATGATAGAGAACAACATTCAAATGCATTATAATTTTATTGTAAATGAATTAAGTCTTAACAATATTCAAATATAACTCTGGGATTCTTCGCTTCGCCCTCAGGTATCAAGCATGGAAACTGATCCGTAGGCCTGGTTGATTCATTCTCCATAATGATGCATAGTCCATTTCTGACTTATAATATTAGCCACAATTCGTACCGAAGTCTGATAAAGAGGAGAATAGACGAAATCTAACATCAAGAGTTACACTGCTGCTACCTAGTCAACAAAAAGATTTTCAGACGTCGTGTACTGAGATGTACCGGTATCTGAAATATACATCAGTGAACCCATGACATACCACGATTATATGTAGCCTACCTGCTTAACCCAGTTTCCAACCAATGTACACTGTAGGCCTACAGGTTAGAAAGAATCAGACAAGGTATATATCTAATAAATCCATTTGTAGACATACAATGACTGAGAGTTTCGCGGTATCGTTACTGCCGGAGCTGGTTGGCGTTTGGTAATTACCAAGTACCGGTACTGCTTACAGTAGAATGCGCTCTTGCAGTTAAGCTTCAAGTTTTAAAATGGCCTCAAATCAGTCTAAATTCAATGAGGAAACAATTATAGATGCCAAAACACGCAATACCAGGACAAACTATTGCGGTGACATAGAGCTAGCGATCAGTAACTGCTGACCAGTCGCTCGCAACTCGCGACAAAGTTGAAAATGTTCAACTTTGTCGCGGAGTTGCGCAACCCTGTCGCAGACAGGCGCGATTCTCTCGTTTTATCGGGTCGCGAGCTCAGTGTGCAGAGTAGGGTTGTCCATAATTTGGAAAATCTCAAAAAAGATGCGTATCCATGTCTCATTCTGTAGATTATTGATAAAAAACGTCAATGAACCTGCAATAAGCTCATAGAAAAGTCGTTAACATTTGTCTAAATGCGTTTGAAAGTAGCTGCCGTAGAGTGGGCGTGTTAAGCGCGCTGCACACTGAGCTCGCGACCAGATAAAACGAGAGAATCGTTTGTTAACCGGTACCTGGCACCTCTCTGGCGTTTGCTAATGGTGTTTGCGAGACGTTCAACTTCATCATCTGCGCGTTTCAATATGCAGATGGTAATAGCGTTTTTAGATTAAATACATTACTTCATAATTTATTCACCCTTGTACGAAATAATGCCTGGATCCATGTTCGTTGCCGTTGTAGATTCGAAATTTGATCTGCTTGGTATGCTTTGATCGCTCGGAGGAAGCGTATCCTCCGTTATTTCTGGAATTCTCGGAATATCGGTCGCTGATACACATGATTCTTGAAGGATATTTGGTTTCAAATCGATTGCGTATTAATTTTATTGGAATGTACACACAGCTGGCGGATCCACTTTTTGATGCGGCTAAATCCGAATAGAGGCTACAATTTTGGCTGGACATTGCCGTCGTGAGTAATTTTCTGCAGATAATCTTTTCGGCAACCGCTTTTCTAGTCCTCCCGATACCGTCGTAGTGTTGAAAGGCCACCTCCATTCTATGCGAAGAGGACATCGACACCTGATTTCGGGCAATCTCGTCAACCGAGCTCGCCAGAGTCGCGACAATTTTACGTATGTGCTAGTACGTGAGCGCCACTTCGTTGCGAAGGAGATATTCGATAACGAGCACCGAAAGATTTGTGTACAATTCACCGTTTGAGTTTGTAAGCGCAACTTTTTCCTGTGCACAGTCGAAACTCTGGTTGCTTTGCTGGCAAATCTGAATGGAAAATAGGTCGTAGATCGTTTCGTAACACGTCGGCGACTTTGTAACGCTTACTTTCCTAAATCGCTCGTAGTCGCGTTGGCCCGTAACGAACAGGCCCTGCTGCGAGCGGGATTTGTTCTGGTCGACTTGAACCACTAAACTCGTAGTGTCGTCGACCGAAGCGAGCGGACGACTTGGCTCTCGCCATTCCGATGCCAATTATCGTCGCTGCCAAACAATCGCGGATATTTACTTTGGTGATCGGTCGAGTAAGGTCACCATTGAACGCTTCGGAGTTCATCATTCTAAAAATTAGCAACCGGTAAACTTTGAACCGTTGAATATCTCCACAACAGTACGAACTTTTCAAATTTCCCTAATTCCCGTCAATAGCGTCCATGTCGAGCGACAGACGCTTTTCGTTCTGTCGTTTTCGCCTGTTGTTCGTGGTTCGCGAATATGTGGCGATGATCCGCAAGACTCTGAGCACGTTCTCTGGTGACGCTATTTTATCCAGTATCGCGGGAAAATGCAAACGCGCCAACTACAAAAATCCTTTCAGTGACGTTAACGTATTGAAAATAGTGCTGGCCGACAGCTCCTCGCCCTGGTTGCCGATATATTTCACCAGTCGGTCGGGCTCATCAGCAACAAACTTCCTGAACGTCGAATTCATTTTGCTCAGCACCATATTCGTGTTAAATTCGTCCAGCAGTTGTAGGTTGCGATGCGTATGATACTCGGAGAGCAGCTGCGGTGAGCGAATCGCAATTATTTTATAAATCCAAGCGACACGGTTCGCGGACATACTCACGGTTGCAAAGTCCGTTTCAAACGATAACTTTTTCAAATTATTCCTGTTACGCTGAAACCGTGACGTATTTTATCTAGGTTTGCGGTTCTCCAGTGCCCCGATACATAAGCTCGGCTTATCGATCGCGAGCAAATAGAACACCACGATTGTGAGCGATGTCGCTTCGTCGGTACCGAGTAACGTGCAGACCTGAAAAAAGTACCAATCGTTTGCTCCTGATCACGGTAATTGTACACGTTGCAATCCTACTCTTTTGCGATTTGAACTGCCGTCAGCTTGTGCACGGTTCGCAAATGTCGAGATAAATGTCCCTTAGTCCATTTTGGCAAATGCGGCACCTGTCTTTTCTTACGCGTTTTACCGGACGGATCTTTATAGGACTGCTCGCGATACACGATAATATTAGCGGAGTTGTATGTGACAAATGACGAAAGACTCACCTGATCGCTTCGACATTCGCAGTGTCCATATCGCTCATCACCGAATCGCCGATTTCATGCGAGAGAATCGTAACAGCGCAGCGTTACACGCCAAGGTTCACCACTAAGGGCGTCTTCACACTGTGGAGTTTCCGAACCGATTCCGAAACAGTTACCGTAACTAACACTAGGCCTGGTTACATGTTCGACTCGACTTGGCGTTCAAGTCGTCTCCAGTGACGTCACGTCTCATCTCCAAGCTGACTCGTTAAAGGGCCCTGTTTACATGATCCTTCAGGAAGCTGTATCGTGGACGACCCGGTGTCGCTTTACCCCTTACAAATATATATTCGTAGTAAGTTTGGTGGGCGAAGGTACAACGACAATGTGTGTTTGGTCGTACTCTGAAACGTTTCTTATCCTCGAAATTAACGAGGATGATGAGATACTCATAATATCGATATTTGTAGAGGAAAATAATCTTGTTCATATCATGATTGTAGAGGAAAACAACAAGTATAAGTTATCAGCTAGCTTTTTCGGCGTCAACGAAGATGGGCCGTGGAGTATAGGCGACTCCACGGCCCAACGACTGTTTTGATATATCAGGCATCACTTGTCGATGCAATTAAAATAAGGTCATTAACACTCAAGTGACCCACTTGCAAACCCCATGTAGCCTCTAGTTGTTCGGCCGCTCCTCTGTAACAGACTAACCCATGTATGCCGGTGACTTAAGAGTCAGTCACGATACAGGAACTACTGCAGAGATTTTATTGAAGCATCTTGTCGGCATGATATACCAAATAGGAAGTTAACAATACCAAGAATGTCTATAAAAACTATACCATGAATGTCTATAAAAACTGTCATAAAGAGCAATATAGAGCACTACTACTAAATTGCTACCCACCAATTAAACTTTGAGAAGTGCCAATTTCAGCACCCTCACAAACACATAGGCTACCATGAATACAATATCAAAACGGCAAGCTGAAAATCGTGAACACCCGCACGACCGCATCATATCAGCAGAACACTATAACCCAGAACTAAAAACAAAGCAATAATCCTAACACCGCTGCGCTTCATCATCACCAGGAGAGTCACAAATCTCCATATCATCCACACGGGAGAGACACCAGCTCCATCCCATCACATGCGCGCTCACATCAGTTTATCCAGTGGAACAGTAGGCCTATGTACGAAATGCAGCAATCGTCCATGTATTCCCGTATCGATATAGCACACTGCAGGGCCGCTTCTTCCATCAGTTCACTATGCATGTCGTAGTCGAATTGTAGTACCGGTACAATCCATATCTCTTCCGAACTGTAGTCTGAGAAGTTGAAATACAGATACAACGTTTTACCTTGTTAGCCATTTTATGTAGCTGATGACAGCAACTAGGCTACTACAGATCGAAGCCAAATATCAAATATAAAACTGCCCTAAAAGAGCACGGTTGCTACTCCGGTACTGGTGTACTACATATAAACAAGCGAGCACTTACAAAGTAACCCCACTTTTCCTTACCATGTTTGCCCAATTTCTCAACATCAGATGAAAAACATGAATTACGATGCCAAGAGCCAGCGCGGCAAAAACCAGCGCCGTCGAACGAAAATCGCCGGACGCCGATGACCAAATACTTAAGCCGATCGTAAACCACATTACACAACAGCTTGACGCTCGAGTCGACTTGAAGCAGTTTGCCTTTCTCTTTTCATCGAATACGAGAGAGTCGGATCGACGAGTCAGCTTCGAAGCTGACTTAAACCGTCATGTAAATGGGCCTACTGTTCACACTGCCTACAATTTACCGAAATATTTACGAAAACAGTTTCGTTCATACTGAAGGTGGTTTTCGAAATACTTTCATTCACATTGAGCTGTCTTACGGTAAATATATCGTAAATTTGCTTCAGTGTGAACATGGCTTCCTAGTGTTACGAAACTACCGGTTGGAGGTGTTACAGAGTGTTAAGCCTGGAGTAGACGATCCGTAAACGCGTCCGTATCTTTCTCTCCTTATTTCTCTTCTCAAACGGATGCGTGCGAGAGAGAAGAGGGACGAGGAAAAAATGAGGAGCAGAAAGAGCAAAAGTGTGAGAACCCGCACGCGTTCGCTTCCACGCGTATTTTCCATCCGTTCAGCTAGCAGATCTGTCTCTGTAGTGATCGTACATCGCACCTTCTGAAGTTGCAGTGATTAACCATGCGATTTTATGCTATTTTCAGTTGTAAAACAAAATGAATAATATAGAAGACGAGAATCTGATTGCCGCTGTGTATAGAGCTGTACAATCACACCAATCCAGACTACTATAACAAGGTAGCCAGGAACACAATTTGGCGTGATATTGTTCTGTGATACGGACTTGAAGATATGTAAAGTATGTGAAAACTTTGCATGCTCGGCATAGTACACATCAACATTCAGAATCCAACGGGGGAGGACATAAAAGCAGCCAGAACACCTAAAAGTTTAACATTTTTCTTCCTAAGGCTTCCTATTTTAACCACTTTTTTGAAACGGGGCATACTTCGAAACCAATGAACCCTCAAGCTCAAACACCAAAGCGACAATAATCCCAGTCTCGATAAACATTTGTGAATATTACCAACAGTCCCAACTGCGCAGTGTGCAGGGGATGATCACGTGAAAGTCACGGCTGAGCGCATGTTGTTTACTACCCTTGCGATGACGCAATCCCAATATCTCACCAATCCCACTAAACGCATGCGCTCCGTACGGATCGTCTATTCCAGGCTTAAAGGCCTCTGCACACTGACCTCGCGACGCAACATCGCGAGTTGCGCGTTGCGAGTCGTAAGTCGCGAAGCAATGCACACTGGTCCCGGCAGTGCCCACAAGCGGCAACTACAACTCTCGCGCGTTCTGTCCGAAGTATCGAAATGGATACACATTGTACAGCTCCCGATAGATCGCATAATGAATATTTCGATGGGTATACATGGGTTTGTCAATGAATAAGATGACGCACACACTTTTCTATTAACGAACCAATATCATATTTCAGTGCTGAAAACGCATAATCTGGGTGACCCAGTTGAACGCGCTATTTCCGGTTGCCGATCCAAATTTCTGGAGTTCTAGCTGTAGCCTACTATGCTACACACACCAAGCCTTTCTGTATTCCATTGCCTCAGTGACTGCATCAACTGTCAAGCACTCATACATTAATTTCTCGATATGATAGAGAACAACATTCAAATGCATTATAATTTTATTGTAAATGAATTAAGTAATTACAATATTCAAATATAACTCTGGGATTCTTTCCTTTTCAATCTTCGCCATCAAGCATTGAAATCGATCCGTGGGTCTGGTTGATTCATTCTCCCTAATGATGCATAGTCCATTTCTGACTTCTATAATATTATTCGCTGCATTTCGTACCGAAGTCTGATAAAGAGGAGAATAGACGAAATCTAACATCAAGAATTACACTGCTGCTACCTAGTCAACAAAAAGGTTTTCAGACGTCGTGTACCGAGATGTACCGGTATCTGAAATATACATCAGTGAACCCATGACATACCAAGATTATATGTACCTGCTTACCCAGTTTCAAACCAATGTACACTGAACAGTAGGGCTGTTCAAAAATAACCTTTTTTCCTGAATCTTGCGGGTTACTTGATTAAATCGTTAGGTTGCCTTAAAAAATGACGCACACCAAATTTGAATTCATTCCAACCAATATTCGCCGATTTCGTAGAGTTTGAAAATTTAGAATTTGCCTAAAATTGCAAAAAAAAAATTTTTTCAAATTTTTCTGCCAGCCCTATAAAATTGTTGCGCTGTCTTCAAAAACGATGCAAAACAAATTTGACTCAATTCGAAGCCGTAGAAGTGGAGTTATTTCAGTTTTTCTTTGATAATTTTGGGATTATCCTTGATTGGTGGATCATCCCAGAATTATCATCAAAAAACTTGAATAACTCGGCTTCTGCAGCTTGGAATTGAGTCAAATTTGTTTTGCATCGTTTTTGAAGACAGTGCAACAATTTCATAAGGTTGGAAGGAAAATTGGAAAAAAAATTTTTTTTGCATTTTTAGGCAAATTTAAAATTTTTAAACTCTACGAAATCCGCGAATATTGGTTGGAATGAATTCAAATTTGGTGTGCGTCATTTTTTAAGGCAACCTAACGATTTAATCAAGTAACCCGCAAGATTAAGGAAAAAGGTTATTTTTGAACAGCCCTACTGAACAGGTTAAAATGAATCAGACAAGGTATATATCTACTAAATCCACCTGTAGACATACTGAGAGTTTCGCGGTATCGGTACTGCCGGTACTGGTTTGCCTTTGATAATTACCAAGTACCGGTACTGCTAAGTGCTTACAGTAGAATGCGTTCTTGCAATTAAGCTTTAAGTTCTAAAATGGCCTCAAATCAGTCTAAACTCAATAAGGAAACAATTATAGATGCCAAAACACGCAATGCCCGGACAAACTATTGCGGTGACATAGAGCTAACGATCAGTAACTGCTGACCAGTCGCTCGCAACTCGCGACAAAGTTGAAAATTTTCAACTTTGTCGCGGAGTTGCGCAACCCTGTCGCAGACGGCATGTTGCGAGTTGCCGGCGACTCCGGTCTGCATGGTCCAGTCGCAGACAGGCGCGATTCTCTCGTGTTATCGGGTCGCGAGCTCAGTGTGCAGAGGCCTTTACAGCTACGAGGTTGCGATTCGGGGTAGTGTCGTAGCGCCAAGTCGATATAATATACTGCCTTTTGGAAAGGATGGATAAAGGTAGAACAAACGGTCTGTATTTGGAAGAGATGGCTTGATGTAGGGTGTCGGCACTACTAATCCCAGTAAAGATCTGATTCCATACACCGGTTATTGTAAATATATACTTATTGTATACAGCGGAGTGGTTTCTTGTAACGTATTGTAGTTTCAAAATGGTGAGGGAAAGGTGTATAATATTATTTGAAAACTATCACGAAGCTCAATAAATCAATTCGCGAAGAATTCAAAATCTTTTTGAAGATGCGAATGAATCCCCCTCTCATGCACCACTGCTGAACATTATCATTGCTAGCGATTTTGTTGTATAAATGAAATAATTTCATGAGTAACCAAAATAATAATGATGTTAAATAATAATGACTAACATCAAGTGTCATGATCACAGCTTACATCACCTGTCGTCCTTGAAAGACACCAGCAGTACCGGTACCGTCTGGACTGAGTACCGGTACCGTAAGTCAATATGAACGGCGAATTTTCGAAAAGCATGAAATGATTGACAGTTTGGTGAAATGAGCACGGCGCCACCTGCGTTCATATTGCACATATTTCGAAAATATTTACGGAGAATATTACGTTCACACCAGAGGGGTTGTTACGTTCGTATTGAGTGATTTCGGTAAATGTTTACCAGATAGAATGTTACCGAAACTCAGTATGAAGACACCCTACCAGATAGAATGTTACCGAAACTCAGTATGAAGACACCCTAAATGCGCGCCGCTACGAAAATAAGGCCGATAAATTTTCCAGTTGAATTGTTACGTCACACAGAGAGCTAGATTCAATATTTTGCGAAAACCGACTTGTACAGGATCACTGTAGCGTAGCACGCGATCGCCGAAGAATGGAGACGGCCGTTCGAAGGATCAGTCTTGCCTGGGTATGGTTTTAGTGGTCGAATGGCGACACCCACGTCGCAGCGTATTTATAGTTCGATTAAAGTCAGACTTGTACGAAGATCACAATAGATTAGTACACGAGCAACGAATGCAACTAACATACGGCACCGCATGGATACGGCTTCTTGAAGGATCAGTCTTGCCTGGGTATGGTTTTAGCATGGAAAACTGAATGGGATAGAACGGTAACTGCGTGGCCTGTCAATCATTTACGGCTGAATAACAATCAGTAGCTAACAATCGATCAACCCAGAATGTTTTGGTGGTTTGCTGTGATTATCGAATGTGACTACTGTGATGCTACGGCTTACAAGTAAGTGTCATTATTATCGTGACCAGTCTAAATTAATTTTCATGTAGTTATAATGACTGTACTTCGCTGTCAAGTTGAACATCGACTCCAGGGTCTTTTGTAGTTTCTAATATGCTATGTACGATGTGTAGTATTTAGGCTGCAATGCTACATGTTTGCATTGCATCATAAATTGGATAGTAATTGGTTATCCGACCAGCTTATACCAACTCACTCCGATCACTTTTGATCCATTATTACAGGATAGTGTTTAATTATGTCGCTAGCATCTAGACCAGGGGTTCCCAAACTTTTTATGGTCGCGACCCCACCTCTCAATTTGGCGTGCTGGTTACTAAAAAAGGGCAGTGAAGCTGGCGACTATATATGTGCGCAGTAGCTCGTCAACCTCCTTCGTTAGATTAATAAAATCAATCAAGAATGTAGAAACGTATATTAGTCTTTTTAAGCGACTTCTATCCATATCCAATCGAAGTAGCCTAAGTTAAATATAAAGAAATACAGATAACGATCTATAAGTTATTATTTGACTGCGCCGAGCCTGCATGTGTGTATTATACTGTTAGCGCATCTGCATAGCACTACCGGCACTTAGTTCTTATTCAACGTCATAATGATTTTTATTATGCTCTCGACACTTTGTAGTTTCTAATATTCTCTTGTATTTTCTTCAGATTAACACATTCTATCTGCCCTATTGACTATCTCCCTGCACATCTAATGATTGTTATCAGTTATCGCACGGTCATTAGGGAGCATTCAGTTATCGCACGGTCATTAGGGAGCATTATTACATAGACGGCTACGATGGATCAATGACGATAACATCAAACATTACCACAAAAAGGAGGATAGAATACCGTGGTCATATGAACACTAAAATCCGAGATATTGTTAACTGCTTGCTATTTATATGTTTGTAAGCTTCTCATTTCTCATTTATTCAATAAATAAACTACTATAAATATTCATGTGCATTGTGCAGGATTGTATATTGACGAATTAAAAGGAATCTTGTCAATTAATCAACAACTTCCTAGATGCCTGCCAGTTCTGCACAGCTATCCGGGGCACAGCTGGATAGATGAACACGCAGATACCAAAGTATAAACACCTTTAACATGAAAGATAGCCATGACCCTTCATATCCAGCAAATGGGTTGGGTGTCGGTGACAGTTTCAGGTTTTTCAATATCAGACATAGTAATATCCTCGTCCATCAGTGCGCGGTCTGTGGCGTTCTGCTATGAGTTGTCGATATTGGACATTTCCATCTACATCTGAAAAAGAAAATCCTGATGATCACAAACAAAGTAGGGACAAGAGTAAGTGATGAGATAATGTCAGCCTGGTGGAATGGTTTCAGTCGGTAGGTGAACCTTCATTAGTTCTTAGCAGGGTTGTAATGTCAGACTCGAGTCGCCATTTTTTGGTGACTCAAGTCATTTTCTGAAAAACGGAAAATGGCACGACTTATTGTACTCTAGTCATTGACCAAGTCATATGACTCGAAGTTGGGTCTGCAAAGATAGGCGTTTCATTGTAATTTCAAAGAATGATTAAGTTATCATGCTATTATTATTTCTTCTATCATTACTGGTACTTGAAAATGCTACCAGAAACTGTCGAAAGTGAGGAAAATTAGTATATTATAAATGCGAAGCATTCAATATCACCGGGCGGAGTTGTGTAAAAAGTGGGTTTCGCGTGAAATTAACTGGGAGACGAACAGTCAACACAATGACTCGGAATCGAGTCAAAACACTATGTCTCGCACTCGACACTCCACTCCGTGACTTGGATTTTGACTCGGTGGTGAATTTAAAATGAATCGAGTCAAAACTATAAAAGTATCTGATTGACTTGTAACCGTGTGACTGGGTTACAACCTTGTTTCTTGGCATGAATATCACAAATGTTAACACCACCACTACATCAGATCTGAACAACTAGGAAAATTTTCAACTTTTCCAAATTATATCAGTATTAGAGCGATACAAATTTTCCAAATTAGACTAGAATTTGAATTAGAAGTACTCAGTTTTTTTTCAAACCGCATCAGAATTATAGCTACACAGTATTTCAAAATTAGTTTGATTAGACAGAATTAGATGAACTGCTTTTCGGTCTAATAAGTCTAGGTAAACAAGTCTAGGTAAACAACTAGTTTTCCCTGTATACAGATCACAAGAAAGCCTCATAACAAATCAGCACAGACCGATTCAAAACTTGGATAAATACCATCCCATAATCTCAGACATCTACATAGATCAAACTTACCCAAAGTAGCCTTCAACGTTTATAGTAAGAATGTTCAACATTAGCACAGGTTGCAACAGATGCTGTCCATTGGAAAAAATATCGTCTTCGTGCCAGTGTGATCACCAAACATTCTGTGTTGTAGGGTTACCATGCATCCTCTTTTAAGACGATTTGCCCTCTTTTTTGACTTTTTTGAAAGTGTCCTTGGAGGACGACCAAACGTCCTCTTTTGAGAATTGAGGTTAAATATAGGGCCAAATTCGACTGAGACATAATCAGTCAGCACTGCAGTAACGCTCCGGCGGCTATTTCGAGAGCTGGGCCGGAAAGTTGACCTTTGTTTTGGCAATCACCTGATAATGTGAAAGAAAAACTGAGTGAAGGGAAAGCGCGAGAGGCCCGAGTTTGCAGTGTTGGGACATTACTGTGTCAATGAGTTTACAAGTCATTCACTACATAACGTTATCAAGGCACATGCCAGATACTGTCAATAATTACATTCAAAGTAATTTAGACAAGACAAGTTACTTACGATAATGATAATAGCACTTACTTGACCCGTTGTACGCTGTCACGTAAGCCGGAGAATAACAGCAAACAATCAAAAGATTCTGGCAGTACTGATTGTTATTCAACCGTAAATGATTGACAGGCCACGCAGTTACCGTTCTATCCCATTCAGTTTTCCATGGTTTTAGTGATGCGATGGCGACACCCACGGCGCGGCGTATTTCTAGTTCGATTAAAGTCTACCGCCTTGTACGGAGATCACTATAGATTAGTACACGAGCAGCGAATACAACTAACATACGACACAGCATGGATACTGTCTCTTGAAGGATCATTCTTGTCTGGGTATGGTTTTAGTGGTCCGATGGCGACACTACAATTACAGTTCCAATCTACAGTGCTGAATTAGGTTTGGGCGTGATTAGAAGGTGTGCTGCGCGTGTGCGATTGTCTCTTTTCGTCATGTGTCGTCATCAGAGGCGACGGCGACACATAGCGACATTTCATTTTATAATGGCGACACTACAGTTGCTGGTTTCAATCTACAGAAGTACAGCTCCAGGCTAAGGGATGGGGCTGATATGGACACGGTCAGCTTTCTATTTAATGTATGGCTTTTTTCACAACCCAATGTATGGCTTTTTCACAACCTAAAGTCGAACTATGAGCGACACAGATAAAATCGCGCGGCGCCAGGCATATGATAAAGGCTCGCTCATACGTACCTATCCCACAAGACAACTCTGCAACATTTGCGGTAACATCATTTATTAGCAACGAAAATATAAAAAGATAGCATAGACATTTGATGTTGTGTTCGATATCTTATGTCTATGCTGTGTCCTTATAAAATTTGTTTGATGAATCGCAGTTTTGTTCGCATCTGATCAAACGTCAGATAACACACCATCATGTGATGTTTCACGACATAGCTTTTAAGCGGGCCGGGATTGCGGAAAAAAGCTTTCAATCGCTCGTCCGTCACGATTGCGTTGATTTGGTCGGTCGAAAGTGTCGATTTGCCTCCCCGCTGCCGTATGCAAATGGCTTCGACCAGCTTTTTTGCGTCCGTACCTTTAAATATGATTAGATATGAAAAATTCACATAGTAAATGCATGCATGTATGTCACGGGCAAGGTTGTAACTGAGTTATCACCGCGACGATAGGTCAATCGAAACTTGGGACTCACCCGATTCCAAAATAATTTCTTCCTCGCCGCTCGGTTCGTTCGCGATAATTTCTTGACGTACGTGTTCGTGATGTTAGTGTTGTACGGCGGCGTATTCCATCACAACCGGCGAAACGGCGTCTTAATGAGTAAATCGAATTAGATGGAGGTAGGTATAATTTTATTAGACTTCCGGGGCTAACCTTTATCGATGCGCAGGTGCGCCAACCGGATTTTCTGCGCGAGTCGGTCACTCTATTCCTCCGTTCTTGTTGCTCAAAGGCCATCAATATATAACAGCAATCTCACTCCAATATCCTTTCTGTATTCCATTTGTGTACCGTTCTCAAGTGTCGAGAGCGCTGACCTTGTGTAAAAAAAAAACGCACACAAAACAGGTAAACGCACACAAAACAGGTTTCTTCCCTCACTCTCTTCGGCGTACGAACCCTTTTATTATTAGATTGAATTATTATTTATCAACTGATAAGCTGCATATTAACTGACTTCGTGTCCTCAGTTGGCGTCTCCGCCGACGATAACGACGTACTTTGTCTATAAAACAAAAGATTCGCATCGATACAGCGTTATTTCTACGCTATTGCAATGTAGGCATGGGATTTTTCATGTGTACGCACCCCATTATATACGAAATTTATATCTTCTAGACCAGTGGTCGGGAACCTTTTTCAACCGAAGAGCCATATTGACCCAATACTTTCAATTGTGACTCCCAAAGAGCCATATATGTCAATCAACTGTCACGTCACACTTGAAAATTTGTGACGTATTGGTAGCACTATTACATGGAATTCGAAGTGTGCAACATATTTTCTCTGCTCATATGCGTAGGTGGAGCCAAACATGGTCACTACAACAGTACATACATCGAAACCTTCCATGATTATTGGTATTTACTATCGACGTTTAAGAATAACTAGATTTTGATCATTTTTGCTACGGAAATCAAGCAATTTTCAAGTTTATTGTGCGAAAATAAAGCGCGAAAGAAGAGTTAATAATGCACAGGTGAGGCACAGACGGGCAAAGCCTCATCTGCGATTGCGCAACTCATCGTAAATAGCTTAGAATTTCACTGATATTAATCGAATGCAATTGTCGCACCGATTCCGAATCTCTAAATATTGATCGATTTCTCCAGTATCCGGCTAACAAAACGTTGCGCTACACACCTACATTTTAACGGCGGTATTAGAAAGGTAGGCTATACCAACCAAGAACATGGATAGCTATTACGTTGTTTTTTAATTTGAATTTCTGCTTGTGAATGTCACTTTCAAGGCAGTTCATTTCTCGGCGTAGATCAGGAAGAAAATGTGTATTTGATAACCGCATTGTCATACAAGCGACGTCATGTCTGTTATTCTCTACGATCAATCAAGGTATCGTGCAATCCAATATTTCGAAGGGCGCGATGTCTGGTAGATCGAATTCGCGAGTGATGTTATAGTTACAGGCGCGATAGCAACTTAAAAATTTGAGGATTTTGAAAAGGGATATAAGACCCCAACCCTGAACTCCCCACTGTATTGACCTCTCAAAAACGTGTTTAGGCTACCACGAGAATAATTATTAGGGCCGATATGAAAATTTACAAACACGTTGCTGCAATATTGATAAATTTATTACAAAATAAAAAATTTGTTAAAGAGCCATATCTTATACTCAAAAGAGCCATATATGGCTCGCGAGCCATAGGTTCCCGACCACTGTTCTAGACTATAATAAAGTGCTTATCGGCGCATGCAGTATAGTATAATAAGTAGAAACATGTAAAAAAATTACCCGATGTCTTGGGATGCCATTAGACTTGTTTGATGAACGGAAATCCGTTCTGCGCGTCCTCCTCGAGCGACTGTTCAATACGATATGAGCGCAAGACAAGATGAGAAAAGTTTTTCTCGTGCCACAGAGTCCTGTCTGGCCACGCTCGGCTGAGCACGGCTCGCTCAATGCGGGTTCTCGGCCTATAACTCTTTTCGTAGGTTGTCCAACCTCAATATCGACACCTCTCCGTGACCGGGGCGACAAGACAAATCCGGCACAACCGGAGATATCCGGATCGGACTATCCGGAGCCCGGCTGGAGTCGATTTTGTGCCGAAAAAGGGCGATTTCAGAGGCCAATTCCGAAGAATATTACGGTTTGAGGTCTTTTATTTTGGCTATGCGTGCTCTGAGCCAGTTAGAAAACACGGGCGTACCTCGTGTATGGATACCTGACACACGGTTATCAGTACAATTATCCCGCCTAAACACTAATTTTTACGATTTTTTGGGGTTTTCAAACCGAAATTGCGAAGCCGTGTGTCTGTTTGAGGTCCTGAAATTGGCTTGGATCGCTCTCCGCTCGACGTACAACGCGTTCCAACCTCGTTTATGCTGATCGAACACGTGAAACTTGCGTTATCGACGATATAATACCCGCCCAAACACCCGTTTTCACGATTCTGGGGGGGGGGGGTCTTCAATCGATAATTTCAAAGCCGTCTCTCTGTTTGAGGTCCTGAATTTGGCTGGGATCGCTCTCCGCTCGACGTACAACGCGTTGCAACCTCGTTTATGCTGATCGAACACGTGAAACATGCGTTATCGACGAGATAATACCCGCCCAAACACCCGTTTTCACGATTCACGATAAGAGACTGCAGCCCGCTGAATGCAGATTATGCTCGACAGGCTGTGTCCCGTCAAAAATGTCTTGTGATCTACTACTGTGCCATGGCAGTACTTTTTTGTGATGAAATGTTGAAGTAAAGGCGGTTGTGGATTTTACGTTGTTGTTGCGCATTTCGTTAGGGTCGTTTTTTGTGGAAATTTGGTGACTGCACTTGGCCGGGTTTACTTTGAGCCCGGCTACCGTCAATTCCGATACCAACAGGATCAACTGCCGTTGTAGCGCTGCTGGATTTGATGCCATAAGGACAAGGTCATCGGCGAACGCGGTATAAGATATACGTTGTCCGTCAACAACAAAGCCCAAATGGGGGTCAAGTGAGGCCAAGCACCAGTCAATGACTGAGTTGAACAGGTGGCCCGATGTTGGGTCACCTTGCCTCACACCTGTCCGTGTTCTTATGTCTTGCGAGCACTTGCCACCAATCTGCAACTTGGTGGAGATCCCGGCACGAAAGGATCGAATATAGCGAAGGAAGGGGGCCGGGGCTCCCAACCTCCGCGCGGCGGCAATGATCGTATTTTGCGACACCGAGTCGAATGCTTTAGCGAGATCGATCGACACTAGGCATATGGGTTTCATATTCTCCTTGGCGTAGGTGATGCATGTCTGCAGAACAAAAGTGTTGTGCAGAACACCATCTACGCGCCTGTAGGCCTTCTGTCGGGGATCTAAGTTGAACCCCTTCTCCAGCCTCCAAGCAAGGATCTTATGAAACACCCTTATTGAGCAGTTGGCGACGGTTATCGGACGATGTTTCGCCGGGTCAATTGAACCCTTCACTTTCGGTATGAGAACCGTTCTGGCGGCCCTTACGCCGGCGGGGGGACTTCCCGCTAGTAGCCAAAGATTGTAGTTGGCTCTCAAGGTTTCTCTATTAAGCGCCCTGAGTTGACTAACAGTCATTCCGTCTGGGCCCGTAGACCCAGATCCCGCGGCTCTTAGGGCCGCGTCCAATTCAGATCTTGTTATCGGACTAACCAGTTCCCACACTTCGGATTCAGGCTCAACCACCCGGTTGTCCTCAGTCGAACTCCGTTCCAGAATCGGCTGCCAGTAAGCCACGGCGTTCGTGAAATGCAACGAATTCAGGGCCTCGGCCCTCCAATCGCCGGATAGGATCCAGCGCGCGCAATCGCCCCTATTGCGTTTGAATTTGCGTTGGGTCAGCCAGTACTGCCAACGTCTTCTCTCCCTAGGACGGGAGGACGGCTTCGGATGTTTTATCGCCGCACTGGCGCTTGAAGATGTCTTACCGAATACCTTGCGGTATTCGTGATCAACAAGCGCTTGGTTTTCCTGGCTCCCGGGGACTAATTGCGCGGGGTTGATCGTATGGAATCGGTGCTCCCGTATCTCAGCTAGCAGTTCCTTAGCCCATTCATTCTCTGAGGGCACTGTAACTCTCGACGGTCCTGTCTGCGCTTGTGAGTGAACCTGAGCATCCGTGCTACGACACGTAGGGGATGGATCGTTTTCTACCCTTAGGCTTTTCAAAAGGTCACGGTACGCTGGTGTTTTGCGTTGCGACTTAATTGCCTGGACCGTCCGCAAAGGATGTAATTTTTGCAACGCGAGATGCAAATGCCGCGAAATGCACATATTCGATGACGAACGATACTAATTTGATTGTCTGTTTGTGCGTATAGAGAGCGAATTTCAACTCGGTTGTTAAGTAGAAATGGTGACTGCTTTTGAGTGGAAGTAATACAAGGTTGTTTGAAACTGCTACGGTCAATTATAATTCTACTCGAGACTCTTGGAGATGCAGAACTTTGACATACAATTGAATGGAATATTCATATTGAAATAAAACGATCCTACAAATTTTATGCTATGTCGAATTAGCTCATACGATTGATTGTTGATATGCAATATTTTTTTGCAATTCTGTACTTACTGGTTCTTGATGGCTACCTCATATTAGTAGTGTCGGCCGAAAATATTTGTGTTCATTTCCATACGAATATATTATTCAATCGTGTATGGTACTTGTATAATGTCTGAAAACTAGATTTGGTCGAGTTCGTTGATGGTCCCATTCCGCATCATCTGCTACCAATGGATCTATTCACATTATCAGCGAACTTTTCTGCCATCACTCGTAACTTGTCATTTCTATGACTAAATGACGTCCTCCCCTGAAACAGAAAAAAGCAGCCGCTCCTGATCTTCAGTATCATCGATAATACAATGGCGAAATATGCAAAGTGTGATATTGATAAACTTTTGGGGATGCCAAAACAATTTTTGCAAGTTGACTGTCAACCACAGACGTAGTACCCGCAATTATAATGCACCCAATTTTGTCTACTCACAACGCGGAGATTCAGCATGAAAGCGCATTATACGCATGGTGACAACAAATCGAAGCGGACACACCGCAACTTTATTTGGCTCTGGGAACATTATATAGGTATTATTAATCCCAATCATAAAAAGTGGATCTGAAATCTGTTGTGATACATCAATATATATATATGATATGCTCATATTGCTAAACGTCCACGACCAACATGAGCCTTTAGCCGCGATGCCCAACAAGTTTATAGTCATTGTACTATAATATAACGGGCCTTTAGGTGGTGTCTGTTGCCATAATATAATGGCTGTATTACATCGGTTCTACAGTATGTGTGATATGGCTCCATACATGCGCGATATAGTACATTGGTGGACAGTGGCTCTACCACGTGGTAGACGACCGAAAATGGATCCGGTCGTATGGAATTGCTCGATATCGGACTCTCGTATGTGAAACCGATCACCCACACGTGTTGTAATACTACAGGACGTAGAATTACACGACAGGACGTAGAATTACACGATCGTATGACGATTATCCTCCACCGAATTTGTAATTGTACGGGTAGAGAAAATTAGACACGATTGCAATCAGTGCGTTTCCGGTCATGGACGACACCACGTGCGTGTACTCCATTATCGGACCCCACGCCTGTTGGAGCAATCATTAGCATTTGAGACCTGGTCCAGTCGGGATGGCGAACGAATATTATGACATGCTGAAATATGCAGCAAATTTATCGTCGTTATTGGAATCATTAAGTTCGGACGAGTGTGTCGCTGCCTGGTGGGCATTTCGTAGCTCATCGGCTGGCGTGCAACTGACCGTGCAGGACACCCAATGTAGCGACGTTGAAATATTCACTGCTAACATGGAGTTAGACGGTACGGAGGGACGACTCGGACTGATAGTGCCGCCTCTCGTAAGTATACGTATGTGCGAACATTAGAATATGACGGTAATTAACCATGTTACAGCTACCACGCGGTCGCAAGTCGTATACGGCGGGCGAAGCAAGGATGATGCTTGCCGTGGCCGGCATACATGTCGTTCGCAATCAGCTAACGGCGACTACCGACGTAGTGGCACACGTCAACCTCATGTGAATTTAAAAGCACGGTACTAGTTGCAATTTCATGTTTTACAAACGATGTGCGTACATATCCAGGTACAACAAAGCGAGTGACGATCTACCGCCTAGACTGGCTCGTATTATTGGTGGAAAGCGCGCCGCGTCATGGACCGTGCAACTCCAGGCTGTGAGTCAGGGCAGAGCTATCTGGAATTTGAGGACAAACCATCATTCTCGGAGTCCGAGTTTTACCAGACAGATAAGATGGGGCTCACCATATCATCTAATTTGGCGAGTAGAAGCTTCCACCAATGGCCGCCGACTGTAGGTGTTCACATCACCGCGCCTTACTATCTAGGCGTAACCGTCGGCTTGCAAGCACCACCACTGTGGATGAAGGCGCTCATATGGTCGATGACATTCTAAACCATTCGTTCTCAACCCGCGGGCCGCATGCGGCCCGCCGACGATTATTTTGCGGCCCGCGACATATTTCAATAGGAACGCAATTACTACTGGCACAGGATTGTTATGGAAGAGCGATGTGTCACATGTGTCGAAGAACAATTGTTGTAACGAAGCGTAGAACCTTAAATGGTACCACGATAGTTTCTTCTGGAGTTGTACTGCCTGATCTGGGAGAAAACGTTGCTAGCTAGGTTTCAAGCCCACCAATCCATGTTTCGAGGCATTGTTAAAATTGCCGAATACGTTACAGACGCATTGCTCATAATTGCTTGGAATATCGCTAAACCAAAGAATCTGTTAGAGAAGGTGTGACTTCAATAAAACTTTAACGTACTGTGTGAATATTCGCTGTTTCCGGAACTTTGCAGCAAGTCCAACATCACCTGACAAATTTCGAAGCTAAATTGTCTGATTCAACAGTCACCAGAAGAGTAACAGCAAAGTCAGTCGATCTTTTATCGCATGTTCTGAAACACGTTTCCACGTAGACCACTTTAGCCTAGCATTAGACGAATCCACCGACTGCACACACGTGGCATAGCAAATTATCCAAGTGCGTTTTATCAGACTGGACATATTTCCAGAGGACGTGCAGACGGGCAAACGTGGGGAGGGGACCAGTAAAAAAACATCAACTTTACAAAGCTGACTTCTGTAACTATTGGTGTAGGGCTCCAGCCACGGAAGGAAAGGATAAGAGTTGATTGGTTTGCTTAGAAATGATCCAGAACGCCTGACTTCTTCTGCTATCACTGAGAGCTCAAAGGGCTATTGGCCTCTGTAACGAAACAGTTACCGTAATTTTATACTTGCTCGCTCACGCATTGAAACACTCGCTCACGCATTGAAACAGATAGTTCGGTTCTCTTGTGGAAGGGTTTGAAGCAGGGATATCTAGAACTAGGAGTTCTAGATATCCCTGAGTTGAAGGTGCAGTTACCGACTTGGCAACGTATGCAATGCACGCTCCATGAAGGGATTTACTTGCGCCACTGGAAGTTCGATATTCTCACAAAAACAATGTTTCATAATGCATAGAAACGTACTAAATGCCCGTATAAGACTGGTAAATGGGCTATAGTAGCCTAAATTGAATAGTAGCCCGCAAATACATGATGATAATGTTCTGCGGCCCGCAGCCTCTTTCGCTGTTAAAATGCGGCCCGTTATACGAGGGAAGTTGAGAACCCCTGTTCTAAACAATCGAGTAACGCACACAACCTTCAAGGGGACCACTTTGAACAGGACCCAGACGATAGTTTGCCTGTTGTGTGCGGTGATTGAGGCTCGTGGCAATAGCGTGTCGCGTGCGCCACACAAACTATTCAAAGGAACGCCGGGAGCTGGGAAGACACTGCTATGCAATTTGCTGTTCCCACCCCGGATATTTAGTGTCATCTGACACGACTCATCCGGTGTGGAACAGCTGCATATGAATTGGCATTCCAGAATAGTGAAAAGCGACGACGCTGGCAGGAATTTTTGGGACAACGTCGGTATGATGGCTTCACTGAAGCAGATGTTTCATGGCTCATGGTCTGCTAAAACTCATGGCGCTAAACAGTCCAACGGCGACACCATCGTGGTTATTACCAGCAATGACCCGGACCCATTCGCTATACTCGTTGCTAACGGTGAGCTGAGGGAAGCGTGAGATAGGCGATTTCTGGTTTTAGATTTCACAGGCGAGTTTGGTCCACGCACTGACAAGCCACAAATAATGAGCGCAACGTGCGAAGGAAGTCGCGCCCAGCTCGACGCCGATCTCGTAGACGCAAGCCTTCCTGACATGGGAGAAGAATGGTTCGCAGATCAGTTCCGAACGGTACAAGAATATTATGGTTGTTTAACAAACACCATGGACGAGGAGACTCTGCAGATGATGTGCGATCGAGATGATTGGACGAACCGATTAAACATGGAACGGCAACGACCGATTTTGCAGCTTCGCCGAGGCTGGAGTGCACTATACATCCTAAACATGGTCGGCGTCGTTTGTTATTCGTGTTACTATATGTCGCGGACATGTGCAGTCGTGACACTAGCATATATATGGTGTTGTTTGACGGAATACAGATTGGTTCGAATGAAATCAACGACATATCACTATCCGCGCCGACACGACAGTTTGCTAACATGGACATTGGACAAGCAATCTTCGTAAGTCATGATCAAAATAACCTATACATGTGCACATTATAGCTAATTACTTGATTACACAGGCTGGGCGTGAAATCCAAGGCAAAACCGCGGAGTGGTACGATATACAGTTCGCACGCATCAAACAGGGACGCGCCACATTCTACGATCGTACCCGATCGGATGCAAGATGTGCCAAAAGCGTTGCACGTGTCAAATACGATTATCTCGAAGGTATTGTTTCCGCAGCGGTACGAGTAGCCCATTGTCTGGTTAGAGTCACCAGTCACTAGAAATCTGTAAGTGATACAGGTATATCAAAAACAGTTTTGAAAAGTACCATAAGGGGATTCATTGTTCATACCGTAGTGTGATGGCCAACCTTTCGGCTGGTGGATTCAGTAGTCTGTTTCCTGGTGTGAGGTGCAACCAGACGGAGTATCTCCTCAAGACGAGTCGGAGTCATCCTAAAATATACCTGGAAGGATGACTGCCTTTCCAGTTTCAATTCCTGCACTAGTCTGTGAAACTTCCCTAAAAATATTCACATTATTTTACGAGAAAAAAAATATTGAGCTACTTCACTTACCCAGTATATAGGCCTGCGTTGCAAAATCGAATGCACCCGACACCTTCGAGTAGCAGCAGCACGCGTACATTCTTCGGCAGCTATCACGACAGTCAATACTCGTTCTACTTTTAATTTATTTTGACCTATCCTTACAAATTCCAATATACTACCATGGTTCCGAGAAGGTTTCATTCGACAAGGCATTGCAGCATGAACATGAACACATTCAACAGGCATCAGAATACGGTAGTGTACAGTACTGACAGTGTACATTTTACATTGTACAACAACAAAAACAACCCGACAACAAAAACAACCCGATTCGCATATGTCAATCATCCCGAGCCGGTTCGAATGCAACGCCTTTTGAAACTAATCAAGTGCAATACTCACATGCGATGTTATGGGCACGTCTGGTTGAGATGTCCAAGCGTTTCCGGTCAGTTAGTTTCCTTAGGAGGTAAATAGGACAAATGGGGTTCGCTGATATTTTACCCCGCGCTCCTCGTGAACGAGATATTAATTCCGACCTTTACGGCATTGCTAAAATCCCTTCCAGAGAGCCACATCGGGATCTCGTCTGCTTCTCGCAGTGGATCCAGCGCGGACCGAGAAGTCTCCGTCGCAGCAACAGCGATTCTACGGCGCTCTGCTGGGCTCCGACGACGCGACAAAACGTGTCGTGTCGCCCACCAAATCTCTCGGCGAGCGGCGAAATAAGAGTACGTAACACGCAACAGTCTGCTGTGCTTCGGTATGTCGGCACCACCAAAGACATACTGCTTCTCGACAACCGCCAACCGGTAACGATACTTGCCTGCATTAAAGGCAGGACGCCTTCCTAAATATTTGCAGCATGGACCGCAAATAATTTATGACTTTTCGTAGGCAATAAAAATGTTAAGTCACTCTCGGTTGTGTCGATCACAATTATGTGACCTTCTGCTGGGCCAGATTTAACCGACAGAATTGTCCTGTCGGAAGATGCGGACGACCGAGAACGGACGGTCGCGTCGGAAGGCGCGGAGGCCAGATAGTTGTATTGTCGGAAACGTCGGTGGTATATCGCTGTGGCGCGTTCCTTTCTTGACTTCTCAGCCAGCTTGCCATTAATTGGAACAATATGCTCCGACCAGTCGTGCGAGGAATTTGTGGCATGGTTGTCATTCACGTGCATTTTACGTGATTCGTGATTTCCTCTGTTGATCGTTTTATGGAACAAAAGACAACGGTCAATCAGATACGTTCGCCATTATCACAATCTGAATAAAACAAGACAATTGTAATGGACACACTTCTACATCTAATGCACCAGAAGCTGACACTCCAGAGGGACAGTCGGTAATACTCGAATGGAAAATAGCTTCAATGAAATCAATACGGCAGGGTGTCTCAACTTCACATATAAGGGCAACGGGCCACATTTAGAGAATACTGGGGGCTGCAGAACAGTACTTTATTTTCAATCTAGTATTAAATTCACTTTATTCAGTTTGTTAGTTGTAGACCGGCAGTTGAGTGCATTTTGACACATTCCAAATCATAACTAGTGCTACTGGTGGCAACTTCGTGGAGCGTACGAGTGTGATAACAGAAATATTGCTGATATCTTGGCTTTAACGATGTTTGATCAATCGTGAACGATACCCTATTTAACATATTCTGCAATTATTGCACAATGGCCCGAAATATGCATTGCTGAGTTTGACATCTAGCTAGGAACTTTTTTCCTGAGATCCGGTGGATATGTATATTTTCAACTCGGGATGAAACTGTCAGTGGTGACTGGTGTCGTTTCATTTCAAGTTCCCTCTATTCGCCAAGACGCTAGACAGCTGTTCTTCGGGGAATACATGATTTACATGATTCTAGTTTTATGATTAAACCACTTCACATGCCTTGACATTCAATTCCAGGTTTATGATTAAACTCATAGGATGGAATGTTGGTTATGTAATTCTGATCAAATTTGTGAAATGTTTCAATACTCTCGAGTACTGCCAAACCAGCCAAGAGACATTTGCCGGTCTTTGTACGGACATTTATTTGCCATTCTCGTGCTTATGAACTCAAAACAACAACATACAACAACATACTTTTATTTTTTGATAACCTTTCACATGTCAGTTGACTTTGAATTCAGTGAATTAGATTCTTCAATTAGCACATGTCAGAGGAATGCGTACTTGTATCAGACCATATGTCAACAGTAGTTTACGATTTCACATTGTGCAAGTTTTCTTTAGATATTTATCTTGATTTCATTCGGGTTTTTCACAAGAAGGCCAACAAATGTCTTACGATATGGGGAACGGTATAGTGTCGAAAAATCGTATCAAACCGAATCAACTATTCATGCCTCGGGCATCCCCCCTGAACAATTAAAGCCATTAAAATGGAATTAGTGATTGCCTGGAAGCATTTTTGCAGATCCCAAAAGATTAGGTGTTATGCTTTGTACACTTTCCCTCCGCGATTTTGTGTTGGTGTTTTCTTGATACCAGTATAAAAAAAACACACGTCATCCGAAAATAATGGAACGAATGGTGAATGCTCATTTCAGTTTCTCCGAGGAAAAAGCTTTCACCTCGAACTGAAATCGTGCTATTAAGAGCAATTCGGATAGTTGACTGTAAAGTGCTTTGTATTATATGACAAACGTGTCGCTCAAAATTTCGCGTAACAAAGTGCATTGTGATGCGATAACATTTACTCAAAACAGCTGCTGCAATTTGTGAAAATGTAATAAGCTTCCATCAAGTATGTATGTAGACACGGTAGGGGTGGCCAACTGCAAATAGGCCGCGGGCCGTAAGAATGCAATAACGTGACAAAATAGAACAGTTTAGCAACTACGTTTTTAAAACTGAGGAATCGATATCGGGGCTGAATTCCTGAAACGCATCAATTCTGGCTACGCCTAGCTTGAACGCTTTTGCGAGCATGAATTCTACAGCACTTGATGAGTCGTCGGATTATCCTTGATAATTGGATAATCCGAGAATTATCAACGAAAAACTCACATAAGTCCGCTTCTACTGGTCGGAATTAAGTCAAATTTGGTTTGCATCGACTTAGAAGACAGCTCAACAATTTCATGGGGTTGGCAGAAAAATTTGATTTTTTTTTTCAATTTTCCCTAATAAATTAAAAATTTCAATGAAAATTGCAATTGGATCTGCGGAGTCCTATACTTGTTACAATTGAACCAAATTTGGTGTGCACCGTTTTTTAGGGTAACTTGACAATTTAATGAGTGAATGGCTTGAATCCGGAAAAAAGTTATTTTTGAACAGCCCTAATGAGCATGCGACACATGAGCATGTGGGTTAAATTACGGGTTAAAGTTGGATTCATGTTTGGGTTAGGCTTTAGGTTAGGATGTGTATCAGCGTTAATTTTGTAACACGAGAAATGGTCAAGTGATTGTGAGCCTCACAGCTCAGTAGCCCTCTCTGGTTGGATTTTCCCCTCGTGTCTTGATAGCCACTTGTTGAAGTAAAGTCGCTTTGTTGCTTGTAATATCATTGGATCAGTGATTGAAGTTAGGCTAAAGGCATTGTAGGCTAAAGGCATTGTAGCCTAAGTATTGTAAGTTTCCGCCATCATTCAGGTGATTGTATTTTACTGATTTCGATTGCATCAATCAATCAATCAATCAATCATTTATTTGTCACACCAGTGAAAATCCGGTACGGACCAGGATGACGACGAGGGGCCGCAAGGCCTTAGTACACAGTCGCCACCTGAAGAAGGAGTATACACATTATATTCAATGGCACAAAACAAATGACAATAAATATACAAAACTACAAGAAAAGCAGAGAAAAAAAATTCAACAAGGATATACGAGCTATAAATATTACAGTCTCAAGACAGCAGTGCAGAAAAGGGTCAATAGAGTAGATTATACGGTACTTTTCAACAATAAGACAGTAGTTGCAAAATCGGCATATCATCAATTATACTTATCTAATATATATTTCCGATAACGTTTTTTAAATAGATGATCGGGCAAATCTCTGAGGTCTTCTGGTAGAGAGTTCCAGGTAGCGGCACCAATATAATAGAAACTTTTCTGGGAGGACGATTTATCTACACGCGGAAGTAACAAACCATTGGATGAGGCAGAACGAGTGAAGTGCGAGTGTACCGAGGCAAAAGTAGTGAAATGTTTGTCGAAGAAGGATCTATTATGATGGAAGATATTGTGCATCATTTTTGCCGTTTCGTATTTTATGACGTCTGTCACTCTCAGAATACCAAGTTTTTTGTATTCTGGCAGCAATCTACGACGAAAACCTACACCACTTAGTGCCCGTATAGCACTATTTTGGAGAGTGATAATGGGCTTAAGATATGTAGAATGGGTGTGACCCCACACACTGACACAGTATTGTAATTGTGAATGAAAGATTGAAAAATATATCGACCGCAGACCATTACGCGATAACAAATTTTTTAGCCTATGCAAAATACCGGTGGCCCGAGATAATTTAGAGGTGACGAGATAGATGTGATGTTTCCATGACAACTTGTTGTCTATTTGAATGCCAAGATAACGGACTGATTCAGTAGGAAGGATAGTGCAGTTTCCGAAAGGAATGGAAAAGGTTGGCTGGGTGCGGATTCGCGGAGGAAGGAAAAGGATGATTTGAGTTTTATCAGGGTTTGTTGTGAGGCGGTTTCTCGTCATCCACGAGTGAATGTTTTTCAACTCGTGGGAGACTTGGTACTTCAGTTCTTCTGTGGAGTTAGCGTGTCCAGAAAAACAAGCATCCAGAAAAACAAGCATCGTCAGCAAATAAAACACTTTGTAAAGATGTTGCGCGATGTAGATCGTTAATATATAGAAGAAATAGCAACGGACCCAAGACTGACCCTTGTGGGACCCCGTATGTTATAGTGCTGCATCTGGATACTGATTCATTTATACTGACATATTGTTTGCGTTGGGATAGGTAGCTGGTAATTAGGTCTCTGGCAACCCCACGGAAACCGTACGAATATAGTTTTTCTATGAGGATGGAATGACATACTGAATCAAAAGCTTTGCTTATATCGAGGAAGATGCAACATGATGGCTTATTTTGATCCATGAGCTTGGCGTGTCTGCTAGTAAGGTCAACTAGAGCTTGAGATGTGTTTCTATTAGCTAAAAATCCGAATTGATTACTGCTTATGATAGCGTTTCTCGTGACAAAATCGAAAAATCTTTGATACATGATTTTTTCAAAAACCGTAGCGATAGAATTTAGCACAGATATGGGTCTATAGTTGCCTAGTACGATTGCAAGTTTAGAGCCTAGAGAGTTTACTGTTGTTAACCGCTATTGTGACCATTGCCTCGACGTTGACGTGATCTTTCTATGTAGTGAATTGCTATCCTATTCTTTGAGTTACATTTGACCGGGTCTCAGGGGTAGGCTCGGATTATAGGAAGCAAAGAAAGTGAGGCAGTAGTGTCAATTCGAGTTAGGCTACTCGACAAGCCTAAATTGTTACAGCTTACAGCCAAGACTCTGCCTCGACAAGCCTAAATTGTTACAGCTTACAGCCAAGACTCTAATCAAGTAAATATAACGAACTATCTATCGTTTGAGCTAGGCAACGACCAAAACGTACGTTATAATTTAAGTTAACAACACTACTCAGTTGTGATTGTTGCAGTTATAGTATCTGCAGAATAAGTTGTTGGTAGAATATCTGCAAAATAAGCTGTTGGTAGAACAACAGTTAGGGTTGGGACTTCGGCATCAAATTTGAAATCCCGGGATTGGCAAAGCAGTAAAATACACATACAAGCTACACAAACTACATTTATTTCTTGTAATATTGCCGTAGAAACATTAGAGCATCAAGAGAATATTGCCGCAGAAACATTAGAGCATCAAGAGTATCATCATTAAGACGGTTTCGTATTTTATTGGCGAAATATCCAAGAGCTGAAAACGCACGTTCAGCCTCAACGGATGTTGGCTTAATAGTTTTCAGTGATTCATATAACTTATTCGGCTTAATAGTTTTCAGTGATTCATATAACTTGTTCAAGTTTTCTGGCCGTTTTTTTGCTGGCTTCATATAGCAGCATTTCTTTTTGTAGTACTCGTGCGCCAACATCTTCGTTTTGTTCTTGAAGACTTTCATCATCTGTCACGAAAGCATGCAGCTCTTGTGCCAATGTCATTTGCGGAATCTGGCTAATAACGGGATCTTCGTGCTGTTCCGTAGACCGTCGATTTATTTCTATGGTTTGGCTTTGAAACAATCTTTGAAGAGCATCAGTGGCCAAGGCAACGATTTTTTGACGTTTTATTTCATGACCAAGCTGATCCTTCTGTTCATCAATGTAGGCAGGATTCTTGAGGTACTCATTTATCTGGTCAACATCGCTGTTAATTTTTGTTGTTGAGTCAGAGTTGTCCACCGAATCGATTGAATCTTGATGTTGGGCAACTTCCGATTGTTTTTGATGATCAATTATGATGGGTGTGTCCAGATTATCCGTGTTTCCGATGTAATCAATATTCGATTCTGCTTTCCTAGCAGAAATCGTTGCTATGTTACAGTTGTCCATCGAATCTATGTCGCAGCTGCCCACCGAATCGATTGAATCTTGATGTTGGGCAACCTCCGATTGTTTCTGAAAAACATTTATTGTGAGTTCGTCAACACCGCGGTCTGCAATTTGCATATCACGTCCGTATGACCTGTGCGACCGTGTGCGCACTGCGCATAAGTTCAACCGTGTCGCGAAAATAAATCTTATATTTCCTCGCGTAGTGAAATATCTACGACAAGGCCGGCAATCCTGTAGCACTCATCTGGCCCATGTCCACCACGTTGCTTTTCAACAAGGTTATGGCGATGCTGCGAGTGGCCTCCGTTAGCCTGTGAACGGAATAGCGCATGCGTGCCAATTTCATTGGTACGTGGGTGGACGTATCGGCGTACCTGTGCAAAATTAGCAGGGATTACAGACTAGCTTCATCGCTCTACTACATCTACAACTACCGAATACGATATAATACTACGACTACCAGTGGCGGCTCGTCCTATAGGGCAACTGGCATTGTCCCACCTAAAATTCTGTTCAATAACAATTGTTTACCATTTATAGACGCACAGCAATCTATGTATATAGAAATCACAGCGAAAATCGTATTCTTCCTGTCCTTTCGCTTGTAAATGCCGTTATATAGCGAAGTCTCTGCGAAAATCGAATTCTCTTCTCTGTTTCGCTTTGCGTATGCCTAGCCGGGGCATGCACCGGTAGCGCTCATAACAAGCTTTCACTGCCTATTCTCTCAAAGCCGCGCACAATATAAAACGGTGATTTAATCTCTCCTATTGATAAAATTACCGATCAAGTAGGGCAAAATGGGTCTGTGCCCCTAAGGTGTGATGTAACAATCGTATCTATATCTAAACTCGGTTACCGTCATATGCGTTTAGTCGACCTTTGCTGGTATATGTCGATTTTGATGGTGTTTCACACCATGATAATTCTTGAAACTTGGTATGTCATGTCGTGATGGTGGTATTTAACACTGCCCCAAGTTCCAGGGTTTGTACTTGAAGTTTAGGGTAGTAATTCCGTTTCCGAAGTTGAGTGTGTGCTGATCCGTCATGTATCGCAAACAGATTTTACTTAAAAGCCGGTATTGGTATCCACTGATTTTGACGATGTTCCATACCGATATCGGTCATGACATTTGGTACGGTAAGTCTTATCTTAGTATCGAACGCTCTACCAAGTTCCAAGTTTCAAGTTTGTCACTGAACTATGTTAGTGGTAATTTCGTTTCCTAAGTAGAGTGAGAGCTGACTCGTCATTTCTCGCAAACATATTTTAAGCAAAGCCGGTATTGGTCTCTAATGATTTTAACGATGCTCCTTACCTAGATCCGTCATGAGCATTTGCATGGTATATGGGTGGGTGGGTATGGGGTATCATGGCGCTCAGCAACTAGGGCTTTGTGCGCCAGGCCTGAATGGGAGGGTTGCTTGGGGGTTATATTCCCCTTCCGGTCAAAATCACATAATCTATTAATGGATGTACCATTATAGGATTGTTCAGTAGTACGTGAAGGTCCGTTGGAAGTTGTTGTAGATTACACCTACCGAGTAGGTAACCTCTTTGTGCTCGGTAACGCGTGCATGTAAATATGAAGTGTTCTAACGTTTCGGGCACGTGGCATCGTTCACAGAGACCACTGTCATGCTGGCCAATTCGGTGCAGGTGTGCATTTAGTCGACAGTGACCTGTTTGAAGCCGAATAAGGATAGAGTTTTCACGCTGAGTCAGTTCGTGTAGCTGGGAGGTTGCACCGACCGAATTCACCAGGCGAACATATCTGGAGCTCGTTTCCCGATCCCGTATCTCCTTTTTCCATTTTGTGCGACAGAAGTCTGATATCATGGATTTGCATTCGCTAAGCGTCGATGGCTTTGGTCGCACTTTGACTGTCTGTAAAAATAGCAATATCTGAGTTTGATGGACAGTTACTGCATGCCCACAACAGGCTTTCCTTGATGGCGATAAGCTCCGCAGAGTACACACTTTTTAAACTACTCAAGGAGAGATTGAAAGAGACACCAAGTGTTGGGATGTAGTAGCTGGCACCGCATCCCTGGTCAGTTTTTGAACCGGGTCAGTATATATAGCCAAATGATGATTGTAGTGGGTAGACATATACTCCTCGCACTCAATTCTGATTGCATCGGGGTGTTCGATGTTCAAGGTCTTCGAGCCAAGACTTAGGTCTACTGAAATTTCCAAAGGAATCCATGGGGGTACAGAAGCGGGTTCAATTCGGGTGAGTTTTATGTTTCTGAGCGGGTCTATATTAGATATCATATTGAATGTCTTGAAATTTTCCGAGTCTGGAAAAATTTCGTGCCAGGAGTGTTGTGTTACCGATAAGCAATGGTGTCTAGGTTGGCACAATATTGTGCACCGGTATGCGGCGCATGCTTGCAGGTGCCGAAGATGTATCGGTAATTCGTTACAAAAAGTCTGTAGCGCGATCGTTGGGGTGCTTGCTAATCATTGCCCCACTACAGAGCCTTAGAGCAGTGTTTTGTATCTTCTGTATGGTTTGACTGACATACTTCGGTGCTATAAAATATGCCTCGAGTCCATATTCCATTATGGAGCGAATAATGGCCCTATAAAGTAATATCATGCATGACGTAGACGCACCCCAGGATGTGCCTCGCAGACACCGTAGGATATTCAGGCGCTTACTACATTTTTCAGCTACTTGACGGGAGTGTTGCCGGTAGGTAAGTCTTGAATCAAACGTGATGCCCAGATACCGGAATTCTCTTTCGAACGGGATCCGCGACCCATTGACAGATAGCTCAAAATTTGCGGGCTTGCGCCTTCTCGTGAATAGCATGGCAGCCGATTTGCTCAAGTTTATTTTCAATCCCCACTTTTTACACCAATTAGCAACCTTATTCAAGGAGTGCTGTATATTTTGCTGGAGGTCCAACGCATTCAAGTTTGAATCGTAAATACATATATCGTCTGCGTATAGGTTGATATGACAAGTGGCTTCTACGGGTAAGTCATTCATCATAATTGCAAACAAAACTGGGCTTATAATACTTCCTTGTGGTGTGCCATTTGTCGTATGGAAAGTATCAGACAGCTGATCTAAAATTCTAACTTGAAATGACCGATGTTTAAGGAAGGAGTTCAACCAACGTAACGAACTACCGCGAATACCAAGACTATGAAGTTTATACACTATTGCTCCCTGCCATACCCTGTCATAGGCTTTTTCCAAATCTAAAAATACCGCTAGGGAATATCTCTTGTTCGAAACGGCCTTATAAACATCATCATGTAGAGAGATAATGCAGTCTCTGGTCGATCTGCGGGGTCGAAAGCCGCACTGAGCAGGGTGCAGGAGATTGTTAGTTTCCAGCCACCACCATAAACGATTGCATATCAAGCGTTCCATAATTTTGCACATATCGCTTGTAAGTGAGATAGGTCTATACGAGGCTGCTTCGGTCCCTATTTTGCCCTTTTTTAGTATCGGGACCACTAAGGAGTGCTTCCATGATGGTGGACACTCTCCATCAGACCAAATGTTGTTCAGTGCTTGCAACAGTATACGCATGCACGGTGGAGAAAGATGCTTTATCATTGCGTGACAGATTTTATCACTTCCGGGTGCAGCACCCTTTCGCTGACGCACAACCCTCATTAGTTCTTCCATTGTGAAGGGCGAATTAAATTCATTGTTATGCGTAGTTTCTTGTAGAATCGATGGTAGATTCTCAGATTCGAACGTTGCTCGTCTGGTCTTAAACGAAAAAACGACTCTTCCAAATGTCGATTTCCACTAACTGAGGCAAAGTGACTAGCAAGCTCGTTAGCTATTTGTTTCCTGTCAGTAGCTACATCACGACCGCATTTGAGTGAGTTAATATTGTTCCAAGTCCGATTTCCTGACATCGCTCGAATAACGTGCCAGATCTTTGATACACTAGCGGTTCGATCGAGTGAGCTGCAAAACGACTGCCAATAGTTTCTTTTGGCGATTTGGATGGTCTTTCTAGTGGCGGCGCGGCGACGTTTGAAGTTGACGACATCGTGAATATCGAACGTACGCTTCATTTTAAGGAACGCTGCCCGTTTTAGCCTGACTGCTTTACAGCACTCTGAGTTCCACCAGGGAACGCTTGGTTTTCTGAAGGGTTTGGTTAGCGGGATGCTAGCGTTTGCTGCTGCTATTATTGATCGCGAAAGTGCTTCGATCGAAGTCGGGGGCTCTTCTCTTTCGGAGATCAACATTTGTTCACAAATTTGACTGAATTTGTCCCAATTTGCTTTCTTCAGCGACCAGGACCTGTGGAAATCATCTGCAACGCTGATCGCGTGATCAAGATGACTCAAGATCACGTAATGGTCGCTGCCAAAAAGATTTCCGTGACTACGGTAGTTACTTTCGTCGCCAGGCATTTTGAGGTCATGACTAGATCCAATACTGAGGTGCGACCCGGGTTCGGAAGAGATAGGTCTATTCTAGTTGGCGACGTTGTGTTTAACACGACCATATCGTTCATATCGATGAAGTAATGGAGATGTCTTCCACACGTGTTCCTAGAGTTGCTTCCCCAGAGAGGATGGTGGGCATTGAAATCCCCGACCAATATAAATTTGGGACCGAGGTAGGTAAAGCATCTATGCATCAACGAACGAGAGATGTTCCTATTCGGAGGGATATAGACGTTCATGATTGTTAGACCTTGGATGTTGAGCGCTTGTGCCTCCATTGGGCTTATCTGTTCTATTGGTAATTGAACGTAAGGTATACCGTTTCTAATAAAAAAGCATATGCCACCGCCGTGTATGTTTCGATCTTTTCTTAATAGGGTGTATCCGCGAATTTTCGGTGAATATTTAGTGATAAGATGTGTCTCCTGCAGGGCAATCAGATCTGGTTTCGAATGCATGTCTAAAACATATTTTTTCAGCTCGTTCAATTTTCGGTAAATCCCGCGGCAGTTCCATTGCATGATTTTCAACTTTTCGAATTTTGGTGGGTAGAGTCTCGTTGCGTAAGGTCCATGCCGATTTCACGATGTGTCAGGTTCATGGGTGAAGTATTTTCTACTGCAGTCGTGACGGTGGTAACTGCGGAGTCAACTTCGTTCGCGTGTCGTTCAGCGACGGCATTGGAAGAGTTGAGTATGGAAACGCCTAGTTTTGATTTTGCAGACTGTGTTACGATTGCTTCGATGTCGATTTGTCTCTTTTCGGTCACACACATCAATGCGTTTTTTATAACTTCTCCAATAAATAGTAAGAAATCTGATGTGGCTATTGTGATTTGTTCTGGATTGCTGTTAGATTGTGAAGGAGTTGTCGTGACCTGGCTGTGTCTTAATTGGGACACGAAAGTGTTACTGTCCGGCGTTACGTTAGCGCTGCGTGTCGGAATGTTCATTTGCGGATGAATATATGTCGGCGAAGGTGCCAAGACTGGGAATTCGTTATACGATCTTACATCAGGAGGTGTCGAGTTTTGCATGATCTGTTTTCTGGCTTCCCAATAATTGATTCCTTGATTAGCTGCTAGCGCGTTGATCTGACTTTCCTGTCTGTATCGCTTACAACCTCCGTAGCCCGCAGAATGAGGTTCACCACAGTTGACGCACCTAGGTATATTAGTACAATCTTTGTAATTATGACGATCTCCACACTTGGTACATCTGTAAGCACTTCGGCAAAATTTTGATCTGTGACCATACCGATTACAATTGAAACATCTTAAAGGCGGTGGGTTGTATGTCCTGGTACGAAAGAGCATGAACCCGATTTTGACCACGGTAGGAATGATTGTTGACGCGAAACAGATCAAAATTGATCGACTCGGTACTGTATCACCATTTGATTTGTATGAGAACCGACGAACAAATACAACATTTTGGTTATCCGATAACGATATTAAAGAGGAACTGTCTAACCAAAATGTTGTATTTGTTCGTCGGTTCTCATACAAATCTACGTACGTGCTGTCATAACTGATGTACCTCTAGACTTATCCGATAACGATATTAAAGAGGAACTGTCTAAGTCTAGAGGTACATCAGTTATGACAGCACGTACTTCTGAAGTTTTCGTCTTGTGTAATTCAGTTTTGACTTCTATTGGTTTTGCCGCAGTGCCAAGGTTATTGCAAGCCAAAAGTCTTGTCACCTGGTCGTAGTTGTTACATAATACGCTCAAATCACCGGATGGAAGTATCCTGACCTCCTTATATGCACCACCTAGTACCTGATGAAGGCTTTTGTTGACAAGAATAGGATTATAAGAGCGAAGCTGTTTAGTCAAACCTGTCACTATGACCGATTGATTTCCACCGACCGAATTACTAGATGCAGCCTCTTTAGAAGCAGGACCAGAGAGTTCCTCTTCAGCGGAGCGCTTATGCGCCCCGTTTTTTCCTGACATTAAGGCTCCCTATCTACTGCAGTATTACTATACAAGCAAGACAAAAATAGAACGACCACACCTGATACGAAGTCTCCCAGACCAATCTCCTTTGTGTTCGCGAGGATGTTAGTATCGAACGCTGTGCCAAGTCTCAAGGTTGGCACTCAATGATTAGGGCATCAATTTCGTTATCAAGGTCGAGTATGGTAGAGATGTGCGCTGATCTGACAATTAGCCTACCTAACGCATTGCGGATTTCAGGAAAAAGCCGGTGTATCTGTGTTAACGCTAACTGTGTTCCATACTGAGATAGGTGATGAGATGATGATATCATGAAACAGTTTACGAACATTCTCGGTGTGCATTCAAATATTTACTTTTCTTTTATATTCTCCAATGTCAATTTCACCGTGAAATTATGGCCTTCAGGCCATTTGCTTACAATTACAACCCCTGTCAAGCAATTACAACCCCTGTCAAGCGCGATAGCTGTTTCGTTTTCGATAGCGCCTAACAGCTGATCACTTGGTCAGCCTATTCCTCAGTAAATTTTTACGCAAAATTCGGTGTTTGTCTGTTGGTAATAATTTTGACGGTGTACCATACCGAAAACGGTCATGAGGCTACTTCTCGACGATGTCATGTAACAGTGTACCAAGTTTTCGGCTTTCATCTACGTATATATTCGGTAATATATATTCCCAAGGCGATTTTGCAGCAGACACTGTAGAGTGTATGTAGACCGTAAGCCGTATGTGTCGTGTGACAGTCTCGAGTTTCAAGGCCAAAATCTCCTATGCTGTACAGTAGGGCTGTTCAAAAATAACTTTTTTCTTCAGATTCCAGCCATTCACTGATTAAATTGTCAGGTTACCCTAAAAAACGCTGCACACCAAATTTGGTTCGATTCTAACGAGTATAGAACTCCGCAGATCCAATTAAAATTTTTCATTTATTATGGAAAATTAAAAAAAAAAAATTTCCCAATTTTCCTGCCAACCCCATGAAATTGTTGAGCTGTCTTCAAAGACGTTGCAAAACAAATTTGAGTCAATTCCGACCAGTAGAAGCGGAGTTATGTGAGTTTTTCGTTGATAAATCGCGGATTATCCACCAATCAAGGATAATCCGAGAAATTTCAACGAAAAACTCCAATAACTCCGCTTCTACTGGTCGGAATTGACTCAAATTTGTTTTGCAACGTCTTTGAAGACAGCTCAACAATTTCATGGGGTTGGCAGAAAAATTTGGAAATTTTTTTTTTTAATTTTCCATAATAAATTAAAAATTTTAATTGGATCTGCGGAGGCCTTTACTGGTTGGAATCGAGTGAAATTTGGTGAGCAAGGTTTTCTACTGCAACCTGACGATTTAAGAGGTGACCGGCTTGAATCGGGAAAAAAAAAGTTATTTTTGAACAGCCCTACTGTACAGCAGTGGTTCTCAACCTTGCCACCATCGCCCCCCAAGGGGCGCTGGCGATTTTGAAGGGGACGGAAACGCTCAGGGGGAGTGATAAGAGGGCGCTGAAGAAAAATGGCTTCACCGTAGATGATGTGGTAGTAGGACATATTCTTAATGAGTATTCAGAACAAATTAACATTCCACAAAACATGTCAAATACCGAAATTTGTGGTTGCGCTACGCGACGATGTTTGCTACACATGTTTTCATAAATGTAGTGGACTATAGTGGGTTATTTTAATTCATTTAAAACGAATTGCCCGTACTTTTAGATCGCCAAATTCCCGTTATGTTAAAACACTGCCGTCACGCCTGCTAGGGTTATTTTCAACAAAATGTTTCGCATTGGGTATTATATCCCGCAGCGCACAGCGTGTGAAAATCGAAGAAGGAGGCACTGTATATCACTTTTGATAGCGGCAGCCCCTTGTACATAAAATAGGTTTGAGAGCTACAAAATTAAAACATCAGAATATTTCTTCAGAATATTTCTTCATCGTATCATAAAGGATGATACTATCTCGTGCTGTGTGAATCGGCCATTTATTCTTGGCACTTGTCACATTCTTGCAGCATAATGAATCATACCCGCGAGTGCTGTCCAAAGTCCTCAATGATGCCCCGAAAAAGGTCTAAAGCAGCGGTTCTCAACCGGGGGTCCGCGAAGCAATATCAGGGGGTCCGCGAGACCTCTAAAATGTTTGATAACCTAATTTTTATTTTATTTTTCAATTTGAGAAAGCATGAGTCTGTTTCGGACCACAACTTCTAAAACCTCATATCAGCATAATAATCGTCTGACATAGACTATGGTAGTGTGGAAACTCATTTTCATTGCCAATTTTCGAATAACCTGCTGATACAAACATATTGCTGTTTAGAGATGTTTGATGGGTTATTTAAAAAATACATATATATGAAGATAGTAACGTCAATCAGGGTGACTTCGTAATGTCTGCGAAACCTTCTCGATTTGAAGTTGTCAGTCTCATCAAATTAGTGAAACAGTCGTTTGAAATAATAAAAAAATCCGAATTATTTCCATAATTTGTCCCAATGCAGGAAACAGCTTGTTGGACGAACAGAACTTTAATATACAATTGGATAATATAATTATATTGAAATGATCCCGAATATTTTCGGGTGACACTCGTCATAAATCGGATAATGATATACCTGCTCTTAAAGCTTGGCTATCAGATTCGGCGCATTCTAATTGCGGATGCCCTATCGACAAAGCTGATTTTTTGATGAAAAAGGAGTGTTTCGTTGCTATCAAAGCATTAACGCTCCAACCCTGAGATTAATATCACCAGCAGTTTTATTGGTATGCAGCCTTGTCTTGTTAATGTTCAATTGTTCGTGGTCGAAAATGTTTGCTCGTAAATTTATATGTAAACCCGAACAGAACAAGTCGTTTCATGACAGTATTTTTCTGGTTAGAAAACTTGGATCCATTCTTTGGAGCATAAAATTTGTCTATACTTTGAGATTAGGATTTCACTTTGACGGTAGAAACTCTCTGCGGGCCGATCAAAATGCCGTTGCGGGCCGAATCCGGCTCGCGGTCCGTGTGTTGCCCGTCCCTGCGCTAGATGCTGGACGTGTAATGTTCAGAAAATATGTGTTTCTTCATTTTGGCGCCATAAATGTTGCGATCACACCAAAAGTATCGTCGGAAGCGTTATGTGTTAATATTGCATTAGCCTCCATCTATCTTTGCGGAAATAGTTTTCGGCACTCCTCGTTCATATCAAAACGAAGACGCAGATTTTCAAGACACGACCACTTACTTCAAGAATTACAGTAGCAAAATTAGCTTTGAAATAATAAAAGTCTACCAATTTCTACATAAATAGTATGTTATCTTCAAGAAAAATCATTATTTTGCTGTGTATCACAAGCCTACAATTCATATTTGCACAAGACAGATGAAGGTTGCACCATAATAGAGCTCAAATTGAACTAAAATTTGAGGGGGTCCGTGACGGTCAAAAGGGGTCCGCGAAGCCAAAAAGGTTGAGAACCACTGGTCTAAAGGCAAGCATAGACTATGCAGGTAGGACCAGCAAAAAGACTGTTCTCTTGCATTGTTTAGCATGTCCATAATGAATCTTAGATCACTACCGGCTGCATCACGACTAATGCTTGAATCAAACCAGACATGGACGTAAAAAAGAAGAATGTATTGAAGCGGCGCCGTAGTTACATTTCTTTAGAGTCCCAATGTAAGCTACCTGGTCGGCCCATATATCTTCTGAGCATACAGGATTGTGTCCAGAATCAATCTCACATGGTGTGCTGCACCAGTTTGGCGATAACTAATATACTTCACCTGCACTGCACCCAGAAAAGCAGGGCCACTTGGCGTAATCTCAATCATATCAGATAGGTATTTCTGGGATCTATAAGTTCACAAGCATTCGCTGTTTCACCTCTGTCATGCCTGATGGAGGGTATTGTTGTTCTGAACCTATCGTTATCTAGTTTTAACAGTAAAAATTCAATGACCAAGTGTCTCATTTTAGTATTTAATCACCAACGTACAATGCGCTTACAGAATCATCAATGCCGTCAGCGTACTTCTTGAACTAGTAGAAGCATATAATCAGCAAACCGCCGTGGTCGTGATCATTGAAGCATAGCTGATTAACCAATCAAGCGACGTGATTTCGTGATAACTAGTCTTCTCGCCGTTCTATGGTCGCTAACACGTCTACTCTATGGCAGCTACTTTCAAACGCATTTAGACAAATGTTAACGACTTTCCTGTAACCTTATTGCAGGTTCATTGACGTTTTTTTTATCAATAATCTATAGAATGAGACATGGATACGCATCTTTTTTGAGATTTTCCAACTTTTGGACAACCCTATCCGGTAACAACCCGTCGTATCAGTATAAGATATGTCCAATTCCGGTTAATTAATCCGGTCAGCTTTAAACGCTCCCTTCTTGTCATGCCTAGGTAACATCAATAAACAAGAAATCGGACGGACGTCCTGTCCTGCCCACACCAGTGATGAGCATCGGAGCGGAGTCGGAGTCTTTTCGGAGCATAGTTTTGCCGATTTTGACACTCCAAGCGGAGTCGCAGTTGTTCGGCGATTTTCGGAGTGTCGTAAATTAAGCCCCGATATCTTCGGATAGCTCGGCCCGGAATACACTATCGATCGCAAAACGAAACAGAACGTTTACGACTTTTAGAGTGGTAATATGACGGGTAGATACGAAAATAATTGCTAAGCACATGAAAATCAGCCATATGCACTGGAATTAGAAACTATAAGGCCAACGATACTATGACATTTATTAAGTACAACACAACACCAAGTGTCGGGCTGCGTTGGATTCGTAGACGACGTGAAAAGGTCAACTGTGATTTCATTGTAGTCTTTTAGCATAGATATTATGGAGTATGTAAACAATAAAAAGCCAAGAGTAGCAAATTTTACGCCATCAGATAAAGATCTTCTTGTGGACCCTATAGCGATGTACCCTGTAATAACATGCAAGAAAACGGACAAACTGTCCCGAAACACTAAAAAGGTGACGTGCGATAAATTAACAAATGAATTAAATGCGTCAGGACTAGCAGCTACTATGAGGAGTTCTGAAGCGTTGCTGAAATGCTGGAAGAATATTGAATCGCGTATCAAAACTATTCGTGCCCAGCAAAATCGGGAGCGAATCAAAACTGGAGGAGGGCCAAAAGTCATCATTGGGAGCGATAGCATCACTGATAAAGTTGAAGGTATATGCGCATATGAGGCTTTATATAGTTATTGTGTGTCGCCGACGGAAAACGGCAGAAAAACAGTTACCAGTACCGACGATGATCATCAACTGACATATCAGCATCTATAATCTACATGTCCGATTCCCCCCATTCAGCCTCATCAGTGTAACTTGAAACTCCTATACGCTCGATAATTTGGATGAAGATGAAGATCCTAGGGATAGGAGGTCTAATGATGAAGATTTTGAAATCGAAGATGATTCGTAACGTGGAGTATTCTTAGTGATCGGACAATAAGGATGCATAATGCACATGTAACCCTAACAACTGCGGTTACCACAAAATCTGGCAACACCTAGTGGTTTGATGGACCCTATTGAATGAGATGACGTTTGAATTTTTCTTTCGTCATCGACACACATTGATTTTTTCACTTTCAAGTATTTCGAAAGCTTTTGTTGTTTATTCGTAGTGCTATCTTGAATATCTTCTTTCTTCTGGGTGACACCGTTCTATGTGGCGTCTAAAATTGAACAGTTTTAATCCTAATTTTGCTGCACAAATCTCTTCGTATCTTCATCCACTCCTTCAAAATGACTGACAACTGAAGATTTTTTTACTCATATCGTTGGTAGTCTACAATGTTAATAGCAATGTGAGCTGTAAACGTTGGTCTGAAATACTGCAGTTTTAAATTCAAACTGAATAGAAAATTTAACCACTAACCTGGTACATAGCCATATTATACACTAAAGCCGTGGTTCGCCACATTATACACTAAAGCCGTGGTTCTGAACCTTCACTAAGCCGCGGAACACTAACTAACGCTAATCTTCCAGCCTCCGTGCATCCCCAAAATCAACCACAAAACACTTCCAACGACACATCTAATAATCCTATAGATTACTGGTGCTCAAAATGAACCGCGCAGAGCAGAGTGGGTAAAGAATATATAAGTTTCGGACAATATGAAAACATTGTAATGAATATACATTGCGAAGCAGTATGTCCCCTCTCAGATACTAGTTCAGAAATGCATGGTTTCTCAGCATTACCGAGAACGAGATCTATACCTCACATCTGGCTATAGATTAATAGCCTACAAATAGATGTGCATTGTGCAACTGTCGGGCCTACACTGCTGAGCTGGCGGCTAATATCAGCATAATTGCTAATCTTATAGCTGGCGACTCGAGAGCTCATATTTAATAAGACCTATCGAAAGCTAGAGTTGCACTGATTCTGAAATTATAAATTAAAATATGGTCAGGGCGAAGGAACTACCTCGAACTAGCCGTCAAAAATTATGGATTGTTCCGAACACTCGCTTGACGCAATCAGATATTGTTATGGCCATTGTGTTTCGCCGCTAGGATTGTTCGGAACTATTGGCTTTGGAAAAATTCATTGCTGATCACTTTGCACCATTTCGTGTATGAAGTGTTCCACTCGGATATAAAATATTGAAGAGAAATAGTTCTCGAAGTTCACTGGCCAATCTCGCATAATTTTCTTATTGTAACGAATGCTTAAGACAAGGATTAGCACAAATACGATACACTCTTTAGTTAAAACGAAACGGTAATCCGCTAACCACAACTTTTTCTGTGCCTCGGAATTGCCGGAATCCAGTTACGACAATATCCGCGTACCATGTTACATTACAACGCACTTGTTCACATTAACGAATGCATAGTATGTAGTGCATACTCAACTTGTAGACATGATGACACCCAGTTATATCATGTAGAACCAACGTCGTATGTGACCGGGTCTACGCCTCGAGTTATCGAAAGCGAGTTACGATACCAACCTTCATCATATGTTAAATCGAAGCGGGTATATAATGTCCATTTTTGCAATCCCACGAAATATTTTCATGGTTTCAAGCGACCAGATCAACATCAAGTATTGCGGATTTTTGCCTTGGCGTTGCAAGGTCCCAGCGATGCTTCTTTTCGTTCTGGGTACGGGCAGCCTGTTTTTTACGGATACGCGTCAATGAATTCCATAGGTTGGTTTTGTCTGGGACAAGAATTTTTCGGGCTTCCTGCCTAACCTTGTTCAAAACCGCATGCGAGGGATGGCGTCACCGTTGCCTGACATCCTCAGGAATTAGTCCTAAGCATTCGAGTGACGCTCTCGGTGGATAAATGCTTTTCATCTTGCAAACAATACGTTCATATTGTCATATTTATTCCACTGGAAGCTTTTCGACTGGCTCTCTTTAGCAGTGAACGCCAGTAAATGAGGTTTACCAAGTTCGAAATATAGGAAGAATTCTGTCGTTGTGACGTAATAATGACAAGTACACAAGTCGCGAACGGCAGTAAACAACGCACGCTTGTACGCGAAATCCAGGAAGTCCTGTGCGAGTTTGGTCCTGTAGGGTGGTTGGCGGAGTACGAGGGCCTCAGGGCAGCCGTCCCGGTCAGAGATGATCGCCTTCTGGCGTAAGATAATGAGTGTCGAGGCTGGAGCGGATAATAGACAGGCAACCCCGGAAGGGCCCGTTGACTGGGATCTGTTATGCGGGGTGACAGCAGAGGAGGTGACCCATGCTTTGCGAACCTCTCGCCCTTCGGCAGCGGGCCCGGATGGGATGACACTCGGCTGCGTCAAGAAGCTATCCGTCAACTACCTGGTTAAGCTATTCAACCCGTGGATCCTGAAACGCGAACTGCCTAAGCCGCACAGCCCGGACCGTGTTGGTCCCAAAGGTCAACAGCGCAAAGTCGCCTGACGAGTACCGGCCGATTAACATCCGCCCGGTGCTGGTTCGGGTGTACCATAAGCCGCTTGAAACACGTCTCAGCATGAACTTTAAGCTTAATCCCATGCGGAGGGCTTTCCTCCCTACTGACGGGTGCGCGGAAAATGTTACTCTACTTGATGCGATGATCACACAGGCCAAGGCCGAGGGGTCCAACCTGTGCGTGGTCTTCCTGGACCTCAGGAAGACGTTCGATTCGGTTAAGCACGATAGCATTCTAAGGGCAGCCAGACGGATGGGATTCCCAGCGCCCCTTGTGGAGTACATAAGCAGTTGCTATGAGGGGGCAGCGACCGATCTGTACGGGGAGCGAATTGTCGTCACGCGAGGTGTTCGGCAGGGCGACCTCCTATCGCCGGTGTTGTTCAACGCGGTGATCGACGAGGCCCTGTGTAGTCTGGAGTTTTTTGGTCCAACCGTTGAGGGTCACTTGGTCAGTGCCATGGGGTTTGCAGATGACGTCGCGCTAGTGACTAAGACCGAGCTGGGCATGCGAGCGCAGTTGGAGAAATTCTTCGGCGCCCTTGCCCCGACCGTTCTGGAAGCGAATGCGGCTAAATGTAGATCCCTTCTCATCCGCGCGGATGGGAAACGTCGGCGGAGTTGCGCAGATGCAGTGGCTGCGTTTCGGATTTCTGGAGAGCTGGTCCCTTCACTGGGTCCGGACGAGGGCTTCCGTTACCTGGGGCTGGAAGTGGGCGCGGGTAGCTGTCGGGCACCCCTGGGGATACACTCCGCCGGGGCCTGCGCGAGATATCCGAGGCCCCCCTAAAGCCTCAACAGCGGCTGTTTTTGTTACGCAACCATTTGATCCCCAAGTTGATCTACGGTGGTTCCATTAGCAGGCTTACGCACGGGATGCTGGAAACCTATGATATTGAGGTGCGAGGGCATGTGAGGAAATGGCTCCATCTTCCAAAAGACACGACGGTGGCCTTCTTTCATGCCGACGTATCTGATGGTGGGCTCGGAGTGCCGTCCCTGGCGTCTCGCTTAGTCCTGTTACAGAGAGTGCGGCTTACCCGGATAAGTACTCCAGCGATTCTTTAGTGAGCGCGCTCGGTCATGGTCGGTTCTTGACCAGGGTGCTTGCGAGGTTGTGGCAACCTAAGATTTAAGGGATTGGAGTCGATGCCTTAAGCGACGAGAAGTCACAGTACGCCAGCTTGCTCCGCCAGTCGGCGGACGGGAGGGGCCTGGCGGAATCGCAAGAGGTTCCCGCGGTCCACCGGTGGGTAACGGACGGTTCGAAGTTGCTCAGCGGTCGCGGGTTCATCAAAGCGATTAAGATCTGTGGTAACTTCGTGAAATCCCGAGCGAGAGGGGACGTAGTGACGTGGACCCAGGGTGCCCTGCCCCCAGGTGTAGGTCTCGTGGACGCCGGGGGACTCTGTCTCAAATCAGCCAAACCTGCCCCGAGAGTTACGCGGTCCTGAAGATCTTGACCGAGACGATCAAGAGGTCTGGGTTCCGGACGGTTACGGAACCCCGCATCCGCCTGCCCAGCGGAGTGTACGTACCTGACCTCGTCTGTTGGAAGGAAGGAGGCCGTGAAGCGTGGATAGTTGACGTCCAGGTCGTTTCGGACTTTGGCATCACTTCCCTCTGTGCTGCGCACCGGAGAAAGGCTGCCAAGTACGATAAGCCGGATATCCGTGACTGGGTCCGGGGGAGGACTGGAAGACCCACGGTGCGGGTGACCTCTGCGACGCTCTCCTGGCGTGGCTGCTGGTCGGCTGACTCCGTGTGCGACTTGAAGCGACTCGGAATCACGAACAGGACGCTGGTCGTGACGGCGCTGCGCGCGCTTAATGTGACCAACTGGATGGTCGTGAACCGGTTCCGTACGGGGAGATATCCCGGGTGAAAGGCCCCGCGGGTGCGGGCAGGTAAGCACTAGACGGAAGGCGAGTATCTCAGATGTTTCCCTCGGTATCGTGAGGTACCGGGCCTAGCATTGCTAGGGACGCAGTGGCGCTATGAGGGTGCCGGGTATGACTGGTTAAAGCTGGTGGTGGTAATATTGTTGAGCCATTGCTATCCGACACTTCAACTCGAGCAGTGCCATTTGACAACCAAGTATGTCGAACAGTGCAGTTATTTGTGATGAAGTTTTAACCATATTTCCTTTGCAGGATGGTAATATTGTTGAGCCATCGCTATCCGACAATTCAACTTGAGCAGTGCCGTTTGACAACACCGTAAGTCGAGCAGTGCCGTTATTTCTGACGAAATTTTACCCATATTTCGTTTGCAGGATGGTAATATTGTTGAGCCATCGCTATCCGACACTTCAACTCGAGCAGCGCCATTTGACAATCAAGTATGTCGAACAATGCAGTTATTTGTGATGAAGTTTTAACCATATTTCCTTTGCAGGATGGTAATATTGTCGAGCCATCGCTATCCGACAATTCATCTCGAGCAATGCCGTTTGACAACACCGTAAGTAGAAACGGCAGCGTGCCGTTATTTATGATGAAGTTTTAACCATATTTCCTTTGCAGGATGGTAATATTGTTGAGCCATCGCTATCCGACACTTCAACTCTATCAGTGCCGTTTGATAACCACGTAAGTCGAACAAAGCAGTTGGCTGTGATCAATTTTTGTACATATTTCCTTGACCATGCCAAGGTTTACCGGGAAATTACTCGGATATTTCAGCTTTGTTGGCTTTTTTGAATGTATGCTGTCCAACATAAACCTATGGCAGCACGCAGCAGTGCAGCGGCACATGTCTATTAGGGTTACATGTGCATTATGCATCCTTATTGTCCGATCACTAAGAATACTCCAATCTTCGATTTCAACATCTTCATCATTAGACCTCCTATCCCTAAGATCTTCATCCAAATTATCGAGCGTGTAGGAGTTTAAGTTACACTGATAAGGCTGAATGGGAATTTTAGATTATAGATGCTGATATGTCAGTTGATGATCATCGTCGTACGGTACTGGTAACTGTTTTTCTGCTGTTTTCCGTCGGCGACACACAATAACTATATAAAGCCTCATATGTTCATGCTCACATACCTTCAACTTTATCAGTGATGCTATCGCTCTCAATGATAACTTTTGGCCCTCCTCCAGTTTTGATTCGCTCCCGATTTTGCTGGGCACGAATTGTTTTGATACGCGATTCAATATTCTTCCAGCATTTCAGCAACGCTTCAGAACTCCTCATAGTAGCTGCTAGTCCTGACGCAATCAACTCGTTTGTTAATTTATCCCACGCCGCCTTTTTTAGTCTTTCAGGACAGTTTGTCCGTTTTCTTGCATGTTATTGCAGATAACATCACAAGAAGATCTTTATCTGATGGCGTAAAATTTGGTACTCCTGGCATTTTATTATTCACATATTCCATAACATCTTTTCTGATAGAATACAACGAAATCACAGGTAATACGACCTTTTCACGTCGTCTACGAATCCAATGCAGCCCGACACTTGGTGTTGTGTTGTACTTAATTGGTGTTGTGTTGTACTTGATAAATGTCATAGTATCGATGGCCTTATAGTTTCTAATTCCAGTGCATATGGCTGATTTCCATGTACTCGGCAATTATTTTCGTATCTACCCGTCATATTACCACTTTAAAAGGTGTAAATGTTCTGTTTTGTGATCGATAGTGTATTCCGGACCGAGCTATCCGAAGATATCGGGGCTGAATTTACGACACTCCGAAAATCGCCGAACAACTACGATTCCGCTTCGAGTGTCACAAAATCGGCAAAACTATGCTCCGAATAGACTCCGACTCCGCTCCGATGCTCATCACAGAATTTTCGTAGCGAATAGCGTGTATTAGAGCAGCGCTTTTCAACCTTTTAGAGCTCCATTCGCACTTTTTTTCGAAAAATAATTTCATTCGCACCGGCCAGCCGAAATCTAGTACACGAAAGGGAAATGAAGAAAATTACCACTTCTGTATTCGAAGAGCTTCTTGGAGGCACAGAGCTTCATTATTTTGCATTCAGCGTATCGTATTATTGATTAAGCACTAAAATCCCTGCAGTACATAAATCATAGATACCGCACTCCCGTTGTTCTCAAGATGTTCGTTACCTTACGCGGGTATCGTGCATGGATTACCTTCGAAGCTTAAAGGGTGAACCCAAGAACAATCTTTACTCGCAACAATATCACTTTGCCACTAAATCCACATGTTAGATCATCGCGATGTAAGTGTGTTCGCATTTAGAACGCACAAAATAGTGAAACTGCACTTAGTCGTAGCATCAATATTACGACTAGCACCTTTGGTTCATTTTCTGGTAACATTCGAAAAGATGCTTCGCGTACTATAAGGTATGCTAGCCGCTTGGATGGTATGGTGGGCGTTAAAATTAGGAATGCATTGCTATACAAACCCACACACACAATCCGAGTAATTGATGACGGTTATTTATGGACAGGCTTATGCTTCATTCACTTCTTATCTATGCAGTCTGTTGTCATTCACTTCTTATCTATGCAGTCTATGTTGTCAAAGCCAACACTTACACCTTTTTGAATAATTATTACTCAATGATTAACACACAGTTATATCGGCCCAGGTAGCCAACTGCGGGAAGGCTCTTGGGTCAATCGTACAATGTTGGAAAATTGACTGAAATAACGCCAAATTATCTTTACTATCCCGCATATCCTTATACATAACGAGTAATATGTTTCAACAGTTTAATCCAGCTTAAATTAGGCTGCAGAAGGAATATCGTAAGACATACGGCTTGGTGGATTTGATTTTGCTCTGCAGAGGGTGCTGCTTACTGCTCAAGCTAAATCGGAATAGTACAAAGGCGGTACGGACACGAACTAGGCAAACTTTTCCTATGGTTCAGCAAGCTAAGTGGCATCACCAATATATTATATATAAGCCTATGCCTTTACGATCTAGACTTGGCCTTGATATAATCAGCCAAAGAACAGTAAAGCGTGTCCAATAGGGCTGTTCAAAAATAACTTTTTTTTCCGGATTCCAGCCATTCAGTGATTAAATTGTCAGGTTACCTTAAAAAACGCTGCACACCAAATTTGGTTTAATTCTAACAAGTATTGGGTTCCGCGGATCCAATCAAAATTTTAAATTTATACAGGAAAATTGAAAAAAAAAATTTTCAAATTTTTCTGTCAACCCCATGAAATTGTTGAGCTGTCTTCAGAGACGATGCAAAAAAAATTTGACTCAATTCGGACTAGTAGAAGTGGAGTTATTGGAGTTTTTCGTTGATAATTCTCCAATTATCCTTGATTGGTGGATAATCCGAGAATTATCAACGAAAAACTCAAATAACTCCGTTTCTACAGGTTGGAATTGACTCAAATTTCATTTGCATGGTCTTTGAAGACATCTCAACATTTTCATGGGGTTGAGAGAAAAATTTGAAATTTTTTTTTTTAATTTTACGCAGTAAATTAAAAATTTTAATTGGCTCTGCGGACGCTTAGACATGTTCGAATTGAACCAAATTTGGTGTGTAGCCTTTGTTGTGGCAACCTGACAATTTAATCAGTGAATGGCTGGAATCAGGAAAAAAAAGTTATTTTTGAACAGCCCTAGTGTCCAAGCCTAAATCAGTGGTTCTTAACCTTGCCTCCAGCGCCCCCATGGGACGCTGGCGAATTTGAAGGGGGCGGAAGCGCTAAGGGTCGATATGGGGGGGGGGGGGGCGCTGGGCGATATAGGGGGGGGGGGGCTGAAGAAAAATGGCGACGCAATAGATGATGATGTAGTAGGAGTAGGACATATCCTTGATGAGTATTCAGAGCAAATTAACATTCCGCAAATCATGTCAAATCCCGAAACTCTCGGTCGCGCATCGCGACGATGTTTGCGACATATGTTTTCATAAATGTAGTGGGTTATTATAATTCGTGTAAAATGGATTGCGCGTACTTTAAAATCGATAATTTCCCGTTAAAACACTGCCTTCACGTTTGTAACAAAATGTTTCGAACTAGGTATTATATCCTGCGGCGCACAGCGTGCTGAAATCGAAGGAGGCGGCACTGTTCATCACTTTTGATAGTGAGGGCCCCTTGTACATAAAATATGCTTTGAAGCTTTGCGCACGAAATGAATAACTAAATATACGTGTATTTGAGAGCTACACAATTTAATCGTCAGAATATTTCTTCGTCGTATCATTCAGGATGATACTATCTAGTGTTGTGGCCCACAACCTCACATGAACATCATATAATATGAGTTTCTTTGTTTGGAATACATTCATGTTAAAATTATTAACTGGGTGCAGTACTAAATTCAAGGTGAGCAGATATATACATCCCAATCTCAGTTGACTTACTTAGTCACACAAAGCACTAAAACAAAATGCAATACCAATAATTTCCAATCGCTGATGTAAATTCAGGGTGGTTCGAACCCCAGGGTATGAGACCGTACCCGATTGTTGTTATAACAACCTTGATTTGACTCCGAATATACCACATACAATTTTTGTTTGGTTTATTATAGTCGAGTGGTCCTTGAGCGCGATCAAAGCGCGAAATATTTCCAATACTAAAGTCCCGAAAAGACCGACTGGACTTTGACCTCTTACGACAGTGGTTCTTACTTAACCTTTGAAGGGGGCGGAAACGCTCGGGGGGCGCTGAAGAAAATGGCTTCGCCGCAGATGATGTGGTAGTAGGGCATATTCTTGATGAGTATTCAAAACAAATTAACATTCCAAAAACATGTCAAATCCCGAAATATTTGGTCGCGCTACGCGACGATGTTTGCTACATATGTTTACATATATGTAGTTGGTTATTAAAATTTATATAAAACGAATTGCGCGTTCTTTTAGATCGCCAATTTCCCGTTACTTAAGACACTGCCATCACACTTGCTAGGGTTATTTTCAACAAAATGTTTCGAATTAGGTATATCCCGCAGCGCAGAGCGTGTGATAATCGAGGAAAGGAGGCACTGTATATAACTTTTGATTGAGAGTGAGGGCCCCTTGCACATAAAATATGTTTTGAAGCTTTGCGCACGAAATGAATAACTAAATATACTTGTATTTGAGAGCTACACAATTTAATCGTCATAAATTTCTTCATCGTATCATAAATGATGATACTATCTCGTGTTGTTGTTCACAACCTCACATGAACGTTTTATGATATGAGTTGTTTTGTTTGGAATACATTCATGTGAAAATTAATACCTGGATATACAGTACTAAATTCTATGTGAGCAGGTATATGCATCCAATTCTCAGTTGTCTTATTTATAGTTACACAAAGCACTAAAACAAAATCCAATACCATTAATTTCCCCGTATTGCCAATCGCTGATGTGAATTCGGGCGGGTTCGAACAACCCTTATTATATGTTTTATTATAGTCGAATGTTCCTCGAGCGCGATTAAAGCGCGAAATATTTCCAATACTGAAGTCCAAAAAAGACCGACTGAACTTTGACCTCTTACCAAGACCGAAACTCCTGCGACCCAAACCCCCAATCGGTCAGCTAGGCGCAATGTCATAGTGCTTCCTTTGCGTCCACTGAGTTTAGTAAATATGGCTCGTGTGGAATTGAGTATATTATTATGCTTGGCTGGTCGAGTTTAAGGCACATGGTTGCGAGCATCTAAGAAAGTCTTTCTTTGGTTGAGATCGCCTGTGGAGCATCTAAAGACGATGCCAATACGTAAGTAACCTTGTTGATTACATGATGAGGCAATTACTAATAATTTTATGTTAAGTTGACGTAACATAACGGGGGACATAGTATATGGCATTGGGTAGGAGTAAAGAATACCTGTGAAATTCTTATGTCTCATAATTTACAGGTGATAAACCAATTAAACGACAGCGGGCGAGGTCGGGTGTATTCAACGTGGTATGGTCGTAAGCCATACAAGTGGGCCAATGATTAAGATGCGTGGGGCGAGATCGACTCTATCGCGTAGAGGAGTAGCGTCTTCTGATTGAGACCCATCTTATTAAGTAAGTCAGATTTTTACAATTTGATATTTCCCAAGCTTAATTGTAGCTTCTTTGTTGTGTAGATACAGATATTTATGGCCAATGCTATTATGTAATTCTAATTAGAAATTAAGTTGAAAAACATTATTCTCTTGTGCTGTCGACTCTCAATATTGTGTTGTATAGATAATATTCTATTACTGTGGTTGTGCATACAGTATGCTACACGTCGGTCAGTCAGTAACTAACAGTTGTTGCTATTATAATCACAGGAATTAGCTATTATAATCACAGGAATTAAAGTGTCTAAGACAACGAGAGAGATGCTTGAAAGAATGCTGCCACGAAATGCTGATTCCGAAAAGGCCAGAATGAGCGGTGAGAAGAAAACTTTTAATCACTTACTGACGTCTATGGACACGCGCATATGTAATCTGAACAAAACATACCAAGTTTCATTTTTCATATGAAAATGATTGATTAAATGAACGGAAAAAAGTAACCCCTGGACAAATCAATTCTAAGCAAAAAAGATAAACCTTGAAATGATATCATTTGAAAATTCCGATTTTCTTCCTCTTTCTGCGGCTGTGTTTTGATCCGGCATTCTTATTGGGACCCGTGACGCGTAGCTTCCCATCGGATGAAACATGCAAAGCGTTAACGGCCAATACTGGTTCCGCAAGAAACTTAGTAAATGCCTTTTGTTTTTCCTTTTCCGACTTATTGTCCCATTCGTATAAATCTGATTCATATTTTAGATACTGATCCTTCAGTCGGTACATGCCTTGATCGTAAAATGCCTTCTCAACGTCCAAAAACATGGTCGTGACCATTTTGTGGAGAAGATCAATCAATTTAGTTGATTTACATTTTTGCCATTGTGTCCGTACCTTGATCATAAAATTCGCAGTTTCACAATTATTATTTAGATACAGTCCTTCGGAATTCGATTGTCGGTCCAATGTTCTATTTGACGCCCAAACGTTGTCTCGAGCCTTGGCGAGGAGTGAATCGAAGTATGGAAGTGTCTGTGGGCAGTTTCCCTGCAGTACTTCTTCATCGCGTCTTCCGCTGACCACAAAGATGCAAGGCTGGATGATTTCATTAGCCCCGATCTTTATTAAATGATCAGCAATACTATTTTTCATGTGGCTATAGCCTATAGCAGAGAATGTGGGAAGCACCTGGCAGGCCATCCAATAAGCCATTATACATTCGTTGCCCGCTCGTCGTCGGTTCTAATTGTTGAATTATCTGCAGCTGGAAACTCCTTTTGCAACTGGCTAGCAAATATAGGAATGATGACCTGCACGATTTCGTATGTAGGAATATTGGGCCGAGGAATATAGGAGATTGGCCCGTATCTCTTATCATGACCATTACTGTTACGTATATTTTCCCAAGATTATATGTTTTATCACGTATATTTTCCCAAGATTATATGTTTTATCGACTGGAAGCGGAGTATTCCCAGTAAACCAGAATCGTTTAACATCCGCAATTTGTTCTGGTATGTACAGAGTAGCGCAGAACGGTTCGTCCTTGTCTATAACACAAGATTGTACATAGGGGTGATTGCTAATCATGCTGAATACTTGCTGATAGTCGTCCGATACCTTATTTCCTGTTCCGCTGACAACTTTGATTGGAAATTCTTTTACCTTCTGTATTTTTTCTGGTCTCGAATTTGCTGTTGATTAATTGGCTGTTATCTGTCGTTAGCATTGTGTAGCCTACACTTTTTTTGGTGGAATAAATTTGGTCAATCTCTTTACTTCAGAGAAAATCTGTGGTGAGCTCTTTAGATATATCCCGGCAGATCCAGCATCGCCATGAGGCGCGTGCCCAGGAAAGACACCGATGTATTCGTACAATGCGACTTCCGATTCATGTCCGATCAACCAAGTAATTTTCCTCTGATATGAGCCATTGCCTTTGCTTTTACAATGGTAAACGCCGATGATCTCGAATAGGACGTACTTCGTTGCATCATTGAATTCAGGTACCTCCGGCCAAATGTTAGTCTTCCCTCTCCTAATTCGATCCCATAACCTGCCGTCACGTTTCAATACAATTTTTGAAAAGTCACTGTCAATCCCTTCGATGTAATATTTAGTGGATCTATTATGCTCGCACCAAGCTCCGCAATCATCGATGAAGGCATATTTCAGGTTGTTGTCTTTCCTTTTTCTATTTTCATCATTTGTCACGACAAAATATACGTTTTCCTTTGGTCCTCGCGGAACTGCTGCTGGAGGTTTGTTGCTCCGTGACAGCTCATCAAAAACCTTTTCGCAGTTGAAGAAATGAGTCATGCTGAAGTGGACTGCCATATTCTATTATTTTCGTTTTTCATTGCAATTAATATCTGGATCTGATTCGTCTTGTGCTTCTAATTCCATGTGCTTCTGCTTACTTACTTGGTTATTTGAATCATGCAACAAACTCTCAACGTCATTTTCCATCTAGCTAGATTGAATTTTATTGCTTGTGGTTTCTGCTGCTCTTTTTCCTGTCAAGTTATTTGAGTAGTTCAGTACTTGGCGGGCAGCTTATTGAAATGGGATATCAGGAAACTAAAAGGGGAGCGTAATGATTGGTGCCGTAGTGAGATAGATCGCAACAGAGGGAGCCTAGTTCAACCAAGTAACGGTTACACTGCTATGATTTTGCGCACTGAAGTTGTAGTTTCAAAATATCTGGGTCACGGGCATATTTTTGCTACGGGGCATCCCTAAAAGACGGACAGCGGAGAACGGACCCTAAAATGCCGATTCCTAAAAGACGGAGATAGCGGAGAGCGGAGCTTTCGGTCATTGACCTTTATAGACACGCGCATACGCAACTCTAAAATGTGTAGACGGCGGAACACATAAACTTTCGAGCAAAAGAAGAATTAATGGCAACATATGAAGCTGAGATCAATATCTATGTAAGCGAATAGAATAACGGAAATGTGAAAATATGAAATACGCAAATCGGCAGTCGCTTCGAATTTCCAAGGACACGGTTTATAATGCTGTAGAAATGTCAGTTCACACCGGTGACTTTGTCAGAAAGATCGAAATAATTCCCGACATCACTATCCGTATGGCACACAGCGATATGCTTGATGAGACTGGACATATATTGAAAATCTCAATGAAGAATACGGAACTACCGCCAGTGCTATCCTACGATACGACTTTCTCCCTAGGGGACTTTTACGTTTCCATTTTAGTGTGCTGCAATGTGTTGATGAAGGGAGACCCAATATTCCTAGTTGCATTTATGGTGCATGAGAAAAAGTTCATGATAAACCATGAACAGATGTTCCGTGACATATTGCATTGCCTCGGAATGTATAAATGCTCAAACATTCCGTTTGTAACTGACCAGGAAAAAGGCATAACTAAACCACTCCATGATTACTTTCAAGACTTGCCAAAGTTTTATTGTCTGAACCATATCGTCAATGATGCAAAAAGATGGCTTCGCGAACAATCTTTTAGAACACACGAAGTGGGCAATGCTGAGCATTCTATTAGGTGATATACGCAAGTTGGTTGTATGTGGAGTGAACTCAATAGACCGGACCAGTGCTCTTCACCCAGGTTTATCTCGTACAACAGTTTGGTGCTATAATTTTGGAAGGTTGCATCACACAACCCGTGTCTTCATCAGGTAAGAATAATAGAAAGTCTTTTGCCACACCCGAAAAGAAATTTGGAATCCTGAATTTGTATGTACGGCGATCTTGTTCAGCGCATTTTCTCGCGTTACACCTGTGCTCTCCAGTCGCCATACTGGTTGAGAGCCACTAGCAAATAGAGTAGTATACAAGCAAATGCACAATATACATAATTTTAGATCGAGGATGAGACACGCAACAGCAGGAACGGAACGGTCCGTAGGCCATGCACTTTACAAAACTTACGCAGGCTATTGCATAATAGTTCGCAAGGTATCACATTGTACCAAGTATATAACATTTAACAAATTCATGATGTTTACACGTAAAAATAGGAACGAGCGGGTGGCCAGAGACGCGCCGGAGCGCACACAACCAGGTAGTATATAATAAGAGATAGAAGGCGTAGACAAACTGAGCCAACGGCTGTTACCATATTCTCGCAAACCGCAGTACATTCATGTTTAGCAAACGCGACAACATGCTATTACCAGTCAGAAGACTCGAGCTGTCTAGCGAACACGTCCTACCGCCAATACGTCCTGAACCGAATGCACTAGAGCCAATTGTTAGAAGACTCTCACAATGAACCGTAGGTGTATACTCCGATTGTCCGTAATCAACAAAATAACAATGATGAAGTCTCGTATCTCAGCAACGCATACTTAAAAGGTGGTATGCAGTGTTGCCGATGGCGCATTTGGGAGCCAAATTTCTGAATTTTGGCTCATTTTCATGTTATTTGGCACCGGTTTTTTAGTTTGTCACGTTGGAACTATTTAGGCACTTTCCTAATGGTTGCTTCAAAGACACTGCTACATCATGAAGACACGCCATAGCAATTATTATAGCGATGCTACCGTGTAATTTTGTTCTCAGGGGGATCCGTGTAATTCTGTTCTCAGGGGGATTCTGAGAGCTCGAAATCTTTGCTTCATCACTCCGAAGCATTGCTCTATCCTTGCACGAGTGCTGCGCCACCCCGTAACTCGGCGCCTATGCGCGCATCGATATCTACGCGGAGCCGACGCTGGAGCCCAGAAAGGCACGTATTGTGACACAAAGGCCCCGCCTGTCCACAACAATATCCGATCTGAATATGTTTTTCTTTCTAAAGCGCCTACGCTGTTCCCCTTCGCACGGCGTTTACCAATTCCTAGAATATAACAGTATCACGTACACGCAGTTTCGAATGCAGAAAAAGAACATCTGTCTTGATACGTATTGTTCGTTGCACGAAAGCAATATGCTCATCTACATACGATGCATTCAAACTAACTTTCAGTGTAGCGTATAATGTTATAGGTTAGCGAATGAAATGTTTCGTTAAAAAAGATATACTCATTAGGGCTCTTCAAAAATGAGTTTTTTTCTCAAATCCTACTGGCTACTTGATAAAATTGTTAGGTTACCTAATTTAAGCCTACACACCAAATTTGGTTCAATTCCAACCACTAGCCGCATTGCTACAGGAGAATAAAGTTTCGATTTATTATATAAAAATAAATAATAAAAAAATTGAATCACGGTAACGGCTGAAATATAGCGTGGCATTTTTCGACAAAATCATGTTCCATCACTGACAACGTCAACAAATCCGAACTGGTGTTGAGGTACAAACAGCGAAGCTATATAACTACGGAACATCAAGCATCATGGTGCTAATATGCGTGACACTGTCAACGACGCCTTTGCTTCATTATCCGGTAAGATACATGTACGGATTTCGTCATAGCGGTGCAGAAATGCACAAGATTAGGACGAAACCTGTTCAACTGGTGGGACGAAACCTGTTCAACTGGTATCGCGGATTGAACTTTGTAACTGAATTCAGCGGAATCCTGCGGTTCGTTGATATAATCGCTACATTTACATTTGAAAGTTTTGATATCCATCTACTAGTTGCTGTCATATGTCGTTGAAACCGTTACGTTTTAGTTTACCCCACCCGCATTCCGTCGGTTTCGAAGCACCGTCTCTCGGTGACGGCTTGTAACTTCAGTCAAAAGGAACATGCTCACATACACATACAGTCATACATATTAGCTACGCACCCGTATTTTGTTCACAGCATCCGACTTCATAATTCTTCAAACTTGGCACCATGAAGTCACATTTTCATGATACGAAACACCGTCAGAATAGACTCATACCAGCACCAGCAAAGGTCGACTCAACGCATAGGACGGTAACATAGTTCAGGGGGGTTATTACATGCTCTCCGTAAGAATAAAAATCTTCGGTATTCTGAAAATCGCCGAACCTTTTTCATGATCGGTATTCCATGCGATCTTGTCACGAACACCAAGAAAAAAATCTTCGGGAATCCGCACAATTATATTCGGAAAGCTGCGAACAGTCAATACCATTCGTGTTCGTACGATCGCCATCCGTAAGACTTATTTCGGCATCATGGCTGCCCGTTATTTTTTTTAAATGAACGCACATGTCCGGGAAATTCTGGACGTATGGCAACCCTAACATACACATTACCTGCATATGCCTTGCTTTTGTGGGTTTCGCGTACAGATCATTGCGTATAGTTGAATTTCATAACTAATTTATGATATCTAAAGGCCATGCAGCGACAGTATTGTAAGACATGCACAGTGCACACATTACCTGGATATCCCCCGCTTTTGCGGGTTTTACAGTGTCCCGTGTGAGAATATGGATTTGTTTCGAATGCAAAAACAAAGAAAGCTTTGGAGCATCATGCTGCCTTAGAATGTGATGACTTCAGAATGTGATGACTCCAGGATGTGGCAACTCAAAGATTGTTGCCCACAAGCTAACACGTTATCTCAAGAAGAATACTGGAGAATTGTGGAGGAAGATTGTAGCGTGGACTTCAAATGTTCTGAATGTGAGTTTTTTTAGTGGTAGTCGCTAGCGACAAGTCTACTTCATATTGTGAGATATATAGTATAGTATATAGCTAAAGTAATGAGAAATGGTATTATCAAGGAATGTAGGAATTAGGATGAGGAAAGAAGTCGAAAAGGTGGTTTGTCAGAAATGGTGTTATATAATATCCAGTGGTCTGGTCTGTGTAGTTAGCCTATCTGAAGACCGCACCGACGGAGTTACGATAGGATTTTCCTCATTCCCAAGTAATTTGGATGGACCTGCTTTCTGTGATTAGGTTTTTATATCTCCATTTTATAGCCGCCACCGCCTTCATCTCCAATTGTGCACGTACCTGATGCTCAACTTCTTGAGGGTGCATGTGAAGGGTCACGTGCCTTTGATGCAACTCGGGCGAACCCGGTAAGTCGAACAGTGCAGTTGGATATGATAAAGTTTTACCCATATTTCGTATGCAGGATGGTAGTTGAGCCACCGCTATCCGACAATTCAACTCGAGCAGTGACATTTGACAACCAAGTATGTCGAACAATGCAGTTATTTGTGATGAAATTTTGCCCATATTTCCTCTGCAGGATGGTAATATTGTTGAGCCACCGCTATCCGACACTTCAACTCGAGCAGTGACATTTGACAACCAAGTATGTCGAACAATGCAGTTATTTGTGATGAAATTTTGCCCATATTTCCTTTGCAAGATGGTAATATTGTTGAGCCATCGCTATCCGACACTTCAACTCGAGCAGTGACATTTGACAACCAAGTATGTCGAACAATGCAGTTATTTGTGATGAAATTTTGCCCATATTTCCTCTGCAGGATGGTAATATTGTTGAGCCACCGCTATCCGACACTTCAACTCTATCAGGGCCGTTTGATAACGCCGTATCAGTAACCCCGTATCAGTGCCGTTTGATAACCCCGTAAGTCGAACAAAGCAGTTAGTTGGATGTGATCAAGTTTTAACCATATTTCCTTGCCCATCGCCGACATGCCAAGGTTAACCGGGAAATTATTTAGATATTTCAGCTTTTTTGAATGTATGCTGTCCGACATAAACCTATGGCAGCACGCAGCAGTACATGTCTATTAGGGTTAGATGTGCATTGTGCATTATGCATCCTTATTGTCCGATCACTAAGAATACTCCACGTTATGAATCATCTTCGATTTCAAAATCTTCATCATTAGACCTATCCCTAAGATCTTCGACCTCATCATTAGACCTCCTATCCCTAGGATCTTCATCTTCATCCAAATTATCGAGCGTATAGGAGTTTCAAGTTACACTGATAAGGCTGAATGGGAAATTGGACCTGTAGATTATAATAGATGCTGATATGTCAGTTGATGATCATCGTCGGTCCCGGTAACTGTTTTTCTGCTGTTTTCCGTCGGCGACACACAATAACTATATAAAGCCTGATATGCTCATATACCTTCAACTTTATCAGTGATGCTATCGCTCCCAATGATGACTTTTGGCCCTCCAGTTTTGATTCGCTCCCGATTTTGCTGGGCACGAATAGTTTTGATACGCGATTCAATATTCTTCCAGCATTTCAGCAACGCTTCAGAACTCCTCATAGTAGCTGCTAGTCCTGACGCATTTAATTCATTTGTTAATTTATCGCACGTCACCTTTTTAGTGTTTCGGGACAGTTTGTCCATTTTCTTGCATGTTATTACAGGCTACATCGCTATAAGGTCCACAAGAAGATCTTTATCGGATGGCGTAAAATTTGCTACTCTTGGCTTTTTATTGTTCACATACTCCATAATATCTATGCTGATAGAATACAATGAAATCACAGTTAACCTTTTCACGTCGTCTACGAATCCAACGCAGCCCGACACTTGGTGTTGTGTTGTACTTAATAAATGTCATAGTATCGTTGGCCTTATAGTTTCTAATTCCAGTGCATATGGCTGATTTTCATGTGCCTAGCAATTATTTTCGTATCTACCAGTCATATTACCACTTTAAAAGTCGTAAACGCTCTGTTTCGTTTTGTGATCGATAGTGTATTCCGGACCAAGCTATCCGAAGATATCGGTGGATGAATTTACGACACTCCGAAAATCGCCGAACAACTGCGACTCCGCTTCAAGTGTCAAAATCAGCAAAACTATGCTCCGAAAAGACTCCGACTCCGCTCCGATGCTCATCACTGGTGTGGGCAGGACGTCCGTCCGATTTCTTGTTTATTGATGTTACTTAGGCATGACACGAAGGGAGCGTTTAAAGCTGACCGGGGATTAATCAACCGGAATTGGACATATCTTATACTAATACGACAGGTCGTCGCGCGGTGTCGTAAGGGCCACGCTTCAATGAGAGGACGTGTGCACGACGTTGTTGTCGAGCAACTGAGCTTAGTATATATATATATTAGGGTTGTCAAAAATTTGGAAAATCTCAACAAGTCTTCGTGATTGTGTCTCATTCTATAGATTATTGATAAAAAACAACAATTAGCCTGAAAGAAGCTTACAGGAAAGCCGTTAAGATTTCGGTCAAAGCGTTTGAAAGTAGCTGCTCAAGAATGGGCGTGCCACTGACCATAGAACGGCGAGAAGACTAGTAATCAAATACCCACGGCTCTTGATTGGCTAATCGGCTATGCTTCAATGACCACTGCAGCAGCAGCTTGCTGATCAGGTGTTCAAGAAGTCTGCTACCGGCGGGGATTCTGAGTGCGCATTGTTAGTAGTTTGGCAGGTGATGATTTAAGATTAATTCAGGACATGTTGAGGTACGAAATACATTATGAACAAACAACACCTGCTTCACAGAAGCTTTTACAGCATGACTGCTTCATTGTGAAGGAAACGGCTGAAGCCTACATGTCGTGTTTTCATCGAGAGAAAGCAAAGGCGCTTATGCAAGTATTGAGCGAATTCACCGATTCAGTACGGATACGTGAGATTAAGCCCATTTACATGGCCGTTTGGGTCAGCTTCGAAGCTGACTCGTCAATCCGACTCTCTCGTTTTGAAAAAGAGAAAAAGGCAGACGGCTTCAATCCGTCTTGAGCTCAATCCGTTCCGCAGAGTCGCTTGGAGACGACTTGAACAGTACCGGTACTTGAAAACGAATCCAGACTACAGCAACATACCAACATTTCATGTTCATATTTCACGAAACCGGCACGTATTTCAAATGGGTGAATATGAAAGCTCTATCAGTACATGATACTGCTTTTATAATATGCACGTGGTCTTATTTGTTCAGCGTTACAACTTATGAAGCGAGTACAGCCAACAATATAACTTGCACAACTCACAATCAGAAAGAATATATACACGGCATATTTGGTCATTCTAGAATTGTGTTGAAGGTATTTCGGGATATCTCAACTGCCGTAGCATATTCCCGAGCTGAATCCCACAGTGCTGTGTATCACTCGAGCTGCGATAAACATGACCATGTAAACTCGATCACTTTGGCAAGCCGTCTCATGACGTCGCTCCAAGACGACTTGGCTTCAAGACGACTTGACCATGTAAATGGGCTTAATGATTCTGGACACAATCCTGTATGCTCAGAAGATATATGGGCCGACCAGGCAGCTTACATTGGGACTCTAAAGAAATGTAACTACCGCGCCGCTTCAATACATTCTTTTTTACGTCCATGTCTGGTTTGATTCAAGCATTAGTCGGGGCAGTGTTAAATACCATCATCACGACATGACATACCAAGTTTCAAGAATTATCATGGTGTGAAACACCATCAAAATCGAAACACCATCAAAATCGACATGTACCAGCAAAGGTCGACTAAACGCATATGACGGTAACCGAGTTTCGATATAGATACGATTGTTACATCACACCTTAGAGGCACAGACCCATTTTGCCCCACTTGCTCGGTTATTTTATGAATAGGAGAGATTAAATCACCGTTTTATATTGTGCGCGGCTTTGAGAGAATAGGCAGTGAAAGCTTGTTATGAGCGCTACCGGTGCATGCCCCGGCTAGGCATTCGCAAAGCGAAACAGAAGAGAATTCGATTTTCGCTGAGACTTTGCTATATAACGACATTTACAAGCGAAAGGACAGGAAGGATACAATTTTCGCTGTAATTTCGGTATACATAGATTGCTGTGCGTCTATAAATGGTAAACAATTGTTATTGAACAGAATTTTAGGTGGGACAATGCCCCAGTTGCCCTATAGGACGAGCCGCCACTGGTAGTCGTAGTATTATATCGTATTCGGTAGTTGTAGATGTAGTAGAGCGATGAAGCTAGTCTGTAATCCCTGCTAATTTTGCACAGGTACGCCGATACGTCCACCCACGTACCAATTATATTGGCACGGATGCGCTATTCCGTTCACAGGCTAACGGAGGCCACTCGCAGCATCGCCATAACCTTGTTGAAAAGCAACGTGGTGGACATGGGCCAGATGAGTGCTACCGGATTGCCGGCCTTGTCGTAGATATTTCACTACGCGAGGAAATATAAGATTTATTTTCGCGACACGGTTGAACTTATGCGCAGTGCGCACAGGTCATACGGACGTGATATGCAAATCGCAGACCGCGGTGTTGACGAACTCACAATAAATGTTTTTCAGAAACAATCGGAGGTTGTCCAACATCAAGATTCAATCGATTTGGTGGACAACTGCGACATAGATTCGATGGACAACTGTAACATAGCAACGATTTCTGCTAGGAAAGCAGAATCGAATATTGATTACATTGGAAACACGGATAATCTCGACACACCCATCATAATTGATCATCAAAAACAATCGGAAATTGCCCAACATCAAGATTCAATCGATTCGGTGGACAACTCTGACTCAACAACAAAAATTAACAGCGATGTTGACCAGATAAATGATGATGAAATACGAAGTGCAGAAGGGTTCGGTTCATCGAAATACTTGCCCGTGGGTGGTAACGAGTTGGTATTCGGGGAATACATGGGGATCAGCGAAGTGCTGCACCTTCTGCAGAACTGTCGATCACCGATCAACAGTATCCCAATTGGCAGGAAACGTATTGTCTACTTTCTAGTAGACAACACGATAAACATAGAAAGAAAAAAAACGAACATTCTACGCGTATTTTGGGACGATATGGGAGCATGGGATAAGACGATGACGATGTGCATCGTCTTATCTCAAGTCGGAGGAAAATATACCCTTACCTATATCCCTGAAATAAAAGACGGAGCTTAGTAGAAAGGTCCAAGAAACTAACTCTGTAGGATACCAGGAGCTTTCTCCTCGACCAATGCCTCAAAATATTATTAAAATTGGAAGGCACTACGCTACCCCAAAAGAGAACAAACTAGAAAAAAGAATAACATGGATTGAGGACGATTTTGCGCTCCCTGTAGCTCTTATGGAAATTCCACAACTCACGTAAACAGTCGTGAAAATAAGCATATATATATTCGAACTAATCCAAATGTTATGGATGAAATAAAGAAATAATGCTCATACGTTTTCGCCAAAAGACTTTGCACCAATTTACAAACAGAAGCGTCAGACATCACCAACATGCCACGAAACCACCACCAAATACACCAAACGAAATACAGGAACAAAGATGGACATCAGCAGCATGATACCAAGATTCCGGCCAAGGGAGGGTTTGCCGACGAAATGCTTCAAGTCATTAATATGGCACGACGAAATGCTTCAAGTCATTAATATGGCACAGACGTCCAATTTCGTTAAAAAAAATCATTCATTCTAATGACAATCCTCCAAACATAAAATTTGGTTTAGCAACGAACAAATTTTGGATATCAAAAATCAATGCTTAACGGGCAAGGCAGTTGTCAGATTTGATAAGACACATTCCATTTCGGAAACGTATATGCGACTGATGCAGTACTTGAAAATATGAATCTCATCAGTGTAGATACCAACAAACACCCAATATTTAAAGGTATGTTGTATTTGCACCACAGATCGGACATTGAAATTTATTAGGACTTTTTTAATCATCTGCCCTCGGATCTGACTTCACCAAACCAACTGTTGGCAATGATGACGAAACAGCACTTCACACGGCCATAGAGAGTTCGTTCCGCAAATGCACGCATGTACTTCGCCTGAAACATTTGAAAGACAATCTCATCGAAATGCTGCAAAATGAGATCGGAACCAACAAGAAATTCAGAAAGAGTTTTTTTAGTCAATGATGTTTTAATCTCCTCGATAGTATTACAGATGCAGAGTTCGAGCAACGCGAACCACAAATTACTGCGCGGTGCACTTCTGAATGCCCTGATTTGATTCACTACCTCAGGACTAGAATGTTCAAATTGCTGAAAAACAAAGTTTGGAAAGTTGGCAAATATCTCATGAAAATCAATTTTGGACGAATAATAACAACGAAAGTATTATTAACCACGTACTAAAAAGACTAACGAACTGAAAACTTGAAAAAATTTCCAAACCAATCGATTCACTGCATACGGCAGTTTCTGCGCAATATATAGATGCTCAGCGAAGCATAGCTAACACTGGGCCTTATTGCATGATCATCATAACTGCAACAAATTTCTCGTTCCGAAGTGTGATTATACCACGAGTCATACGCAGCTGTAAGATTTTCTCAAATATACTCCTCAATCAAATATGCAGTGTTAAAAAGACTTCAGTTTCAAGCAATTAGCTCATCACCAAAACACCTGCAAAACACAGTGGGAGTATTCACGATCTGCGATCAAGCAAAAATAAAGAACAAATTCTCATGATATGGGTGGTCCACATATCGTTGCAGCGGGATCAAAGTCGCTTATGTCCAGTTTGCAAATTTTGAATGTAATTTTTTCTCAACTGCAGCAGCAGCTCCTGATTACAAATCTCTCATTCTCGCCCACCACTCGTGCCTGCTCTTATAGCAGACTTTGGCGCCTTTTCAGTCAGATTTCAAAATTCTTTGGACGCCCTCGTGCATTTCCTTCCGTAGAAGGTGAGAAGGTGGTAACAAAGTAACTTATGTCCATATGGAACATTCAGAAAAATTAACTTGATGTTTTCATCGAAAAAATTTACAGTAGCAGTGTTTTATTAATTACTGTTGCTTTTAACGCCTTCTGCAGTAAAACAATACTACTGTAAACACGGTATGTAGGCCACAGCAGTTTCCTTCACAATAAAGCGGTCATGCTGTAAAGGTTTATGTGAAGCAGCTGATGTTTGTTCATCATGTATTTCGTACCTCAACATGTCCTGAATTAATCTTAAATCATCACCTGCCAACCTACCAAGAATGCGCATTCACAATCCCCGCCGGTAGCAGACTCCTTGAACACTTTATCAGCAGGCTGCTGTTGTCGTCATCATTGAAGCATACCGGTAGCCGATTACCCAATCAAGAGCCGTGGTTATTTGATCACTAGTTTTCTCGCCGTTCTATGGTCGGTGGCACGCCTATTCTTGAGCAGCTACTTTCAAACGCTTCGCCCGAAATCTTAACGGCTTCCCTGAATGCTTCTGTCAGGCTCATTGTTTTTTTTTTCAATATTCTACAGAATGACTCAAATCACGGGGTATTTTTAAGATTTTCCAAATTTTGGGCAACCCTAATGCGTACTTAACATCTACCCCACACAATTCCAGATACGTGACTGCGGGTGTGCGACTTCTGGTCCGAGTAAATCTAGCGATTATTATTTATAAGCATTAAGCGATTATTAATATAAGCATTAAGCTATTACAATATGATTAAAGGTGTTCTGTGATATAAATGCTCTGCGGGTTGTGAACGTCAATGTTGCTATATCACATAAGTATGTTTTTTCTGGCGATTCCGTCATTTTTTCTGGCGATTCCGTCACCCTGACTGACTTGAATACGTAACAAAATTGGGAATAAGGACATAAAATATAATAGTTGATCATTTTAACAGAAAGAGAAATGACTAATGAACGCAATATGACTACTGTGAGGCGAAGAAGTTACAGGTGAAAATGATGAAACGATGGGAAAATGACTCCGGGGATTCACGCGACTGTGTGATGATGTTCGATCAAGATATGCCGTCAACTTGGTCATTAATATTGTGTTGTTGATATGTAAATTAGGTCGGTGTAAATATATTTGCAGCGATGCCAGGACGTGGTCCGGTAAAAGAGGGCTGACTAGACTTCATTCAGAAGAAATTGATTGTATTTCGACTTGAATGCGGACACGCTCGACGACTGTCGGATAGCCGGCAAGATGCTGTTCCACAATTGGGGCCCGGCATACTTGATAAATCAATGCTTTTTCTTGTATTCCGTCCTGATCATATGGTAGTTTCGACCAAGAACAATGGCATCTAGATGAATATATATACACAAATTATATGGGATCATCAACATGACAAAATAATCACGACCGAATTTATGGGAACATTCTTTCCTTGGCAACGATAAACCTTGCTCGCCTCTTCCTGATCGTACCAGACTCTGTCTGATTTCAATAAAATTATATAGATCCTGTTATTTGGGATTAGGATGAGACGCAGTTTTAAGAATGTCAATCCTTTCATCACCTATTTCCCAAGCCTCAACTTCAGCACAGGCTAATTCATATTCGTGAGCATTTTTTGGCGCGCCAATTTGCGTTCGACTTGTATACGCTCATCTTCCAGAGACTCCCTTTCTACTTGCTGCTTCAAATGAGCCTTTTCTCTCAAAGCTATGGCTTTAATACGCCTCGAACGTTCACTGTCGATGCTCTTGATAGAATGTGAGGTACCTGATCGAATAGATGAACAACCGGATTATTGGTGGTGTCAAAGAGGCCTTGTTACACCCGTTACAACATTCCTGAAGTTTGTAATGCAATTCTTGATAATACCGAAGCTCTCTTTCATAATCCTTGTTGTGGGTTGCTCTGACAATATCATCCTGCATTCCCATTGTATACAGTCGTTGGACGACTGTATACTATTTCTTAAACGTACGCTCCAATTCCTTACGGTACATTTGCAGGGTGTCATCGGGATTAAACATATTTTCTTCAATAAATCGATATTGTTCTATCAAACAAGCGAGTGCCTCTTCTAATTCCTTCATTGCAACAGGTTCCTTCATCACCATTAGTTCTAGCCCTACGAGTGCCGCTGAAACCTCAGTTGCAAACTATGCCTTTCAGTCGACGTGATTACTACAAGAATTAGGCGCGAATCAAGCAAACAGTTCTACCAACAATTGATGACTACCGGTACTGAGAGTTCTACCAACAATAGGGTCCATCAAACCACTAGGTGTCGCCAGACTTTAGGTGGTAACCGCCGTTGTTACGTACGCGGTTGCCGTTATCAGAAATTTGTAGGTTACTTTCTCGATTGTGTAAGGGTATTTTATATGGAAATAATGGCTACAACATATTTTACGTGGACCGTGAGCTCGCTATAAAATGAACTAAAACTTCGAAAACTTCTGGTGCCGACATTTAGATGACAATTTCACATTCTCACCTAGTTATCAAATCGGCCTTATTTCCTTCCGTAGAAGCTTTCCGAAGTTTTAGTTCATTTTATAGCGAGCTCACGGTCCCCGTGGAATATGTTTTACCCATTTTTTCCATATAAAATACCCTTACACAATCGAGAATGTAACCTATAGGTTTCTGAATACGGCAACCGCATAGGTAACAAAGGCGGTTACCACCTCAAGTCTGGCGACACCTTGTGGTTTGATGGACCCTATTGATGATTACCGGTACTGAGAGAATTTATTTTGCAGATACTATACCGGTACGGAGAGAATTTATTTTGCAGATACTATAACTGCAACAATTCGATATATAGCTAGTGAGAAGCTCTCAATCACAACTGAGTAGTGTTGTTAACTTAAATTATAACGTACGTTTTGGTCGTTGCCTAGCTCAAACGATAGTTCGTTATATTTACTTGATTAGAGTTTTGGCTGTAAGCTGTAACAATTTAGGCTTGTCGAGTAGCGTAACTCGAATTGAGACTACTGAATAGGATAGCAATTCGCTACATAGAAAGATCACGTCAACGTCGAGGCAATGGTCACCATAGCGGTTAACAACAGTAAACTCTCTACGCTCTAAACTTGCAATCGAAATCAGTAAAATACAATCACCTGAATGATGGCGGAAACTTACAATACTTTAACTTCAATCACTGATCCAATGATATTACAAGCAACAAAGCGACTAAACTTCAACAAGTGGCTATCAAGACACGAGGGGAAAATCCAACCAGAGAGGGCTACTGAGCTGTGAGGCTCACAATCACTTGACCATTTCTCGTGTTACAAAATTAACGCTGATACATATCTTAACCTAAAGCCTAACCCAAACATAACTCAACCTTTAACCCGTAATTTAACCCACATGCTCATGTGTCGCATGCTGTAATGTCGCATGCTCATTATGGCAGTTCAAAAATAACTTTTTTCCGCCCGGATTCAAGCCATTCACTTATTAAATTGTCAAGTTACCCTAAAAAACGCTGCACACCAAATTTGGTTCAATTGTAACAAGTATAGGATTCCGCAGATCCAATTGCAATTTTTATGGAAATTTTCAATTTATTAGGGAAAATTGAAAAAAAATCCAAATTTTCTGCCAATGCCATGAAATTGTTGAGCTGTCTTTAAGACGATGCAAAACAAATTTGACTCAATTCCGACCAGTAGAAGCGGACTTATGTGAGTTTTTCGTTGATAATTCTCGGATTATCCACCTATCAAGGATAATCCGACGACTCATCAAGTGCTGCATGTGAGTTTTTCGTTGATAATTCTCGGATTATCCACCGATCAAGGATAATCCGACGACTCATCACGTGCTGTAGAATTCATGCTCGCAAAAGCGTTTAAGCTAGGCGTAGGCAGAATTGATGCGTTTCAGGAATTCAGCCCCGATATCGATTCCTCAGTTTTAAAAACGTAGTTGCTAAACTGTTCTATTTTGTCACGTTATTGCATTCTTACGGCCCGCGGCCTATTTGCAGTTGGCCACCCCTACCGTGTCTACATACATACTTGATGGAAGCTTATTACATTTTCACAAATTGCAGCAGCTGTTCGAGTAAATGTTATCGCATCACGATGCACTTTGTTACGCGAAATTTTGAGCGACACGTTTGTCATATAATACAAAGCACTTTACAGTCAACTATCCGAATTGCTCTTATCAGCACGATTTCAGTTCGAGGTGAAAGCTTTTTCCTCAGAGAAACTGAAATGAGCATTCACCATTCGTTCCATTATTTTCGGATGACGTGTTCTTTTTTATACTGGTATCAAGAAAACACTAACACAAAATCGCGGAGGGAAAGTGTACAAAGCATAACACCCCATCTTTTGGGATTTGGAAAAATGCTTCCAGGCAGTACCCAAGCCCAGGCAATCACTAATTCCATTTTAATGGATTTAATTGTTCAGGGGGGATGCCTGAGGCATGAATAATTGATTCGGTTTGATACGATTTCTCAACACTATACCGTTCCCCAAGACATTTGTTGGCCTTCTTGTGAAAAACCCGAATGAAATCAAGTGAAATAAATATCTAAAGAAAACTTGCACAATGTGAAATCGTAAAGTACTGTTGACATATGGTCTGATACAAGTACGCATTCGTCTGACATGTGCTAATTGAAGAATCTAATTCACTGAATTCAAAGTCAACTGACATGTGAAAGGTTATCAAGAAATAAATGTATGTTGTTGTTTTGAGTTCATAAGCACGAGAATAGCAAATAAATGTCCGTACAAAGACCGGCAAATGTCTCTTGGCTGGTTTGGCAGTAGTCGAGAGTATTGAAACATTTCACAAATTTGATCAGAATTACATAACCAACATTCCATCCTATGAGTTTAATCCTAAACCTGGAATTGAATGTCAAGGCATGTGAAGTGGTTTAATCATAAAACTAGAATCATGTATTCCCCGAAGAACAGCTGTCTAGCGTCTTGGCGAATAGAGGCAACTTGAAATGAAACGACACCAGTCACCACTGACAGTTTCATCCCGAGTTGAAAACATACATATCCACCGGATCTCAGGAAAAAAGTTCCTAGCTAGATGTCATACTCAGCAATGCATATTTCGGGCCATTGTGCAATAATTGCAGAATATGTTAAATAGGGTATCGTTCAAGATTGATCGAAAATCGTTAAAGCCAAGATATCAGCAATATTTCTGTTATCACACTCGTAGCGTACGAACCTGGTAATATACGCTCCACGAAGTTGCTACCAGTAGCACTGGTTATGATTTGGAATGTGTCAAAATGCACCTAACTGCCGGTCTACAATTAACAAACTGAATAAAGTGAATTTAATACTAGATTGAAAATAAAGTACTGTTCTGCAGCCCCCAGTATTCTCTAAATGTGGCCCGTTGCCGTTATATGTGAAGTTGAGACACCCTGCCGTATTGATTTCATTGAAGCTATTTTCCATTCGGGTATCACCGACTGTCCGTCTGGAGTGTCAGCTTCTGGTGCATTAGATGTAGAAGTGTGTCCATTACAATTGTATTGTTTTATTCAGATTGACCGTTGTTTGTTCCATAAAACGATCAACTGAGGAAATCACAACTCACGTAAAATGCACGTGGATGACAACCATGCTACAAATTCCTCGCACGACTGGTCGAATCATATTGTCCCAATTAATAGCAAGCTGGCTGAGAAGTCCAGAAAGGAACGCGCACAGCAAAATCTACTTCGCCGACTATCGGTCAAGTACAAAATTGAAAAAGACTGAACAAGATCCCAAGCCAAGTGTCCAGTCCATAAACAAGATCCCAAGCCAAGTGTCCAAACCGTGATGCAAGCAATGGAACCAATGAATTTATTTAATATTACAACTGGTCCGGCTGCTACAAACGTGAATAGACCTATAGATTCGGGAACAAATATGGCATGGCAGGAGATCCTGGTCAAAATCAATAAAATCGATTGCGCTGTGTGAACCAATAAGCATGAAAACGACGTGAAGCGCATCTTCAATGAAATCGTTCGTTACATCTAATTGAGTAATAAAACTCTGGGCATCTTATTGACTCAGATCCACTGATCAGAATATCAGTCACGAACATTGCGGCTGTCCAAATGGCCAATTCCAGTGCCACCATATATGATTGCAGTTCTTCTTTGGTTATGCAAATCATAACACGCCGCAGTGTTGCATGTAAAAGAATTTCTGAATCCTGGCCAAGTCAAGGACAAGGTATTAATGGCATCCAGCTTTATAATGCGAATTCAATGATATTTCAGCATCTACCGACCGTGACGTCATCAATGATGGTATCCTGTTTTTTTCCTAAAGGGATGGATTGGCCAAGTTGAATAGACCTACGGGATTTGGTTTGCATTATCTGAAGAACCTGCTGCTGTAAGTACCATGCTTTATGTTGGTACAACAATATCATGTTTTATGTTGTAATGGCTCGCTGCACAATTTTTGTGATGGAACTCTATTCATTCATTCATTTACTGACAATCCTTTTTTCAAATCTGATCGCAGCCTATTACGTAATCCTCTGGGAGACTCCAGAGTACCCAGAGGATTACATAAGTTAACAGTATTTTGTTGTGTAATGTCGAGATGAAATATCTCTCAAGCCTTCGCAACATTCATCCTGTTATTATTGTTGAAAGTTCAGGAGAAAGTTCAGGTGAGGAAGGTTGATCATACTTGATCCTCTATGCCAAGATTTGAAATCGCTGTGACTTTACATACTGGTCTAACAAGTTCAGGGGCGGCCTAGTCACCACCTAGCTGTAGACAAAATGGATCGCAGAGGGCAATGTCGGAACGAACGGGAATTAAAACGAATAAAGATCCAAGGGGGAATTCCTATTAACAGTCAGACCTATCACTGAATGTACGAAACCGCGTTGTCTGTTTACGTGGGAGCGACTTTTCAGTCAACACCAGGAATCTCATGATAATTTGGAGGGGCTGATGGGGTCTTGAGCCGTCACTCAGTGCAGAAGGCGTATCTCTAAAGGCCGTATGTCTAACGATTATATCGTATATTCGCGCAGAGAACCCGCGCGAGAGGTTTGAGACGTGGCACCGCTCCCAAACTTAGCCTTCTACGTTGAAGCCACTAGACAGTGGGCGTAACAATCAGAACCAATGAATGCACCAGCGACTCGGTAAGGAGACACTATTCTCAGGTACCGTGCGCTCCACATCCACATAAGAGGTGTTCGTGTTCATTGCTCGATGAGACAGAGGCCGGGGAACGAGAGAATCTAGTCAACAAACGCACCTTGCTATCACATGATACTCAGGTGTCGGTGTGACTCCACCATATCACCACATGATACTCGTGTCGGTGTGACTCCACCATATCACAACTTGACTGCAGGACTATACATTAAAAGAGATACATGTTGAGAATTATACTGCATAGTACGCTGGGACAAGTTTTGTCGTTTTGTTATATATAATGCATCCGTCTGATAAACTGTGTGTACCTGTTATTGAAATATGCTCATGAGTATAGACCAGGGGTTCTCAAAGGGTGGGCCATGGCCCACTGGTGGACCACAGGAGCATTTGAGGTGGGCCACAGAGCTATTTGGAATATTGTAGATCTAGTGAAAATTCGGGTATATTTGTTATGTTATTCATTCAATCACGTTATACGTGGGCTACCTTAAGTTTTTCATCCGACTCTGATAGATCGTAATGGCACGTATGGAGTCAAAATCTACAAGTCGAAAATGGGAGGGGAAACGAAGGCTTTTATCCCACGGCTACAAACAACCTACGGCTAACGGCAACGAAAATAATTTCGATTGTATATTAACTTGAAGTTAGTGCTGAAGTGACCAAGTATTCCAGCAGGGTCGTATGCCGTTGAAAGGGGTGTCCATTGAACTCGGACAGAAGTGTATTTGATGTAGATTTACGGTACCGTGGCAGGTCGTATTATTGTAATATAAAAATAGCCATAATCGCAATTTATTAACAATTCAACTTCCTATCGAAGTATACGGCACCACCGCAACGAATCGTAATGAATTGAGGATTTAGAGCAGTACGTACATTAATGTTTGGAGTCGGTTTAAAATTTCTGGCCTTGGAAATCATTGTACTTAATGTAAGAGTCACATGAAACGATTGTACCATTGGATTGAATGTTCTGACATCGCAACTTCAGTAGATACAGGACATCCTATATGTACATTGTACAGCATAAACATTGAAATATATTCTTTCTCCACATCTGTGCAGTATCCCTTTCACCAAATAAATGTTTGAAGCTGGCCCAGCCCCAATCCGCACCATTGTGGAAGTAAAACCGCAATCACACAGTGGATTAGATTATTGGGTTTCGCGACGTGAGCGGAACAGCGGCCATATTAATATACACAAGAGTTATACGATCTACCAGGACCGTAACTGCCGCACCTAAAACTCCCAATTGGGAGCTCAAAGTTACCCAAATCTTTTTGGTCGTTTGTTTGTTGGAGGAGTTTATTCAACCTGAAAATTTTCGTCGCGCTTCGCGCGATTTCATTACTTTGAAGGTCTACATTTGTAATGATCAGTAAGAGAAATATGCATATCGGTGCCAACGATAATCACGCCCTGAACGGGACTATGACTCTAGGATAGGAGGTGGGCCATAGAATAGGAGGTGGGCCATAGAACATTTTCAAACCGGAAGATAGGCCACGGCCAAAGAACGGCTGAGAACCCCTGGTATAGACTATAGAGCAGTGGTTCCAAACCTTTTTCGACCCATCGCCCCCTTTTCAAGGTCAACACCGATCATCGCCCCCCAAATTTGGTATGCCGAAAAATGGACATACAAACTGTAATCACCGGCGGGTTGACTAAAAAAAAGTGAAATTTTCGGCTCGACGTCTAATTTGACACGCTTTTTAAACTAAATTTCCATGGGTTGACTAAAAAAAAGGTCAGCCGTTTTCACGCGTCCTCGCCCCCGTTGAGAACCACTGCTATAGAGTGTGATATTGGTGGATGAGACAGCACAGAATTAGGAGTTAGGGCTGGGGGTCATCCACCGTGATGGGGCGCCCACATGGTACCCTATATAATACAACATAAATAGCCGCCAAATCCGCATGGTACCCAGTTGGGTTACCCACATACGGACTCCGTGTGGGTCTCGAGTAGTCGTGTTGCCTGGGATACTGCCTGTGTGCTGACACATGCACTTTTTTCAATTCACCTTCTCTACCAGCTCTCGGATACACTGGCAAAACGGCATTGCATTCGAGATTGTACGTGCGCGTTGATGGTGTACATATTAACGACATTGACAGTCCGTAATGATAGGACGGCATCTACATGCTCGTATAATGTCTGAAAGTCCGAAGTTGTAGACTCGAAATTGGATTCTTTCCTTAGCAATGGGCCATATATTGACATTTTATGATTAAATGGTAACCAAGCGTCTTATGTTGGTGCTAATTTAGTATATTCCGTCTGACAAAGATTCCGGATTGGAAATCTACATTCATGAAGCTGCCTCAAAAATGGTTACTGAAATATAATCACATTCGTGATATGTGATTCGCATATCGCGACATTTAATCTTAGGATATGACGTCGAGACTTTTGATTTTTTTTTGTCAATATCTCTTGCATTTCATTGTTTCAGAATTACCCGTCCACAAGCAAAACTCCGCATCCAACTAGCGGAAACACTTTTTTTGATCACTGGCACTTGTTCATACTTTTTTCAATGTACGGGGGCGGCTATTTAACCATTCTATTTCAATGACATGCACCATCCGAGAGTACCGTCATAAAAGTAAGTAACAAGTACGTGTTATATAGGCCTAGTTTTGCGTAAACGGAAACTTAAAAGTATAAATAGAATGATAACCACAAGTGAAAGTAAGCAATACCCAATGAGATATCCGAAGAAGTAGAATTACCTCTCGTAATTTGCAACAATGCTATTCGTGCCAGTGTCACGAATAGAACCTGCCATTTTCCTTGGTAGAAATACTGGAGTCATATAGCTAGCAGCAATGCCCTACCGTTTGTACGAGTGAGTAATGTACGGATTCGATCGGAAAGAAATTCAAGAAAGCCTTTGAAAGAAGGCTTACGAAAGCCTTTAAATAAAGGCTTACGAAAAGAAAAGAACAAAGCAATGCGCAAGGACGAGAAAAAAAGAAATCAGTAAGAATAGGATTTACATCACGACAGAACTGCTGCATCTTCACTGACACAAGACGATACAAAAGTCAAGCGGCGCTGTAGCCCAGCCTCCGGCCCCACGCAGTTTGAAGGGTTTCGGTTATCAAAGATTATTAAAATGATTTCGTCGCTTTAACGCACAAGTTTCTGGGTAACGTAGCCGTATTTCGGATACAGTATATTATCGTTTGTGGGTTGTAAACGTTTCATACATACTGTTATGGAATTGCGAGAGAATTGAAATGTGTTGGGTGTCTTTCCTTTCCAGAACTATGTAGACCAGTGGTTCTTAACCTTAATTTCCTCCAGCCCCCCCCCCCCCCAAGGGGCTCTGGCGATTTTGAAGGGGGCGGGAACGCTCAGGGGGCAATATGGGGGGCGCTGGACTCAGTGGGGCGGTATGAGGGGCGCTGGAGAGATATGGCTTCGCAGTAGATGATGTGATGGTAGGACATATCCTTAATGAGTATTCAGAGCAAATTAATACCGAAAACTTCGTTATATATAGCCTACAAAAGACATCTAGGTTTAATTGTCCATATGCGCCTAAATGACTGGCACCTAATGCTCCTGTCTTGGCAATCTGAACCCCAGAAGACGAAGACAAATTCCATCTGGCAGGGAAAAATTATATGCCGGTGAAGAAATACCAATTTGAAATCGTGTGCGTCTTTTAGTTAAGTACAATTGGGCGACAGGGATATCTAAAACTAGATATTCCTGTTGGGCGATTCTATATTTTTTGATATAGCAGACAGGAGGTCACGAAATAACATCATGCAACGAAGTCATACCAACGGGTTCGCCCGCCCGAATATGTTTGATCATTAGTTACGGGCCCTACAGTTTCCAAGACACCTCACAATGTTCGCTCTACGTTTTCACGAGTCTGCGCACACTCCACAACTCACTGCACAGACCCTTGGGCAACAGTGCGTAACGACTAAAAAAAGGTCATAACTTCGGATTTGTTGTGCGCAACGTAGATTTTCTGTGCGCAGAGACCGCATCAGCACTGCGCACGTGCGCAGATTAGAGGGAACACTGCACCTTACTCAGCTCTCCCGGTACATCTGGTAACGTGAGCAGAGAGGACATCAAATTGATAGCAATATATATGTAATTCCCGATCTTACTGACCGATTTTATCATGAATTATCGAAGGTTTTCGCGCTTCGCACTGATTTCGTGGCGAAAGCGAGCAACGTGATTGGGGGGGCGGTTGGTTTATCACTCTATGGGAGCCCAATACCCAAGTTTGTTCGGGGGGGCCTGACGAAGTGCCGTTTCGTTCCTGCCAACGGGTATACGCCCGAAGATGTATAATTATTATTGAGGGCTCCTACCTTTTCAATCATACATCACTCAGCTCTACCGGTAAATCTGTTAACGTGAGCAGAGAGAGGATAAAAATTGATATCAATATACATGCAATTCCCGATCATATTGACCAATTCAATCAATACTAATTGAAATTTTTCACGCTTCGCGCGTCTAGGCGAGAATAGCTGGCTGAGTGAATGGACACCCAATGTAGATGATTAGTATCAGCAAATAGCGGATATCCGAAGGGGGTCTGGGGCGGAAGCCCCCTGGAAGTTTGTTTTATCAAAGGCCAAAGACCAACGTTTTATTTTCATGTTTTTTTTTGGGGGGGGGACTGACGAAGTGCTGTTACGGCCCTGGTAACGAATTAATTGTACCTACGGGCACGCCCGAATATGTGTAATTATTAATTGCGTGCCCTTTATTTTCACATACAACAGCTCACTCAGCGCTACTGGTAAATCTGATATATGTAATTACCACCTATTCATTCATGAATTATAGAAAATTTTGGTACCTAGGGCGACAAGGCCACACAAACTTTGCTGACCATAGAAATCACGCTACGGGGATCTTGGGGGCGAAGCCCTCAGAAGTTTGGTTTATCACGCTATGGGTGCAAGGAAATCGTTTTTAGGGGGTTGACGAAGTGCTGTTACCGCCCTCCCTCTTACTCATTGGCTATATTACATTCCTTACAATATGAGGTGGGGGGGGGTGGCGCTGGAGCACGATAATTTTTGAAAGGGGGCGCTGGAGGAAAAAAGGTTAAGTACCACTGATGTAGACGCTCCTGAAAAGCGGCACCCACACTGTCCTACTATGCAACTCTTATTCTTTACCAGATCTATCAAGACTTCGTAGTCATTGGCAGCGGGCTTTGGGGCAGGGGCGAATTTTTATCGACCCTAGATGTACCAAAACGGAGCGGCATGTTAACGTCGGTTATCTGATATGTATACCTAGCATACACAAGATTTTAACGCCTATGCAGTCTGTACTAATGTTTTGAATCGGATCGGCAACTTACGGCTTGTCAAACAAAATCGTCCACCAGACAACATCGTCCACCAGCAAAATCGTCCACTTCTTTACTAAGAGAATGCAGCCCGCTGTTTCTTTACTGAGTTTCAAACTGCAGTGTCATAAAAATGTGATGTTGAATGTGGAGTGAACTCAATAGACCGGATCAGTGCTCTTCACCCAGGTTTATCTCGTACAAAAGTTTGGTGCTATAATTTTGGAAGGTTGCATCACACATCCCGTGTCTTCATCAGGTAAGAATAATAGAACGACTTTAGCCACACCCGAAAAGAAATTTGGAATCCTGAATTTGTATGTACGGCGATCTTGTTCAGCGCATTTTCTCGCGTTACACCTGTGCTCTCCAATCGCCATACTGGTTGAGAGCCACTAGCAAATAGAGTAATATACCAGCAAATGCACAATATACATTACAAGAGATCGAGGATGAGACACGCAACAGCAGGAGCGGTCCGTAGGCCATGCACTTTACAAAACTTACGCAGGCTGGTGCATGATACTTCGCAAGATAGCACATTGTATCAAGTATATAACATTCAACAGATTCATGATGTTTGCACGTAAAATTAGGTACGAACGGGTGGCCAGAAATGCGCCAGAGCGCACACAACCAGGTAGTATATAATAAGAGATGGAAGACATAGACACACTGAGCCGACGGCTGTTACCATATTCTCGCAAACCGCGATACATTCATGTTCAGCAAACGCGTCGATCCGGTATTACCAGTCAGAAGACTCGAGCTGTCTAGCGAACACGTCCTACCGCCAATACGTCCTGGAAGCGAATGCACGAGAGCCAATTGTTAGAAGACTCTCACAATGAACCGTAGGTGTATACTCCGATTGTCCGTAATCAACAAAATAACAATGATGAAGTCTCGTATCTCAGCAACGCATACTGAAAATGTGGTATGCAGTGTTACCGATGGCGCATTTGGGAGCCGAATTTCTGAATTTTCGCTCATTTTCATGTTATTTGGCACCGGTTTTTAGTTTGTCACGTTGGAACTATTTAGGCACTTTCCTAATGGTTGCTTCAAAGACACTTCTACATCATGAAGACGCGCGATAGCAATTATTACAGCGATTCTACCGTGTAATTTTGTTCTCAGGGGTATTCTGAGAGCTCGAAATCTTTGCTTCATCACTTCGAAACATTGCTCTATCCTTGCGCGAATGATTATGTGGGCACGCTTGGTTAGCATCTCCCGTTCTGTTGAGGGGTTTAATGTGGGAGTAAGAAGCACTCAATAGAGGGTAACCGTTGTCTCCCAACAGAAGTCCTTCAATGTGACCGTATCCAAAATCGTCAGCCATTCCGGAATTTCGGTATATCCTGGAGTCGTGGCACGAGCCCGGCCAACGCACAACAATATTTGTTATTTTTCGTTTCGCACTACAAACGACTTGAACATTCAAGGACATGAATCATTTTCTATTACGGAACGTCTCCGCGTAATCTCCACCGAGGGAGACAATATGGGATGTGGGTACAGTCAATAGCTCCAACAACCCCAGGAAATATTTTAATTTTAAAGAATTGTGATTTAATCTTCGCAGTGTAGTGCATAGATTTCATAAAAACTGATTCGAGGTTTTGCTATAACCTTCGCCACACGCTGAACGCTCATGCGTGCCGCATGCTTAGATACGCTGGCAAGGTCCATATCGGACAGTTGAAAATGTCCGGCTGCGAAAAAGCGCAATGCAATGGTTAATAGCAGCAATGGGTGTAGCTAGGGTTGCCGTACGTCCGGAATTTCCCGGACATGTCTGGAATTTCAGTGTTCAAACTAGCGTCCGAGAGGAATTTCTAGAATATGCCGAACGTCCAGAATTTTGAGGACTTGACGTACGCTCATAAGTCATTAACTCTTTCCTAAATCAGGATAAAAACAATATTTTGGGGGAATATTTATGCCGATGCATGATATTTTTCTTCGCGCTGCGCGCGATTTACTTTCACATTTATTGCTTTTAATATGGAGACTACCACCCTCGCAAAAGCTGCAATAAAATATAAATAAAAACAACCTTCATTTACTGGAATAAGCCTAATTGTGATCGCAATTATAGGACAACGGTTTATTCCTAGAGATCGTTAAAACCGTTTAAATGCTTGATTCAAAGACAGTATGGGGGGTCGTCTGCCTTTAGTCCGGGGTTTGCGAATATGTTGAATGTAGTCAGCTTTCAAAATACTGGATGTTGGGTGTTTATAAAGCTCTGTGGTGCGCACCGGCATAAGGCTGATAAAACAATATTATCGGTAGGACACGAACATGACTTAACCATGTGCAATTACGTTCCCTGTATTTTCGAACTCACCATCTCTAACACTAACTCTGATCATGTGGGCGGAAAGCAGTAGCTATATAGTAATATATGGAATGACCAATATTACTGACTGAATTCATTCAAATAATTTAACGACCAGATGCATATATAAACCAGATTCATATAGCAAGCCCCCCACCCCCAAGAAGTTGCATCGATTACCCTATAGAGTGAGCTGAAAATCAATGTATATTTGGGCAAGAGGAGGCTGTAAACATGTGGTTTCGGTCCCGGTTACACAACACACAGAAACACACTCCTGAACCGGATCGTGACCATCACCTCTGGTCTCTGAGCAAAGCTTTGCTAGTATGACGTCACAACTCATTTTGAAATCCACTCACTAGTGGGCGTTCGTAATTTGGGTTTCTGAAATATCACCCTAGTGTTGGCCATTATTGCTGATAACAAATACGTCGTCCCCTTTTATTGTATCATAAATTATCTAGCATTCATTTCTACGAATGGATTTTTCACGTCCCGGAGGTGTCTGCGAGGAATCGCAACAGTTTGCAGAATTTCCAGTTCTTTAATTAGCCCAGCCATATCTTTCGTTTATCAGAAGAATAATGAATATTTCTGTTTTGCGGACGACAACAATCGAAACTAACGCCGTTACCATAGCGATGGCCTTGAACAATGACGTCATTTCTGGATTTTCACACAGTGAGTTGAGTGTCGAGTGGTACTTATACTCAGTTAAGTTACTTTTACTGACTGAGACCTTTCAATGAGCCTACGTTTGATGGTAAAACGTGACGGCAAGATTCATTTCACAGGTAAGTTGTTATATTTTGCACCAATTTTCACAGCCTTTTGAATAACATTCCCCATCCCTTTGCTTTCTGCAGATTTTCTAGAAACCAACTCGTGTGCACTGAAATCCACAAATGCACCTGTCATTGATGCCACTGCCTGTTTAGGCAATTTTGTGGTTTTTATATATGCAATCATCTTACTCTGCACTTAAGATGTGGAGTCCGAAGAAGTCTGCGTGTCATTCTGACATGAAGCTGAGTGCTGATGCAGTCTCGATGTACCGCTTGTAGCACGGTCATGTTTATAAATGGTTTTGCACTTTCTACACTGGGTATAACCTTGATAGCTCTTGGTTGCGCTATCACATTCAGTAAAAGTTCCAAGCTGAACTTCGGTAATTTTTATCAGAGCTGTGTGCATCTACCTGTTCAAGGCTTCCGTCTCTCAATCCCTTGGTTATCTTACTCGTATCTCACAATGGCATTCTGCTTGTAAAATCACACCCTGAGTAATAATATAGACAGACTGATTACGGTATACCAGTGTTGCCAGCCTGTAAGACTTGAGATCTTAAGTCTAGCCATCAAAGATTCATATAGGCACGCACTACATTTCTTCTTTTCGTGCTTCGGTTAATATGCTTTATGCACTTTGAAATAAAATCAGGAGGGACTCGAAGCGGAAGAAAATGTGAAATTACTGGCCGACGCATGTCGGACGAAGGAAAAGCGAACGCCCACTATTACGTTTGCGGCTGGGTTATCGCTAAAGAAATCACGCGTTTGGAGTGCGAGACTTGCCGCTCGCATTTTCCGTACAGGAGCCGGTTCTCCGATCATCTAACATTTCTTCAAATTTAACAGTCATACGGTCCTACACGAAAGATGGAAATTGATCAATAGCAACCCAGGATGAATATTAAACCCACCCGACCCCGAAAATGCTCCGTTTTTCCGAGTTATCGAAACAATTTTTCGCAATAACATATATGTCGCACGGTTGGAAAACTTACCCGACCATTTATATTTGAAAAACTACCGAAACAAAACGATATCCCACCGTGTCATGCTGCTGCCCCCTTTTCTAGAATGGCGCACCGATATGTTCAACTAAGACTGCATGCATATGCAAGAAATGTATCGAGGAAATCAAATGCACACAGTCCTGCAGATAAATTGGCCACACGCTCAAATATTAAGTGAAACAACATATACCTTGAACACCATATAAATTACCGCTTTTCTACTGTCTAGGAGCTGATTTTTTTCAACTACTACTGGGAATACTTCTTCGGTTACTATTTCTACCATGGATTTCTAAATCTAGTAATGTTATATTTATTGTTCCTTTATTCATACTGTTCCTTTGTGTTTTTGAAATTGCTGCCATACGACATTACATATCTATATATATAATTTTTATTTAGCATATATATTATATTATATTAATATTGTATTATTTTTGGTCCATTCCCACCGTTCTTTTATTATTGTTGTTGAAATAGTTGTCAATATATTCGACACTAAATCTATATATTATATATATAGACACATACTTGTTACTTTTATTATATTATTATTATTAAACAGTTGGTTCGTGGTACGGAACTTGAAGATAGCTTTCAATACAGCATCCATTGCAGTGATTATTCAACTCGAAGACTTTTCGGGTGCCTCTTTTCAAGAGTTAACGAAACACTGAAGGGATTTAAGCAGAATGAAAAGCAAAACCAGAAAGGCAAAGTATGACGAAACAATCAGAAGTTACATACCGTGAAATCCGCAATGTAACAATGGCAACAATAACTAACTTTGAACCATGGTGTCCTATATGGTGTCGATACAGGCAAATCGCACGCCTCAGTGAAATTGTATCACGTCACAATTTCCATTTGGCTCCAGGCAATTTGACGGTCAGGTTTGAACAGGTACTGATGTGATGTGCGATGGTCAGGTTCGAAATCAATTTCTTTAATAAGGACCATTGTATCGTTTTACCGTACTGCCATAGCAATTTAATACGGGCTAAATTGCTATCAACTAACAAATACAGAATTACGAGCGATAATGTAACAATAATTTTATTAATGGTTGGTGTTGCCGCAAAGAGGGAACCAAATTTCTCTCTACAATAAAAAAAAGTTGCTGTTGGATTTATTAGCAGAAAATCCCGTGATTGAAAAAAAAATAAAAAAAATATTCCACCAAAGCAAAGGATAGAGAGTGGGAGAGACTCGCTGAAAAGTTTAATTCCAGCGACCTTGGGACGATTAGGAGCCAAAAATGTTTAAGAAAACGTTGGATGAATATGAAAAAACGTTGGATGAATATGAAGGATAGGGCTTATTACTCCACGTAATCAACTCGAACAATGAACATATATTGTGGGTTTACCTGTATTCATTACATCATAACGAATTTGTTGTGTCACTTCAGTGATCCAATATCCAATATTGTCTTGCGTCACTTCAGTTATCCAATATTGTCTTATGTGTGTTACGTTGCATTTTTGTTGGTAATATACACTGTGCTGGAATCCACATACCGACGACTGATTTTGTTGTCTATTGATTACCGACGACTGATTTCGTGACTGGCTGGCTAGTATTATAGGCGTAAGGCGTGCCGCGTCCAGGACCGTGCAACTCCAGGCTGTGAGCCAGGGCTATCTGGACTTTGAGGAAAAACCATCATTCGGGGAGTGGGAGTTTTACCTGACAGATGAGACGGGGTTCACCATATCATCTAATTTGGTGAGTAGAAACTTCCACCAATGGCCGCCGACTGTAGGTGTTAGACATCACCGCGCCTTGTAATCTTGGCGTAACCGTCGGCGGGCGAGCACCACAGCTGTGGATGAAGGTTTCCATATGGTACATGACATTTTAAACAATCGAGTAACGCGCGCAACCTTCAAGGGTACCACGTTGAACAGGGTCCAGACGATGACTTGCCTGTTGTGTGCGGTAATCGAGACTCGTGGTAATAGTGTGTCGTGTGCGCCACACATACTATTCAAAGGAACGCCGGGAGCTGGGAAGACACTGCATGCAATTTGCTGTTCCCACCCCGGATGTCTAGTGCCATCCCACACGACTCATCCGGTGTGGGACTGCTGCATATGAATTCGCATTCCAGAATATCAAAAAGCGACGACGCTGACAGGAATTTTTGAGGCAACACCGGTATGCTGGCGTCACTGAAGCAGATGTATCATGGCTGATGTTCTGCTAAAACTGATGATGCTTAACAGTCCAACGGCGCCACCATCGTGGTTATCACCAGTAACGACCCGGACCCGTTCGCTATACTCGTTGCTAATGGTGAACTGAGGGAAGCGTGGGACAGGCGATTTCTGGTTTTGGTCTTGTTCTTAGCACTAACAAGCGACCAATACTGAGCGTCTACCGTATCTAGTAGCCTATCTGTAACATCTGATTTCACGGTGTCGAAGTATCGCATGACAATGGCTAACACTTGGGACACTGATATATCTGTGCTTTCGTCAATGATCAATGAAAACTTCGAGTTTTTACAGATATCACTCATCTCCAGTTTTTCATGAAAAGCAATTCCTTCCTGAAGAATGTATGAAGCCTTTGTTTTGCTCATACATATCGACTTTGATATCTTACTATCACTGAAGGCATTTTTACAGACTTTCACCAAGTGATCGCACTGAGAAAATGGCACGTGGTGCTCTGCAATAAAAGCAGTAATCAGAAGTTCCGCTTTGGCCGTTTCCTCAGCCTCACTCGGTTTCCTCTTTTCCATGAATATATCAATGCTTGGTGCTGATTTGGTTACTTTCATACTCTGCATATGCTTGGCAGTTTTGCTATGTGCCAGTAGCATCGATTTATTGGCATTTCTTATTTTGATTCCACAGCAAACACAAAAACTGCATCCCTTCTCTTTCTCATCCTCCTTTAGCCATCCTTTCAGTTTCTCGTCGCTTAATGCGCAGATCACACGTACAATATTCAGACGCGGCACGCACTCGCGCATACGTTTCATTCTTTGCTCTGCTCATGCGCTAGCGCAGCGAAACGCGACGACTGTTTGATAGTACAAAGGGGTGCCTAACACAATGCAGAATCTAACGCATGTTAATGCGAGCATAAGTTTTATGAAGGTTTTTCTTAGTATAAATTGCATAACGGCACGTGAGCATTCGCTGTCCATAGCTGGCAACACAAAACGTTTATGCTAATCGTGATAATGTTGATTCCAAGGACGACCGGTGACGAATCCGGTCCAAGATAATAACGCGACAGTTAGGACAGCGACACTCGCAGGTTTGCAAAATGTCAATATATGCAATGTCCCACTAGCCATGCACTGTACGTTAATACGGAAAAAGCAGCAGTTTTTACTTTATACGCACGACCAATACCAGAGCCGCACACACTTGATCAGGCTAATGCCACCCCGTCCGGTACGAGAGCGGTATGTCGTCACAATGGTCAAGCCACTGCCAGTTCCGGCGTTGATTACTAATGTTCAAGTGGAGCGACTGTGCCATTTACGGAAAAATATGGAGGAATACGCCGGTATTACTGAAATACGTGAGATGGACGAATACGCCGGTATTCCTGAAATACGTGAGATGGACGAAAACGCCGGTATTCATGAAATACGTGAGCTGACCGAGGAATGCGTGGACCCTGTCCAAGAAGCGGCCACGGACGGCGACTACGACAGCCGTACGGATAAGGAGTAAGTGCTGCTTTGTATATTACTTGTATAGACACGCCATTGGTGTGTGTTGAGTTGGTATAATATGCAGCTATCCTGGATAATAATACGCATAATGTTATGTTACAGCTCGATGAGGGACGACTCCTCGGTCGATATGGGATTGAGCCTATATGTACTGTGGAAACACGCAGGTTTGTACACACAGTATATTGCTTAACTGTCCTGAATATATACACGGTGTTATAAAAAAAAACGGTGTTGCGTTTAGTTGGGATACACAACTTCAAGTGGGCGGAGCGGGTGATGCCGAAGATGCCGCATACAAATTGTGAGCATTTATTATACGATAACATTTATAATGGCGTCGACTATCACCAATACATTGCAGCGTTGAACCCGTGTCCGACGAAGGAGAAACCAGTGGGGTGACAGATGATACAGGCGAGTATGGTACGTCGTATTGGAGCATACAATTATATTCAGGACCAAATGGTTACGTTACCTCATGTTCTTTTCAGACGACACGGGCTACAGTTATCGGGTAGAGCAAATTGATTGCACGACCCGGATTATCCTGGTCATACACCGATCTCGACAGCAAGACCAGCATATTATCGAATGATCTGTATAAATAAAAAATAACTTCAATGATGACTTTTCGATGGTGCAAACGGGTACTGAACAGACGGCAAGCTGTCGTCACACAATGCGAGCATAATTATTATGAATGGATTTCCTTACGTAGTTTGCGCACTTACACAGAAACAGTCGCAATCAATAGTAACAATAACCGCCTGTATACACGCCCACGGTGATGTCGACTATGTGCACGAGCGCTAGGTTTAACCACGTCCATTACGTCATATAGTATCGCCGGTATCATCGACAACTGTATTGACTTGAATGTTGGTATACTTCTACTACTTGGTAGTGCAGTGATAAGCGTGGCCTTTTCACTATGTATATTAGACGACGTAAACAGTACATATGCTGAATATTCGTGACGTAACTATCGTTATTGTCTGATACGAATATCTCCTTTCGATTTAAAACAACAAATTTGTTGTGCATTAGAACGGATATACGCATGTATTTATTAGGAAAATAACCTGGTCGGCGTTGATATTGTTGTAACACCACGGTGTGTGGATAGGTCGTGTTAAATGTTCACGATAACATAACGGACGTAGCTGCTCAGATTTGTAACGCATGCATTACGCCTGATCTAATATACTTCTTTGTCGGATTACAAAGACAGCCGAAAATTATTGTACCGTTGTGTACTTAGATGATATACTGTTAATGGAGAAGGAGTATACCGCTCGGTAAGTCATTGTTATAGTTATACAACGTAGGCCTATGTATATTCATGCAAATGATTGAATGTACCGTCCCGTACAAACACCGGTATTGTTATGTGTGGATGGTGACGTGTTGACATCGCGATTCGCGAACAACCCGACAATAAGTTAATGCTACCCAGTGACGAATTGGTATCAACATGGACGCAGGTAAACGGTCGTGCAGACCCGACTTGAGGCATTATATTAGTTATATACGTCTGGGACCGGTGACTGACGACTAGTATTCCCCGCGTGTACTCAGTGAGCGATTTTATGAGGTATGCAATCAATTTGACAAATCGAAAGTAAGATCGCTGCCACGATTCTGGCAAAACTGACAAAGAATGGAAAAGTTTATAAGTATGGATAGAACATTCCATACCATCATCGGGAAAGTCCCATACCATACCATACTTACACCCCATATTCCACACCGGAATTTCGTTCCATACCAGTGGCGGCTCGTCCTATAGGGCAACTGGGGCATTGCCCCACCTAAAATTCTGTTCAATAACAATTCTTTACCATTTATAGACGCACAGCAATCTATATATATCGAAATCACAGCGAAAATCGTATTCTTCTTGTCCTTTCGCTTGTAAATGCCCATATATAGCGAAGTCTCTGCGAAAATCGAATTCTCTTCTGTGTTTTCGCTTTGCGAATGCCTAGCCGGGGCATGCCCCGGTAGCGCTCATAACAAGCTTTCACTGTCTATTCTCTCAAAGCCGCGCACAATAAAGAAACGGTGATTTACTCTCTCCTATCCATAAAATTACCGAGCAACCGCGGCACATTAGGTCTGTGCCCCTAAGGTGTGATGTAACGATCGTATCTATATCTGAACTCGGTTACCGTCATATGCGTTAGTCGACCTTTGCTGGTATAGGTCGATTTTGATGGTGTTTCACATCATGAAAACTCTTGAAACTTGGTATGTCATGTCGTGATGGTGGTATTTAACACTGCCCCAATTTTCAGGGTTTCTACTTAAAGTTTAGGGTCGTAATTCCGTTTCCGAAGTTGAGTGTGTGCTGATCCGTCATGTATCGCAAACAGATTTTACTCAAAAGCCGGTATTGGTATCCATTGATTTTGACGATGTTCAATACTGAGATCGGTTATGACATTTGGCACGGTAATTCTTAATGTTAGTATCGAACGCTCTACCAAGTTTCAAGTTTGTCACTGAACTATGTTAGTGGTAATTTCGTTTCCTAAGTCGAGTGAGAGCTGACTCGTCATTTATCGCTAACAGATTTTACGCAAAGCCGGTATTGGTATCTATTGATTTTAACGATGCTTCTTACCTAGATCCGTCATAAGCTTTTGCGCGGTATGTCTTGATTTTAGTATCGAACGCTGTGCCAAGTCTCAAGGTTGACTCTCAATGATTGGGGCAGTAATTTCGTTATCAAGGTCGAGTATGGTAGAGATGTGCTCTGATCTGACACTTTAGCCTACAACGCATTGCGGATTTCACGCAAAAGCCGGTGTATCTGTGGTAACGTTAACTGTGTTCCATACTGAGATAGGTGATGAGATGATGATATCATTCTCGGTTTGCATTCAAATATTTACTTTGATATTATATTCTCCAATGTCAATTTCACCGTGAAATTGTGGCCTTCAAGCCATTTGCTTACAACCCCCTGTCAAGCGCGATAGCTATTTCGTTTTCGATGGCGGCTAACAGCTGATCACTTGCTCAGCCTATTCGTCAGTAAATTTTACGCAAAATTCGGTCTGTTCGCATTAATTTTGAGAGTGTACCATACCGAAAAGGGCCATGAGGCTACTTCTCGATGTCATGTAACAGTGTACTAAGTTTACGAGAGAGAGAGAGTCTTTATTTTTCATCAAACCAAAATACATAACACACGGCAGTGGTGGTGGTACAGAAAATATGCATGCACAGTATTTTATTAGATAGGAATGATCGATAAGACCGTGAGGGTCACCTGGTCTGATCACACCAGCATCAAACAGGTACACTTGACTCTAAACAGTCTGGCTGTAAAAAAAGTTACAGTAGTTGAAAAAATAAAATAGAAGAAAAATTAAACGATGGTAGCAAATGACCAATGAAGCAATGTCTGGGCGAGGTAGGGCAACAGTGTTAGTGTAACGATAGGAGGTGATCAAGTAGGGCTTTTTTGAATCTATTATAGGGCAATTCACGGATATGTGGTGGCAATGCATTACAGAGGATAGGTCCCGAGTAGTCGATGGACCTCTTAGTTAAGTTGCTATTGGGTGGGGGTAAGTAGATATTTCCTTTAGACGAGGATCTCGTGTAATGGGAGTGGACATTTTTAGCAGGCATGAAAAAGTCATCAAACACAGGAGGCAAACTATTGGAAAAATATTTGTGAATGACTTTTGATACTTCGAAGCGATATAGGTCGTCAACTTGCAAAATTCGGTGCTTACGGTAGTAAGGCGATAGTTTACGGCTTTCATCCACGTATTTATTCGGTAATATATTTTCCAAAGGCGATTTCGCAGCAGACCTATAGACAGTAATAAAGCCGTATGTGTCGTGTTACAGTCTCCAGTTTCAAGGCCAAAATCTCCTATGCTGTACCGAGGCCGCTATTCTTAGTTCTTCAGAATGATGTTTTGGATTCAATGTGACAGGCCCAATCTATGAGATAACAATTGCGTATGTGTCCGAACTCGTTGACCTTTCCAATTCGGCTTACGCAATCTCTCGAGTTATAGTCATTTCCATTTCTGCAGATAATTAGTCAGGTCAAGTGCGAACATGAACCGTGTTGAATTTTTGTTCCGTACGCCGTTTACGCAGTTACCACACTTCAAGTCACAGCTCACCGGCGGACCTCTCGTGGCACATACGTTAAAATCACTGTTGTCGGGAAATTCGTGTTACCGTACCATCCTTAAGTTACTTGTTTACGTTGGAAAACGCCATTGTGACGTCATCTTGATAAAAAGTCGCTTGCAGCCCTTGCCCCACCACCCGATATTGTCACGAGCCGCCACTGTTCCATACCATACCATACCCTAAATAAATTTGAAGTGCATACAAAGCAAACTGTCACGGGCTACTAAATGATGATATTCGACTATATATTATATGAATATCATCGATACAAGGTGTGTAGGTTTCTACGCATCATAAGGCGATCATTTGACATCCTAAAATTGATGAAGGACTATGAAAATAGACCGGACGGGCACGAATACGACATATTTTGTTCATCAACCGCGTCCAGATGAATGTGCGATCTGGACTGTTCTGTTCTGATATGTTGCAAAAATATCACTGCAAAACGAGATTCGACTGTAACCACGAACAGCGGTTAACGTGCGTAAGGGTGTTGTTAATACGGATTAGCCGGTTACTAATTTGCCGCGGAGTCCGTGATTGATAATTGGACAATTGGTCCTAACCAAGACCGCGCATGCTGAATGTGCATGTATCCCACATTTAGAGGTCTACAGTAGTAGCAGATGCAGTATCAGGTATAGTTTCACTCATGCGCGCTCTGCGAATATGCAAAGGTGTGTTCTCATAGAAGTTTATATATATATATATAGAGAGAGAGAGAGTACATGAACCATATATTTATATAGTAATCAACATGGCACATGAATCTGTATGCAGGGATGCCGTCAACTACAGGCATGCATGAGTGACCGATATCACGTTCCGTTGCATTTATGTATGAATGTATGCCATTTAGGGACGACGAATGCAACGATGATATCTCGACTTCAAACAGAAAACATCAACCGGTGAGCAAGATAGCGCCCAGTATGTTCACCGCAGACATTGCCAAGTCCAGGTATGCGATTTGAAATTGAACAATTGATACGGTACCTATATATTTGTGTTTCGTTGCACTAGCGAATCATCAGACGATGGACAAGACTACAACGATGTTAGGTTGGTGACAAAGTTGTTCGCGATTACTTACGGAATAAATTTTTCTTTTTGCACCAGGCGTGGCGAATTTGCGATGGATGACCAAGACAGGGTGGAGGTGGCCGATGGAATTGGCGCTGTCAGACGTAAGCGAGACACCGACAAATGTCATCTCTGTGCTAGGCTCACGTTGGGGCACCGTAAACGACATTTGCAACGGCAACACGGTTGCACCAAACAACAATGCGACAGGTTAGAGGTTGTATCAGCGTACGCTAACGTACATGTTCAAAGCGACACGTTATGTAGTGTCAGATATAGTCGCCATAACGAAGATGGGTCGTCAAGCACTTCATCGTCACGAACGTTTTGTAAAATATGTGACAAAACTATTGCAACGTCTTACGTATCCCTCCATTGGAGAAAGATGCACAAGAGCGAGTTGGAATCCGGTCACAAAGTTGGTAGCAACGAATACCAGAAAAATTACAGCAAAGTAACGTTTTGGGACGATCTGCACACGGTATGAGATTTCGATGTAATGGTAATTAGATCCGTTAACAACCTTGTTACGCGAAACAGCTTATAACAAAGTATCGCACGTTTCGAGAAGCACGGCAACTAGAAGGGAGTAATACCGACATGGTGCTGTCAAAAGTAAAGCAACTGTTTGTGGTTCACTTACGTAACGATCCGGAATGGTTATTGGAATACGTTTCAAACAAGGGGGGAAATGGCCGCGACAAAAAACGTTCACCAAATACAATTTTCAAAACACTAATGACTGTACGCGGAACCATAGAATTTGGACGCTTGCACTGCCCGGGAGTGCTCCGTAGAGTTGTGTCAGTATCCGATCAGACGCGACTACTCCAGATAGTGGACATGTCAAGTCACAGTACGAGCCAGAGCAGGCATAAAGCATATCGTCAGCATCTGGCCAATGACATGAACATCATCAATGCTAACTGGCCCGCGTTCAAGAGGTGAGATAGTGGCTTGCATGCGTTGTAAGGCTATTCAATGCGTAATTTACTTTTCAGTATGATGTCGTCACATTCGTTTCGAAACGATTTGAAATGCGATATAACTGACGCGTGTTTTTCTGTTTGCGTGGCCGCACTGGTTATCGACGTCGGTTCGTGCACCGGTACTCGTCTGTCACATTTCCGACGTATCACCGCCAACGAATTACTCAATCCGTTGCGTTCGATAACAGACTGCTCCCGGGTAATCGTTCAAGTCAACGACACCTTGAGTAAAACTGTACAAGGGATGGTCGTATTCGAACATTCCCAATACAGACGGTTCAAATCGGTGAGCATAATTTGATTTTGCATACTGGTATATATAATATACCCAAACATTGTCCCATATTGACAATACGCGTATATATATTGTGTCATTTCATTAACTATTTTCAGTTATGCGAGCACAACAACCGTCAGTTGCGGCCTGGCTCTCCGCTCTGCATCGGGACAACCCATTATCCAGCTATCCAAATGCGTACAGTCGTACATGGTGCGACTAGGACTGGAAGGGCTCTCGTACCAGCATCTCAGAAAGATGCTAGCGACGATGTCTGGTGGCCGGTCACGGCGCGATAAAGATGACGTCGCCGCTTCTTCGTCCCATTCCGTGGCGGTCGCTAATCTACATTATGACGGTTTACATCGGACAGCAAGCGCAGCAGCTGGTGCTGCCACTGGCCGACACATGATTGACGCCGCATTGGCAACAAAACACAACACCATATATGCGGACGCAGCACTAGAAGACCTAAATGCCCGTGGACGTAACGCGACAGGTACGCTATACTACGGTAAGAAACGTGACGTATGAGGTTGTACCTATTCATTAGCGTAATTCAACTTGTGGACGTTCTTCATTGTGATGGTATGCGTGTATGAATACTATGTAATACGTTATCACTGTATCAGGCATTCCCCCGTTGTATACGTTCTAGTGACAACCGGATAGTGCCGAGTTAAATTGCGAGTTAATCCTGATCCTTGTACCATGCACAGTCGCGCACGAACCCGCCAATTTCCAGAGGTCGCCCCGGATCGAGCATATCGAACCCAGCAGCGAACTGTTTCAGCGTCGGGCACACATCCGTCGACCAATGAAGACTTGCCCGACACCGACAAGACAAGTCCATCAAATGGAGTCGCGCCGGAATCGGTGGTTGTTGATAGCACGTCTTCACCGACCGGATCATCATCGGCGGACGCTTTGCTCCCCCATGGTAAGCATGCATCGCACCTAGTCCTATAAAATGTACTCTAATACATGTTATTTGCAGAAAACGACAAACCGCATCAATCAAGTGATGCCGCGTCGGATTCAGTGATGGAAGGGAGAGCGTGTCCGAGCGGAGAATCCTTGACGGATGCTTTGCTGCCCCGTGGTAAGCATACGTCGCGCATTATACAAAATACTGTATTCCACTATACGTTATTTGCAGACGACAACGACAAGTCGCAGCAATCAAATGCCACCGCGCCGGATTCAGTGGTAGCAGATAGATCGTATTCACCGAGCGGAGAATCATCGACAGATAATTTGCTCCCACGTGGTAAGCATCTGTCGCGCCTTATCCTATACATTGTATTACACCATATGTTCTTGGCAGCAGGGCATGGTATGGTATGGAATGACAATTTTCCATACTCCATACTTGCCTTACTCTCTCCATACCATACTTGCAATTTTCCATACCATACCAACATTGTTCCATACCATACTTGATACATATTCCATACTTTCAAATACTTCAATATCATAAGTATAGTACCTTTTCTAGCCCCTATATTATTGATATTTCGGATTTCATTTTTGCTTAAACTAGCCATGATGCGAATCTAATTCCTGGTGATAGTTATACAGAATCTGTTTTGGTGAGGTTTAGTTCACGGTGGTGAGGTGCCGTGTACGTCTACTCTGCAGCTTCAGCGAGCAAAATGAGATAGTCAGCAGATTGTTATCTAGGACAGTCCATAAAAGGGACGGGTAACATACGGCCCGCGGGCCAGATGCGGGCCGCGACGAGATTTTGTCCGGCTCGCGGACAGTTTCCCGTCTTACATGATAATGTGGCCCGGGGCCGCAGTCTGCCGAAATTCCCCACTACTTGCCTAAACGTCAAATTTTAGTGACTGTATGTTATTATACAGGTGTGCGCACTGCGCAGCGTGCGAAAGTGGAGCTTACGCGTAAGTTCGTGGAAGCGAGAAGGCTTGCATCATCGGCATTTACAATGTACTCAACCATAATGAATCTTGATAAATTTTGGGTACCGGGCAAACGCTTTGAAATCTTAATTCAGGATTGCACCGTGATTTAGTTGATCAGAGAGAAGCAGACATGGCTGCGCCTGTATGACAATGCCGTTCTCAAATCCACATTGTATTGCCGTTAGCGGTGAGAAATGGCTCTGAAGTAACATATTGCTGTCGATAAAAAGCATTCAATAAAAAACGATTTATTCCTTGTATATACGCGTGAATAATGTGTCCATTCAGCAATCCGGCCCGCCAAGTACTTAGTTTTCCTATATCCGGCCCGCTGACTGATATCCGGCCCGCTGACTGAAGAAGTTGCCCGCCCCTGCTCCATAAGAATATCGCATTCCCGGTACATTGGCATGAGGCGCATGCCAGTTTGAAGTAAATACTCGCAAATTAATTTATAAGATAGGCGCACCCATAAAATATCCCAGCTACAGGCGATCAATACTGCAGCGATCTGCGTGATTATTATTAGTACAGTATTTGGTTGAGGTTAGCGTGGCGAGAATTTCGAACTATATCTACCCCACTTCCTGATCCATAATCCTAATGTGAGATCGTTTGAAATGTGACCAATAAGATATCTCGCTATATAAATAGTATAAATGTGCGGACAATATTCCAGAAGAAATGTAATTATCAATCACATTGAGCATTTAGTACGTTGCATCATGATTGCTTGTGAGCTGTCTTCACTCAAGGAATGAGGTACCGTAGTTGGAGTAGCCCACATTACCACTCATTGCGTCACACGATAGACTTTGCTCGGAGACGTCGTGTCTAGACTCGAAAGAATATCGGATCAACTTTGCTGTTGTCAGTATTACATCACAAAATCATGTCATTCCGAGTGCTCCTAAAACCGTTGCACAAGCGTGTATTTGTTCCTACACAGCATTCAATTGTTCACGTTCACACATAACAAAAGCGATCGTATTCCGCGATCAGCGATCAACGTACGCTTCATGAAGCTTGCACAGATCACGATAAATAGTATAAAACATTCAAGTATGGAAGTATGGAAATGTCGTTCCATACCATAGATTAAAATCTTCCATTCCATACCATACTTGCATTGTTCCATATTCCATACCAAAATATCGATCCATACCATACCATACTTCCATACCATAACATACCATACCATGCCCTGCTTGGCAGACGACAACGAAAAGTCGCAGCAATCAAATGCCACCGCGCCAGATTCAATGGTCGCAGAGAGAGCGTATTCACCGAGCGGAGAATCATCGCCGGATGCTTTGCTCCCCCTTGGTACGCATGTTTCGCACCGTATTCAATAAATTATACTCTAACACATGTTATTTCCAGACGACATGGCGCTTGCTGCTGCGCGTCTCGCATTCAAGCGTCAACGGGTCACCGTAAAAAGCCCGATATCACTCACAAAGGTTCAGTTTATGCGACTGTGCCAGCATCCTGACCTGTCGTTGTATCTGCGGGGTAGTGGTCCTCTGCGCAATGAAGCTGTGCGTCGGGTAGCAAAGGAGTGTGGACTCATGCCGGCGCCTATGCGTAGCAAGCTGCGAATGTTGCGAGACTGTCATAGATAGTGTGACGGTCTATAGTACTGAATTACCCACTTCTTGTTGAGGTTCCCACCGTAATATTCATAGCACTGGTGTCGCATTTTTCGTTATGATGGTGTGTGTATGTGGTATAGGAATTTAATGTCAATTAGATTAATGCCCGATAATACAAAAGTGTCACAATGATTGACTTGTTCGTTTATTGCTGTACTGTATATGACATTCGCGCGATATCGGGACGCTACTCAGAATAGTGACCATGGTCAGGCCAATGCCGGTTCCGACGTGACGGATATCGTTCTCAGTGGTACGTCGTATTGGAACGTATAGATGTAGTCAATAGCAGGCAGCAGTTTTACTGCCATTTGTAAATGTAATTACTGCTTCCAGAAAGTCAATTAAATTACGGTGTTATAGCAGTAAGATTTATTACTGGTTTGCTAGTAAATTTACTGACTAAATGTAAAACTAAATACTGATTCCAGTAAGATTTATTACTGGTTTGCTAGTAAATTAACTGACTAAATGTAAAACTAAATACTGATTCCAGTAGGATTTATTACTGGTTTGTTAGTAAATTTACTCCCTATTGTAAAACTGAAAACTGCTTCCAGACAGTCAATGAAATTACGGCCCACACACTAATCATCAATTAATGATGCAGCGTCGAAGCATTTATTGATGTATTCATGGAACTTTTTTCAGCAACTTTGCAAACTTAATCACTTTAGGGTAAACGTCAGTTTTTCTTCTTTTAGATGTCTTTGAGCCCTGCTCTGCGATCCCAGCAAGGTACCTATAAATGAAATAGGCTAGATATTACTAACAGGGACAAAGAATCAAAACGATTGCCAGCTGATAGTAATGATGTATTCTAGTACGATTCATGTCAGGGGTGGCCAACCTTTTCAGCCGAAGGGCCGCGTAAGATTTTCAAACCATTGCGCGGGCCACTTCAATATTGATAATCTATTAGTAGTCGTCCAATTTAGAGCGAACCGGATTAGGTAACGGCGAAAACGAGACTTATATTACAGCGCATCAAAATCGATAACAATAATGTTATTAAAATCCGGAATTCGTAGCCGCGCCAAGCGCAAAAATTATTCAAAGTTAATGAATGACTTCGGTCAATAATAATGGCACGTGAAATATTGTGGGTCGCCTCTGTATAGCGCTAGGCTCATTTGGCTTGGCAAGGACTGGGTTATATTCATATTTTAGTCATCAACATCCTGCATTTCGCAACCAGGCTGATCAATTTTTTGTTTGGCGTCGCAAGTTCACAATAAATCACCTGCGTATTTAATTTTTTGAAATTATAACTAACTTCAAGAATTACTTAGCGGGCCCCTCTAAACCTTCCCGCGGGCCACGGTTTGGTCATCCCTGATTTACGTAGACCAGGGTTGGCCAATTTAGAAAATTACACCGTGGGTCACTCTCACGGGCCCGCGATTTGGCCACTGTGAAGCACTTCTACACAAGTACTCAAGTGGTTATGGGGTGCATCAATTATGTAATTGATTACTTTAACTCGAGTAGCATCAGAGACTGCTTGGGACAAGAATTAAAGATAGAAGTTGTTGTCTTATAAAGCATATAAAGGTAGGCATAGTCGAGATCAGAACGTATTTCGGGGAGTCCAGGTGCATAATTAGTATCAATTAAATTTAGTATAATCTGTTTCAATTGTGGTCTCACTCTCACTCATATCTCACCTTTGCATGAACTCCAATGTAGATGTTGCTTTTTCTGGGTACTCCATATTGAAGACATAGAAGCAGACGAAGAAATAAGCTACTGCAGAGTAGAAGGATTCCGTCGAATAAATGATAGATTTTCGGCGGTTATCAGAAACTTGTCTGTACAGTGGACGGTCGAGCCTAAAAATGCACGGGTATTGTAGTCAGATTAGCACCCTAATAAATCACACCAATTTAGAGGTGGTTATGGTAAACCAGTGTTGGGATGACTCAGTCAAGACTTGACTCGAGTCATCTTTTTGTATAACTTGATTTGACTCGAGTCAAATTGCTAAAACGACTTGACTTGACGTATCAGAAATGTGGATTGACTCGTGACTCGGAGCAAAATTCAGGAGTCAATTCCAAGTGATAAAGTTATCGGTGTCGATGAAAATAAATGAATCTTGCATATGTTCGGATTGTTCGCGCAACGCTGGTGTAACCAGTGACAGCTACCAATCATTCCATTATGGTGTGTTTTACTGAGCCGCCATTGTTCTCTCGCAAATAAATTGACCACAAACGAAGTGTTCGAAGCTTACAGTTTACATTGTGGTAAACAAGTAGTAAATTAATTTATTAGCAAAATATCTGTTTTTGTTCTCTGTTCTTACCTTTAACCATTAACCAAACCTATTGTTTTATTGAAAATGAATTCGACTATAGTTTATATACTCCTCAACTATTGGCGCCTACTTTAATTGTGTCATATTAGTTAGTATTAATTGGTAATGTGACTTGACTCGCACCTTGACTGGAATCGACTCGAATCACTTCCAAATTGTGATTTTTATTAGATGCATTCCCGCTAACTTTCCACGCTAATTCCTAAAATTATATAACGCATGCTGACATGAATTGGTGTAATCATAAGCATAAAATGTCACTTCCAAAACTATTGCATTGCAATCTAAACAATAACTTACCGATTGCGATCAAGAATGGAAGATTTGGAGCCGCCTCCACAAAGTCTTCTTGAACACTTTCCTGAAAACAGATATGGATTATTACAACACACCTTCATTGACATCATTTGGACTTGTTTGATTGTTGGAGTCATCTGTCAAACAATGGTGAATGGCAACAAATGACTACAATGATTCGACTACTCGAATCTGAATCAATCATTATTGTAATTATTTGAGTTGACTAGTAGACATTTTTTCGTGTACTGAAAGTATACGCGTCTCTCCACTGAAAGGTAATTTATCAACGAGAATTATAGACTAACAACTATGAATAAAAGAAGGCTTTTTGCTTACCATTCGCCTGAATATTTGTGAGATTGGCTCATGAAAGTATGAACATAGTAACTCGAGCATGCCAATAGAAGCCGTATATGATTGCGATTGAAGCATTTCGCATATTGTCGAAATTCTTTCCATTGTGGTGACAACCCTCAGTGACTTCACCTTTTCAACGCCCTGAAGAGAGAACGGGTTCCTTTTATAAAAGATAACAGTGAAGATAGTTGTCTGCAAACATTCTCAACTCAATATTGAAATAAAACGAATTTTGAACTTTTATCTGCGACAGACAATATAATCACGACCGAGTAATGTAGTGACATAGCATTATCTATATCAAAATATAAGGATAGCTATTTATACTTACTTTTGAATGAGGCACCATAGCTACTGTCCATCATGCGAATGTTGTGTTCCTTTCCATCAACCCTACCAGTAAGCTTGGAATAATGTGCCAACATATACTGATCTTCCTTATTATATGAAAGAAACCCTTCTGTCACACCCGCAACTGTTTTCCGAAAACAACCGCTGTTTCCAGTCTGGCAATTCTTAACCTCAATCAGTGTTGCCACTCTACGTTTCCGGAAAAACACAAGATTGTGTCGTAAAAAAACACTAGATCGGCGAAAAAAACACTAGATTACTAAATTGCAGGAAAAATTTGCCGTTTTCAAGTAACCATGATGATCAAGGTACAAATCCATAGATAAGAAGTGTTCCACACATGAATTCGATACATATGTATGATATACTGCATGATCATTCAACGAAAATTAATGAAACGAATTGATATACTGCAAGATTAATCAACGTAAATTAATGAAACGAATTCAACACAAGAAAAAATCAAATATTGTCGCTTTCGAATTGTACGGCATCATAAATATTATTTATCTTTCGATGGTACACCATCGATCAAAGAAAGTATATTTTGTGTGGCATATCGTTCTCACTACCGTACATCTTCAACCAAACAATGGGGGGGTGTCCATGTGCAGCATACTTCATTTCCATGCATGCACAGGAATGTGACAATGCCAAGAGATTCGTCATGAGCTTCCCCAGTAAAGGGAATTTTGATTCACCGAATCCATTGTGCACATATTTCAATCCAGCCAAAATTATGTTGGATGGCATTGACTGATAACCTGCAGCTCATTTTGCGAATTTGCCAAAGCAGACCATTCTTCTGACAAATCATTAAATTCAACAAATAATATCACAGAGGGAAATTGCACAGCTAGAGGAACGATTGATTCTATTTCTCTTTGTGTTGACAAGGCTGTTAACGGATTCAATACACTCAAGCCGGCAGATGAAAATCTTTCCCGAATCTGCAGAGTGAGTTCAACAAGAAACGACAAAGGATTTCACCGAAATCGCTTTTCATTTTTCCGGTACATTCGCATATAAATACGGATTCACAGCGCACCCTATTACGTAATGATTGCTTCTTACTGCACCACCACAAGGAATTGTTGAAAACAAACACAGCCAGAGACACCAAATCGCCCTATTAGCGATAAATTTAGCGTATGATTTAGTTAGTATGTTCTTAGAATATTCCTTCTTCGCACGATTGCAGAAAAACACTAGATTAGCAAAATTGTGCGACAAAAAACACTAGAACACTAGGACGACCGAAAAAACACTAGATCTAGTGTTAAAACACTAGGAGTGGCACCACTGACCTCAATCTTCCTCGCTAATCCCCTGGGATATCGAACAAAAGAACTATCTCTGGCTTCCCGCCTGATGAAAGTCACTCAACCATGACAGTTGCGAGTTGAGTGACTTTGCGCCTGATTAGCTCCTGTTGTTATTAAATATAAAGATGATTATAAGCCTGAAAGTCGATGTACCACCATACAATCTATTCTTAAGCCTACTTGGTATTAGAACGGCTGGCCTACTGAAATTATGTCAACTTGAAACTATTGATTGTTGCGATATTGAATTCCTATATCTATAAATGCCTATTTTCAAAATGCTGATTGTCAGCAATCTCTGACACGCCGTGCTAAAATCGTACTAGCAAAATCGTAATACTCTACGCGTTTATGTAACCCTATTGTATATGGAATTACAATTTTATCAAAATCTTTCTTTCTTGGCCACAAGAAATGCCCACCCATACGTGTGACAAATGAAATAATTTACGGATTGATTCGGTGAATCGAATTACGATCTCATGTCCGTACTTGAATACGGCGTCAATAACAGTACATTTCGTTACGAACACGCATGTAAACTCGTTTACTGCTCAAAAGGTGTAAATTTACGAATTGATTCGGTGAATCTAATTACGATCTCGTGTCCGTAATTGAATACGGCGTAAATAACAGTAAATTTCGTTACGACCACGTATGTAAACTCGTTTACTGCTCAAAAAGGTGTAAATTTACGAATTTTTCTAACAGTGTACTCTCGGAAGCGGACGAGGACGAAGAGTATGTGATCGAGGAAGTCGTCGCCTTGCCAACGTGAAACTGATATTCCATAAGTATCCAAACCAGACGCCACCATGAAAAGTATATTTGTTGCTGAGTAATTTTTCATTTCGTTACTATTATTTTACGAGTAAAACCTGTGAAATAAAACGCTACGACTGTTCGATATAGTACACAGGGATGACAAACACAATGACGAAGCTACGATGCGAGCATACGTTTTACGAATGTTTTTTCTTAACATAGTTAGCAGAATTGCACAAGAAGCATTGACTATCAATAGCTATTAACACAAAACGGCCATCGTATAAACATACGTATTGATGTTAATCGGAGTAATTAGACGAAAATGCTATATTATATGTGGCATATAATTCATGACCGATATTTTACCATATTCGATAGGTGTCCATAATCTTTACTATGAACATACAAGTATTATGCACTTGATTACTGTAATTCGATGGCATGCGATATAAGTTAGAAACTGTACGAAGACAATAGTTAGTTATCAATACGGGCAAGGTATACACGATTACGTATGTATATGGCCCCTTAGCATATAGTAAACTACAATGCAATAACTAAGTACACGGAATATCACCTCATGATGATATATATGTACTATCGTCCGTATAATGATAACACAGAAGCTGTTTAGAAGTATGAGGTAAGTGTACCGTTGCTTGATGCGTTATACGTTATGCACTTTGAGTAATTATATAGAAACGAGCCTTCACCCACGCTATGGTAGGCCAATCCAACAACGTAACATTCGACGATGGTAAGGTTGTTAGACGAGCGCGGCGTACCTTGAATAATAGCAGGGTGTTGAATGAATAACGAAATATTCTATCGGTTACTCGTAACGTCAGCAGCAACTACTGCGACATTCAGATAGTCGTCCAGAAGTACCGTAGAATAACGAATATACAAGGTCGGTAATCTTAGCGTTGGCGGCCACACCTCAAAATTCAATATAACCGGTATTACCCGAAAGCTATTGTTATACTGATTCCGAATATATAATTTTTATCTGGTTCCGGGCACTGGAACCCCCCCAAGACCGTCCTCAAAGATGAAAATTACCATTGTTTTAGACAATCGAAAATCTTCCAAACAATGCGCGATTGACTGCGTGAGCCCATTGTGTCGCCACAAATCGTCCACTCGGACTTACGAAGTGTTCCCAGTGATACTTGGCATAATCCACACCGCTGCGCAAGCTGTTGATCGCGTTGGCATTTAAATTTACGGGTTTTCCTTACAGTGCATTCATCTACGGCCGGAGTAGAACAGTGGAAGAGTATTTCGCCGGCAATCCCACAGTCGTCGCAGTCGTCACAGCAACTCAATTCAAGTTAAAATACAAGCCGATTTTACTGAAGTTACGTCGCTTTACAGTGCATTCATCTACGGCCGGAGTAGAACAGTGGAAGAGTATTTCGCCGGCAATCCCACAGTCGTCAAGCATGTCCAGTGTCTCAATTCAAGTTAAAATACAAGCCGATTTTACTGAAGTTATTTCGCCTATACTCAGTTCCGGGAAAGGGGTGTTTTAAAATCGGTAGATACCAGAGATGAGTTTAACTGATCATTTGCGGTAGATTACCGGACCACGACTGACCTATCGATCTCGCTTCTCATGACATTCCGCCCTAATTCTTGTCGCTTTCTTTTTCTATACTATCATCTTTACTTTCATTCAGTGTGCACGCCTCCTCTTTACATCGCCTAGGCCAAGGTGGGTGTCAGATTCCATAGACTACTCCTTGTCGCTACGACATCTTCCTGTCTTTTCATTGTATCGCATTTTTTGTGGTGTATTGAACTGATAAAATTGCTAATAAACCAATGATGATGATGATGATGATAGCATTTAAGACATGCTGAATTGAACCTGGTGCGTTTGTGACTTAATAATGATGCTGGGAATACTAGAGATGTGCTTAACCGATATCTTGCGGTAGCAGTTTAACGTAAAGAAGAATTAATCATTGACATACACAGTTACTACTATTGCCAGCGGTTTTTCTGGGGTGAAAATCCAAGTAGCTACGACTAGCGATCATGACTAACTGCCCGTTTTCGCATCGCAACTGTTTTATACTCAAGGTGTTCAGATGTAAGGCGTGTGTTTAAACTACTTTCATTTCTAAACTATACTCGAAATGAATGGTTTATTTGAATTATTCCACGCCAATTATTCACGATTTTCATTCGCACTTGATCCGGATTTTCATTCGCACTATTCGCACCACCTTCCTCATTCGCACAAGTGCGAACCGTCACGCAGGTTAAAAAGCACTGTCTTAAACTGTTCAATGTATCTGAAATGGCTGTAGCTGACATCCTGCCACAATACAATGTAAAAATATATGAAAATACGGTACTATTGTTATTGTTATGTACACCGAAACAGATCAGGCAAAATAAAATAGATGTCATTCTGGAAGTGTTTGAAGGAAGCCTGTCAGCTATTGCCTCCATAGGCTACTACTCAATTTGCGTATACTTAACCATCGCTGTTGGAGATCTCATCGTCGAATTTGCATGTTGAGATCAAGCTTACAATTAATGCACAGTATTGTTGGAACAATTGTCCGGTTTGTTGCTTGCATTCCTCCAAAATATACTGTAAAGGGAAGTTTCCACCGTTCTCTCGGACACATGAAGTTGTAATCTTTGCAGATTCCGCGTAGAGTAGCGATCCAATCGGCATACGACTGTTCGGAATCGCGATCATATGAATAGTCATGTACATGAAATACAATTTGATCTGGTATGATTGCGTGACATATGAAACAATTACTGTGTAGAATACCAAAAATGTTATCGCGTATTAAGCAACAGATTAGTAACGTTATACGGTTTCTTGTAGCGTAGTACCTTACAGGTGGCATGAAGGTTAGTGGTCAACATATCATGAATTACATAGTGCAATCAACGACTGCGTGGATTAGGATGACTTCTGATACGATATCGATCGCGCAGTCGTGATTGCCCGCGGTACATGTGTCTATGAATGGCCCATTAAATTCGTTTGGATGGTCTTTTATTTGATAATCTCTGGCGACAATATGGCAAATGCGTCAGCGAACAGGATCGGGACATTCGACCCTGCAGTAAGCAGCTTAACGAAAACTTTCATGACAAGCAAGCGAAGTAGGGCAAACTTCTGGGCGTTCCGATGTGGCGTGCCAGGTATGGCCCTATTGCTGCGGGACAAAAATATGAATACGGTATTCGCATTCTCCGGTGGCAAAAAGACAAGAAGGCGGGCAACCGCCGCGTGTGATGGGTTCTTGATGGTGAGTATACACTGTTCACATGTTCATTGAACAGAACTGTAGATGTCTGTACTGTGATGACTGTTACATTTGATTGCACGTGAATGTAACTAATATACGATGTTAAACAGACGAAAAGTATATCCCTGGCAGCTCAGTTAACCAGCAATGACGTCCAGCTAATCCTGCGTACTGCGACTGCACTGAGGGTTAAGGAGATGACGTCACTGATAGTGGACGAGCCGATCACTTATATTAATGCAATGTGAGTATGACACTCTTCATAAACAACTAGATAAGTCGTCATGTATATGTGTGACATGGGCATGGACCTAGTATTATATGATTGCAACTTTTGCACAGGTACGCCGATACGTCATACCAGATGCCTATGAAATTGGCCAGGATGTGTTATCCGGTTAACCGGTTAACGGAGGCTACTCGCATCATCGCGCTTGGCACATTGCAGAACAACGCCGCGGTCATGCGACAAGTTGGGGCTACGGGATTGCCGGCCGTGTCATGGATATTTCATTACGCGAGGAAATACCGCATTTCGTTCCGCGACACGGTCGATCTGATGCGCCGCGCTCACGCTATCATTAATGCAAATGGTCGTGGCCAATGACATCTAGAAATGTGATGTTGAACAATATCTTTATAAAAGTTGTATCTTCGTACTTTTGTGTGTCTTCGTAATTTTGCGTAGGTCAACGTTGAATATCAACAAAGGATTTATACTAGCGTTACGATTGGCAGCTCTATTGCATTAAACCGAAGTGCCGTTGACAGCTATACTGTTCCCACATATCGTATGTCAGAATAGGTAAAATTGATAAATCAAAATTTGTTATCTATTGTGTCAATTCTTGATAATGTCCGTTCTCGGTGGTGTTCAAAGTTGGTTCAGGTCGCAACGACTCAAGTCACGATTTTATGATGACTCTCCTTGACTCCAATTCATATATACTCAAAATAAGTAAAATACTCGGTTCGAATCTATAGATATAGAAGCTGTGTATTGACTCGACTTGGAATAACTCGAGTGAAGCTGTGTATGGACTCGACTTGGAATAGGGTCATCGCGCATGACTCGGAACAAGTCATAGGAAGCGATACCCAAAGGCCGAAACCGACATTTATTTATAATTTTGAAGTATATTAGAGTAACCACAATATTGGGATATCGTATATTGGCGCTGGTATAGTTGAAAATGCGACGGGACTGATAAAATTGAGGAAGAATATAATATAACAAATGTCAACGACTCGTTAGCACCAAGGTGATAACCAAGCATCAACTGGAATAGGATCAGTAAACACGATGACTTGTGGTATGGGACGCTAATCATATTATAATGACTAGGACTTGCCTCGATATTAAATTAAAATACACTGGAATTGAGTCGAGTTAATAATACGAAAGTTATATTGAAATGCGACTCAAAGCCTATTGACTTGGCCAGACCCTGGTGGTATCTCTTATCGATATTGTGCATTATCGGTAATGTACAGTCTTGATGGCGTCGGTTATCGGTAATGTCCATTCTCATTATTGTACATTTTAAATAATTGCTTTATCGGTAATGCTTTGCTCGATATAGACCTGTGACCATCCGTATCGATGACGGGCGTAGTGTCGTTGCGCTACCTCCATGACCACTTCTCATAACTATAATCAGTTATGATACGTCAATTGACATTGTTGAGGCATGCGCGTTCTACTATTATTCAATGCATACCAGTCAGCATGGACTGTAATGTCCATTCTCTATAATTGCATACTCGGTAATGGTTTTCTCGGTATTGACCGGTGACCATCCTTTTTGATGGGAAGCGACGTGTCACTACATGCCATTGGCTTCAATTGTTACCAGATAAACGAACCCGATCCTTATGTAACCGTCATATGCATGAATACCATACCATCAAATATATTCATATTCCTGTATGTCGTGCGATAGAGCATCCTTGAAAATGGCTGAACTTGACTCGAGTGTAGAGTCCCTTAAAGGACTGGAGATAGACTCTTATATATGGATATTCTAGTATTGAGTCTTTATGTATTGTAGAAGAGCATAGTAAAGTCCATCCAAGAGACCCGAGTCATTTCATATGACAAATATGACAACGGTCATCCAAAAGTAGCGTAAATGGACTAATTGTATATAGAGCACAGATGGTATTGGTGGGTGTATTGCACTAGAGTAGTCATTAAATCAAGTTGCAGGCGTGTAATCCACTACTAACATGCGTATGTAATAGTTTAAACTTATCGCAAGGTTATCGCAACGACTACCACAATTAACGACTACTAAGCGTAATATGATACGGCGATGTCTTACCGTAAAGGGTGATGGACACTAGTTTACATTGAAGGCGAAGGCTCTGTTTGTTTATTATAATTTGGAGCGCCTCATTACGCCTCAATACGCTTTATTACGCTTCGCCTCACTGCGCTCGAAAATCGATCTCCGAGCGTTTTTTTCGTGGCGTAGGGAAGCGCACAGCGGCGGCAAATCGGACTCGCGCTCGTAATCGAATCAGTATATCGCGATGCCGGTATTGATGAGTAGAGACCGAAAGTAAAAGCGACTCCTTGGCGTTGACTTTGCTACTTTTGACTGAAAATAAAGAAAAGAAAAGATTGAGGGTTCACCCAATATTGAAGAAAAGAGAAACTTTAGGTAAGTAGACCACCAATGCTTTATATTACTCTTGTGAAATGAAGTATTTCCCAGTACTACTACTACTACTACTACTACTATTACCCAGTACTACTCAGAATCGCTTCGTGTGCCGGAAAAAATAGTCTGACAGGCCAGATGCGACTCGCGGGTCGTATGTTTGACGACCATGCTAGTCTAGAACCATACGTGCAAAAAGCAATATCATTTTGGGCTGATTTCAATTTTTGGAGTTTCACCGGCCCGACAAATACCTTATAAAATTTTATCGGTCCACGAGGTGAAAATTTGAGAACCACTGCTCAACACTTATTATGTGAAGTACCATAAATGCTTTTTTTCAACTCATAAATACTATTCAATGGCATAGCCAATTCTCAATTATCTCACTATCCTTTCCACTTGGCTATTTCAGTGAAGTGGACCAATTTCCTGCTAATCCGTTCCCTATCTTTTTTTTTGTTTATTGGCGATGTCTCCATCCAAACACCACCATAGGACCTTGTCAAGATCAAAACAAATAGAAAAGACATCCCTACCTCTACAGCAGTGGTTCCCAACCTTTTCGGTGTCAGGGCCAAATTTAGAATTTCAGAGTACGGTCGGGGCCGCACCAATACCAGGGCAATGAAACATACCCAAAATAGTCATCAATATCAATAAAATAAACTTGGGTCTTGGGCTCCCATAGGATGATAAACCTACCCCTGTTACCTTGTTCGCTGTTGCCACAAAACTAATGGTACTGTTAAGTGGGCCAGAGCGAAGCGCGAAAATTTTAGATAATTCATGATAAAATCGGTCAATATGATCGGGAATTGCATATATATTGCTATCAATTTCTTGTCCTCGCTTCTCGCGTAATCAGATTAACCGGTATAGCCGAGTGAGGTGTCTTGGAAACTGTAGGGCCCGTTAGTATGATTCCGTAACATGTTATTTCGTGACGTAGGCTTCTGAACTGAAAGACGCACACGATTTCAAATTGTTATTTCTTCACTGGAATATAATTTTTCCCTGTCTTGTGAGGTTCAGATTACCAAGGCAGTATTTTGTATATATAACGAAGTCTTCGGTGATCATAAGGGCAGTCCTGTTGGTCCAAGGTTTTTTTGCTGCTGATCGTTCTGACCCACTTCCTGGATTCGCATGTTACATGGCCTAAAACTTAATATGTCTTGGTGCGTCGTGGCGCGGTAATGGCCCACGCCGATATGCCCAATGCCTATTTCTATAAATTTTACGCATTTTTTCTTGGGGATGAGTACCCAAAAATCTCGATATTTGGCAGCATGAAATCACGCCTAGAGTGAAAAATTTTTGAAAAAGCCCCGTTCGGGGTTTGGCATGCGGCAGTTATGGTCCTGTCTTTACCTAGTGACGATAGCAGTCTACTCACTTTCCTGCAATCCTAATTAAAAACTCCAGACTCCAAGCCAAGCAAGTGTATTTTATAAATATAAATTATTTTTTTTCATAACTCGATTTCCTAATATTTTCTGGGGGCCGCAAGAAGGCTAACTGGGGGCCGCGGTTGGGAATCATTGCTCTACAGGCATACCTGGAAATCTAATGTTGCCTCTCAGCTGCGCACGTGCGCAAATGCGCAGTGCTGACATGGTCTCTGCGCAAACAAAATCTAAGTTGCGCACGAAAAATCCGAAGTGATGACCTTTTTTTTAGTCGTTACGCACTGCCGTCCAAGTGTCTGCGCAGTAAGTTGGTGAGTGTGCGCAGACTCGTCAAAAATTAGAGGTAACATTGCCTGGAACATGATTTTTAGTCATGACCGTGTCATGCAATTGGTCACCATAAATACTATTATTTGTAAAATGAACGAAATTCCAATTTGACTGACCTCGGGTTCTACTGGTTGGAATTGAGTCAAATTTGGTAACGTGACGATTTGACGACTATGCCGATGAAATTTGAAAAAAAAATTGTACGCCCCTATTGTTTACATTGAAAAACAGATCATTCATTAGAAACCATTTGATGTATTATTATATTTTCATGCGAATATCATCGACTTGTTCAAGAGCTTCGGCACAATCATCCTGACCGACTCAAAACGTACTTTCATATGACACCTGAAACCTTCGAAAAATTAGTATCACTTCTTCGACCTAAAATCACCAAAATCACAACAAATCTGCGAAAACCCATTGGTACAGCTGAAAGACTTTGCGTGACGTTAAGGTGAGATCAGTATCCTCTTCTCTCTGGCATCCCTCATTTCAATATTATATTTCATTTACAGATATTTAGTGACAGGGGATTCCTATCAGACCTGTTGGCTTTTCATACCGAATCAGCAAATCTGCTGTTTCGAAAATTGTTCCAGAGATTTGTTCGGCCATTTGGGATGTTTTACAACCTTTGGCCATGTCACCTCCATCGCAAGTTGAATGGGAAAAGATCGCTGAAGAATTTAACAGAATATGGCATTTTCCAAATTGCCTCGGATCAATAGACGGGAGGCATGTCATGTTGCAAGCACCAGCCAACTCTGGCTCATTATTCTTCAACTATAAGAAATATTTTAGTATTGTGCTACTGGCAGTTGCTGATGCTTCATACAAGTTCAGAGTGGTTGACATTGGTGCGTATGGTGCTCAATGCGACAGCCAGATATTTGCTAATTCGGCTTTTGGCAAACATGTTTTGGGAAAGACATTGAGTGTACCCCCAGGGCCCAGATAAACCGCTTCATGGGGAAGTTGCTCCTCTCCCTCATGTTTTCATTGCGGATGAAGCGTTCCCTCTGAAAACCAATTTGCTAAGACCTTTTCCTGGTTGTGATCTAGATGACTCGAAAAGAGTATACAATTATCGATTGTCCCGTGCCAGAAGAGTTGTTGAAAACGCATTTGGAATTCTAACTACTCGATTTCGCGTCTTTCGACGGCCGATAGCTGTTCACCCAGAGAAAGTGGACCTTATCATTAAAGCATGCACTGTGTTGCATAATTTTTTGCGAGATGAATCTTCTTCATATGTGCAAGACACTGAGATCGATCCACTGCCCGAGGATGCTGCTTTTGAGGCAATTGATAGATTTGGTAGACGAAGTAGCCAAAATGCACAAAGTGTACGTGAATCATTTGTACAGTACTTCAACAGTGCTCATGGGTCAGTACCATGGCAGCATGCCAGAGTTAATAGGGTAATGTGATTGCCTAGACATTATAAGTCCACTTTCACAAGTATGTTCATAATCGGACTTGGACAACTAGATAATTCTAGTTGTCTAATTTGACTGAATTAGAATGAAATGCTTGTCCTGAGGGACGAGTTTCAGCTCCTTGACCGAGCTGGACGAGAGTTTCTGGCTGATAGTATTTATGACTGACTTCCGATATTCTTAACTAGCTTGCTAATCCAGAGACAGTGTCTTTCCGGTACTTTGTATTGACGAACAGTGAGCACGGATCAACTAACCCAACTTAATAACAAGACGTTAAAAAATACTTGCAAATACTGTAAATGAAAAAGACATTACGTCAATGCCCTAGCAAACGAGGAGCAACTCATGACCCCGCTAACTACACGGCCGTCGAAAGAAAGAGTGAAACGTGGTCGTGCTTCTTCTGCCGTCCGATGAGGCGAGTCGAGCATGACGATTGTGACGAAAGAATAGTATTATAGAACCACCGTGACATAGCCGGCCCTGTTGAGAATTGTGAATACGGAGACATTAATCAATGAGCAACAAATCTGTGGGAATGGTGGTGATCTAGTTATGAAATAGGGCGGCAGAAATTACCAAATGTTCACAACTAGACGTGCATTACATGACGCGAAATCAAGTACAGCTCCAGACGACAAAATTTTTCTAATGTCGCGACTATAGCGGTACGGGCAGTCACTGCCCTGTGGCAAAAGGTCAATGAAGCTGACAGTTATCAGTAAGCAACAAAATAGAAGCAACAGTGGTGCTCTAAATATGAATAAGGCGGCAGGCAACAAAACTGAGGAAAGAATTAGACTCAAATACGCATGCAATGCATCGCGCAGAATTTTCTGTATGATCAGTCTTGCAGGTAGAGAGAACGAGCTCAGGTAACCCAATGGAGTGAAGACCTGGGCGATCTGACTGTCACTGTCTCTGCGTCTGAAAGGCTTAGTGTTCGTTCGGGCTTCGAGTGTGTCTTCGTTTATATTCCCGGTAACTCCTGGTGTCTGCTCGTCGTCTGAGTGCTCTAAGTCGAGGTCCACCAGGTTGAAGGCGCGAGCAGATTCAGGGATTTGTGACATAATGCCGTCATTTCCATCAAGATGACCATCTTCGAACAGGAGACAGTGGGTTAAGTAGAATGATCGTGTTGTAGGAGAGAGTAAGCCTGACATAACGACTTGCGCATACTCCCGAAAATGATTTTCGTTCATCTTCTTGTATTTGCGGAATAATTCTGGTTCCTTGACGACCTTTGAACACTGAGTTTCGAGCGACTTCTTAACTGCTCCTCGGTCGTAAGGCAATTTTTTCTTCTCCATCCGCCATGGGAGGCCAACTTGAAATTGATTGTTCATGATGGGCGCGGGTTCATTCATAGCGGCGAGGGCCTGCTCGTCTTCGATAGAGTTCTTTGATTCGTAGGGGTCGGTACAAATGTCAGAAAAATCGGCATTACAAATAGAAGACATTGGCAATACAGGCGAGACACATTGTTTGGAGAAAGTATCGACATGTACGAAATTTGCATTAACAAAATTAACACTATCGCGCGCGGGGGCACTCTTGGAGAGTGATTTGTCAAGGCCGCCCAAGCACCAGCCGAAAACTGATAGCTTGGCACCTGGCAGTTCATTTTGCGGTGGTATTACTTCGGTGCAGGGGTAACTCGTGAGGAAATCGTTACCCACAAGGAGATCGACATCGCTTGTCTGAGCGATAGGAATGCTTATGTGGCTGAGGTGATCGCACGCTGCGATGGTATCGGCATTTGGCGCGTGAACGTTGACGTTCGGAAAATACGGGGTTGACAGCACGTCTTTGAGATTAAAGACCGTGCTCTGATAGAGGCCCTGCACCGAAAGCGACACAAATTGCGCGGCGCCCCCGGCAATGCCGGTTGTGGTTTCCATTTCATGGTCAATTTGATCACCATGAACATTCAATTTTTCTAGGAGGCGCTCGGTACAGATGCACGTGCCGCATCCAGGATCTAGAAAGGCGTTAGTAATCACTACAGCATTCGAATCGGCGGACGTGATTTTTACTGGAACGACAGATAGCCGCACAGGGTTCTTATTCATAGTTGCCGATGCCAGTATGGCATTTACATTGGCAATTTCGGTAGGCCTGTTACGGCAATTTGTGACGTGCCTTGTCACATTTTGAAATGCTCCATGAAGGAGGCTGTGATGCGGTGAGCCGCAATTATCGATATGACATCGATAACTCGACCCGCAACTATGGTGATCGTGACCGTAGCTCAAACAATTGGTGCAGAGCGATTTTTCTTCCACGTATGCGTTGCGATCGGTCGGGGTCTTCTCTCTGAAAGCGTCACATCTGTAGAGAGGGTGAGCGCCGCTGCAGAGTAGGCAAGGAGGCAGCTTTTGGTGAGAGGTACTGCGTCTTTGGACATTGTGGCCGGGAAAATGTATTGATGCGGCATGCACTTTCACTCTAGTCTTTGGCGAAGTGTACCTTGAATTCGGCAGGCTATAGACGAATTGTGCGGTTGGAGTTCTTGCGGTATCGGCTGCGCGTTGTACGAAGTCGACGAAATCTTCAAACGTTACGTTGGAGCCCTTCATTTTTTCTTCGTGTTGGCCCAGGAACCGTTGTAGGAAGTATTTAGGGTAGCGACCCATTATCTCGTGAAGAACTCCCAGCGCATTGACTTGCGCCATTGCTTTGCATTGGGCGAGGACGTGTCTGGCAGACCGTAACTGGTCGGAGGCCTCTATCAGTGATTGTCTATTATTAGGGTCGACCGGGTCCCCATTTCTTAATTGTTCAATGAACGCGTTGGTAACATAGGCATTGCGCCCATAGTTATCATGCAGGATTTTGCGTGCATGTGTATACGCCTGCTTGTCATGACGACCAGCGCGGCAGCCTGCGAGAGCTGCCTTGGCAGGGCCAGTACAGTATAAAATGAGCTTGTTCAACTTAATTCTATCAGGATGAATTTCACTAGGGTCTACGCCTTGGGGTTCGAAGGCGCTATCAAACTCGTTGATGAACCGGTGATAATCTAGAGGGTCTCCGTTGAAACAGGAGACTGAGATCGTTTGAAGGTCGAAACCACGTTTGATGGAGCCCAATATATTGTTCCACGGGTTATTATGGTTATCATTATGGCGTGTACCCGAACTATAACCCGACACTGGCATTGAGGGACCAAAATTTTCTGAAGTTTGCTGACTATACTCGACAGGAATATGGCCGCCGCTGTGTACAACAGGCGGGAAGTCATCTAGAGGACGTGGGGCGAGACTGGCATTAGTTATAATCGGGTTACCAAAATTATATGGTTGTGAGTAGCTAGAATCAATGGGGATACGGCTGGCATTGTGGGCCGCATCCGCAAAACCAGTCTGTACAGGAGGCAAAACTATCCCGTCCATGGGCATTGCCGGCCCAGTAGGGATGCGCTGATAGGCAGCTTGAGGGTATGGCGTTTGACTATAATCACGAGCCTGGCCATGAGACCGAGCTTCCAGGCCGCTGTCAGTCGCCGGGTCGCTATAATCATATAAGCGGGCCGAACTTGGTTCAAATTTTATATGACTTGCCGGTGCGGCCGACTGTCTAGTAGTCATCACAGGGCAAGTCGCCGCCGGCCCATTAACGGGCCCCAGAGCGACACTGTTAAGTGTCACAGGTGCAGGCGTGTTCAGAGTCACAAAACTTTGCCCCAGGGTAGAAGGCATGTATAAAGGATCTGTACTCACTGCGCTGTTTACTGGGGCAACGGGCTCGACATACTGCGTCACGACAGAACCACTACAGGACGATTTGGCGTTGATGATTTTCAATCTCTCAGTGGCTTCGAGTAGCTGTCGGTCGGTCGCGAGTTTCGATTCTTCACATCTAGCTTCAAGTTCGGCTTGTTTTTCCTCAGCTTCAAGTTCAAGTTTGGCTTGTTTTTCCTCAGCTTCAAGTTCAAGTTTGGCTTGTTTTTCCTCAGCTTCAAGTTCAAGTTTGGCTTGTTTTTCCTCAGCTTCAAGTTCAATTTTGGCTCGTTTGGCCTCAGCTTCGGCACGCTTCGCCTCGGCTTTTAATTTCGATTGTTCTTCTGCTGCTCTGATTCTTAGTCTTTCAATTTCACACTCGGCGCGAATGCGTTCCACTGAGGCGTGAGTTCTTACGGAACTGGCGGTCTTGCCAAATCGACGGCTCGACGTTGCATCCTTTCTGAAATGCTGTCGGATGTCTCCGAGGTCAACACTTGCTGCAGAATTTGTGCTTTCGTCTCTGAATTCCTTGTAAGCATTATTTACTCGGCGTTGGCCGTTTGCAATCCTTAAATTCAGTTCCCTTATCGGGCGGGTACTCGAATGACCCGGTTCGTGCCTTTGGAGGGTTCGCTCCAATTCATTCAAATCATCGTAGAGTTGAATGCATAGATCGTCTAGCGCACCTTTAGACTTGATGATGAGTGGGTGCGAAGACGCGCTGTTGATTGCAGTGTAGAAAGCGCGCTCTGCTGTCTCGAAAGCAGCGCTGGATTCATGCATGACTTTGTCAACATGCTTTTTGTTGAATGCTTCTCGATCGGCTGCTTGCCGTGTTGAATCCATCTTGACGTCAGTCAGCACTTTATTTTTTAACTCTGTCCTGAGGGACGAGTTTCAGCTCCTTGACCGAGCTGGACGAGAGTTTCTGGCTGATAGTATTTATGACTGACTTCCGATATTCTTAACTAGCTTGCTAATCCAGAGACAGTGTCTTTCCGGTACTTTGTATTGACGAACAGTGAGCACGGATCAACTAACCCAACTTAATAACAAGACGTTAAAAAATACTTGCAAATACTGTAAATGAAAAAGACATTACGTCAATGCCCTAGCAAACGAGGAGCAACTCATGACCCCGCTAACTACACGGCCGTCGAAAGAAAGAGTGAAACGTGGTCGTGCTTCTTCTGCCGTCCGATGAGGCGAGTCGAGCATGACGATTGTGACGAAAGAATAGTATTATAGAACCACCGTGACAATGCTGGTAATCTAATTCGTAGAAGCTGAAAATTTTCTAGTTGTCTTAAGTATGTTCATAATGAAAGTACATTGAAACTGGTTGCCACTTAGTAAGTTTTTGTGCATCTTGCTGTCAAATACTGTTGTATGCTCCTGTGTATGCTCCTGTACTTGCTATTGGTAATTGTATCTACTGTCTCTCACATTACTGTTCGACAGTGGTATCAAAATGACTTGGGTCAATTTAACACATTTTGAGAAAATTGACTTGAAGTAAAGTTTTCATCTTCTTGCAGGCATATATTGACCCTAATCAACATACCCATGGTTAAGATATTGCCGAAAATTATTGAAAATTTTCAAAAACTGTATTTTTTCAAGTTGAAAAAAAAGATACTTTGATTCCACTGCTACGTTATACGAAATTGTTGCTGTATGTATGGCATTTAGAGAGTTGCCTAGATTCCTGCAACTCTAGTAGAATGCATGCTGGTCTCCATTTTCATGTTGTATTTCCTATTTAAGTAGGCTACTGCACGACCGTACTAATTAGTTTTATCTGATTGTTATACTGTGAGCTGAACAAAAACTTTCCATGTTGTAGAATAAATGTCTCCCTATCAACTTTTGTCGGGTGATGGACCCTGGTTTACACTGAAGCTATTTTCATATTTTACAAAACTTTCGCCGGACACCAATACTTGATCAGTTGAAAGGGCCTTTTTTGCACAGTAGTTATCGAAAGACCTTGCAAGTTGACACAAAATAACAACAGGTTCGAAACGGTTCGTGTTATTTACAGGATATGTGCGCATCACAGTAAAACCATGGAAATTGAAGAAAGAAGGTTACTGCATGCTAATATACATAAAGTATATGGGCACATCACAATTGAAACATAAGTAAACAGACAAAGAAGCGAACTGCATGTTATTTACAGACATTATATGTATGCATCACAGTAAAACCATGAAAACTGGCAAGGGATGAGGCTACTACATATTCCATGTCTCCAACTAATCTTCACTTCTATTTTCTCCAACTAATCTTCACTTCTATTTTCTACAACTACTTTCATAATTTCAATTTCCACTTTCAGCCTTTTCTCTGGATTGATACTTCTCAAGAGCGGTGCAAGCACGCGTGCGAATAAGTCAACTTCGTCTTCTTTCTCATCTACAAAAATTAAACTAGATGCAATCAGGATATTTTTTCATAAATAAGATTGAACCAATCGCAGAAAGAATGGTTCGCTCACGATCTGATGACTGTGAGTCACGTTTGTTTTGCTTTCCTGGAACCAGTTTGCTTAATGGCGTGCTGCAATCACTTGGCAACGATGGCGCTGGATCTCCAGAATGCAATGGTCCTGTAGAGTGATAGGCACATAATAGGCCTATACATCTATTCTATACACATAACGAAATATAATTTGACAGGGTATTCACAAATAATATTTGTAACTGAACTGAGCTGCTGGTAACTAAAGTCTTTTCCAATGTTCCCCCTAAGCTGCGCAAATGCGCATCGCTGATACGGTTTCTGTGCACAGAAAATCAAAGTTGCGCACAAAAAATCTGAAGTGATGACCTTTTTTTGGTATTTACGTACTGTTGTTCAAGGGTATGCGCAGTGAGTTGGTGAGTGTGCGCAGACTCGTCAAAAATTAGAGGGAACATTGGTCTTGACAGACGTCTTTTATGTTATATGAAGCTTAAATGTTGTACTAACCTTGATTCTGCAAACCGCCATTCAGAACTTCAGTCAGGTTCAAAGTAACTAGTGGGTCATGTGTATCCATGGGGTCATGTGTATCGACGGCATTATGTGTATCCTCCAGGGAATCCTGTTCTTCACTACAATTATCGTCGACGTTTGAATATGTGCTGGAATAAGCATATGAATTTATTTCATGATAGGAAATAAATCAGTACCGTAACTAATAGTCATTTACCTTCGGATTTCAACAACTGCATCCATAGAAAATCAAACATTGGCATCAACTGCCACGGCCTGTAGTTTGACTTTCCCGAACCAGATCTGGTTTGTTTTTCCATATTATTTTTCTCTCGTCGTAATTTATCACGGAGATATTTCCATTTTTTTTTACATTCATCAACTATGAGAAAAAATAAGCAAAGCAATTGGTGAGTAGTTCGAAGTACTGTACTCGTTTTTTTATAATTACCTGGAAATTGTAGGTCCCGGCTCACGCGTTCCCAGCAGTTTTGCTTAGCCACTTTGTCACTATACGATTTGTGTGACTTTAAATACAGCGCTGGGAATTGCCTTACCGATTCTATCAGTACCTCCGGATCCATTGTTGCAGATTGCAAAATCACAGCCGTAATAGACATCGTGCCGCGAATGTTTGTTGTTAGGCGCGAACAATCAGCTGATCTCAGTGACGCCTGACTGAGTACAGTTTACGCTGGCAGTGTGAACCTCAGCTTCGCCTCACTTAATTTAGCTTAGTTTAGCTTAGCTTAGCTTATTCTCAGTGTACACTACCCTTAATAGCTACTAAGACGGGAGTAACGTATATAATAGCTAATGTATACAACACAAAGTTTGCCGCTTTATTTCATTCAATACGTGCTGCTAACTTGAACTAACCCTTATAATTATATAATATACCATTGCATTTCATTCTTACCGAGAAAGCGAACCCGATAACTATCTAACCGTTATATACATTGCTGTATGTCGTACGACAGGGATCCTTATTGGTGAAGGGCGACGCTCTTATGATATTATACGTTAACTAAGGTATTGAATTGCAATGTGAGGCGTCGAACGATAGGATCGCAGCGTAACGGGGCCCCACAAATATAATTACCCGCAAACTTTGCCGCTTTCTTTCATTCACTATGTGATGCTAACTTGAACCAACCCTTGTTATTAGGATGATGTTGTACAGTTCGTGATATCTTCGGGACGGTTTATATAGTATAGCTAAAACATGTACATCCAATATTTATATAACCAAATATGTTGATCTCGTGTTTGTACATTGGCGGCTAGCTCCGTATATTTAATGTACATGTTGGTATACCAAACGTACTGAGCTATATACTGTATATATTTGGATAATGCAAATTCATTGTAATAACTAGTATAGAAGTGGCGCACCAAACCTGTGCCGTGATAAGCGCCACCATCACGATATTAATAATGAAATCAAACATCGGTCTTGCCGTATGAGTGGCTAGTCATGCGAAATGACTCGAGTCCAATGAGGGTCAACAAAGATATTGACTCGATTCGAGTCAGTTCCGTCTTTGCAGAAAATAACTTGGGTCAATTTGAGTCATCAATAAATCGCGTCTCTAGTCGATTCATTACAAACCCGGTTGCGACTAAGTCCATTTTTCATACTTTACGAGCATATTATCCAACATCGATACTACTTAAAATTATTTTTTGTGAGATAAGTGCTGTGAGAGGTGCAGTGTTCTGATACGTGTTATTCGGTCCGAATGTCAATTATTATACGAAATAATTGGCGGTTTGAAATAGGAATCTATCGATCACGCCCGTCTCATTAACTTATATTGTCCGCGTTGGACATTCCCGGTCATGTCCATATTCGGCGATGTCCATTTTCGGTAATCTCCGTTCTTAGTAGTGTATTTTCTCGATGGTGTCAATTCTCGGTAATGTCCATTCTATGTATTGGCCATTCTCGGTGGTGTCCATTCTCGGTATTGTTCATTCTCGGTATTGTCCATTCTCGATCGTGTCCATAACCAGCATTGTCTATTCATGGTGGTGCCAATTTTCAATATTTGCATGATCGGTAATGGTTTGCACGGTATTGACACGTGCCCATCCTTAACGATGAATGGCGACATGTCACTACGCTATGCTCCCGCCACGTCTCATCATTGTAAGCTGTTAGTGTAAGCTGTTAGTATAAGTCAATTGACAATTTGATGCATGTATGTTCTACTAGTATGCAATGCATATCCCTACGTTGGCCATTCTCGGAAATGTCTATACTCGGTGATGTCCATTCTCATTAATCTCCGTTCTTTGTGATGTAATTTCTCGATGGTGTCAATACTTGGTAATGTCCATTCTATGTATTGTCTATTCTCGGTGGTGTCCATTATCGGAATGTCCATTCTCGGTGGCGTCCATAATCTGTATTGCCTATTCACTATGGTGGACGTTCTCGGCAAATTCCATTCTCTATTATTGCGTTCTCGGTAATTGTTTGATGAGTAGGCTATTGACCGGTTACCAACCTTTTGATGGGAGGAGACGTGTCGGTACGTGCCATTGACTTTGATTGTTACCAGAGAAACGAACCCGATACCGATGCAACCGTCATATGCAATGCATGAATATCGTAGGATCAAATATATTCATGTATGTCTTGCGATAGAACATCCTAGACTTGATTCGAGTGTAGTGTCCCTTCAAGGACTGGAGATAGACTCTAATATATGGATATTATAGTATTGAATATTTATGTATTGTAGAAGCGCATAGTAAAAAGTCCCTTCAACTATATTCATTTTTGCAAAGAGACCCGAGTCAATTCATCTGACAAATATGCCAATAGTCATCCAAAAGCGTAAATGGACTACGTGTATATAGAGTACAGATGATATTGGTGGGTTTATTTCACTATAGTAGTCATTAAATCAAGTTGCAGCCGTGTCATCCATTGCTTACATACGTTAGTTTGAATTAATCGCAGGGCTAGCGCAACGACTACCACATTTAACGAGTCCTAAGCGTAATATGAGATGGCGATTTCTTACCGTATTATCTATGAACGCTACGGTACTAGGACGGGATCAACCTAAATCAACCAAAGACGGGATCAACCTAAAAAAGCTAATGAATGCAATACAAAGTTTGCCGCTTTCTTTCATTCACTACGTGACGCTAACTTGAACCAACCTTTATCTTATAAGATACTATTGCATTTCATTCTTACCGAGAAAGCGAACCCGATAACTATCTAACTGTTATACACATTGCTGTATGTCGTACGATAGGGATCCTTATTTGTGAAGGGCGACGTGTCGCGAGGCTCTTATGATATTATACGTTAACATAGGTATTGAATTGTAATGTGAGGTGTTGCACGATAGGATCGCAGCGAAACGGCGCCCGACTAACATAATTACCCGCGATGTAATCATTGGTCGACAAATATAACACGCGCTCTAAGCACTAACTAAATTGTCGCCCTTATAGCCGTAAGGAATGCATGAGCGATTTTCGATTGCTCTAAAAGTTTACCGATTTTCTCTAAATGTCTCATTTAGATTTAGAGGAATATATCCTCAAAGGCAAAATATGCATGAGATTTGTCGACATTTATAACCCTCACCGGGCAGGATCGGGTCTCTAAGATAAGAGGTGGGCCACAGCAGATTTTCAAACCGGAAAATGAGCCACGGCCGAGAAAGGGCTGAGAATCCCTGAACTAAATGAAGGACTGAAAAAACTGGGAGTAAACAAAAGTGAAATGAGAAAAATAGGAAGATACATGCAAAACAATATATTTGGGGGATGGAGATCAAGAGCAGTAAAGCACAGAGCAGAATTACAAGAAGCAAAAGACAGAAGAAATGAAGGATGGGTGGGGGCATTCGGAAATGCAAGAAAAAGGATACACGATCTAACAGTGGAAACGCCAATAAGAGATCAGAATGGAGTACCAGGAATGAAACAATTCCAGGAAGCATTGGGGCTCATAGGAGAAACGAGTTTGGACTCGATAAGAGAACAAACATACAGATGGGCACAGAAAAAAATCGCAGAGATTAAGACTACAGCAGGAGAAGGAACAATACTGGGACCAACACTGAATGAAATATTTGTAACGGACGAAAATGGAGAGTCAGACTATAACGACATTGTGGAGTATGAACAATCAATAAGAGACATAATGGCACCAATAATATTCTCAGAAGATACAGCAGCACTGAAAGAACTGGGAGACGGGGTGACAGAAGACAGCACAACGGACGTAACTGACGAAATACAAAATGAAGAAGAATATCAATACAGAGATGAGGACTCTGACATAGAACTAGACCAAGATGAACTGGAAGACGGCAGAACAAATGAAGGAGGGGAGGGAATAACAGATGAATTAGGAGACAGAGAAAGAGAAGAATTCGAAGAATACTGCGACATGAGACTGTCAGAAATAGAAATAGAAAACAGAAAGGCAGCACAATTCGAAGAATTAACAAACAGTATCAGAAGAATATCAGGAACGAATGGAAATTAGCACAGTTGGGAAGACTGAGTGGGAGGGACGAAGATGTGCACATAGTAAGGCCATGGGAAACACCACCGAACAGACAAGTGCTGGAACAGATTGGAAAAAAATTGGGTGTTGAGATACCAAGGCAAAGAACGAGAAGAGGATGGATACCAGACAGACCAGGATACTGGCGTCGTCAAGACGGAAAAATAGAAGAAAAATAGGAGAATACCGATGGAGTGTATAAATATCGCGAACGAGCGAAGAGCTGCCAAACGACTGAGAGATGCCGCAGTAAGAGCACAAGAAGGAGCAGGAACCACCCGAGAAGCAGAGACTGTACCTAGCGACACTGACACTGCACCATCCGATACTGGAGCAAATCAGCAACGAAAGCGCGGGAGGACTGCTAGCCCAGGGCCTGCACAAGATACCGGAGAGACCGAGCCAAAAAGAACTGCACCGAGAAGCGAGGCGGCAGGGAACACTATGGAGGCAGACAGCTCGATTGGCAAAATGGGGGGCGAGCCATCTGTCAGGAGTTCCGGAACTAGCGGAGGCGGCGGTGGGGACATGGGAGTGCATAAGGTCGCTGGATACCTCTGGAAAGGAACTGAACATGCAGAATACAAAATAAAAATCACTGAAGTTGCGAAATTCAAAAAAGCGGAAATAGGCAGCACTACAACACCAAATCAAGAAGACACGGAATGGGTTGTTTCGACGCGGCACTCCGATGTGGCGTGAGTGCCGATTTAGCAGGCGTCGAACCCTGTCTGCTTCGCTGAATCTGCTCATGGACTCGCTAACCTTGCGTATCAGTCTTGTATTTCAACAGAATCAAGCAATCCAAATCGAATATTAAACAATGTGATCTTCGGAATTGCGTTAAGAATACCAACATGCTATTACAAGATAGTGAGATTCGCAATAGTGCTCGCTCGTCCGTTGCTCGATGGTATGGAGACCGGGTCAACGGTAACGAGGCCAATTTATACACTAGCGAAAAGATAATCAAAGAGTAATCAAACAATCAAAATCACTAAAAAGCGTACAAATCACTTAGTAGAAACACGAAATACAAATAAGGACAGTTGAAGGACGAACTGATTCCTCTAAAAACGTTATCAAATAAAGGATGGAAAAAAGATGCGCAATCGCAAACACTCCCCCATTTGACTGAACCCAGTCAACAAAATTGCACCAATGGAGTAAATGTACTCAGTTCACGTTCAGAGCAGTTGATACTCGGGAAGCGTACATCAATCTAACCCTTGACCACATAAATTCGGAATCAAACGTTCCTGCGTGGTGGTTTAACATCTTCCGAGAACCATGGGGTTTAGAGTGCAAAGGGAATGTCAATCGAGTCTGCATATCACGTCCAGTCAATTTCGAAACAAAGAATAGTTCGATGGAAGTCATCAAGATAAGCGACTCGGTCAAAGAAATGTGGTGTAACGGCGTACCGACGATTCCATCCCGACTAATGCCAAGAGTAATAATCATTTCAGTAATTGAAGGCAAAGATAAATGAAAAATGTCCATCGTATTGGATCGTACGGACGTTCGAAAAATCACTTACAATGGTAAAGCAGCGTTCAGCAACCCCACTGACGAGAACAAATCACATTACAATGGCAGAGGCGTTGAGCAAATCTATATCAGTGATCAGAATAAATCACATTCAATCATACAGAGGCGTCCGGCAACTCTACTAGTGATGAGAATAAGTCAACTTTAAATGGTGGAGAGGCGTCCAGCAGCTCTACAAGTGTTCAGAACTGCCGAGTCATGTCAATACACAAGGGCATAGTTAAATGGCAAATATCTTTCGCATTAGAAGCTATAACCTCCGATAACACGAACGTTCAATAAATCACTTTGAATGGTGAAGCAGCGTTCACCAACCCTACAGGCGAGAACCAATCAAATAAAATGGCAGAGAAGCGTTCAGCAAGTCTATACTAGTGATAAGAATAAATCACATTCAATCGTACAGAGGCATCCAGCAAATCTGCTAGTTACGAGAATAAATCACCTTGAATAGTAGGGAGGCGTCCGGCAGCTCTACAAGTGTCGAGAACGTTGGTGAGACGGAGAATCGAATGCGGCTCCAACGCGAACGTTGTACTCAAGTGCTTGATGACATCTATAGTTGTCGGGAGAATCGTGTTACTGTCGCAAAACTTCGTTGAGGCGTCGCTGACAGCATTCAACTTTGTTACACCATAAGATGTAGCAGATTCGATGCGAAGCAGAGGCGATCAATCCAGGACGGGCACCAGAGTCCTGAATGTAGACTGAATGCCTGCGCCCGAGCCGAGGAGAGTCATGAGCTTGAATTCGCTTCAATGCGTATCGCTTCCAGACTCCCTGGCGAATTGATTCCGGACAACCTTATTGCGAATTGTTTCGACGCGACACTGTGGTCGAAACATACCTACCAGTAACATCTTCAAACGCGGAAGTAGGGGCAATGGATGAGCCAGAACTATGGATATTGGGCCAAGAAGGAGGATCCAAAAAATCCCTTCGGATTTGGTTCGACGACGAGAGAGATCATCACATGAAACTTGAAAAAAGTATAAACATCGTGGACTTCGACTCCGTCAAACAACATAGAATTAGAAAGCGAAGGGAATCCATGGATGCACTGTACAGATTGGCAGAAATGGAGAAGCCAAAACTATTACAGTGGCCTGGCAGTATGTACGCAGACATGGCCGAATTGGACTGGAAAAACAACATTAACAGTTGACATACCGAGAACGAGAGAGATCGACGTAGAGTTCAAGACATTGGCTAGCGGCGACGCGCACGGAGTAGAATAGGGGATTTCCCAAATGTGAAACTATATATTTATGTTTGTTTATTATAATAAATATTTTTTTTTTTCGAAGCTCAGTTGTTGCCAATGTGTATGTCATGCTCGACTCAGGAGACATGCATGTTGCACTTTCGGTTAACACCTGCTTAGACAGGTTTGGCAATTTTCGTCATTGCTTCTTAGTTGCATTTATTTATTCAGTGGAATAAAGTAAAAACCTGTTAGTCCTATCATTTGAAAGCGTTATATTGTAGGTAGAGATTGGGATTGTGAAGGCATCCGAATAATGTCGCACATATTATTGACAAGAGGGATGTTAATTTAGCATAATCAAGGGAGAAAAATAGACGTAAAAACAATTGGGTATGTAAGACGATTCATAGCAGGTCTTTCAGGGAGGAGAGCACCATGGGTAGAGGGCTCTCCGTGTCTTCCAATCTTGCTTTCGCTGTTGCACAGGTGTTTTGGTATATCCTGGTTTCGTATACCTTTGAGTCCTCTTCCATCTTGTTTTCAATATCCAGTTTGATTCTGTGTTTTACGACTTTTTCTTTGTATATGGTTATGATGAATTGGGTTGCTAGGTCGATCTTGTTCCAGTTTTTTTCGTGGAGAGAATTTTCGTCTAGTCGCATGTTTGCTTTCCTCGCTTTCGTCAGGATCGTTGAAAGTTTGTCTAGGATTCTGCGTGAGGATGGGCAGGTGTACAAGATGTGATTTAATGTATCTTTATAATGTTTACATTGTCTACATACAGTTAGGGCACCTTCCTGTTCTGTGTCCAAGGAACCCCATTGCTTTTCGTTTCCACCCGAAAAGATATCCCTCTCTCGCTACACGGTAGGTTGTTATTCTCTCTTTGTTTTTTAACAGTGAAGCTAGGTATTTATTCTTCATCTGAATAGAGATCCATTTTATTTCCAGCTCGTCTCCTTGGTCCATATTTTCATGTGTTTTTTTTATTTCAATGTATATGTCCTTTAGGCTGGCAGTGTGCCACTCCTCGATTCCCCATTGTAGTTTCTCGGCATTTTCAATGTTGGTCCTCCATGTTTTTGTGAGGAAGGGTAGATGGGGTGTGTTGTTTGTGTATAGGTTTTCATTCCACTTTTTGATAGAGGGTCCGAGTTCATATAGAGCAGGGGTCGCCAACTCAAAATGGGTCGCGGGCCACTTTTCAAAATTCCTATAGGCCGCGGGCCGCATGACTTCAATATCGAGATTAACATAGCCAACGCAGCTTATCAATCACGTGTGATAACCCTACATAAGTACAATGCTGTGCTCTCTTACATGGACGATGGGCATAGTCATCGCAAAATGAATAATATTTTATTGAACAAACACAAATACAAAAAAAATATCATGCTCATCAATTTCATTATATTTTGAACTATGAGCTGTGCACGATACCCGACAACACTCTGTGTAGCAACCAAAACAGGGGTGGCCAACCTTTTTGCTATTCACGGTCGCATTTCGATTACTCATGTAGCCCGCGGCCGCATTCCGGTGCATAGTGGTAATAAACAAGCTGGGGCCAAATATCTACATTAAACTCACCATGTCTATTGCTGGTACACTCCGGACAAATCTATTTACTCATATCGGCTTACTATGGGCACCGAGATCGTGAATATAGTCATGTTGTGAAGATGAGCAACAGGGATTCGTATACTGTAGTCGCGCGAAGCGCGAAATTTTTTTCATGTTCATGAATGGATTTCGTCAATGTATTATTAGTATTGTTTCACATATTACTATCAGAAATTCATCCTTTCTCGGCCCATGTGATCAGATTCACCGGTAGAGTTTATGCAGGGGGTGTCTTCAAAAACTTAGAGAAGTTATTATTGCTGTGGTGCATCTTTGAGTGGGCCAATTCTCATTAGTCTCCTATGTTGCATGCAGGTATTTCTTGACCTCCCATTAAAATTGTCGTTATAGTGGAAATATATTGGATTCGCCCAAACGCAGGCCAACCAGAAAAAAAAATTAATTCATGATGAGGAGAACACGATCAAAAATTGGTATTTCTTTATGGGGAGCATAATTTTTCTTTGCTGTTCGAATCTGTACGGTGGGGCTCAGATTACAATGGACACTGCTATATTAATATCAAAAATGAACTCGCATTGACGCGCGCGCAGCGCGAATAAAATTTCAAGAATATTTCAAATCTCTCATTAATTAGGAAGTCAATTCGTAAATTAAATTCGCATAATATTGACAGCCGCCAACACATCCTAATTGAATTGAGTGTCGACGACGGCATAATTTTTCTTCTACTGCCGCAGATTGGCCGCCCCAGGATTAAAGAATCGATATTGGGGTTAGTTATAGGCAAGGTACCCTATTTGCTGGAAAACTATCTACTCGTAAAGCATGGTCTCTTGTAGAGCCCGAAGTCGTTTATCAAGCCTCCCGGTCTTGGCAGTGGTTGGCCATTGCACGCCAAGGTATTATGCGCATTCATATCAGCAAACTATTCCTCCAGCATAGAATGATATTACCATGCCGAACCGAAGGAACAGTGATATTGGGCACAGTAGAATGACTTACTTTGAACAACAACAACAACAACAACAACAATATGTTTAAACTGAAATCAATTTCGGCATTTCGAAATGGTTCGCTGAGCGTTCTTCCAAAATTTCTCCAAATCGGGCTGCGGGCCGCAAAATATGACCTCGCGGGCCGCATGCGGCCCGCGGGCCGCGTGTTGGTGACCCCTGATATAGAGCATGGAAGTGCCAATATTCGGTGGGTTGGTTAAGTCGTGATAGTATAGCGATCTTTTCCAGCACACAGGCCTTTAGCCTACTCTGGACGTGAAGGATATTCATACCTCCGTCTTTGATTTCCCTTATCAGTTTGCTTCTGCGTATAATTTCGATTTTTTCTGGTGCCCAAAGGTAGTCAAAGATGGTTTTCGAGATTACCGCTGCAGTTTGAGAGGTTGGCAGACTTGTTCTGGCAAAGAACGTTATGATCGATGTTATGTTTGTATTGATAATGTTTCTTTTGCCGAGCCAGGTGAGGTTTCGATGTCTGTTGCCGGATAGATTTTTCTTTATTTTCTCAGCTGTCTCATTCCATGAGGTTCCCTGGTTTTCTTTCCCGAAGTGTTGTCCTAGAACTTTGATGCTCTCTTTAATATTGTCTCTGAATTCCTGTGCTCTTCTGCAGTCTGTTATCCTACCGATGCATAGTATTTTCGTTTTTTCTTTGTTGAGTTTTTGACCAGTAGCTTTTTCGAGGCGGGTAAATTCGTTTAAGGATTCTTCTATTGATTTAAGGTCTGTTGTGATGATTGTTACATCATCCGCGTATTGCTGAATTTTCATGATGTGAGGTCCAATTTTGCATCCTTGTATGTTACTGTTTTCCAGGATACTAAGCATCAGGGGTTCTGCTGTGATTGTATATAGACACATGGATAACGGGCATCCTTGTCGTAATCCTCTTTCGAGTGGGATTTCCTCGGTTAGATGTCCGTTGACTTCAATACGGCTTTTTGCATTTTTGTATAGTATTTTGATGAGGTTTCTCACTCGTATACCGAAGTTGAATTTTTCTAGGATCTTAAGCATGTATACGTGTGGTACCCGATCAAAGGCTTTCTCCTGATCGAAGTTTGCGATAATAATCGGGTTTTCTTTCATCTTATGGTAATCATAAGCTGATTTGATATTTCTTAGGATGTCAGACATCTGTCTCCCTGGTACCGCACATTTCTGTTGTTGGGATATGAGCTGATCTAATTGTAGCTTTAGTCTGTTTGCCACTATTCTCATAAGGAGTTTATAATCCACGTTGGTCAGGGAGATTGGTCTCCAATTTTTCATTTCAGCGTGATCTCCTTTCTTGAATATTAGGCTTACTACCGAGTTACTCCAAGACTCTGCAATGCTGCTGAATAGAAGGGCATTATTGAATAGTTGAACGAGATCATCTTTCAAAAGATGGTAGAAGGAGGTGTAGAATTCAGCTGAGAGGCCATCGGGGCCAGGGGTATGGTTGTTCTTTTGGTCCCGAAGGGCGTTTTTTATTTCCTCCTCTGAGATAGCTAGATCTTGTTGCTGTCTATCTTCATCTTGCAGAGTTCTTGTTATCTTTTCTATTAACTTATGTTGTAGGGTTACATCGAGATTATTTTGGTTGCACCATAGATCTTTATAGAAGCGGTGTATGTTTCCAATTATTTCTTCCTTTTTTTCGGTTATTGCACCAGAAAAGGTTTTCAGTCTAGTGATTGTTTTCTTGAGTTTTTTTGTTTTCAGCTTTTCGAAGAAGAGATGCGTTGGCTTTTCACCTTCCTCCATTTCTTCTTTATAGAGAAGTTTCATGTGAAGGTTTGTCTTTTCTTTTTCAATGTTTTTCAGTGTTTTTAATATGTTCCTCCTTTCTTGGGGCGTTGTATCTTCTTTCTCTAGTCTCCTGTTTAGGTTGGTTTGATGTTCTTGTTTTTTCTTTCGTTCAGTTATTCCGTAGGAGATATAGAGGCTTTCTTCACTTTCTTTTTAAAGTCGTCCCACCACAGAGCGTGGGTGGGATATTCGTATTTTCTTATGGTGAACTGGTTGTGTATATTTTTGAGTTCAGCTTGGAAGTTTTTATTTCCGTAATGGGAGGTATTATTCTTCCAGGAACCCATTCCCCATTTGGGTTGGAGTATGGGTTTTATATCAAGCTTTTCATAGTAGATGTGATCCGAGATCGCATTTATATTGTATGTCACCGAGTTGGTTTGTAGTGCTATGTCATTGCTGACGTATATCCTGTCGATCCTTCGGGAGTTAAGTCGAGCGTTACTCGTAAAAATTTTCTTTGAAGGGTTTCTCCATCTGAAGATATCTACTAGGTTGTACTGGTCTACGTATGCTTTCCAAGTTTGGCCAGCTTTTTCTAGTTTGAAGATGTTCTTCTGTATTTCCCTGTCTCGACTATCTGTTATCATATTGAAGTCTCCGCCAATGATTGTAGGGCCTTTGAGTTCTCTGAGATGTAGTACAAGCTCCACGAAGAAGATATTTTGCGCTTTGCGTCCGGATGGAGGGGCATAGATGTTCACTATATTTAGTGGTTCTTCACTGTCTCCCGTTTTTATTTTAACTAGTTGGGCGCGATCTTGGATGAGGATAACGTGTTCTGTGCTTCGCTTCATCACTACTTCTTGTTTGAGTAAGATAGCTGTTCCTTTATAGTATCTTCCTTTTTGGTTGTCGTTACTTATATCTGTACAGGAGAGGAAGTTTTTGTAGTGCGTGTACCCGTTTTTGATTGTCCATGACGCTAATTTTTGTTCCTCAAGTCTGTGGATTTCTTGTATACAATAGATGTCTGCGTTAGTTTGGGTAACAAAGTAGGTGAGGTCCTTCCAGTGTTTGTTTGCTCCGTTCACATTTATTGTGATAATCTTTTTCAGCTAGTAGTGTAGATGTTTTCATCTCTTCGGGGTTTTCTACATCGTCTGATAGGGATGGTCTTTTTTCGGTTGATATTTCGAATAGGTCTGTGTTTGCATCACTCTCATCGGAGGAGGATGGGGAGGAGCTTTCGGATATTGTTGGTAATATCGGGGATCTCTCGTTTTCTTCGTCATTATTAGATTCTTCTTTTTCGTTTTCTTCATTAGTTGTTTCGTTATGTTCGTTGTTTTCTTCTGTGTTATCCTCTTCTACATTTTGAGGATCTTGATGTTCGTTGGGTTCATTTGGGTTGTTCTCTTCATTACTTTCAATTGTCATGTTGTGTTTTATCTCTTGAGGGGTGGGAAACTCGTCTATGAGTTTTGGGCAGTTAGCTCTACGGTGCCCTGGTTGTTTGCATTCGAGGCATGCTGTTACTCCTAAGCAATTACGGGCTGTGTGGCCTTTCTGAAAACAGTGGTAACATTCAGGTTCGTATTCCCCAGGCGGGTAGAAAACTTTGCATGTTATTCTTCGGATGTTAAAGAAGAGCGGAAGTTTGCCTTGTTGATAGTTTTGGACCAGAACACGTCTGTATCCGTTGTGTACTTTTGTCCCGCGGTGCATTATACGGATAGTCCTATAAAGATGGCGACCATAGCGCAAAAATTATTTAAACTGGTCTCAATCGAAAGATATTTTCACACTGATTCCGAAAATATAAATTAAAATCTGGTCAGGGGAATGGAGCCCCCCCCCCCAAAATCGACCTCAAAGTTCGAAATCTCCATTGTTCTGAACAATAGGGGCGCCTGAGCTGAATGGTCGATTAACGCCTCGTACTCATTGTGACGCCATTGAGCGTCTCGGCGAAGTCAAACCGTGTTCCCCGTGACTCTCGGAGTATTTAACGTCGTATCAATCGCTGTAACGCGGCGCAACATTCATATGTAGGTTTTATGTTTGGGATTCCAAGCAGATTTTTGCGGGCCGCTTAGAATTGCTCCGCGGGCCGCACTTGCCCAGGTCTGCAGTTAACGAATGCGTCTCTGTAATTACGTCGCGCATTTACAAATTTGGCCAAATACAAATGATAACACACCAGTTCTTCTCTACTTCCCCTCTACAACCCAACCAAAGCAAAAACAGCATGCCAGTGTGACATGGATGCGTACTTGGCATCAACCTCACACAATTCCAGATGGGTGACTGCGGGTATGCGACTTCTGGTCCGAGTAAATCTAGCGATTATTAATATAAGCAATTACAATATGATGAAAGGTGTTCTCTGATATAATTGGTCTGCGGGTTGTGAACGCAAATGTATATGTATAGCTATTATCACACAAGTACGTTTTTTTCTGGCGATTCCGTCACCCGGACCTACTTGAATACGTAACAAAATTGGGAATAAGGACATAAAATATAATAGTTGATCATTTTAACAGGGAGAGAAATGACGAATGAACGCAATATGACTGCTGTGAGGCGAAGAAGTTTCAGGTGAAAATGATGAAACGATGGGAAAATGACTCCGGGGATTCTCGCGACTGTGTGATGATGTTTGATCAAGATATGCCGTCAACTTGGTCATTATTACTGTGTTGTTGATATGTAAATTTGGTCGTTGTTAATATATTTGCAGCGATATGTCAGGTCGTGGTCCGGTAAATGTTGAGGGCTGACTAGTCTTCATTCAGAAGAAATTGATTGTATTTCGACTTGAATGCGGACACGCTCGACGACTGTCAGATAGCCGGCAAGATGCTGTTCCACAATTGGGGCCCGGCATACTTGATAGAGCAATGCGTTTTCTTGTATTCCCGTCCTGATCATATGGTAGTTTCGACCAGTAAGAACGGCATGAATATATATACACAATGTGGGATCATCAACATGACAAAAATATCATGATCGAATTTCTGGGAACATTACCCAGAGTGCCGATAGGCTACATCGTTGTTTTCTTCACATATGCAGGATATCTGCAGTGGATGAAGTTCAAGTGCTGCTAATCAAATAAATATAATCACATATCGTGGACTTCATCTAAAAGGGTGGGGTCATCACCAAGAGTTTTACGGCAAGTCACCACCGCACTCATAAGAACCCATTACGACTCGTCAGCGACCATATATTGCCTACTATATACTCTCTGGCACAGTTAAAAACTTTTATATGCAAAGGGTTCTCCGCGGTTCCAAGTTTCCAGTAGCTAATTTATCGTTAGTGAATGACGTGAGATGCCGTGGCGATTGTATGCTGTATATCTAATAAAAAAAAGGCCGTGAATAAGCGTAAAGGTTTTCCACCCCTGGATTACACTTACTACGGAATCAGCGTTTTATGTGGTCAGGGCCCTCGGGCGCACGGGTTTCGAAGCTATTCTGTGCGGTCCGCGAAAGGTTGCTTCGAATTCAAAACATAAAACTTGCTTTTTCAATGACTAAAACCATAGGCTGCATCAAATGAACAGGAAATTCGTTTGCTTTGAAGCCTGTTTATTAATATGCTAAGATTACACTGTCTATACCAGAGGTCTCAAACACGCGGCCCGCGAGAGCATTTTGTGCGGCCTGCGACGGCATTTGGGAATTTCAAGTATTCAACAATATCTTCAACTGTCATATATTTTTTTAGATGTAAGAGCTTAAAGTTCAATCTAGAACTACTATAAAAATCACTGGGATCTCAACAAACTTCACTATCACATCACTTTTAAAAGCTACCATGAGGCAGAAGATCAGCTATTACGTCGCTTTCTAGTTCATGACGATAGAACATGACCCGTTGATGATTCGTGACTTAAAATTGTGGTTTGGTTTGGTGCGACCTTCTCGTAAAATGACTCGGTTTTGGATTGACTGAGTGATTAAACAAAAATGACACGAGTTGAGTTGGATCAAACGTTAAAATCAGACAAGGACTTGCGAATCGAAACGGTGACTTGTTAATCCTACGGGCGCAACAATCTATGAAACTGTCATGGAGAATAGTAATATATCAAAGGTCGTAGCTTGCGCTGCTTAGATTATATAACTATCTAATCAGGTCAGTATGGCAACCATTGGCATTCTATGACCCACGTGACGTATAGTTGGTTCCATGCTGGGTGTTGTTTGTTCTCTTTGTCCATGTTATTATCGTAAGTGAGTAGTGTAATACTACGGTATACAGCTGTAACACCAATGAATTATTCGCCGATTGAGCATTTCTATTCCAGGGGTTCTTAACCAGGGTCCGTAAACCCCATCGGGGTAGGAAGCACCACATCAGGGTGTGCGAGATGCATTGTGGAATTAGGCCTATATGCTGTGGAATAATTTTCTTGGCCAATTAATTCAACTGGAAAATAGTCTTGTGTGAATGGGCTTTCTGATTTTAATGTAGGTACTATCAGAAATTGTGTTGAAAATGGACAGGCGCTACGAGAAATCTCATTGGAAGCACAAGGGCAAAGAAGCAATGCTCTTACTGTGGCTCAATAATTATTATATTCAAGTTGTTATTGAAATGTTCCAGTAATAATCGAAGGAAAAATCTAGCGCGGATTTCGTTTGACTTTGGCAATGACAATAACAATAGCCTATATTTATCACGACTTTATCAAAACCAGGATTAGATATTTTAAAATATAATACATAAAATTGTGGCACGTCAAAGGTCCACTAGCTGCACTATTATAACCCGACAGTTTTACGATGTCATGATGAATCCTCTCGTATTATGTCTATAACTTATTATTTAAATAAATTAAATGTGATTTTATTTCGGGTCAAGCATGAATAAAGCAATAGTAAATCACATTTCCATGATGTTTATGGAATGCCTCTCTGCAAGGACCCGTCAAATAAGGTTTAGTTAGAACCTATACATTGAATATCCCGATTATTGATGCTGCGGCCCGCCGCGTCATCAAAAACTAGGAAATGGCCCGCGAGCACATTTGAGTTTGAGACCTCTGGCCTATACGTACCTGGCATGCGTAATCCAGATTCAAAATAAAGGCAATGTGGCTGAGTGTACGAAGCAACTGAATCACTCTTTCCATATAGTTTAGTTCAGGGGTGGGCAAACTTCTGAGTTCGTGGGCCGCATTCAACATCTGAATTTATTCGCGGTCCGCACCATGTAAAATTGGGATTATAAACCAAAACGCTATATTGGTATTTGATTATGTAGTGAGGACATGGAGATAATATATATGCTTATCCAAATCAATCATAACATTGCTTTGATGATATCGTCAACGCGTCAAAAACAGTGGCGAGATTTCATAGTCTGGTCGACCTCAATAACCAATTTGTCAAAACTATAGAGATGAAAGTCGGTTTTCCCGATTCTTAGAACAGGATTGAAATTTTAATCTGTGAGCATCGATCTGTTCATAGATTTACTAATTCCACTTTTGGGTTCAGTTCCAGACACACAATGCTGACAGCATCATAACCATGTTAGCTTCAAACACGCTTCTACTATGTGTACATTAGGGTTGTCCATAATTTGGAAAATCTTACGAATCCTCCGTTGTAATGTCTTATTTTATAGATTATTGATAAAAAACGACACTGAGCCCGAAACAAGCTCACAGGAAGGCCGTTAAGATTTCGTGCAAAGCGTTTGAAAGTTGCTGCTGAAGAATGGGCGTGCCACTGACCATAGAACGGCGAGAAGACTAGCAATCACAAAACCACGGCTCTTGATTGGCTAATCTGCTATGCTTCAATGACCACTACAGCAGCAGCTTGCTGTGTAGGTGATCAAAGAGTCTGCTACCGGCGGCGATTCTGAATGCGCATTGTATGTAGTTTGACAGTTAATGATTTTGGATTGATTCAGGATATGTTGAGGTACGAAATACATGATGAACAAACAACAGCTGCTTCACAAAACGTCTAACGCCAGACCGCTTTATTGTGAAGAAAACTGCCGTAGCCTATATGCCTTGCTTTCAATGAGGGAAAGCATAGGCGCTTATGCAAATAGTGACAGATTGCTAGTTTCAGAAAGGTTATATCATCATTGAATACAAAGATAAAGCTTAACAATGACACTATAATTTGTGTGATCTTATTGGGCTCAGGTTGTAGTACATAATTGAAGTTTTGAATGCTCTAGGGATCGACTGAATCAGACGGTTAGGCTTGGCACTTATCAGATGTTAACAGCAAATTGAATTCACTTGTAAGTGTTTTCAAAGTCCCGAATGATGCCGCAGAAACGAGGTTTAAATGCAAGCACAGACTATGCTTGATATGTTGTACAAACTATGCTGGATGCTATGCACTATGCGGCATTGTCTGTGCCTACCTTTACACCCCCTTTCTGTGCGATTAATAAGGACTTTGATATATCATGTCCAGCATAGTATGTGCTTACTTTTACACCTCTTTTCTGCGTCATCATCAAGGACTTTGACAACACTTGCAAGTGAATACATTTTGATGCAAGCATCTAAAAAGTACCAAGCATAACCCGCTGATTTAGCCGATCCTTAGAGCTTTAAAAACTTCAACTATGTACTACAAAACCTGAGCCCAATAAGATCACACAAATTATAGTGTGGTTGTTGAGCTTTATATTTGTATTCAATAATGATATATTCTTTCTGGAACTAGGAATCCGTCTCTACTTGCATAAGCGCCTATGCTTTCTCTCGTTGAAAACAAGGCATATAGGCTATGGCGGTTCCCTTCACAATAAAGCGGTCTGGCTTTAGACGTTTTGGTGAAGCAGCTGTTGTTTGTTCATCATGTATTTCGTACCTCAACATACCCTGAATTAATCCTAAATCATTATCTGTCAACCTACATTAAATGCGCTTTCAGAATAGCCGCCGGTAGCAGACTCCTTGATCACCTACACAGCAAGCTGCTGCTGTCGTGGTCATTGAAGCATAGCCGATTAGCCAATCAAGAGCCGTGGTTTCGTGATTGCTAGTCTTCTCGCCGTTCTATGGTCGGTGGCACGCCCATTCTCCGGCAGCTACTTTCAAACGCTTTGCACGAAATCTTAACGGCCTTCCTGTGAGCTTCTTTCAGGCTCAGTGTCGTTTTTTATCAATAATCTATAGAATAAGACATTACAACGGAGGATTTGTAAGATTTTCCAAATTTTGGACAACCCTAGTGTACATATAAATACCCTAATTCTGCGCGTACAGATAACGAATATACCTAAAACACGCGCGAATCGATTTTCATAAGAACATCACTGAAATAATTAAAATTGGAGTGGCCAATCTGCAATCATACTCGTGATCTTAATTATGTCAATCTCGTTTAGGAGTTCTATGATGTTTAGTAGTTGAAACCTTTTTAACTGCGTGGGCCTTGAGATCGGGCTGTAGGAATATTTACTTTAGAACAGTGTTTCTCAAACTTTTGAAGACAAGTCCAAATCCCTTATTCGTAAAACAAGTCAATCAGTGCTCACGATTACTATATGACTCATCATATCTACCACCTGCATAAAGTATTAATGCGCATGCCAAAAAAGTCAAAAACTGAAAATCAATGAAGGTTTATAATTTAGAGCACTAAATATTCGCACACTCGATCTAGGGGTAAACCACCCTTTCAGTTTTTGTCGATCAAGTCGTCGAGATTAAGGATTTTAATTGAGGTCAGTCTTTATGTCAAAATCACGAAACATTCGGTCAAGGGAGGGCGAAGTTCAGAAAAACTGCAAGCTCCACTCAACATAAAGCTGCATTTTACCTGCACACCTACCAAGAAAATAAGCTTTGTACTGTTGCATATACATTTCAGTGCAGTGATTCTCGAGCTGGGAGACGTGAAAGCACAAAAAGGGTGGCGCGAAGCCAATGAAAAAGAAATCAGCAACCTTGGCTAACCCAGAGATGGCTCCTAGATGTTATGTCATCATATTAACCCAGTGTTATGATGCCTATTACCCAATACCCGACAAAGGATTGTAAAGCTAAAGTTACCGATATCGTACAATTTTTTGCGGGTCGCGTGGTAATCCTAGTACTACGAGCGTAGTGATGATGCATCTACGGGTTTTTATTTATCACTTTGTTGCATATGGTTCCTCCTTGTTTAGTGCTTAGTGGGTTTGCTAGTCTGGAAGGTGATATAGAAAAATGTATATGTCGATCCAAATTTCTTTTACACCCACTAAAGCGTAAATCATTTGTCACAGACCCAATAACTCACGCATGTTGAAGTTTTTTGCATGTGAGGGAAGATTCTTCCAGCATGCCATTGTAAACAAAGTCACGTACTGTAATCATGGGATTATCACAGAGAATTTTTCAAGCATTTTCGGTCCCAGTGTCTCATCGGTACCAAATCCCCCCTACTGATTTCAAGATTCAAAAACGTGGTTGTTGGACTGCGGCCTATTTTATCTCGAAATGCGGCCCGCGGCCTCCACGAAATTTGAAAAGTGGCCCGCAACCCGTTTTGAGTTGGCGACCTCTGGTGTAATAAAAGGTTATACTGTAGCCTACAGCGGTTTATTGTAAGTTGTAATTATAAAACGACGATGAGATGATTATAATATCATATTAATAATATCATATTAAAAGTTATCACTAACCTCCATAGTTAATTCACGACAAATTAAAAAGCATTCCAGAATGATGCCGACTTTCGAATACTTTCTATAGACTACGGCCGTGTACCAAAAAATTTCAGATTATGGAATAAATATTGTCAAAGAATTCATATGCAAAGTCAGCATTTAAGGATATTTTGTGTATTATTTTGGATACCGCTCGAATAACTTGGTTGAAGGTGCGAGGCTGATGAATTGATGATCACCGGATGTGTGTTTAATAGGAAGTTACATAGTCGCATCATAGTCGGCTTGATATCCAATTAGATTACATGTCATAATGAGATTGATAAAACTCTCAATGTTTGACTCCAGGTCCCTCAGGGACACCCACGGCTTCGTAAATCGCAGTGACATAACAATGAGCTCCATTGATATTTTTGTATGTATTCCACAAAAAATACACGTGGAGTTCCATTTCTGCTTCACAGCGCAACAAGGATGAGCGAGCCAAAACTCTATAAGTTTTACTCAACGATATCCTTTTGAAAGAGTTCCTTGTCACTAAGGGACTGATACGCACGCCCGAGTCTTTCTCAAGGTGTCCGAACACCCGCTGCAGAAAGCGAGGCAAACTGCGATGGGCAACACGAGCAAGGAGTCTGACCGCCGCGTCTGCAAGAGAGTGCGAGGAGCAAGGGGAGAACCCTGATTCCATCATGGTCATTCGCTGTAATGCCTGCAGCACATATGTCTCTCCGAGAACCGAGACGTTTTGGCGCTTCTTCGATATACGCCCCAGATCGAAACAGTGCTCCCCATGACACCAACAGATGTTTCACATGGACACAATAAAATTTATAAACGTCAAAATAAATTGTTTTTTGCCTTTGTTGTGGAAGGGGGATATTATGGTTGGAGGAGAGGGGGATATTAGGACTGGGGAGGGAGGATTTTAGGGTTGAGTAGAGGGGGATATTAGAGTTGGAGAGGGGGGATATTAGGGTTCGAGGAATGATGGATATTAGGGTTGGGAAAGGGGGATATTAGGGTTGGAGGAGAGGGGGATATTGGGGTTGGGGAGGGGGTATTAGGGTTAGGGGATGGGTTTAGGGTTAGGGTTAGAGCTCGGTTAGGGTTAGGAAATGGGGATATTAGGGTTGGAGGAGAGGGGGATATTAGGGTTGGGGAGGGGGGATATTAGGGTTGCCGGAGGTGGGATATTAGGGTTGGTGGAGGTGGGATATTAGGGTTGCCGGAGGTGGGATATTAGGGTTGCCGGAGGTGGGATATTAGGGTTCGGAGATATATATCCCAAGATGGGTTTAGGGTTAGGGTTAGAGCTGTGTTAGGGTTAGGGTAACCCAAGAATAGGTCTGGAGTGCGGGACACGATATTCCACACTCTCCCGACCATGATATCCCCAACCCTAATCTTGGGATACCCTAACACCAACTTTGACCCTAACCCGCCTCCAACCCCAATATCCCCCTTCCCCAGCTCTAACCCTGGAATACCCTAACACAACCCCAATATCCACCTACCCCCAACCATAATCTCCCCCAACCCTGATATCCCCAACCCCAACTTTCACCACATCCAACCCTAATATCCGTCTCTCCGCAGACAAAAAACAATTTATTTTGACGTTTATAAAATTTGATCGTGTCCATGGGAAACACTTGCTGGTTACATGTGAAACACTGTTTCGATCTGGGGCGTATATCGAAGAAGCGCCGACGTTTTTTGCATACAGGGACAAGCAGAACCGTGCCAACACAAACTCAGCTACTAGAAGGTGATGCAGATTATCTTGCACTGGTCGATGGATAGATTGGGCGTGGACACTACAACATCTCTTGGCCTAACTGAGGCCAGCATCGTAGACTGGCGCAATTTCTATCGGGAAATCTGCCTAGCAGGTTTTCAGCGACGCGAGAAATTGGGAGGAGTCGGGATCGTAGTGGAAATCGACGAATCCCTTATTCGAGGGAAGCGGAGAGCTCATCGTGGTAGGTTTTTACGTGGGGACTACCAGACAGAGAGTAGCGATGGAGTTGCTGACGATGGAGATGATGGGACTTCCGGGGTAAGCGATGTTGAGAGTGACGGGAATTCTGGAGTTGGTCCGGATCTAGAAAGTGATCCTGGACCAAGCAGAAATCCCAACATTGGTGTTGGATCTGGCAACCAATAGACGCCGGGTCAGAGGGCTCCATGGGTTGTGGGAATGCGCCAAATTTCCATTTCTTATAACAGTCGTAACGAGGAAATCCGAAAGGCAAAAGAGCTTCGGCTCTTCCCAGTGGCGGGATAAACGAACTCTCCATGACTTGATTCTTGCCGAGGTAGAGCTGGGTACAATCATGAATCATTCGGACCGATGAATGGGGAGGCTACAATGGTCTCAACAGAATCGGATACCATCACTACACTGTGAACCACACCAATTATTTCGTTTCGCCTGATACAGGTGCTCGTGCACAATGTATTGAAACATCGTGGCGCCCGGTCAAGGACAAGCTTCTGCGCATTATGCGAGGAACTTCCCCTGCGTTGTTTACTTGTTTCCCTCGCATTTGGCAGAAATATGGTTTCGTTCACTGACCGGGGGCCGCTGGGAAGTCTACAATAGATTGCTAGAGTGGATTGCCCATGAATATCCAGCGTGAAGTGGTTGGTAATATGATAGCCGACTGGTACGAAAGCTCCTATCTCCCAACGCGGCGGTCGTAAAACAGCCCTTTTCGGGGCTGCCTTGTCACAAACAGCATTTTTCAGAGCTACCTTTTCATAAACAGCCATTTTCAGGGCTACCTTTTCACTAACAGCCCTTTTCAGGGCTAATTTTTGGTGGCAATGTTGCAAGCCTTCCCGTGGCGCCGCTGTTGCGCTCTCTCAGCATAGGGTTACCCAAGAGGATTTGTACTCTTTTTGGACTTTTTTGAAAGTGTCCTCGAAGGACGCTCAAATGTCTCTTTTTTTGGTTAAATATAGGGTAAAATTCGACTGAGATACAGTAAATAAGCACTGAAGTAACGCTCCGGCGGCTATTTCAGAAGCTGATGGCCGGAAAGTTGACCTTTTTTTGAAAAAGTGTCCTCTTTTCAGATTTCCAAAATATGGTAACCCTATCTCAGCAGAGCAACCGATTGCAACGTTTATTCGATTTTATCGCATTGCAACCTTATTTTTATTGTTGACGAATAAAATTTAAACCAAAGTCAGGTTTCGCCTGCGTTAAATTGGGGTTTCGCAGGCAATTAAGGACGAATAATAGAAAAGCATATAGGTATCGAGCTTCTTTTCAAGATACAACGTCGTAGGCAGTGCCAAGACTTGGTCAGCATGAAAATTAGGAGGAGAGGATGTAGTATAGCCCGACTCTGGGGGAGAAATGGTGTATACGCCCCTGGGTGAAATACGTGATAGTGAAGGTCAGTGGCGTAGCAGCGACTGGGTGGTTAGGGCTCTGCGCCAGGGGCGGCACAGTGCACAGTGTACACAACAGCCGGCTAAAAGCAGCGTATAAATGGTAGTCCTTCAGCTTGTGGTGCGTATAAATGGTAGTCCTTCAGCTTGTGGTAATCAGAAGTTAGTGTCGGACTGATTCCGAAAACACAAATTAAAATGTGAGCTTGAGAATGGAACAACTCAAAATTCAAACTTAAAAAATAATTTCGTGGGGTGACGTAAGTCCGACATATTTTTACTAATAGATCGAGACGACGAAACTTCATCAGAAAACGTAGAGCACAATTTTATCTGCATAAGGTTGAAAAGCATTGCGACCGAATGTACGAACTGTTTCATAATGGGTTTTACCAAATTATGAGGATAAAAATGTTTCGTAAATTAACACGATAAGAACTGGTGTGCTCTGATTTGTATTTTTCTAAATTTGTAAATGCGCATCGTAATTATACTGTAGCCTATTCGTTTACAGTGATTGATACGACGCGAAATGGCCTGTTATATTATGCATTACCAGTAAATGTCAAGTTGATATGCGTAGTCTTCAGTGCAATCATATGCATTTATCGAAATCTGTAAAAGCAGTACGAAGAAAACTACTCTGATTGGGACATATTCGCGTTACGGCGATTGATACGACGCTAATTACTCCGAGAGTCACGGAGAAGATGGTTCGACTTCGCCGAGACGCTCAATGGCGTCACAATGAGTACGAGGCGTTAATCGACCATTCAGCTCAGACGCCCCTATTGTTCGGAACAATGAAAATTTCGAACTTTGAGGTGGATTTTGGGGAGGTTCCAGTGCGCTGACCAGATTTTAATTTATGTTTTCCGAATGAGCGTGAAAATATCTTTCGATTGAGACCGGATTAAATAAATTTAGCGCTCTGGTCGCCAGCTATAAAAGATTACCTACGAGTTGAGTGGTTCAAGTCGACCAGAACAAATCCCGCTCGCAGCAGGGCCTGTTCGTTATGGGCCAACGTGACTACGGGCGATTTAAGTAAGCGTTACAAAGTCGCCGACGTGTTTCGAAACGATGTACGACCTGTTGTCCATTCAGATTTGCCAGCAAAGCAACGCGAGTTTCGATTCGCACAGGAAAAAGTCGCGCTCAGAAACTCAAAACGGCGAGCCGTACAAAAATTTTTCCCTGCTCGTTATCGAATATCTCCACCGCGGCGACGTGGCACTGACGTACCAGCACCTACGTAAAATCGTCGCGATTTGGGCAGCTCTGTTGAAGAGGTGCGTCAAAATCAGGTATCGATCCCCTCTTCGCACAGCACGGAAGTGGCCTGTCAACATTACGATGGGATCGGGAGAGCTCGAAAGGCGGTCGCTGGATCGATTGTTTGCAGAAAATTACTCGCGACGGCCATGTCCACTTGTCCAGCCAACTCGAGAGCATATATTCGGATTTGGCCGCGTCAAAACGCGGATCAACTCAACGTGTGTGCAGTCGACTAAATTTAATACGCAATCGATTCAAAACCAGTTACGTATCAAGATTCGTGTGAATCAACAACCGGTATTCCGAAAACTCCGGAAACAGAGGACGACAACCTTCCGTCGAGCGATCGAAGCACGGCAAGAGAATCTACAACGGCAACGAACAGTGCTCTCGGCATCAATTGTAATAAAGGATAAAGTGATATCTTCAATCTCAAAACGCTATTATGGTCTGAATATTCAAACGCGCAGACGATGGAGTTGAAGGTCTCGTGATCACCATTTACAAACGCCAGAGGTACCAAGTCCCGTTTACAAAGCAGCAAGTCATAAGACTGCTTAACGACGATCGACTGCGTGCGTTTTACGAAAAAAATGGTCGTCTGCTGAGCAAAATTGTACACGGCTACAAGAGCGAGTGTTGCCTGAAGTTTCAGCAGATGCGCGAAAAAATGAGATTTATCAAAAATTGTATGATTAGAAATAAATACGGGTAAACGAAGCTGCTGTTTGTTTTATCGTTACGTGGAAGGACCTTTTCACTTTAAAGATAGGTGTGCACATAGCAATTGGTAACTAAACGATAACAAACACGAATTAGAACGCACTAATAGGAAATTTATAAGTTGTACAGAAAATCTTTTTGTAGACAAAAAGATTTTCTGTACAACTTACAAATTTCCCATTAGTGCGTTCTAATTCGTATTTGTTATTGTTCAGTTTCCAATAGCTATGTTACTATAGTACCGTACAGTTCGAAGTTTTTTTATTGTTGCCATTGTTACATTGCGGACTTCATGGTATGTAATTTCTTGCGGACTTCATGGTATGTAATTTCTGATTGTTGCGTCATACTTTGACTTTCTGGTTTTGCTTTTCATTCTTCTTAAATCCCTTCAGTGTGCCGTTAACTCTTGAAAAGAGGCATCCGAAAAGTCTTCGAGTTGAATAAATATTTTACTGCAATGGATGTTGTATTGAAAGCTATTATTATTATTGTATTATTTTTATGGTGATGTTTATTATGACTTTAGTCCTACTGTACCTTTGATAGCGTTATGCTGCCATTATATTCGAACTAATTTATATGATTGTTGTTTATGTTATATTGCAATGCTTTTTAATTTATTTATCACAACATCTATTGTAATATTACATTTAATATCACTCAAACACTAAATGTATTATTGTAGTGAGTGTTGTGATGAAACCAATCTTGAACTTATTCTAACGAACCTGCTTTTTAATTTGGGTATATTCTCTGGTTAGGGTTCGTTTCAGAAAAATAGTAAGATTATAAATTAAACAGTATTACTTGGATTTTATGAATAAAGAGGGAGAAATCGTTCGAAAAGTCAATTTCAATACAACCAAAGAGCGGGGTAATAGGCAAATCAACGATAGACAACTGCAGCTTCAGGACCAAAATAACGGACGTCCTACGTAACAATGAAATGACGACACAATGACCTCGCACTTCTTGTCCTTCTACATTCTATGCCCCCGCCTGGTCTACATACGTACTTGATGGAAGCTTATTACATTTTCACAAATTGCAGCAGCAGAAAAAATTCAAGTTGAGCTCAACTTCGCGCCCCTTCAGACGCTTTCACGCCCACAAGGGGTCGTGCCCCCCTTACCCAGTCTGAGAACCACTGCCGTAGAATTATCATGGTGAAATATACTAAAAAAGTATAAATCCCTGCATTAATTAGATTTTTAGTACGCATTTTATCAATATATTTAATTAGTTTTTTTAGACTCTCGCGGGCCGTAGTTTGCCCACCCCTGGCTTAGACTGTGTTCGCAGATTGTATATATCGTATTCTCGCTTGTGAATTTGAGGAAATGTATTGCAGAGGAAAACGCCTAGCATATACTTTCATATTTGAGTTGTTTCTAAGAATTTTAGCTCTAGTGATTTTCTGTTATTTTGTTTTCTCAGGTGAATAAAAATTGATAGAATATAAAACCAATCCTAACACAGAAACTTTGCTGGATGGATAGGCCTCTGCTGAATGGAAGGGCTTCCAATTATTCTCAAAGAAATGTTTATCAAGTGTAATTTTAATTTTTTCTATAAATAAATCATTGAAAGTGTAAACAACGAAATAGCAACAGTTTCTATCTGACAATCCGAGTTGGCCCTGTATTTGGTAATAATAATTGTGGTTTCTTTTCAGCTCAATATTCTGAATTTTGATTGCAAGAAATGGGAATAACTTGATTGAAGCTACTGTGATATGGCTACTCCGGCCATTGTATGGGCATTTCACTTCCAACAAGGCCATCTGGTGAAATTTTTGCATCGGGAGTTGCGCCAAGATATGGATACCTGGAATTAATAAATAGTCCACACGGTGCTGCCTCTATGCCGGTTACAGTTGTGAAAGCTTCAATTGCTATAGGTTTGTAACGGACCCTGATCTCCTCCTAACTTATAGTATGAAGTGAAGAAGGACACACCAAGGGTCTTCGGGAAATTAAATGAGGAGCTCCGGGGTGCGCAGGTGATAGGAGAGGCTGCCTTGGCAAAACATATTTGCCCTCTGATGGAGGAAAATGGGATGGTCAAATCAGAACGAGACACCATGCTCCACAACATCAAGATGACATCTTTGAGTCAAATCAGACCGGAGCCTGGGGAAAAGTTTATCACCGCGGGAGCCTACCTAACATCGGATATCACTAAGTACTGTCTGCAGATGAAGGGAGAGGCCACTGAAATGACGGCCGATGTCTTGAATGAACTATTTGGTGTAAAACAGTTCTTTAACTGGCTTCCAGAGTTTCTGATCTCACATTCTGTTCTGGTGGTAGATCCGTTTGCACCGCCGAAGAACGCAGACTACACCATTGCGTGAAATGCCTGGTGATCACCTGATAATCCACCACCCACAAGGGGGTATCGAAGGTTTATGTCAGAAAATGTGGACGATCGATAGTATCATCATGTGCAAGAGAGTGGCTGCCGAGTTGGGCCTCCGTGTCATGGCTATCCTCCAGGGAGACAATCAATGTGTTGCGGTCACCAAGCAATATCCTCCCAATACGAACTCGGATGAGGTGCGGGAGGATATAGCCCACCAAGCTGAGCTTTTCGCACAGCGACTCAGTGAAGTCCTTGCCGCACGCGGCCAACACCTCAAGAAGGAGGAGACGATGGTCTCTTCTTCAACATTCGTTTATAGCAAGCGACTGTTCCACAAGGGCAGCCTCTTAGGTCAAGGGTACAAAGCTGTGAGTTCCATGCGGCTGTGGAGTGAGAAGATTGTGGACGAGACTCGGTCAGAAATTTCAACACTGGCGACCACTGCTACGAAGTCCATTAATCAAGGGCTTTCCTCTGTCCTCATGTACTATTATTACCACCTCAGAGCAGCGGAGCACATGGAACACGCGTTCCACATGACGTTAAACTCTGACATTGATTCTATTGTCCTTGAACAGCGGGAGGGACTTGGGGAGAACCAGCGAAAAGCCTTACTTGTCCCAGCCCCTCTGGGGGGGGGGGTTCAATTACCTGGCCCTGACGCAACTGACACTACGCAACATCGGGGACCCGGTCACCAACGCCCTTGCTGACCTAAGATTTTATGTGAAGCATGACCTGGAGGCCAAAATATCCTCACACAGTAATTCAATATTTCTCCCGCTTGTTGCCTTTATAACCTCCCCAAATCGTGGTGCAGTACTTCTCCACTCTCTGTCTCGGTGCCATTTTTTGCATTCAGTCTGCGGTAATGTCTTTTCTTGAATTTGTTGCGCTTCCTCCTGAGTGATCTATTTAGATCAGTGGTTCCCAACGTGGGCGATTTGGCGTTCTAGGGGGCGAAAATGACGAAGGGGGCGAAAATGGACAAAGGGGGCGACGGGGGGGCGAAAATAGCGGTAGGGGGGCGATGACGCGTCAAATCAGCTGACCTTTTTTTTAAATTTAGTTACAAAAGTGTCAAATTAGGCTTCGAGCCGTAAAGTTGACCTTTTTTTTTTAGTCAACCCGCCGGTGATTACAGATTGTATGCCCAATTTTCGGTACACAAAATTTGGGGGGCGATGGTCGGTGTTGAGCTTGAAAAGGGGGCGACGGGTCGAAAAAGGTTGGGAACCACTGATTTAGATGGTCATTCATAAAATTAATTTGTCTCGTCTGAAATTTCTACTGCCATACGTATGTTTAGACGTTTTATAATTAAACCAGAATGTCTTGGCTTTTACAGGCTTTCTCAGTAACATACACCTTATTCACTCACTTTCAAGCAACGATCAATCCAGTATTCGGTGAATGGCAATTCCAAGCAATCATGGTCCATAGCTGCTTGTCGAAGATCTGCTTTGCCATATACATATCTTATAGCCAGATCTTTTGAGATAGTGGTACAGTACTGCAGAAATGTAGACCGTGCATGGTTCCGATAATTGCTGCTGGTTTCAAATGGTGCAGTTGTAACAGACGGAGGTGAATATTCTTGCATTTTTGAAATTTTACCTAAATTTAAATATTGATGGTCATTGAGGGTCAAGTCTATCATAGGAGTTCAGATTGCATTGCTATTTCTGTTTGCGTTTACTTTTTCAGATTAAAAGACAGAATCAAAAACCAAATGTTTCAGAGTGAGATTGTGAAAAAGCTATGTTACCTTTATGTCAAGTGCTTACAGGACCATGTAGGTCCTTTTACTCAAGGACACTCGCATTCCGCAAGGACACTCGCATTCCGCATTTAAAATGACTCTCGTGCCATTCTTGCCTCAACATTATATAAGACATGCCTCTTCATTTCAGCAGCAACAATGCCAATGAAAAAAACATCTGTGGCAATGTCCAATGCTTAACACGCCTTGACCTTAAATACAGAAACCATAGCTTTTACGTCTCCAACTATCCTTCCTCTTTCGTATCTCATATTAAAATAGTTTTCTACGTGTTTCGTTGTTATTTTTGGTAAAAAGTCCGTTTCTGCTACGCTTGGATAACCATCCTTGGGCCAAACAAATATGATTGAGTGGTCTTTTGGTTCGCAGATATGTTGACTGGTTGGTAGTGTGAAACTGAAAATTGCAGTTTCTATCATATGCGTTGAGTCTGCGAATAAAAAACGGTAGAAATCAGGATAATAGTATTCAATATTTGGAGCCCCAGTATGAGTATCAGTATTAGTGTTAAGAATTTCATCATATTAAAAGACAAGATCGCGGCAGAATTTCGAGTATTCTTTCAAATTAGCCACCAACCTGGACGGTCCAGTGGACCTAGGTCTGGTAAAGTGGGGTCGTGCACATTGCACACGGAATGAAACTAAAATAATCTGCTCTAAACGTTAGATCAAGGGGCCTTTGCGCTGCTGTTTTGCAAGCTGACGGGTGGTAGTTGTATTTCAATGAAGTTATTGCATGCGTACGAGTCAGCATAAAAGGCATACCTCGTGATGCTGTCACTGTCACGCTGTGCCGGTAGCATACATGATTTGAATGCTTCCCATATGCTCACCTAGTTATCAAATCGGCCTTCTTCCCTTTCGTAGAAGCTTTCCAAAGTTTTAGTTCATCCTTTAACGAACTCGCGGTCTAAGTAGAGTACCTTGTAGCCATTATTTACAGTCGGGAAAGCAGCCTACAGGTTTCTGACAACGGTATCGGGTACGTAAAGCGTAGAGCACAGTTGCGTAAAGTATTTTTGTAGTTTCTTTCCTTTCTCTGCTCTTCTCTCGTTTGCTCGTCGCGTAAAGAGCCTCTTTACTCTCGTTTTTTTTTTACGCGGACATTACAAAGACCTTACGCGGAGAGAGAGCGCAGTGGTATAGTCCGCGGCTGCAACACCAATGGGTCCGGGTTCGAGTCCGACTTCACAATTCCGATACCTAACTGTTGGAGGTTACCTAGGCCTTTCCTCGCCACCTGATCCGCGCAAGCGGTGTCTTACAAAAAGCCTAGACGTGGGCCGTGTATAAGTCACCAGTTACGGAAAATAATGAAGAATATCGGCCTGGTGCAATATACCATCCCAGGTAGCACGACTACTTGGTACCGCGAGGTAACAAGCTTGGATGAAATGTGGTAACCAAGCGGGGAAACCAAACGGCTCCCGTACCTTTTTGGCCCCATATAACAGAGGTATTTTATGGGGTACCACGTGGGTAACCCACTAAGCTGGTAGGGAAGATAGATAATATTACGACGGTCTTTGTAGCAGTGGTAGTGTAAGTGCTCTTGTCGCTGCTCCAATAATTCGACGTAGACATGTGCTACTGCGTTGTTAGATAAACCCTACCCTTCATATAACTTATCATTGTATACTGTACGTACAGCACATACCTGCTAGCACTAGCCACTCAAACCCATATATACGGCAATCCCAGTGTAAACTATCCTTTACGGTGGGTGAGTGGTGCCGTCATCATTGTGTAAGTGTAATCGTTGAGTTACATTTTCAACTGATCAAGACACACACAATGTACAATGCGACAAGACACAAAGCGATGTAATGAACAGATAGGAGGATGCCAAACGACACGCAGTTGCGATCTTTCAGACTAACATCCACCTCGGCTTAGGCTGCGTTCATGGTGTGGTTTCGCCACGAGTGATTGTGAAAACCTGGTACGAAAACCAGCAATGTGAACGCAATCCAACTTCGCAACGTGACGGTGAACGCATTGGTTTTGACATCGACGTCACAATTGGCGGGTAAATGAACGCACTGATTTTGAGGAGAAAAGTTTGACGCCGTTTGGCGCGAAGCTTCCCCGTTCATATCACAGTATTGGAAGATTGAATTCTATTAATGAAGGAAAGTGCCTATATGGTATAGCCCAGCGCAGTTGTGCGAACCTGATAAGTGGTCTGCTCACGTTTGTTTGTTGATCAATGTATGCGTAAGGAACCTCTTCGTGATTGCTACGAAGCAATTAATCAGAGCATAAGGTACTTACAGGTTACAGTGTTTATGATTATGAGTCGTAAGAAAATATACTTGTATTCAATTTTTCGTAAAAAATTATTCAATTTTACGTAAAAAATCACGAAGAAGGATGCGATCAATTATTCGCAGCGAAGATATGGTCATGAGCAATAGAACTCGCCTAGCTGCAATGAAAAATAATATGTCGCTTCGCCGAGAACGACCGAAGCCTAACTGTGGCTATTGGGAGAGAGCTCTCAATTTACGGGAAGAGGCTGATTACTAACGCCATTTGCGTCTGAGAAAGTGAATATATTTTATCATCAAAAAGCACATATATACCTATGGTGTACGATAAGATATCCAATAAAGATGAATTAGTCAACAGTAATATTCCAAGGGACTGTTCTGAGCCTACATAACTTCACATTTCAGAGACACATTCAACGTACTACTTGAGCACCTACGCGAAAGCTTGTCATAAAAGCAAACCAACTTCAAGAAACCGGTGTCAGTGTCTTGTCGTGTTGCCATCGCCCTATGTCGTCTTGGTAGTGACATGAGTTACCGCAGTGTTGGTGAATACTTCGGTCTTGGAAAGTCCACAGTTTTCAACGTAAATATGATTTGATCTTTGCATCGGGAGTACGGTAGTCAATAGTTCAACTAGGTTTTGTTTACAACAGATAACCATGGATGTGTGTGTTACCATTGTAAATCATATGATGAAAGATTTTGTGAGGATACCTGCCAACCCTAGAGCTACCTCCATAGCATTCTGTATTGACAAGGGCATTCCAAATTGCGTTGGTGCCGTGGACGGCTTCCACATAAGCATCCCCAAACCAACAGTCAATGGACCTGACTATTTCAATCGCAAGGGTAGATATTCAATCAACATTCAAGCTGTAACAGACTCCAACGGGAGGTGAGAAATAACTTGATAATGTTTAGTTTGTTCACTTGTCCATCTATGCCAAGTCCAAACTTTCAGATTCTTGGATGTTGTCATAGGATGGCCCGGTAAGTCCTAGTAATTATTTTTGAAGCCTAGCCTGTGGAAAAGGAACAGTTAGCTATATAATTTGACTCTTCAATTTTCTCATACAATTTGATTTTATCACACATTCAGGTAAGGTGCATGACGCTAGAATGTTCTTGAACTCGCCCATTTGCATCAAAGGAGATCACGGCAATTTATTTCCACCAGTAGGTAGGTCCTTTAACCTTGAGCTATTTAGAGCCCTGCGCACGACTGATCATAACTACATAGTTGCTGACAGCGCCTATCCTTTGCGCCCATGGGTGATGAAAGTTTACAGCAACCCCAGTAGCCCATCTGAGGAATATTTCAACAAGGTAAATACAAGCCTGATATGTTGTTATGTTTCACTAGGCTATAAGCTCAAGTATATTTTTAGAAGTTATGTTCTGCAAGACGAGTAGTGGAGCAGGCATTTGGACGGTTGAAGCACCGTTGGCGCTGTTCGTTGAAGAGGTGTGATGCTTAGCCCGAAAATGCTCGGTTGCAGATAGCATCATGCATCTCATTGCACAACTTCTGTGAAGAGAACATGGACTACGCAGAGTTGCCACCTACAGACGTAGTGGAGGACGATATCGAAGATACCAGCATTGAAAGTGCTGATCTGGAGTCTGGCATTCGTGTACGGGACACGCTCAAAGATGCCTTGTTTTGATTGGACTTGACACGGCTGACGCGCATACAGATTCCTGCTAAAAGCAGTTTATCCTAATAAATGAACGATGAAACACTTTCGTCAATGGCTGAATAGGACTTTATCATACCAGACATAAGCAAGACCAGAGATTGCAATAGGGCTAGTCAAGTAGCCATAATCACAAGCAGATGCCTCTACACATTTTAGCTCATTGACCTAGAACAGAGGTCTCAAACACGCGGCTCTTGAAATGACACGATTTTGTGATGTAATAATGACGAGAGTAATATTGGTCCCATATTTTATTGAGTCTAGACATGACGTCTCCGAGCATAGTCTATCACAGGGCCGCCCAACCCGTGGCTCGCGGGCCACATCGTATATTCGCGCAGAGGCCCCGCGCCAGAGGTTTGAGACGGGGCACCGCTCCCAAACTTAGACTTCTACATTGAAGCCAGTAGACAGTGGGCGTAACAATCAGAACCAATGAAAGCACCAGCGACTCGGTAAGGAGACACTATTCTCGGGTACCGTGCGCTCCACACCCACATAAGCGGTGTTCGTGTTCATTGCTCGATGAGACAGAGGCCGGGGAACGAGAGAATCTTCAACAAACGCACCTTGCTATCACATGATACTCAGGTGTCGGTGTGACTCCACCATATTACCACATGATACTCAGGTTTCGGTGTGACTCCACCATATTACACCACATGATACTCAGGTGTCGGTGTGACTCCACCATATCACAACTTGACTGCAGGACATATACATTAAAAGAGATACATGTTGAGAATTATACTGCATAGTACGCTGCTACAAGTTTAGTCGTTTTGTTATATATAATGCATCTGTGTGTACCTGTTATTGAAATATGCTCATGAGTATAGACCAGGGGTTCTCAAAGGATGGGCCATGCCCACTGGTGGACCACAGGAGCATTTGAGGTGGTCCACAGAGCTATTTGGAATATTGTAGAACTAGTGAAAATTTGGGTATATTTGTTATGTTATTCATTCAAAAATATATATTCATACTATCACGTTATACGTGGGCTACCTTGAGTTTTTCATCCGACTCTGATAGATCGTAATGGCACGTATGGAGTCAAAATCTACAAGTCGAAAATGGGAGGGGAAACGAAGGCTTTTATCCCCCGGCTACAACAACCTACGGCTAACGGCAACGAATATGTACTTGAAGTTAGTGCTGAAGTGACCAGTATTCGAGCAGGGTCGTATGCCGTTGAAAGGGGTGTCCATTAAACTCGGACAGAAGTGTATTTGATGTAGATGTACGGTACCTTGGCAGGTCGTACTGATGTAATATAAAAATAGCCATAATCGCAATTTACTAACAATTCAACTTCCTATCAAAGTATACGGCACCACCGCAACGAATCGTAATGAATTGAGGATTTAGCGGTACGTACATTAATGTTTGGAGTCGGTTTAAAATTTCTGGCCTTGAAATCATTGTACCATCGGATTGAATGTTCTGACATCGCAACTTCAGTAGATACAGGACATCTTATATTTACATTGTACAGCATAAACATTGAAATATATTCTTTCTCCACACCTGTGCAGTATTCCTTTCACCAAAGAATTGTTTGAAGCTGGCCCAGCCCCAACCCGCACCATTGTGCAAGTAAAACCGCAATCACACAGTGGATTAGGTTATTGGGTTTCGCGACGTGAGCGGAACAGCGGCCATATTAATATACACAAGAGTTATACTATAGAATGTAAACGTGGAATGGCAGCGACCGATTTTGCAGCTACGTTCCGCTTCACTGAAGCTTTACTTTGTTTTACGGCAGCTACAGTAGGATTTATGGCAATCCAAAAGTTGTCTTCCAGACCTCAGAATTTACTGAATCTGGTCTTGATCGAAAGCTACTGTCGCACTGATTCCGAAAATATCAATCAAAATACGGTCAGGCTCCGTACTTAGATGACAAATCACCCTCAACATCTAAAATTTGCATTGTTCAGAACAATCGGATGAACGCACAACAATGACCCATTGCGGCTCTTCGATTGTTCGGAAAATGCCGATAATTCAGACTTGAAGGGCGAATTCTAAGCGGTTCAGTGCCTGATCATATTTTCATTTACATTTTCGGAGTCAGTGTGAGTAGCTTTCGATCAATACCAGATTCAGGTAATTCTGCACTCTGGAAGACGACTTTTGGATTGCCATAAATCCTACAGTAGCTGCCGTAAAATAAGTCTGAGTAAATCGTCAGTGAAGCGGAACGAGGCTGCAAAATCGGTCGCTGCCTTTCCACGTTTACATTCTAGAGTTATACGATCTACCAGGACCGTAACTGCCGCACCTAAAACTCCCAATCGGGAGCTCAAAGATACCCAAATCTTTTTGGTCGTTTGTTTGTTGGAGGAGTTTATTCAACCTGAGAATTTAACAGATTCATGATGTTTGCACGTAAAATAGGTACGAGCGGGTGGCCAGAAACGCGCCACAGCGCACACAACCAGGTAGTATGTAATAAGAGATGGAAGACATAGACACACTGAGCCAACGGCTGTTACCATATATTCTCGCAAACCGCAATACATTCATGTTCAGCAAACGCGACGATACGCTATTACCAGTCAGAAGACTCGAGCTGTCTAGCGAACACGTCCTACCGCCAATACGTCCTGGAAGCGAATGCACGAGAGCCAATTGTTAGAAGACTCTCGCAATGAACCGTAGGTGTATACTCCGATTGTCCGTAATCAACAAAATAACAATGATGAAGTCTCGTGTCTCAGCAACGCATACTGGAAATGTGGTATGCAGTGTTACCGATGGCGCATTTGGGAGCCAAATTTCTGAATTTTGGCTCATTTTCATGTTATTTGCCACCGGTTTTAGCTTGTCACGTTGGAACTATTTAGGCACTTTCCTAATGGTTGCTTCAAAGACACTTCTACATCATGAAGACACGCGATAACAATTATTATACCGATTCTACCGTGTAATTTTGTTCTCGGGGGGATTCTGAGAGCTCGAAATCTTTGCTTCATCACTCCGAAACATTGCTTTATCCTTGCGCGAGTGATTATGTGGGTACGCTTGGTTAGCATCTTCCGTTCTGTTGGGGGGTTTAATGTGGGAGTAAGAAGCACTCAATAGAGGGTAACCGTTGTCTCCCAACAGAAATCCTTCAATGTTACCGTCTTCAAAATCGTCAGCCATTCCGGAATTTCGGTATATCCTGGAGTCGTGGCACGAGCCCGGCCAACGCACAACAATATTTGTTATTTTTCGCTCCGCACTACAAACGACTTGAACATTCAAGGACATGAATCATTTTCTATTACGGAACGTCTCCGCGTTATCTCCACCGAGGGAGACAATGGGGATGTGGGTACAGTCAATAGCTCCAACAACCCCAGGAAATATTTAGCTCCAACAACCCCAGGAAATATTTTAATTTCATAGAGTTGTGATTTAATCTTCGTGGCGTCGTGCATGGATTTCATAAAAACTGATTCGAGGTTTTGCTATAACCTTCGCCACACGCTGAACGCTCCTACGTGCCGTATGCCTAGAGATACGCCGGCAAGGTCCATATCGGACAGTTGAAAATGTCCGGTTGCGAAAAAGCGCAATGCAATGGTTAATAGCAGCAATGGGTGTAGCTAGGGTTGCTTTACGTCCGGAATTTCACTGTTCAAACTAGCGTCCGAGAGGAATTTCTAAAATATGCCGAATGTCCGGAATTTTGAGGACTTGACCTACGCTCATAAGTCATAACTCTTTCCTAAATCAGCATAAAAACAATATTTTGGGGGAATATTCATGCCGATGCATGATATTGTTCTTCGCGCTGCGCGCGATTTACTATCACATTTATTGATTTTAAATATGGAGACTACCACCCTCGCAAAAGCTGCCATAAAATATAAATAAAAACAACCTTCATTTACTGGAATAATCCTAATTGTAATCGCAATTATAGGACAACGGTATATTCCTAGATATCGTTAAAACCGTTTAAATGCTTGATTCAAAGACAGTGGTTCCAAACGAGGGGGGTCGTCTGCCTTTATTCTGGGGTTTGCGAATATGTTGAATGTAGTCAGCTTTCAAAATAGCCCGTGAGTAAGTCTGGGCAAAAGTGCTGATTTCTTTTAGTAATCTGCTCGTCAAATTTTGATCCGGGCCGCGAAACTTTATCAAATTGGAGATAGAGTCGCGACGATAAAAGGTTTAAAAACCACTGGATGTTGGGTGTTTATAAAGCTCCGTGGTGCGCACCGGCATAAGGCTGATAAACAATCTTATCGGTAGGACACGAACATGACTTAACCATGTGCAATTACGTTCCCTGTATTTTCGAACTCACCATCACTAACGCTAACTCTGATCATGTGGGCGGAGAGCAGTAGCTATATAGTAATATATGGAATGACCAATACTACTGACAGAATTCATTCAAATAATGTAACGACCAGGTGCATATATAAACCAGATTCATATAGCAACACCCCCCCCCCCCCAGAAGTTGCATCGATTACCCTATAGAGTGGTCTGAAAATCATTGTATATTTAGGCAAGAGGAGGCTGTAAACATGTGGTTTCGGACCCGGTTACACAACACACATAAACACACTCCTGTACGGGATCGTGACCAGCACATCTGGTCTCTGAGCAAATCTTTGCTAGTATGACGTCATAACTCATTTTGAAATCCACTAGTGGGCGCTAAAGAGTGTCCGTAATTTGGGTTTCTGAAATATCCCCCTAGTGTTGGCCATTGCCATTATTCCTGATAACAAATACGTCGTCCCCTTTTAATGTATCATTAATTATCTAACATTCCATTCTACGAATGGCTTCACGTCCCGGAGGTGTTTGCGAGGAATCGCAACAGTTTGCAGAATTTCCAGTTCTTCAATTAGCCCAGCCATATCCTTCGTTTATCAGAAGAATAATGAATATTCCTGTTTTGCGGACGACAACAATCGAAAATAAGGCCGTTACCTTAGCGACGGCCTTGAACAATGACGTCATTTCGACGAAATATAATCTGGCAACCACTTTCTGGATTTTCACACAGTGAGTTGAGTGTCGAGTGGTACTCAGTTAAGTTAAGCGTGCGGGAACTTAAGATCTCGAAATTGAGTTTGAGGAACAGGCGTTACTCAGATGAGTGACAGCAGACACTTGGGGTGGAGCCGCCTTGAGTCTTTTGCAGGAGATCATGTTTCATTATTCCCAGTCTTTCACAAACATTTATGATGCTATTCCTAATGTTATCCCCAGACTTTTTATCGCTTTCAAGTTCATACACTGACAGGATATTTTCCCTGCATCTATTTTTCAAAAACATAGTCAACGCAAAAACATAGTGGACAGTCAACGCAATGTAGTGTCTCATTTTAAGGTCAGTCCACATATCCATTGTGAACGCTACCAGACCATGGTTAAACATGACTTTCAGCACGTACTGACCAAATTTTCTTTCACTGACTGAGACCTTTCAATGAATCTACGTTTGATGGTAAAACGTGACGGCAAGATTTCTTTTACAGGTGCGTTGCCATATTTTGCACCAATTTCCACAGCCTTTTGAATCAGATTACCCATCCCTTTGCTTTCTGCAGATTTCATAGAAACCAACTCGTGTGCACTGAAATCCACAAATGCGCCTGTCATTGATGCCACTGCTTGTTTAGGCAATTTTGTGGTTTTCATATATGCAATCATCTTACTCTGCACTTGAGATGTGGAGTTCGAAGACGTCTGCGTGTCATTCTGACATGAAGCTGAGTGCTGATGCAGTCTCGATGTACCGCTTGTAGCACGGTCATGTTTATAAATGGTTTTGCACTTTCTACACTGAGTATAACCTTGATAGCTCTTGGTTGCCCTATCACATCCAGTAAAAGTTCCTAGCTGAACTTTGGTGATTTTTATCAGAGCTGTGTGCATCTACCTGTTCAAGGCTTCCGTCTCTCAATCCCTTGGTTATCTTACTCGTGGTTATCTTACTCGTATCTCCCAATGGCATTCTGCTAGTAAAATCACACCCTGAGTATTAATATAGACAGACTGATTACGGTATACCAGTGTTGCCAACCTCGCGGAGGTGCGGGCCTGTAAGACTTGAGATCTTAAGTCTAGCCATCAAAGATTCATATAGGCACGCACTATATTTCTTCTTTACTTGCTTCGGTTATTATGCTTCATCATGCACTTTGAAATAAAATCAGGAGGGACTCGAAGCAGAAGAAAATTTGAAATTACCGGACGAAGGAGAAGCGAACGCCCACTATTACGTTTGCGGCTGGGTTATCGCTAAAGAAATCACGCGTTCGGAGTGCGAGACTTGCCGCTCGCATATTTTCCGTACAGGAGCCGGTTCTCCGATCATCTAACATTTCTTCAAATTTAACAGTCATACGGTCCTACAAGAAAGATGGAAATTTATCAATAGCCACTGAGGATGAATATTAAACCCACCCGACCCCGAAAAGCTCCGTTTTTCCGAGTTATCGAAACAATTTTTCGCAATAACATATATGTCGCACGGTTCGAAAACTTACCCGACCATTTATATTTGAAAAACTTCCGAAACAGAATGTTATGAGACGTAGTATCTATGTTTAGATTGTGCAATGTGCAGTTGTGCATCATTCACATTTAGTTAGGACCCTTTGACGTCATGTCCGGCTGGATACATTTCATATAGTAGTTGGCGCGAATTTGTAGTGAGAGTAGAACCGGGAAAGTTGGTAAGTTTTGAGTTAGGGTTAGGATTAGATTGTGTATTTATTGTGTATTTATTGGAGTATTTTGATTTCAGTTTACCGTATTCCTATTAGTGAGACATTGTGTCAACTTATTAAAGATTCAAGAGACGCAAAGAAGGTTGTGCTTTGTCTTGCATTGAGTAGGCGTTGAACACTACCGGAAAGCAACCCTGTGAGACATTTGGCGGTAAACACTGGGCCACGTGAACTATTCTTACGGTACTTGGCGGTAAAGACTGGGCCAAGCAAACGATTCTACGGCACTTGGCAGTAAAGACTGGGCCAAGTTAAGGACTATACAGCACTTGGTAGTAAACAAGTAAAGATGGTCATGTTCGCAAAGTTCAATGCAGAATGGCTAATCATGCATTGGATAACAGAGGGAGGCCTATGACTGAGACTGTTTTATTGGATCGACCGATCCAAAAATTGATTTTGTACCTCAAGTCTGAGAATTATAGGGATTGATTCCCGACAAGGAGCCACTTTGTATATTGTGTTAGTTTCGTTTGAGTGTTTAGAAATGCACCATTTCTAGGGAAGCCATGTTAGAGACGTAGTATCTATGTTTAGATTGTGCAGTTGTGCATCATTCACATTTAGTTAGGACCCTTTGACGTCATGTCCGGCTGGATACATTTCGTATAGTAGTTGGCGCGAATTTGCAGTGAGAGTAGAGCAGCGCGAATTTGTAGTGAGAGTAGAGCCGGGAAAGTTGGTAAGTTTTGAGTTAGGGTTAGGATTAGATTGTGTATTTATTGGAGTATTTTGATTTCAGTTTATACCGTATTCCTATTAGTGAGACATTGTGTCAACTTCTTAAAGATTCAAGAAACGCAAAGAAGGTTGTGCTTTGTCTTGCATTGAGTACGTACGCGTTGAACACCACCGGAAAGAAAACCTGTGAGACCTTGCATAAAGTAAATTGCCTGGGATCGTAATACAGAACGATATCCCACCGTGTCATGCTGCTGCCCCCATTACTAGAATGGCACACCGATATGTTCAACTAAGACTGCATGCATATGCAAGAAATGTATCGGGGAAATCAAATGCACACAGTCATGCAGGCAAATTGGCCACACGCTCAAATATTAATGGTGGAGACCAAAAGTTTTACCTTAAAACAGACGCTGAGCGCCGAAAACCCGCTCACGTAAATCAGTCTGAAATTCTTAGCTAAACGGTGACCAATGTTGATGACTGTGACTGGTTTAGCGGAACCTGAAAATTGGACAAATGTGCTGACTCATGAATCCACGCGCTTGCGCACTGCTTGAAATACGTCATCTTGCAACGCCGTTGCCATGACGGCCGCCTTGATGTTAACCGGAGTGGCCGAGTGAACAGTAGAAACGGCGTTTTACCAGAACATCTCAACTATACCACTGTTTGTTTTTGTATGAAAAAATACGATCGATATCGCCTGCATGAACATGGACTGGATGGAACATGTCCTTTAACTTGAATTGATTTGCTTCATCGCTGTTTGATAACCAAGTAGTTGCCACCAGCAGTGTTGCCACTCCATCTACCTTTACGTTATATCATATTCTTGCAGCGTTTTGAACCAATAATATATGAATAAGTGCAGCCTAGTCTCATCACCATTTCTTCAGGATAGAGGGGGTATTTGCCTCATATTCATGCTGATACAGAATTGAGCTATCAGGTCTATGGTATTTCCGACTGGCTGATGCGACGTGATATTTCCCTCTTACCTGATATTCGTGTTGACGACCAAAAAGAGAAAGCGATACTCTGTCATTGGTCAATAGATTTAATTTAATCAAATTCAAGAAAAACTCATTAACAACAGTAAAATAATATGATCAACAGCTAGATAAACTATTTAGCTAGAGAATTCATTTCTCCAACTGCAACTTCATTAGATCAATTTTAAACCTATAATACTCCAACTGTATTCGATGGAGTTCAACTTGACGCAATCTTTCTTCCCTCAGTTTATTTTCTTGCTGGAGGTTTGCAAACTGGCTCTGTAATATTTTTTGTTTTATCGTTGTTCCCCTCCGCGAGTGTGTGGGACGATCATCTGTCACATAAGTATTTCTTCAATAAGCTATTATTGATGATAAAGAATCTTCCCACCAGTTATTGCAGCTTCTGAACCAATCCAATCTGCTGTCTGACACATATAGCCTGCGGGAGTGTGGCCTGAAGTACGAGGCTCACTGGTCTGGCTCACACCAAGAAAACTATCAGAAATTTGCCCACTTTGATTCAATGGGCCATCGGAAAGCAATTGAACTGTAAACGAATGGAATAATGAGTTAAGGACAAGGCCTTTACTTAACATTTCCAATATAGCTATGAAACTATACTCACATGAAACATCGACGAATGTATCATTATCGTCGTCATATTCATTCGTAGGACATGATATCTGTTGGGGTATTAATGCTGAAATAAAACCTTTTTATTTTAAACACGTAAGTTTCAGGATATCCCTGACATTGTTTGACATATACCTTCAACTTCACTGCTTAATGGATCTGGTTCAAAATCCATAAGACCTCCCCCTGTTTTTCTAAGCTCGCGTTTGCTTGATGCATTATCTTGTTTCGCTTTAGTTTTCATGTTTTTCCACAAGGATTGCAAGTTCTTTGTGGTACGAGGACACTCTCGGCCCATCGCATTAAAGTCTACAGTTAATTCTGCCCATGCTTTGCATTTTTTTGTTGACTTTCTCTGTCAGTCTTCTTGCATTCCAGCTCCCTATATTTTTTCATTAACTCGATCAACAATTGTCTCTCGCTCCGGGTGTAATTAATATATCTGTTCCTATTCATTTCTCCTGTTGTTTCTAAGATAACTGTTGATAATGGCAAAATAAACATTGATACCTCCAGAATAAACCAAAACTGAACTGCTATTGAAAGCTATAGCCTAGTACAAATAGAGAATATGTACATGTAATTCAAAAGTACTCTTGCAGAATTTGATTTCGAACAGTTCTGCCTAACGTTGTAGCGGTTGAATGGGCAGAGCTGTTGCTTCGACCAAATCCTCAAAGTACTCATCATCATCATCATCCAGACGTTGACGTGTTGCGATGGCAAAGTTGTGTAGGCAGGAGATTGCAACAATAGCTGCGTGTGAATTCTCTAGTGCCATGCGTAAAGGTGTACGGAGGGAGCGAAATCTCTGCTTCAAAATTCCAAAGCTTTGCTCGATCCTCGATCTGGCAAAGCTTTGCTCGATCCTCGATCTGGTCTTTGCATGAGCATAATTGTAATGCCGCTCTTTTTCTGTGGCTGGTGCACACACTGGAGTCATCAGATACGGTCGCAATGCATACCCTCCATCTCCCAAAAGCAACCCATCATGCAATCCTTCTTCAAATTGGTCCCGAATTATTGAATTTTCAAATATCCGACTATCATGACAACTTCCAGGCCACCGACAAACAACATTCGTAAATGACCTACTCGCATCACAGACTGCCTGAACATTAATCGAAAACCAACCTTTGCGATTACGATAAACCTCGGCTGATTCTCCTCCTGGGGAAACTATGGGTATATGAGTACAATCTATGCAACCAATTACCGATGGAAAGTGACTGATTTTATAGAAATCTGCCTTTGTTCTATCTAAATTGACAGGGAATTTGCTGAATTGATATTTCTGTCTCGCAATACACCTCGAAATCCTGTGTACTACCCGTCCTGCGGTTTGGCGGCTTACACCCATCAAGTCGCCATCTGTACGTTGGAAGTGACCTGTTGCATAGAATCGCAACGTCAGTAGTAGCTGCTGTAATTTTGGCACAGCATGCTTGTGCTGGTTCAGTTCTAAATCGCCTTCAATTACTGCTAAAATATCCAAGGTTGATTTCTTGCAAAATCTAAATCGATCTTGGAACTCCGAATCTGAATATTTTTTGAGTGGATTCTTCAAATCTACCAGGTAACAGCGTTGCGGTCTACTCTCCTCGCATAATTCATCCAAAAGCTCAAGTACGTCCATGTCTGCCAACTACCTATAATATACTTCCTGAGTTGAGAAATTATCAAATCCAACTGTTATACATGATAGGCTACTACTACGTAGGATGATGGTGCGATAGCTTACGGTATCAGAATGATAACTAAATAATAACAAAGTCGACTTGAAGAAAATGAAAGTACTGCGGGACTCCTGTAGTCTGAAGTGTAGATCACCTGCGGCCCAGCGGCCGTACCAGAAACAACAACAATAACAACGTAATGCGATCTCGTCTCTGTCACGTCACACACGTTCAGTTAAAATTACAAAATGATCAGGTGAGCTTGTGCCGCATTCCGCGATACATGAGCGACTTAACAGTTAAACCAGCGAGGGTAGGTGGTTTAAGGATCTGAGGTTTAGCGGTCGCAGATTTAACAAAATCACACTTTTGGTCACCGGTAAGTCTAAAATACCGCGATAAGCGCCCAACAGCCGCTTAACGGGACTTTTGGTCTCCACCCTAAGTGAAACAACATATAAATTACCGCTTTTCTACCGTCTAGGAGCTGATTTTTTCAACTACTACTGAGAATACTTATTCGGTTACTATTTCTACCATGAATTTCTAAATCTAGTAATGTTATATTTATTGTTCCTTTATTCCTACTGTTCTTTTGTGAGTGTTTTTGAAATTGCTGCCATACGACATTACATATCTATATCTATAATTTTTATTTAGCATATATATTATATTATTATTGTATTATTTTTGCTCCATTCCTACCGTTCTTTTGTTATTGTTGTTGAAATGGTTGTCAATATATTCGACACTAAATCTATATATTATATATATATAATACATATACAATGGTCCTTGCGTGGTTGCGATTGTTCAGAACAAATTTTCAGACTTTGAGGTGTATTTCAAGGGGGTTTCATTGCCCTGATCAGATTTTAATGTATATTTTCGGAATCAGTGCGACATTAGCTTTCAAATAAGACCAACTTTATTGAATTTAGGCGCGCGGGTCGTCAGCTATGGGATTAGCAATTATGCTGCGTTCAGATTGCTGAGCAGTAATTTCCTCCGGGCAAGCAAGCGTGACGACGGGTATCTATCCGTAGGTTAGTTATCTATAGTCCTATACGGCCGGTAAGGTAGTGAGCCATTGATGCATGACGCCCGTGGATACTGAGGAAGCGGCTTGCCTGGTAACCAATGTTTGCATCGTTTTTGCTCGTTAGCCTATTCTGGTTCAAGTCTGTTAACGTAATTTATCTTTGCGATAAATTCTAGCATATCCATCTGGCGTAATTATTATATTTCAAATCTCAATGGATCAATATCGGTGTGTGTTTATAAGTTTGCTACAGTTCACAAGGATGCCGCATTACTGTTGCGTGTATAAGTGCACCGCCAACTCTACCTTTGTAAACGACACTGGAATAGGCAGGAGCTTCCACAAATTTCCGCGGGATGGAAAACTGAGGAAAGCGTGGCTGGATAGAATCAGGAGACAGAATTTGGCACTTCTTCGATAGTAGGTAGACATCAAGAAGTGTTCACCATGATCACCACCAATTCATGCTCTCCATGAACATATCGAAATTTATAATGTTTCACGTTGTAAACAACTGTGTTCCCTATTTTGTACTATTTTCTCCTCACCCAGATATATTAGATAACTTATACGATAATCTCTGGCGTATATCTTGACCGATTGTACCTTTGGCGTGGGGTTGTGAACAATCATTCATTCATTACATTCAGCACCCTTTAGCATCTGCTTGAAAGATACATCATTTCCAATTGCCAAGACAGAAAGTATCGAATATTCCCTTCGCGCACGGGGTATGATGGGTTCTAGTTCATTACAAGACTGCTCCAAATATAATCGAGTGATCAAAATGAAGGCTGTGGAGGAACGATTTGGTACCCGAGTGATGCTGTATCGTAGAACCTTAGCTAACGTATTACTTGGAACTGACATGGTGCTGCCGGCGGTGATTACCAAGTTGAAAAAGTGTCCCTTTACCATTTTTGAGTTGGTAGCCCCTGCTCTGATATCAATATACCGCTATCTGTCACTGTATGCACATTGCACATGTCTGTCTGAGGAGCACTCGTGACGGTACAATTCACGCATTGTGTTGTTTACCCCCATGTGTATAAAACGAATGAAATAAAATAAATGTAGCAAAACCAACGAAAAAATACAATGTAAATCATGGTTGTAAAATAGGTATATATTCAAACAGGATAACAAGTGCGAATTTGATTTATCAAATTCTAAAATGGATCGTCGCCGAATTTGAGGCGCCACATGAATTCAAATAAGTACGTATCCAGGAGAGTGCGATAAGTCCCGCTTATTTCTCTGTTTTGCCCGAGCCCACATTGATTCCAGGTGGTTTGTCGTTGCGTGGGTGACGGGGTCCACAAGGTTTAATCGGTGGTTTACTGTGAGATGCTGGTAACCCAAATTGCCCACCGTATTGTACGCTGCCCAGAGATCTGATATGACAGTCGTTCCGGGCAAGATATAATGTTGTATGATGGGCAAAAGAGTACCAGCATCTCGTCTCTCGACTTCCACCAGGAATCCCTCTTTCGATTCAACGTCGATGCCCCCGATCACCCACTGCGTCTTGACTCGTCTTCCACCATTATGCTTTCTGCGAACAAAGGCCGACTCGTCGATTTCAACGACTCTTCCAGGGCCGCCTAATTGAAGTGGATTGTCCACGAAATATTCAGCGTATATGTCTCGGACGTAGTTGCGATAGTTACAGATGGTCTCATCGCTAGAGATCCCGCACTCCCGTCTAACATGTTTGTACGACGCTATTTCGTACGAGTATATATACAGCAATTCGACGGTGGTTTGAAGTTCAAATCTGGTTCCCTCGAAAAACTGTTTTCACAATTTTCAATGGCGTTTTGCAGTCACGGTCTCGGCATTGCCAACGGAATCCGACTTTTGTGTCCCTCTCGTATTCTGCCATATCGCCATTGCATTTGGGGCATCGCATTTGTTTCGCAAGCAGCCCGTCCTGTCGGCATCAAGCAATTGCGCTTGCCTTGTCGATTGTCGCCAAGCTCAGCTCCCTCAAATTTACTTCAGAAAGACTCGGATATACGTTCGCCCCCGCCATCATTAACTCAATGTTACTCGGTCGCGCGGCATGGTATTTAAATACGTACGGTGAACATTGTGACGTATTTTGTTTTCGATCGGTGGATTAAGCCACATACGCACTCAACTAGGGGGCAACGCCGCAGTGAAGATTAGTGACAGAAAAACACACCGATGAACTCTCGTTGGTGTCCTTTCAATGACATCTCTAACCCGTAGTAATAGGCGATCAAATGGCGAAGTTCGTTCACTTCAACTTCTAGTACATTTTATCGACACGCACTAGCCTACTGGTCGCATTTTCTCCCTACTTCTACTTGAACAGATTTCGAGTCAAAACAGGCCTAGATTACTGACTTTTTACCAAGTTAGAAGTCGCTACTTGTACTACTTGAGTAGCAACGTTGATTACTCTTATCACCGCTACCCATAGTTCAATGACTTCTCTGTCGTCGCTAAATTCTAATCGATAATAATTATGAATCATCCAGATTTTATGTTTTCAATGACAAGGTAACGGCCAAAAGCAAATATAGTCACTGGATAATCCTGATGCATATGCGTGTAGCGTAGCTACATAGGTTCGTGATGTGAGGAATCAAGTTTGGAAAAGATCCATATGAAAATTTTTCCAAACAGATCATGCTGTTTCGACTTCTATATGTTCATTTACACTAGACCGATATTTAGTATTACGATACCTGGGATGCAGACTTATACACGGTACCCACCACGCAGATTACGTAGCGAGGAGGAGCATCGATAAACTTCTAACATTTAGAGGGATTTGAGAGTCCACCTCCGTTGAACTCGAACAACCGTGGAACGTATTAGGGTATAATTATTTATAGCAGGGGTCCTTAAATTATGGGTCGCAACTCAAACATATAGGTCGCTAAGGGAATAAATTATGATTGCGATCGCATTAGCGCGATCTTTAAACATTTATGTGATACTTGTCGAATAATGTCCTATGTATATTTCGTATATTTTCAACGTCACTGTGTTGGGTACCATATAGCCAATGATCCAGACACGCTGAGGTAACCTGACGACTTAATCATGTAGCCCGCAAGATTAAGGAAAAATGTTATTTTTGAACCGCCCTACCGTGACAGTGATCGCTAGCACTGGCGCCACCACGCGGTTCGAGACAATGGTGCAGAATAGTCGCGAAAAGCGCGCGAGAAAGTTGTATTGCTACGAAGCTGCGACCTGAAGGAAGATGGAGGAAGAGCAATTAATTGTGGAAATTAGGGCATATGAGTGTCTGTACAACATGGGCATCAGTGCGTATAGGGACACAGTTCGCAAGGATAATGCATGGAGAAACATAGCCGATTCATTAAAAACTACTGGTGAGTGCTTCTTTTATCGCACTACGGTACCGCCGTATGCATACAAAGTTTTGCTTCTTTCTGTGGAAGATTGCAAGAAAAGATGGCGGGCAGTACGGGATAAATATCGAAGAGAGTTGGACAAAGAAAAGAAGAACAACCGGTCTGGATCGGGAAGAAACTGCTGCGCTGAGTGGGAGATGATGCCGCGGCTCGAGTTCCTGCGTCCGCATACGACGAATAGAAAGTGACTTTGCAAAAATGTCAATAATATCAATCGATATCATTTCATTTTTTTTGTCAGAACTACTTCGAATTTCAGCAGTAAGCGAAGTGCCGTAGTGCTGAATTCAAGGTACAGTCGGAGTAAGATTGCAGCATTCGTTTGTAATACAACTCTCGAAATAATTTTAGTGCAATATCCGACAATGAACATTCAGATGCGGGATGTTCAATTCTATCCGATGGCTTCCCAGGTTCGTAGTTTTCAAGCTCAATAAAAATCAATTTGACGCGTCATATTTACCACCCTATACCTATAGCTAACCCAGAATATACAACATTGGATTTATCGGCACTGGGTCCTGATCAGAATGACGAGTTTCTGCTAGAGGGTACAGCTGACCCACCACTCGCTGCTCCTGAGCCGTCAACCAAGAAGCGAAAGACAACTGATGACCAAGATTTGACACAAATTTTGGGAGCAATAAACAGTCTAAGGGAGTCTTCCAACTTATGCGTGCTCTATTCATCAGTGAGTAGGCTACTTCTATCTTTTCAGAGTACTCAAGTAGTGCTATTTGTCACATATTTTCATTACTTATCCAACCGGACTACTTCAACTTCTACTTGAATAGCAACATTAACTACTTTTACCACATCGTTAAGTGCTCATCAAATCAAATGTTTCATTTTCCAGATCGTCCGCAACAATGTGAGCAGAATAGCGCTGCGATGGTCTTTTTACGGGGCTTGGCCAGCCCTCTATCCTCTTTGAGCCCTCAAAGGCAGATAAAATTTAAAGTATCCTCTTTGAGCCCTCAAAGGCAGATGAAATTTAATGTTCAAGTATGGAAGCTCATGACAGAGCTAATGGAGGGGGATATTGAAGCGAACGACTAGACACGTCTGTCTCAATTAACTCTGAATAAATCTTGTGAAACTAAGAAACCAGTGTATTCGTAAATGTCAGGAACATGCAAGGCAACAATAAACTATAAGACTGAAAAGCAACGTAACACAAAACACGTGTTGCTCTCCTATATCAGAAGTCCCATCAAGTTCTAAAGACATGATCTGACTGCCAAGGCACAGATCCTTCACTACCCACGAAGTAATCAGCATAGGCAGCGCGGACTCTTGCAGCTTCAGAACTGTATGGTCTCCCCACTATCCGGAGCCTAGTCAAGTCTGTAGCGAGGTTTGCTGATTCTTCATTGTCTGTAGGTTCAGGCAAACCAATTTTCTCATCGCATAAAAAATTATGAAGGACTGTGCCAAATGCCAAACGCCATTTCAACGACTCGACGCGCATGAGAAAGTCTGTAATTGAAAATCCTTTTCTTATCATCCAGATTAGAGCTGGAATAAGGATGGAATAAGGATGGAGTAGATTCCGCCTTAAAGGGAACGCCTCGTCCCCAATAAACACTGGTGGAACAGATTCGGTCTGACCAGCTAGAACTTTATCTGAAGGCAAGTCCAACTCTTCATTAAAAAGCATTTTGCCAAATGTAGATGATTGTAAGATCCGAGAATCAGGACACTTTCCGAACCCACCAACATCTACCACAACAAATTTACAGTTCGCATCGGCTACGCCAAGAAGTACGACAGTAAGTTTTTATGTAATTGAAATACATCGAGCCTGAATTTTTTGGTGCACGGATTTGGATGTGTTTTCCATCTACTGCTCCTAGGCAGCTGGGAAATTGACATTTTCTTTCAAATTCCTTGGCAATCTTTGCCCATGATTCTTTTGTTGGCGATGGCATCACAATTGGCTGCAGAGCATCCCAAATGGCTTTGCAGGTTTCAGGAACAATTTTTGACAAAACTGTCTTGCTCATTCTATACCTTGTTGCAAGATTTGTATAGGATCCTCCGTGAGCTAGAAAACTGTAAAATATAATTCAAATTTGAGGACTTGACATTTCAAAGCACGGCAAAAAATCGCGTTCACACGGCCATGATATGCAACAAGTAATGGAAAGGGATGAGCAAAATCGAATCACAGCCAATACAAATCAGTCTCATACAGGTCGGTTCCCAGTAAGAACTGTCATTGGAAGTTAGCAATGAAAAGCGCAACAACAACAATGAGGTCATCACGTTGATTCGATTCATACATGATGAAAAATCATTCAATTTAGGACAGTAGCCTACTAACGAACCTCAGTATCTCATAAGCTAATCTGCAAGCTTTCAAGAAACCACTCTGTCATAATAACAAAACTCTTGGCCTCTTGTCAAGTTACTCTGGTTCAAAATTAGTGATTCGTTTTACTCACCCTCACGACAATTTAAGGAGAGAATCTTCCATCCATTCCCAAAATAGAATTTCAATGATCACATCAATAATCAATACACTTACTGCAGGGTTACTCCCAGGCCCTCTTCGGCACTGATAGGCTTCCTCGTGTTTGTTGTAATCTTGGATATCGATTCTTTGGCATGATCAAGGAGTTTATAGAATGTTTCAGCTGGCATTCTCAAATATGTCCGGTACTTTTCCGGTCGGTGTAATCTCAAGTCCGGCACTAATATATGATATTCACCTGTAAATCAAAAGAGAATATGTATATCAAGGTATTAATTCAAAATATGTTGTTACTACGCAATAGAAAGATACACTGGTCAACACGTTTTTTGTGTAAGATTTCACAGGAAATTGGCCACCAACGCTAATTTATATATTATAGGCTTACCATACGTCCTCTTTTAAGAGGATTTGTCCTCTTTTTTGACTTTTTTGAAAGTGTCCTCGGAGGACGCCCTTTTGTCCTCTTTTTTGAGATTTTGTCCTCTTTATTGAAAGTTTAGGTGAGATTTAGAGGAAAATGCGAGTGATATGCCGCAAATTAGCGCAGAAGTGAAGCACCGGCGGGTATTTCGTAGGGAAAAGCTGTGATGAGAAAAACGTTATTGTGAGCTCTGAGCGGAAGTGAAGACCTTTTTTTTGGTATAGTCAACCGATCACGAAGTAGGAGAAATTTACCGGTTTTTGAGAATTCTTCTCCAGTTTTGCATGTCTGAAATTTCAGAAAAAGTGTCCTCTTTTTACATTTCCAAAATATGGTAAGCCTAATATATTACCGGTATATTATACAAATTAATGCACATTTATAGGTTGTGGGCAATATTTTACATATTTTTCTAATATTATTTGTTTGTAGCAGATCATTTAGCAATATTGACCAGCATCATTGCGAAGCCCATAATAGAATTCCATATCGGAATGATTTCAGTTGACAATCATTGCCGATGCAACAACGAAAAAGTACCGGTAAGGTCAACAATTTAGATATACCTTTTTGTTCCCTGGTTCGAAGATCTTCACCAACCCAGAATCTCCTCTTCTGTCTTTTTAATGTTTACAATAAACATACGCAGCTACTAGCACCAATACTTTCTCTTGGTATTCATTCCAGCAATGTTCGCAACTGTATTCCACTTCCATAGCGGTCTAGAGGACTGCTTGTCTAGCAACGCTCGCAAATTTCTCGTTGCGAGACGTTCTCGAAACGCGCCACGACCGTGCGGGAACGTGAAAAAGTGAGCGAGAACGAGCGAGTCAACGGAAATCTCCAGCGAGGTGTGAAGCAAAGAAATAAACAACGTCATTCGCCCGCCGCGAGAATGCACGCTCCCCGTGAAAACAAAGCCTATATCCGGCTCGCCGACTGGAGAAGTTGCCCGCCCCTGGGTTACGACAATACGGATTATTAATCATAAAAACAAGCGACTAATACACGAGCAGGGTAGAGCGAGGGAAAGACCGGGGCATAAATGCCCATTTGCCCATATAAACTACGTTTTCTACGCCTGACTTCAGCAGCTATTGATGTGCATTACGTTGAATAATTCACTGAATACTGTTTTTGGTCTCTACGCTTTCAACTTAAAGTTCGAATTACACACGATTTATTCCTTGTATAGGTGGATAAATACGCGAATAGTAGGCTATTATGATTGAGGAATCCGTCCCGCAAAGTACTTCATTTCCTTATATCGGCCCACGACCGCTATATGTGATAGGTTTTCAGATGAACGTATAGTCAGAAGAATAACTCGTGTATTATACGTCAGACCTGGTGTCATAGGTTCACGGCATTGCATAAATGGTGGAGTATTGCGAAATCGAGAGTCATGTATGCCGAGTCAACCGGAGGTCAACGCAGCTGCAATGGGTTGTCCGGCGTTCCGACATTTCTATACCTATAACACATTCAATATTATATTGATATTGTTATTTTTCTACTCTATATTCGAAGGTATTGACCATGAGCGTAATAACCCACTTATCAGGAGTATACCCGAATCCTGGATTGGACTACATTGCTGAACCCCAAATGCTGTGATATCAGATCAATCTGTTAAATTCACAATATTCATAGTAGCTGCAAAATTATAACGTGATAGCTTCTATGAGAACATTATATATATTTTTCCGCTCACATTGCGTCTGTATCTTATAATTAATATATATCAAGTACAACAACATTTCTATTAAAATAGTTCTAAATGTGAGGTCTAAATTGATACAAGAGTAAATCACATTTTTATGATGTGTGTTGAATGTCAGTCTGCTGCATCAGCTCACTTTTAATAGCACAACTTCATCCCGTCAACTAAGGCTTACTCGGAAAGACATGGAATAGCCTTATTGATGCTGCGGCCCGCGGCGTCGTCAAAAACTGGAAAATTGTCCCGCGACCACAGTTGAGTTTGAGACCTCTGGTTTAGAAAGTACAAGTGTCAATGTTTTTGGTAAATACTTCAAATGTGCGATTTTAGGTGGATCCATTCTAAATGCTGAAGAAGATTCTCTCCAGCTTCCAAGCGAATTTTTGAATGTCAATTGCGATTGGAAAAAAGTTGTCTTTCTTTTCAACTACCTCTACGGACATCGGCGTTCCAAGATAATTCAAAAAGACATTCCCCTGTCGGAAATACTTGATCTGTTCCCTTCCTTGACTGATATCAAACTGGTGAGTGTGGTTATTATATCATGGAACCATATTGTAATCACTTTATAGTTCTTATACCACTGTTGCTTTGGCTCGAGTCAACTTTTTGGCGTGGCTTGACTTGTCTCGAGTCAATGAGCTAAATGACTTGACTCAAGCGCTTCATAAATGTGTATTGACTCGTGATTCTGAGCAAAATTTCCGAGTCAATTTCAAGTCATCAAATAAACTCTTACGTATATGTTATTTGCAATTGCACGTGTGTACGAGCAATACAACACCTTCTTGCATGTATATTAGAAAAATCAGACAACTAGGACTGTTTAGTTGCAAGTCTGCTATAGAGATAGTTGCAAGTCTGCTATAGAGATAATGCTAACATGTACAAATAAAAGTCTGCCTTTTTCTCTCTGCGATTGCAAACTCATTCATTGATTTTAGTCTTTGATGTGAGCGTAACGCATTTGTTGCGTAATAGATTGTGGCAGCCATAGCCACGGCCTACCATATCTGCTTACATATTTGATACATATGTTGAACTGCAACATCAATCCCACTGTAGTTATTCATATCTGCACGACTACTCGTGATTTCGATCCGTCGAGTAATACGTCATGGCGACATGGTTTGTCCATAACTCACTGTAAATATACCATGGAAAGTTTAACGCATTTGGTGTCAAGATAGCTCATTATAACTATGCACTGAAATGCAGCCGTGGGCTACATAGGAAATCGAAACGCGGTCGTGAATAGCAAAAAAGGCTGGCCGCTCCTCGTCTAATGTTATCAACCATTTCTATCAGTGTTTGTTATCAATTTGCTTTTCATCTCAGGTCAGAGAACAGTTCAAGAAGATAATTGCACCAACCACCATTGAAGACATGAAAAGCAGTTATCAAAATATGATAAATATATTGGATGTAATATATCAGGTAAATTTGGGCTTGCAAATTTAGTGTGCTCCACACTTAGTAAGAATTATTTTACCATTTTATTTCATCAGTCCACTGAAGGTGACAAGGATGAGCTCACCAAACTGCTGAAACTACAGTCGGAGCTTACCGATGCAAGAATTAACCGTCGGCAAAAAAGCGGTTCAACTGCTTTACTATAGTCCAACAGGTACATAATAATACATAATTGCCACTTCCATTGATACGTGATAGGAATATGTTTAGCCAGGAAAGGCTAACCTATTAACTGATGTATATTATGGATGTCCTTACCTAATGACTTCAGATTTTTTTGGGAAGCGATAACAAAAATTCGTATGTAAGTACTTGAATATATGTCTGTGTTTCAGGCTCTTACCTAATGACTTCAGATTTTTTTGGAAGCGATAACAAAAATTCGTATGTAAGTACTTGAATATATGTCTGTGTTTCAGGCTCACGACATAGAGACTAGGAGTCAGAAGCATGATCCTCCACATCTAGTTGTCCTAAGACATCAGGATGGGTCCATTTAAGGCTGGAATCCGTCCCTCGTGGTAACGATGGCGCAACGGTGTTCGATATTTTATTCGATATGATGGCATGTTATTATGCCTGGGATGTGTCATACCCAAAGGAAATTCAATTCCTGGCATTTATTCAGAGAGTTGTTGTCGGCGACAAAAACACCCAATATGTGTCTGAAAAACTGAATAATTTCTTCAGAAAATTCGAACACATGCTGTAAGGTCATAATAAGCCTTTTTATTTGACCCAAGGTTATTTTTGTGCAAGTTGTTGAACAGTAGTTCATCCTTTGCTTCTATTTCGTTGGTATACATAAATCCATTAGCTTTGTCGACACTGGACATACATGTGGATTGATAGTGCGTGACACATGTTGGTTGAATTTAGTGTCGGTGGAAAATTGAATAATGCCTTCAACAATTTTGAGCACATAGGTGAAGGAAGTAATTTGACTTGGTTATTGCTGTGCAAGTTGTGGAACAGTAGTTCATACTCTAGTTTTATCCTAGGACACTATCTTGTTTTTATTTGCAATATTGCGTTTATATTTATCAGTCCATTGAATCCGTGGGCATGAACATGTGGCTGGATAGCGTGTGACTCTTTCAGCATATGGGTTGAATTTAGTGTTACTGGATAATTTATTGATTTCTTCAAAAATTTTGAGCATATACTGTAAAGGCGTGATAGGCCCACTAATTTGACTTGAATATGACTGTACAAGTTGTTCAACAGTAGTTCATACTCTACCTTAGTATATTGGCACACTGACTGTCTTGTTTTCCTTGACAATTTTTTGTTATTATACTCCATTCCATTAGATCCTTTGACATAAGCATGCGACTTTAAAGCGTGAAACTTCAGCATATGGATGGAATTTTGCAGTACACAGGGGCTATATTTACGGGTCCATTTCAGAATTGTTTTTACGCTGTAAAGTCATATGCTCAAGTTACTCAAACTAAGTATGTCGCATGCTCATATTGTTCTTGAAGCACATAATTAATCACTGTGCCGATGATTCTTTATTTTTACTAGCAGCAGTCTTGTTTCATTGTGCAGTGCATTGCTTTTACATTTCAATGATGGTTTCGTTTTATCACTTATGATGTCATATTGACATTGAATATAATGATGTCATTGTGAACTAAATTGATTTTTATGCGGCGTAACAAGCGACAGGGTGTGGGCCGAGTACGCCAGATTATTTAGTAAGAAAAAGCTGCAGAGATAGGATTCCTGTCGGCCAGATTATTTAGTAGTTTTTCGTGTCCCTTACGTGGGCGATATCGTGGAGAACGCCTATATCAGACAACACAGCGTTTGACAACGGCTATATGAGACAACACAGTATCTGACAACGCCAAGCAACAACACGAACACCTTTTCAGATGCTATTTTTCTTACACGCAACGCGTTCTCTCTTTGATGTTGTCACGAACGGAAAAAAATTTAGAGTGTTAAGAGAATTACGTCACCCGGAATCGCATTGGAGTCTGAATGTTCTCGCGGTAGGCCTAAACCGTCATGAAATTTCAACGCGCCCTGGCAAATTGTGAATTGCTGTATGGAATCAACATGATCTGTAGTGTGTATACTTCACAATATTTTGAAAGAGTAGTTTTACCTACTGGTAGTTCAGAAACGTCTAGCCCGATACTTTTCAACTTTCAATTAGCCGACGAGAAAATCAAAATTATTAGGTTGGCAATTAACATTCTAAAGTCTCGTTCACCGCAACTATATCGTGTAACATGCAATAGACATTATAATTGACCATAGCGGTAGCCCAATTACGTTTCATAGCACCGAAATATATTATGGACGTATACTATGGATAAATTTGTTTATATCATTATGCATTATTGGGTTGGCGAGTGCGAGACCAACGCCGCCTCCGAATTTTCTGATGCATTCGCAATGAATTCCGATATAAATCATCATTCTTCGAAGGGTATATCGCCTTGCCACAGTTGGTCGTAGTTTCACGTGCTGTCAGAAAGTTCGGTCCACGATCACATTATTATCGTCAATCTCTATCCTAGCGACGCAAGCCTATATAATCTCGATTCCATCATAGATAACTAGCCTACAGTAGGTTGGTTATCTATAATTCCAATATCCATATGCTCGTGTTTTTCCATGAATGCGTGTATTGACTTCACCTGTCGATTCAAGACTTTCTATCGATATGTCGAATATATTCGATATTGAAATACGCCGTGGAAATAAGTTTGGGAAAGACATCGCTAAAAGCCTCGAAGGCAATCCCGACAGTCGTCAAGAACGTCCATATTCAAGTCTCAATTTGTTATATGCCTCTTTACATCATCTTTTGGTTATAGGAAGGAGGGTGTCCGACTGCCCGGTTTCAACGACTACTGAATATCGTTTCAATACCTTCCTATTTTGTCATTCAATCAATTCATATCAACATACTGATTATCATCAGTTCGTTCCCGCATCACATATCGCAAAGTATGTCCTAGCGACACGAGCCTGCAGCATTGATCCCACCCGCTTATGTTTTTCCGTCGTTTGTAATGATGATTTCGCGTGAATTGACGTTACCTATTGATTCAATAGCCTTCATTTCGATCACTCGATTATATTTGGAGCAGTCTTGTATTGAACTAGAACCCATCATACCCCGTGCGCGAAGGGAATATTCGATACTTTCTGTCTTGGCAATTGGAAATGATGTATCTTTGAAACAGATGCTAAATGGTGCTGAATGTAATGAATGAATGAATTTTCACAACCACACGCTAAAGGTACAATCGGCAAGATATAATTGTATAAGTTGCGTAATATATCTGGGTGAGGAGAAAGTAGCACAAAATAGGGAACACAGTTGTTTACAACGTGAAACATTATAAATTTCGATATGTTCATGGAGAGCATGAATTGGTGGTGATCATGGTGAACACTTCTCGATGTCTACCTACTATTGAAGAAGTGCCCAGAATTTCATACCAACAGAAGCATCACTTGTCTGCTCATTTCACTTCAGACTAGAGGATTTTGCTAAGTCAAAGACGGACACACCATCTCAATTTCAGAAAATGAGATTGATACGAACTGCTATTCCGAGCCACAATTTGAGGGGTGAAGCGCATGACACCAGGCAAACGACGAGGACAAGTGCCACTTCTGTTCTGGCCGGCAACAATTTAGCCCTGACAGCACAACGAATGCCTGGGCCGTCAACCGGTACTAAAAGGAAGCTATTTCCTCTCCAAAAAGTGCACAAGGAAAATAATCACGTTTCCGATTCTTCGGAGCCATCACCCATATCCCAGAAGCTGAACAACACTGCAACCGAAATTGCCCAATTAATTACCGAAAAACTTTTTGGATATGCAAATCTGTCGGACTCCGTAATCACCAGTTATACAGGACTATCGCGCACCAATTTTATAATCATTAGGGATATAATTGATCAATTCCAGCCCCTCTCTTATTGGTCTGGAGACCGAGTTACAAAAGTTTCCAGTGAGGATCAACTGCTTCTTTTCCTGATGAAGCTTAAACTGGATATGCCTTATTTTGATGTTGCAATACGATTTCATGTGAGCCGTACTACCGCCATTAACATTTTTCGGACATATCTTCAAGCAGCCCATGAAATATTTTTTTGTGGGCTGCATGGATACCATACCATCTTTGGAGAAAAATCAATGTTCAATAATTGCCGAGCGATCATTGATTGCACAGAAATTCGAATAGAAAGCCCAAGGCAAGATCTCAATGCAGCTGCATCAACATACAACAATTACAAGCATGCTTTAACGGTGAAATATCTTATTGCAGTTGCACCAAATGGTGCAATTACTTTTGTGTCGGATGGATACCCAGGAAGCATATCGGACAAGGAAATAACTGCTAAATCTGGACTCATTACTCATTTACAAGTAAGTAGCCTATAACTTATAACGGATATTATGATCCATCATAAGCTCATCATATTTTATTGGAGGCTGGTGATCTCCTACTAGCTGATAAAGGCTTTCTCATATACGACCTCCTGCCTCGTGGCATTTACCTGAATTTGCCGTCATTCTTGAGTACCCGAAAGCAGTTCACAAAAGAGGAGGCAGCATTCACGCGGCGAATTGCTAGAAGCAGGATACACGTGGAACGTGGGATCGAAAGGATGAGAAACTATAAAATATTGCACTGTATCCCGCACCGATGAGACCATACATCGACAAAATTGTCCAAGTATGCGCATCATTAGTTAACTTCCAATCCCCCACTACTGCAGGTATCTTTGACTCGTACTGTGCTTTTTAATATGTCTTAATTTGAAATTTCTCGTCGTTGATTCAATTCTCATTTAGTTCTCTCGCTGCTGGTTTAAGTTTCAGTAATAAACACTAAGTTTCGATATTCCCATGTTGTTTCCGTTGCTTAACTTAATTGCAGACATAGGTATAATAAGAAAAACTCCAACAACAAATCAACTAACAAAAAGTTTATTATGATATGAATTAAGACAACTCTACTGAGGCAAGGTGCAGCTGGGTCATACGGTTACGATGACCGTGCTTGAGCTGCTATGTCGATCTGCCGAGTTGTTCACGAATAGTCGCTTTAATAATACATTGACGTAAAAATCTGTCAACTTGGGAATGTTTGATCTTGCCCAGCTGGCGTCTTTCTCCACTCGAACGATCCGAAAATCCTTGCAGGTCCAGACCAAAAAATGTGCAATCCGTGCATTAGTTGCGTATATTTGTGCCTGCACCTGATGCCAGTAATGGTGTGATCTGATGGGCAAACAGCTTACCGACATGCAGTGCAATAACATGTCCTGAGACACGGCGTAACCGTTAGTAGTTAGTATGATCGGTCGTGAGGTGGGTGGGGTTCTTATGGCGGGGTGGTGACTCGTATTGAAAACCGGGGGTGGTGACTCGTACTTTCAGACCCCCCTTGTGGTGGTGAGTCGTAATGGGTTCTTATGGACGCGGTCGTGATTCGTACTTTCGGGTATAGGCTGCGGCGGTGAATCGTAATGAGAACTCGTGGTCGTGATTCGCACTTTCAGACATCTCTCGCGTGGTGTTGAATATGTACGAGTCACCGACAATAACCGCGCAGACGGAAACGTGGCTTGTTGTGAGGATTTACGCAGTGCGCGCGACAGACGGCGATTCTAATATCAACAATAGTCGCGTTCGCAAACTAACACTTCAAAAAGATGTGAAATATTTGTAAAATCCTACGATCGCTCACAAGATACCACTTCCGGCATATCGATCTATCACTCAATACACAACCGAAGTTGAATTGTAATTGAATGCGTAAATTTATCACCTCGACATCAAAATTCGAAAACAACAACTTGATGCTTTATGTTCTCACTCTAATTTCATGATAAGTGTAATAATTGCCGAATAACAGATACATCACCGCGAGACTTGCATACCAACAAATTGTCACTTATTTCTATTCTAGCCGTAATCCTTTGTGAAGTTACCGCTTATTCAAAAAGGTGTGAAATATTTGCAAAACCCCGCGATCACTGACAAGATAATGTCTCGGACATAACCATCTTTCACGACTTGGTGTCATAACCATACCGATCGCTCATGCGGTGAAATTTTAGTAATCAGTTTGTCACAGAACTTGATTTCGCTGGTAAGATTTAACAAGTAACGAATAACAGACCTCCAGTGTCGGTAACTTGAATAGCGACAAATTGTCACTTATTTCCGCTTTAACCCTAATCCTCTGTGAAGTGAACGCTTATTCAAAAGGGCGTCATATATTATTTTAAAATCCGACGACCACTCACCGGATAATGCTTCACACATAGCAATCCCTCATGCCCGCTCACAAGGTAATATTTCGGTAATAAGTTTGTCACAGAGCCGTCGCAGACGGTGATTCGAAAACCAACAATTTGTCACTCGCCCGCGATCGCTATATGTTTCACGCCTCCAGAATAGTGGCTGACTTTAGTTGCGTGATAAGATCCATGAAAATATTCAATCAATGTGTTAGTTTATCAACTTGAAATGAAACTCACCACACAAATCAAGTCTATTCGTATCTGAATGTTTTAAATCGGTACAACTCTAATCCTTTGACAAATCCCTTAACGGGTTTTTGTTGAATCGAACGTAACCCGAATATTACTGACACCGACTTTCAGCCGCATCGAATTATTCGCACATTCCGCGCCACTGTTTTCACACTTATAGAATCAATACCAACTATAACTCTACAAGAATCAAGAATCACAAGTATGTGCATTACACAGTTATTGTCTTTATTAACTTGAAATCAAACACTTAACAAAAACACGCAACAAAAACACGCAACTAATCATTTGGCAACCCTAACATTACCAAAAAATTCCAGTATTGTTGATTGAAAATCCTTGAGTCATTATTATCAAAAATGTTATAGTACCGCATCGGAATCCATTCGCGGGATGTACTAAAGGTAAATCCAGATAATCCAAAATGAAATATTTGGACTTTGACAAACATGACTACTAAACTTTGATCCAGTCACATTTCAAGATCATACTTTGAAACAATCCTTGAAACTTACAACTCTATTCACGACTGAGTTTTCCGTTTATCAAATAGAGTTTCAGTAAATACTATCGCGATATTTTAATGTGTTACTACACACAATAGAATCAATCAATGAAATAGCACCTGTTGTAAATATTTCTAACTTGACAACCACTTGTGCATACCGTGATCAAGTTGCGACGCGATGAGTTAAATCGGGATATTTCAATCTATTTGTCGAAACCTTGAACAAACTATCAGGTTATTTTTTGTTGTAATCGAGTGCACGGAAATAGTATTACGTCTCAACATTTTAACATCTTCCCATACACAAAAGAGTAAAATACAAAAAAAAAAAACTTGTCAAGTCAATCCGTTTGTAACTTACCCAACCAAAGCAAAAAGTATCCTTATGAAAAGTAGACAAGACTACTACGCGAGTAATCACCACAATCCAAAATCCATAGCGAGTTCGGTTGTAGTCATCATCGTCTTTTTTGTTCAACTGTAAAAGTCGTTACTATTCTGTAAGATAAAGTAATTACTACTCGGTATATTTTATAAACCAAAGGAAATACTACTCGGTGTGTGGTTTGACATTAACATATTACATTTGAGTATACGAGATTTGAATGTCTGACCAACGTAGTTGAGAATTCATTTCTTGCAATCGAACGCACGCGCTATATTGAAAATGTTCACGATGTAAACATATGAATTGACACATTGATTTCGACATATGAGATTTTGTAATAGTCGATCATGACTTGATTATTAAATTATGACATTATTAGACCAGGGTTGCGTTGAAGGTTATTACGATACCAACAAACTTTTCAGAAACATTGTTATTAGCATATCGATTTGTGAAACTAGATTAACATGTCTGAAATGTTTTGATTGGGAAGATTAAGCCGTGTTCGTAAAAACCACGCAGCGTATTGTGGATATCAGGAAATATTTTACAAATGTAATTGTCTCCACTAACCAAGACTAAAGATGAAACACCAATTTCCTTTGTTGAACAATAACCGGTACAATACTTTATCATCGTAATCTGCGGTGAGAATTGAAACACTTCCGCACATTATCCGGTGTCAAGATATCACACTAGGTGAATTGACATACCACCGCTTGATTAATACCTAATCCGTTCGCACCATTTCACATACTTTGATCATTACAAAAGTAAATTGGAATATGTTTGCTAGACGCATTCAATTCAGTTAGAAATGTCTGGTACACAACAATCGTAATATCAAAAAAGTACTTGCTACACTGTTATTTGCTACAAAAAAGTACTTGCTACACTGTTATTTGCTAAACGTGTTTTGTATTGTTGTTCATTTGTAGTATTGATTGTTCTTGAACCCTCAAATAATAATTCCCGACATGAAACCAAGCCGCTGAAAGTCGTTACCATCACGAAGATACAATGTGTACGATGTTTATCAAATGTGTCCTACCTGGCCAACAGAAAACAATTTTCACTCACCTTGTAATGAAACCAAGCGGTGGGCCTTCGTTCAATATTTTGTTTGTGTCAAATACTTTGCAATAAACACACACACTGGAGTGGTTGAGCTTTACATCATCAAGCTGTCATCTGTAAATCGAGATCACATCCGACTTGTAACTGTATCGTTTACCTAACCGAGTTGTATGCGCAGTTTCATATTTTTATCATTTAGTGATTGCTGAACATACCAAACGATACACATTCACTTCCGAAATACTGCGTTGATCTCAATTCCCTTTGTCGTAATAACCGAAGTACATTTGTTTCGAATTCGTAACAACCGACTTTTCTATGACACGATAAATTTTGACAAGTTATGCTTAGAAGATTGGTTGCATATCGCGAAAAATAACATACTGCTCATATTGATACTGTTAATCGGTATTTTCACGCGAGTCGATTTTCAAATGAGTAAAATTTATTACATGAGTTTCTCCGCTTAATGTAAATGAAAACTCAGTCGTCTTTTAACATCACAAAGACATTGATAAAAAGTAAGCAATCAAACACAACACTTTGTACGACACTAATTATTGTTCCACACATCTCATTTCATACTAAGTGTATACGAAAGATATTCATGTTACACGAAAATATTCGCTCCTGCTACAAACCTGTACAATGATTGGTGGTGTAAGGCTAGCACAATTGTGGTATCCATACGAGTTTAGTTAACACAATTTACGACACCGAGGTCGCCCCATCTTTCGTAAGACAACAAACCAAGGCTTCAGGATATGTCCATGTCATAACAATAAATCAGCTACTCCAACAACAGAGTACATATGTTTTCTAGCACGGTGCTTACATCTTACACACAAATCAACCCACTTTGCTAACGAAAAGTGCTGAGTCATCACAACAATACAACTAAAACATACTATCATACAAAATGGCCGTTATAGTTTGCACACCAACGATACATCGTACAAGTAGCAAGTCTCGAGAATCCAGTTATTCAAAAAACGTGAAAGTGTTTCTACGCCAAGTCGGTATGTTGACGAAAGCATATATTGTAATATCATGATCGATTTACATTCGTTGGTCACAAAATGTCACTACTCTAAATAATTATTTTTCACTCAAAACCTACTTGGCGCCATTCGTTTCATCAAGCACGAGTTCAAGAAACCTGCTACGACATGAATTGTTATTTTTATGTTGTGTAAATAGGTAATAATTAATTTTAGTAACACTATAATCAACATCATCGAGTTGCGCGAATAGATTTACATGTGGTCTTGTGGTTTTAATCGAAGTATACAGCACGGTCTAATGTAGAGTCATCTCTATTGTACAGCAACTCGGTAATCGAAATGCATTAAAATTTAAACAACGATCTTGTTTCATCACGTGAAAAATATGTTCACTATCGCGATACTCTGCACTGGGCGTGCAAATCCTTTTCACACTCGTGATAGTATACCAACGGCTACCGGCGACAACGTTTAACAACACCAACGACACTAAACATACGATACCTACCCAAATAAAATTACCATTTTCACCTGGAGGTCGGTCGTTACCCGAGTAGAAATACCATTGTCCTTTGGAGATTTATCGTTTACCCAGTGTAACAAACCCCTTATCCTTTGGAAATCTATTTTTTCTCTGGGTAACAAACCTTTTTCACTTGGAAATCTATTTTTTCTCTGGATAACAAACCTTTTTCACTTGGAAATCTATTTTTTCTCTGGATAACAAACCTTTTTCACTTGGAAATATATTTTTTCTCTGGGTAACAAACCTCTTTCACTTGGAGATATATTTTTCCCCGGTAACAAACCTTTTTCCCTGAGCAACAAACCATTTTCACTTGATGGTCCATCGTTTACCCGAGTAAAAATATCATTTTCTTTTGGAGATCCGGCGTTTACCCAGTGTAACAATACATTTTCACTTGGAAAAATACTTTTACCTAGAGTAACTAATCATTTTCTCCCTGGGTAACAAACCCTTTTCGTTTGGAAAACTATCATTTACCTGAGTACCAATACCGTTTTAACTTGGCAGTCCGTCGTTTACCTTGGATACATCGGTCAATATACATCGTGTTGTCGACACCTTATTGGATCACAGTATGAGTCCGAGATTTGCAGAATCACTGTTCACGATATTTATCTGGAGTCGTTATGTGGGAGTAGTGACATCCATGCATCGTGACTGAAAGACTGATCGCAATCATTTCGAGCACCCGTAATTCGATAGTTGCTGCAGCAGAAAACTTCGATGTCGACAACACGATGTATATTGACCGATGTATCCAATTGGTCTGGGTGGTCTGTCCGGAGATAGGGCCATAACTATCTTGTAATGTTACAACACGATAACACCATCGAGTAAATCAGTGAACGGTGCCGAAATATCGATGTAATAGCGCGGACTCAGAGTCATTGCAATGTGGCTTATTGGTATTGTTATCGGGTGACATTCGATCTACATCAAAACTACCGGCTATGATAATGTCTGTGGATCGATGTTTGTATACCAACACATTGCATGCAATGTCACACACCTCCATTTACGCGTATACTGTTGTGGACAAACAAGCGCGACGTATGTCTGGATGGTATTTTTTCGTGGAATGTAACATGTTTACTTTGAATATTGTTCATTGGTTTATCGATTCAGAGTTGATATCCGGATCCGGTTACATACTTTATCAGGGTTTCCGATTTCAAACTGAATGTCGAGCCATACATTGACCAATAAAGACACAATATAGTAAACATACGGGGGAAAACTCGACCTGGAATTGTTATCGCGATGGGTGACATAAATCCAACCGTCTTCCGAACCCCGTTATCCACATACCAACCATCGTCGAGGAGGTGTTTTATTCAGACATTTTGACTCTGGAAAATCCAAAGCATGAGCCCGGACATCACAGAACTATCGAAGCCTATTGTCCAATTTTCCAAAAACATAAACGTCGATGTACAACAGCACATTGCATGTGGGTAACCGATGATTTTGATGGGTTGCATCAGCACAAGTGAATATGCGATTACACAAATGTATTGGAGTTGTTGTTGGTGCATATTTTGTCGCTATCCGTTGTAACAATATACAAAAATATCAAATTGTCAGGTGTGTTTGTCACATTTCAAAATGAAAATGGATTTGTTACTCTAGGAAAAGCTAGATGACCAAGAGAAAATGTATTGTTACACTGGGTAAACGCCAGATCCCCCAAAGGAAAATGATATTTTTACTCAGGTAAACGACGGACCACCAAGTGAAAAAGGTTTGTAACCCAGGGAAAAAATATATTTCCAAGTGAAAAAGGTTTGTTACCTGGGGAAAAAATATATTTCCAAGTGAAAAAGGTTTGTTACCCAGGGAAAAAATAGATTTCCAAGTGAAAAAAGGTTTCTTACTCCGGGAAAAAATAGATTTCCAAGTGAAAATGATATGTTTAGCCAGGTAAACGACGGACTGCCAAGTTAAAACGGTATTGGTACTCAGGTAAATGATAGTTTTCAAAACGAAAAGGGTTTGTTACCCAGGGAGAAAATGATTAGTTACTCTAGGTAAAAGTATTTTTCCAAGTGAAAATGTATTGTTACACTGGGTAAACGCCGGATCTCCAAAAGAAAATGATATTTTTACTCGGGTAAACGATGGACCATCAAGTGAAAATGGTTTGTTGCTCAGGGAAAAATATATCTCCAAGTGAAAGAGGTTTGTTACCCAGAGAAAAAATATATTTCCAAGTGAAAAAGGTTTGTTATCCAGAGAAAAAATAGATTTCCAAGTGAAAAAGGTTTGTTATCCAGAGAAAAAATAGATTTCCAAGTGAAAAAGGTTTGTTACCCAGAGAAAAAATAGATTTCCAAAGGATAAGGGGTTTGTTACACTGGGTAAACGATAAATCTCCAAAGGACAATGGTATTTCTACTCGGGTAACGACCGACCTCCAGGTGAAAATGGTAATTTTATTTGGGTAGGTATCGTATGTTTAGTGTCGTTGGTGTTGTTAAACGTTGTCGCCGGTAGCCGTTGGTATACTATCACGAGTGTGAAAAGGATTTGCACGCCCAGTGCAGAGTATCGCGATAGTGAACATATTTTTCACGTGATGAAACAAGATCGTTGTTTAAATTTTAATGCATTTCGATTACCGAGTTGCTGTACAATAGAGATGACTCTACATTAGACCGTGCTGTATACTTCGATTAAAACCACAAGACCACATGTAAATCTATTCGCGCAACTCGATGATGTTGATTATAGTGTTACTAAAATTAATTATTACCTATTTACACAACATAAAAATAACAATTCATGTCGTAGCAGGTTTCTTGAACTCGTGCTTGATGAAACGAATGGCGCCAAGTAGGTTTTGAGTGAAAAATAATTATTTAGAGTAGTGACATTTTGTGACCAACGAATGTAAATCGATCATGATATTACAATATATGCTTTCGTCAACATACCGACTTGGCGTAGAAACACTTTCACGTTTTTTGAATAACTGGATTCTCGAGACTTGCTACTTGTACGATGTATCGTTGGTGTGCAAACTATAACGGCCATTTTGTATGATAGTATGTTTTAGTTGTATTGTTGTGATGACTCAGCACTTTTCGTTAGCAAAGTGGGTTGATTTGTGTGTAAGATGTAAGCACCGTGCTAGAAAACATATGTACTCTGTTGTTGGAGTAGCTGATTTATTGTTATGACATGGACATATCCTGAAGCCTTGGTTTGTTGTCTTACGAAAGATGGGGCGACCTCGGTGTCGTAAATTGTGTTAACTAAACTCGTATGGATACCACAATTGTGCTAGCCTTACACCACCAATCATTGTACAGGTTTGTAGCAGGAGCGAATATTTTCGTGTAACATGAATATCTTTCGTATACACTTAGTATGAAATGAGATGTGTGGAACAATAATTAGTGTCGTACAAAGTGTTGTGTTTGATTGCTTACTTTTTATCAATGTCTTTGTGATGTTAAAAGACGACTGAGTTTTCATTTACATTAAGCGGAGAAACTCATGTAATAAATTTTACTCATTTGAAAATCGACTCGCGTGAAAATACCGATTAACAGTATCAATATGAGCAGTATGTTATTTTTCGCGATATGCAACCAATCTTCTAAGCATAACTTGTCAAAATTTATCGTGTCATAGAAAAGTCGGTTGTTACGAATTCGAAACAAATGTACTTCGGTTATTACGACAAAGGGAATTGAGATCAACGCAGTATTTCGGAAGTGAATGTGTATCGTTTGGTATGTTCAGCAATCACTAAATGATAAAAATATGAAACTGCGCATACAACTCGGTTAGGTAAACGATACAGTTACAAGTCGGATGTGATCTCGATTTACAGATGACAGCTTGATGATGTAAAGCTCAACCACTCCAGTGTGTGTGTTTATTGCAAAGTATTTGACACAAACAAAATATTGAACGAAGGCCCACCGCTTGGTTTCATTACAAGGTGAGTGAAAATTGTTTTCTGTTGGCCAGGTAGGACACATTTGATAAACATCGTACACATTGTATCTTCGTGATGGTAACGACTTTCAGCGGCTTGGTTTCATGTCGGGAATTATTATTTGAGGGTTCAAGAACAATCAATACTACAAATGAACAACAATACAAAACACGTTTAGCAAATAACAGTGTAGCAAGTACTTTTTTGTAGCAAATAACAGTGTAGCAAGTACTTTTTTGATATTACGATTGTTGTGTACCAGACATTTCTAACTGAATTGAATGCGTCTAGCAAACATATTCCAATTTACTTTTGTAATGATCAAAGTATGTGAAATGGTGCGAACGGATTAGGTATTAATCAAGCGGTGGTATGTCAATTCACCTAGTGTGATATCTTGACACCGGATAATGTGCGGAAGTGTTTCAATTCTCACCGCAGATTACGATGATAAAGTATTGTACCGGTTATTGTTCAACAAAGGAAATTGGTGTTTCATCTTTAGTCTTGGTTAGTGGAGACAATTACATTTGTAAAATATTTCCTGATATCCACAATACGCTGCGTGGTTTTTACGAACACGGCTTAATCTTCCCAATCAAAACATTTCAGACATGTTAATCTAGTTTCACAAATCGATATGCTAATAACAATGTTTCTGAAAAGTTTGTTGGTATCGTAATAACCTTCAACGCAACCCTGGTCTAATAATGTCATAATTTAATAATCAAGTCATGATCGACTATTACAAAATCTCATATGTCGAAATCAATGTGTCAATTCATATGTTTACATCGTGAACATTTTCAATATAGCGCGTGCGTTCGATTGCAAGAAATGAATTCTCAACTACGTTGGTCAGACATTCAAATCTCGTATACTCAAATGTAATATGTTAATGTCAAACCACACACCGAGTAGTATTTCCTTTGGTTTATAAAATATACCGAGTAGTAATTACTTTATCTTACAGAATAGTAACGACTTTTACAGTTGAACAAAAAAGACGATGATGACTACAACCGAACTCGCTATGGATTTTGGATTGTGGTGATTACTCGCGTAGTAGTCTTGTCTACTTTTCATAAGGATACTTTTTGCTTTGGTTGGGTAAGTTACAAACGGATTGACTTGACAAGTTTTTTTTTTTTGTATTTTACTCTTTTGTGTATGGGAAGATGTTAAAATGTTGAGACGTAATACTATTTCCGTTCACTCGATTACAACAAAAAATAACCTGATAGTTTGTTCAAGGTTTCGACAAATAGATTGAAATATCCCGATTTAACTCATCGCGTCGCAACTTGATCACGGTATGCACAAGTGGTTGTCAAGTTAGAAATATTTACAACAGGTGCTATTTCATTGATTGATTCTATTGTGTGTAGTAACACATTAAAATATCGCGATAGTATTTACTGAAACTCTATTTGATAAACGGAAAACTCAGTCGTGAATAGAGTTGTAAGTTTCAAGGATTGTTTCAAAGTATGATCTTGAAATGTGACTGGATCAAAGTTTAGTAGTCATGTTTGTCAAAGTCCAAATATTTCATTTTGGATTATCTGGATTTACCTTTAGTACATCCCGCGAATGGATTCCGATGCGGTACTATAACATTTTTGATAATAATGACTCAAGGATTTTCAATCAACAATACTGGAATTTTTTGGTAATGTTAGGGTTGCCAAATGATTAGTTGCGTGTTTTTGTTGCGTGTTTTTGTTAAGTGTTTGATTTCAAGTTAATAAAGACAATAACTGTGTAATGCACATACTTGTGATTCTTGATTCTTGTAGAGTTATAGTTGGTATTGATTCTATAAGTGTGAAAACAGTGGCGCGGAATGTGCGAATAATTCGATGCGGCTGAAAGTCGGTGTCAGTAATATTCGGGTTACGTTCGATTCAACAAAAACCCGTTAAGGGATTTGTCAAAGGATTAGAGTTGTACCGATTTAAAACATTCAGATACGAATAGACTTGATTTGTGTGGTGAGTTTCATTTCAAGTTGATAAACTAACACATTGATTGAATATTTTCATGGATCTTATCACGCAACTAAAGTCAGCCACTATTCTGGAGGCGTGAAACATATAGCGATCGCGGGCGAGTGACAAATTGTTGGTTTTCGAATCACCGTCTGCGACGGCTCTGTGACAAACTTATTACCGAAATATTACCTTGTGAGCGGGCATGAGGGATTGCTATGTGTGAAGCATTATCCGGTGAGTGGTCGTCGGATTTTAAAATAATATATGACGCCCTTTTGAATAAGCGTTCACTTCACAGAGGATTAGGGTTAAAGCGGAAATAAGTGACAATTTGTCGCTATTCAAGTTACCGACACTGGAGGTCTGTTATTCGTTACTTGTTAAATCTTACCAGCGAAATCAAGTTCTGTGACAAACTGATTACTAAAATTTCACCGCATGAGCGATCGGTATGGTTATGACACCAAGTCGTGAAAGATGGTTATGTCCGAGACATTATCTTGTCAGTGATCGCGGGGTTTTGCAAATATTTCACACCTTTTTGAATAAGCGGTAACTTCACAAAGGATTACGGCTAGAATAGAAATAAGTGACAATTTGTTGGTATGCAAGTCTCGCGGTGATGTATCTGTTATTCGGCAATTATTACACTTATCATGAAATTAGAGTGAGAACATAAAGCATCAAGTTGTTGTTTTCGAATTTTGATGTCGAGGTGATAAATTTACGCATTCAATTACAATTCAACTTCGGTTGTGTATTGAGTGATAGATCGATATGCCGGAAGTGGTATCTTGTGAGCGATCGTAGGATTTTACAAATATTTCACATCTTTTTGAAGTGTTAGTTTGCGAACGCGACTATTGTTGATATTAGAATCGCCGTCTGTCGCGCGCACTGCGTAAATCCTCACAACAAGCCACGTTTCCGTCTGCGCGGTTATTGTCGGTGACTCGTACATATTCAACACCACGCGAGAGATGTCTGAAAGTGCGAATCACGACCACGAGTTCTCATTACGATTCACCGCCGCAGCCTATACCTGAAAGTACGAGTCACGACCCCGAGTTTTCAATACGAGTCACCGCCGCAGCCTATACCCGAAAGTACGAATCACGACCGCGTCCATAAGAACCCATTACGACTCACCACCACAAGGGGGGTCTGAAAGTACGAGTCACCACCCCCGGTTTTCAATACGAGTCACCACCCCGCCATAAGAACCCCACCCACCTCACGACCGATCATACTAACTACTACCGTTGTTCATCCTTAACCCATTGGGTAAACTATATCATTACCGTGCGACAGCTAACGATTTTAATCATCATGCCCATGTAATAGGGATATCGATATGCTGCTGCGCATGAGGATGGCAATAGAGGAGTACGCGTCGTGGAGCAGCGACATGTCGTTCCTTCTGATGTCTCGATGCGGGAAGAGGTAGAAAAATTTTACGCACATCGTACTTACGCTGCTCATTCGCACTCTATTCGCGGTGTCTCCGACCTCTGCAATACGTTCGTCGTATCCGTGTAATATGCACTGCACATAGCATTCCTTATTCGATATGTAGGCTCGACGCATGAACGCACAAGTCAAGGCTGCACGCAATTCGATTAATCCGTGCACACGAAGGCGGCAGCAAGTCGGTGAACTAGTTGCCAAACCGACTGCGCTCAATGACCATAACTCAGTCACGCCTGGCAAACGCCCGTCCACGTCGGGCATATCGACAGACGTTAGTATGGATGACGCAACTGCTAATAATTTCCTCTCATATCATATGTTCACGACGGCTTATTCAGGCGCCGCGGAGTTGCATGTTGCTCCGATGGCAGCAGCTTGCGTCTCAACGATTCATCCGGCCCACGTAGCCGCTACGACCAATCCTTATGTGGCGTCTATCGTGTCGTACGATTGCTCGACGGATGAGGTGAGCCCACTGCGGAGTGTTCTATATTCCCATTCTTTCAGCTGCCTTGCCTCTTTGATGAAAGTACTGTACACGTTACTGACGAACATTCTTTTCTCCACACAGGATGTCGATGTGTCTGCCGTGGCCACCAAATCAGGCACCGATGGCCCGAATGAGATGGAAATTGTAAAAGTATCAGTCGGAACAACGGTTAGTGACTAAGTTCAGTAGCATTACAGTTGTCAGCATCAGATCTTTATGAACAGGGCCCGTCTGTTACGGTAGAGACGAGTAGCACGGGGTCTGGTGTTAACCGCCAAGAAGCCGCTACGCGTGATCAGCAGCTGTTCGACGGTATGACGGAGGCGCAATTGTTCTACATATTCGACGAAGACGACGACGACTTCGGAGAGGTACGCACTGCCATAAGTAGTTCTTATTACTCGTTCCCACGACGTACCTGACGCAGTGTTACGACGCGGCAATGTGGATTGACAAATCACAATATGCTATTACAGAGCGGCCAATGCGACAACGCAGAATTATTATCCTCTGGACGTCACGAGATAAACTCCAGCACGGAAGCGGACCTTCAGCAAATGTTCGACGGCAGCACGCAAGAGATAACGGTAGTAACGCGTGTTTAAACAGTGTTGAAGTAGATCCATTACATACGTTTACAATAATTCGACAGGACTCTGACGAAGACGGAGTCGCCGCTACCGACTGCGCCACAGAAGTTGCGGGACCGTCTTGGAAGCCCTGATGATTGTGATGAAGAGATTCCATTCCGATGATACTGCTACCATTTTATATATACAATTTGTATTGATGATGGGCGGCGTGGGTGGGGGGGTGGGGGTGGTGACGGCATATGTAGCGGTTTGAGGTGATTGACGGGTATAGACATGACAGTTGGTACCTGTGCGTACAGTGGCATCATTGATCGTTGTTTCTTTAATAAATGCATTTCATTTATCGCTGCTCTTGCTGTAAAGGCATCCCATGCGTACAGTTAATGACCTAGCCTGATTTCAGATGATAGGCTACATAGCTTGACACTGCGCAATAGATGAATGAAGAGTGTTTTAATCGCGTTCATCGGTAGGCTAATCCTATTGTACGTGCATATACTGTGCTAACGTACGTAACAGCGTATATCGTAGGTGCAAATATAACCGACTAACCGGCCTAACTATATCCGGATAGATGCCGGTCAACTCAACGACGGTTGGTATGTGAACCCAGTATTTCATAATCTTTCTGACATCGCTATCCCCGCGACTAACATGACGGGATGTAATTGCCGCTGTACAAAAAAAGTAACAAATTACAACTTGCACGCAATTAATTGTCAACCACACGAAGTTCCGTGAATACGCCGACCTGCATGTTTCACATAAGTCAACCGTTGTTTTCTATTATCCGTTAATAATGTCTGAGCAAAGGGGAGTACACATACTAAAACTGGAACGATACAGAGAAGAGTATAATATACAGTATCACAGGTAATTGTCAATCGTTACTTATTTAGATATTTCGGTCGATAGATACCATTACAGGGAATCCTATTTTACGACAATAAGTTGAAGGAAATGCAATCAGAAGTTCACTGTTAGTGTGCCAACTATCGGCTATTCATTCATTTGACGATGGTCCCACAAGATTCCATCCTGTTCTCGTTGCTTCGAATGTATTTTGATGATGTCGGATTAAATTTGTCTAACCATACATTACCACTACAATTTTCACTACTACCATTCATATTATACGATGTTGTTACTGCATTAGATGTGTGAAGATGAAGTTGAACGCCCCTTTGCTGTATGCCACTTTGAGAGCATGCTTAACAAAAGATGATATGCACTACTCTCAAATAAAGTGGACTTACCTAGCTCTAGACCAGTGGTTCCCAACGTGGGCGATATCGCCCCCCAGGGGGCGATTTGGCGGTCTAGGGGGGCGAAAATAACGAAGGGGGCGATAGGGGGGCGAAAACGGACGAAGGGGGCGATGGGGGGCGAAAAGAACGAAGGGGCGATGGCGCGTTAAAACGACTATATTGGAGTCGGGAACGTAACTACAGCACCCCAAACCCCCAATTGGGAGTGGGGGCCCGAAATCGAAGGAAGCCCATATTTATTTCGTGAATTAACATGAATGATAGAGTAATTTTTTTAGAAATTCAAGCAAATTCAAGCGACTTTTTAAAAAGTTTTCGCGCTGCGCGCGATTTAATATTTTGATGTTGGGATCCCCGTCACCCAACAAAAATACGCATGATTTATGGAAATGGGAGACTTCGGCGTCGGCCATTTCTGCGCCACGGTGCAGCAAGACATATGAAGTTAGAGGTCATGTAACATGCGACTCCGAGAAGTGTGCCAGAACGATCAGCAGCGAGAAGACCTTGGCCAAAAGAAATGCCCTTGTGCTGACCGAAAACTTCAATGTATATACAATATACATATATGTTTAATTGTCCATAGGCACCTCAATGGCTGGCGTCGAATGTTCCTGTCCTGGCGACCTTAACCCTACAGGACAAATGCCATACCGCAAGGAAAAAATTATTTGCCAGTAAAGAAATACCAATATGAAATCATGTGCGTCTTTTAGTTCGGTGCGTTTTGACGATTTCCATCTCCTAACATAGCAGATATAGGAAGTCACGAATTAGCATCATGTAAAGAAGTCAATATAACAATTTTTAATTATTATATAGGGGTCCTACCTTTTCCAACATACCACATCGACCATATTGACCGATTCAAACATGAATTATATAAATTTGTGGCGCTTCGTGCGTTTAGGCGAAATACGGTGACTCACCAAACAGTACATGAAAAAGGGTATAGCTGATATGTAGCGACAAAAAGCCCACTGGCTGAGAGGGGTCTGGGGTTTGGTTTATCACCCTATGGGGCCATAAAAACAACGATTTCTTTCGGGGGGGGGGGTGACGAAGTGCTGTTTTTCGGTTCCCAATATTTGGCGGGCGATGATCGGTGTGGAGCTTGAAAAGGGGGCGATGAGTCGAAAAAGGTTGGGAACCACTGCTCTAGACTATCTTGAAATACATTCGACCCTGTTATTAATCATAACTAGCGGTTACTATGGGATCACAGTAGGCACGGTATGTTAAGCGACAATAATATATATACACAATACACATGCTTGAACAATATATGTCACCATATGTTCATATTTACGTATGGAAATAATTCAGTGCAACGTTAAGTTGAGAATACAGAATGTCAATTAACATAAACCCATTAGAATTGACAACGTGCCCCTTTCGGTGTAATTACCTCATGTACTGACGGTTGAGTCGCCGGTTAACAGTTACACGAATACTATAACCCGAATATATACGTGCGAGTACGTCTCAACCGTATGCCTAGTTATCAAGTCAGTGCGTACTGGTATTGCGATGGTACGTAACATAGGGAAGCAATACGGTATTATATGATAGCTATATCCTGAACACTGAATACAGTTTCAATTGGTGACAGTCATATTGAGACACATGTCTCAATCATATCCTGATAACAACATGACGTAGCACATATTACGATAATTTCAATCCACCAACGCTTCATTAGTGGTTAACTGGTTAGCGTGGAACTGTCTACATAGTTCACCTGCACGCACGAACGCCTGTGATATGTGAACTAACGGGAGGACACGTTGTACCCATGTATACGCACACAAACTCTCATAGATTATAAATACCACCTGTTGGCACTGTATTGCAGCGATTTCATCGTCTCTTGAAAGGTGTACTATTTTGTCATACGAGTAGGCAGCGATGGATAATGCACATAACTGAACAGTCGACAATTCGCACTGTATACAATAAATTGCTGCTGTATGAGTTGTAGTCACGGTCTAATGCGTAAAGCACTGGCATATAATATGTTGACAACCGACCGGTGGTCGGATATCAGCAGACCTACAGCCACCGCACACGGGACTTGTTCCCTACAAAAGTTCGAATCTAATACTGACTAGCCATGTTTGCAGCCAGCAGGCATCCATTTTATGTATCACACCAACCACGAACGACTACGTGACCAGCATTTAACAGGCGACTCATTGCTATCTATCCTCCATTGGCATGACAACGATTCGACAAATATTCGCTTAACCGTAACCAACGAACACAAGGATGGAATCATACGGATATGAAATTGCTTCACATGCGGCAACTGACTTGATTATGACGTTTCGTTTAACATAATTGCCCTGATCGGTATGACGACGTGCGGTATCGAGAACACGCACGGGACAAATCGTGTCGATATATGAGCGTAAAAACGCAACGCAATGGGGCTGTTCCACTTCATTTTGAACACGCGGTGGCGACAAAGGTAACTCGACCCTAATCTGTTTTGTTGCTCTATGCTTTACTATGGGAATGGACTAAACACGGACCCAATTTCGTCTTTTGGCGTGCAACGAGGATGGTGTTGGTATCCATATCAATATAAATCATTCATTTGGATATCAAATAGCTGTTAGCCGACGAAAATGATGCGTTGGCTACAAATATAACTCGACCCAAATGTGTTATTGTGTTCATGCTGGACTACAGGATGCTTACGGATTATACTTGTATATGGAAGTTAAGTTATCACTGCGAAGTGCATTTTTTAGGAGGATGGCGGATTATAAAACGATAACGCAATATTCGAAGGACTATTCAACGATGACTGTAGCTCAGTTGCAAGTAGAACTTGGGAAAAGACATGCTAAAGTCAGTGGGAAAAAATCCGATCTTCTGCAGAGGTATCGTATGATATGTTGAGTTACCCCACCGTACTACATTTCGTGGTACATTTTAAGCTCTTACATGAACCAATTATATCTGCATTACAGGCTCCGAGCATATGACTTGAATTTGCGCGCATCAGCAGTACCAGTTCTTGTCCCTCCGAATGTTTCAGTATTATGGCCAGGGGAAGGATTTTCAGAGTTGAACTCGGAATCTGTAAAAGCGATTCCCAGTATACCACATCCTTTGATTGAGGGATACTTTACTTATCGCCTGGTGCTGTATAGAAAGAAAAGTGCAGACACTAAAGCATTGAATAAAGGGTGGTTAATGTATGAAGCTGGCAAACTTAGAACATGCAGTGTATTGAAGAAGGGAGAGTTTTATTATTTCAATTGAAGTTAGGTCAATCTTGACTATTGTTGATCACTAATTACAAAGCTGTATATGCGACTGGGAGAGCATAAGGGAAAGTTTCACTTGCTACGCAGTGTTCACTCTAGTTGAAAAGACGTTTTCAGCAAAAGAAATGCCTTTTATTATCTTATCTAGTTACAAACAGATTTGTGTATATATGTAACCTGTAATGCATCAGTCTTGCAGTCTAGAACAGTTGTGCGTGTATTTGAAAATTTTCAATAATTCATAAAAATCTTTTTTAGGTGTTATACTATGTTAAACTGAAATTAAAATCTTCGGGTGAAACCCTCAATACAACATGCGAGTGCCCTGCTGGAGGTGGTGATCACGGAACATGCAAACATATTGCCTGCCTTCTGTTCACACTCAGTGAAAGTCAGAGTTATGGCCATCTTAAAGTTGGGAAAAGCTGCACTGATGTTCTGCAGACGTTCCATCACCCAACCAAATCTTATTCGGGTATGCCATATTTCTTGATTTCATGATGAATGGCACAACCATGGTTGATATTTTCGGTTAATTCTCACACTCTAATTTCTAATTTCAGGATCACCATTGAAATCAAAAGACCTGCGCACCGCTGCTAGTACGTCTGATGATGAAGACCCCAGACCGTTGAAATACCGGAAGACTGGCGGTTTCGATTATGACTCTTATGTGAGAAACTCCGTGTTTAAATTCTGCTATAACGAAGCCAAGGACATACCACTAAGGAAGCTGTATACGAAGGCCAACTTGGCAGTAGCTACTATGGAGCACGACTACTGTCAATATTCATGTTTCACAGAGTATTGGGTGGACAGAGGATGTGAGGTAAGTAGATTTTGTCTAGGGGAGAGAGTGAGGTCAAAGCTTGTCTTTTTGTTGACATTGTTCAACTGTTTAGATCACCTCTGAAAAGTGCAAAGCGTTAGAAAGAAAAACTAAAGAACAATCTAAGTGTGTGCTATGGCACTTGGAACGCAAGTGGCGGGTGACGGCAAGCCATTTCGGATCAATCTACCGTGCTCAGAGCAAGAACAGATCAGATGGGATTCTATTTGCAGCGCAATGTTTATAAGTGGAGAATTAAATGTACCGTCAGTGGTTCATGGTAAAACATATGAACCAATGGCCTTGAAACTATTTCAAAAGAAAAGTGGATTGACTGTTGTGAAGTCGGGGCTTCATGTTCACCCCAGCTTTCCCTACCTTGGTGCAACCCCTGATGGTCTAGTAGGGTCTGAATTTACAGTAGAAGTCAAATGCTCATATACTGGACGAGGAGAATCCCCTAAACCTGGACCTAATTTCCGTTTCGTGGTGTATGGCGAGGGTGGTGGAATTCAAATCAATAAAAACCATCCATATTACTGTCAAATTCAGGGTCAAATGGCTCTTAGCGCACGTAAAGGATGCTATTTCCTGGTGTATTGTCCTTGTGATGGAGATGCGGAAATACTCATTATCCTAGCTCTATTTCATGAGGAGTTCTGGCTCAGTGAATTGTTACCAAAACTGCAATGGTTTTATTATTTCTGTTATCGCCCTTTTGTTGCCAAAAATGCACCAGAATTGAACTGAACGAATGTTCGAATATACCTATACGTTTTCTAGGTTCTCCATCATTGATTGTTGACAAATAAATATACAGTAAACCAGTTCTGTTCCATTGTATTTTGTTATTGAATTTTCATCAATTCAAAGCACGACAAGACTGCGATACAATGGAAAAAGACAGGAAGGTTTCGACATGACTTTGAAGCAGCCTTTGAAATTGGACACCCATCCGGGCTTAGGCGATGTGAAGAGGGGGCATGCACAAACAGTTGGGTGTGGTACTTAAATGCTTTTGATTCCGAGATGAAGAAGTCATTGAAAATTTTTGGGCAGTGAAGGCAATAGAACTGATAAATGAACTTAATGTAGTTTACGCATATCTTATATGTTTAGGCCACCGAATCTTTTGAACGGTTAACCTGGTGGTGACCTCTTGATTTGCGGTGTTTTGAAATGATGTAAAGGTTATTGAACTGATACTAGTGTCTAAGCATATTGGTCGACAATGCTGTTGCGAAAATTGCATATCATGAAACACACGAAAATGATCTTATGAGTGTCAGGTATCCTTGATATATCAAGTTCCTTCTTGAGAATTTTGAACGTTTTAGCGAGGCCAATAATACGTTCAATATGGATACGCTTTGATGCCACTCGTCTGTCCTGAATCACTTCTTTCGGATCAAGTTGACTCCTTGATTTCATGAGGTGAGGCGTATTGACAAACACTCCCTTCGTAGCAAACAAGTCTTGCACCATTATGCCGCGGTCAGCCATTATGCTATCCTAGGCTTACCATATTTCGGAAATGAAAAAAGAGGACACTTTTTCGGAAATTTCAGACAAGCAAAACTGGAGAAAAATTCTCAAAAACAGGTAAATTTCACCCGCTTCATGATCGGTTGACTAAAAAAAAAAAAAAAAAAAGGTCTTCTTTTCGCTCAGAGCTGAAATCACCACTTTCCCCTCCGAAATACCCGCCGGAGCTTCACTTCTGCGCTAATTTGCGGCATATCACTCGCAATTTCCTCTAAATCTGACCTAAATTTTCAAAAAAGAGGACAAAATCTCAAAAATGAGGACAAAAGGGCGTCCTCCGAGAACACTTTCAAAAAAGTCAAAAAAGAGGACAAATCCTCTTAAAAGAGGACGTATGGTAAGCCTATGCTATCCCCAGGTTGAAGCATATCAGGGTTTGATAACAATTCAGACCTCTCCATAATCTGACGGTCTGTTGCTCTGCCTCCATATGTATCGGATACATAGGATACGAGTCCGGATGGTGAGCAGCCAATGATAGTCTTTAAGGTATTACGATTTTTATAAGAAGAAAATGTTGCACTTTGCGCCAAAAGATCAGTTGGTTTTTGTATAGGAATTTCAGTTGCATCCAGGATAACTCTAGTAGGAAACTTTTTCTTGAAGTCAAGTGGCATTGTTTGCTTCACTGTCTCACAACTAGGCCAAACTTCCAAGTCTTTTAATTGGTAATACAAAAAATCCAGCCATGTTTTAAATATTCTTCCCGCAGTCTGCTTTGATATTCCAAACATAATGGACAGTTCAAAATCCTCTTTAGCTTGCCTCAGTTTCATCAAGGCTAAAAACAGATGTTCCTCTGGATTTAATGTCCAACAGCTGTAATTCAATTCGTAGGCGGACGGGGCCAAGAGTGTTAAAAAAGAATTTGAAGTGGCTGTAATTGTCGAAAGAAGTATAATATTTCATGGCTTCATCGTTCGAATGATACATCTGGAGCGGATTTAATGTTGGTTGCGTATTGCTATGAGCTATGTATTGTTCAGGAATGGCAGAATTGCTAGATTCGTAGCTCTTCTCAGTATTGTTAGGAGTTACCGTTATCGGTACTGCCGATTCAACAGTCTCCTCACGTTGTATATCGTGCACATGCAGGAAAACAGTACCCGTGACAGGTGGATCTTTTGTAACAGATTTAGGTGTCGACGGCTCTTTGTAATATTTTATTAGGCGTCTTCTGCAAGGTCTTGCTTTCTTGAAATCAAAGACTGATGGGACTGCATCTTTATTACGCCTCATCAGATTACCTGTAATTCAAATAGATACTTATTATATATATAGTAGGAACTCCGGTCAGCAAATGTAAATTACATATGTTTGACAGGAATAATAACGCTTATGTAGCGAACTGATCGAAGTTCCCTTACCTGTAGCTGGTGATATGTGATAATCCTGTTGGGTGAAATGAGCCCTGCAAACAACTGCCCCAGGACCAGGGGTCCAAAGCTTTTGTTTGTTAACAGGATCTATCCTTTCAATAGCAATAATCCATTTTTCACGAACTGATGAATCTTTTGGGATTAAATGACCGCCACGTCTCACACAATGAGGCACACAACAACACGGCATAATATGACTTTCGAGCACTATAACGTACAGTTTAAGCTGCTGGACTGAATGTTTTGGGTCGAGTTACCTTTGTAGCCATCGCATCATTTTCGTCGGCTAAAAGCTATTTGATATCCATATGAATGATTTAAATTGGTATGGATACCAACACCATCCTCGTTGCACGCCAAAAGACGAAATTGGGTCCGTGTTTAATCCATTCCCATAGTAAAGCATAGAGCAACAAAACAGATTAGGGTCGAGTTACCTTTGTCGCCACCGCGTGTTCAAAATTAAGTGGTAGTCCTATAGCTGCCATCCCGTGAGCTACAATTTAATTAAACTTGTCTCAATGAAAAGCTAGTGTCGCACCGATTCGTATAACACTAATTAATATGTCAACGTGGCAATGGAACCACTACAAAATATCCGTCAAGGCGGAGTGTTCCTAACAACCTGAAACACTTACTCACACGCAGCACACTGACCAATTGACCGTGATAATGGAAATTATATCGAGCGACTATTCGGAAAAATGCCGATTTTCATAGCAGCATTTAAATTGTATGTCCGGAATCAGATCAACAATCACTTTCTATGAGTATAAGTATTGGTAAATTTGAGTGCCCGGAGGGCCCGGTCAACTGTATGATGACTATGACTAATTATGCTGTTTTAGCTGGCTCGGTATTAGGCCAGTTTAGGTATTCAATGAAGCTTAAACTAGGTTTACCGGCATATCCTACACCACTTGATGATATCACTAGATTGGTTAATCCTCACGCGCTGGTGCAAAGCGAAAGTCACGATTTATTCACCTTTTAACAGCAGCTACGACGACGAGGTGGATTTTTTCTAGTTAGCCGTGGACATTGCCAGGTTTAGGAGGCTGGTATGGAGCATTGGTTATAGTTCATGCAAAGCGACTTGATTGAGTCGTATCGTAGCCTATGAAACATATTACAAAGCTGCGAACGCTACTGGAACTATTACAAAGCTGCGAACGCTACTGGAACTAGCAGATTTCCGAATTCATGATCGTTCCGCAACGTTGTTACCGAGTGCAATAAAATCGGTATGCTCGAAAAATACCAAACTATCTTTAACGTGACCGATAACGGGGAGTATATTATTTGTGGCGACACGAAAGTTCCATATTTGAACTTACACATATTACGTTGTGTTATGACGTCATGATGGGTGATAATCTATTACTAGCCTCGACATATTACGTGACTCATAATCGAATCAATCAGGCACTCGATTTTGCCCAGCCCTACTTATTTGACTGGACCTTGCACTCAGAGAGGCTAGCACAAGCATCGTGGCAATGTATATTACTGTTGCATTATTCACTCTTGATACGAAAGTAACACATTGTGAAATATTTCAATACAATTGATTTTGTATCGGGCATAATCTTCTTAATTTAAGAGGTACAGATATCATACGAGAGCATGCCTAATGACATCGTACACATGTCGGGTTATATAATTGCAACTACTGGACATTTAACGTGCCACAATTCTATGTAAAACACTTTCAAATCTACTGAAAATTGATCTGATATCAGTGCATTTGAGCGGTGTAGCCTAATCCTGGTTTTGATACAGTCATGATAAGTATCGGCTGTTTTTACTGTCATTGCCAAAATCAGACTAAATCGGCGTTGGAGTTTGCATTCGATTTATATTGGAATACATCAAGAACCAATAACAACTGGAATATAATCATTATTGAGCCATAGCAATAGCATTTTTTCTTAACCTTTTTAGCGACCATACCCCTTGTGCTTACAATGAGATTTATCGTAGCCCATGTCCATTTACATCACAGTGTCTGATAATACCTACAGTAAAATCAGCAAGCCCATTCACTTGAAATCGCGCGTAACGCGGGGAATATGTTCCAATTGAATCAATTGGCATGGAAAATATTCCAGAGCGTATAGGCCTAAGTCCACAATGCATCTCGTACACCCTGATGCGGTGCCTGGTACCCTGACATAGTATACGAACCCGGCTGGTTAAGAACCCCTGGGATTGACAGGTCCAATCGGCGATGAATTTATCGGTGTTACAGCTGGAGAGCGCACTACTACCTTACTCGCTAACGATAATCACATGAATAACGAGCACAAACAACACCTAGCATATATTCAACTATACGTCGCGGGGGTCACATAATACCAATGGCTGCCACACTGACCTGATTAGATAGCTATGTACCCCACCAACGCAACTACAACCTTTTGATATATTACTATTCCCCATGACGGTATCATAGTTGGTGCGTCCGTAGGATTTCCAACCAAGTCACCGTTCCGAGTCGCAAGTCATTCTCTGATTTTGCCGGTTGATTCGACTCAACTCGAGTCACTTTAATTTAATCACCCAGTCAGTATGATATCGAGTAACGAAAAGGACGCATCAAACCAACTCACGATTCTCAGTCACGATTCATGAACGGGCCATGTCTTATCATGATACACTCATAACTAAACGTAATAAGATGATCTTCTATAGCATGGTAGCTTTTAAAATTGATGTGATAGTGAAGTTCGTTGAGATTTAGGTTATTTTATGGGAGTTTTAGCGTGAACTTTACGTTCTTATATCTACAAAAGATATACGGCACTGGAATATGTTAGTGAATGCTTGAAATTACAAAATGCCGTCGCGGGCCGCGTGTTTGAGACCTCTGTAGTAGACCAACATTAAAGTAAAGACCGTTGTCGATGATACCGGCACTACTATATGACGTAATGCACGTGACACACCTAGCGCTCATGCACATAATCTACATCACCGTGGGCGTATACAGGCGGTTATCTTATTATTAATATTGATTGCGACTGTTTATGTGCAAGTGCGCAAACTACGTCATGAAAATCATTCATAATAATTATGCTCGCATTGAATGACGACAGCTTGCCGTCTGTTCAGGACCCGTTTGCACTATCGAAAAGTCATCATTGAATGTCGTATTTATTGACACAGCTCATTCAATGTCTTTCTTCTTGGATCGGCGAATGACCATTGCAATCCGGGTCGTGCACTCAAGGTGCTCGACCGAGTAATCGTAGCCCGTCTCGCCTGAAAGGAACACGAGGTAACGTAACCAGTTGGTTCTGAGTATAATTGTATGCTCCAATACGACGTACCATCTTCGCCGATGTCATACGCCACGCCATGGGGATCTCCTTCGTCGGACACTGGTTCCACGCTGCAATGTATTGGTGATAGTCGACGCCATAATCAATGTTATCGTATAATAAATGCTCACGATTCGTATCCGCCATGGTCGGCATCACCCGATCCGCCCGTTGAAAGCTGTGAGTCCCAACTAAATGCACCACCGTTTTTTGTATATAATACCGTGTATATAAACAGGACAGTTAAGCGATATGGTGCGTGTACAAACCTGCGTGTTTCTACTTCAGTCACAGTCAACCCCATCTCGATTGAGGAGTCGTCCGTCATCCAGCTGTAATATAACATTATACCTATCATTATCCATGATAGCTGCATATTATACCAACTAATTGCACACCAAGCGCGTGTCTATACAAGTACTATACAAAACAGTACTTACTCCTCAGCCGTGTGTCCGTCGTATTCGGTGTCCGTGGGGTTCAAACATTCTTCTGTGATCGCACGTATCTCCGTGCCCATTTCGTCAATTTCGACTATCTCCTGTATACCGGCGTGTTCGGTGTCCGTGGGTTTCAAACATTCTTCTGTGATCGCACGTATCTCCGTGCCCATTTCGTCAATTTCGACTATCTCCTGTATACCGGCGTGTTCGGTGTCCGAGGGGTTCAAACATTCTTCTGTGATCTCACGTATCTCCGTGACCATTCCGTGAATTTTGACTACACCTGTATACACGCGTGGTCTGCCATCTTTTTTTTCCGTAAATGGCCCAGTCGCTACACTTGAACATGAGTAATCAACGCCGGAACTGTATTGGCTTGACTATTGTGACGACATAACGCTATCGTGCCGGACGGGGTTGGCATTAGCCTGATGAAGTGTGCGGTTCCCGTATTGGTCGTGCGTATAAAGTAAAAACTGCTGCCTTTTCCGCATTACCGTACAGTGGATGGCTAGTGGAACACTGCATATATTGACATTTTGCAATGAGTAGGGGTTACAGACACGCGAGCCATGAGGTCCTAATTCGCAGCCCGCTACGTGATTTGATGTTGCAGAAGAACTCTTACCAAAGCATTTATAAATGGCGACATCAATTTCATTGGCATCATATTGTGGTCGTCGTGGGCATGGCGCCTTGAGGTGAAATGGCGCACCATTGCCAATACCAATACGGTTAGGAACTGACGTCGGACTTCCGCAAAGACTAAGCTTAGCTAGGAGACCGTTTTCAAGCAAATAAAGTGGAAACCTCGCCCCGATATAGCTTATTTAATCCGAGTGACGGAAGTCGACGACAGTAGAGGGGAAATTGTGCGACCGTCTACATCAGGGGTCGCCAACTCAAAATGGGTCGCGGGCCACTTTACAAATTTCGTGGCGGCCGCAGGCCGCAAGTAGTCACTATCGATATAAACTACGCAACAACGTTAAAACTCAACGTCAGTACAACGCCGTGCTACCTAACATAGACAATGGGCATAGTGACCACAAAAGAAGTAATATTTTATTAAAGGAATAAAAATTCAAAAAAAATCATTATCATCAAGTTCATTTTATTTTGAGCTCTGAGCTGTGCACGATACATGAAAACGCTTTTCAGCGACCAAGTAATCGATATTGGGGCTAGCGAGATACGTTACTAGCTGAAAGACCATCTCCACGTTAAGCTTAAACTTTTTTATACACGCCCCCTTCATGATACTGAGAAATCTCGCTGCCCCCTTACCGTCATATCACAAGATGCAACCAGAATGCTAGCAGTCTCGGCGGATAGTTTGATGGCATGGAAGGTTATGATTGTTAATTGATGAGACAATTCTATCATATGAATTCCGGACTATACACAAAACTTGAATTTGAAGTAAATCGCGCGAAGCGCCAAAAAATTTTTCACTTGACCACAGCTCCGCGCCCCCTTCAGATGCTTTCACACCCCACAAGAGGGGCGCGCCCCCTAGTTTGAGAACCACTGCCCTATGCCGTTTTCCAAACGTTTCGGTCTTGGCAGTGTCTGGGCCATTGCATCTCAAGGCAATAGGCCCAGCTCATTCATATCAGTTGGTTATTCTCCCTCGATGGAATGCTGTTGACATCGCCAAAGCCAAAGCTAGTGACGAAGAATGATGTTGGGCACCGAAGAATAGCCGTATTTTGAAACAACAACAACAACAGTGTGTTGAAACTGTAGTCAATTTCAGCATTTCAAAATGGTTTTCTGAGCTTTCTTCCGAAATTTCAATTCAAGTCGCGGGCCGCAAAAAAAATGACCTCGAGGGCCGCGTGTTGGTGACCTCTGGTCTACATGAACTTATATCAGGCTGTGTTAACGGGTCTCAATATGCTGATATCTTTTGCAAATTGACTCCATAATTTAGGAGGCGTTTTCGTTTCTATTGAAATTTTCCCCGTGCTATGCACGGTTCAACGCGAGTTGCCTCATTACTTTAATATAGTAATGCTGTGCTCCTCCTAACGAAGTAGGTTTGATTTCGGTATGTAGTTATAAGGCCAGGTAATTCGAGCACTAGCAGATCGTATTGTACCAATTTTCAGTAACATTGTTTGGCTAAGAACGGTTTTAGTGAAACATTTTAAAGCAAAACGAGCGACAAAAGTTGCCTTTTCAATGATACACTTGATAGCTTAAGCTACATATTTGCCTATTTCTTGCACATCTGAACGAACATACTGTTGAGTAGGGTTATTTCGTTTTGTTCTGGTATCACAATGTTGAATTGGTTCGTGCGAATGACTTTTATTGCACAAACAAATGGCGGATGGAGCTACAAAAGGTTGAAAAGCAATGCGCTGTAATATCGGCAACGGCCTACAGCAACTACAAATGGTATGCGCAAGGTTGACTATTAAGTGATCCTATATATCTATATCCGACATAATATTACATTATAAGGCATGGTTTGCAATGCAAAATGAGAAGATACTGAACAAGTGCAACAGTTACATTAACGCGCCTTATGTTATATTGCACTCATTCGAAGCAACGTATAACACTTATTTGTGTATGAATCCATCACGTAAAATACATTAATGGACGTGACTTGTCGATGGTTCATTACTAGGGCTGGGCAAAATAGAGTACCTGAGTGATTCGATTCTGAATCACGTATTACGCTTCGAGTCGAGTCGAGTATTCCAGTATCACTCATTATGACGTCACAGCATAATCTACCATGTTGGAGTTCAAATACGTACCTTTTATGCCACCAAAAATAACATAATGCCTGTTATCCATCACGTTACCGATACTTTAGTATTTTCCCGACCATACCGATTTCATTGCACTTCTTACAATTTTGTGGGATGATCATGACTTCGAAAATGTGTTAATTACAATAACGTTCTTAGCTTTGTGCTATGCCTGGTATGCTGCGACACGGCCTATCAACAACCTATCTAGGTTTCAAGGCTTCCTCAGTGGCAAATAGTATCAAAACTATAATTTTCTTTAGTAAAATACTTTTCAGTTGCGAGGAGCGTATAATTTCAGTACTCGAAAAAATCATATTTTGCTACTCGACTCGAATCATTAAAATTAATACTCGATTCAGATTCGAGTACTCGAATCATTGTGCCCAGCCCTATATTATTACACGAAAGGCGCCGTCCATTTGCAATCGGTCTGAATGAATCACAGTAGGGGGCGTGTTGCGCATAACTGTTCATCGATAATAAATCATGTGAAAAGTCGGCACTTGCGTAGATTATTGCGCCTTGTGGTGTAGACTACGTAACTAGTCATACGACCCAAATGCAATTTGATATGTTATGGTTGATTGACGTGTAATACGTGTATCGTACAGCTACCGTATATCATCGCCGTAGTCATCACCGTGTAGCTTCCCGCATCTTATTCAAACTCTTAGCAACCTCCTAAGTGTTGCTATAGCATCCTCACGTTACAGATGAACTGAACGGACGTAGTCAATATGTGATGGATTGTATTGTGCAATCAGCAAGTGCAATGATTATGACGAATGCTGACGACTCGGCCACGCAATCATTATCGCACGTTGCATACATGTCGTAACGGTCGCCTTATAGGTGCATGGGGACAATGCTACTCTTAATAGGCAGCAGCAGCATGGCAGACACGTCGGCGACAGAGTTACCCGAGTACACCATGAGCGTCAGAGAAAGCCATCGGAAACGGGCACACTTCTGGTCCTTAGGGTGCAGTGTGCCCTGTTGCTCCGGGACATCAATAACAACACTGTGTACGTGTACTCCGGTGGCAGGAAACCTGGGAGACGGGCTGACGCACAGTGCGACGGCTTCTTGATGGTGAGTAGTCGTGTATGTATAGGTAATCAGCCAACGTATAGCGTCAGTATAACTGTAATTACGTACGATGTAATACAGACTAGAAGTCTATCCATGGCCGGACGGTGATGGTGAGTAGTCGTGTATGTATAGGTAATCAGCCAACGTATAGCGTCAGTATAACTGTAATTACGTACGATGTAATACAGACTAGAAGTCTATCCATGGCCGGACGCATATCCAGCACCAACGTTCAGAGAACCCTGCAGGCTGCCAGTGAGCTAAAGGCTAAATTCCTATCGCCATTGGTGGTGACCGAGCCGATCGCATACATGAACAGAATGTGAGTCTGCTACTCGTTATTATGCCAATAGTAATAAAGTAGAGTTGCTGTCGTAGTATTAGTTGTATGCTACTCGTTATTATGCCAATAGTAATAAAGTAGAGTTGCTGTCGTAGTATTAGTTGTATATGTCGCAGTGCGATGAAAATGGCATGTAATCCATGCAACTTTTGCACAGGTACTCCAATCCGTCGACCCACATACCGATGAAGCTGGCACGGATTCGCTACCCCGTCCACGCGATGACGTCGGCGACTCGAACCGTCGCCCTAAATTCGATGAAACGCAACGTGGCAGCAATGCGCCAGAATACTGCCACAGGATTACCGGCCGTGCCATGGACCTTTCATTATGCCAGGAAGTACAGGATCTACTTCAGAGAAACACTCGAACTTATGCGCATCGCGCACACGCTGGTTATTTCTTGCGGACGCGAAGTGTGCCGTAGCGGTCCGCGGTGTTGAAAAAAGTACCAATATATGTTTTAAATGTACACCGAAATATCATTGTATTTTGTGTATGTCGATGTTACATCAGGAAATAAGTTTATAGAATGTCATCGCAGTCGGCAGCACTAGCGCGTTACAACAGCAACCAAGTGTACAAATCGGTGGTAGGTACAGTGAGGATGGCTAGCTCACATTTGTTAGCAATAGATTTTACTTATGTAACATACTTTGACACTATGAGTGAAGCGGGTAGTAGCGAAACTAACTTGTAACAGGTATCCGTGCAGGTAAGGTGTTTACATGAGATCTATAGTACCTTCGAACTGCAACGTTTTGTAGTAATAGGCCTACCACGAATTGTGGGTATGTCGTGTTTTATGTCAACAACAAAGAAACGCTTCAACCAGGAAAGTCAATCGGTAACTTCAAGGCACACGCCCTCTACAATAATATCACGGTAACGGATCTCGCAATATTCGCTCTGTGCTATGTTGTGTTCATCGTACACATCTGTAATGAACATTAATAGTACGTGACTTGTTAGCAACAAAGGTCATTGGTCCAAGACGTACCAGAGCATGTGACGATCACTGTTATGGCAAGCGACCTGACGTTGGTGACCACAATATCGTCCACGCATTCGGCTGCCTACGACGTACTGTGAAATTATCATGTGTTGTGCACAGTACAACATCCTTCTCATAACTTGTAAGTTAAAGTAGCACTCGCCGTCGACGACGTATCTATGTGGTACATACGTCACGCGCCGTGAGTACGAAGTAAGAACTGATGCTTTTGCGTATTAACGTACAGTGCGTGACTAGTGGGACACTGCATATATTGACATATTGCAAACCTGCGAGTGTCGCTGTCTAAAATGTCGCTTTCTTCTCCTGGACCGGACTCGTCACTGGTCGTCCTTGGAATCAATATTATCACAATGACCAGAAACGCAACGTGATTTGGCACAACACACAGATTTTAACGCCTTAATGCTATTTTACGTGTAATAACCGAACTTACCCGCGAGCTGTGTCCGAGCAAGTTTCGGGCTCCTGATCAGTGCAGAACAGTTCCCGAATCTCGGGTATATCATCTGGGTGCTCATTGTTATTCTATGTATTTTCTCGTATTTATGGTATGAAACGTTCGTTCATGATGATCGTAAAAGCGCAATGAACGCGATGCTAATTGGCAATTGAACTCCTATCGCGCACCATAACTATAATATTAACCATAGTGACGCATGAATGGGTCGGCAAAGATGCTGGCACAGGTAAACGGTATTGGCTGCACTGCAATAGGTAGCTGTCTAAAGCCAAGTCCTCTACATAAAAAAACAGCCGGCTGTGTAGTCCGTTATATGCCATTTGGTATTGAGTCGTGGATATCGCTGATTCTTCCAGAGCAGTGGTCACAAACACGCGGCACGCGAGGTCCTAGTTTGCGGCCCGTTACGTGATGTAAGATTGCTGGAGAACGATTAGTAAAGCATTTACAACTGCTGACATCGAGTTCATTGTCAACATATTGTTGTATTCGTGGGCATAACGCCTTGATGTGCAATGATGTGCAATGGTGATGGTCCACCACTGCCAACACCAAGACACGTATAAAACGACGTCGGGCTTCCGAAAATAGTAGGCTTTGCTAAGAGACCGTTTTCCAGCAAATATAGTGTCTGCCTCGCCCCTATATAGATTATTTAATCCGAGGGACGGAAATCGATAAAAAATTATGCGACCGTCTACATTAAGTGAGATCAGGATGTGTTAACGGCCGTCAAGATGCTAATGCATTTTGCAAAGTGGCTACCTAATTTAGGAGACGTTATCCCTGTTACTATACAGAACAGGAATGTTCACGATTTCCGTGCGCATATGAGTCAAACGTCCGTGAACTAGCAATGGACAATCGACATGGTCAGTTTAACGTGGGTGCTTGGCGATAGCGCATTGTAGATTTTTTTTTCGCCCCTGTGTTCTAGGAGGCGACGTATAACTTCCGATATGCGGGTATTGGTGGGGTGGGAGGTATGTAATAATTTACTCAGAACGCACGTATGTCTTGAAGTAATGACGTGGTAAGTGATCGGCGCGATATATTTCCGTTTAAGGTAATATGCAGCGGATGTTCGGTTTGTCACTACCGCAATGTGTCTATCACCGTATGATCATTAAATGGCCCTACCCAGATATGCCTGTCGTAAATCACGTGCGTTGGCAGGTCACTAAACTTATTTGATTTGATGGGCACTGATTCATACATGTCGATCACACACTACTAAGGAATACTGGAAAATCCAAAATGCATTCACGGGCCGCGCGCTTGATATATCTGAGCTACACATGTGCAATGTACATGTGTTCTGCATACAGTATCTATACATGGCCGTGACCCACCATTTGATGAATCGCGTGTGGCGAGCCGATACCAAACCAAGATGTTGGGATTGGCATAATGACAAGTTACAGACTGGCGCCAAAGTATAATTACGTTGTTGCAATGGTAATACGACTGGCGATATTAGTGATGTTCTAACTCCGCTGTTTCTGCACGGTTAGCGAACGTCGTCACACTTTGCGCAACGTGCGACTCGACGAACAGGATATGGGTACGGCTCGCCTTGGTCAATAATACATACCCACAAACCAATAGTTGGGAGGGATAACCCCTTACCGCAGGGGGCGGCAACCTTTTGCTAGTCGCGGGCCAAATGTCGGGTGTACAACTTTTTGGCGGGCCAGAATGTTTCTTCTTAGGCCTACTATATTTCACGTTCACTTCGGTATATCATCCTACATTGCTGCACTCTCAATCATACCAATCAGAAGACACATGTTGTTACACTTCAACAACACAAAATAAATGTGACAATTGGCGCAGCTTGCTTTGTGAAAGGTTTTCAACTTCTGGTAACAAGTCAGATGAAACACGAATCAGACCCTATTCAAAATGGACGTCCGAAATACGTGATCTTAGCTTGCTCTTCGTGAATTTCCTTGTTCACAACTATTGTTCACATAGCGACGTAACCGATACATATGCTGGCTATTCGACACCTAACTATCGGTATTGTCTGATACGAAGGTGTCCGTTCGATTTAAAACACAACAAATTTGTTGTGCACTACAACGGATATACGCATGTATTTATTAGGAATATAACCTGGTCAGCGTTGATATTGAACGTGAAGTTTAGTGTTGGTTGTGTAACCACGCAGCGGTCGCATGAACTGATGTTCTACATGCACATTGATTGGATACGAGTTATGCCTCTGCACTAGACATTTGAATATATTATGTCTAAATTAGTAATGTGTTTCTTCAAATGCGAAAGTCAACATGTAAGTGTCGCTCAGCACAAAACCGTGCTTTAACCTCAACGTACTTCTCTGGCACCCTATTGCTTCATGTATAACGCCTATGTACGCTAGGCAGGTTTCAGCGTTTAATATGAAGTGCGTTGAAAATGCTTTAGATAACTATGCACAATATATACAGCTGCAAGCGACGATATCCTATCAATTCGCGACAACATATTGCAATACGGTCTATATTTTGTCGTGAAACAACACCCACATCAACATCACCAAGCGACCTCCACCCTTAATAGTCATGTACACATACCGTGCCTCTCGACAAACCTATTATTTGTGGCAGTCCCGCAACATTCTCAATTTGCTGCGCATGGGGCCAATAGCTAACCCACATCGCGTAGCAGCATGTCGCAAGGACTCACTGAGCATCGGACCCGTTCGCCGCAAATATAAGGATAGGTCCTGATGACGGCAAAGCCACAGGAACTGACGCTCGTTAATAGATATAGGGCTCTTGCTCGTTACTCGTTGCCTTTTGAATGCAAGGCGTGCGGCTGCAATAGCGATGTTATCTGCAAATAGGTGGCATAGTGACAGATCCGTGTGCTGTCCCGATATTTATATGCGTACCGTTGGGTGCCATATCCTGGAAAGAGGAGGCTTGATGCGTGTAATCCGATGAGACTATCGCTGTCGGTGTCGTGACAGGATCGGAGCGTGGTCGCGCAGCGACTATTAGTTCATTCTTCGCACGGGCTGACGACTGGACGTTCCCGGACGTAGAGGGGGCGTCATTATGCGTGGGACGGCAGCTGGCAGTCGTGAATTCATCGTGTTCCGTAGTTTCATTCACTGCAAAGACAAGCATGCAATTTAGTCATCCATAATTTTATTATTTATGTGTGAGCAATGCGTTATATGTCACCTAGTACACGCGTATGTAATACGGTGAAGGCTTTACCGAGTTAATTTACCTCCGTATGAGAGATCTGTTTCCATATCATCATGAGACGTTCCAGCGCACCTAGCGGCGTCTGCGTGTATAGTTTCGTGCTGTGTGGCCAACGCACGATTAAACAGTTTCCTGCCGATAGCTGCACCCGCCGCGACACTTGCATTGCGCGACAACCCGTCGTAATGCACGTTGGCTACCCCGATCGAATGAGACGAACAAGCAGCTACATCATCTTTTTCCCGAAGAGACAGACCGCTTGCCATAGTGGCCAGCATTTTTCGTAAATGCTGATAAGATAGTCCTTGCATTCCGTGTCTTGTCAGATATGATTGGACACATTTAGAAAGCTGACGTATGGGCTGATCGGTCGTAGAACGAAGAGCGGGCGCCTCAGCGGGGCTCATGCATCCGTTGTGGTGAGCGCATAACTGGAACACAATTACAAGTACTTGGTAATGGTTCGTCACTGCTTAACGCATTCCATGAGCTAGCTCTGTACTTATGACGACATGACCAATCGACTATATAGATAGCATGCTCACCAATTTGAATCGTTCATAGCGGTCGTGCTCAAACGCAATCATACCGACGAGCGATTTGCTTTTTGTTTGATTGACTTGTACGATTACCTGATCCTGGTCGCTGATCAGCTTGCCAGGATTCATTAATTCTTCGGCGGTGACCCGTCTGAAATGAGACAGTCGTGTCCCGGTGGATGCTCCTACGTCAATCAGGAGTGCCGCCAAACACGCGTGATAACAGTTGTCGTTAATAACGCGCGTTAAGTCCCCTTTGAACTCGTCCGATGCCATCATTCTACGGTGCAAATACAAATCATGAACAACTATTGAAATACAATACGATAAGCGCAACACTCATACGTTTTGAATTGACGCCAATGGGCGTTAATTACTGACATGTCGTGTGCTAGATGCTGCTGGTTCCATTTTTGTCGGTCAAGGTTCGTACCTCTTCTAGTGACATCGACGATCTGCATCAGGCGCAGCTGGTCTTTGGCAACGACAACTTTGCCTAACAACTCTGGGCAGTGCGAACGACCGAATTCAACAAATCCTCGCACTGTCGTCAATGTGTTGAATATAGTGTTTGGCGATCGTTTTTTAGCCCGTCCACCATCATCTTTATTGGACGCGTATCGCAGATCGAGATGACGTGCGTCACGGTATTTGTCGATAAGCTGTCGTAATAGAACGTGTTGTGGTAAGCGGGTGTGTTGAACATATAACATTATTCAATAATCACCGTGCGAAGGTCCCCTTGGAATCGGACTCTCTAGCGTAGTTGCGCGTATAGACATCGCTTCCAATGCCATGGCCATCCGCCAGCTTTTCTTTGTGTGTTATGCGCCAATGCAATGATATGTACGACGTTGCGATAGTCTTATCGCACAACTTACACAAGGTGCGTGACGAAACGGTATCGGTTGCGTAGTCGCCGTTATAACGGGAATATTTTACACTGCAATATATAAATGTATTGCGTTCGGCAGCTCGCATCTTAATTTGAATCTAACCCAGAGATGGGCAAACTACGACCCGCGGGTCGCATGCGGCCCGCAACACCGATCTATGCGACCCACGAGAGTATCAAGAAACTTTTTAAAAATGCTTAGAAAATGCGTAGTAAATGCAGAGACTTGATTGAACTTTGTTGTCTTATTATATTTCAGGATGATAACGCCAAAACAGTGATCTCAATATGGGGGGCTCTAACCCATCAGAATCGCGAAAGCACCAGAAGGGGGCGCGAAGCTGAACTCAGATGAAAAAAAACAATTTGGTGCTCTGCGCGATTTACATCAAATTCTTAGTGATTGCTCTGGCTTTAGTATGAATGTCATATTTCAAAATCTTTGAACCACCGTCGTAACGAAATTCCATCGAACTATCCGTTAGGTTTGTTCGCATCATCGTGGCGTTTTGGTATGGCGTTTTGGTATAAGTGTGGGCCGTGTCTTAAACTTTTCAAGGTACCTACTTCCTACATTATCTGTTATGTTTCATTTCTGGCGCGGCAGCCCGATATCAAGGCACACGCACTTTGAATGGTTTCAACTGCTAACCATCACCGAAATCCTAAACGATATTGACATGAGTCGGATCGCGAGTGAGATTTCATATGTGCCACTACCGTTTTCATTATTTCAGTGCTATGCTTGTAAAAAACATGATGCGTGCGTGTCCTTGGTAGATTCGTTCTCTGTATGCGTATAATTTCGTTATTTATATGTTATTCATACATATAGTAGAAGCGAGTTGAAAGCTGAAATGGTTATGATGCTGTCAGCAGTGTAATCAAATACCAATATATTGTGTTTTGGTTTCTAATCCCACTTTTATATATTCGTAGTGCGGCCCGCGAATGGATTCAGATGTTGAATGCCGCCCGCGAGCTGAAAACTCTGCACAGCCCTGGTCTAACCTGTCGCACTGGTCTTTTGTCCAGCCATGTCGTCGTCTGAGGTGTCTTCCGCGATGACCCTTGGTATTCACTTTACAGACCGGGCAAATACCATTAGATCGTTTCCGTTTCTCAACTAACTGTTCGTCACTCGGATTTGCCGTGCCTCGTGTCGTCAAAGACCTGTCGTGTATGCTGCATGTTAATTTGATGAGATGCAAGCTTACCGTCACACCCCATCCACGTCTCACACCTCTGTTCCATGTTGTGCATGGTCTCGCTCACGCTCTCGTCATCGGAATAGTCGCTGCGCAGCAACAAAAGCATTTTTGTTGAAGTTGAATATGTCAAATTCGCAACTCGCGTACCTGGATATGCTGTCCCATTCGGCCAACCCCCGTGGTGCACTTCGTCTGTCCGGAATTTGGTTGATTGGGCGCCGTCGACAATGCTGCTTGCAAGTCACAACCCCCCCCCCTACATGTAAGCAATTTTATGTAGGTTGACGACTTATATAAATGACAGGTACGCCATCATACCGTCGAGTAGCCGCGTCTCGTACCACACGCCTCCGTGCCATCGTAAGCAAATGGTAATGATTTATTCCAGTGCTTTTCAACCTGTGTGACGGTTCGCACTTGTGCGAATGAAAAAATTTCCAGTGCGAATGACGAACACGGTGCGAACGATGCGAATGAAAATCCCGGATGAGTGCGAATGACGAAGGTGGTGCGAACGGTGCGAATGAAAATCCCGGATGAGTGCGAATAAAAATCGTGAATAATAATTGCTTTTCAAATAAACATAATACGAAATTCAAGGGCAGTGTAACTTTAGTTGTTGCGACGCAATTGTAAAAACTTGTTTAACTTACGACGCACCACTTCTCCACTAGTCGTAGCTCTCTGAATTGATATTTTCGCACTATAATTATTACGTAACCAAAGCCCTGGTTTGGAAGCTGGTGTAGTGACAGACATATAACAGCCCGTCAGAGGCTGATAAAATGACGGTAAATTCTCTTTCTGCTTACTTTTGCTAAACAATCATCAATACTTCCGTAATACCTGTTCAATTAATGCTAGGCACAAGGACAGTAGTAAATACTATCATTACAGACTGCCATTTGCAAGTTACAGTAACGCAAAGTTTACCCTTTCTGGGGTTATTAAAGTATAGACCGCAAAGGGTATAATTTTGGGCCGACACGGTGCCAGGACTACCTGTCTGTTCGGCGTAGCTAGCCGAAAAAAGGGGAGGGTGGTTGAAATAAAAGGGCGGGTTAGATTTTACCGAATTTAGTCATATACAGGGCCGTAACAGCACTTCGTCAGCCCCCCAAAACGTTGGTCCTGGGCTCCCATATGGTGATAAACCGAACTTCAGTGAGCCAGCGCTAAGCGCGAAAATTCTCGATAATTCATGATAAAATCGGTCAATAAGATCGGGAATTGCATATATATATTGCTATCAATGTCTTGTCCTCTCTGCTCACGTAATGAGTTTTTTTTAGATAGTTTTTTCCTGCAGGATGGTATTTGTCTTGTGTGTTTGTCTCGCTGCGATCCTTCTGGCACACTTCTTGGAGTCGCATGTTTCACGGCCTAAAACGTTATATGTCTTTGTGATTCGTGCCGCGGTAATGGCCAACGCCGATATGCCCATTTCTATAAATCTTGCGTATTTTTTCTTGGTGGAAGAGCACCCAATAATCAAGATATTTGGCGACTTGAAATTGCGCCTAGCGCGAAATAATTTTGAAAATATTACATACAATGGGTTTCGGGTGCGGCAGTTACGGCTCTGGTAATATAGCATCAATTCATTAGGGTTAAGTACATGCGTAAATAACGATTATACAACATCCTCGTGTTGACGATCATACGCGTATGATAAGCTTGTTCACGAGTCCGAAAGAGCTGTTAATTAGCGACTAGGGCTGGGCAAAATCGAGTACCTGAGTGATTCGATTCTGAATCACGTAATATGCTTCGAGTCGAGTCGAGTAATCGAGTATCACCCATTATTACGTCATAACAGAATGTAATACGCCAAAGTTCAAATACTTACCGTTTATGCCACTACAAAGAATATACTGCCTGTTAACCGTCGCATATAGATGATACTTTGATATTTTTTCGACCATACCGATTTCATTCCACTTTGTGACAATGTTGTGGGATAATCATGACTTCGGAATTGTGCTACGTCCTGTAATCTTCGTAGCTTGTACTATATCAAGGTTTCAACAGTGAAAATTAGTATCGAAACGACAATTCTCATTGATAAATTAACTTTCAGTGCCAAGAAGCGTACAATTTCAGTACTCGAAAAAATCGTTTTTTACTACTCGACTCGAATCATTAAAATTAATACTCGATTCAGATTCGAGTACTCGAATCATTGTGCCCAACCCTATTAGCGACTTCCTGATCCGTTGTGAACAATTGAATACCCGCGCTTATCAAGGCATCGAACAATAAAATACGCGCGCTGACCAATGCGTCTTACGTAGCCCCGGCCAAGTATGGTAGGCCCAAGACGCGGTAGTTAGGCTAGCGATATCTTTCGTATACTTGGCCTATTGCAGATGCAGATTGCAGATTGTGCAGGCCAGCGATGATATCGTTTGCACCAAGCCAATGCAGATGCGATTGTGTAAACCAACTATGATATCGTGCACACACGGCCAATTGCAGATGCGATGATTCAAGCCAGTGAAACTAGGCTTGTTGGAGACGCAATAAATCAGGCTAGCAACAATTGCCGAGCGCGCGGCAATCAATCACCTGATTTTGCAATTATTTCAGTGGGAGATCGTGTCACTAGTGACACGTTACATTTGCAGTGCAATGCGCAATGACGAATCTCGCTAATTGGTATCACGTCTTCCGTCATTTGGCCGCGCGCAACACTGATAATACTTATTGAATTGCAACCGAGTATTAGGGTCTGAAGGGCCATTTCAAAAGGATGGGGTTTCACGTTTAAGGAGGGGGCTTCGCGTGTCTAAAGGGAGAATAGCACATTTTGAACAACGTCGACAATATTTTTAAACAGAAATGAATTTCAGTACTGGGCGTTCTTCTGAAAACAGATCACGGGCCGCAAAAGATGACATCGGGGGTCTCATGCGACCAATGTTCCCTCCAATTTTTGACAAGGCTGCGCACATTCACCAATTCACTGCGCAGACCCTTGGACAACAGTGCGTAACGACTAAAAAAAGGTCATCATTTCGGATTTTTTGTGCGCAACTTCGATTTTCTGTGCGCAGAGACCTATTCAGCACTGCGCATTTGCGCACGTGCGCAGCTTAGAGGGAACATTGCATGCGACCCGCGGGCCGCGTGCTGGTGACCCTAGCTTTAAGACCTGACCATCCAAGCTTACTAGTAGAAGGGTTTTAGCGAAATAGCTGAAATCAAAACGAGCGAAAATAGTAGCATTTTTCATGAGACACTTGATAGCTTAAGATACATAGTAGCCATTTTGTTGCACATCTGAGCAAATAAATGTTGTATTTTTAATCTTCTTTTTGTATATCAATATTCGGTTAGTTTGTGCGAATGAAATTTATTTTCCAAAAAAAGTGCGAATGAAGCTCAAAAAGGTTGAAAAGCACTGATTTATTCTATTCTGCAGAGTTTAACTAGCACGCCGCACTTATCTTTCACCTTGGTACTATCTTAACACCTCGGCACACGACTGCCAGTCTGCTAGCAGTGGGACACGCGCACGTCCACCCAATCTTTACCACGGTCAACGCTAATTAAACTCGCGCATGGCGACCATTCATTGGTGGCATGGACACGTGGTCACGATTCGTAATCAAGTCGTGCGGATAACCAATTAACGTTTCAGTTCCTAATTACTACAGTATACGCCCTAGTGACTAGGGCAGTACTAAGGACAGAGGCAGTACGGTTGAGCGCTACCTGAGTTACGTACGGCGACATGTCACCCATCCCATATTGTGACTATCAGTTAGCTTATTCGGAGCAACAAAGTTGCCCCGGGCGTGTTTGCGGGATATTCTGCTTGCTACATGTTGGTGTCAGAGTGCATACGGGGCGTAAGTTTGTGATTTAGTTGTAGGTAGAGCGCAGAGGGGGGCAACGTAGGACATAATAAACCTACTCAATTTGAATTAGAAGTAGCAAAGGAGAAATCGACTCTAGTACGAGTAGAAGTACTTCATACACAATCAATCACGAACTACTTGAATAGCAGTAGAATTGACCGACTTCAAATCTACTCAAATAAGTAAGTAAGTAGTTGTGGTCACAATCTTGTAATTCGCTCAAATAGATTGGCAAAAGGTGCAAATTGAACTATGCGAAAGGTGTCCAGCTCGATCCACGTTGATGCATACCAGGAGATATCCAATTTTCTACAGCATCAGCATTCGTCCGCATCATGGGATGAAAATGAGACTATTGATATGGAACTGATATACTCTCGAACAGCACGTTTTAGGTACATTTATGCCACACATCATACGCTGAACCGGCATAGCGGTGTTAAACCTGAAATGCGGCTAACACAGAACCATGTCGTTTGCATGGCGCTCTCCCCCATGTTATAAGGCCCGTAGTTTAGTCGTAAAGCAAAGCGGATAGTTGTACTGTGTAAAAACTTTGCGCGAGTAGTAAACGTTGATAACAAATATGGCGAACCGGAAAAGTGCCATATTGTGTAGCTGAACTTCCAAAGCTGAATGGCGTTATTACGACACTTGTTTTGATACTTCGACATGTATGTATTCGATTAAAATAACTGATATTAATTAGAACTCAAAGTATACGATATTGGGGATTTAAAGTGGAGTACCAATACTACTGCTAAAGGCGTAACGTGTATTTCGTGTATTTAGTCATGACATTTTCACAGGTGGTAATGTGGTATTGTAAAACGGCTCTGAAACAAAAACAAAAAGTCCTAGTCCACCTTTCCAGATTATGAGTTTAGGGCACCCAGCGGACGTGATGGATTAACGATATGATAAGTAAATGATAGTTTGCGGAACATCAGTTTCAAACGTTGTGGTGAGCCCTATATACTGTGATGAAAAATGTCATATGAGCGAAGAGTGACAATGTGGTGTGAACAGAGCCACGGCAACCCGCTACATAAGTTATATTCCACGCTACTTTCGTGTTATCATACTGGTAAATCCGTATCCAATGCGCGCGAAGCGCTACGAAAATTCTGAGCTTTACCCAACTTTTATGAAAATCTAATGTTGTACTCCGTGAAAACGGGCCCGAAAATAATCAGTATCGTACTGAATAATGGAGGATTAAACTAATTCTAATGGACAAAATGGAAAATCGAAAGTAAGTAATTATACCGCAAGATATATTCAAGTATAGGTAGCAAAAATAACATGATCGAATAAGCATCAGAAGTGCAGGAAAACGACGTAAGTACTTCAAACAAGTAGTTCTTCCTCACTTACCACCGCCTGTAGAGTGGCACATAACTGATAGCGCTCTGTGTGCTGATTAGTTTTTGCAAATATAACTGATAAATCTGGTTATGACTGCTGAACACCGGATATCGTGGACGAATTTTCCATTCAACTTCTCTGTCATCTTTATACGTACTGACAATATAAATCAAATTTCACATGGGCAACCGAAAGATACGGTTCCTTTCTGATAGGGACTTACCAAGTATAAAACTTACAATGAATGTTTGTGGGTCCAATAATACGATAGTGCGATACGGTACATCATCTCGTCATAACAACGGGACCGACATTATATCTATGCACGAGGTGAAAGCAATATGTCCTGATGTGCTATCCCCTTATTAAATTGACTACATGAATGAAATTAAACGTTCTTGTATACCGCTAATGCAGTATCATATAAGTTTTTTTACGCATGCTTATAAACTGATTATGAATAGTTTTACAGAGCGTATACGTATACTATCTAGTGCGCAACATCGATAACAGTGTCTCCATGGCAGGTTACGTAGTTGGGGCATATTTTGCAAGTATGCCCCCCGGACACATGCTGAAAGGACCCGCCGGCATAACAAGGTTGCACGGCATGTGGTGAGAATTGCAGAAGACGGTTAAGAGATCTGGTGGGAACCTAAGATCAAGACCGACAAAGGTCTCCTGAAACCGGATCTAGTCCTTATTGATAAGAACACGGACTCCGCTATAGTTGCTGATGTAACTATAGTTGCCGACAACGCAGACCTCAACTGCGAATTCGAAGCGAAGAAAGCCAAATACGGTTGTGAAGAAGTCCTGGAGTGGGTGAAAAACTTACAATGAATGTTTGTGGGTCCAATAATACGATAGTGCGATACGGTACATCATCTCGTCATAACAACGGGACCGACATTATATCTATGCACGAGGTGAAAGCAATATGTCCTGATGTGCTATCCCCTTATTAAATTGACTACATGAATGAAATTAAACGTTCTTGTATACCGCTAATGCAGTATCATATAAGTTTTTTTACGCATGCTTATAAACTGATTATGAATAGTTTTACAGAGCGTATACGTATACTATCTAGTGCGCAACATCGATAACAGTGTCTCCATGGCAGGTTACGTAGTTGGGGCATATTTTGCAAGTATGCCCCCCGGACACATGCTGAAAGGACCCGCCGGCATAACAAGGTTGCACGGCATGTGGTGAGAATTGCAGAAGAAGACGGTTAAGAGATCTGGTGGGAACCTAAGATCAAGACCGACAAAGGTCTCCTGAAACCGGATCTAGTCCTTATTGATAAGAACACGGACTCCGCTATAGTTGCTGATGTAACTATAGTTGCCGACAACGCAGACCTCAACTGCGAACTCGAAGCGAAGAAAGCCAAATACGGTTGTGAAGAAGTCCTAGAGTGGGTGACCACTCGTGCGACAGTAAAGAGTGCAGAGGCGATTGGAATCGTCTTGAACTGGCGTGGCGCATGGTCTATCAAAAGCGCCGAAGAGCTGATCGCAAAAGTGCATGCAGCAACGTATGAATTGCAGGCCGTGTCCGCCGCTGTTTACCCGCGCTTGGTTGAATTTCTTCACTATGACATTCAGAGCACTGGGCAGAAATCACGTAGCGTCAACACCGGGTTGCGACCGTCGCTACGCTTTGTTTTTATTAAACAGTCCGATTCCCCGGGTCCGTACCAGTTCCAAGTCGGCCGTTCGACGCTAACCCTAACGGTCGCGAAGCCGAAGAAGACGTTAACGATGACGCATCTGAAAGACGGTGCCGACGGACCTGAAGGTGCAACGAAGAGACTGGTTAAACTTGAACCCGGCCAAACGGTGCCTAAAAAGTGAAAACATTATTTTGCGCGTCGCGATAGGCCTATTTTAGGCCTAAAAAGCGGTAGGCCTACGAGCGGTAGGACTAGAGCAGCGGTTCTCATCCTTTTTGGACATGCGCCCCCCTTGGCGCTGGTCAAATATATTGCGCCCCCCCTGATTCCTCTGCACACATCTTCATGTAAAAAAGGGCACATCATCTAATAGTATACATATGGTATATTTTACGCCAATTTTGAATCCGCATTCCAGTTGTTGAGTCGTGCCGTCTATTACATTTCTGACTAATTTCCCCCAAACTCGTTTGAGAATACCAAAAAATATTGAACAATACATCAATTTATTTCAAGGTGCACTGAGAGACTAATCTTAATGCGAAGGCTGTGCCTGTTTTTTGTATACCAAATGTTCAATTCTAGGATAGGTAGCAGATAATGCGCATCTCATATCGGATTCACAGTCGAGTTTGTTTCTTGATTTTGTCTTTATATTCACAAGAGTAGAAAAACCCTTTTCGCACAGGTAAGTGGATGAAAATGGAAGAAGTATGCGTATAGCCACATCACCCACACTCTTGTAGATGTGGATATATTTCACCCAGAATTCAGTAAGTGGTAGTGCTTCAAAGTCGTCTCTTGCGGTAGAATTGCATTTTAGATCCAAAAACTCCTCTTGCAAATATTCCGGAAGAATATCCACATTCAAACGAAAGGGATTCCTTGTCATCTGCCATTCCGGAAGCTCGGTATCATTCAAGTCTGTAAAATAGCGTTCGAATTCTTGTTTCAGAAGTTGAAGGTGATTCTCCACCTCGGCTTTGAGCTCGCCCTTCATTTCAATTTGTTTTTTGTCAAGGATAGTGTCAAGGTTGTAAAATGAAGCCGCATTTCCTTTTTGAATTCGACGATACCACAGCCCAAGTTTTTCTACGAAAGCGTGAATCGCATCATAGTCTGCTATGCGATTCGTATCCTTCCCCTGTGGGGTGAGATTTAAATTATTGAGGGCTTGAATATATGTCCACAAAGTAGGCCAACTGCAGCTGCATCTTCTCTGATGTAAATGACAGAAGCAGATCCTTTTTACCATAAGCTTCCAAAAATAGCTTCAGTTCTTCTCTCATTTCAAAGATTCGAGCTAACATATTACCTTTTGACAACCACCGAACAGATGTATGAAAGAGTAAAGTTTCATGATCGGAATCCATATCTTGATACAGTTTAGTAAACAATCTGGTATTGACTGCACTTGCTTTGACAAAGTTAACGATTCGAATGAATATTGCAAAATTATCCTTCATTGCAGCAGGTAGAGTTCTGGAAGCAAAAGCCTCTCGGTGAATCACGCAGTGCGATCCTACCGCATTTGAGCTTCTTTGCTTTATCCTGGCAATGAATCCGCTTCGCGATCCAATCATTGCTGGGGCACCGTCAGTGCAGACGCCAACAAGTTTCTCCCATTTTATATCATTGGCATCAAAAAATGTGGCGACAAGTTGGAATATATCTTCTGATTTTGTAGTCGTTTCCAAGGGTTTGCAAAATAATATGTCTTCTTCGATTGAAGTAGGCCCAACAAAGCGAACATAGACCATTAACTGAGACAATTGGGCAACATCAGTCGTCTCATCACACTGAATGGCGAAATAAGGTGATGCGTGAATCTTATCTATAACTTGACACTCAATATCCTCTGCGAGCTCATCGATGCGTCTTTTGATGGTAGAATTAGAAAGAGAAATCGCCGCAAGCTTCTTACTGCTCGCCGCACCCAACACGAGCCTAGCTGCTCGTAGCATACAGGGTTTTATCAACGTTTCGCCAATACTATGGGGTTTCTTCTCTAGAGCTATCATGTAAGCAATTACGAAAGACGCTTCAAGGACTTCAGCAGCCGGTGATTGACGAAAGCACTTGCTATGTGCACCCTTCATTTTCTCAAATGAGGCTTTCTTGCTTTGGAAAAAAGATGGAGGCTTCATTTGATGGGCGGAATGTTTTTTCTCGAGATGACGCTCCAGACGAGTTGGTCTCAACGCGTCGTTGCTCAGCTTTTGAAAACATATCACGCATTGCGGCACAACTTCGCCTTTTACAATGGTCTCTATGAATCCAAATTTCAGATAATCTTCGACATACTTTCTCTTTTTACCACTCATACTAGTTCAAGCAAATTGACGATGTCGATGAAAATTCACGCCCACGCCGCTGCCTAGTGCCTACAATAACAATATTTTCGAAATCGACATGAGTTGAAACCTCGGCGAACAGGTGCAGACAATGTGGCACCTGATCCGACAATTTCATTGTGACATCATGTTGCAATAGACAGCGATATATGATCATTGATCATGCGCTTGATGAATGTAAACCACGTAACACCGATCGTAATATCATCCATTCGCTTGTCTAGCTAGCGGAATGTTCAAAAGTACAGAACGTGTAACATTGTAACAATAAATACGATATATCTTCAGACAGTTGTAGATGAGAACAAATAACATTTGTTTATTATGTAAAAAGTTTCATTATTTGTAATATTTGTGATCAAGCGACTTCTCCACAAACTGTTAACAAATTTTGGAGTCAGGTATGATAAGCCTGTATGATAAGCCTGTAAGTTTGAAGATAATAACATGAATATGCGGTGATCGATATGTTATTAGTGTGAGATATAGATGTATGCTGGTAGTTACCACATGGAGCATGGCGTCGTTCTGTCCTGCCATGCTAAATTTGATCAGTTTTGGAATTGAATTAAATCGTGTTGATTTAGGGTAGCCTAATTGCGGGCGAAAACGGGCAACCTATATTGCATCTAAGTCTGTCTTAGGCAGTGCAGTTCGCAAGCTACTAACAAGAGCTGCCCAGCGCGACAACCTTTAGGCTACTGTCAAAGATATGCAGCAATGAATGACTTACACATGGGAGTTGCTCTCTATATCTCCAAAGAATTTCAAAAATTTGCTCAAATGAAGTTGAAATCAGCCTATACTCCGTTGAGCGCGGTTGCTAGAGTTTGTATTTTGCAAGCGTTCTTGAATATGGAATAAGTTTCATCTTCATTAATCTTCTTCTCATAATGGATGTGAAACACATGTTTAGACACGTACAATTTATACTGACTTTGTCAATTTCTCGCGCCCCCCCCCCCCCTATAATGACTTTGTAAATTTCTCGCGCCCCCCCTGAGAGCCTCCCGCGCCCCCCAGGTTGAGAACCCCTGGACTAGAGTGTGTGACAGGGGGGCCTGCGACCCAACTAGCGCAGCACTGTGACTATCTGCACTAGGTTTATATAACGGCAATAAATGTTCGAAATAGCCAAATGCCTCGTCATCTAATTAGTGACGCGGATGAATGGATTAACGAGATTCTCTCTGTCCCTGTCTGCTATCTGGCGAAACCACAGCCAAGGGAACGGACTTGGCGGAATTAGCGGGGAAAGAAGACCCTGTTGAGCTTGACTCTAGTCCGACTTTGTGAAGAGACACGAGAGGCGTAGGATAAGTGGGAGGCGCCGCAAGGCGCCGCCGGTGAAATACCACTACTCTGGTCGTTTTTTTCGCTTATTCAGTGAGGCGGACCGAGCCGGCGCGAAGCCGGCGTACGATTTTGGTCTTAAGCCCGCGGCCTCGGAGCCGCGGGCGATCCGCTCTGAAGACAGTGTCAGGCGGGGAGTTTGACTGGGGCGGTACATCTGTAAAAGAGTAACGCAGGTGTCTGACCTGCGCGGGGCGCGAGACCCGCCTCGGCCGGCGTCGAACGGCCGACTTAGAACTGGTACGGACCCGGGGAATCGGACTGTTTAATAAAAACAAAGCGTAGCGACGGTCGCAACCCGGTGTTGACGCTACGTGATTTCTGCCCAGCGCTCTGAATGTCATAGTGAAGAAATTCAACCAAGCGCGGGTAAACGACAGGAGTAACTATGACACTTTTAGTTGGAGACCTGCGTAAGCCGGACCCTGGGGTTCCATGCTCGCTGCGAGTAACGGACCCTCCAATAGGCGGAACATAGAACGGGCGAAACGGACAAGGGACAAGCCGGAGGCTGCTATAGCTCCACAAAACGCATAAATTGCCTCGTGATTAGGCCGGCCTCCCCAAAGGTCCGGCGCCCTAGGAAGGGCGAACTTACCCGGTGTACTGCTGACGGCGGGACTTGGCTGATAGTGACCCTACACCAGTCAACGCCATGAGGTACATCGGATAGCAGACCCCCTAGGCAAGAAAGCCTATAGTGGTCCGAGTGTGGACGTTCAGTGAACGAGAATAGCGGCGGTGTGGCTTGAAGAGATAACTGGCAGGTCGCCTTTTGGTGATGGTCGCCTACCCTTGGTTATGTGTTAACGTACGTGCACTCCATAAGGACGCCTGCATCTCGGTCACTAGCCTCGTCTTTGGGCCAGACCAAACGTCTCTAGGTCTGTCCTCTAACACCCAGCGTTAGGACCCGAAGGTAGGGCCCTGAAAAGCCCCCCTTAGCAAACTGTTCCTTAAATTTGGGTAGTTCCTCTGCCTAGTAGTCCCTGCCACTCGGCTTGGGTTCCGGCTAAACACCGGTTCACTGTTGCGGAAAGGAGGGTTCTACCTGGAACGCCCTTTAGTCGAAGGAGGGACGGCCCAGTGCCAAAACTCCTGAGACCTCCCCCCAACCTATCTGCCCCCAAGGGCCGACCTGGTTCCGGAGGTTCCACTCACTGCGAAAGGTCCGCAAGGGGTGGGTCCCTGGTTCCAACGGTGCAGACCACTAGGGGTTGATGGCTGTCCCTGCTGATCGTCTCCTGACGCCGGATACTTACCGAGTATTCTCTCTTTTGCAGTGCTCTAGCTAGTTGTATCTGTGACTGCGAGACTATTCAAAGACGAGAAAGCGAAGTTCAGCGAAGAGGAAGTACAGCAAGTATCAAGAAGTTAGCGATGGCCGATGAGACTCCAGGGAGCTGTACCCCAGGGGGTGGATCTCGGAATAGATTCCCGTGTGGGACCTGTGACCGGTCATTCAGTTCGCCCCAAGGCAGAGGGCAACACCGCAAACGGAGCCACTCGGTGGCGTTTGCGGCAGAAGCGATTGCGAAAATCGCGACCAAAAGGCGGCAGTGGTGCCTGGAAGAGGAGCGAGTTCTGGCCGGTGCGGAGCTGCACCTCAAATCTTCTGGCAGGAAGATTGACTACAAAATCTTTGAGAGGGCTCTCAACTTTGAACAGAGCAGACCCTATCCCCGCTGGAGCCTCGGGATCCCTTGGATTCCGTGGACCCTGGAGAGGAAGGCTTCCTGGATCAGTTAATTGCTGAACGCTCCTTGGGGGCGGCCCTGGCGGAAGCACTAACGGCGCACGCTGGTGGTCTGGTAGATCGCCTCGGGATCAGCACGCCATCGAACTCCTGGACTGTTAGGAAACCCCCGTGAGGGGGATTCCGATCGGAGCGATCCCTACGAAGGGATAGGTACGCGGTGGTACAACGCTTGTACGCAAAGTCTAGGAAGTCGTGCGCGAGCTTAGTCCTGGGGGGTAGTTGGCGGAGTTCGCGGGCCCTTGGGCAACCGTCCTGGTCAGAGATGATCGCTTTCTGGCGCAGGATAATGAGTGTCGAGGCTGGAGCGGATGATAGACAGGCGACCCCGAAAGGGCCCGTCGACTGGGATCTGTTATCCCGGGTGACAGCAGAGGAGGTGACCTATGCTTTGCGAACCTCTCGCCCTTCGGCAGCAGGCCCGGATGGGATGACACTCGGATGCGTCAAGAAACTATCCGTGAACTACCTGGTCAAGCTATTCAACCTTTGGATCCTGAACCGTGCCCTGCCTTTGCCGCTCCGCTCAGCCCGAACCGTGTTGGTTCCAAAAGTCAATAGCCCAGAGTCGCCTGGCGAGTACCGGCCGATTACCATTGGTCCGGTGCTAGTTCGGGTGTTCCACAAGTTGTTGGCTAAGCGTCTCAGCATGAGCTTTAAGCTTAATCCCATGCAGCGGGCTTTTCTTCCTACTGACGGCTGCGCGGAAAATGTGACGCTGCTCGATGCGATGATCACTCAAGCCAAGGCCAAGGGGTCCAACCTGTGTGTTGTCTTTCTCGACCTGAAGAAGGCGTTCGATTCCGTCAAGCACGACAGCATTCTAAGGGCGGTCAGACGAATGGGAGTTCCGGAGCCCCTCGTGGAGTGCATAAGCAGCTGCAATGAGGGGGCAGCGACCGACCTGTACGGGGAGCGCATTGGCGTCACGCGAGGTGTTCGGCAGGGCGACCCCCTATCGCCGGTGTTGTTCAACGCGGTGATCTACGAGGCCTTGTGTAGTCTAGAGCAGTGGTTCTCAACCTTTTTCACCTCGCGGACCGGTAAAATTTCAAAAAATGTCTGGCGGACCGGTGGACTTTCAAAATTGAAATGAAGTTAGAATGTAAAGCAAGCAACCGTTTTTTTTTTTGAAATTCTATGGTGCTAGAGAGCGACATTTAGAAGGTCTTGATCGTAATTAATTATCTTCATGATGCCATCCATGTGATTTTATGGTAGTCAGTCTTCATGATGCCATCCATGTGATTTTATGGTAGTTAGTCTGCTGAGTCGAGGTAAAATTGCCTTGTCCAGATAAACGTGCTACCGTCGAGAATCGTTTACAGTCTTTCGCGCCGAAGGCTGTGGGTTTAATCGACCACGGCAACTCGAATTATATTCTTCTATTCGACAATATCGAAGTCGAACCAAGCACCTTGTCGTGCTACCTTGCTCCTTGCCCACTGCCACAGGACACAGAGGCTACTCTGGCAACTACGAATACAATGCGTGACGCAAGAAAACACTATACAGCAACTATACCAGACATACCTGCCTGAAAAGCATTTCGTCAGCCCAGCCTCAAAAGCGTTGGTCTTGGTGGGTCCCACATGGCAATAAGCCAAACTTCTGGGGGCTTCGCCCCCAGACCCTACAGTTGGGAGGATGTTTTCACCTGTACTTGTGTGCACATTCATTGTACTCAGTGTGTGCAAAGAATTTGGGTAGCTTAATCGCGCCAATAGCAAAAATTCTCCATCATTCATGACTCAATCGGTTTTCTCGCTGCCGAATTATTGGCACGTCTTTCGTAGTGCCATGTCAGCCTAAGCTCCATTATTATGTGTTGGTACGTCATCGCGCGGTAATGGCTGACGACCAAAATGCCTATTTCTATAAATCATGCGAATTTCTCGGAGAATGGCACCTAATAAGCAATACATTCAGTGACCCTAAATCGTGCAAAGCACGAAAAGAAATTGAAAAATGTTAGAAAAAGTTTCAAAAAATTACGCTATGATTTATGTTCATCAGCGTTGTAATGACTCGATTCATTTGAAAAAAATGAAAAATGACTCGACTCGAGTCAATTTGTGCATTGACTCGACTTGTAGCCTACTCGAGTCATTGCGCGTGACTCGAACCAAGTAATATGACTCGAGACTGGGTCTACCAAGACAGGCATTTCATTGTAATTTCGAAGAATAGCAAAGTTATCACACTGATATTATTTCATCTATCAGTACTGGTAATTGAAAATGCTACCAGAAACTATTGAAAGTGAGGAAAATGAGGATATTATGAATGAGAAGCATTCAATATCACCGAGTAGAGTTGTGAAAAGTGGGTTTGAAAAGTGGGTTTCACATGACATTAACTCGAAACTGATCAGTCCACACAATGACTTGTACTCGGACTTGACTCGGTGGTGAATTGAAAATGACTCGACTTGACTTGAGTCAAAACTATAAAAGTGAGATTGACTTCCGGACTCTTTTCAAGCTCAGCCCCTCTCCAATTGGGCTGTTTTAGGGTGCCCCGGCTATGGTCCTGCACAAATGAATGAATCGAAGGCGATTGCTCGCGCAAACTGCGCTGTTTAGCGATGAGTCAGCTCGTACCTGTTCTGTACTTATGTCGCTCGCATGTCGTCAAAAACACGTCTCGAGCTTCAAGTCAAATCGAACATGTTTCCAGCCCTAATGTTACCTCACGAAGTTCTGAATCAGTTTAAATTTGATGTTTTATTTATTTTATCAATGGACAAGCCTTTTACATTGCATCTTGAATTTAAGATATAAAATTGTAATATGCTCGGCGGACCGGCAGGAATGTCGTCGCGGACCGGCACCGGTCCGCGGACCGGCGGTTGAAAACCACTGGTCTAGAGCCTATTGGTCCGACCGTCGAGGGTCACCTGGTCAGTGCTTTGGGGTTCGCTGATGACGTCGCGCTAGTGACTGAGACCGAGCTGGGTATGTTTGCGCAGTTGAAGCGATTCTTCGACGCCCTTGCCCCGACCGGCCTGGAAGCAAACGCGGCCAAATGCAGGTCCCTGCTTATCCGTGCAGACGGTAAGCGAAGTTGTGTAGGTGTGGCAGCTGCGTTGCGGATTTCTGGAGCGCCGGTCCCTTCATTGGGTGCGGACGAAGGGTTCCGTTACCTGGGGCTGGAGGTGGGCGCGGGTGGTTGCCGGGCACCCCTGGGGGATACTCTCCGCCGGGGTCTGCGCGAGCTATCCGAGGCTCCCCTGAAGCCCCAACTGAGGCTATACTTGTTACGCAACCATCTGATTCCCAAGTTGATCTACGGTGGCTCCAAAGGGAGGCTCACGCACGGGATGCTGGCGACATATGACATTGAAGTACGAGGGTATGTGAGGAAATGGCTCCATCTTCCGAAGGACACGACGGTGGCCTTCATTCATGCCGACGTTACGGATGGTGGTCTCGGAGTTCCCTCCCTGGCGTCTCGACTAGTCCTCTTGCAGAGAGCGCGTCTTACCCGGATGAAGGACTCCATCGAACCTTTTGTGAGTGCACTAGGGCATGGTTGGTTCGTGTCGAAGGTGCTCACGAGGTTTGGTCAGCCTAAGGTTCAAGGGATTGGAGTCGATGCCTTGGACGACGAGAAGTCGGAGTACGCCAGGCTGCTCTACCGTTCGCTTGACGGCAAGGGCCTGGCGGAAGCACGAGAAGTCCCCGCGGTTCACCGTTGGGTAACAGAAGGCACGAAGTTGCTCAGCGGTCGCGGGTTCATCGAAGCGATCAGAATCCGTGGTAACTTGGTAAAATCCCGTGCGAGAGGCGCCAGGGGAAGAAATGATGTGGACCCAGGGTGCCCTGCTCCCGGGTGTAGGTCTCGTGGACGCCCGGAGACATTGTCTCATATAAGCCAGACCTGCCCCGAGAGTTATCACCTTCGGATAAAGCGTCATAACGCGGTCCTGAAGATTTTGACCGAGATGATCAAGAGGTCCGGGTTTCGGACGCTTACGGAACCCCGCATCCGCCTGCCCAGCGGACTGCACATCCCTGACCTCATCTGCTGGAAGAAGGATGGCCTCCGGCTAACGGACAAAGGGCAATCCGGAGGCCGGAAGGCTCCACTCAAAAGGCGGTCTAGAACGGGCGTACGGACAAGGGGCAAGCCGGAGGCCGGGAGGCTCCACCCAAAGCGGTTTAGAACGGGCTAACGAACAAGGGGCAAGCCGGAGGCCGGAAGGCTCCAAACTGGGGCAGTATCAAATGGACGGAAGGAACGAAATGCAAGGCAAGTAAGTCTCCTTTACGGCACGATCTGCGGTCTACGTCAAGGTAAGCACGTAAGTACTCAGATAGGAGATACAAGGCTATGTGAGGCAACAGACCACGTAGCGAGCAAGGGCGATATTGCGTACAAGGTGATGTGTGTGAAGCCAGGGGCATCTCGGAAATGGGACTGAGAATGATGGGCAAGCGAACAGACAAGCAATGTGGGCTGATCCCGCTTAAGGGGCAGCGGGTCGTGAGACGTTCAGACAAGCAATGTGGACCTATCCCGCTTAAGGGACAGCGCGTCGTGAGATTGAGCAAGTCGAGGGACTTGATACACCCCTCGAAAAGTTAACGAGATTCAATATGACGGCCAGCAATGGACGTCGCGACAGTGGCCCTGAGCAAGCCATGTCAGGTCATATAACGCAACAAAGGACAATATTGTGTACAATGTGAAGCGTGTGAAGCCGGGGGCATCTTGGACAAATGGGACCGGAAATGATGGCGATAAGGACAGACAAGCAAGGTGGACTTATCCCGCTCAAGGGGCAGCGGGTCGTGAGGCTGAGCCCACGATGAGGGACATAGATACACCCCTCGGACAAGTATCCCGCTTAAGGGAAACCAAATGAAGGAATCGGAACGAATATAACACGGACTTCCTTTTCGCAGATATAGTATACGGCATATGTTAAAATACTCATCTGCTTTGATTGTGAAATGCTACCGAGACACATTCCTCATGGTTGGCAAGCAGCCAGAATCAAACTCACGCGATTACCATCTCGATTGGGATCTTCTGTTCATGCGTGCAGTCATTGTGACAGAATGTTCACTACAGCAACCGGACTGGGGTTACATAAGAAAACCCAGCATCCGGTCATATTCCACGCCGAGGCCACGGCGAAATCTGCTAAAAGGAAGCGGCGATAGCAGCCAGAGGAAGAATAGGCCCTGGCTATGACCGAAATATCCCTCGAAAATGAACAGGGAGCAGTGACAAGCGAGGACTTGCATAGGGCATTTAAAGGCGGCAGAAGATCGCTGGACTCAATCAAATGCGAGAGAAAGAAGGCAGGATACACCGAAATGGTAAGTCGGTTAAGAGGCATGCAGCGGCCTAGACGGTCCACCCGGAGCCGGCAAAAGAAAGAAACTGGATCTCCAAGGCCAGAAAACGAACCAAGATACATCAACGCACTGAATTGGTGTATAAAGCTAAGATGCGAATTGGAAAAACTCGAACCTACAACGTTATCATCGGAGAAGGACATTGGAGACGAAGCCTATCTGACCGGCTAATTACTGAACGAATTACCGGGGATGAACTCATTGCGGCACTGGAAACGCACGCGAAAAGTCTCGCAAAGAGACTGGGCCGAAGTTGCCCTATCCGGAAGTGGAAGGCGCGACCTCAGCATCAACATGCCCAAACGGGGCGGTCGACGACTAAGAAATTGAAAAATGAACAATACGCTAAGGTACAAGAACTGTACAAAAAGGACAGAACAGCCTGCGCTGGGCTAGTTATCAATGGTGGGTGGAGAATCAAAAGAATTGATCGAGAACCATCTCACAAAGACATTATCAAATTCTGGAGCAGCATATTTCAAACCGAGAAGGGCTCCGATAAAAGGACAATTGCGAATGAACGTCCTATGGATTGGGAACTATTGCAAGCTATCTCCAAAGAGGAAATCGAAGGAGCGCTGACCTCCTCGAGACCTTCGGCAACTGGGCCGGATGGAATCAAGTTGGCGGCAGTTAAGCGGTTAAGAACTACCTGCCTAATCAAACCTTTTAGCCTTTGGCTCCTTGGCGGTTGTCTGCCTAAGCACCTACAACAGGCAAGAACGGTGCTGATTCCAAAAGTCATCAACCCAAGGGAGCCGGGGCAATACCGGCCAATAACGATTGGCTCTATTCTGGTAAGGACATTTCATAAAATAATGGCACAGCGATTAAGCGACAGCTTCAAGCTGAACAATATCCAGCGTGCCTTCATGCCGACAGATGGCTGTGGGGAAAATATTACTATGCTTGACGCTGTGATCGCGCAAGCGAGGAAAAGGAATCAAGGACTATGTGTGGTCTTCCTTGACCTCAAAAAAGCTTTCGATTCCGTAAAACATGAAAGCATACTGAGAGCGGCGAAAAGATTGGGGACTCCTGAGCCCATCACAAGATACATCGAAAGTTGCTATCAAGAGGCAACTACCAATCTCTACGGGTGTAATATCACCGTTTCGGGATGAGTCCGACAAGGTGACCCAATGTCACCGATTCTATTCAACGCAGTACTCGATGAAGCTTTCTGCGAGCTGGCCGTTATGGGCCCGAGAATCAATGGAAAAACGATATCCGCACTGGGTTTGGCGGACGATATAGCCTTATAAACCGAAACCCCGGAAGGCATGGAGAGGCAGTTGACGACGCTACTTTCGAGCCTCAAAGAATCAGGTTTGAATGCTAACGCACTAAAGTGCAGATCGCTCACCTTCAGAGTAGACGGCAAACGTCGGCGAACCTTTGTCGACTTGGATACCACCTTCGGAGTGGACGAGCAAGATTTCATATCAATGAAACCTTCAAGTATCTGGGCACTGCAAGTCCAGTCCAAGAAGTCCAAGGCTCTTCCAAAGGGAGCAGTATTGATGCGAATGACTCCTCGCGTCCACAGGCTGTTGTGTCAAGTCCGTGCAACATTGACAGGCAGTCCAGAGATGAAGTTCACACTCTTTCTACACTGAGATTTCGTCGTGTGTCATCAAGAGGTGGCGCTCTGTCATCGATTGGGCATATATTGGAAAGAGGACTTAAAAAGAAATAACTGAGTCCCCGTTGAAACCTTGGCAAAACATGTTTCTGCTCAGGAAACACCTAATCCCCAGACTAATCTACGGGGGAACGTTGGGAAACGTAAAGCCAAGCCTACTAAAGGTGTTCGATTTGAAAATACGGGCTAAAATTAGGAAGTGGTTGCACCTACCGAAAGACACGGCGATACCGTTCTTTCATACGTCCGCGAAGAAAGGCGGCTTAGATGTGCCCGAACTGGCAAGCACTGCTGCAGCTGCCCATTACTTAAAAATTCAATGCAGCCGTCTGTCTCTCCAAGAGCAACTCTATCTCACTCACATGAAACTTCGCCAGGCAAAAGACGACTTTGAACTTTCACTCATATTCAACATCAGCCAAGTTCGAGTAGGTCAGTTGTTCAACATGTGGGTCAATTTCACGTACCACCAGTTGAAAGAGTTGAACACCTGGCCATCGTATGAGCTGACGCAAGAACACATGCCACAAGATTTTAGCAAGAATTTTCCTTCTACTAGAGTAATATTAGATGCGATCGAAGTTCCCATTGAAAAGCCCTCTAATGTGAACGCACAATCAGCCACATTTTCTTCTCATAAGAACCGCAACACCTTGAAAACCATCATTGGCTGTTCTCCCTCCGGCCTTGTCTCTTATGTGTCCGATACTTATGGTGGTAGGACGACCGATAGACAAATTATGGAGAGATCTGTGCTAATGACAGATAAAAGCAAGCTCCAGCGGCGGGACAGCATGATGGCTGATCGTGGATTATTGGTGCAGGATTCATTTGTAAATCGGGACGTCTTTGTAAATACTCCACATTTGCTCTGGGACAAAAACCAAAACCAATTTGATGAGGAAGCATTAATTCACGACCGCCGAGTTGCCTCGAAAAGGATACACATCGAGCGTATCATAGGTCTAAGTAAGACCTTCAAAATTTTAAAGAATGAACTTCAATGGAACAAAGTTGCCATCGGACACAAACTTATTTTTGCGTGCTTCATGATAAGCAACTTCCGTAGGCGTATAGTTGACAAATACGCATAGATTTATAAATATTAGATATACTCTTGAACGTGCTTCACAGTTGGCTGTGTTTTGTTACGACGGAATTTTCTTGTACCACTTGATGGTATGTAGCTTATGGTTACATATTTTGCCTTAATTTTTCAGGAATAACCGAGGTGAGCCATTGTGGTATGACTGTACTTCTGTATTTTGATACCCTCCTTGCAAAAAAAAATTGAATTTTTGATTCCTTGGGAGTATGAATGCGCGCAAGAAAGTCCAGGCTATATTATATATAATTATGCTCTCCGGGTTGTGCCGATTACGCAGAAGCCCTTACAGTTGTATATGCCAGCCCACTCCTGCAGTTGTATATGCCAGCCCACTCCTGATCAAGTTGCCGCAATTACTATAGTCATACTGTGTCTAGAGTTGAGGCCTGAGAATTTGCTGTATAATTACAGAAACTTTGATACTAAGAACAATTAGCATTGGAAGTAGATGAAATTTGGCACTTATTCAGTGCTGCAGCGTTTGCAGCAATGTATCCCCGGTAGTGGTTGAAGTAAAAGTCTCTGAGCTTAGGCAAAAGGTACTCCTCCCAAAATTTGTCATCATACTGCACTTCCTCGATCGATATGCACGGTTTTCCATTACAGGGGGGTGTACACAATGAAGTAGCAAGCATCCCTCTTGTTTAGTGCCAGGCCTCCTTGTATGTGACAGTAGTATGGGTGCGAACTACGTAATGCCATTCTCCCATCAGACCTGAACTCGAGGAATGAGAAGTCCTTCCCTGGTGCAATATGGTTTTGACGGGCAGTGTATGGGCATTCAATTTCTATGGTGTGGGTAGACCCCAGTAACCCATCTGGAGTAGCCCCAAGGTAGGGAAAAGATGGCAATATCAGAGACCTGACGATTCTACAGTAACACACATCTCCTCAAATGCCCGCCTCGCTATTGGCTCATAGGTCTTTCCATGAATAATTGGCTGAACATTGAGTTTTTGGGGATTAAGGATGGTGTTACACAGAGAATGGAGATCACGTCGGACTGTGAGACGGAAAATGGTGCCGAAGTGACTTGCTGTTAATCGCCATTCTCGGTGACGTAACCACAAACTGCTGTGGCTTTGTTGTCTTGTAGCAGACTGAATCTGTTCGGCTTCTTTGTATGTAATCTGGGAAAAAAATAGACAATTTCAGTAAAAAGAAACAGTCTACAGAGTGATGATGAGGTGGAATGGAAGTACATGGTTACGAATAACTACCACTAGGCCTACTAGGAAAAGAAGCTTCCCGCCTTTAAAGAATTGTCCACCCAGTACTGTCTCCAGTCCATACCAAAATAATTATGATCATGAGTGGCTTCAAACAAATTTGCTTTTTCGTACATGTGCCGCATCGGAAGGTCTTTGCCAGAAGAAAAGCAGAAACCAATGACTTGATTTCAGACATCATCATTATAACCAGGCCAGTTTTGAAATTTTGAAGGTCGTGGATCCTCATCGTTCTTTTGGACAAACAAGTCTTGGCATTTAACCGGAGAAGCTGTAAATCAAAGAATTGTTGTATTAAGTTTTGATCAAACTATATATATATATATATATAAATAACCTACTCTGAATCTTAGATAATAAACCTGTTTTTGATCATCTTGTCTTACCTGGGAAGCGAGTGGCGCAGTTCGTTAAGCACCAGCGTCACGACTCCCATGGTCGGCCGTGGTTCGAATCCCGGTTCGGACTAACTTCTATGTGTCGGCGGTTATATGGGCTCCTCATCGCCGACCTCACTGCAATTGCGGTTACTTAAAAAGGCCCAGATACGACAGTGGGTCGAGCTATAAGTCGACGGTAAAGGAAGATCCTAATAAAAGCCTTGAAGCTGCAAAGACTGCGAGCGCACGAGCAATGAGCACGAAGAAATGACATTGAACTTTGTTATAAAAATGTGATGTCGTGGAGCACAAAGCCCTAATCGGGCTATAAGCACCACTGTTGTATGTTGTATAATATTAATAATAATCTTGTCTTACCTAAACTACACTTGCGAGGCCTGTGAAAAGTCTGCAGACTCCTTGAAACATGGAAGCATTAAGAGAATGGCTGCAATATACTTGCACGTACTGCGAAGACCGGCTCCTGCTGGGCATTCACGCGCACTATTCTGGATTTCACCACTTGGCAGTAACGCAACTTTCACATAATAGGTGAGCTGAAAAAACAGACCCAAGTATTCTTGGCCCTTCATTAGTATTCCAACACAATGACTAACATCACTACGCATGGTTGCGCACACCAAGCCCGAGACAAAAAACTTGCGTTTGTTCTCAACGAAGCTAGCCACCACTACTCATTCACTTTCTAAATGATTTGTTCCTTTCTCAATGCCTTTGAGATCTGCACAGCATGATTTGTCTGAAACTAGTCTGTACCGGAAGTATCCGTCGATCAAATCCTTATTCATTGGAGGTACTGAGTACTGGTGATCCTCACATATTTGGCTAAATCCTTCTTTTGGCCACTCCACAGGGTCTGGTGCTGGCAAGACAATTTGAGGTCCCTGGAAATCTTCGTTTCGGTCATAAGCTTCGAGTCTATGTAACAACAATGAAGTAGCTCATGAATTTGCTACGAGACAGACACACAGATGGACAGATGGCCGACTGCCCTGCAATTGTTTATATAAAACCCAGCTTAAATATAGTGGTGCGCATACCGCAGCAACACGCCCTTGTCGCCCCACTTACCTTTCCAATAGATTCAACACCTCGAACCTTTCCAATAGATTCAACACCTCGAGAGTATTTAATTGAACATGTTTACAGCCATGGTTATACTTCACATGAAATGAATGATCTGGGGGGCAATAAAAATATATCAGTAGCACCGGTCTAGCAGTTGCAGATTTACAGTTCACGAAGCATCATTTCTCGGCGGTTTCTTCAGGGAGTGAAATTGTGTGGTATTCATAAATGAAGTAGGCTTCACAGTACTAAATACAGTGAACAGTATTGGTGCCGTAGTTGGTAGAACAGCAAGAACTGGGAATCTTTTTTTATTTTGGTTCCACGACTGCAGGGTATTTCTTCTTCATTGGGTCCAACAAATATTGATATTCTTCTTGCAGTGCACCTGGAGCCTTCAGAATATCATTAACAGCTGAAGAGGATATGCAAAAACTCAAATTGTTCACGTCCGCTCCACCCATCCCCTTGACTATGACCAGCATTTCAACAATCAGTTGATCGATCTTTTACACACTTTTGTCAGAGTTGGCCCATGTCATTATGGAATCAAAAATGTTCGTATGAATTGTTGGCTCTATTCCCTTTTTGCTTGATTTCTTGCACTCTGTGCCCGAATATTTCTTCTCATGATGGCCCGGCCCTTCAGTCAGATGACTCCATACGTTACTGGTATTTTTCACTTTGTTGATACCGAGCCTTGGCTAATGAGCTTCCTACACAGACACCAACAGCACTATCTACAGGTAACTGTTTACACGCGACCCTTTTCTCTGTCATCTCGACGGTCAGTCCAGCACGAATGAAGTTCTCATTTCTCAAATGAATCGACTGAAATCTTCAGCATACAACTTTCCATTCACTCGATGTATGCTCTCTGTCTCTGGTGTTCGACCACCGCAAGGGGATTTCGGTGAAAGTATATTTTTCACATTGGGCTACTGGCCTGCGTGCATTGCAGCTTGGCCATTTATCTTTATAATTTACGGACATTCAGTGAAGACTTCGCGTCTCTCTGACTCCCTACGACCATGTTGTGACGTCACGAAAATGGCCGATATTTTTACCCAGAAAGGCCGATACCAATATTTCTTTCCAAGTGTGATATTGACTCGATATTATCGGCTAGCCGATAATCGGTCGGGCTCTAATTATAATATATTAAAAGTTATCACTAATCTCAATAGTTGATTCATGACAAATCAAAAAGCATTCCAGAATGATGTCGCCTTTCGAATACTTTCTATAGACTACGGCCGTGTACCAAAAATAAATTTCAGATTATAGTCAAAGAATTCATATGCAAAGTTAGCATTTGTGTATTATTTTGGATATCGCTCGAATAAGTTGGTTGAAGGTGCGAGGTTGATGAATTGATGATCGCCTGTGTTCAATAGGTAGGCTATAGGACACAAAAATGCATTTTCAATAAGCCGTTAAATGTGATTATGATATTTTGAACCGATTTTAAAAAGACTTGTGAATATGCCCAATATTCGGTATTGTCGGTGTGTTACTTTCAGTTTCAAAAAAACTGATGACAGATCACAATTCGTCAGAACAAATGCTGAATTTCAAGAAAATGTGCGAACTCATTTTGTGTTCACAATAGAGAAAACTTTCTTCTGATAACAGATAGAAACATGATGCTTCCGCAGATTTTGAGCTATATATCATGACTCTACGACCAGCGGTTATGGATGAAATAAGAAAGAAATTCTCATACGTTCCCGCCACATGCTTCTACGTTCCCGCCAAAAGACTTTGCACCAATTTACAAACAGAAGCGTCAGACATCACCAACATGCCACGAAACCACCACCAAATACACCAAACGAAATACAGGAAAAACGATGGACATCAGCCGCATGATATCAAGATTCCGGCCAAGGGAGGGTTTGCCGACGATATGCTTCAAGTCATTGATATGGCACATACGTCCAATTTCGTAAAAAAAATCATTCATTCTCATGACAATCCTCTAAACATAAATTTTGCATAGCAACGAACAAATTTTGGATATCAAAAATCAATGCTTAACGGGCAAGGTAGTGTCGGATTTGATAAGACATTCGATTTAGGAAACGTATATGCGACTGCTGCATTATTTAAAAATATGAATCTTATCAGTGCAGATACCAGAGAACACCCAATTTTTATAGGTCTGTTGTAGGGGAGATGTGGTACCTATGGATCAAAAAACAGACTTGGTGCTCTACATCCAAGCAGTTTTCCACTGGTCTTACGATCTTTTGTTTTTCCAACACTCGGGCCCTAGTGCTACTCAATCCACCATACCGCGAGTAACTCTGATATATCAATGAATATCAAGAAGCGTTCAAAGTTGGCTGGTCAAATGTGTATCCGGTCACATACATATGACCGATGGAACAATTTTTTTTCTTCATATTTCTGTTCCCATAATATGAAGCGTTTAGGCCTACAGAGCACTGCAGTCGCTTACATTTACTAGCTTCTTGATTGTATTTGCCAATACTCTTTTCTCAAAGTATAATTTAGCATAGTATTATGCTGCCGAATTTTTTAAAAATGGAAAGAACTGCATGTCGATTTCTTTTGTTCGACAAAAGAATGAATGAACAAACAAGGCTGCATGAGAAGCTTACAGTATGCTTAGGAACGCTTTACCAAAATGAAAATAGAACTTGAACAACGAAATGATGTTGGCTAACAAGGTCAACAAGTTCTGAATTCAAAGTTTGTTTGGAAGCAAGAGTGCTTCTTCCTCTTTCCAGCTCTACCGCGCTATATTCCATAGCGTGCAAGATTTATGCTAAATTTGTAAACACTGCATAACCGTTTGCTTTTATCAAATAGGGTTGGAGATGGCAGGACCAAAATTACATCCATCTCAGATATGGATGCCTCATCGGGTTCATCTGGGAACAGGAACGCATCCTTGATAGTACGAGATCGCCTCATGAAGCTGACTTCAAAATCTCCATCAACATCTGGGCCCCATGTGATTTTTTCAAGAAAATTTTTGTGGCCTTCAACTTCAGAAAAGACTTTGACAATAACAACGTCCCCGTCGACTGCTTGTTTGGTTCCTTTTGTTTTGCCAGGTTCGCCATGAAGGATTGATTTTTTTTTTGCCAGGTTCGCCATGAAGGATTGATTTTCTTTGTTTCGACTGAGTTACGGTTGGCAGTTTTTTTTCTGCTCGGCCTGTCACATAAGGCGGAAAGTGTTGATTATTTTTGTTTAGACTGAGCTACGACTGTGTCTTAGTGCGCAGCTTGTCACACGAGACAGGAAGCATAAATTTGCGACGTTTAGGTTGAGCTTTGGGATTTTGACTTCTCTCTAAGACAGGGGCGGGCAACTTCTCCAGTCGACGGGCCGGATATAGGAAAATTAGGACCTTGGCGGGCCGGATTGCTGAATCGATACATTATTCGCCCATTTATCCACATATAAAAGGAATAAATCGTATTTATTGAATGTAATTTAACGACAGCAATGTAACTTCAAAGCCATTTCTCGCCAATAATGTCGAAGACAATGTGGATTTAAGAACAGCATTGTCATACATGCACCACTATATCTGCTTCTCTCTGATCAATCAACACTCGGTGCAATTCCTAATTAAGATTTCAAGGCGTTCGATAAGCCTGATGCCCCAAGTTTACCAAGATATCAAGTCCTTATAGTCTTTAGATAGCGTGGTTGTTCACTGTTCAGCTATGTGGCCTATATTACCTCGATAGTGAATTCTTGCGGCCCGCGGCTTCCACGAAATTTAAAAGTGGCCCCCGACCCATTTTTAGTAGGCGACTCCTGGCATAAGCGGTGTCTTACAGAAGCCTTGAAGTGTGCCGTGCTACAAGTCGACGGTTACGGAATCAAAAATAAGAAATATCGGCCTAGTGTAAATGACCATTTTAGTCGACGAACACCATCATGATTACCACAAATGACATTAGGCCTGAGTACATCGTAAATGCTGATAATTCAACAAGTCTTCTCGCTTCGACGGATTTACGCATAAGCTCCACCCTCGCTCGCCGCGCTAGTGCGCATTAGGGTTGTTCAAAAAAAACTTTTTTTCCAAATCTCACTCGCCTAATGACTAAATCGTCAGGTTGTCCAAGAAAACGATGCACACCAAATTTTACTCAATTCCAACCAGTAAAGGCCGTGCAATCTTGAATTGAAATTTTTAATTTATTATTATGAATTTTAAAAAAAAATCTCAAATTTTGCTTCCAACCCCATGAAATTGTTGAGCTGTCTTCAAAGACGATGTAATTCAAATTTGAGTCAATTCCGACTAGTAGAAGCAGAACTATTTGAGTTTTTCGTTGATAATCCGAGAATTATCAACGAAAAACTCGAATAACTCCGCTTCTACAAGTCGGAATTGACTCAAATTTGGTTTGCATCGTCTTTGAAGACTGCTCACAATTTCACGGGGTTGACAGAAAAATATGAGATTTTTTTTTTAAATTTTTATTATGAAATTAAAAATTTCAATTCAAGATTGCACGGCCTTTACTGGTTGGAATTGAGTCAAATTTGGTGTGCATCGTTTTCTTGGACAACCTGACGATTTAGTCACTAGGCGAGTGAGATTTGGAAAAAAAAGTTTTTTTTGAACAACCCTAGTGCGCATACATGCGTATAATGACATACAGTCACTAACATTTGACGTATGTAAGCAAGTAGTGGGGAATCTTGGATGATGACTTGGGCCGCGGGCCACACCATCATGTAAGACGGAAAACTGTCCGCGGGCCGGACAAAATCCCTTCGCGGGCCGTATGTTGCCCACCCCTGCTCTAAGATATCTGTCTCGGGAGTATCGGTTATGACAGCAGATTTGCGCCTTTTCCTATTTGAAGGCCTCCTCACGGTATTAGTCTTGGGATAGGGTGAAACATGCTGTAGCGCTGTACTTATGTCAGATGATATTTGACTCAAATCGGAGCATGCTGGACTTGATGCATAGATTGGGCTGCCAAAGCTGAATGAAGATGAGGGTTCGTCCGATTCACCATGATCCAAGTTTACCAGTGAATTCAGAGTCAACGGACTTGCTACTTCGACATTTTCTTGGCGTATCGATATCGGCTCGATACCCGTCCCGGATTCTATGCCATAGTCTGTGGAAATGGGCCTGTCTGTAACACTTGCAGGGGCCTGTCTGTAACACTTGCAGGCAGAAATGAGTCATCACCAAATATGCATGGATTGTAGGGGTGTATATCACTTGACTTGAAGGAATAATTAATGTTGTCCATTGTGAATGATTTTACAAATGCCTGTCCTGAGAGCCCAGCAGCATCATATATATCTTCAGGCTCTTACCGGGATTAGTTGACATCCAGTAGTCACAAATTGATGAATAGTATTTTTTAAATGGCCCATACACTCCTATATCAAGAGGCTGTAATCTGTGGCTGCAATGCGGCGGAAATGTAAGAATCCTCAATCCATGTTTTCTTGCCATTTCTATAGCTGGATATACCAGAATACTCTCAACGGGCGTGCTGGATATACCAGAATACTCTCAACGGGCGTAATTACATCGGCGCTATTAAGATCCGAGGAAACCTGATGACGACGCCCGCAAGAACGGCGAGATGGAGACCTGAAAAGAACACAGCGTGTGAAGCCTGCGGAAGATTCGGGGCGTTGGGGCATATTTTGCAATTATGCCCCCCGGACACATGCTGAAAGGACCCGCCGGCAAAACAAGGTTGCACGGCATGTGGTGAGAATTGCAGAAGAAGAAGGTAAAGAGATCTGGTGGGAACCTAAGATCAAGACCGACAAAGGTCTCCTGAAACCGGATCTAGTCCTTATTGATAAGAACACGGACTCCGCTATAGTTGCTGATGTAACTATAGTTGCCGACAACGCAGACCTCAACTGCGAATTCGAAGCGAAGAAAGCCAAATACGGTGGTGAAGAAGTCCTAGAGTGGGTGACCACTCGTGCGACAGTAAAGAGTGCAGAGGCGATTGGAATCGTCTTGAACTGGCGTGGCGCATGGTCTATCAAAAGCGCCGAAGAGCTGATCGCAAAAGTGCATGCAGCAACGTATGAATTGCAGGCCGTGTCCGCCGCTGTTTACCCGCGCTTGGTTGAATTTCTTCACTATGACATTCAGAGCACTGGGCAGAAATCACGTAGCGTCAACACCGGGTTGCGACCGTCGCTACGCTTTGTTTTTATTAAACAGTCCGATTCCCCGGGTCCGTACCAGTTCTAAGTCGGCCGTTCGATGCTAACCCTAACGGTCGCGAAGCCGAAGAGGAAGAAGACGTTAACGATGACGCATCTGAAAGACGGTGCCGACGGACCTGAAGGTGCAACGAAGAGACTGGTTAAACTTGAACCCGGCCCAACGGTGCCTAAAAAGTGAAAACATTATTTTGCGCGTCGCGATAGGCCTATTTTAGGCCTAAAAAGCGGTAGGCCTACGAGCGGTAGGACTAGAGTGTGTGACAGGGGGGCCTGCGACCCAACTAGCGCAGCACTGTGACTATCTGCACTAGGTTTATATAACGGCAATAAATGTTCGAAATAGCCAAATGCCTCGTCATCTAATTAGTGACGTGGATGAATGGATTAACGAGATTCCCTCTGTCCCTGTCTGCTATCTGGCGAAACCACAGCCAAGGGAACGGACTTGGCGGAATTAGCGGGGAAAGAAGACCCTGTTGAGCTTGACTCTAGTCCGACTTTGTGAAGAGACACGAGAGGCGTAGGATAAGTGGGAGGTGCCGCCGGTGAAATACCACTACTCTGGTGGTTTTTTCGCTTATTCAGTGAGACGGACCGAGCCGGCGCGAAGCCGGCGTACGATTTTGGTCTCAAGCCCGCGGCCTCGGAGCCGCGGGCAATCCGCTCTGAAGACAGTGTCAGGCGGGGAGTTTGACTGGGGCGGTACATCTGTAAAAGAGTAACGCAGGTGTCTGACCTGCGCGGGTCGCGAGACCCGCCTCGGCCGGCGTCGAGCGGCCGACTTAGAACTGGTACGGACCCGGGGAATCGGACTGTTTAATAAAAACAAAGCGTAGCGACGGTCGCAACCCGGTGTTGACGCTACGTGATTTCTGCCCAGTGTTCTGAATGTCATAGTGAAGAAATTCAACCAAGCGCGGGTAGTGAAGAAATTCAACCAAGCGCGGGTAAACGGCAGGAGTAACTATGACACTCTTAGTTGGAGACCTGCGTAAGCCGGACCCTGGGGTTCCATGCTCGCTGCGAGTAACGGACCCTCCAATAGGCGGAACATAGAACGGGCGAAACGGACAAGGGACAAGCCGGAGGCTGCTATAGCTCCACAAAACGCATAAATTGCCTCGTGATTATGCCGGCCTCCCCAAAGGTCCGGCGCCCTAGGAAGGGCGAGCTTACCCGGTGTACTGCTGACGGCGGGACTTGGCTGATAGTGACCCTACACCAGTCAAACGCCATGAGGTACATCGGATAGAAGACCCCCCAAGGCAAGAAAGCTTATAGTGGTCCGAGTGTGGACGTTCAGTGAACGAGAATAGCGGCGGTGTGGCTTGAAGAGATAACTGGCAGGTCGGCTTTTGGTGATGGTCGCCTACCCTTGGTTATGTGTTAACGTACGTGCACTCCATAAGGACGCCTGCATCTCGGTCACTAGCCTCGTCTTTGGGCCAGACCAAACGTCTCTAGGTCTGTCCTCTAACACCCAGCGTTAGGACCCGAAGGTAGGGCCCTGAAAAGCCCCCCTTAGCAAACTGTTGCTTAAATTTGGGTAGTTCCTCTGCCTAGTAGTCCCTGCCACTCGGCTTGGGTTCCGGCTAAACACCGGTTAACTGTTGCAGAAAGGAGGGTTCTACCTGGAACGCCCTTTAGTCGAAGGAGGGACGGCCCAGTGCGCAAACTCCTGAGACCTCCCCCAACCTATCTGCCCCTAAGGGCCGACCTGGTTCCGGAGGGACCACTCACTGCGAAAGGTCCGCAAGGGGTGGGTCCCTGGTTCCAACGGTGCAGACCACTAGGGGTTGATGGCTGTCCCTGCTGATCGTCTCCTGACGCCGGATACTAACCGAGTATTCTCTCCTTTGCAGTGCTCTAGCTAGTTGTATCTGTGACTGTGAGACTATTCAAAGACGAGAAAGCGAAGTTCAGCGAAGAAGAAGTACAGCAAGTATCAAGAAGTTAGCGATGGCCGATGAGACTCCAGGGAGCTGTACCCCAGGGGGTGGATCTCGGAATAGATTCCCGTGTGGGACCTGTGACCGGTCCGGTCCATTCAGTTCGCCCCAAGGCAGAGGGCAACACCGCAAACGGAGTCACTCGGTGGCGTTTGCGGCGGAAGCGATTGCGAAAATCGCGACCAAAAGGCGGCAGTGGTGCCTGGAAGAGGAGCGAGTTCTGGGCGGTGCGGAGCTGCACCTCAAATCTTCTGGCAGGAAGATTGACTACAAAATCTTTGAGAGGGCTCTCAACTTAGAACAGAGCAGACCCTATCCCCGCTGGAGCCTCGGGATCCCTTGGATTCCGTGGACCCTGGAGAGGAAGGCTTCCTGGATCAGTTAATTGCTGAACGCTCCTTGGGGGCGGCCCTGGCGGAAGCACTAACGGCGCACGCTGGTGGTCTGGTAGATCGCCTCGGGATCAGCACCCCATCGAACTCCTGGACTGTTGTGAAACCCCCGTGAGGGGGATTCCGATCGGAGCGATCCCTACGAAGGGATAGGTACGCGGTGGTACAACGCTTGTACGCCAAGTCTAGGAAGTCGTGCGCGAGCTTAGTCCTGGGGGGTAGTTGGCGGAGTTCGGGGGCCCTTGGGCAACCGTCCTGGTCAGAGATGATCGCTTTCTGGCGCAGGATAATGAGTGTCGAGGCTGGAGCGGATGATAGACAGGCGACCCCGAAAGGGCCCGTCGACTGGGATCTGTTATCCCGGGTGACAGCAGAGGAGGTGACCTATGCTTTGCGAGCCTCTCGCCCTTCGGCAGCAGGCCCGGATGGGATGACACTCGGATGCGTCAAGAAACTATCCGTGAACTACCTGGTCAAGCTATTCAACCTTTGGATCCTGAACCGTGCCCTGCCTTTGCCGCTCCGCTCAGCCCGAACCGTGTTGGTTCCAAAAGTCAATAGGATAAAGTCGCCTGGCGAGTACCGGCCGATTACCATTGGTCCGGTGCTAGTTCGGGTGTTCCACAAGTTGTTGGCTAAGCGTCTCAGCATGAGCTTTAAGCTTAATCCCATGCAGCGGGCTTTTCTTCCTACTGACGGCTGCGCGGAAAATGTGACGCTGCTCGATGCGACGATCACTCAAGCCAAGACCAAGGGGTCCAACCTGTGTGTTGTCTTTCTCGACCTGAAGAAGGCGTTCGATTCCGTCAAGCACGACAGCATTCTAAGGGCGGTCAGACGAATGGGAGTTCCGGAGCCCCTCGTGGAGTGCATAAGCAGCTGCTATGAGGGGGCAGCGACCGACCTGTACGGGGAGCGCATTGTCGTCAAGCGAGGTGTTCGGCAGGGCGACCCCCTATCGCCGGTGTTGTTCAACGCGGTGATCGACGAGGCCTTGTGTAGTCTAGAGCCTATTGGTCCGACCGTCGAGGGTCACCTGGTCAGTGCTTTGGGGTTCGCTGATGACGTCGCGCTAGTGACTGAGACCGAGCTGGGTATGTTTGCGCAGTTGAAGCGATTCTTCGACGCCCTTGCCCCGACCGGCCTGGAAGCAAACGCGGCCAAATGCAGGTCCTTGCTTATCCGTGCAGACGGTAAGCGAAAGCGGAGTTGTGTAGGTGTGGCAGCTGCGTTGCGGATTTCTGGAGCGCCGGTCCCTTCATTGGGTGCGGACGAAGGCTACCGTTCCCTGGGGCTGGAGGTGGGCGCGGGTGGTTGCCGGGCACCACTGGGGGATACTCTCCGCCGGGGTCTGCGCGAGCTATACGAGGCTCCCCTGAAGCCCCAACAGAGGCTATACTTGTTACGCAACCATCAGATTCCCAAGTTGATCTACGGTGGCTCCACAGGGAGGCTCACGCACGGGATGCTGGCGACATATGACATTGGAGTACGAGGGTATGTGAGAAAATGGCTCCATCTTCCGAAGGACACGACGGTGGCCTTCATTCATGCCGACGTTACGGATGGTGGTCTCGGAGTGCCCTCCCTGGCGTCTCGACTAGTCCTCTTGCAGAGAGCGCGTCTTACCCGGATGAAGGACTCCATCGAACCTTTGGTGAGTGCACTAGGGCATGGTCGGTTCGTGTCGAAGGTGCTCACGAGGCTTGGTCAGCCTAAGGTTCGAGGGATTGACGGTCTGACGGTCTACTCAGATAGAGATACAAGGCTATGTGAGGCAATAGACCACGTAGCGAGCAAGGGCGATATTGCGTACAAGGTGATGTGTGTGAAGCCAGGGGCATCTCGGAAATGGGACTGAGAATGCTGGGCAAGCGAACAGACAAGCAATGTGGGCTGATCCCGCTTAAGGGGCAGCGGGTCGTGAGACGTTCAGACAAGCAATGTGGACCTATCCCGCTTAAGGGACAGCGCGTCGTGAGATTGAGCAAGTCGAGGACTTGATACACCCCTCGAAAAGTTAACGAGATTCAATATGACGGCCAGCAATGGTCGTCGCGACAGTGGCCCTGAGCAAGCCATGTCAGGTCATATAACGCAACAAAGGACAATATTGTGTACAATGTGAAGCGTGTGAAGCCGGGGGCATCTTGGACAAATGGGACCGGAAATGATGGCGATAAGGACAGACAAGCAAGGTGGACTTATCCCGCTTAAGGGGCAGCGGGTCGTGAGGCTGAGCCCACGATGAGGGACATAGATACACCCCTCGGACAAGTATCCCGCTTAAGGGAAACCAAATGAAGGAATCGGAACGAATATAACACGGACTTCCTTTTTGCAGATATAGTATACGGCATATGTTAAAATACTCATCTGCTTTGATTGTGAAATGCTACCGAGACACATTCCTCATGGTTGGCAAGCAGCCAGAATCAAACTCACGCGATTACCATCTCGATTGGGATCTTCTGTTCATGCGTGCAGTCATTGTGACAGAATGTTCACTACAGCAACCGGACTGGGGTTACATAAGAAAACCCAGCATCCGGTCATATTGCACGCCGAGGCCACGGCGAAATCTGCTAAAAGGAAGCGGCGATAGCAGCCAGAGGAAGAATAGGCCCTGGCTATGACCGAAATATCCCTCGAAAATGAACAGGGAGCAGTGACAAGCGAGGACTTGCATAGGGCATTTAAAGGCGGCAGAAGATCGCTGGACTCAATCAAATGCGAGAGAAAGAAGGCAAGATACACCGAAATGGTAAGTCGGTTAAGAGGCATGCAGCGGCCTAGACGGTCCACCCGGAGCCGGCAAAAGAAAGAAACTGGATCTCCAAGGCCAGAAAACGAACCAAGATACATCAACGCACTGAATTGGTGTATAAAGCTAAGATGCGAATTGGAAAAACTCGAACCTACAACGTTATCATCGGAGAAGGACATTGGAGACGAAGCCTATCTGACCGGCTAATTACTGAACGAATTACCGGGGATGAACTCATTGCGGCACTGGAAACGCACGCGAAAAGTTTCGCAAAGAGACTGGGCCGAAGTTGCCCTATCCGGAAGTGGAAGGCGCGACCTCAGCATCAACATGCCCAAACGGGGCGGTCGACGACTAAGAAATTGAAAAGGGAACAATACGCTAAGTTACAAGAACTGTACAAAAAGGACAGAACAGCCTGCGCTGGGCTAGTTATCAATGGTGGGTGGAGAATCAGAAGAATTGATCGAGAACCATCTCACAAAGACATTATCAAATTCTGGAGCAGCATATTGCAAACCGAGAAGGGCTCCGATAAAAGGACAATTGCGAATGAACGTCCTATGGATTGGGAACTATTGCAAGCTATCTCCAAAGAGGAAATCGAAGGAGCGCTGACCTCCTCAAGACCTTCGGCAACTGGGCCGGATGGAATCAAGTTGGCGGCAGTTAAGCGGTTAAGAACTACCTGCCTAATCAAACTTTTTAGCCTTTGGCTCCTTGGCGGTTGTCTGCCTAAGCACCTACAACAGGCAAGAACGGTGCTGATTCCAAAAGTCATCAACCCAAGGAAGCCGGGGCAATACCGGCCAATAACGATTGGCTCTATTCTGGTAAGGACATTTCATAAAATAATGGCACAGCGATTAAGCGACAGCTTCAAGCTGAACAATATCCAGCGTGCCTTCATGCCGACAGATGGCTGTGGGGAAAATATTACTATGCTTGACGCTGTGATCGCGCAAGCGAGGAAAAGGAATCAAGGACTATGTGTGGTCTTCCTTGACCTCAAAAAAGCTTTCGATTCCGTAAAACATGAAAGCATACTGAGAGCGGCGAAAAGATTGGGGACTCCTGAGCCCATCACAAGATACATCGAAAGTTGCTATCAAGAGGCAACTACCAATCTCTACGGGTGTAATATCACCGTTTCGGGAGGAGTCCGACAAGGTGACCCAATGTCACCGATTCTATTCAACGCAGTACTCGATGAAGCTTTCTGCGAGCTGGCCGTTATGGGCCCGAGAATCAATGGAAAAACGATATCCGCACTGGGTTTGGCGGACGATATAGCCTTATAAACCGAAACCCCAGAAGGCATGGAGAGGCAGTTGACGACGCTACTTTCGAGCCTCAAAGAATCAGGTTTGAATGCTAACGCACTAAAGTGCAGATCGCTCACCTTCAGAGTAGACGGCAAACGTCGGCGAACCTTTGTCGACTTGGATACCACCTTCGGAGTGGACGAGCAAGATTTCATATCAATGAAACCTTCAAGTATCTGGGCACTGCAAGTCCAGTCCAAGAAGTCCAAGGCTCTTCCAAAGGGAGCAGTATTGATGCGAATGACTCCTCGCGTCCACAGGCTGTTGTGTCAAGTCCGTGCAACATTGACAGGCAGTCCAGAGATGAAGTTCACACTCTTTCTACACTGAGATTTCGTCGTGTGTCATCAAGAGGTGGCGCTCTGTCATCGATTGGGCATATATTGGAAAGAGGACTTAAAAAGAAATAACTGAGTCCCCGTTGAAACCTTAGCAAAAGATGTTTCTGCTCAGGAAACACCTAATCCCCAGACTAATCTACGGGGGAACGTTGGGAAACGTAAAGCCAAGCCTACTAAAGGTGTTCGATTTGAAAATACGGGCTAAAATTAGGAAGTGGTTGCACCTACCGAAAGACACGGCGATACCGTTCTTTCATACGTCCGCGAAGAAAGGCGGCTTAGATGTGCCCGAACTGGCAAGCACTGCTGCAGCTGCCCATTACTTAAAAATTCAATGCAGCCGTCTGTCTCCCCAAGAGCAACTCTATCTCACTCACATGAAACTTCGCCAGGCAAAAGACGACTTTGAACTTTCACTCATATTCAACATCAGCCAAGTTCGAGTAGGTCAGTTGTTCAACATGTGGGTCAATTTCACGTACCACCAGTTGAAAGAGTTGAACACCTGGCCATCGTATGAGCTGACGCAAGAACACATGCCACAAGATTTTAGCAAGAATTTTCCTTCTACGGGAGTAATATTAGATGCGATCGAAGTTCCCATTGAAAAGCCCTCTAATGTGAACGCACAATCAGCCACATGTTCTTCTCATAAGAACCGCAACACCTTGAAAACCATCATTGGCTGTTCTCCCTACGGCCTTGTCTCTTATGTGTCCGATACTTATGGTGGTAGGACGACCGATAGACAAATTATGGAGAGATCTGTGCTAATGACAGATTAAAGCAAGCTCCAGCGACGGGACAGCATCATGGCTGATCGTGGATTATTGGTGCAGGATTTATTTGCAAATCGGGACGTCTTTGTAACTCCACATTTGCTTGGGGACAAAAACCAATTTGATGAGGAAGTATTAATTCACGACCGCCGAGTTGCCTCGAAAAGGATACACATCGAGCGCATCATAGGTCTAAGTAACACCTACAAAATTTTAAAGAATGAACTTCAATGGAACAAAGTTGGCATCGGACACAAACTGATTTTCGTGTGCTTCATGATAAGGAACTTCCGTAGGCGTATAGTTGACAAATACGCATAGATTTATAAATATTAGGCTGTGTTTTGTTATGACGGAAGTTTCTTCTACCATTTGATGGTATGTAGCTTATAGTTACATATTTTGCTTTAATTTTTCAGGACTAACCGAGGTGAGCCATTGTGGTATGACTGTGTACTTCTGTATTCTGATACCCTCCTTGCAAAAAAAATGAATTTTTGATTCCTTGGGAGTATGAATGCGCGCAAGAAAGTCCAGGCTATATTATATATGATTATGCTCTCCGGGTTGTGCCGATTACCCAGAAGCCCTTACAGTTGTATATGCCAGCCCACTTCTGATCAAGTTGCCGCAATTACTATAGTCATACTGTTTCTAGAGTTGAGGCCTGAGAATTTGCTGTATAATTACAGAAACTTTTATACAAAGAACAATTAGCATTGGAAGTAGATGAAATTTGGCATTAATTCAGTGCTGCAGCGTTTGCAGCAATGTATCCCCGAAAGTGGTTGAAGTAAAAGTCTCTGAGCTTAGGCAAAAGGTACTCCTTCCAAAATTTGTCATCATACTGCACTTCCTCGATCAATATGCACGGTTTTCCATTACAGGGGGTATACACAATGAAGTAGCAAGCATCCCTCTTGCTTAGTGCCAGGCCTCCTTGTACCTGAAAGTAGTATGGGTGCGACCTACGTAATGCCATTCTCCCATCAGACCTGAACTCGAGGAATGAGAAGCCCTTCCCTGGTGCAATATGGTTTTCACGGGCAGTGTATGGGCATTTTATTTGTATGGTGTGGGTAGACCCTACTAACCCATCTGGAGTAGCCCCAAGGTTGGGAAACGATGGCAATATCCAGAGACCTGACGAGTCTACAGTAACACACATCTCCTCAAATGCCCGCCTCGCTATTGGCTCATAGGTCTTTCCATCAATAATTGGCTGAACATTGAGTTTTTGGGGATTAAGGATGGTGTTACACAGGGAATGGAGATCACGTGGGGCTGTTAGATGGAGAATGGTGCCGAAGTGACTTGCTATTAATCGCCATTCTCTGTGACGAAACCACTAACTGCTGTGGCTTTGTTGTCTTGTAGCAGACTGAATCTGTTCGGCTTCTTTTTCTGTAATCTGGGAACAAAATAGACAATTTCATTAAAAAGAAACAGTCTACAGTGGTGCAGAGTGATGATGAGGTGCAATGGAAGTACATGGTTACGAACAACTACCACTAGGCCTACTAGGAAAAGAAGCATCCCACCTTTAAAGAATAGTCCACCCAGTACTGCCTCCAGTCAATACCAAAATAATTATGATCATGAGTGGCTTCAAACAAATCTGCTTTTTCGTACATGTGCCGCATCGGAAGGTCTTTGCCAGAAGAAAAGCAGAAACCAATGACTTGATTTCTGACATAATCATTGTAGCCAGGCCAGTTTTGAAATTTCGAAGGTCGTGGATCCTCATCGTTCTTTTGGACCAACAGGTCTTGGCATTTAACCGGGGAAGCTGTAAATCCAAGAATTGTTACATTAAGTTTTGATCAAATTATATATATATATAAATAACCTACTCTGAATCTTAGATAATAAACCTGTTTTTGATCATCCTTGTCTTACCTAAACGAAACTTGCGAGGCCTGTTCAAAGTCTGAAGAGCGTCAGTACAGCCGTTCGCAACCTTAAGTGCGCCTGACTCCTTGAAACATGCAAGCATTAAGAGAATGGCTGCAACATGCTTGTACGTACTGTGAAGACCGGCTCCTGCTGGGCATTCACACGCACTATTCTGGAAGTTGCAACTTTCACATTATAGGTGAGCTGAAAAAAACAGACCCAAGTATTCTTGGCCCTTCATTAGTATTCCAACACAATGACTAACATCACTTCGCATGGTTGCGCACACCAAGCCCGAGACAAAAAACTTGCGGTTGTTCTCAACGAAGCTGGCCACCACTACTCTTTCACTTTCTAAAAGATTTGCCCCTTTCTCAATGCCTTTGAGATCTGCACAGCATGATTTGTCTGAAACTACTCTGTACCGGAAGTATCCGTCGATCAAATCCTTATTCACTGGAGGTACTGAGTGCTGGTGATCCTCACATATTTGGCTAAATCCTTCTTTTGGCCACTCCACAGGGTCTGGTGCTGGCAAGATAATTTGAGGTCCCCGGAAATCTTTGTTTCGGTCATAAGCTTCGAGTCTATGTAACAACAATGGAGTAGCTCATAAATTTGCTACGAGACAGACACACAGATGGCCGACTGCCTTGCAATTGTTTATATAAAACCCAGCTTAATTATAGTGGTGCGCATACCGCAGCAACACGCCCTACTTACCTTTCCAATAGTTGACTTTTCCGGCCAGATGTCTTTGCTCCACGTTTTTTCAATTCTTAACGGAGTTCTTGTAAAGTCTTTCCAGCAATTTTACCCATTACAGGAAGTCATACAATAACTGCGAACGTCGCTCGGGTACTGCTGATGTATTGAGTCACACGCGACTGCAACGCGACTGAAAGGACCAGTAGCTCTCGATCCCACCAAGTGGTGACCGCAGTTAACCCTCTCATTTGAAAAAAGTGGAATCAATGATGTGAGAGGAGAATATTTTGGATTTGAAAATAAATGGAGTATTTTAGTGAGAAATTCTTTCATATAATATAATTACACAGTAGTAAGCCGACTATTTTTTCATATCCAAAACATTCTACTCTAATAACTTCACTTTTTCTAGTTGGAATTGAGTCAAATTTGCTATGAATCATATTTTTACACAATGTAACAATATCATGAGATAGCCGGTAAAATTCGAAAATCTCTATTTGTAATTAGTCTAAAATTTTCTTTTATAGCATTGCTTTCTACTGGTTGGAATTGAGCCAAATTTGATTTTTTAGGCTATCTAGCAATTTTAAGAAGTAGCCGGAAAATTTGAAAAAATGTTTTTGAACAGCCCCATTCCACAATTATTTCTCCAATGCTGTAACTGCGATGTAGTCTGTAATGCAATTGGGAAAACGTTTAGTATAATCAAAAGGTATCTGTTCTGTTGTCACTGCACAATGCACATAGTTGCATGCACGATATTACAGCATGCTGGCCTGTTGTAAATACCTCTACATAAACATGCATCTATTGATTCTCTATCAACTAGTATCTTGACGTGAATTTGTTGGTTCTCTATCAGATACTATGTACACGTGAATTCGTTGGTTCTCTATCAGCTATTCGTGAGCTATCGTCGATGTGCTCATAATAAAAAGTGAATGCTTGTATGGGTGATGTATTAGACTGACAAGAAAGATATTTGATTTTAAGTTCTACGAATAGTAAAGTTATTTGATTTTAAGTTCTGCGAATAGTAAAGTTATCTTTAGCATCGGTAAATGAGGCCAGGAACTGTCCGTTATCTGCCTAAATAAACACGTGCCAAGACTCTGATAGGGACAAAATGAGCATGTTTCGCAAACAAGGAATTCGATATCACCCAAGCAGGATTGAAAACATGAGTTGAACATGACTTCAATACTGTGACTTGAACTCGACTCGAGTCATAACACCATGAATCGGACTTGACCCTTTAAACGGTGACTTGGACTCGGACTCGAGTCTGTGATGAATTGAAAATGACTCGACTCGAGTCAAAACCACAAAAGTATGATTGACTCGTGACTCGGAACCATGTGACTTGGTTACAACCCTGCTCGTCACCTCCCCGCGCTCTCATGATACGTGCAACACTATTAGACAGAAGCTGAGCAGCAAAAATCCCACGCATCTTCGCAAAGCTTTGCATACGTAAATGTGCAATTGTGCATCTGTCAATTCGCAGCATCTCAATTATGTTGTTTTAAACAGTTTTGGAACAGCTGTAAAATGCCGCCAACGTATAACTTTGTCATATTTGGCGATAATTTTAGTACCACCACTGCGACTGGCGTATAGGTTGTTGCGTACGGTTTTCAATAAATCAGGAGGGTCAAAAATCAGAAATGTTTCATATTCCGGGGTTGAATATATTTCTGCATTTGTATGTATACTCCAAATTCATGTTATTGAGCTCTTGGAACATTTTGCGATTCGCACTTAGTCCATCAGCAACAAATGCAGCTACTCGAAATCCACAATCCTCCAACATGCCGACACATTCCCAAAATATACAGGAGAGTTGAAATGAAGTCACAGACTTTGTAGCGTAGTATGCCAAGAGCTTGGAAAATGACGTTACAAGGCCCCTGACATAAAGTTGAAAAGCGTGTGTAGCTGCTTCGCCATCATTTGCAGGTCTTGACTCCCAAGATCGACGAATCCTACCATTATGTGTTGAGGCTTGCGGAATAAAATATATTTTCTTTCACTGAAAATACAATAATCAGATGTAATCAGGCACGTGGAAGATTACATTGGATAGCAGTGCAAAAAGATTAACTGTAAAGTCTGGTGCAGAGCACTGCTACAAAGCAATGATAACAAAATATATCCATTATCGATTGACCTAACACACCTTATAGTACCTTTTATCTCATCCATTGATAGTACAAGACGTTCATGCTCCTCCATTGATCTTGATTTCTCCTTTAGCTCTTGTATAGTGGTGTCCAGAAATCCGGGTGACGAGCTATGGACGCTTCTATTACAACAAAAGTGAGATATTAAATTGGATCCGGGTTCGGGCCGGCCCAAGTTTTCATGAGTAGAAAACGAACCTGTAGTTAAAAAGAGTCCTTCTACTAGGTAGCAGCAGCAAACCAGCATCACAAAGCTGTTCGTATGCACCACTGCTTTTCATAGCAAATGTGAGACAAAACCTGTTAAGGACACATCAATTATTAGAACCAAATTTCCAACATTGTCGAGCGTTACGCTGCTCTGTTCTCAGTCGTACTAGTGCTGGAACATGCGTAGCTTAGGAGCAAATGGGCGGCTGCACGGCGAGAGTGAGTGATCAGCTGGCGTCGCAGCAATGGACAATGAGCTTGTGTTTCGTTGCGCTGTTGAAGTTGAAGAATGTGGAAAGTACCTAAATAGTGCTTACGCGCCAAACTGAAAAATCAGGTGCCAACTAACATGAAAATAAGTCACAATTCCGGAATTTGGTTCGCAAATGCGCCAATTAGCACCACTGCTGAGTTACGAGTAGTTTACGAGTAGTCATGAGTGTTATTTCGTTGATTACGGACAATTGGGGTAAACACCGGTTCATTGCGAGAGTCTTCTAAACCTTGATTCGCGTTCATTCGCTTACAGGAAGTGTTGGCGGTGGGACATGTTTGCTAGACAGCTCGGTTCTTCTAACGGGTAAAAGCGGATTGTCTCGTTTGCTGAACATGAATATACCTCCAACATGTTTTCATTTCTGGTCCAGAACTTCGGAATCTTGATCCTTATCTGTATTGTAGTTTGCAAGAATGTGTTACCTGCCGTTGATACCTGTGGCTACGTCTTCTATCTGTTATTAATTTATATACTACCTTACGCGCTCTCTGGAACGTCTCTGGCCACCCGCCCGTTCATATATTAGCGTGCAAACATCTGAGATCCCTCGACTATATTACTTCCTACGAGAGGCTTCCTAGCGTGCTATTATGCACTATTGCACTAGCCCGCATTAGCATTGTACACGCCATGGCCTGCCGACCGTCCCTACTGTCGCGTGCCGCATCCTCGATCTCTTTATGTATTGTGTACTTGCTTGCATATTTCCAACTCTATATGCCAGTGGCTCTCAACCAGTGTACCAATTGGACAGCTCCGGGGTGCCGCGAGAAGATGCGGTGAACAAAATCGCCGTACAACAAAATAATAAGTGTGCCAAATTTCTTACCGAGTGTGGCATATTACAGGTCACCTCATCCGCGTAAACGTTGCCTTCTAAAACGCCTGGAAGTGGACCGTGCTATAATACAGCAGTTACAGAAACGAACACCATGAATACCACAAATACATATAGTACACATGGTTCTATCATTAATTACCTGAGCAAGACACGCGATGTGCGATACGATGCAACCTTTGAAATTTATGGCACTGAACTATTGTACTCAATACACCCGGGTGAAGTTCACTGGTCTGATTTACAGTGCACTCCTTAGATAATCGCCCAGTCACATGGCACTGCAGTTTGCGGCCCGTTTCTTCATCGAGTTCCATTCTCTTGATCAGTGCTTTTCAACCTGTGTGACGGTTTCGCACTAGTGCTAATGATAAACGTTGCAGTGTGGTGCGAATGAAAATCGTGAATAATTGTTATTTTTTCTGACGTGTGAAGCAAAATAATTCGAACTAACCTAATAGTAAATTCGAGGGCACTGTGTGTGTGAATTGAACGTATAACCTGCCTCGCTGCACATGGGTGAGAAGCTTCTAAACGAGTCGTCGAATTTCTCGATTCGCAACAACTTCCGGGTCAGGTATGACAAGCCTTAGCTGTCGCAGCTGATGGGCTCCTGCGCCACTTTTTCACGTCGCACAATATCCGCCCAGACGTTATAAAATATATCCGCGTTACGTTACCAGACACGTCAGCACTCGTTTCTGACGTGCTTGCGATTAGCATTTTACGCGGTATTGCGTTCTCGGCCCGCATGCCTCGTCTGTGGAATTGTTCTCAACTATATTAGAGTCAGAGACAGACATTTATAGTTCGACGATTTTATCGTCTTTTCTTCCAAGTATGTCATTCCGGACGGATAAAAGTCGCCCCGACGATCGCCGAAGCCACCTTACGAACCCTGACGACTATATTCGGACTAGTCGAATTTCTCGCCGAGAACCTATTGGACCCGTCACCAATCCAAATAATTCCGATATCTGACGATTTTTTCAGTTCCATTCGGACAATGCGTTTGCCGTCCCATCGGGAAGAGAAATTTGCGATATTTCGCTTATATATAACTTCTCCGAGTCGGCATCTGCGGATAGATTGAATTAGACGAGCCGAGACAAGAAATACTCCGTCGGCAGGGATGCGACCGTGCTTTTCCGGGTCTTTTTCACTATATTTTGTTTGGTCTGCCCTTCGACTCTGAGTGCCCGATCTCCAAAATGTAGGTTTTGCCTCCCCAGATACCACACTTTCGGCACCGCAATGGGCGCATTGTCATATGATCCACGTCGTCGCACATTATCTACGGTATGCTTTTCAACCGGGTGTTTCGTACACCCTAGCCCCTAGGGTGTACCACTCGCATGGGGTGAACCGGATCTGATTTATGAACCGATGACAGCTATATACAGGGTTACCGTACGTCCTCTTTTAACCTACTTCCTGGAGGATTTGTCCTCTTTTTTGAGAATTTTGGTCATATTTAAAGCAAAATTCGACCGAGACGCCATGAATTAGCAACGAAGTGACGCTCCGGCGGGTATTTCAGGAGCAGTGTGGAAAGTTGACCTTTCAAGTTCACCACCCGATAACGTGAAGGAAAAACGTTTTTTTCAGTCAGCCGACCACGAAGTGGGAAAAATGTACCAGTTCTTGCGAATTCTTCTCCGGTTTTGAAAATTCCGGTTTTGCAAGTCTGAAAATAAACATGGTACCCCTAAGTTATGTTCATATATATTCAAAAATATATTTTGTTATCGAATTGAGGGTATGCTACATAGTTTTTCATCCGACTCTGATGGGGTGTAGTGGCACGTATGGAGTCACAGTGTACAAGTCGAAAAAGAGAAGGGAAACGGCGGCTATTCCCCAGCTGCGACAACTTATAGGCCAACAGCAACGAAAAGCAATTCGATTATATAATAGGCCAACAGCAACGAAGGCCAACAGCAACGAAAGAAGTTAGATTATATAATAACGGGCAGTTTATAAGTATTCTGGCAGTGTCCTGCGTCGTATGCCGATGAAAGCGGTGTGAAGACTGGCTGAAGTGCATCTGATGTAGATTTACAGTACTTAGGCACATCGTTATAGTATACCATATAATTGCCACAATTTCAATTTATTATCAATTTTCAACTTCCTAAAATGTCCGCACTTGGAATCAATGTGGAAGAGTAACATGAATTGATTGTGTTCGCGTAGCGAATATTATTTCCCTTTCCGTTTTACTTCCAGTTTTTTAACATACCACATTCAAGGCAAGTTGTCGAAAAATGAGAAGCCTCTACTAACAAGCCTCAGTAGCATTGGACTTCATATTATTTCACTTTCCGTTTTACTTCCAGTTTTTTAACATACCACATTCAAGGCAAGTCGTCAAAAAATGAGAAGCCTCTACTATCAAGCCTCAGTAACATTGGACTTCATGTGGTATATTTAGCAAAATTTGCATAGAGGTACAAGAAGTTTTAGCGATATTGAAACAACACAACGGAAGATGTTACAGTTACAATGCAAATTTGATGTAAATCACTGAAGCATGACATTAAAACGCGTCAAATTTGATATATTAATGAGTGACATGACTGTCTCGTGTCTCCCTCCACATCCTATCATTTTCGCCGTTAGTCATAATGATAATATTCATGATAACCATTGTATCAACCAACAAAATCAGCATCTTACTGTCTAAGTGCATCTCTGTGACTACGTGAACACAGCTTTTATGTCTTCACTGATGAAGAGCTGTACAGCAGAGAAGATGCTTGGAACTGACGGAGATATGCTGGTATTTTTGTCCACACTGTAAACCTTGCTTCAGTTGTTTCGTTCAGTTACGCGTATCGGCGTATCGATAGGCATACTCATAAAAAATCGTGAACTCATCGTGAGCTGTGAGTGTTTTATAACTTTCCCAGTGTGCTGCAAGCCAAAAAAGTTTTAGAATCACTGAAAATTCACAAACTCAAGACAAGCAGATGGGTCAAACTCAATGTGCAATGTTCAGATAATTCTAGGTTGTCGGATTTTTGTAATAGTAGTGCACAGATAATTCTAGGTTGTCGGATTTTCGTAATAGTAGACTGACTATAGGGCGCATCAGGAGAACCACTCGAAGCAAACTCTCGAGTAATAGGTCAGTTTTCGTTGCGGCTATGCCGTGCTGATGTGACAAATCCTACAACTCCATCCCCTATAGCGTTTCACCTTTTTGCATATGATCGCAGTACATACCATTCCAGAGTTGTTTTATATGCTTTTTGCATTGATCGCAGCACATCCCATTCCAGAGTGGATTTTCTTCAAGAAATCCCAGGTAACGTTTTGCTACCTGTCACTCAAACATATATTTCACAATCACAGAACAAACAACGCAAACATATATTTCAAAATCACAGAACAGCAGCGCAACACTAATAAAACCATTAGCAACCCAAACTTCTCAATGTGGGATCACGCCAATATAACTAGTAAAAATAACAAAATTCACAATCAATCCTATCTGCAATTCGGCTGGCTTCATTCTCAAGTCAACAGCATTACTAATGCAACAAAATGTATTCTATACCAATTCCGCCACCCAAGCATCACGAGACAAAATGGATACAACAAGAATAGATACGGACGTTATTTCAACAAGACACGTCTAGGCCTACCGCAGACCTATACAGATTCAGGATCGCCCTCCAGTTTACAACAGAAAATATATTACGCCAATATAATACTTGAATACCAACCCTCCCAACACTTGAATACCAACCCTCCCAACATACCTTTATAACTGGATTTCTGTAGTTTCAGGAATCCCTCCCAAAATCAAAAATGCGAAAACTGTCCGAAGTAAATATTTTTGCAATAAATGCAGACAATAATCAAAATATATTTCGCCGATATAATACTTAACTACCCAACCCTCCCAACACTTGAATACCAACCCTCCCAACATACCTTTATAACTGGATTTCTGTAGTTTCAGGAATCCCTCCCAAAATCAAAAATGCGAAAACTGTCCGAAGTAAATATTTTTGCAATAAATGCAGACAATAATCAAAATATATTTCGCCGATATAATACTTAACTACCCAACCCTCCCAACACTTGAATACCAACCCTCCCAACATACCTTTATAACTGGATTTCTATAGTTTCAGGAACTACTATGATAATATACACCAGGTTTTTTCTTCCATGTTAAACTCAATACCTACAGGAAAAAATGAAGGAAGCAATGTGGCTGAAAGAACTGAGAATGAGAGAAAGCAAAATGATGGAGGAGGAGAGTGAACTGAGAAAAGAAGAACTTAGGCTAAAAATGGTATACTTGAAATTGAAAATTGAAAAATTACAAGACTCCTAAAATATGTCTACTTCAATAAGGTGCTAATATTCGTACATAACGGATAAATTGAAGGCAGCAGAATTGAGTGGAGATAGATTAGGCACTGGGTGGAGGAGCAGATTGAGTTGCGAGAGAGAGAGATGGATCGAAAGATTGAAGAAATCTTAAAATATCGAAGTGTAGAGATAGAACTCGTATTCATAATTTAATTATACGGTCACGCTCGAATCATCGCGATGGAAGTGAGAGAAATCGCTCGCACATGTCATTCTTCTTGGCGGTGGCCGTGCGGTGAGCAGCTTGGGTGATTGGAGTGTGTGGAAGCATAGCAATTTACAACATAGCTGGCATGGAGACTCGATCTGGTAACTTGTGGTTTGCAGCTCCCCCTAGTGCAGTGGTTCTCAACCGGGGGTCCGCGGACCCCTGGGGGTCTCAAAATATTTAATAACCTAATTTGTATTTTTTTTAATCATGAAATCACGTGGCACAGTTTCGCTTCATTACTAGTAAAACTCCAGAGCTCACATCAACAGTATGGCCGTCTGAGATGCAATATCGTACTGTGCGGGCTCATTTTAATCCCAAAATTGCCAATAGCCTGCTGATACAAACATTATGCTGTTTGAAGATGTTTTGTGGAGTTTTAGTCACTCGCGGACCGGACCAGTCAAATAATTTCAATATGCTATGTCGACATTCATATCTTTGCTTTTCACTGGAATGCTTTATTGATATCACGGAATATGTGGGCCCACTTTATTCCAACAACAACGTTATTCGCAAACAATGGAATTATCAAAAATACGATAATTGGCCGATTGAATACATTTATTACCTACTATAAGAGTGGCTGTAACGAGGATATCGTTGAAATATTTCTGTGCCCGTTTTAGTGGACAATGTCACTGGACAACGGATATGCGTCGTTGGTCCGACCTATTCGTGGTGAAAAATATGCTGAATTATTTGCGTTGAATTATTTAGTAGTAAAATCTCAACTTCTGTTAAAAATCTGTCGGATAATGAGATTAATTTTTTTCGATCTACTCAGAATGGCCTCGCGGGCCGGATGAAGTGGTCTGACGAGCCGGATGCAGCCCGCAGGCCGTATGTTTGACACCCCTGTGCTAGATAGAAATGACCAGGCTTGACGTTGTATATACATTGAAAAAATCGCTTTTCAATTTTGGTGCCATATTTGTTGCGATCATACCCAAATGTGTCGTCGGAAGCGTTACGCGTTATTATTACATTCGCCATAACCTAAAATTGTGGGAATGAATTTTCGGCACTCGTACATATCAAACCGAAGGCGCGTATTTTCAAGACACCACCCCGTATTTAAGGATATGCAGTTGCAGAATTTACTTTGAAATATTAAAAGTCATCCCAATTTCAACACGAAGAGTATGATCTTATTTTCAAGAAAAGTCATTTCGTTGCTCTTTATAACTAAGCCTACAGCTATCACTTGCACAAGTCAAATGGCGATTGCATGATAATTGCGCTAAATTTGATCTAAAGCATCGTGGGGGTCCGCGGGCTCCGTGACGGTCCGGAAGGGGTCCGCGAAGACAAAAAGGTTGAGAACCACTGCCCTAGTGGGTAGGTAACCAAATATGACGATGCCGTTGCTGTAGTGCGAAGACAAAAAGGTTGAGAACCACTGCCCTAGTGGGTAGGTAACCAAATATGACGATGCCGTTGCTGTAGTGCGGATTGTGCTGGTTTTTGCTGTAAATTGAACTCATTTGGAGTTCGGATAATTCTTGGATATGGTATTCAATGAGGAGTAATTGCTAAGAATTTTAGACAACGGTAGTATCTCCCTCAGGGAAAGTATTTTCTATCGCTTCGTAGAACGTCTATGCAGTGATATTGGGATATTTCCAGCAGACATTTCAAGTAAAGTTTGACATCCAGTTCTCCGCGGTGAATTTAGTCTGATACGAATATTACGCTTAGAAACTCTTGGCATGGATTTATATATTCCTGGATTGATGATAAGCTCACTGCACATCAAGAGCCTGCTGTTTTGAAAGTCTCCAGGGGCAAAAAACAGCGTTCACCGTGCAGGGCTGTGGGTTATGGTTGTGGTGTCCCGGAGACACTAAAATTTCAGAAATCAAAAACATTTCGGCGACCAGCATTATCTACCTGTGCTTATCAATAGTGAATTGCATCCAGGAGGAAATACTACAAGACTTCAATCAAATTTTTATGGGCTAAAATTGGAAATGTCGCGATGATAATACTGAATGCCCGCTAATCATATTGTGGAACCACCTTCCTCCAACTACGTATGAAAAAATCAAAAGATTCATTCCTTCAAGATCCTCCAGTGGAGGTATTTTTATTACCAATGATGACGAAATATTCTAATGTACATGACTGGTTCACTATTAACATGCAGATCGCAGAATAGTACGACTATATATGTAAATTGAATTCAATCGGACATATCCTCCAATAGATCTTCACGAATCCTCAAGAATAGACAGGAGATATTTGCTTGCGCCCAAAGGAGTCGTTCTTCTGGCTGATGGTTGGGACAGAATCCCTACTTCGAGGACGTATGACTTCCAAATCTGTCAACAAACAGCAAATTATCAATGTACTATATTGACAGTTGAAACTCACCATGCAATTACTGAACATCCATTTCATTCGTACATGATTACATATGCACGTAAGGACAGCAGAAATTCCAAATCGCAAATCTGCTTTCCTAGACAAATCAAAGTCTGATTTAGGATTTGCACAAGTCATTATTGTTGCTCTGGTGATATTTATTTAATATAAATGATGCAATTTCTCAGCAATAAAAATAGGAAATTATGTGTATGTTCCTTCCTTTTCTATTTTCGTTCAAGATTATCAATGAATTTCACATGCAAGGCCATACAGGAAGTATAAATACTTGTTTCGCATTACATATCTACGTAACAATTTTCACTGGAGAATATGTCAATATTACACTGTTAGGGCGAATATTTTTTATTACACTGTTACACTGTTAGGGCGAATATTTTTTGACATGTCAAAAGAGTCAAAAATTTTATCAAAATTAATTGTTGCGTTGACCTTTAGTCAAATTTGTTACCGGTGTGAAAAGTTTTTTTGCTAACTGCATTTCGTTGGTGTCGTATAGGAGCTCCTCTATGGCAAGCACATTTCTCGTAGTTGAAGAGAGGGAAAACTACTTCTATATACTCATTGGCGACATCTCTGTGCATGAAAAGACGTATAGTCCTACATCTTGGACACCAGACCAGTATAGTGGAGACAGTGATCCAGCACGTAGATTGACGACGCACTGAAGAAGCTGGAAATTGAAAGAAATAATTTCGTTTTAATGCTTACCAATTCAGCCAGGTACATGAGCGAAGCTTCTTCACAAAACAAACAGATCCAACTATAGATATGTAGAAAATTTCACATTATACGCGAAGATGCAAAATTGTGCAATGTGGAATTTCGTATTGCCATCTGCATCATTGTATCCAAATTTCAGACAACTCTGAGAGTCATTTAAAAAAAAGCAGAATCCTTGAACTGTCTGGAGCAGTGTTTCTCAACCTTTTTGTCTTCGTGAACCACTTTTAGACCGTCCCGCCACCAGTTCAAATTAAGCTCCGTCATCGTCATCTATAATTATTAACTGTAGGCTAGTGATAAACAGCGAGAAAATGACTTTTATTGAAAATAACGGCGCTTCTTTGATAGTGGCCACACATCAAACAATGTTCACCATAATCAACAATAAATGATTCCCTTAAACATTTCAAAATTTATAAACTTCAAAATAGATTATTTTTCGCGTCTGGTTAGGTTGGAGGCGGGTTAGGGAATCGTAAGATTGGGGTTGTAGGTGCGTTGGGGAGAGGGCTGTGGTTAGGGTAACGTAAGATTAGCGTTTAAGGAGACGGTTATATGGGCAAGTTTTTGATGCACTAAAAACCTGAAAAAGTTGCATTTATTTTTTTAAATTTTAACAAAAGTTACAGAAGTTGCATTTATACAATTTTTTGAAGTCATGAGGGTATGAGATACTCGAAAGGTTCCAGCAGTTTAAAATTTGCATGGTGTCTGCTTGTTCCGTTTCTACCTTCGCTATTCAATCGCTCATGTTTACATTTTTATTTACATAGGGTTTGCACAATTTACCAGTTAGTCATGAAACTCACTTAACTGAACTAACGGAATAGTGGGGATGCCGCATACCCGAAAAAATTGCTAGGTAAACACGGCACACCCAGTATACCTGCGTCCGGCGCGTATGGTGGGCCGCATTGTCACTTGAATTCCATTAATTTAGTCTTTATTCTAGTTTTATAGCATATTTTGCGCAATACTTGATAAAAGTTGCATGAAAAATATAGACAAAAGTTGAAAAAAGTTGCAACATAAAACTCCTCCAAACAGATTAAAACACCATACTTCATATACATTATGAGTATTTACAAAGCTTCCAGATGCTGTAAAAAAAGTTGCAAAAACTTGCCCTTTTGAAGGTGGGTAGGTTACAGAGATGAGCGGATTTGAAATTTCTATATCCTAATCCAATCCAAATCCGAACCTTCAAATCCAAATCCTAATCCATAACTTTTTCATATTCAAGTCCATGTCCAATCCTAATCCGATTCCAACTGGAAATTCAGAAAAAATACAATGGAGGGATTCGAAAATTTTCTTTCACAACCAACGATTCACTTGATTCAAGATAACTTAGCAACCATAAGTACATTAATAACTGATCTGAATAAAGTTTGTCGCCATTCGCCACACGACATTTCAATCTCCCAGAAAATAGGTAAATCCAATCCAAATCCTAATCCGTTCCGAAAAAAATGTCTAATCCAAATCCGACAAAATTTCACAAATCCTGTTTTTTCAAAACCTAATCCTAATCCATGCTCATCTCTGGTAGGTTACCGTAATATTAGGGTTAGGGTGAGCCTGTAATGTTGAGATACGGTACCCTAGGGTTACCGGTTAGGGTGAATGTACTAATAATGTAGTGGTGAATGCAGTAATAACGCGAAACACTTCCAACAACACCTTTGGGTATGATCACAGCATATATAATACCGTTACCAAAATTTGTTATTGAGCCCAACGTCGTGTCGGAAATTAATTATTATTATCTGTAGATGAAATACAACAGTGATAGCATAGCAACAGTTGATTATAGCAACGGTACCTTCCTACTACCATAACTAATCTTCACTACGTCACTCAGCACATAGGCCTACAAAACATTCCATTAAAATATTTCCGCGACCAATGTTTAGTCGGCATCCCTAAAAGGCTAAAACCATTCTTGTTATGCTTGCAGTTGGGACGGAATCTTGTATAAACCTGTCATTGCCTGCACTATAGCAGTTGCAAAATTAAAGTCAGCACCATATCTACCATTTCTGCCTCTCTTGCGCTAAATGAACAGAGATGCGCCGCGTTCTTGTGTTTCAACTAGATTTTTCAACTCAGAAATGGTCTGCCAACCCCTATACTTACCAGCTACCACCTTATGACGACCAACACATATATGGCATTATAATAATAGAGGTGAAAGAGGCCGCTGGTTACCCGAGTATTTGAACATGCCATTTGGAGCACATAACTTCAGAATAACGCGAAACAATAACTTCATATTGTTAATTTATTCGCTAAGACCTAGTGATAGCCTAACTGAGTGGGTACTGACTAGTGAGTTGAGTAATGAGTATGTTACCTATCCGCTAGTAGTGCTGTCGGTCACAACATCGCTAGTTCTCAAAGCGGAGTCTCCATGCCAGCTACGTTGTAAATTGCTATGGTGGAAGGAAGTCATTTCACCGACGGGTAAATATTACGTTTTCTTGTACGTCGCTCCATTATGTTCAGCATTGCAATAAAGACCTGTTATATTTTGAAAAGTCCTTGCCAAAACATTAACTTCATATCATCGCCAATATTTTAACTTCATCATCGTCGCTTCTTCGATATAGATTCACGATTTTTTGTGTCATCCTTGCGCAGGGGCCATGCTAATCTTCTTTGATACGGACATTTCGTTGGAGGTCGATAACGTTGAAATATTGATGTCTACAGAAACCATAAAACTTCCCCATTTGCACTCAACAACTGTGATATGTGACTAACGTATGTGACTATAAGCCAGCACTCGTTTAAAGAGAGATATGGTTTTCTTTTTCGCTTGCACCATCGAGATGCTTCGACGATGGAGATGTGATACGGCCTTTATAGCATGGTCATCTAGTCTGAACCCAGTTTTTTTCTCCTCCATGCTATACGTGATTGCAGGATAGCCGCGTCGCGTACCGATACCAGTTTTCGAGTCCTCGGTCAGACCCGGCCGGGGATCAAACCCACGACCTACCGATCGAGAAGTTGGACGCATAACCATTATACTATCTCACTCGGTTATGCAGCATATTCTTTTGAGCAAACTTCTCGAAGCAGATTTCAGTTTATGTTGAACACATCTTATATTTATCAGGGTTTGCGCGATATGTGGATACTAGGTACGTCGACCATGAGTGCAGTGCGTACACAATAAGGTATGTCATAGTTTTATTCCAATTATTACTACATCGTTGTTGATTTCCGTCATAGCAGTCTTGTGTATAAGAAAGTAGGCATTTCTTTGATGGCATGCAGCCAGACATCGAACAATGTTTACCATGATCACCAATGTTTCTCGTCTACCATAACATCCCTAATCCGAAAGGGGAAAATAATTAGACGCCTAGAAATTTTGACATTTTCAGAGGCATCTATTGGTGATTATGGTTAACTATGGAAGAAGCGCCAGAAAGTGGACCAGATGGAACCACACCGTATCTCACAATAAACTTGATGTGCAACTCCCTGTTATTGCGAGTTATTCACTTACTACATGTTCTCGTGCTAGTAACGTTACAACTTGATCAATAATATATTTGTTGAATCAAATGACCGGAATAAATAAGGCAATATAGAACAGAATTAACTGATTGAAATGAAGGAAATATGAAAACGAATATATCTATGTGAATGCTGTGCTACAGCTCACAGTTGTGCAATGAAGCCCTGCCTCACTGCCCTCCCAGAAGCTGTAATCGCCAGTGTTCGAATGTAAATCTTGGGTTTCAATTTCCAGATTTTATTCTTCTAGGAACTGATTCCTTGTTATTGATGCATTATGGAGGCAAGCAATGGCGATGATGATCGTTAACGAATTGTCAAGTCTCGTTCGTAATGGGATGCTGAGGGCCAGGAATTTGCGCTTTAGCACCCCGAAGCAGTGCTCCACGCGCGACCTTGTTGCTATATGCATTTTGTTGTAGCGCTTTTCCTGGCGAGTTGTTGGATTGATCAATGGTGTCATTAAGTACGGCAGGCAGGCATAGCCGTTATCACCCAGTAGGACATCATCGATCAACCCCCTCTCAAAGTCGTCCTTAATGGCACTGTTGTTGAAAATCCGGGAGTCGTGAGTAGAACCAGGCCACCGGGCAACAATGTTCAAAATTTTCCTGTTGCTGTCACATATGACCTGCACATTGACTGACATGAAATCTTTACGGTTTCTAAATATCTCCGCTTCATCTCCGCCTGGTGATACAACCGGAATGTGTGTACAATCAATTGCCCCCACGACTCCCGGAAAGCCATTGATTTTGAAGAAGCCTTCTTTCAGCTTTCGAGCATCTTCTTGGAAGTATTGGATGAAACTCGGCTTTTGAGTGGCGATTGCATTAGCGATTCGATGTATGCTCCGCCTTGCTGTGTTACGCGAAACACCGATCAAATCACCATCTGATTGCTGTATATGCCCTTTCGCAAAAAAACGCAACGCCACAATAAATTGGAGCAGTGGGGGTAGACTCTGTCCCCGAACTGACAACGACTCGTGATTTATCACCCTGAAGACGTCAATGGCGGAGTCCTTCGAAAATCGATAACGGCTTTTGAACTTTATTTCAGAATAGACTTCGAATGGGTTCATTACATCTTTTAGATACTTTTGTGTAGCGCATGGACGTTCTGGTTCTTCATGAATTATTTCTAATATTTAGAGTGGGTCTTCAATTAAACGTGTTAATCGGCTTCGGTATTCCATTTTAGATAGCCACGTTCTAGAGAAGGGAAAAATAGTATATCGCTGAAAAGTAACAGTTCAGCTCATGAGGAAAGTTACTGTTGATCAAGTATCAGTAAAAATCACGGGTGGTATCTCGAAAGTAGCATTCATAAGCTGCTCAATAATTCCGCACTGGGATACTACGGGAAAGCCCAGTAACCCAGTCGCAAAATAAGCTGCCAAGCACGAATTCAGGGTATATTCGAATGTGCTTATAACCAAACACTTGACTAACAATATAACTACGAGACTAACAATATAACTACGACATGATCTTACTAATCTATACTTCATTTTCGGGCCTAAAGTGACCTGGCTAACATGATGTTGAACAAATCCAGATTTCAAGTACAAAAACGCATGTAATGCTTGAAAAACCGCTTGTGTGGTAACTGGTAAAAGTGGCTTGTAACTGGTAAGGGAGCGAAATTAGGGACGACACAGACGCGTTGCCATGACAAGATCAGCCACGCGTGTCAGGTGGAAGGCGAAAATAATCTGGCAACGCAATCCCGGAAAATGACGTCTGGAAATCGATACTTAACTGAGCAGAGAGAATTGGCGCACACTCAACGCTGAGTACCGATCGGTTTTTAGTTAAGTGCTGATTGGCGTTTAAGCACTACTTTGTTGAGGAGAAGAATTGGGCTCGGCCCTATATTAGCGTTGTTCGGTGGTTTACCTATGTTGGTTACCTGGTGACGCTCTGTACGGCTCTGTATGACAGTTCGCCGCATTCAAAACAGTATCCAGCCGTCTGGTTCGAGCCCGTTTCGTGTATCTTCTTTCGACGTTCTTCTCTTTTTCGTTTTCGATGTGAGTCCATGCTTGCTTCGTCGCCTTTCTGAACAGAATGAACAGTTTTGCGGTGCCGTTTTCCGAACAGGGCGGGTGCGATGGCGTTCATTGGTCGGCGTGTGTTCACGGATCGTTGGTGTTACGGTCGGTTGACTTTCTCTCTCGTATGACCGACGTGTCCTTACCTTTAATTAGAAAAAAAAACAAGGACCACGGTTAATCATTGGCAAACGCAAAGTAATCAATCTCACAGCAACGTGTCAGTTATTTTCATCCGGTTGTATTATAGTAGGCTTACCATATTTTGAAAATGTAAAAAGAGGACACTTTTTCAGAAATTTGCAAGATGCGAAACCGGAGTGGAATTCTCAAAAACCGGTGAATTTTTCCCACTTTGTGATCGGTTGACTAAAAAAAAAGGTCATCTTTTCCGCTCAGAACTCAAAATAACGTTTTTCTCTCCACATTACCGGGTGGATGACTAATGTGGAGAGAAAAACAAAAAAAAAGGTCTTCTTTTCGCTCCGAGCTGAAATCACCGCTTTTCCCTCCGAAATACCCGCCGGAGCTTCACTTCTGCGCTAATTTGCGGCATATCATAGAATGAATTTCTGTATTATAGAATGAATTTCTATAGTTGTATACTGCTGTTGGAGTACTGCGCGCTTCGTGTTAGCGATTTACATTCAGTTGTATGTCGTTGTTGCTATTCGTGTCAGCGATCTTCATTCAGTTGCTGTTGCAGAACTGCGGGTCAGCTGTCTTCATTCAGTTTCCTGTTGCAGTACTGCGTGTCGGCTATCTTCATTCAGTTGTATGCTGGTGTTGCTATGTTCATTCAGTTGTATGTTGCCGTTCATGTACTGCGTGTCAGCAATCTTCATTCAGTTGTATGCTGGTGTTCCTGTTCTTCGTGTCAGCGATGTTGATTCTGCATGTTGCAGACCTGCGGGTCAGCTATCTTCATTCAGTAGTACGTTCCTGTTGCTGTACATGTCAGCATGCTGAACATGTCGGCAACCTTCATTCAGTTGTATGATGTTGTTGTTGCTGTTCGTGTATGCTGGTGTTGCTGTTCGTGTCAGTGAACTTCATTAAGTTGCTGTTGCAGAACCGCGGGTCAAACGCGGGTCAGCTATCTTCATTAAGTTGCTGTTGCAGAACCGCGGGTCAGCTATCTTCATTCAGTTTCACGTTGCAGTACTGCGTATCGGCTATCTTCATTTGTTAATGTCGCAGAACTGCGTGTCGGCAATCTTCATTTGTACGTCGGTGCTGCTTTTCTACGTGTCAACTGTCTTCATTCAGTGTTGCGGTTGACGTACTGCATCCTGCATGTCGGCAATCTTCATTCCGTTGTATGGCGGTGTCAACTGTCTTCATTCAGTGTTGCGGTTGACGTACTGCATCCTGCATGTCGGCAATCTTCATTCCGTTGTATGGCGGTGTCGACGGTGTTGCTGTTCTTCGTGTCAGCGGTCTTCATTCAGTTGCAGGTTGCGGAACTGCATGTAAGCTACCTCCATTCAGTTGTACGTTGCTGTTACATTACTGCGTGCTTCGTCAGCGATTTTCATTCAGTTGTCAGTGTATTAGGGTTGTCAATAATTTTGAAAATTCATGCGTATTCATGTCTAATTCTATAAGATATTGGATAAAATACGTCTATAGATTTACGTCTATAGATTATTGTTATCTAGACGTTTTTTTCAAATCTATATTATCTAGATAACAATAAAGCGTCAGTGAGCCTGCAATAAGTCGGAATCGGATTAGGATTGGACTGGCGTTTGCCAAACAAAAATGTACTTCAACCTGGTATTCTTTTTGGTCCTGACCCCGGAATCTTGATTAGTATTTCTTGATTAGTATTTGGATAGTGGTTTGCAAAAATATGTTGCCTGCCATTGACACATGTGTCTACGTCTTCTATCACATATTATATACTACCTTGTGTTCGCGCTGGAGTGTCTCTGGCCACCCGCCCGTTCCATCTTGGATCTGCTCATAGATTTAATAATTCCTCTTTTGGATCACTTCAGGACACACAATGCTGACAGCATCATAACCATGTTAAATTGAAACACGCTTCTACTTTGTCCAGATAAAATATAATACACTATAAATACCCTAATTCTGCGCATACAGAGAACGAATCTACCTAAGACACGTGCGAATCGTTTTTTATAAGCACATCACTGAAATAATTGAAAAGTGGAATGGCCAATCTGATATCACACTCGTGATCCGAATTATCAATCTCGTTTAGGGTGTCTGTGATGCTTTGCAGCTGAAGCCTTTCAAACTTGGTGGGGCCTTTCTAACTTCGTGGGCCTCGAGATAGATAGGGCTGTCGCGCCAGAAATTAAACATAAAAAACCTTTTCGCCAGAAATTAAACATAAAAAACCTTTTCAAGACACCCCTCTATGACGGTAAAAGAGTTCGCGCCCCCCTTATCGTCATATCACAAAACGCAACCAGGATGGAGCAAACCTAACGGATAGTGAGATGGCATGGAAGGAGACGACGGTGTGAGAGATTTTAAAATATGAGATTCAGACTGAATGCAGAGCAACAGTGATGAACGGGATGTAGATCGCGCAGAGCGCGAATAATTTTTTCAGTTGAACACCTTCAGATGCTTTCACGCCCGAGGGGGGGGGGTGAGAACCACTGCCCCCAGTATGAGAACCACTGCCTAGATACTAAGTTTGATCAAGTCTCAGCATTAATTCGATTTTTGTGCGCATTTTATCAATAATTTTCATGCGCATTTTATCAATAATTTTCATAAGTTTCGTTAGACTCTCGCGGGCCGCACAGTAGTTTGACCACCCCTGGGCTCTATAGTGGTGGTTCTATTATAACACGCTTCCCTCGTACCGGAAATGGGTCAACGCTTCCCTCGTACCGGCAATGGGTCAAAAGACTCACGTCGGCGCCAAACGGTTAAAATAGTAGCAGCATCACGGTTCGTCGTACATTCGAAAATACACAAAGCTGCCGTCGCTTACCTCGGCGTCAACTGAAAAATCGACAGCCAAGTTGAATACGCGCGCGCCGATGCGAGACACGAACCTTCGTCAGGCGAGTCGTCGAGGCTGGCGTCGCTCGACGATATAAACCGCCGTCTTCAATTCGCCGCTCCGGCAGTTGGCGCGGATCTGTCGCCGGAGTCGAAGATCGGGTTGCAGCTGGGGCCATCTCCATGTTCGGGACCGTGATGCCCCCGTGCACTCTGCAGCCACTCCTGTAGGATGAGCCGGGCTCTGAAGATAAAGTCGTTAGCGCTTTCCCATACAACAGCAGCGCGCTGTTTTCCCCATACAGCAGTGTTAACGTAAATGCCATACAAGGCTTGCCTATGAATACGCGAAAGTCTGCGGTCTCACAGGGCGAGCCCACTCGGTTGCTATCACCTAAAAACGCACACCAGCTAATACAGGGAACCATAAACGTTAATCTAAAGCAGTAGTTCCCAACCTTTTTCGACTCATCGCTCCCTTTTCCAAGCTCAACGCCGTTCATCGCCCTCCCAGATTTTGTTTAGAAAAATCAGTATATAATCTGTAATCATCGGCGGGTTGACTTAAAAAAAAACTTTCCGGCTCGTTGTCACTTTTGCAAGTGGTGAGTAAAAAAAAGTCATCTTCTCCGACTTGACTCCGATATAGCCGTTTTAGCGCGTCATCGCCCCCTTCGCTATTTTCGCCCCCTATCGCCCCTTCGTCATTTACGCTCCCCTAGACCCCAAATCGCCCCCTGGGGGGAGGCGATATCGCCCACGTGGGGAACCACTGATCTAAAGTCTCGACGCGCTCAATAACAACTGAGTCACGTTTACACGCCTCCTGAGCAAACTTACGCACCTTCCATTGTTTTCCTAAGCATCCGGTCGCTTGTCCGCATTACGGCACCTACGACCAAGGCTTACATACATGTCCGTCTTCTTGAGATCCTTTACTTCAAGTATGTGATTGGGTCAAGGAATTGTCATGTACAAATATTCAGGTTGAGTGCAAATAGAATAGGAATGATTGATGTCCAATAGGCGCCGACTTTTAATTTTGCATGGGTTGGCGGCAGGCTCGTAGCCAGGGGGTGTCGACCCTTTTGAAACGCAAAACCCCGTCCTTTTGAAATTACCATTCTCATGCTACTACTCAGTTGCAATTAAACAAGTATTATCCAGTGTCACGCGCGGCCGCGACCAATTAGCGAGGATCGTCTGTGCACCAGGGCACGCATATCGCACAATGTAACGCGACGTGATCTCCCGCTGAGATGACTGCAAAATTAGGTCGTTGATTGCCGCGTATTCGGCATTCGTGGCTGGACTGAGCAGTAACATTATAGAAATTAAACATGGAACGGCAACGACCGATTTTTCAGCTTCGTTCCGCTTCGCAGAGGCTGGAGAGGAGAATTGTTTTGCGTAAGCGACTGTAGGATTCATGGCAATCCAAAAGCTATCTTCCCGAGCGCAGAAATTATTGAATCTATTCTTGATCGAAAGCTACTGTTGCACCGATTCCAAAAATATAAATTTAAATAATGATCAGGCACTGATCCACCTAGAATCTGTCCTCCAAGTCTGAAATATCGGCATTGTTTAGAACAATCGGGTAACCGCAACACCAATGACCATAACAATAACCCGTTGCGACTCTCCGATTGCTCGAACAATGCCGATATTTCGACTTGGAGGACGGATTCTAGGTGGATCAGTGCCTGATCATTATTTTGATTTATATTTTCGGAATCGGTGCAACAGTGGCTTTCGATCAAGACCATATTCAATAATTTTTGTGCTCGGGAAGATAGCTTTTGGATTGCCAGAAATCCTACAGTCGCTTACGCAAAACCACTCTCCACTCCAGCCTCGGCGGAGCGGAACGAAACTGCAAAATCCGTCGTTGCCGTTCCATGTTTAATTTCTATAGTGTAACATGGCGCGACAATTCTGGAACACGAAAGACAGACAAGAACGTTGATTACGAACTCGCGCGGCTAATCAGTATTGATCCCTTACCGCCAAACACAAAAGAGTTTTTACATAGTATTCAGTAGCTCGCATCGCGACAATTGGTTGCTGATTAAAACATCAATATCCTGGTTTACGTTCGCAAACCGTAATTAGATAAATATTATTATGGCCACTGGAACATATTCATTCCACCTAGCAGGCACACACAATGAAACACTACTTGTTCAACTGAAATGGTTCACAAAATATTTTGAACGCGGCTTGCGGTCCCCATCGATGCAAATAATCCACTTTAAAATTTGTAGAAGATGAACGTATTGGTCGTCAAATCTTGATAGGAGATGGTATGTCTCGGAGCGCGCGATGAAGTCCGAATTCGTACATCTAATAAGGATCGTTGATTTGCTGAAATCAGCATCACATAGTAGTGATCAATTTTGCGTACTGTACAATCGACCGGCAAGGTTGCGCTGATAACGAAATTGCAGACATGCCGCAAACCCGCAGTAATAACAATTTCAGGGTCGGCTAAACCCAGATTCGACATTTTCTTCGTTTTGAACCCGTATCAATTTGGTATTTGTTGTATTGGCGACAGTTTGAAATTGATCACAACGAACAGTGACAAAAATACAAACGGACAGCCGGTTTCAGAGTATACCCACGTCGCGCGTATCACATCAATATCATCGGTTACCCGCATGCAATAACAATGTACTGTTGTACATCGACATGTATGTTTTGGAAATTTGATAATAGGTTTGATGTCCGGAACCTATATGTCCATGATGTCCGGGTTCGTGCTTTAGCTTCCCACAGAGTCAATATGTCGAAATTAGCAACCTCCGACTTTGGAAACTGCTTGGTACACAGATAATGGTTGAATTTATGTCTCCGTCGCGCTAACAAATCCGGGTTACTTGTGAGTTTTCTCACACATGTTTACTATATTGTGTCGATATTGGTCAATACATGTCGCTCCAGTCAGCTGAAACCGGATCACTAATATGAGAAAGTGTGTGGACCGGATCCGGATATTGACTCATGCAACGACAAATATTCAAGTAAACATGTTACAGGCAGTGTTTTGTCTCCATGAAAAATACTAATGCATGCACCATCACATCAAGTACGTCACGATTGTTCACCCACACAAGTATTCGCTTAAACGAGGTGTACAACTGTACATACATGCGTCGGTTTACAAACATCATTGAAAACAAATTCATGTTCTCAAGTCTCATCATGAGACGACTCTGTATATTCATATGGGCATAAATGATACATGGCATGATATGGACAGTGTATTATGCATAACGATATATTCTCACTCAAATATGCGAACCATACACAACCATAAACCCTGATTTTCGCTGAATATCCACAACATCAACAAATCTGTACATTTCTTTTCCCTCGACCTCGACGATAGCGTTGTCATGCCAATGTACCGATCGAGTGTATGGTTCATCAGGTGTAAAATCCAAATCAAATATCACCAGGGTATACCGTTTTTCATTTTCAATATTTCCACCGATGCATCTTGTCTGTGTCGTAAAGCCACGGTGCGAGGCCAAAGAAACCTATGGACACTGAACAGTTTCGCGTAGTCTCATATTTACTCGTGGATACGGTCAGGTAACGACAACGTTTTCTCAATGGTCTGTGTGGGTAGGGGAGACCGGGGTTAGTTGTTACGATTTTGTCCGTTTCTGGTCTCACGGCTTTTCTACTTGGCTTGCGCAAATGATTTTGTTACACTGTCTGCACTTATCATCCACTTACTTTTACAAAGTAGAATGGAACTTCAAGCTCTTATACGTTTGGAAATATTTGCATTTTAAACAGGTGAGTCTTCTGTCATAACTTGCCCCAAGTTGTTACTGGAGAGGAGGCAAGTTGTTACATTGAAATTGTCAGCTGAAAACTCTATATCCATAATAAAAGCATTGTTGTAACCATGTGTATTGAAAACGAAATGAAAGAAAAATCAAACGAAACAGCAAAATATGAAAAGAAGTCATGCAGTCCTTGCAAAATTCACACACGTAGGGTGTAGAGCGCGATCACTGCATGCTTCATGCGCCCACTTTTGACATCCATTGCATTTGACCCATACTTCCTCAGACCTAGAGTTGTCATGTGTGTCATGGCACAGTAGGCAATGATTGTTACGAGCATCTGTGTTTGTTTCGTCAGTGAAAGCTAGGTTTTTTTTTGTTGCTTTTTTTGTTTATTTTCTTTTTGTCAATCTTAGAATCTCAAGATGGAGGAACGGCGCCTCTTTCTCCCGCCAATTTTTTTCTGCCTGGGTACGTACGGCTTTGTTGAAAGGCCAAATCATCTCTGGTGTTGTCCTGATACCAGTGGGAAAACTAGGCACTGTATCCTCCATTGATCTTGGTGTACCAACTGCATTACTTGATATTGCAGGCTCTCCAGAGTTTTCTGGTGCGCATGCCTTGCTGTTTGAAGTAGAAGTCTCTTCCGATTCTTCTGGTGCACTTACAGCGCTGCTTAAATCAGCAGAATTCTCATCAGTATTTGCTATTGTTGGCATATTTTCCACTTCTGGCATGGGTCTGTCGGTCGTGTAGCTTGGAAGAAATTGGATAACTCGGTGTCTTACAGTAACACTAAAATTGAGGCATTACCAGGGTTGTAATGACTCGAGTCATGACTCGACTCGAGTCACGATTTTCGGATGACTCGACTCGAGTCATTTTCTCAAAATACGGAAATGACTCGACTCGAGTCAATCTGTGTATTGACTCGACTCATTGCGCATGACTCGAAGCAAGTCATTGACTCGAGATTCAGACGGCCAAGACCGACATTTCATTGTAATTTCGAAGCCAACACACTATTGGGATTTCGTTTGTTGGTACTGGTGCTTGAAAATGCGACTAGAAACTGCTAAAAGTGGGGAAAATCGATATATTATAAATGCGAACCATTCAATATCACCAAACAGAGTTAAAAAAGTGGGTTTAGGAAGACTTTAACTGGAAACTGAGCAGTTAACACAATGACTTGGACTCGGACTCGAGTCATAATACCATGACTCGGACTCGATCCTCTGTTCGCTGACTTGGACTCGGACTTGACTCGGTGGGAATTGAAAATGGCTCGACTTGACTCGAGTCAAAAATATAAAAGTGAGATTGACTTGTGACTCGGAGCCTTGTGACTCGGTTACAACCCTGGGCATTACTGACATAACAAATATATTACATACCTTTCAGTAAAATTAACTAGCAGCTTAACACCAGCTGAAAGTATCCGCGCATCTGTTATCGACTCAACACGATTGTGCTTCTTCGTTATACTATCCATAACAAACGTGTGACCAATAAATGTTTCCCATGAACACGAATCATATGGTTGTACATGGTGAAACGAAGATACATCTGGCATTAATAGGACTGTATTTCAGTACAATTATGAAAACAGATATATTTGCCATCCCTACACAGCCGTTTTGAACTGATAACTTCACAAAAGGTACGAACCAGTGACACGGTCAACACTACAGAAAAAGGTTTGACTTAAACACTCTGGTGGAGAATTGACCAGTGGGTCTTTGTGGGCTTTGCGGGCAAGGAAGATGACCAAAATCGCGTGTTAAAGTGTTTTTATGTACTAAACTATCATTTGGAACTTCGCAAAACAAGTTTCCAGAAAAAATGTCCAAATCTGAACAACCCTAGTGAATCTGGTTCAGCTTACTACTGAAAATGCGTTAAATAGTTCAATTGCTGACGACCCGGTGCTTGATACCAATGCTACAATCAGAGAATTAGTAACCCAAGCCTAATGTTTGCAACAAGGTTGGAATATAAAAGCCTCGTTCCGTCGTCAGTCGTCGAGGACATAATGTCGGAACTTCATAAGTTATTAGCTTCCCATGGTAAAGAAGTTGAGAAGCAGCTTGAAGCAATCTTAAAGGGTTAATGGTACATTTTCTACTTATAACTTCCTGTCTAACTTCACTACGTCAATGAAAAGGTATTAACTTGCATCATCCATTATTGTCAGAATATTCTCGTAGAACTGCTATTGCAAATTTATCGTGCTGTGTGGCTCCAGTTCCTTATTTCATCGAAAGTTCATTTGAAGAACTAAAACTTTTTTATTACGTGCCAATTTTGGAAACCATAAAAACTGTATGTTGTACTGGTTTTATGAGACAACTACTGAAGGTTCGTTCAGCATTTTTGACGGAGAAGTTTTTAAATCGAACCCCCTTTTTTCGAAAAAGAACGCCAATTGATATTGTATCAAGATTTCTTTGAAATATCAAATCCACTATTTCAAATCCACTTGGTTCGGGTCGAAAAAAGCACAAAATGTTGGCTTTTTATGTAACGTTTGCTAACGGTCCTACCTATGCTCGATCCAAAGTTGCTCAAATTTAGCTTGTTTTGATGTGCAAAGAGAAATACATTACCGACTCGAACTTTTATGAACTGCCCCACCCGCTAATGAGAGACCTCAAAATCCTCGAAACAGAAGGATTAGATATTGGTCTCTCGGAAAAGAATATGTGGCGTGGCGACAATCTCGGTAGTCATTGGATTGGCGGGTTCATCACTAATCTTTCAACCGGCAAGTTTTCATGTAGATATTGTGTGACACCAAGAGATAAATGGCCGGACTACAGAACTGAATGCTCACTCGGAACCATTGAGACATATAATCAATCTGTTGACAGCCACTGTGGAATAAAATTTTCTTACCCCCGTTGAACGAACTCGAGCATTTCCATGTTTGTAATCCTGGTCTTCCTTCCTGTTTAGATCATGATCTGTTTGAAGGCCTCGTGGCACGAGATATGATGGTATTCATAAAATGCTTGGTTCGACGTGGGTGGTTTACATTTCATTATTTGAATTCAAAGATAATGAATTTTCCGTAATGATATTGAAAGTTCGACGTCTCGTCCAATACCAATAAGAGAAGAATGTCGTAAATTGTTCGGAAATGCCAGCCAGAATTGGTGTTTCGTTCGATTTATACCGTTATATCTCATGGGTAAAATTGATGATTATGAGGACCCGGCTTGGAGGGCAATATTAGTTATCCGTATCATTATCGAGACTGTTTGCTCTCCGCGTATCACAACTGAAAATATCGCTATATTAATTCACCATTCCTCATGCTGTGTGACCGTAACTTGACATTTCTTGCAAAGCATCACTTCTTATCTCACTACCCGTGGTTGATCACCCAGTTTGGGCCACTGGTACATGTTTGGACTCTCCGTTTTGAGAGTAAGCATTCTTATTTCAAAAATGTGGTAAGAACCAAATAAAACTTCATGTATATTACTAAAACACTCTGTGAGAATCATCAGTTTCTCCAGGCTTATCTCATTTCCAACTTCACCTTATTTCCAACGAAAATGAGTAATCAAAAGGCCTATACATATCCATGTCCTGAGTGGCTTGTACCGATTCTTTGAGCATTACCAATTGTTGCGCGAAGCACCTTATAAAGGAAAGCAGTACAGACTGGAGAACTGCTATGTTATACGAGTCGTGATAGTATTGATTTGGAAATTCGAAAAATCGGAATGTTGGTACAACATAAAGATGCGGGACTCTTATTGTTGCTCCTTGCAAAGCTGAGTTTTTGCCGCATCGTAGCTGTTTTCAGATTCATGGGCCTTATGCTACTGTACGAAGGTTTGTTGATTTTTCGCAGCTGTTGGATATTTTGTTGGAATGTCGCTGTATACAGTACTTGAGCACAAGGCTTGAATTCAACAAGCCCGAACGTGTATCAGTTGCAGTCTAATTGCGTATAATTACACTATGGTTATTGGCTTTTTCATGCTTTGGGATATGCCATATGTATGTTTTCATGAATATGTCAAATTTTCAGCAGATCATATGTTGATGTTATAAGTCATAACATCAACATACTCTTCTTGACAGGCAAGTGCAAAATGGATTTGTCAGATATCGGTAGAATGCTACCCGCTCAACCTAGTGATGTATACGAAAATATCAAAGCTCGCCTTCATGAACTCGGTGTGGAAAATGCCAAACAAGCCCGTTTTCTAAAAGAAGAAGACTTAAGAGCTCTCCTCTTAACTAATTTCTGGACTGAAAGATGATTTGAACGAATCGGCAGATTCTGATGCCTCCTGCGTGGAAAGTATACCGAACACGTCCACTAACTCTGGAACCTGTGATGCGTCATGGTGCTATTCGTTTGAAGTACCCTGGCAGTCCTTTCCCGCACCACTGATCAAATGCTGTATGAATAACAAGATTCCTCCCAGATGATCAACGCAGGGTGGTGGTTCGTCTTCTTGCGCACAAAATAATGAAGTTTAAACACAACCCAACGAAGAAAGAGCTGGGGACGATTGCCGACGCAATTATCTCGAAATATCCAAGCTCTTTCCTAGATATCGCGAGTGGTGTTGCATCGGCAGTGGTCACAATTCACTTGCGTGTCAACTATATTATAGAGTGGAAAATGAACATCGAAAAAATAAATCAAGGGTCCAGAATATGAACAATTCAAGTGTTAATAAAAGGAAAAAGAATGATGTGCAAGGATACGGCGGCATTAATTTGTCGCTCCCTACCAATAATATGGAAGAATTAGATATAGACCAGCAATGGCTGTTGGAAGAAAGCAGGAAAGCCGTACGGGATACTGGAAGAGTGTGATCGTTAATGACGACAACTTATCCGCTGCAGCGATGAATAACAACTGGTCTACAAATTTCAACTTTTTTTCAGGTTTGAGTTTTGACAACTGATTTTGGCTAATTTTGGGGCGCTGAATCCGAAAATGGCCTCCGATTTTCTCCATGACACCACGTTTGAGGTGAAATATCGCTAATTTCAAAAAAAAAAAAATCAATTTTGACCCCCCTCTGTTCAAAACAAAGAATTCTGATGCCATAAACACTGTTTTATCTGCACAAGCATTCTGTTATATTCAAACAAATTTGCGTTGTCTTTATTGAAATTTCACGCCTTTGCAATAGAAAATAGTCATGCAAAAGAGCAACTCCCAAAGCTGGTACAAGCGTGACATTTTATCGCTATGGACAATGAAAGAAGAGTATCAGAACATCAAAACGGTTTTCGAAAGGTTGTAGTACCATGACCATGGCTAGCTGATCTGTATAGATTTGAAAATGGTGAACTTTTTTTGCTGGGGCAACAAAGTGGCTACACCGAATACCCATGTTTCCTATGCTACCGGGAGACAGGGTCAAGGATCAGCACTGGAACAAAGAAGAGTGGCCTCCCAGGCTCACCTTAACGCCTAGAGACAAAAATATAAAATGTGATCAGTTTGTTGATATCAAAAAGATCTTTTTGCCTCCTCTTCACATCAAACTTGGTCTCATGAAACAATATGTAGAAGCTTTGGATCGTGAAGGGGAGTGTTTTAAATGATATATGTTCTGGTCTCAGTGAAGAGAATTTTCTGGTCAGAGTGAAGAGAAATAAGAATCGGAATGATTTTCTCCGACGGGTATAGCCAAACTCGCAGTAGGATAGAGGGTGGGGCAGAACGCCTCTCAAAGGAGAAATACCATAAAATCCGCCGTCCTATTCGAGTCGGTCTGAATTCATACTGAACTCGAGATGTCTCGTACCCAATCAATGACGAATGTATGAGAAGCTCACGTATTGTTAATCAGTCGTAAAATTTTGATTCATCCTTGTTAGTCCAAATGCCGTTTTGCCCCATTAGGTCCTATAATTTACCCTCTAATACTGTTACCGATTTCTTTATCATTCCCATACATGATTAACCGCCCTCTATACGGATACTGCACAAATGTTCCCCAAACCCTCTCAAGAGTAGACCATCCTATAGTATTAGGTAGGCTACCGTTATGCGATTGTGCTACTATGAAGCAGTCCCATTAGTTTCTGAACTAGTGGACGAGTTTGAATCGGGATAGAATGATACTGTGCCTAACTAATACTACAGGGACGACTGTTTCCTTATTGTAGTGGAGATAGGTTTAGCAGCCGTTTTGAACAGCTTATAGCATGAGGTATTAGTATGCCTTAATGCAGTTGGTAAATAATTGATGTTGTGATATTCAGCACGCACACCACAATATTTCAAAAATTTGCCATGGTAGTTCATGTGGCCTTTCTCACGGTGACTGACTGTATACTTGGTGACTCATAATCGATAATGGTCAACAAATGCTGTGTTTACGATTGTAAGTCAGGATATGACTCAATTTATCAGCAAGACATAGATTGCTGAAAATGAAACCAAATCATCCTCGTGTCTCAAATTCGAGACCAAATTTGTGTATTTTTTTGTAGTGTAACCCCGCTTCCACAGTTCTGAATTGAGCCAAATTTGGCGTGCAGTTAGGGTTGCATTTAAAACAAACGGTTGTTTAAATGCCATTTAGAAAAAAAAAACAATTGTGTTTTTTTTTTCAAAGTATTTATAATTATATCGTAACCTGTCATGATATTTTCAAAAATCATATAGCATGAACCCTCGGACGATTTGCACACAAAATCGTCGACGCATACAATATGGTAGGAATGCCAATTACATTGAGCCACACCAATTCGTGTCGTGGATTTTGGATCCAAGAGCGCGGGAATGCGGCTTAAATCGGCCAGGGAGGCGAAAGATAAGAGACCTTGCGCTTCAACTATTCAATGATTTGTATCCTTTGCGATCGACTTCTCACGAATTTGTCAAGCAATGGATGGCCTATGATATGAAAACGGGTGTCTTTCATGGAGATAGCTCAGTTTGGGCACCCTGCATTACAGCAAATCCCGACTGTCAGAAATCGAAAGACTTATTAGGGAAGTTTAATAGAATACTTGCGGAGGAAGAAGAATCTGAGAAGGTTATCGATGAAATCAGCGAAGCCGAGGAAGTACGCAGCGGAACTGACCATGATGATGCACACCCTACGACTCTTTTGAGTCATGTAAATGGTATATTCAGTCGACTTGAAGGGCGGGACGATTTCAAAACTCCGTCCATGATGCAGGATGACTTATTTATGGACAATATTGACGATGATATCGTAAAAGTAAAGCAGTTGTGGCTCTATGCTGCTCAGTGTGCCGTGGAAGCCACTCAGTAATTTTTTTTTCAATAAAATATTCGTTGAATACAAGGATTTTCTTCGAGCATTCCATGCCGTGCAGTCGCAGTAATCACTGTATCGTCATTGTAGAAGGTATTCGTCATCATTAGGATATCATGGGTAGAAAAAAAAACAAATAAAACAATAAAAAACATGTTTTAAACAAGGGCCATGTTTTAAACATGTGTGTTTTAAATTGATTTTTGTTTTAAACACAACCCTATGTGCAGTGTTTATAGCTAAGCTAACAATTACATCGAATACACAGTAAAATTTGAAGGAAATAGGTAAATAACAAACCTAAGCGGTTAGGGTAATTATATTATTGCGTATATTGAGAAAACCAGCCTTATCTCGCTCGTTCAGACTTCGAGAGTTTAGAATGTGTTTATACTTATCCTGTTATCATTTCAGAAATATCGTTACGTGGTTAATAATGGAAAACGCCGAGGTTACTCTCCAAGAATGTTGGATATGTGAGAGGAGATTCACCAACAGAGGTCGTCTCAACGAGCACCTGCGACTGCATGCTGGCATCAAGAACCACGGCTGCGAGATATGTGGGTGTCATTTCGCCAGAAAATGGAACCTCAAAATGCATATCGAACAACACCTTGGCGGGAAAACCACGAATGTCAGATCTACGGCAAGGCGTTCACTCGTAAAAGTACTTTGAAAATGCATATCGCTACCCACATAGGGCTAGAAAAATATTAGTGAGGGATCTGTGGGAAGATTTTCGCGCATAAATGCAACGTAGGTAAACACATGGTTACCCACTTAACGTTATTGCGCTCTTGTTATGTTTTATGTGATCGCATGAATAAAGTTTTTTGTGCTTGTGTATACTCCTGTGTCTAATTGAACATACCGGAGATATCGAGATGAGGAGGTACACAGAAAAAGGGAAGTGAGTCAGGGGTGTGGATCGAAGGTTTATTCCTTGATCTTTGTATACCGATACATTGCATGCAATATCACTCATCTCTATTTACGTGATAAATCGTGACGTATGTGTGGATGGCGCATTGGTATTTTTTCGTGGAAACACAGGGTGTAACATGTTTACTTGAATATTGATTGTTGGGTCATGAGTGAATATCCGGATCCGGTTACATACTTTATCAGGGTTTCCGATTTCAACCCGAATGTAGCGACGTATATTGACCAATAAAGACATAATATAGTAAACATGCGCGAGAAAACTCAACCCGGAATCGTTAGCGCGATGGGGAACACAAATTCAACCGTTTTCCGAACACCGTTATCCACGTACCAACCAGGTGTCAAAGTCGAGATGGGGGGTGTTTGATTCAGACATTTTGACTCTGGACAATCCAAAGCACGAACCCGGACATCACGCACATATCGAAACCTATTGTCCAATTTCCAAAACACACATTTCGATGTACAAGAGCATATTGTTATTTCATGCGGCTAACCGATGATATTGATGTGATTCGACTGACGCTGGTATACTCTGAAACCGGTAGTCCGTGTATATTCTGTCACTGTTCGTTGCAATCAATTTCCAACTGTCATCAATACAACGATTACCAAATTGCTGGGTGTGGTTGTCAGATTTCAACACGAAAATGGTATTTTTATCAGGTAAACACCGCATCTCCAAGTGAAAATGGTGTTGTTGCTCATGTAAATGACAGATTTCCAAGTGAAAATGTATTGTTGCTCATTTTACTTAGGTAACGGCGGACCTCCAAGTGAAAGTGGTAATTTTACACAGGTAACCGTCGTGAGTTCAGTGTCATTGGTCTTGTTAAACGTAGTTGTCGAGAGTATACAATTACGAAGGGAGAGAATGAAATTGCTATTATGATTGTCAGAAGATTGTTGTATGTAGATTTTATTTGTCGTGACAGTTTGAATGAAAATAGATTCGTTGAATGAAAATAGATTCGTTGTTTTAATTGAATTGCACTCTTTTAATGTACGCTTCGCTTCAACGTGGAGACTTGACGCTGAACAACAGCTCGACTCACTAAATAAACATAACCATTGCAAAATTTGTCACCGGTGTGTAAAGGGTTAGGCGCATTTTTGTATGAAAATATCTTTCATCTGTTGCGAAGGTAAGCATTTGATGACTAGCATTTTTCATTAACAAAGTAGATTGTTTCGTGTGTAAGATGTAAGGGTCGTGTCGAGAAAACATACGTGCTCTTTTTTAGGAGTAGCTGATTTATTGCTATGATGTGGACATATCCTGCAGGCGTGGTTGGTTTGTTTGTCTTACGAATGATGATGCGACACCGGTGTCATAAACCGTGTTAACCAAACTCAGAGAGATACCGTGGTTGTGCAGGACTTACACATGGTTATCACATACTGTACACATACAAACTTTTGTGTAAACAACTCAGATGTTTCTGTAAGTACTAGTTCTGTGTTGAACTATTTGAATATTGAGACGCACGAGCATCCATTCATACAATGAAGTTCTTGAGATATCGAAACAGTTTGAAAGCGCCGCCAATCATTGCACGGGTTCGTAGAATGGGAATGTAGAGTATTTTTGTGTGCCATGAATATATTTCGTATGTCTTTGGTAAGAAATGAGTTGCGTTGTATAATCATACACAGTCAACAAAAGTAAAACTTGTCGCGTTTGATTGCATACTTTTTATCGATGTCTTTGCGATATTGAAAGACGGATGAGTTTACATTTAACCCTTTTAATGGGGGTCAGATTTTGCAGAATTGACCATCACTTTTCAAATTCATACCATGACCTCACCAATACCTTAATCTGAGCTGTTCCAGTTTAAAAGTGGCCGGAGTATAGCCCCCTACCGTTTCCACCCTCGATCGACACCCCATGTCTAGGGTTCTTTATAAGACTAAATAAACAAACTTTTTCTCTGAAAAATGTCTTTCTCTCTCATTTTTTCAGACTGACCCCCAGGATAGCGTCAAGAGAGTCAAAATGATGCCACAGTACGTAGCCACCGTTGCCTGGTTTCAAACAAGCAATGGTAAAACAATAATGGTCAAGTTCAAGATCAATACCGAATCGACCCCCTACCGCCCAGTTAATGGCATGAAACAACGTGGTATACTTTCTCTTGCCAGATCCCACAATTTGCAGGCATAGTAAACCAGTTTATGACTCATATTCCGTCATGAACTTCGACTTGAACTTGGCTATGTTCTTGAAAATCACCGAAGCGTGACCACAATTAACAAACCCCCTCAGAAAACTCCCCAGAACAAAGTTTGATGTTCGAAACGGTGATAAATAACACAGAATACCATACAAGTCAACTTATGTTCTGGCAGAATTTCCCACTTGGAAAATATCTGGAAATTTTAGGCATGGGTATTTTCAGCCGAACTCTTCATGTGTAAGATCGTCGGTATTCAAAAATGTTCATGCCCTATGCCTTCAAATTAGGTATCACATAAATCAGAAGATAGCAGGCTTTCCGTAGAAACCAAAAGCAGTCCGCTACGACCTATATCTTTGGAGGAATTGAGAGATGAACTTGAACTTGGGTCACCAGTGACCCCCCTCCCTTTAAAAGGGTTAAATATAGTAAGAGGTGTAACTCAAGTAATAACTTTTACTCGTTGAAAACCGACAACGGGGAAAATGCCGGCACTGGAGTAATGCCGGTCACTGGAGTAACAGTATCAATATGAGCGGTATATTATTTTTTGCGATATGTAACCAATCTTCTAAGCATAATTTGTCAAAAATTCATCATGTCATAGAAAAGCCGGTTGTTACGAATTCGAAACAAATGTACTTCGATTATCACTATGGTGGAAATTAGATCAACGCAGTATTTCGGAAGTGGATGTGTATCGTTCGGTATGTTCACCAATCGCTAAATATCGGTTAATTAAACGATACAAATGACAGCTTGATGATGTAAAGCCCGACCACTCCATCGTGTTTATTGCAAAGTATTTGACACAAACAAAATATTGAACGAAGACCCACCACTTACTTGGTTTCATTACCAGGAGAGTGAAAATTGTTTTCAGGTATGATTTGCATTTAGAAAAAACGATCTACACCGATTAAGCGACGCTGTTTAATATCCAATGAGTGAGTGAAATTTCCTTGGGGTTTGATTTAGCGAGTTAATTACCGGCGATTCAATCACATACAAGTATATGGTCTTTTAGTGACTGAGTATTGTGACGACATTTACTTTGACGAATGACAATGGGAAAATTTCCAATTTCTCTGATCGTGTGCGTTGCTCAAATAGTTGTAGAATGCAATCAGTGAACATCAGACAAATTGACAACGACTTTCAGTAGTTTGGTTAGATGATGACAATTATTCCGGAGGTTCAAATCGGTATCACTACTACGAGCAACAATACAAACATATTTTTGTAGATTTCAGTGTAGTACATACTTCGATTTTATTGTTATGAGTTTTGCATTAACCAAGGTTGGTTGAATAGGATGCAACGGTAAAGATATTACAATTGCTTCTGCGCTGATCAAAGCTTTGAAGTGTAAATCTATATAGACTTCACAATGTTTTTTACATTTAGCACGTACAATGGTGAGTGTGAAAGGATTAAATATTGATCGCACGCTTCGAACGACCCCGGATTAATTTCCCGATCAAAAACATTTCACACATGCAAGTCCTCGTTTTACAAATTCATGCGTTATTAAAAATATCTCTGAAAAGTTTGTTGATATCGCAATAACCAACGCCGGTTCAATTACGTCATGATCGACTATTACAAAATCTCGTATGTCAAACTAATGTGTAAATCCTTATGTTTACATCATGATAATTTTCAATATAACACCTGCGTTCGATTGTAAGAAATGAATTCTCAACTACGTTGGACAGACATTCAGATCTCGTATACTCGAAACATAAACTTGAAGAGGAGAGCTCTTAACTAATTTCTGGACTCAAAGATGATTTGAACGAATCGGCAGATTCCGATGCCTCCTGCGAGGAAAGTATACCGAACACGTCCACTAACTCTGGAACATGTGATGCGCCATGGTGCTATTCGTTTGAAGTACCCTGGCAGTCCTTTACCGCACCACTGATCAAATGCTGTATGAATAACAAGATTCCTCCAGATGATCAACGCAGGGTGGTGGTTCGTCTTCTTGCGCACAAAATAATGAAGTTCAAACACAACCCAACGAAGAAAGAGCTGGGGACGATTGCCCACGCAATTATCTCGAAATATCCAAGCTCTTTAATAGATATCGCGAGTGGTGTTGCATCGGCAGTGGTCACAATTCACTTGCGCGTCAACTATATTGTGGAAAATGAACGGCGAAAAAATAAATCAAGGGACCAGAATATGAACAATTCAAGTGTTAATAAAAGGAAAAAGAATGATGTGCAAGAATACGGCGGCATTAATTTGTCGCTCCCTACCAATAATATGGAAGAATTAGACATAGACAAGCAATGGCTGTTGGAAGAAAGCAGCAATGGCTGTTGGAAGAAAGCATAAAAGCCGTACGGGACACTGGAAGAGTGTGGTCGTTAATGGCGACAACTTATCCGCTGCAACGATGAATAACACTGGTCTACAAATTTCAACTTTTTTTCAGGTTTGAGTTTTGACAACTGATTTTGGCTAATTTTGGGGCGCTGAATCCGAAAATGGCCTCCGATTTTCTCCATGACATCACGTTTTTGAGGTGAAATATCGCTAATTTTAAAAAAATTCAATTTTGAGCCCCCTCTGTTCAAAACAAAGAATTCTGATGCCATAACTAATATATGTTAATGTCAAGTCGCGTGCGCTGTGTACTAATTACTTTTGTCTTACAAAATAGTAACGACTTTAAAATTGAATAAAAAAAGATGCGTCGTCGCAACACGAATACAACCGAACTTGATATGTTTGTGGGTTGTATGTACTAGCGTAATCTTGTTTACTTTTCATATGGATACTGTTGAGTTGGTCTGGTAAGTTACAAACGGATTGACTTGACAAGGTTTTTCCTTGTTGACTCTTTCGAGTATGGTGAGATGTTAAAATGTCGAGACGTAATAACGTAATACTATTTCTGTTAACTCAATTGCAACAAAAAATAACCAGATAGCTTGTTCAAGGTTGCGACAAATAGATTGAAATATTCCGATTTAACTCATCGCGTCGGAACTCGATCGTGGTATGCGCAAGTGGTTGTCAATTTTGAAATATTTACTGAAACTCTATTTGACAAACGGAAAACTCAGTCGTGAATAGAGTTGTAAGGTTTCATTACTTGTTTCAAATCAATATGCGTATAATCTCTAAATATGACTGAGTTGAAAGTTGGTAGTCATGTTTGTCAATCTATTTCAATTCAGACTGGTAGTCATGTTTGTCAATCTATTTCAATTCAGACTATGTCAAAGTCCAAATATTTCATTCTGGATTATCTAAATTCACCTTTAGTACATCTGACGAACGGATTCCGACACCTGGATTATTTGAGTTGGTAAATGATAGGATGTGTGTATTTGTCAAGAGTTTGATTTCAAGTTGACAAATTAACAAAATGATTGAATATTTTCGGTAAAGAGATAGTTGGTATTGATTCTATAGGTGTGAAAAACAGCGGCGTGACACGTGTGAATAATCCGATGCGGCTGAATGTTGGCGTCAGTAATATTCACGTTACGTTCGATTCAACAGATCGCGTTAAAAAGATTTCTCAAAGGATTAGAGTTGTACCGAATTATAACATTCAGATACGAATCAACTTGAGCTGTGTAGTGAGTTTCATTTCAAGTTGACAAATTAACACATTGATTGAATATTCTCATGATTCTTATCATGCAACTAAAGTCAACCACTATTCCGGAGGTGTGAAAACATATAGCGATCGCGGGTAAGTGGCAAATTGTTGGTTTTCGAGTCTGCGACGGTTCTGTTATTCGTTACTTATTACTTAATAGCAAAAAACCACCAACATATTACACTGTGGCGATTGGAATGTATGTAATGGCAAGTCGCGAGAGATGGCTTATGTCTTAGGTGTTGTCGCGAAAAATGGCTATGTCTTAGGTGTTATCTTGTGAGCGATCGCGGGGTTTGTAATATATTTCACACCTATTTGAAGTGTTAGTTTGTGAGCGTGGTAATTGCTGATATTCGAATCGGCGTCTACGCCGGCTCTGTGGTTAACTAATTACCAAATCATTACCATGCGACCTATTCCTAGATTTAGCAAACTATTTCACACCATTTTTGCTGAAAGTACGACATGCCGACGCAGCCTATACCTGAAAGTACAAATCACCGCCGCGTCCATAAGAATAACGATATATCATTGTCGCACTCGCCGGTAAACGATGGGATTAACTCGAATCGGTCATATATAATAATTTGGGGTATACACAATAACTAAGGATCAATCACGTGATCAATATACTTCGTAATCAACATCACCTCATGACCGCTGCCTATACCAACAACATTAGTTCATTACGACACAAGAATCCGTGGGCACATCATCGCCACAGCGTATATCTGAAATGGTACCATCACCAGAGATCCCATAAGAAACAATGGCACATCACGAGCGATAGGGGGTCTGAAAGGGTACCATCACCAACACGCGTTTTCACGGCACATCACCGACGCAGCCTACACCTGAAAGGGTACCATCATCAGCGCACCCATAAGACACAATGGCACATCATGAGCGATAGGGGGGGTCTAAAGGGTACCATCACCAACACGAGTTTCGAGGCACATCACCAGAGGGCCCATAAGCCCCCCCCCACGCACCTCACGACCGATCTATACTACTACTGGCGGAAATTCTGCTGTTGTGAGTACAAAAGTTATAGTTATGAAGCGAAATTGCCTCATGATTTTCCTAATTTAGAAAATTACAAATTAAATTATCAAATTATTCGAGTAACCCCTGAAAATGCTTCGCAGACCCATCGGGATCCCCGGTTGAGAACTACTGCTGAAGAGCGTTATCAGTTAAGGCGAATCGCTCTTCCTCAAACTGAATCATATGCTATACGATTCCCAGACATTATTATCATCAAGAATTGATTGGAATTGCGAAGCGATTTGCTTAGAAAATGGCGGCAAGGTCTGCGCTTTCGAAGATAGCACTAATAAGCGCACCTGCGTCGAATCCCGAAACGCGGTATAAAAGTCGCCTCAACTGAAAGAGCATACTTATTCTGAACGTATTGTAAGAGAGATACGGATCCGACAGTTCCACGGTTCAAACAAATCTATTTTGGCGAAGGATCCAAACAGTGCGGAACGCTGGCTTCTATGCCAAGAAGGAGACTGCTGCAGTTATAGTTCGCAAAATTTGGAAGTTCCACCAAATACACCGGAAAGTCTGCCTTCTGAATCTGAACCGGTCCCATGAAACTGTACAACTCTGAAGGAGACGGATGACATTATCGCAAGTTGGAACGAGCGGGGGATTTTGATTCGACCAACGCGGGCCAAGTCTTGCAGTTATAGTTCGCAAAATTTACAAGTTCCACCAGATACACCGGAAAGACTGCCTTCTGAACCTGTACCGGTCCCAGGAAACTGTCCAACTCTGGAGGAGACGGATGACATTATCGCAGGTTGGAACGAGCGGGGGATGTCGATTCGACCAACGCGGGCCGATTCTTGCAGGCGTAGGGACGAAGGGATCAAGTCAACCTCAACCAACGGATTCGTTCGACTGGATTGGATCGCGAAGTCGCTGGAACGCAGTACATACACTAATTTATCAGCTTAGTTCCCGATCTCGAGAAGTTTCAAAGGCGTGATGGGAAAGATTTCATCGAGCTATCTGCGAAAGCGGAAGAGATGACAGAAGATTTATGATGAGACAGATTGTGCCCGCAGTTCCTGTGCATTTCAAGACATGGAGAAGTCGGCATATCAAATATATTTTGAAGACGTCTGCGAAGATGCGTCGTACAGTTGCGAATCCGGTGCCTCGAAATACATACTGTTCTAGAGTCTACTACTTAGCTCTGAAGTTAACAGTGAAATTGTCGCCGAGTTTGATAGGGATTTTGAATGCAAATTTCAATAACGCGTAATAGTACATTTTTGTTCGACTTGTACGATTTCTCGTTGCTATTTGCTGGTATTTGTTTGTTTGTTTTGGGGTATTCATGATGTTTGTCGACTACTATGGTCATTTACACCAGGCCGATATTCTTCTTATTTTCCGTAACTGCCGACTTATATATAGCACGGCCAACCTCTAGGCCAGGGGCGGGCAACTTCTCCAGTCGGCGGGCCGGATATAGGAAAATAAAGTACTTGGCGGGCCGTATTCCTGTATCGATACATTGTTCGCCCATTTATTCATATATACAAGGAATAAACCGTACTTAATGGATGTATTTTAACGACAGCAATGTCACTTCTAAGCTGTTTCTCTTCGATAATGAGGAAGACAATGTGCATTTGAGAATATAGCATAGCCATACAGCAGTGGTCTGGAACCTATGGCTCGCGAGCCAAATATGGCTCTTTTGGGGATATGATATGGCTCTTTGCCAAATATTTATTTTGGTACTGAATTGCTCATTGTTGCAGCGACTTGTTAGTAAATTTTCATCACGATCAGAATAATTATTCCCGTGGCAGTGTAAACATGTCTTTGGGAGGTAAAGGCAACGCCGTGTTCGGGTTTAGGAGCTCGAACTCTTTTCAAAATCCTCAAATTTAAGTTGCTGTCGCGCCGGCGACCAATATCACCCGCGAATTCGATGTAGCCTACCCGTCTCGAAATCTTGGATTGCGCGATACGTCAATTGATCAAAGAGAATAGATGAAATGTCGAAACCAAAATGAGAACGTGGTTTTCAAATAAACATTGTCTTCCTGATCTACGGCGCGAAATGAACTGCCGTGGACGTGACATTTACAATTACAAACTCAATTTACAAACAACGCCATAGCTATCCACGTTCTTGATTGGCAAGTAGCTCTACCGGCGATAAAATAGGCGTGTAGCGCAACGTTATAAGTTACGCCTGAATACTTTGAGAATTGAAGTCGATCAATCAATCAGGATAATTAATATTTTCATCGTTTCAAAACATCACATGTGCCACATTTACATTGGATTATTATCAGTTATAATAAATTCTAAGCTATTTACGATGAATTGCGTTATCAATGGTGAGGCTTGGCCCGTCTGTGCCTTACCTCTCGTTTCGCGCTTTATTTTCGATTAATAATGCAAATTGTGGGAATTTGGGAGAAAATGTTCAAAATCTAGTCATTCATGACCATCAATAGAAAGTACCAATAATAATTGAAGGTTTCAAAATCTTCGCTAACAGCTTAGATTGTATAGGCATATATATAGATTGCTGTCGTGACCATGTTTGGCTCCACCTACGGATGTGGTCATGGGTTCTCCCATTTAAAAGGAGCATCACGGCGAACCTACGTTCTCGTAACTCAAATTTCGCATGCTCAAGTAAGGCAGCCAGCATGATAAGTTCTAGTGTTTACAGACAAAATGTTGTGCACACGACGAATCCCGTGTAGAGAGTTCTAATTATTACTACCATGACATTAGAAATTTTCAATTGTGACGTGATAGCCTACCTGATTGACAGGTATGGCTCTTTGGGAGGTAAAATGAAAAAAAAATAAGGCCAATATGGCTCTTCAGACAAAAAAGGTTCCCGACCACTGCCATACAGGCACCGCCACGTCTGCTCTCTGATCAATCAACACGCGGTGTAATCCCTAATTAAGATTTCAAGGCGTTAGATAAGCCCGGTACCCTAAATTTACCAAGATATCAATTCATTAGGGTTGAGTAGCTGACGAGATAGCATCGTTGTCCAACTGTGTGGCCTAATTAATCTCAATTTTGAATTCATGCGACCCGCGTCCTCTACGAATTTTGAAACGTGGCCCGCGACCCGTTTCAAGTTGACGACCCCTGGAAGAAGCGGTGTCTTGCAAAAGCCTAGAAGTGTGCCGTGCTACAAGTCGGCGATTACGGAATCAAAAATGAGAAATATCAGCCTGGTGTAAATGACCACTGTAGTCGACAAACAGCATGATTACCACAAACGACATTAGGGTTGAGTACACCGTAAATGCCGACAATGCAAGTCTTCTCGCTTCGACGAACATACGCGTAAGCTCTACTCTCGCACGCCGCGCACATGCATATATAATAACGTACAGTCACTAAAATTTGACCTATAGTAGGCAAGTAGTGGGGAATCTCGGCAGACAGGGGCCGCGGGCCACATTATCATGTAAGACGGAAAAATGTCCGCGGGCCGGACAAAATCCCTTCGCGGGCCGGATCCGGCCCGCGGGCCGTATGTTGCCCACCCCTGCTCTAGGCTTTTGTAAGACACCGCTGACGCGGATGAGGTGGCGAGGAGGAGCCTAGGTAAACCTCCAACACTTAGGTAGCGGAATTAGGAAGTCGACCTCGGTCTGACTCGAACCCATTGGTGTTGCAGCCGCGGATTATACCAGTGCGCTATCTCGCCACTATTCGCTGGTATATTTTGTCAAATAAAACTGATTTTGGTACAAGTTTCTGCGAAACTATACTAACTACAGGCTGCCTACCACTGATCTGGAGGACAGAATCTTTAAGGCCAAAGTGCCGGAGGACAGAATCTTTAAGGCTAAAGTGCCGTGGAAATTAGGATTCCATAGATTGCGGCTTGCTTACATTTATAAACCCGTCAAGTTATTAGCAAAGCAAAGATTGTATTATTCCGGGCTGGATAAACGAGGCTGACATATTCATGTGTGAAATTAGCAATTGTTGAGGATAGGCTACTTTGTACCGTCCCAGTAAACACAGTACAGACCAAAGATGTAGAAAGCCGAGCCCGATATAGTAGATATTACATCTCGGTAGGTCGTAGAAAGGGGGATTTTGTGTCGACTCAATTCAATGTCTTTTTCATGTCCTTCAATAATGTAACTATTATGCAGATGCTACAGCCTTTAAACATGGTGAGTAGAATGTAGATCCTACATTAGAAGAAGATCCTGATATAATAACCTGTTTTCTACCAATGGGCATAACCTGATCACGGCTGCGTACACACACCACATTATCTACTACATATTAATCACATTTGTATTAATTTAATTGTAAACGAATTGGCAATAATGCCGTTGTAAAAAATGAAACGAACAAACGAACGAATGCCCGAAGGAAGAAACTGAAAACAGTCCGTATCATCAGGTTTCATCTTCTGATGAGCTGGATCAATAACCCTGCGGCCTTTTCTTTTCAACACCATGCAGAAATAAAATGAAAATGACGATTAATAGCCAAGACATTCGTACTGCGAAAATGGCAGAGGTAGCGAGTAACGAATGACTCCTACATTTTTTTCGCCCATACTTACTAAAATGGATTTGATTCTGAACTATTTCCACTCAAGTTTTCAAGTTTTATTATTATATTTTTTAATATTATATGACTAGAGAACTGACTTCAATCGCCACTTCTACTTGATTATCAAGATCAACGATGACTACTTCAGCACTCTTTGAAAACAGCCACTAACACAAAAAGAATTCTTGACTAGAGAACTGACTTCAATCGCCACTTCTACTTGATTATCAAGATCAACGATGACTACTTCAGCACTCTTTGAAAACAGCCACTAACACAAAAAGAAGTCTTGACTAGAGAACTGACTTCAATCGCCACTTCTACTTGATTATCAAGATCAACGATGACTACTTCAGCACTCTTTGAAAACAGCCACTAACACAAAAAGAATTCTTGACTAGAGAACTGACTTCAATCGCCACTTCTACTTGATTATCAAGATCAACGATGACTACTTCAGCACTCCTTGAAAACAGCCACCAACACAAAAAGAATTCTTGACTAGAGAACTGACTTCAATCGCCACTTCTACTTGATTATCAAGATCAACGATGACTACTTCAGCAATCTTTGAAAACAGCCACTAACAAAAAAAAGAATTTTTGACTAGAGAACCGACTTCAATCGTCACTTCTACTTGATTATCAAGATCAACGATGACTACTTCAGCAATCTTTGAAAACAGCCACTAACACAAAAAGAATTTTTGACTAAAATTTCTTCACATTCTGTCAAAAATGATCAATTCAACAATCCAAATAAATCAGTTATTTGGCAGCTAACTGATTGAGAGAAAGGGCATCCGAGTACCAGGCATAGCTTTATAAATATATAAAAGTGTTTAATTACAGCAGTCGATTGATGATGTCAAGAGCATAAATTGAAATCAAACCTTCCATCGAGATCCCCCTTTCTGGCTGGGAAAATGCGGCAGTGCCTCACCCACTACACGAATGTAATTTTTTTCAGAGATACTCCTGCCATGGATCTTTTTGCAAGCTCCTAAAGGTATTATCATTAACATTTTGCTTGGCAGTCATTCAACTTCATGAAACATTTTTGATAAAATAACAAACAAAAATCATATTCAAGTTCAGTTAAAATGCTCAGTATATCTAGCACAGTTGTTCCCAGTCGTTTTTACTCAGCATGTTTCCTAGTGGCGTTTTATAGACTTCGTGATTCACCCTCCATTCTATGGTAAACACAAAGCATGGAACAAGTTATTTCAAATGCTGCATATTTCTCATGACTGCTCCGTTTATAAAATTATCTTGTCTGCACTGGCTAAAGCCAGATTCCCTTTTCACATAGTGGGGAATTCCCCCGGTTGGAAACCACTGATCCAGCCTCATTAGGGACATGGGCGTATAAAACAAAGGTCGAACAATGACATGTTCTTGGATTATCATAAATGCTCCTCACAATATATGATCTTGTCCAAAGCCAAGTTGCTGAAAGCCTCTTTTGCATTTTTGCCAATGCGGCTGTAGCAACTCCATACTCCAGCGCTAGCGACCTTTTTCAAGATGAATCGAACAGTTTGCCCTACATTGTCGCCTCCGACTGAGCTGAATCCAATTATCTGAAATCAAAATAGGAAAACAGATTTAGTTAACTATCCTAGACCCTATAATCCGTCCATATTTTTAACAGCCGTCTCATAACTCCGAGACACACACAGTGCATATAGTCTACAGAAAATGACGCAATCATATCTATTGGCAGGTCACAGAAAGGAGAATAACTAGTATGATGATTTGTGTCAATTTACTGGCGGAAAGATGAATCAGTCCTTGGGGTCAAGTGACTGAATTCTGGAAAAGTCATCCTATGCTCAATGTATTTGCCTTTTGTCGTGCACCTGTCACAACTTGAGAACCCAGAAAAATATTTAATGCTCTTGCACATCGCTTTTGCGGGCGCGTCACATACGATGCAATCTATTTCCACTTTGAAATGCTTCTCATTAATAATGACACCATCATGCAATAGAGTCCCAAGATCGTTAACGGTATCTTTCAAGAATTCGAGATCCTTTGGCTTGGATTGTCCAGCTGCTAAAGCTACCGGGAACACTTTGTGAATACTCAAATTATTCACACAACAAAGAATTGGCCAGAGGCTTACTTTCGAGCTTTTGATTAAAGGAAGACCATCTATGTTGAGCGCCAATTTCAGAGTAGTTACTGAGTGAGTGACACTTACTGGTAAGCTCTGTATCACCTTCCCGAGTTCATTGCGCAGACCAAGATAGTAGTATTGCATTGATGACTTGCAGCCAAGATCAACACTCCTGAGACTTGACTGCAATGTTCTCGCAGTTTTGGGCAAATCTTTAAAAACATCAGTTTCTTTAAAATCCCTCATTAAACGAAGCAGTCGTTCCGTATTTCCCTGTGTGATATTGCATTCTGAGGTCCAAACTGCAAGTCTTTTTCTAAAAATTACTCCTCGATCCTCATCATCTGGAATTTCATCGGCTTCGTTATCCGTCGAGCTTGACAATTGGGAAAGTGATTCTTCAGATTCCAGTACCGGAACCGCAGCGATCACACTTGAGCTACCTTCCATGCTGTCTGCGACTGAAGATTCTTCTTCGTGGCTATCAGTATTATCAGATGTTGAAAATATGCCTTGTTTGAGCGTCAAACGCTTAGCCTTCACCCAACGTCTCTGATAGGATCGGCGCTTCCGCACTGTGTCCTCCATATATTCTGATTTCAAGTCACCGTGCAGTCACTTGAGATTCCGCAGAAACAGCAGTGACCAAAACAATATTATTAATCTGCAGACCTATATAAGTAAAGTTGCATTTTAGGCGATTAAAGTCGACTGTTGTGACCGGTATCTATCAATCACATCAGTTTTTGCAAAATCGGGTCTGGTTTACCTTGTTGGCCACATCAAGAAGTGCTCACTGAGTGATGTGACGACCACCGGTTAGTGAGTGGTCCCCATGAGCATGCCCAACGATTGTTGTTTCACGTGATCAACAACTGTGCTCCCAACGAAACCCAATCATGACCTGTCCTAGTCTGAGATGCAATCCCAGAGTATATCAAATTGATGCGTTGTGCAAACCACTAAACCAGTTTACTTAATTGCTGATACATGCTCATCTTATCAATACATTATATACCATGTGATGAGCACGCTTATAATTTGGATTGGGTTTTGAGTTACTCAACACATCAATGACTATTGACTATACTTTCAAAGTCATTACAAACAACATCAATAACAACTTCAAAATTGCAGATTATCAAAGGATGTGATAAAATGTTTCCGCGTCAATTTCGGTTATGACTATGCACTATTGCAGACCTTCATTCACTGCTAGTTTAATTGCCGACAAAAGCAAGATAAAGCAGAAGTCAGCCCGCGTACCCATACAGATTCCAGAGCGAACTTCTATATTAGCACTGTAAATGTCCTAATACGTTTGCTAAAGCACCAGCTACCCCAAGCCAGTAAGCTAGTCGTACAGTTCGAAACTTCCGACGGCCTGCTCTCAATATCTAGGAAGCGTAACCCTAAAAGGAGCGACCGCGGAAACTGCGGAAAACGCGGAACTCGCGGAAACGGCCCCTAAAACGCGGAAACTGCGGGAAACCTCGATTCCTAAAGCGATGAAACAAGAGGAAAACGCGGAACGCGGAACAGTCGGTCATTGACCTCTATAGATCACAAAGTAGCCACTAAAACGAGAAAACAGAGGAAAAGGCGGAACGCGGGACAGTCGGTCATTGACATTTGTGGATCTCATAGAGGAACTCTAAAGTCTGAAACGACGAAACTGCGGGACACCAATATTAGAGTGAGGCGAAGTAGAACTCATAAATGGCAGAGAACTGTTGATGGCGCTTCTTCGTTTTACAATACAAAAATTTATAAACGTCAAAATAAATTGTTTTTTCCTTGGGAGAGACGGATTAGGGTTGGCGGCGGGGGTATATTAGGGTTACGTGAGGGGGATATTAGGGTTGAGGAGAGGGGAGATATTAGGGTTGTGGAAGAGGGGGATGTTAGGGTTAGGAGGGTTAGGTTAGGATTAGGGTTAGGTTAGGGTTATGATTAGGGTTAGGGGAGGTGGGATATTAGGGTTAGGGGAGGTGGAATATTAGGGTTAGGGGAGGTGGGATATTAGGGTTAGGGGTTAGGGTTAGGATTAGGGGAGGTGGGATATTAGGGTTAAGGGAGGTGGGATATCACCCTAACCCTAGGGGAGGTGGGATATCATGTCCCTAACCCTCTTCTCCAACCTTAATATCACCCCTCTCCCCAACCCTAACATCCCCCTCTCTCCAACCCTATATCCAGCCTCCCCTAACATCACCCTCTCCCTCAACCCTAATATTCACGTCCCCTAACCCTAATATCCCACCTCCGCTAACCCTAATATTCACGTCCCCTAACCCTAATATCCCACCTCCCCCAACCCTAACATCCCACCTCCCCTAACCCTAATCATAACCCTAACCTAGCCCTAACCCTATATCCCGCCTCCCCTAACATCACCCTCTCCCTCAACCCTAATATCCCACCTCCCCTAACCCTAACCTAATCGCTAACCCTAATATCCCACCTCCCCCAACCCTAATATCCCACCTCCCCCAACCCTAATATCCCACCTCCCCTAACCCTAATATACCACCTCCCCTAACCCTAACCTAACCCTAATCATAACCCTAACCTAGCCCTAACCCTATATCCCGCCTCCCCTAACATCACCCTCTCCCTCAACCCTAATATCCCACCTCCCTAACCCTAACCTAATCGCTAACCCTAATATCCCACCTCCCCCAACCCTAATATCCCACCTCCCCCAACCCTAATATCCCACCTCCCCTAACCCTAATATCCCACCTCCCCCAACCCTAATATCCCACCTCCCCCAACCCTAACCTAACCGTAATCATAACCCTAACCCTAATATCCCCCCTCACTCAACCCTAATATCCCACCTCCCCCAACCCTAATATCCCACCTCCCCCAACCCTAATATCCCACCTCCCCTAACCCTAATATCCCACCTCCCCCAACCCTAATATCCCACCTCCCCCAACCCTAACCTAACCGTAATCATAACCCTAACCCTAATATCCCCCCTCACTCAACCCTAATATCCCCCTCCCACAACCCTAATATCTCCCTCTCGCAACCCTAACATCACCCTCTCCCTCAACCCTAATATCCCACCTCCCGTAACCCTAACCCTAATATCCCACCTCCCCCAACCCTAATATCCCACCTCTCCCAACCCTAATATCCCACCTCCCCCAGCCCTAATATCCCACGTCCCCAACTCTAATATCCCACCTCGATGACCGACTGTCCCGCGTTCCGCTGTTTCCTCGTTTTAGTGCCTACTGTGTGATATATAAAGGTCAATGACCGACTGTTCCGCGTCTCCCTCTATTTCAGCGCTTTAGGAATCGAGGTTTCCCGCTTTTTCCGCAGTTTCCGCGTTTTAGGGGCCGTTTCCGCGAGTTCCGCAGTTTCCGCGTTCCCTCCTTTTAGGGTTACCCCCAGTAACATTCACTAACGCTACACACAAAAGACAACCCAAGTCTCTGAATATTCACTTCCTCTTTTCCGACATCAGCAATCTGCTTCAGTCCGGCAGCAACCAGAACCAGCACGCTACACTATACGCATGACTGGTCTTTTCAACCGAAGCTTTCGCATGAGATCGAAGAACACCGGTTAGGAATATATATCGTTTTTGAATGTAACACCGAAGTATCCTGTCTACGTATTTTAGACATACCTGCAAGCTATAGAAAATTAGCATTATTAGGTTAACAACGGGATATAACGAAGTCTAACGCATGCCATGGAACAACACCGAGTAGGAATTTATTTTGATTGAATATAACCACTAGACCATCCTACTACGTATTTTAGACATTCCCCCGTACTGAGAAAATCAGAACCTAATCGAAAGAGGACGTTTGGTAACCCTAGTGTAAACACACAACGCAATGAATCCGCGACAATCTGAGTATTTCGAAAGACGTATGCTCCAGAAATACGGGCAACATTGGGCGCATCGAGCAAGAATTCTTTGAGATCTTGGACAGAGCTTGACTAGTTCGGATTCTCATTCAGCACCGAGTCAGTTTTCAGTTTTAATTATGACACTCTGAGAAACGTGCACAATACACACTGTATCGTATATTATAGGGCCATATTCCTGTTATTGGAGGAGTCTTCTCAGTATAAGGCCGGGAGAGTAGCCTATATGGGGCAGTGTGGTCAAATCGACCATTTATGGAGATCATCACATTTTTATGAAACGTCAATTTCTTAACTTACATATCCGGCGAAATAGCTTGTATCATCAAATTGAAAACCCATACCAGATATTAATAGCAGTAACCATTTTTGTTTATCTTGTAGCAGCACAAATTTCATGAAATTGATGAAAACCGAGGCGATGCTGTAACCCAGCGCCCAAATATTTCCCACGTTGCAAAAGCTCAGGTATGTTATGTTCTTAAAGTCTAAGAACAATTCAACGGAATTTGGTTCGTATCTGCAACAACTTTCGCACTCAAAGACACACGAAGTCTGTCTAAGAAATATTTAACGCAATATGGTTCGCATTTAACGCAATATGGTTCGCATTTACAACAACTTCGCACACAAAGACACGAATTCCAACTAAAAGTCATTGAAATCAAGCAATTCTTGGCCGGCATTTTTATGTAGGCCTACTTATCTTACTCTTCCAGTTGTGGAAACAGGTTGCCAGAATGTTTCTGTATTTGCCGTTCAGAAATGATGTTGGGCGTGGTATGGCTGGAGAGCGCATGTTGAGTTAGTTGAGGACGGAGTTGGCTGAGAGCGAAGCTGAAAATGGATGCGAGTGAGTGTGTGTTTCTGTGTTTGGCAGCGTGAAGTAGGCTATTAGTAGTCGGGAGCAGCAGTCTGCAACAGGGTTGTAATGACTCGACTCGTGGGCGTGGTATGGCTGGAGAGCGCATGTTGAGTTGGTTGAGGACGGAGTTGGCTGAGAGCGAAGCTGAAGATGGATGCGAGTGAGTGTATGTTTCTGTGTTTGGTAGCGTCAAGTATTAGTAGTCGGGAGCAGCAGTCTGCAGCAGGGTTGTAATGACTCGAGTCATGACTCGACTCGAGTGACGATTTTTTGATGACTCGACTTGACTCGAGTCATTTTCTCAAAATACCGAAATGACTCGACTTGACTCGAGTCAATTTGTGTACTGACTCGACTTGGACTCGAGTCATTGCCCACGACTTGGACTCGAGACTCAGACCGCCAAGACCGACATTTCATTGTAATTTCGAAGAATAGTAAAGTAAAAACACTATCGGGATTTCGTCTACTAGTGCTGGTACTTGAAAATTCGACCAGAAACTGCTTAAAGTGAAAACAATTTGTTATATTATAAATGCGAACCATTCGATATCACGAAGCAGGTTTATAAAAGTGGGTTTAACAAGACTTTAACTGGAAACTGAGCAGTCAACACAATGACTTGGACTCGAGTCATAATATCATCACTCGGACTCGACCCGCTTCTCGCTGACTTGGACTCGGTGGTGAATCGAAAATGACTAGACCTGATTCGAGTCAAAATTATAAAAGTGAGATGACTTGTGAATCGGAGTCACGTGACTCGGAGTCTTGTGACTTGGTTACAACCCCGATTTGCAGGCTTGAGTTGGATGTACCGGTCGGAATCTCTGCGTGGATAGTTGGCTGGGACACGACCTATTCACTGACGGTGCTCGCGAGCACCTAAGGAGTGATGTTGCCCCGTTGGTAGTTCGTACTTGCTTGTAGGTAGCAAGGCTGCTGCTGGGCTAGGTTTAGGCTGATGGGCATATCTATGTACGAGGCTTACGGTACTATATTCTACATGTATTTTCACAGTTATTCGCAAAATTATAACTAAAATTCGCATAAATGTAGAAGGGGGCCCCTTCATAAAATCGAAGTAAGCCATTTTAGTGGGTGCAGAAATTTAATGATTGACTACTCTTTACGGTATTATATTCTACTTGGGTACATGTATTTTCAGTTTTCTGCAAAATGATAACATTCGCGTAAATGTAGGAGGGGGAGGCCTTTAGCTAATGGCAAAATGGATGGAGATCATCAAATCAAAGTGAGCTCTTGCAACTAATGCAGAAATTTAATGATCGAGTACTGCTTACGGTACCATATTCTACATTGGTGCATGGATTTTTGTGGTTATTCATAAAATGATTACTAAAAAATGAGAATTGATGATTGACCTGTCTTTACGGTACAATACCATATTCTTTATAGACACAAGGATTCCGCGGTTATTCAGAAAATGGTAATACTTGAAAAAAAGCGCGTAAACCGGAGAAATAGTTTGAAAAAAGCGCGTGAACCGAGGAGGGGGGCCCTCGAAAGCGCGTAAATCAACCAGGGGGGCCTAGGCGACCGCCTACCTCGCCTACCCCAAAAGCCACCACTGTTTAGCGGCATCGCAGAGAACCAGATTCAGGGAATGTGATCCACAGGGCATAAAAAAGGCACGTTGATTTAAATTCAAATTTTTTTTTTGTACACCAGCATTTCGACCAGCCATGTTTGCACCATTATCATATCCTTGCCCTCGACAATTAGCAATGTCCAGACCAAGCTCTTCCAGTCGATCAAGCAATGCTTTGGTTAGACCCACCGAGGAAGTTTCTTTAACATTGAGAAAATAGTGAAATGTTCTTTCACAGAAACATCACCTTCAGTATTCACGTATCTGACAACAAGCGTCATTTGTTCTTCATGACTGCAATCAGGAGTACAGTCAAGAATGACACTGAAGTATGTGCTTCTACGAACACTGGAAGATATTTCATCTAGAATATTCTTACCCACCAGAGAAATGAGCTCATTTTGAATATTTTCCCCCAAATAATGATCGGGTATCTGTCGATTTTTGACTTTGTCAGTATGCTCTGGGACATGATCAAACTTTGCCAGAAGTTCTACAAGGCCCAGAAACTGGCCTTACTGTGGATCCCCAAGCCGTTCATGCCCAGCAGTACCGCGCAAAGCACAATGATGTCTCGCTAAGTACTGGATGATTGCAAACTCTCGTTTAATAATATACCTCCAGTATTAAACAAGTTCACTGTGCGTACTTTGGATATTCTTCTGTAAAAGTGTTGGATTTTTGAGAGCTGCACTATTTTCCGAATACAAGTGGAGTGCTTTGAAATGATCTCCAGAAACTTCATGTTCATTGTTCACTTAATATTTTACTAAGATTTTTCCAGTCGCTGCAACCATCATGGACCAGGCTACTTTTACCACTGGAGAATAATTTACAGTGGAAGCAATACACTGAATCGGTCGACTTCGAGTATACTAACCAAGAACGCTTCTGTCGTTTCTGATTTTTCAGCTTCCTCTGAAAATGAGTCAGAGAACTTTCTGCGTTTGGTGACAGGAAACACAACACAACTCAAATTATCTTGAATTGGCCCCCTCAAAACAACTTCATTCTTCTCTGATGTACTTAGTCTAGATGGCCATACTCCAATATCATCCAATTTTCCTATTACTTCTTTGGTAATGGTAATAGAATGAACAGCAGTAGAAGATTGATCTGATACAGATTCAAATCCGGGCCGAGACTGAGTAGAACAGCAGCCTTGAGATTCCATCAGGACAGCATCTGGTTTGTCAGAAGAAGCATTTCTGACTGGTCCTACAGCGGTACCTGTACTACTAAAGCTTGGCTGTTGTGAGATGTTTGCTGAATTAACTACAGTATTTTCAGTAATTTCACAGTTTTTACTCACAATACCAACAGGCTGACCTCCCACAGAATCACTACACTTTGGCTGCGCTGTGGTAACTGATAATTCCTCGGTACAATGATCTCTTGAGCTCTCTCCTTCGACAGGGAGTTCCTCATCTGGCATTATCATTGATGGAACAACAGCACCATCCTCAATTTGTTCAGAACATTCCTGAGCTGACATAGACGGCTTGAAATATTTGTGTAGCAGTCCAAAATTTGCATTGTCACTTTCTTTCCGAATCTGAAGCAACTTCGTTTTCTGAGATCCCGACTTACATTTAGCATGTACTCGCGGCATTGCAGCAGATAATTAAGAGATATTGATTAGAGCCCGACCGATATTGGATTTCTGAGCCGATACCGATAAGACCGATATCCAGTAACTCCACCGATAACCCCGATATATTCAGCCAATATTCAAAAGATATGGAATCTAGCTCAATGCCGAATTTTAACAACTCAAAGCATTTATTTCAACAATTTTACAGCCATTTATATGCTTGAACATGAAATAAATGATCTAGAGGCTATAAAAATATATCAATAGCATCAATCCAGCAGTTGCAGATTACAGTTCACGAAGCACAATTTCTCAGCTCTTTCTCCAAGGAATGAACTTCTGTGGTCTTCCATAAATGATGTATATAGTACTAAACATAGTGAGCAGTCTTTCACTTGGTACCATAGGTAGTGGCACAGCAAGAATTGGAAATCTTTCTTCATTTCGGTTCCACCGCTCCCTTGCAGGGGATCTTTCCTTCAATGGTTTCACCAAATATTGATATTATTATTGATATTCTTCTGGCAGTGCACCTGGAGCCTTCAGCACATCGTTAACAAATAGATGAAGAGAATGTGCAAAACAACTGAAATTGTCCACGTCCATCCGCCTTGGGCCTTGACCATGACCAGCATTCAAACAATCAATTGATCAATATTTTACGCTCTTTTGTCAGAATTGGCCTTTGTCACCATGGAATTAAAAATTTTCGTATCAATTATTGGCTTTACTCCACGTTTGCTTGATTTTCTTGCCCTCTATGCTCGCATATTTCCTATCATGGTGGCCCCGAAGGCCTCAGTCAGACGACTTCATACATTACTGGTAGCTCTGTTGGTACCGAACCAATAGCACTATCTTCCGAGAAATGTTTCGACGAGACGCTTTTCTCTATCATCACGAGGGTCAGTCCAGAATGATTGATGTTCTCATTTCTCTTACTGATTGAATTCTTCTGCAGACAACTATCCAATCCACCCAGCTGCTCTCTGTCTTTGGTGACCGATTACTGTAGGGGGATTCCCACAAAGTCAGTGGAGCATAACGGTGGTTAGTAATCCATAATATTTTTCAGATAGGCACGCCTACTGCCTGTATGGAGTATGCACTATGTGCAGCATGGCCATTTATTTTTTATAATTTACCGTCCTCACGTCCTCCATCGACTTCTCTGACTCCCTGCCACCATGTTGTGACGTCACGAAAATGGCCGATATTTTTTTATCTTCAACGGCCGATACCGATATTTCTCTCCAAGCGTGATATCGACTCGATAATATCGGCGAGCCGATAATCGGTCGGGCTCTAATATTGATGCTACCAATGTATTCGCGAGGAACGTGTAATGCCGGAAATAGGAGTGTCTAGTTGGTAGGCATTCTAGTAGGCAAACACAGTAGTAGCTGGCACTTTGCAGCTAGGTGCAGGATATTGCTTAACTTATTAGTATCACAATTTGAGCAAGAGCCGATGTACTAGTACCACAAGATGAACTACATGAATTTTATTAACTCCAAGCTTAGCATTCAACTTTCATCATCGTTGATAGAATCATCCATCTCCACATGTACCACCACAGGTGGTGACTGACTTTCACTTCTATTTGTATGTACTGCTCCTACATCTTGTCTCATCATCAGTATTCTGAGCGATTCCATCAAGGTCTCATTCATCTTGTTAACTAGCTGTTCTTTACAAATTCGATCCTTCTCGCACTGCTCAGTGAATGCATTGATGTATTTTAGCCATCCATCATCGTCTGAAAAACGAAAAGTGCTCCATTATACACATCAAAATATCCAAATTAATTGTACATTACCTTTTTTTCTCTTATGCTGGCGAATATGTCTCACATCTAAAAAATTATTTTATGATTGTCAATTTCATATACCAAAATGGTACTCGTGTACTTCGCACCTGCTCTTCGCTTCCTAGTTCTAGGCATGTCAGTCTCAGTCTCATCTGCTTCGTCTGCAGTTTCACAACTAACGTTGAAAAGGGTGGCGGTTGACTGGGGCGACGATGTCGATGTTGTCGCAGTTTCTTCACTGGTCACTAGAAATATAGTCAATCGTAAAGATGAAATACAACGATGTAAAATGATGTATGAACTAATATAACATACAATTTGAGTCAACAGCAGCAGCATCATCATAGACGGAGAGCAGTTCATCCGGTGTTGCATCTAAATTGACAAGAACTAGTTAGTTCCAGAATTTATGTCACTGACAAATCTGTATCATACCAAACTGCTGGCACATGGTGTCCACCATTGACAAATCTCCTTGAAAAGCCTTGAATTCAATAATAGGCATGATGTATGACAGCATAAAAACAGTTCAATGATCATGAAAAATGCAAGCAAATCACATATCACTGCAGATAAGATTACAAATGGCCTACTGTTTACTTTGGTTCGTGGTCTCTGTGACAAAAGGCTATGCGTTTTATCGTAGATAATCCAGGTCACTGCAACGGCTCCTGACTTCGACGCTACCTTAAATTTACTGTAGTAAATATTCTTCATATTTTTCCACTTCGTAGATATCTGTTTCCTGAATTCATATTGCAATGTTTCTCACTATCTCGGTATTTTTTCACATTATGCAATATACATTAACAGAATTGACAGACACTATCAGAAGTATTACAGTTGTATAGCTATCTATATATAAAGATGGTGCGGTGAGGTAGTCTATCTGCAGTGACGAGGCAAAATCTCGGTGGAAATGTTACTAAAAGTCGTAATTTCAATACCACTACAGTAAAATGCTCACAAAACTAACCAGTCTCTTTCTATATTTCTCTTCATGAATTCTTCACCAACACTTTGGTAGTATTGCTGATTCCTTCTATCTTGTTGATTATATTATTCTCCTCGATTATATCAAGAAGGAAAAAAGTTTGCACATCGGATCACACACCTGTTCGTGCCACTTTGCTCATGCTATTTGCCAAACGCAACCACTTACTCCAATTCACAAATGTAATGCACCGTTCGAAAATATTTGGTAACGGGCCAACGGCGTAACAAAACAGTGGGGTAAAGGATCATGTAAACTGCGCGCTTCAGCGAGTCAGCTCGGAGTTGTCGCGTGACGTCACCGGAGACGGCTTGAACTTCAAGTCGAATCGAGCATGTAACCAGGCCTTATGTCACTTTCAGTTAATTTTTTCAGTTTATTTCATTTCTGAATACCATCTCCAGACACACAACTTTTGCCACCAGTTTTTCAACCTTCACAAGCTTAACCGATAACTCTTACATGCAACCTAAGTCATCGCACCACCACCCAAGTCTTTCTCATTAGGGATGGTGTGAACCTCTGAAAGGTTCAGGTTCGTGTGAACGCGAACCTTTTTAAAAGGTTCTGTGTGAACGCGAACGTGAACTTCATGACGTCACGTGACGTTATATTGCTAATTCCAACCCTGTCTTTCAATGAAGTGATAGCCTATATTAATGTACGCGATACCTAGCGATGACTCGGGCCACATAATGCCACAATGCTGAAGTACATATTGGCGTTTTAAACGTGGGTAAATGTATCAACTACGGCAATCAAAGGATATAATACTCCCATAAAATCAATATCTTCCGTCGCTTTGCCAACAATTTCGACGAAGACTTACCAGGGAATAAAAGCCTTCGCCTTAACGGTCTAGGCCAGACCGGACAATGTAGGCCTATTCGGCGTCTGAGTATTGCTACATTGATATTGAGCAGAGTGTAAAATGGGATCCTTTGCTAGCGATATTACCCTATCGACAAATTATACAGCCGTAGCCAACACCCCAATCGCACGGATTTGGTATTAATGATGCAGTAAAGATATGAAGTCAAAATTGACCCCGTACGCCTGCTACATTTTTACATCAGAAACGATATCAATCTCATTGATTTGTTAAATAGGCATAATTCGCTGCTGACTACATATGTCGCTCGTGATGTTGTGTGATTGCGGGTCTAGCTCACAGCCGAGGGTCACTAAATATTCACAAACGGAAAGCTGGATATTTCGAGCAAACTTTTGTAACAAAGCAAGTAAAAACTTTTGAGATTGCCAAAGTGCTCGTTTAGTGTTGATTTTTAATGCTGTCAGAGCCATGCATAGAGTGGCCCGCAGTTGAAATGAAATAAATTTGAACCAAAGATGTTATAATGAAGTGAAAATTGTAATATATGAGAAAGGTTCACAGTGCAGAACCTACCAACCTCTAAATTCCCGAGGTTCACACACAGAACGCGAACGTAAACCTCGCGTTCACACCATCCCTATTTCTCATACTACGGATGATTCACAGCAACAATCAAGAACTTTATTTGGATCAAGAAACCTACACAACCCGTTTCGTACCTAAAGACGGCGCTTGTTTTTTCCACGCCATAATCGACCAATTAGAATCCAAGCAAATTACCAGTCTTTACAATTCGAAATCTATTAGATACCACGCATGCAACGAAATTACCACAAATTGGAACAACATCAAAGAATTCATCGAAAAAAAACGAAAGAGAGGAATACTTGAAGAAGATCGAACAAGAAGATGTCTACGCCGACCACTTCTTGATCCAAGCAACTTCCGATACGCTGAAACTTATCATAAAAATTTATCAATTTACGGATTCATATATTCAAAATTACACATTTGGCAACTTTACCGATGCACCAACCCTTACCCTAGCCCTCCAAAATCTTCACTTCTGGAGCTTACACCTATCCGAAACCCTGCGCCATAGCACCACCCACACCATTACCAGCATTTGCAATACTGAAACTACCAAACTTCTCACCAGTCAACCTAACCGATCAATCCCAGACCCTCCCGCATCCACACTTACCAACTACTGGAGTGATAGCAACCCAGAACTTTTCCATCTTCTTCCCTCTGATTCTACGAATTTCGATAAAAAAAAAACTTTAAAAAACTTACTCCACTCTATACATACTCACCTATTCCATTTCTTCTCACTACTTCTCGCCTTTTCTAATTCCAACATTACTATCACCCACCAACATAATTCCTTTGAAACCACCGACCCCTCCCATTTTCATTCCATTACAACCCTAACGAATAACCTGAATTTGGATCGAGAAAAAATTGGCACAATAAAATATTTTAAATATAATAATTCCAAATTAACCAACACCATTACTAAAATTATCAACCTATATTATCAAGACATACATGACCTCCTCACCACCACACAACATAATTTGATTACTAAGAATACCACTGACGAATTTCACAATTCCACAACACACACTCTGGATTCCACTTTGTCAGGTATTTTAGGTTTGGGCCCCTCCTTTATACCCACCCAACAATTTCGATCCTCCAGAAAATTCAAAAACGAGGTTACCCATTCTGTACTTAGCTTGCTCTTAAAAACGAACCCCCATAGAGACCAAATTAAAAAACCCAAACCCTCCCTGAAACCCACTCCGCTTCCACTTCCAAAAATATTGAATTCGGCCATATGAAGTGTTAGGGACGTTATACTAAATACCTTAGATAACTCAGAAAATTTTAGGGAATCTAAATTAAACAACAACCAAATTAAACCCACCGTGGTGATATTGGGTTTCTTCGTGATCTCACCAATTGCGTTGATTACCCGCATTTGTGTTGATTACCCGCATCTTACCCTACCTATATATTGAGTGTTTTATGTACCGCGTTTAGTTGCTTGAGTCTTCATTTAGTTAATAAAAACCAAACTTGCGTTGAGGTCGTAGTACGTTTTCAGTACAATTTTATTAACTAAACGAACGTTGTCATCTTTTCCGTAAAAGACATGGCTGCTTACAACGAGAAGCTCATCCGCGTACCAGTGTTGGAAGTGTTACCACGTGCGGTGGATTCGTAGAAGATTTTCAACCATTGGAAGCGTATATTGGTCAGGACTGCGATCATCTGAGAAATCCCTCCCCTGCAAAAGGAAAGCGAAGTTGAAGGGAGAGAGATCGACCCACCCAGCTCCAAGGTATGTTGATTAATGTGTAGAGTCAAAAATTTCTCGAATTTTCATTCATCCATACCCTTTTTTCACTGGAATGCTTAATATCAACGCTGTGTATAATATAGCTTTATAGTTATATGGCGAATAATGTGGACTCTATTTGTGCAATAACATTATTGACAAACAATAGAATTGGCAAAATACCAAGATTGGCCGATTGAATACTTTTATAAACCACTAAACCAGTGACGATAGAAGTTGTCATATTTTCTATGCTCCCCTCGATTTAGTCGTGGTGCATCGTGGACCCTGCCTGCGAATTCGTGTAGAGGAGATTGTAGACGATATATATATATAGATAGATATAGATATATAGGCCTACAATAAATCACGGGAAAATATCAATGTCGATCCCTGAGCAATATATTGGTAATAAAATGATACTTAATCAGGCAGTTACAATAACATTTGATCACTAGTCAATGCAAGGTCATTTTATTTCTCGCCAAGCTTATCTGTCGGCGTGCACAATCACAGTAAAGTAGGCCTACATCCCCGAAAGGGCAAATAGGGCATTGAGTAAGGCATTTTGTAAGTTCATCACGGACACTGAACAGAGAACAGTCATAGTTTTAAGTCATATCGTACACTTCAGACCTTGCACTGAGACAACAGTCATTCGGAATCCGCAGACTTTTCTTTGACGTGTTCGCAACAGGACTGATCATCGGCTTAGAAAGCTTGTTCATGACAATCCGAATAGCAGAATGCAGCGCCGTACCAAATATCGGAAACATGGCAGTAATGAGATGAGCTATATTTCTACAGTGAGTGTATTTTGTACGGAAGGACGCGGGAAAGCGTTCGTGCGTGAGCAATGACCATGGCGAGTCATTTCCTATTGCATGAGCAATTACTGCAAGGATTCTGCAAAGCCGGATTTGGGAATCAAATAATGCGAATTTCGTGGTGTACATGACTGGTGTGTATCAGGCACACTCGATCATGAGCGCGTATTGTACTCTATAATCACTGTAATGGAAGTATATGATATGAGTTGTATAATGTGCATATGGGAAGAATACGTAAAACCAACACCTTTATTGGCCACAACGTTATGCGACCTTCAATATTCGGGCATTATATTAGATGACCGCCTTGGCTCGATGACCAAGAACCGTTAACGATTCGGGTTTTCCGTATATGTCATCACATTATGATTCTGTTATATTTACTGATAGTTGGCGTCGTAGTATATGGTATGATACGATTTCGTATACTGATTAATACGGACACCCAGGTGTAGCCGTAACACTCCACACGAATGGTCGACGCTGAGACAATTATGTTATACTCGACAGGTTTCAGATGTACCGGACACCCGGGGGACATACCCAACTGCGATGCCGTCTCGCAATGCATCGGTTGATAAGGTTAGATCCAGCAATAGGACTAACGTCGATCTCGACTTCTGCCGAATGTGCATTCTGCATTCGATCGCCTACGCGATTGTTTGTTCGCCCCCAGACTATCACTAACGCGCTAGTTTTTGTATATGGTGAAACCGATACGAAAAAACACCTGAGGCATTGAACGGTCGCTACTGATATATCGCCAGATGACGACTAATTGCGCAGGTCATGGTACTTTGTTGGTAATCAATCTTGGTACAGCAGGCCGGTCATATGGACACGAACATTTCACACGAACGCATGACTATGTGGTCGAGCACAGCGACCTAGATCTGTTCAACTCTAACGATGTATTGTCGTTATCGCGCAGAACGTACATTGTGACGTGGATCGCGAGACGGTACAAACGAAATGCCACCCTGCGAGACTGTGGACTCAACAAATAACGCCACTCATCGTTGACTCTGATGACGACGTTGGCACAGATTCAGCGTACACGATTGGTTTCCAATTGAAGATAATAACGCTACCCATACCGTTATGAGTGAAATATCATCGTTGAGTATCGTAAGATACAAAATATCATGTACATTGTTATTACGTTTTCGATGCACAGATTGATCCGTTGATCACAGCCGATCGTAATCGGCATCGGATCAATGAACCTGTCGCTGACTCAGATGAGTACCATAGTGCGGATTCGATGTCCGCCGTGGGCTTCCCTGCATCACTGTGCGAACCGGTTCAGATCGCATATGACGACTCGCAAAACGTTAGTTAATACTTACACTTATTACCAATATATATTGCATAAAGATATGGACTGAATGCTATATTGACACTGTTTTATCTCATCACATTCTATAATTATATCATATATATCATTCTATGTAACAGGTACCAGGTAATGGGACCGAGCCCGTCCCACTTGCCAGCTCAAGTCCGAGCCGAACAAAAAACCCAGAAGACCGACCGCATTATTCCGTACGTTTATACATACTTGCGCGCATATGTGTGTCATCGGTTATCATGTATATGTAACAAGCAGACCAATCGTCTTAGTGGAATGAATATTACGCATAAGATGCTGGTCGACTACCCTATCGATACGGTCCCCGTTATCGGTCGCGACTGTGATACTACCAATGATCAAGTACATATAATTGATGATGTTACGGAGAAACTGTTAATGCGCTTCTGTAGGTCATACAGATTTGCGCTGAACGCCTCGCTGGTCCGGTGACACGTCAGCCGTGTCGCATTGGTGTGGAACGGATAAATGACTCGAATGGTCACCATAAGTCACTGAGGGCCGTCGGCACGCGATCATCCAATGCGGCATGTCCCCAACGAAAGTCCGCGTTCGTTAATACCTCACGACTACTGTGCAGGGATATAACGCGAGCATCAAATGTTATTATATTTATAGACGGCGGCCGATCGGGTGGTGACATCAGATATAATCCTGTCGCGCAACGTATCGACAGCACAAGTGAGCGTTTATTAGTCTTATATTTATGGTGATATTTATGGTGGTGCATATTCAGCACTAACGCCGACAACTGATTTGTTATTCGACAAATTATACTGCCATCGACTCACACCAAACCATTGCGCTGGGCAACCACCTTGCCGAAATGCATTGTGGTAGATGTGAATGAAGGAAACAGCGTCGCCGTTGTTCGACCAACCCATTGGGTAAATGTATCATTACCGTGAACTAGCTACCTAGTTAATAATCATGCACTTATGAAAGCGATATCGATATGTTCATGCGCAGGACGATGGCAATACTGGACAACTCAGAGTGGAGCAACGACGTGCCGTTCCTGCTGATGTAACGATGCGGGAAGAGGTAAATTGTTACGCAACATCTGTACGCGGTACATGTGTACGCCTTGTATCCTGTCTCTGTAATACGTTTCGTCGTATCCGTCGAATGTTCACGCACTATTCCTTCTTTGCTATGTAGGCTCGCCGCATGAATGCAAACGTCATGGCAGCGCGCAAACTGAACGCACAAGATCGGCAACCAGTCCGTGAACTAGTTTCCAAACCGATCGCGTTGAATGACCCCGGACCAGGCGTGACTGATAAGCGCCCGTCCACGTCGCGCATGTTGAAAGACGTTAGTATGGACGACGTCATTGATAATAGTTGCCGCCCATATAATATGTGTCACAACGACTTATTTTGGTGTTAGTGGCAGTGCATGACATTCCGAGAGCATCATCATGCGGCTCAACGATCCAACCGACCTACGCCACCGCTACGCCAACTCCTGCTGTGTTGCCGATAGTGTCCTACGATTGCTCGACCGACGAGGTGAACCCATTGCAGAATGCTACATATTTCCAGTCTTTTAGCTGTCCTGCCTCTTTGATGAAAGTTCGGTACACGTTTGTTAACGAAAGTCTGTTGCTCTTTTATGCAAACAGGAGATCGATGTGAATGCCTTGTCCACCGAAGCAGGCACCGATGGAACGGGCGAGCTGGACGTGTCAGAATTAGCAGTCGGAACAACGGTTAGTACCCAATTGCAGTCGCATGTCACTTGTCATACTCAGTCCGGTATGAGCAGGGCACGTCTGTTACGATCGAGACGCACCACACGATACCTGGTGTTAGCTGCCACGAATCGGATAAGAATCACCAACAGTTGATCGCCGGTCTGACGGAGAGTCAATTAATGTACATGTTCGAAGAAGACGACTTCGGAGAGGCGAGCACCCACTCCAGTATTATGATTCATCGGTTCCACAACGGATTCGGTGCAGTTGCACCACGCATTACTATGTAGTAACAACGTGCGGTGTCATATTACAGAACAGCGACAGCGCAGAAGTACTATCACCTGTAAGAACCAACATGAAAGCCATTAAAGACGCGGAACTTGAACAATTGTTCGACGGCAGCACTCAAGAGGTAATAGGATTGACACCGGTTTAAACGAAGTTGAAGTAAACCCATTACATACGTTAACACTTATTCCACAGGACTCAGACGAAGAGGGGATGGTTGCCATCGACTCGGACACCGATGTTGCAGGCCCGTCTCGAAAAACGTTATGAAGACATGCATATACAGTTATACAATTATTGTGACATTGTTTACCGAGTGTGGGGGAATTTTAGGGGCTGTTGTGAGGTGTTTTACGATTAGTACATTGGCATCATTTCAGGTTGTTTCGCAAATAAATGCAATTCGTTGATCGCTGCTCGTGTTGTAATGGTAGCACGTTTGCACATTTAGTTGCATAACCATCTTTCATAGCATAGGCTATATACCGTGACATTGATCCATGCCAATTAGTGATTTGTCACCGAACGTTACTGGAAATATCACATTTCGAAAGCCTTGGTCATCCCACAAGCCTTGTCACCAAGTGCAATGAATTCGGTCAGGTAGAACATCTACCAGAGCACCTTTAAGGTGTTGGAGAACAGACATTATATTATTGGTGATCGCATAACAGCAACGTATTTGAACTTTAACATATTGCAATATGTCGTAACGTCCTAATGAATGATAATCGGTGACACGTCTCGACGCATATTACATGTTCCAGAATCGAATTACTCGTAGACTTGATGTTGCCCAGCCCTAGGATGTCATACGAGTACGCGGCTTCCGATAATGTGCGTAACTTCACCTTCAACAATTCCAATTGTATACACTGGATTACTGGTGTACGAGGTGTCATCGAGGTATTACTACGCAAAGTACCTGCATAGTCTATAATAAATTGATAAACGACCGGTAGCAATATTTCCACTGCCCTACATCCACAGCTCCAATGTACACATAACTTGTTCTCCATAACATATCGTACTGAACCTGAATAGTCATGGTCGCAGGCATCCGGCCTCAACATTAACTTATATCTGCGCCTACTGTCGAGTACGTGACAAGTATTACGCATAAGCCAGGGTACTCATTGCTATCTATCATCGTTTGGCATGACAACGTATGTATGCGATTGATATTCGATTAGCCGTGACCAGCGCGACACTATACTGAACTCGGGCGGAACGAGAGCGTTTCCCGTAATGCAACTGGTTCGAATCGTACGGTTATGATTAATATCATCGCATTTACAAAGGCCATGTTACGGGAATCGGCCTTATGATATCAACATTTAAATATATCCTTTTTTCAATAAACACGTAACGTCACGACTGACCATTAATGATTATGTATATCACAGGATAAACGGAATTTCGAATTCGCCGTGACTGTTCTTACGCATCCGACTTTTCTCGCGCAATACCCACCGAAAGAGCGCTAAACAGCAACATGTTTGTATCGGTCGGCTATTGGCGATCTAGCGAATAAAATGAGTAAGAACAGTAGGATATTTCATTTTCATACGGTCATTTTGCTGCCGTGAGCTCTAGAGCAGAGGTCTCAAACACGCGGCCCTCGAGAACATTTTGTGCGGCCCGCGAAGGCATTTTTCAATTTCAAGTATTCGACAATATATTCTAGTGTCATATATCTTTTCTTAGATTTAGGAACTTAAATTTCACTCTAAAACTAATACAAAAACCTGAAATCTAAACAAACTTCACTATCACATCGCTTCCTAAAATCTACCATGCAGTGGACGATGGCTATCACGTCACATTTCAGGTTCATGATGACAAAACATAAACCGTTGATGATTAGTGACTGAGAAGTGTGATTTTGTGTGGTGCGACCTTTCGTCAAATTACTCGATTTTGGATTGACTGAGTGATAAACTAAAAGTGACTCGAGTTGAGTAGGGTCGAACGTTAAAATCAGAGAAGGACTTGACTCTCGGAATAGTGACTTGGCAATCCTACGGACGCAAAAATCTAGGAAGCTGTCGTGGGTAGGGCTGGGCACAATGATACGAGTACTCGAATCTGAATCGAGTATAAATTTTAATGATTCGAGTCGAGTAGTCAATAACGGTTTTTTCGAGTACTGAAATTATCCCATTCTAGCCACTGAAAGTTAATTTATCAACGATAATTAAAGTTTCGATGCTAATTTTCACTGTTGAAGCCTTGAAACTTTGATTGGCAGTATCCTAGCATGCGAGACGTAGTACAAAGCTACGGACGTTGCTGGAAATAGCACATTTCCGAATTCATGATCATCTCACAACATTGTCACCAAGTGCAGTGAAATCGGTATGGTCGAAAAAAACCCAAAGTATATTTAATGTGATGGATAACATATACATTATATTCTTTGTGGTCGCGTGAAAGGTAGGTCTACATATTTCAACTTTGACATATTACATTCGGCTATGACGTCATAATGAGTGATACTCGATTACTCGACTCGACTCGAAGCATATTACATGATTCAGAATCGAATCACTCAGGTACTCGATTTTGCCCAGCCCTAGTCGTGGGGAATAGTAATATATCAAAATCCCTTAGCTTGCGTTGCGTAGGGTATATAGAATATAGAAATCTAATCAGGTATGTATGGAAACCATTGGCATTCTGTGGCCCCCGTGACGTATATTTACATCCTGGATGTTGTTTGTGCTCTCTGTCCATGTTATTATCGGTTGCGAGTAAGGTAATGGTACGCTCCACAGCTGCAACACCAATGGATTCTTCCGCGATTAGTCATTTCTATTCCAGGGGTTCCTAACCAGGGGTCCGTATCCCCTTCGTGGTACAAACAACCATAGGGAGTACCAGATGCATTGCGGAAATTGGCCTATAAGCTGTGGAATAGTTTCTTGGCTAATTTATTCAACTGGAAAATATTATTCGCGCTACGCGCGGTTTTATGTGAATGGGCTTTCTGATTGTTATCTTATAGGTCCCATCAGAAATTGTGTTGAAAATCGACAGGGGGCATTGTAAATCTAATTGAAAGTACAAGGGGTACGATCGCTAAAACGGTTAAGAAACAATGCTATTACTATGGAACAATGATGATTATATTTAAGTTGTTATTGATCTGTTCCAATATTAATCGAAGAAAACTTGGTTGAACGGGGGTTTAATTTGACTTTGGCAATGACAGTAACAATAGCCGATACTTATCACGAGTATATCAGAAACCCCGAATAGGCTACACCGCTCACATGCTCTGATATCAGATCAATCTTTGGTGAATTCTAAAATATTCTACATAAAATTGTGGCATTTCAAAGGTCCAATAGCTGCAATATTACAACTCGACAGCTTTTACGATATCATCATGCGTCCCAAATCCCTGGGGATATTGAAAGTGCGCGACCTCTGCACTTATGAAATTGCCAAGACCATGTACCGATATCACCATTGTGAATTCCCTTCTGCTCTTAGCCGCATCTTTACGCCATCTGCCGGTGTCCACTCTCACGGAACTAGATCCGCCACCGCTGGAAATATCTTTATAAAGAATTTAGCCGCTAGTGTGTGCCAGAGATCCCTAACTTTTGTTGGTCCAAGGATTTGGAACTCCTTATCAATAGAGCACAGAGGTTTGTCATTTGCATCATTCTGCCGGAATTTTAAGTCTCAGCTCATTTCTACATATTGAGACCTGAGAGTATAATCTGGTATTTATTTTGAACTAGTGTTACAGTTTTTTATTTTTTCTACTACCACTGTTTTGCGTTTGCGTTTTGTTGTTTAATCTTTTGTTGAAGTGTTACTGACCGGCAGTTGCATGATATAAATGTTCTAACGTTACGCCTTGACTACAGCTGACTTGAAGACTACACATCTTGATGTGGTCATATCGCTGTGTTTGTCTTTTTTACATATTTGTGTGAACAATCATCGTACGAATAAAGAATCTGTCTGTCTGTCTGTCCTCTCGCATGATGTCTAAACTCATTATATCTAACAAATTATGCCCGGCACAAAAACTATTTTATTCAAATATTTTAAAATATGATTTGTTCGTGCCAAGCGTGAAAAGTATAATAGTATATTGCATTTTCCCGATGGTTGTGGAATGCCTGTCTGCAAGGTGCCGTTAAATAAGGCCTAGTTGGATATTATAGATTGAATACCCCTATTTATTGATGCTGCGGCCCGCGGCTCATCACAAATTAGGAAATTGGCCCGCGAGCACATTTGAGTTTGAGACCTCTGCTCTAGAGTGTCGCTATCCATGAAGCGAGAATGTCTCGTGATTTTAATAATTAACTGAATGTACGTTAGGTTATCAACTAGTTTGATGATTTGCGGACCCCATGAGAATGTGTATGGGACCCCCAGTGGTTAGCGGACCCCGGTTGAGAACCACTTCAGTAGTCCAACTCCCATTGCTTGCCCATGCTCATATTTAATAGTATACAAGATCAGTGTGGTTCAAAGCTTCAACAAGCTGCTTGTGCTTCGGTTATCATGTCGTTCGCACTGGGTGAAATAGAGGTCGTGTCATATTTTACAGTTTCATGCTCACTATAGCATATCCCAATATATAGCAATCGATGCGTGTAGTTATATATCATACGAGATGCTGTACGAAATGTTCGAATACCATCAAATAGTGTTGGTAAAGTCTGCATTGCGCTTTATACAATGCGGACATACGTTCAGTACAATAAGTTGCCATGAATCCCATCAAACTTGGATGGCTGATGTATGCGCAATGGGCAGTGTACGATCTGACGAACATGATATTTTGAAAGCATCTATGTCAATAATAAATACCCACAAACCAAGGTGATGTGATATCCATCTGTATTTGGGTGGACACCCCCCCCCGATAGTGGCGCGATGATTAGACGATCGAATGTCCGTCACGTCCTTGATAGCGGTATGTCGTCACAATGGTAAAGCCACGTCCGGTTCCGATGTTGATTAGTAACATCACATGGGAACGAATGTACCACTCACTGACTTCGCCATGGAAGACGCTAGTATCCCGGAAATTCGGGAATGCAATTTTCACTGCCCGCCGACCGATAGTGAAATTGACAATGAAAGCGGATCGACAGCGGATACTCAGTACGTTTTACTTAGCATATTACGTGCATAGACATAACAATGTTTTTTATCGAGATGTTATGACAGTTGGCTAGCAAGGGTTACGATAGGAATACTGTTATTTTAAAGCTCGACCAGGGACGCATCCTCAGCCGAATGCGAGAGAGCCTTCACACTACAAGGGAAACACGCAGGTTTGGGCACGTAGTCGACCGCAGAACGGTCCTACATATACACGGTAATCATTAAATACATCTTGCGTTTAGTTGATACCCGCAGATCACAGGGTTACCGGACGCGAGCGACCGGGCCGAAGAAGAGTCGTGAGCATTCACTATACGCTTAATCGCTTATATTCATACTGGCCGAGACTATCATATTCATACCCATACATTTGCAGCGCTTCATATGAATACTAACCCCCGCCGCAGCAATCTTGTCCCATTGCCGTAGCGGCGGCGGAGCTCGGTGAGAATGGTACGCCGTATTGGAACATATAATTGTGGCAAATAGCAAATCGTCACCTATTTACTTTCAGACGTGGATGAATACTACCATTACCGGGTGGAACAAGTCGACGGCACTTGCGGACTAAAAATAACCATTCACCGAACCCCTAAGGCGACGCCACGATGAACTGACGACCTGCTATTCCGCATTCTTCATTCGTTACTGTTATTCCATATTACACTTATTGACTTAATAGCGACTATTGTACGATAGCACAAAGGGATGACCAACACAATGCCGACACTAACGCCGGACCATGCGAGCATAAGTTTCATAAATGTTTGTGTTGGTATAGTCTGCGTAAGTGCCTAGAACGCATCCGCCGTCAGTCGATTTCAACACGAACTGCTATACATTAACACAGCGGTTCCCAACCTGTGTTACTCGTACCACTAGTGTTACGAGGAGGTCGTCCGTGTGGTGCGTGAGTAGATTCTGTTTTTTTATTTATTTATCGAATGTAGTTATTAGCATGGCATTCTCTTACTCGACTCGAGCTTCTCGCGCTATTCTACGGCTGCTAATTTTCCCTTCTACGTGGGAGTCCGAGCAAGACACTAAACCGACTAGTTGCGCACATGCTGGACTTTCGATGTGCCGTGAGCAAACATATAACACGCATCGACCAGCCACTGCAGTGGTTCTCAAACTGGAGGGGGCGTGAAAGCGTCTGAAGAGTGGCGCGAAGCTGCGGTCAACCGAACAAGTTTTTTCATTTTTCGCGCGATTTATCACCAATTCAGTGATTTTGAGCTGTGTATAGTCCTAATTGCATATTTGAGAATTCTCTTATCAAATGTCATAACCTTCCGAGCCATCAAATTAGTCGTTGGGATTGCTAGCATTATGGTTGCATTGTATGCAAATAAGGTTAGGAACCAATGCATTAACATGTTCACCTTTACAACATGGACGCGGTCGCGAAACATGCGTATTGATGCTAGTTGTCATTTGACGAAAACGTGCTATATTATAAGTAGCATATCATTCCTGACGTATATTTCGCCATGCTCAATATTGGTTTATGATCTCTGATATGCATCTACGACTACGAGATAAGTGTATTGTTTGGATGCGTTCAGTGTTATGCCATTATGGCCTCGAATGTAAACGGGCTTTCAGTCACACGACGGTAGGCCAATCCACCATCGTACCCTTCGACGAGGGGTATGGCGTTACACTAAGGGGGACCAACCTGCGGTCGCATAAGGAAATCTATGCAACCGTGCACACGTATTTCAATTAGTATGTGTTGGCGGCCGGTGACATGGACATTCGATTGGCGAATTCAATCCCAAATTTTTATATTTTGATCAATCTCAAACTTCCATTTGCAATGCACGTGATTCAACACGACTTCATGTTTCGATGATAATATAGCAGCGCCCTTTCGAGCTGAGCAGCACGGTGCCGATGTAAACCGCACCCGATAATGATGTGGCCCATACAGAAATACCAACTTGGCAATGGGTCACCATCACGAAAGAAAGTTTTGCAGTAATAGGCCTACCACGATTTGTGGATAGGTCGTATTTACTGTCAATAACAAAATAAAAAACGCGTCAACCAGGAAATTCAATCAGTAAATTCAAGGCACACGCCTTCTACAAGAATATCTCCGGGACGGATCTCGCAATCTTCGCTATCGGATATCCGTTCATCGTCCACGTCTGTAAGTAACATTAATATTCCGTGATTTGTTAACAACAAAAGTTATTGATCCAAGACGTACCAGAGCATATGACAGTTATGTCAAGCGATCTGACGTTGGTGACCACAATATCGTCCACGCAATCGGCTTCCCACGACGTACTGTGAAATTATCATGTGTTGTACGCGGGACAACATCATTTCCATAACTTGTAAGTTAAAGTAGCACTCGCCTTCGACGACGTATCCATGTGGTACCGACGCCGTGAGTACAAAGTAAAAACTGATGCTTTTTACGTATTAACGTACATTGCATGGCTAGTGGGACAATGCATATACCAGGGCTGTGGAGTCGGAGTCGGGGTAATTTTCGCTTGATGGAGTCGTGAAAACTATAATAGCTGGAGTCGGTGGAAAAATACTGACTGGAGTCGGAGTTTGTGAGAATGACTATCACTTCGACTCCGACTCCAACTTCTCTATCATGAAAACATTTGCTTTCAAAGAATTTTCAATAGAATTTTTATGTAGGCTACCACCAATCACTGTTATTATTAACCATACAGATCAGGTGTGGCCATCCCGTGGCACGCAGGCCAAATTTGGCACACGAGAAGGTTAGGTGTGGCCTGCGAGGTAATTCTCGAAATTATTTATGACATCAGGTACAATTGCAAGCAATGTTCCCTCTAAGCTGCGCACGTGCGCAAATGCGCAGTGCTGAAACGGTCTATGCGCACAGAAAATCTACGCTGCGCACAAAAAATCAGAAATTATGTTTTTTTTTTATAGTTGTTGCGCACTGTTGTCCAATGGACCGCGCAGGCGCGCAGAGTCGTGAAAATTAAGATGGAACAATGCCAGGGCCGAATAGTGTTATCACTGAAGTCTGAAACCGAGGTACAAGTGCGCCCTGCAAAGGTAACTATTGCGTTCCGTGAAGAAATGAGAGTTGACAATCACCTGCGCCTCACGGAAGATATTTTTAGTATGGCCTCGTACACGTGAGCGATACTGATATCATTTCAATAGCGCATTATTTTCTGGGAATGGCGGAATAACATGGTTTAACAAAGTTATATATAACAATGGGCTATAGCTCGAAGTTAATCTGCGAGAAACTAACGAATGATAGTCTTCTCCGCGTGGCATGAACATTGCGTAAGATTTACTCAGGACCGTAAATTTCGCACCCCAAACCCCCCAATTGGAGGGGCCGAGCTCGAAGGGGGTCCAAAATTATTTCGAGAATTAATATAAATCGTGATGTATTTTTTGAAATTTTTCAGTATTTTTTATCGCGCTACGCGCGTTTTATCATTGTAAGATATCTGATTATTGGGTACCCTTTCCCAACAAAAATTAGGCATGATTTATAGAAATGGGCAGTTGGGCGTCGGCCATTACCGCGCCAAGGCTATGTAACATGCGAATCCAAGAAGTCCGCCAGAATGATCAGCAGCGAGAAAACCTTGGGCGAAAAAGACTGCCCCGGTGCTGACCGAAAACTTCGATATATACAAATATATCTGTAATTGTCCATGTCCATGGGCGACTAAATGGCTGGCGCCGAATGTTCCTGTCCGAGCGAGATAGTGTAATGGTTATGCGTCCGGCTTCTCGAGCGGTAGGCCGTGGGTTCGATCCCCGGCCGGGTCATACCAAAGACTCGAAAATTGGTATCCGCAGCTATCCTGCTGGGCGCTCAGCAATCACGGATAGCATGGAGGAGAAAAAAAAAACGGGGGCGCAGACTAGATGACCTCATGGGGCCGTATCGCAACTCCGTCGCCAAAACATCTCGATGGTGCAGGCGAAAAATAATACCATACCTCTCTCTCCTGGCGATCCGAGTCCCACAACAAGACAAATGCCATATCGAGGGAACATTATTTTCCAGTTAAGAAATACCAATTTGAAATCGTGTACGTCTTTTACTTAAGTACATTCTGGCGATTTCAATATCTTTTGACATGGCAGACAGGGTTCACGAAATAGCATCATGTAACGAAGTCCTTATATCAACGGGTATGCCCGAAGATGTTTTATTATTATTATTTAGAGGGCCTATCTATTCCAACACACCTCACTGGATCAGCTCTACCGGTAAATCTGATTATGTGAGCAGGGAGAGGATAAAAATTGACAGCAATATATATATGCAATTCCCGATCATATTGGCCGATGCAATCATGAATTACAAATTTTTTCGCGCTTCGCGCGTTTAGGGACGCTACTACTAAACGGGCACCCAATGTACATGATAAGTACCGGAAGAAGCCTAGAGCCGTAGGGGGGTCTGGTAGTTAGTTTTATTACCCTATTGGAGGGTGGTTGCGCATTGTTGTCCGAGGGCCTGCGCAGTGAGTTGGCGTGTTTGCGCAGAAAATTAGAGGGAACATTGATTGCAAGGCCAACCAAAATTTGATTAGCATGACCGCGAAATTTTATGATGACTAAAACAACAGTTCTGACGCATTGACGTATCCAGGGGTCAGTCACATTTATCCCAGATCTTCGTATATGACCATGAAGTAGAATATTTCATAGCAGATTTATTTGACTTGAAATTTTTCTCGGTACTTCGCATGATTCATTGTCACTAGATTTCTTGCATTCAGTATTTGAGCCCCCTTCTGAAAATTATAAATACATATTATTCACAGAATTGAGTCTAACTATATTCGCAATTAGGAGATACGGCTTCGCTTGTGCACTCGCAGCAAGATCGTCGACATAACATTTGCACAAAATGATAGAGGCATGTTCACTGATACCGTCGATTTTGCTATGTCTAAACGTCGAATAGTCCTGTCCTTGCCAAATGAGCCTAGTGGTATACAGATGCGACCCCCAATGTATGTTAGCGACATATTTATTGATATAGCTATAGCATAATTCAGTTGTTATCTTGCAAAAAAATTTAGCGCTTTGCGCGACCAGGGCCTGATTGCGCACTGCACAGTTGCATGACATATTGTTATCAATTTTAGAGCGTATTAATATAAGTCTTATTTGCAATGTTACCTAATTCGGTTCGCTCCTATCGACGATTAAAAAAAGGTTATCAACATTCCAGTTGCCCGCGCAATGGTTAGTAAATCTCAGGTGTCCCTTTCGCCGAAAAAGTTGCCCACCCCTGATATAGATAAAATTAGACATTACTTGCAAATTACAACTCAGTTGCAGAGGGGAAAAAATCGCAAGATGCGTTTTCGCGATGCAGTCAAAATTGATACAATTTTTTGGAATTATACCATGATACTGTGACAGATAAAATGCATCGGCTGGTTTTGTAAAATTGTAAAAATTATGTAAATATGACCAAACACGATGCTTCCCACTTGACTAAATTAAAAATATTTGTAGTGTAGGTTAGCTGTTTGGGTCGAACAAATGATCAAGAATGACTGCAAGTTCCAATCCTTGAATACTTGATTAAGTACATGTAGACTAGACATAGGCTATGGTCTTTGACTACTTAACTAAATTCCATTTATGACCAATGTCTATTATTAGTAGTAGAAGTATTTGTGCTTGTAATCAAGATAGTGTGCAATGACAAAATTAGTAAGTTCAATTTCTTCATTAGTTGCTGAGTCATACACAAGAGCTACACTTGGATTTTTTTATCTACATTTTTATTATACAGGATTTGATATCTGCCATATTTGAATGATTCATACATTTAGCAAATCTTTATTTCATGTTAATTGCATAGCGGATAATTCGAGCTGTGCAACAATGAAACAATTTAGCATACCACAGTTAATCATATGTTTGCATATGTTTAATGGTTGTATGATAGTCATTCAACCGACAATGTGGCATATAATTTTCTAAGTAAATTGGTAATAATGCTGGAGTTGGAGTCGGGAGTCGGAGTCGGTACGTTTAAAGACTCAGGAGTTGGAGTCGGAGCCGGAGTCGGTGGTAAAATTTACCGACTCCACAGCCCTGGTATATACTGACATTTTGCATACCTGCGAATGTCGCTTTCCAAATTGTCACGTTCACACCATGACGCACCAAGACATATGAAGTTTCAGGCCATGTAACATGCGACTCGGAGAAGTGTGCCAGAACGAGAAAACCTTGGTGGAAAAGGACTGCCTTTATGCTGACCGACTTCGATATATATACAATATACATATGTATTTAATTGTCCATAGGCGCCTAAATGGCTGGCGCCAAATGTTCCTGTCCTGGCAATCAGAACCCCACAGAAAATGCCATCTCGCAGAGAAAAATTAATTGCCAGTGCAGAAATACCAATTTGAAATCGTGGGCGTCTTTTACTTTAGCGCGTATGGGCGATTTGAATATTTTTTGACATAGCAGACAGGCCACGAAATGTCATTACTAGGGCAAGTTTTTGCAACTTTTTAAACTTTTTTTTACAGCTTCCGGCAGCTTCCTAAATACTCGTAATAATGTAGAATGCTGTTTTAAGCTGTTTGAAGGAATCTTATAGTGCAACTTTTTGCAACTTTTGTCCATTTTTTTCACGCAACATTTTGCAACTTTTTCGATTTTTCATGAAAGTATTTTCGATTTGGGTGAAATACACGGCCAAATTCGACTGAAACACCGTAAATCAGCACTGAAGTATCGCTTTTACAGGTATTTCGGGAGCTGAGCCGGAAAATTGACCTTTTTTTAAGTCAACCGAGCTAAATGCAACTTCTGCAACTTTTTAACTTTTTTCAAAAATAAATGCAACTTTCCACGGATTTAACTGCAACAAAAACTTGCCCTAGTCATTACGTAACGAAGTCATTATACCCACGGGTCCGCCTGAATAGTTTCAATTATTATTTACGGGCCCTACATTTTCCAAGACACCTCACTCAGCTTTACCGGTAAATCTGAATACATGAGCAGAGAGAGGATAAAAAATTGACAGCAATATATATGCAATTCCCAATCATATTGACCGATTCAGTCATGAATGATAGAAATTTTTCGAGCTTGGCGCGAATTAAGCCGACTAACTAAAGAGTTCAACAATTTGTGCTGAGAAGTAGCGGTAAAGAGGTATCAGGGGAGTTTGGTCTGAGGGGTGCAGAAGGTTGTTTTATCGCCCTATGGAGAGGGGGGGGTCAAGACCAACGTATTGAGGGAGGCTGACGAAGTGCTGTCACGGTCCTTTTGGAATCAAGTCGGAGAAATCACCTTTTTTGTTAGTCAACTCACCATAATTTAGCGGGGAAACTGTAATTTGGAGGTCGAGCCGAAAAGCGACCTTTTTTCTTAGTCAACTCGCCGGTGATTTCAGTCTGTATGCCCATTTTTCGGTTCCAAATATTTGGGGGGCGATGATCGGTGTGGAGTTTGAAAAGGGGGCGATGAGTCGAAAAAGGTTGGGAACCACTGGTCTATGGTTTTAGTCATTCAAAAAGCAAGTTTTATGTTTTGAATTCCAAGCAACCTTTAGATGGTCGCACAGAATATCTTCGCGAGCCGCACTTTACCCAGGTCTGTTATAGAGTATACTCAATTATTTAGAGTGACATACATTTTTCTGGACCTACGTTGTGGCCTAAATAACTAACGACTTCAGTCGCACCACGGTTTGTTCATGTAGTAGAGCAGGGGCGGGCAACATACGACCCGCGGGCCGGATCCGGCCCGTGGACAGTTTTCCGTGTTAGATGAGAATGTGGCTCGCTGCCCCAGTCTTCCGAGATTCCCCACTACTTGATTACATACATCAAATTTTAGTGACTGTATGTTATTATACACATGTATATGCGCAGCGAGCGAGGATGGAGATTACGCGTAAGTTCGTCGAAGCAAGAAGGCTTCCATTATCGGCATTTACGATGTACTCAACCCTAATGTGATTTGTTGTGGTGATCATGGCGTTTGTAGACTACAATGGCCGATATTTCTTGTTTTTGATTCCGTAACACGGCACACTTCTAGGCTTCTGTAAGAAACCGCTTATGCCAGGAGTCGCCAACTCAAAACGGGTCGCTGGCCACTTTAAAATTTCGAGGCCGCGGGCCGCAAGAATTCAATATCGAGATAAAATAGGCCACGCTATCTCGTCACCTACTAAACCCCAATGAATTGATATCTTGTTAAATTTGGGGTAGCCTACCGCGCTTATCGAACGCCTTGAAATCTTCATTAAGGATTGCACCGTGTGTTGATTCTTCAGAGAGAAGAAGACATGGCGGTGCCTGTATGACAATGCTGTTCTCAACTCCGCATTGGCTTCGTCATTATTGGCGAGAAATGGTTTTGAAGTTGCATTGCTGTCATTAAAATACATCCATTAAATATGATTTATTCCTTGTGTATGTGGATAAATGGGCGAATAATGTATCAATTCAGCAATCTGGCACGCCAAGTACTTAATTTTCCTATATCCGGCCCGACGACTGGAGAAGTTGCCTGTAGTAGCGGATTAAAATATTAGGATTGGAGTAGATTACCGCCTTGGAGTGTATGATCGGATGAATAAATTAACCCCAAGTGTAATTAGTCGCTAAGTTGGTTAAAACCCACGGCATTCATGCAATTACGTGGTTTGAGCTCCAATTCAATAATTTAAAATGATACTTTAAACAAAAAGGATGACGACTTGTGTTCTAGTATTGACAATGCATTGATTAATATGATCAGTCTACAAATATCACGGTGATATCGACGATTGCGACCAACCTAGCCAAGCAAAAGATTCAATGTCTGATATAGTACTATGTGAAAATGATAACGAACATTTTAACCACGCAAAACCATATAATGGTTGCATGATGTTATGAATCGATTCATGCGATAACTCCGCGCTTTTAGTAAACAAATAGATTTGTGTGTATGCAAGATATACACGCTGAACAGCAACTCGAGTCACAAAACATACACGTTGTATGATTTAGCGCGAGTGTGCAAAGTATAACGATCATTTTTTGTATGGTAGTAACTGTTAGCGGTTTTGTTGTGAGGGCAATCATTTGATGACTCGGTACTTTTCATTAGCGAAGTAGATTGTTTTGTATGTAAGATTTAGGATCGTGACTAGAAAACATACGCACTCTTTTGTCGGAGTGGGTGGCTTATTGCTATGACATCACCATATCCTGCGGGGGTGGTTGACTTGTTCGTCTTACGAAAAGTTACGTGCCCCGGCGTAATAAATTGTGTTAACCAAACTTGAATAGACGCTAAGGCTGTGTAGGACTTATGTATGGTAATCACATATTGTACACGTACAAACTCTTGTGTAAAGAACTCTGACGTTTCTGTAAGTACTAGTTCTGTGTTGAAGTATTTGAGTATTAAGATACTTGAACATCCACTCAAACAATAATTTTTTTTGGATATTGAAACGGTTTGAAGGCGTAGCCGACCATTCTGTAGTATCGTAGCATCTTTCATATACCTTTAGCACGAAAGGAGTTGGGTGTCATGTTTGATTGCACACTTTTTATCAATGTTCGTGGCGGTTGTTCTGTTTCAAATCATTGTGTGAATAATCCGACAAACACGCCATCAACATTCTTAATATTATTGATATAAGACATTACCATGTTTACAGACTTTGAATAATATTATCCTGATGTAAAGGCGGTAAATTAACATATTCGGATACAGTTCACCTTCACTTGTAGCGCGAGTGAGATTTCGAGTTGGTAAATTACCACATTGATTGATTATTATCATGATTCTTATGACGCAACTAGAGTCAATCCTATTCTAGAAGCGTGAAAACTTATAGCGACTGATAGTATGATCAGTTTACAAAATCGCGGTGATGTTTTTGTCGCATGCGTGTTATCATCAAGCGAACACGTGATTTCTTTCAAGTCTTACGAGTAGGCTATCCTATTTTAGAAGCGTGAAAACTTATAGCGACTGATTAGTATGATCAGTTTACAAAATCGCGGTGATATATTGTCGCATGCGTGTTATCATCAAGCGAACACGTGATTTCTTACAAGTCTTACGATTAGGCTTGAGTTTGTGAAATATTATTTAATAATCATATAATACCAGTCCTCAAAAACAGTGGTAGGATTGTGAGAAATAGATAAATTTCCAATCAAGCACTTTTCATGCGTACGAATCAAGTTTTTTCCAATCATGGTGCTGATAATGGTGTTTATGAAAAGTTTGTTCATATCATAACACCCTTCACTTCAATGTAAGAGGTGGTACACATTAAGTAATTTTATTTGAGTACTGATCGGAAAGTTGTTATTTGAGTACTGATCGGAAAGTTGAATCTCGTGTTGCGAATAAATTGACTAATATGTAATCCGTAAAGAATTTGTTGGTATCACGATTTCGATTTTTTTGACATATACTACGCCGGAGAAACACTTGAAATTAATGAATATAACATATTACCATGTCTAGGCGCTTGAGATAAAACCACCTTCATTTCGGCCGCGGGATTTGCAATTTATTTTACGCTTTTTTGAAGTGTTAATTTGCGAGCGCGGCTGGATGAAGTGTTTCAATTCTCCCCGCCGATTTTCAAATGTACCAATACCGACTTGTCAACGAAAATTATTAAAATGTTTTGTGTTGGTCTGTAAATTCAACAATACGATATTGTTGCTTTACATTTGACCTTGGTAATTACAACTGTGCGATTTTTAAAATCTTAACTGGTAAGCACATTATAGTATTCTGTAATACATACAGAGGCGCGTAATGGATTAATTCCCAATCAATAATATTTCATTATTATAAAAAGAAACATGCGCAATTTAACATTGACAACTCTATCGAGTTTAATACGCTGTGGTGTACCTGGAAACCTCGATTCGCGATTGTGTTAGGTGGATTCACAAATGGAGATGATGATAGTGTAGTTCTAACATGTTTGCTCTACACCTCTTTCGTAAGTTCGTTACAACTAATTCGTAATGAATTTCTGAATACAAATCTTAAAACACAAGATGAAGACGAATGATTTGATTTTATTAAACTAAAAAGTACTTTTCTTTTGGTATTGGACTTGCGTTCTGATGTTGATAGATGTGTTGAGTAATATACTCAGTTTATAAAAATCCCGATAATGTTTTTGGTACCGTTAAGTCGGGCGATCAATTATAAAATCGCGGTATGCGGATGGACTCGATCATTAGTCAGACCACATAGGCCATATCACACGCGCTTAGAATAGTGATGTGAGCATGGTTAATCCTACATGCAGCTTGTCAAACAATGATTCCTCGCATCACATTTATCACAGATATTTATTGCACTCGGTAGGATGTCAGAGTCATTTGCTGTGCATGATATATATTTAGATCACTCCGCGCGTTACCACATGTTTTTAAAAATCCACTTGCGCAATCAGCTATATGCACGGATATCCAGTGTCATTAGCTCAACGAGATACACAATTCGCATCCATGAAGCACGCTTTTATGAATTTCCGGACTTGCTTTTAGGGTATCACGCAGGTCAAAATACACCGATTCTCACTTCCGAAAGGCCTATTTTCGACCACCAGGCAGCTCAAAATACAGCATTTTCTGACTCCAAAATGCGGCATTTTCAATTCCGGAAGTCTCTGTTTATTTATTATATTTTACGCGTCGCGAGAGAGTACTTATACTACTTGGGGTGTCCTGGAACACATTTCAAATGCGATGTCCTGTTACACACTGAGCTTCAGAAATTGAATATTACAGAGCTTTGGTGACTCGGAACGAGGAACATCCAGAGCCTTCTATTACAAGGGATGTTGTTGCCAACACAGACTAGTTCGATATTAACAAAGTTATGTTGGTTATTAACGACTTTTCTGCGTTTAGCTGATACATAACCACTTTCAAGAGTATGAAAATGCGATGCCTCAAGGTAGAAAAACTGTATTGCGTCAAAAAGCCACTCGGTAGTTCTGTGTATAACTTTTTTATTTGTACTAGATGATTGATGAAAATCATAGGTAAGGTGGACTACATAAAAGAAATAACCGTACGTCAATCAAATAAAGTTAAGCCGAACAGCCGAACAGCGTAAGATATGACGAAATGCGTCAAAAAAGCTACTTGAACGTCCTAGTGTTAAGCAGGGAATTTGGAAAATGAAATTTGTATTCTGACCACCTACTCTAATGTACCTATGCAAGACATATAACCAATATTTTATTTTGAAGTGTCCGTGTTGTTCATGACCGCTGTTCTGTGAATTCAATTGTTCGCACCAGACGGGTGTGTTTGCGTTCATTCACCCGCGAAAATTTAAATTTGTGAGGAGTGGTATTTACACGTCCAAAGAAGTGAAACACTGTCATTTTTTGCGTCCAGCGCGTCTGGCGATCCAGGCATTAAGTCGCGGATCATTGAATCATCAGTCGTCGCAGGTTGGGAGCTGTTGGATGACCGTTGAATGTCCCTAGCTCTTCGTGCAGTGCCAACCACGGACAGCACCGGGGCAATGATGCGATAAGGCGATTAACCAGTATGACGGTGTCGGGAACGTAAGGCGTCGTCACTGGCTTAGATGTATCCGGCGTCGTATTCATCGTGACTGGCAACAGTTGAAGGAAGACAATCTGTCTTTCGGCGCAGTCGCTATTTTTGCGCTACGTGGAGCCTGTCAAAAAATAAACGGATGTTATGATACGCGAGCCATAAGTATTCCGGTTTCGACCCCCAGGACAAGAAACACGTATACGCCATGGCGTGGCAAACCTATGCTATTTCGTTTGAAAACGAAACATTTAATTGAATTAACGTTTGTTGATATTTCAAATTTGTTCCACTCCAAGCTTTTGACAGAACCTCTTCGGGGGTGACCGCTAGTAAACGTCTAAACGAGCATAACCAAGTTGGTCACATTCTTGAACGCGCAGTGTGATAACAGTCCAAATACTGATTTGTTAATAAGCACAGGTAGAGAGATGACGACACACACGCTTTTTAACAACTGTAAGCGAAACCACGCACTCTCAGGAAATCGCGACTCCCGTGGCCCTAACTGTCGGCAATGATTCTTGAAAATTCATGACCCCGTCGACTTTAACCTACGCCAAATTCGTGAGGCGCACGCACAAATTGTCATGTCTTAATACTCTGTGGGTGTCCGGGTGGCATTTGCATTGTGGGCTCGGATCGGAAGGACTGGACTATTAGTCACGCCCACCCAGCGCGGCTATTGACACATACCCTAAGTTTCGGCCAAGGTCTTTCTTTAGTAGCACACTTCGTGAAGTCGCGTGTTGATCGAAATTGCATATGTATTTTGGTGTGTGGTGGCACGATATTGACTGGAACCTAAATGCCTATTGCTATGAATTCGAGTTGCATTTAAAACAAAAATAAATTTAAATCGAGCATGTTTACAACAAGCCCTTGTTTAAAGCATGTTTTTTTTCAAGCCTTGAGACGTCGCCAATGTGGATTTACAATGACAATTGAAATTATAGGGTAAATATTAGCTCCTTTGACGAAATATCTGTACTATAACTGTTGAACCGACTAATTTGAGGGGTTGGCTAATTTAAGGGTTCCAACCATCTCATATCGATGTACGTTGGCCAAATCGGGTGGTAATTGTGGAAAGCATTTACACAATTATGGCATAATTTTACAACTTAAAAACAGGTTTTTTTAAGCGTTTTATAAAAACTGTTTTTTTAGGCGTTTTTAAAAAACTGTTTAAAACAAGTTTTAAACAATGTGTCTTAAACAGCCATTTGTTTTAAATGCATGCCTACTATAAATTATGTATGCTTTTTTTGTTGAGGGGGAAACGTATGCATTTCAAAATCAAGCTTATCTAGAGAGAATTTTCAAGTTAATTGAATCTTTCGAGAATACTCTATAATTTATGTGGGTTTACGAAATACTCTTGAGTCCCCTACGAGCTCGCTTCCCACCCTATTCGGAAATTTGGGGTGCGGCAGTCATGGACCTGGCAAGAATGCAATTGGTTGGGTGCGATAAATCGTCCTCTATGAAAATGGGCAATGGGTACATTATGACGTATCTTTTTGAAGGAAGTTTGTTATCTCATTAGGCCTTTTAAGCGCAATCCATATGTTGTCCTCCAATATAACTTCCAAAATGCAAAATAAATGTAATCGTGAGTAATCGTGATTACTACTTTTCCAATGTAACCGTAGTCGACTACTTCCTGATTTTGCTGTAATCGTGATCCTAATCGCATCATTCGGAAGTAATCGTAATCGCAATCGATTACATTCATGAAGTAATCATCCCCATGTCTGATTACCATAACGTCCTCTTTTAAGAGGATTTGTTCTCTTTTTTACAGTCCTCTGAAGAGGATTTGTCCTCTTTTTTGAAAGTATCCTCGGAGGACGCCCCTTTGTCCTCTCTTTTGAGATTTTGTCCTCTTTTATGAAAATTTAGGTCATATTTAGAGCCAAATGAGACTGATATGGCATAAATGAACACGGAAGTGACGCTCCGACGGGTATTACGGAGCGAATAACGGTGAAGATTCAAGCTCTGAGCAAAAAGTTGACCGACCAAGTTTTTCTTTTCTTTTTTTTAGTCAACCGACCAAAATGTGAGAAAAATTAACCGATTTTTGAGAAGTAGTCTCCGGTTTTGCAAGTCTCAAATTTCTGAAAAAGTGTCCTCTTTTTAGATTTCCAAAATATGGTAACCCTAACTGTAACGAACGAAGACGGATGTTCGAACGGGAATTCGCGGTTCGAACGAAAGTGACGACAAAATTTTTATTGTTTATCTTCTCATTCAATGCCTCTAATTTTAAGTATAACGTGTGTAAATCGGGAGTTGAACGAAAGTGAGTATCTTTATTAGTCGTATCGTCAAAGTTTACAGCCGAAATAGCGAAATTGACTGTTCTGTTCTCAGTCTTGCTAAACTAACTTTGCTCATTTGGTGTATGTGCCATGCATGCCCGATTCCGAAATATGTTAGGCCTACATGTTCGTAATGTTACAATGCGACCGACCCGGTTTACAACATCCCGCATCGGAAAATAGTATCGGAACCAGAATACGGACTAGAATTCGTTGCTTGCTAATCGAACGGACATCGACCGACATTTTTCCAATATCATTTCGTATAACCGTTACAGGAACCGTGTTCCATGTACATAACAATGTCCCGTAACTTGTACGCATACTTATTATGCACTGTAAAAATTAAAGGTGGGTTTTTGGCTAAAATGGAGGTGGAAACGATAATTCCTCCTTTCACGAGAGGTAGGAACCTGCTATACACCTCTGAAGAAGGTGAAATACGTCTTTCCACCTCCGACAATAGATCTTCCACCTCCCAAAACCCTCCTATAAAGTGATATACGATACATCACTTTATAAGGAGGGTTTTGGGAGGTGGAAGATGTATTTTCGCGCGAGATCATATACTGCGTCGTCGTCAACAAATATAGAAAAGCTGTCGTTGCTAAACCCGTGATATATTACAAATGCTGCGGAACGAGCCCCCTGCGACTTGGAACGGCAGTCCCAACACATGGCGTCAGATGACGTACGCGTAAGTTGACGAGTTCTGCTTAGCTGATTGGTCATGCAACGGAAATTTTTCAATGTTTGGGTTGCTACATACGTCCGTAAATGTCCGGAATTTCAGTGTCATTAAATTCAATTTCCAGGTTTTTCAAAATAAGTGATTTTTTATAATTTATGAAAATCTGCACAGCTCCGACAGTTATCGAACATGTCTACATTCAAATCAAAATACACACAATTTATACTGAATACATACCATAGTCAGATCAAGATTACAGGACCACAGCCTGACTTATCGATCTCGCCTTCAACCACATTTTTTATCATCTGATAATGAATCTGAACGCGAATGCATAATTGTAAAAGACCTCCATCTGTAGTTGATCATGATGACACACGATTCAACAATGCTGAAGAGACTTTATTACACGTCCGTCCGCCGAAGCGGTCAGTAGCAAAAGCGGAAGTGAAAGCACGATGCGATGATACTACAACTGACGTAAGGGGCAGTATAGAACACAGCTGCTACACTATTCCGATCGAATTTGAGAAGTGCCTATAACAGCAGTCTCACAAAATACCATAAAAAAGTTAAAAATCATCAACAAAACCGCAAACACGTGCATAACCGCACCACATTAGCAGAACACTAGCCCCAAACTAACATCAATGAACATATTCCCTAAACTAAAACCCTAACAACGCGCGCCACATCACGGGGAGAGTTGCATGCTCCATCCCCTCTTCGTAACATCGGACCGGGAGAGACACAAGCAGCCAGTCAAGTCTTCAAACTTCTCATATTGATGCAAAACTGCTTCTTCAATCGGTTCAGATAGCCAATGCCATAATCGAATTTATGCCAATCTTTCAGCATATCGTTACTGTCCAGGAATCTTCAGAATTGCAGCCAAATTAATGAAGTAACGGTTTTAGTGTGCTCGCCTTTGTAAAAGACCTCCGTCTGTAGTTGATCACACACGATTCAACAAAGCTGCAGAGACTTTACTATAAGTCCGTCCGCCGAAGAGGCCAAAAGCAGAAGAGGAGCGAAAGCACGATGAGATGAATTCAGAGATGGGCGGATTCCAGATTTTGGGAATCCGTATCCGTGCTGATCCAACAGTCAAATAGGATTTCGGAGTCCGACAGTTGAGTAACAAAATTAGGATCCGAAAAAATACTGCTATTGCTTTAGTGCTATTTCACATCAATATAGCCTGCAAAACAGATATGAACATAATAAACAACAAATTAGTATCAATAAATGCCTTACAAGGGTTCATTTATATTGCATTTCAAATCAATAATGTTAGGTACGGTATATAATTTGAATATAAATGCAAGTGGTAGGAACTAGGCAGGGAAAATAAGCTAAAAGACTGTGAGAACAGAGAAAGCAATATTAGTTGCTTTATAGAGAGGGTAAAATAAGTAACCCATGCATGCCATGATGCATTGCTGATGCCAACAACAAAATTAAATATTGTGTTACTGTGACTTGGCCAAGACCACTAGGTCTCCTACCATAGTACTCCTGAAGAATGAAACTAAATTTTCACAAGAAGTAAGCAGTCACTGAACAGCCATGTATCAAACAAAATGGATGAATCAATCAAAATGATCTCTTGATAAATCAGCACAGCAATGAATAGGAAATATATATATTATTATGGGACACTGTAAAACCTGCAAAACTCGCAAAACCCGCAAAACTCGCAAAAGCAAGGCTTATTCAGGAAATTGTAGGTATCTTTTACAATATTGTCGCTGTCTGTAGGCCTCAAGATATCATGGATTAGTTATGGAATTAAACTGCCGGTAACTATGCAGCAGGGTTTTGCGGGTGACTAGCATGGTTTTGCAGTTGACGATGAGGGTTTTGCGGTTGTCCAGAATATTATTATATAATCAGCATGATGGTGTGCGCAATCAATCAGAGAGTACCGGTAGTACTTTAGTTCTAGTGTGTTTCCGAAATGATAAACATGACCAATTGACCATGCCAGCATATATTCATACATTACCTCACCACACAATCATTCCAAATGACATCAGAAATCAGAACCACCAGTTACGGTACCTCTGCAACAACACGGACACCTCGCTCTTCTGTCATCCTGACAACTGATATCAAGTAACCTAATGGTTGATGAACAGGCAGGATAAGAATCATTATTTGACGAACAACTGAATTCGAAAACAAACACTTCTGCAGCTCGCTTGCGCTTGCAGGAACCTGCCGTCGTCCTCGTCCAACATTCATCATCACATCACTGCACCAGAAACTTCATTATGTTGCTTACGCATTTCAACCACGTGACTGGTATCAGCGGTTTCAACGTTGGCATCCATTCCCGGAACCAGCCTGGGCTTGATCCATAGCAATGAATGCATTTAACTACGAAAATAATATCGAAGCAACTTTTTTCATTGAATATTAGATATCTTGAAGCTTTTGTCACCCAATATTTGTTATGAATATCAAATCCTGTGTAATTCCGGCTCATATGGCAGTTTCAGAATCCAGCTCCGATCCGATCACAGTAAAATTCATAAAAATCCTGCTCCTGCTACTGAACCGGACTGTGCCCATCTCTGGGGATGATACAACAACTGACGTAGGGGGTAGTATAGAGCACGGCTGCTACATAATTATCCGAATTCGTTAGTGGACGCTGAGGTATTCAGTGTTTTAAGCCTAAAAATATGGTAATTTTGCCCCTGCAAAATACTGAATAATTGACCTGAAAACGCAATGTAGCGCTAATTCAAATGGATGGAATTTTCCACTGCTGTTCAGATTCGGACAGAATTAAACACTGTCTTAGTGAGCCAAGAAAAAATTTTGACTAATAATCAAGAATTGTCAATGAATTAAGGTGGTAGAAATTCAAATGAAACAAGTCGGTCAAAATTGCGCAAAATCCGGTTCGAACACTATCCGAGTCCGGTCGATGTTATTGCTAACACGTGGCCCAGAGTCTGCGACAAGTTGAAGTTGCTGCTGTTCTTGGTGATGTTGGGCGATAGTAGCTCGTTTAGGATTATGGAATGGACTTGTCCTTTTGAGTCGTGCAGCCTAAAAGCATTCTATAGCCATGAATATCTATTAAGTCATTTACGTAGCAACTGGCATGGTTCGTGTGAGACGTACATTTGTAAAATCGGGTCGTGCGGTCACGTTTCCGGTACATACCACAGCTATAGAAAGCATCTACTTCATAAACACGCGACGTTGCAGACCAGCATACCTGCGATGGAACTGACGGATAACAGTGATGAACCTGTGTTGACCGAGGCTATGGGTGATCAGGGCCACCAGTCTGGAAAATCTACTGCCTGTCAAGAAGCAAGCTCTGTCAAATTCGGGGAAGCTTGCTTGAAGTTACACTTATCTATGCTGGAGAAATTTTCGCTGTCTAGATCTGCCGCCAGGGATATTATGCATTCCTTTGTAAATATATTGGAAGATTATACAGATATCTCTCCAAATGACTTGGGTCAAGTAGTCGATCAGTCACAGAGCGCATACAGTTTTCAAAAATCATTGCTACGTATTGGTTTGATTGAGCTGATTGAAAAGTTTCCGTTACAAGACGATAATTGCAGCTACCATTACATTCCGATATTGACTGTTCTTGAAAATTATATTTCTTACAAAGATGTTATTGAAAGTATGAACAGGGACCTCACTGAAAACTCGAACGGTTTTTTGAATGATTTCTGTGATGGAACCCTATTCGTGAAAAATTCCTTTTTCAAATCCGACCGCAGCTTATTGCGTATTCACCTGTACGTTGATGATGTCGAAATATGCAATCCTATTGGAAGTGCGAAAAATTTGCATAAATTAACGTGTTTCTATTTTTGTCTTGGTAATGTTGAATCGAAATATCTTTCGAACCTTCGGAACATTCATCCTGTACTTATTGCTAAAAGCTCACTTGTGAAGAAGGCAGGCTACGCGAGTATACTTGAACCCCTGTACAATGATTTGAAAATATTAGAATCCAATGGCATCACTGTGACTCTTTTCAATGGCCAAACTAGAACGTTCAGGGGCGGCTTAGCGACTGTTTCTGCTGATAATTTGGGTAGTCATGACATAGGTGGATTTCGAAGATGCTTCTCTAGTGGTAGGATATGTCGATTTTGTTATTGTGAATATGACGATTTGAGTCATAAATATTCCGAGCACATGTTTGAGATGAGAAATTTATCCGCTCATGAACGCCATGTGCGAGATGTTTTCAATGATCCAACGCTAGAAAGTGTTTATGGTGTTCGGAGTGGTAGTCCATTTGCTGGACTTCAGTCTTTCGATGTCATAAACGGGTTATGTTGCGATATAATGCATGACATCTGGCTTGGCATGGCGAAATATTTGTTGAACTTTTTAATTGAGAAAGTTGTGATGTTTAGAATGACAAAATCTGATCTGATTGAGTTGATACATAGCTTCCCCTTTGGCAAATACGAACGGCGTAACCGGCCTAATTATAATGGGTCTGCCTCCTCACTGACTGCTTCACAAACATGGTGCTTGTTCAATCATTTCGGTCTAATAGTGGGTGGTTATGTTGAAGCCGGCAATGAAATTTGGGAATTATATTTGATGCTATGCCGGATTTCGGATATAATTTTTGCGAAACGCGTATCAATGGATATGGTGAGTGAATTGAATGTGTTGGTGCCCGATTTTTACAGTGCAGTCATAGAATGCGCTCCGGATATCATAAAGCCAAAGCTGCATAGTGCATATAATGTTACATTACGCATCTATGGTTAGAAGTACGGACCTCTGTCCCATGGGTCAATCTGCTGCTTTCGCTTTGAATCCTATCATCAAATTGTAAAGAAAATCTGTCGAAGTTCTCAAAATTTCAAAAATATCAGCTTAACAGTCTCTAGTCGTTTGATGCAACGAAAATGTTGGGAAATGATGGCTACAAACTGCTTGTGTGACTGTCCACCAAATGTTAACATTGAGAAAGTTTTGGTGTCGACGCTACCAAATTTTTATCGCGCCTTATTGGGCTTTGAAAATTTGCAAAATGACACAATGGAAATTGGTAAATCTAAAATATTTGATGATGGTTTTAACAGGTACGAATGCAGTGCCATATATATTGTAAGCGAAAACGACGATGGTCCTATATTTTGTAAAGTCGAATACATTTTACTTATTGCCAACCAATGGAAAATATTGGGAAAATTGATTAAATCATTATATTTCTCTCGTCATCTGCATTGTTATGCTGTTCACGAAACTGATCGTTACCATGCTTTTTTGCCGAATGAATTGATCTACCAAAGACCTTTTGATGTTTACTCAATCAATGCCACCAAGTACATACGACTTCATAATTGCGTGTGCCTGTCACCTGACAGCGATGTATGAACATTTGTTATTCAATCTGTCTCTTTAGATGGCGATGAAATTGGTAGTTAAACTATACAGATATTCCAAGGTGATAAAAGTCGACAATGTCTCCGAGATAAGAAGTGCAGTTTATGAAGTCTATCAAGATAAACTGCGTGGTCGTGAATTCTTGGTCCTGTATCATGACAACTCGGTTGACGATTTTGTTGAACTGGATGCAGAGGCAGATATTAAAGACAAACATCAAATAAAAGTGGAAATTCTAGAACAACACGAGATAATCAAAGGTAAGCCCATAGTGCATTCGTATTGTTTATGCTTCAAATTTACACAGTACCTGCAGGCCAGGGTCATTAAATCTTCCAATACTTGTAGCTCCAGCTCTAGTTGGGGAGTTTGAAAATTCAGTAGTTCTAGTTCTTAGCCCTGATCTATTGAAAAGTCGATTCAATGTCCGATCGGGGCCTACGACATTCGTCATGAGTAATACAGCAGTGAAATTGCCGCGAAGCCAGCTGAGCACTCTCATAACGCAGCCACTCATTTGTTTCTGAGCTACGCTAACTTTTCGTCAGACAGCATTGTTGCGTCTCTATGCCATTCAAAAACTTGTGGGTGATTCTGGGGGTTCCAAGACCATGAGCGGAATAAAATTTATATTTTCGTCATCAGTACAGCGGCAGCTTGCTATTGATACCTGTTTTATCCAATTTAATGCCCGGCAAGGCCGGTCAAACATTACCGTGAATTTGCCTTGAGCCAAATTCAAAGTTTGACGTAGACTATATAATCTATGCCACTTTATTCATTACAGAACACATTCCACAACTTCATGTTGAGACCCCATTGATAATGCTGCCGCCTCTTGGTGACTATGCTGACAAGGTTAAAGCAGATTCCCATCGCATCAGTTCATCGGATAGTGGTTTGTATAATCAGCCAATATTCTTCTTGGCATATTAGCAACACGCATATTTTAAGATCGTCGATGCTCAAGGGAAACCGCAGATTCTGATTTCGATCGTTTCAGTGCGGCGCAAACTAGAAACACATCTTTTAAGATCGTCGATGCTCAAGGGAAAACGCAGATTCTGATTTCGATCGTTTCAGTGCGGCGCAATCGAACAGCGGTTTGTATATTCGGCCAATATTGTAAATTCTTATGTTATACTAGAAACACATCTTTTAAGATCGTCGATGCTCAAGGGAAAACGCAGATTCTGATTTCGATCGTTTCAGTGCGGCGCAATCGAACAGCGGTTTGTATATTCGGCCAATATTGTAGGTTTCTATGTTATACTAGCAACACGCATATTTTAAGATCGACGATGCTCAAGGGAAACCGCAGATTCCGATTTCGATCGTTTCAGTGCGGCGCAATCGAGCAGAGGTTTGTATATTCGGCCAATATTGTAGGTTCTTATGTTATACTAGCAACACGCATATTTTAAGATCGACGATGCTCAAGGGAAACCGCAGATTCCGATTTCGATCGTTTCAGTGCGGCGCAATCGAACACCGGTTTGTATATTCGGCCTATATTGTAGGTTTCTATGTTATACTAGAAACACATCTTTTAAGATCGTCGATGCTCAAGGGAAAACGCAGATTCGGATTTCGATCGTTTCAGTGCGGCGCAATCGAACAGCGGTTTGTATATTCGGCCAATATTGTAAATTCTTATGTTATACTAGAAACACATCTTTTAAGATCGTCGATGCTCAAGGGAAAACGCAGATTCTGATTTCGATCGTTTCAGTGCGGCGCAATCGAACAGCGGTTTGTATATTCGGCCAATATTGTAAATTCTTATGTTATACTAGAAACACATCTTTTAAGATCGTCGATGCTCAAGGGAAAACGCAGATTCTGATTTCGATCGTTTCAGTGCGGCGCAATCGAACAGCGGTTTGTATATTCGGCCAATATTGTAAATTCTTATGTTATACTAGAAACACATCTTTTAAGATCGTCGATGCTCAATGGAAAACGCAGATTCTGATTTCGATCGTTTCAGTGCGGCGCAATCGAACACCGGTTTGTATATTCGGCCAATATTGTAGGTTCTTATGTTATACTAGCAACACGCATCTTTTAAGATCGTCGATGCTCAAGGGAAAACGCAGATTCTGATTTCGATCGTTTCAGTGCGGCGCAATCGAACAGCGGTTTGTATATTCGGCCAATATTGTAGGTTTCTATGTTATACTAGAAACACACATCTTTTAAGATCGTCGATGCTCAAGGGAAAACGCAGATTCTGATTTCGATCGTTTCAGTGCGGCGCAATCGAACACCGGTTTGTATATTCGGCCAATATTGTAGGTTCTTATGTTATACTAGCAACACGCATCTTTTAAGATCGTCGATGCTCAAGGGAAAACGCAGATTCTGATTTCGATCGTTTCAGTGCGGTGCAATCGGATAGCGGTGTTGGCGCCAATCTTTCATCCAGTGACATTGGTAACAATAGTTGTGGTGTGTATAGTAATGTATGGGTGTATCTATTTTGTCAATGCCCCCTATGTCAACAACTACTCGAGTAGTATTATAATTGTAATATAGCTCCACAATCTGTCCCAGTAACATTCGCACACAAAAATACATGCGACTATAGCCTTATGGGTCGAAAACCCTCCCTTTTTTTGTTGAGTCCTGCCAATTTAGGAAATCTGTAATCCATGGATTCCCCGCTTGTCGCTCGGCATTTACGGGATAGCATGGGGGGGTGATAGCGAAGGGGCGGTGACGCGTCAAAACGGCTGACCTTTTTTTTCAGTCAACCCACGGAAATTAGTCACAAAAGGGTGCCAAATTAGACATCGAGCACAAAATTTGACCTTTTTTTTTTGTCAACCCGCCGGTGATTACAGTTTGTATGCCCAATTGGTACACAAAATTAGGGGGGCGATGATTGGTGTTGACCTTGAAAAGAGGGCGATGGGTCGAAAAAGGTTGGGAACCACTGATCCATGGCATAGCTCTCACTTGCTCGATATCTATATGCACTATATCGCACGTCAGCGTGTATAGTAAAGCTGGTTGATTATTTTATTAAGATGTAATGAAGCCATCACCAGCTACCAACACACCGCTCATCAAACCTACCGTAAGTGACGGGGAGGCAAAACTGAAGTGGCCGACTGAATACACATTTTCGTTACCCAAAAAGCTGGAACATGCTTTGGAATCGTATCAACAGCTGACGGAGTTTCTTATTGATAGAAAACTTCGTAGAGATATTCTCACCTGTCTTTTCAAAGACCTGCGGAGATACGGCAGGTATTGCCCAAAGCATTTTACGAAAAGAAGTTTCCTTCTAGCAATATATTATCCATTTATTCCAAGCAGGTATCCATCTGCATTCCAATATAACAAAGCTCTTTCAGCCATGGTCAGTAAGTATCCTCTGTTGCAGGACAGGATATTACTCAAGGATGGATGCCGTTATGTGAGTTATTGCTGTATAGATGAGATTTTTGTGACTTTATTCTCGAAACGATGCACTTCAGGCATCGTGGAAAATTCCGCTAAAATCAAAATTTAAAGAATGGCGTCGCGATTCCAAAGAAGCAGATGTTGTGCGAATGAGAATTAAACATGGTACCAAAAAGAGGAAGGCCTGCGTTGTGGATGACGACAAAGCAACTGTCACTAGATGCAAAGTACCACGCGTTGATTTTGAGGTAATTTTTAGCGAGATTTTTGGCTCAATGCATAGTTCTTTAATTGAATTCTTTGCAGTTTCTTTCGCCTTATTCATTTGAAGACAACGGCACCAACCTTGCTCATACAAATTTTATGAAAGAGCAATTTACTAAAAAGAATCCTGATGCTACAAAAATGATTGATCGAATGAAGCGTACGTTTAAATCCCGAAGAAAAGACCTCAAGTCTGGCATGTTGACAAGACAGGTGCCAGAAGAATATCCGATCTTTCAGGATGCGCGCTGGGTATAACACATTGCATCATAATCTCAAACGTTCAATTTTCTAATATCAATTGGCTGATTTTTTCAGGTCCATGAAGAATTGAAATTGATTTGCCACAAGGAGGGATGCGATGATTTTTGCAGAGTTGATCTGAGGAGAAAGATTTTGGACATGTCGAACAGCACCCGTTTCGTTTACGATATCCGTCCAGAGAAAGTCCCACAAAACATCAAAATCTTGACGAGTACGTCTTTTCTTTCTACTGTCAGACAAAATTTGTTGCAATGTAACCCGCGTAATATTTTTGTACCAGCCGTGAATTGCTATAGTAAGTCACGTGAACGAGTGTGACAATATGTCACGTAGGCCTATACTTGGAAATACATTTAACACGGCTTTATTCATATAAGGATAGTAAATTGAACCGCGAGCCAATTTCGAATTTGCCACGAGGTATATATATATATACCTATTCCACCTTACAGCACTCGTAAATTAGTGAAGCTGTTCACCTTGAAACATATATTAATGAGTTTGTGGTCAGTGACCTCTTCACTTAATTTTGTACAGAATCTCAAGATTTTGGCTGGATGGCTGCTTTACCTACCATATTTAATGAAGGATTTTCAAGTTTTTTCTGGTTGATGAGAAGGTATGAATATTCGTCAATGTTACTAATGCGGACAATGTTAACAACTAATCTAGTCGAATAGAGTCACACAATGTTTGCCAAATTTGATTCGGAAAAGAACTTGAAGTAGAATTATATTTAAAAAAATTTCAGCAATGAGAATATAATTTTATTACCGGAGTCTCTGCCAAATCGGCATTGCTATACACTAAATATAGATATGGTGACTGAAAACTGATCGAGAAAGTGTGTGAGTATTGACCTGATTCTTTTTCGCATACTAACAGACACCCAAGTCTGGATATCCCGTCATGTGCTTCAATACTGCAAAGGAGTGGAAAGTCTGTTTTGATGGGGCGCAGGTGATGAACATCCATAGCTTTCATGAGGCATTGGCAGTAATGGTGTCAATTCACTGGATCTTTGATATGGAATTTTCCTCCAAAATTAAAAATTCTCTGACTTTCTTGTCAGTTATTCTTGAATATTTGCCTGGTGTGCTCATTACAGATACTGTGACAAACAAACTCCGTGAAATGCAGTACCAAATATGAGATCTTTTGATGCATGCATTTCTCAGGCTGGGTGTGTCTGATTTCATTGAAATCATTTCAAAGACTTGTCTCGACACCATCACCTTCAATCTTTTCGTTCCATCTCGTGGTGTAATCTGTACGTCTTTTCGTTCTGTCTCTCCTGGTGTATTGGCATAATTGAATTGTTGCTAATACATCGAATGTCATGTTAACACGTGAGGCATTATATAAGGCTGTTCTGCGTATTTTATGATGGGAATAGGATGGGTTGGTATCGGATATCCGGTATCCGGATAGAGGTGTGAAATCACCCACCTCGAGAGGAGGTGGGAAAATAACCACCAGGTCAAATAAGGTAGAGAATTTCCCTCCTCTTTTCAAGTTTTTTTTTGGAACACCTTAAAAGGTGGGCTCAGTTTTTAGAGTGTGCATCATACGAGGGTAGACGCGTACGATTATTTGCTATTTACTAGTAGAGCCAGGCAATACGGGACTCAAGGTTGCTCCTATATATTAGACTACGGTTGGCAACACCAATTGCTTCATCCATACCGCAAGATCAATGATTAGCCCGCACCTTCCCACTCGTGGTGGGTAACATTTAGCGGGTTTGCAATTAGAGTGATGCAATAAAGAATTGCAACACGTGTAGGGCGCATATATTATACGATTTCGTTGTCTCATACGTTCTTTAATAATTCTGATTAGCTGTGATAGGCATGGCAAACGAGTTTTTCTATATGCGACAATATGCTAACAACTTGTCAGCCGTATTGAATGTATCTGCTACGGTTTCTGCATGGTGGGCATTTCGTAGCTAGTCGGCGGGTGTTCAAGTATCTGTGCGGGACCACAACGGACGTCATGCTGATATTTTCGCGGCATCTACTCCACTCTACGACATGGACGGACATCTCGGGTTAATCTTACACCGCCTCTTGTCTAAGTACTGAACTACTCTAACGTCATGCCAAACCAATATAATATAAAGTTGTAGCTGGACCGCGCTCTCCAAGTCTCTACGGCAAAGCAGGCACGGACAATGTTGGCCCGCTCCAACATTCATGTGATACAACCACGTGGCAGCGACCGAGGACGTTATAGCGCAAGTCAACCTAATGTCAGTCATTATTGCGATGTAGTAGAGACTATGTTTCAATAGCAACGATGCATACGTGTTGACAGGTTCAGTCGAACGGATGCAGAAATGCCATCTAGAACGGCGCGTATCGTCGGAACCAGACGCGCTTCACCCTGGACCACACAGCTCCAACGCGCTTCACCCTGGACCACACAGCTCCATGCCGTCAGCTAGGGTTACATCGAATTCGACGAGAAGCCACCGTTTGGCGAATGGAATTTCATCTCACAGACAAGATGGGCTACACGGTGTCAGCCTCTCTCGTGAACAGGAGCTTCCACTAGTGGCCGCAGACTGTTGGCGTTCGACACCACCGTGCTCTATAGGCGTGGAGGGCCTTCGCGCGACCACTACAACGGTGGCGGAGGGCGTCCAGATGATTAACGATATTATAGATCATCGAGTTGTGTGCGCTACGTATACGGGATAAACTCTAAATCGGTCGCAGACCATGGCATGTCTTTTGTGCGCTGTCATCGAAGCTCGCGGTAATGGCGTAACGTTTGCTCCTCATATAATATTTAAGGGTACGCCCGGGGCGGGAAAAACCTTCTATGCGATATTTTATTTCCGCCGCGTATTTCTAGTCTACTTCCGCACGACGCCTCGGGTGTGGGTCAATTACACATGGACTCGCACTCTCGTGTGTAGAAAAGCGATGACGCAGGCCGGTCATTTTGGGGTCATTCTGGCATGATCGCGGCCTTTAAGCAAATGTTTCATGCGTCATGGTCGGCCAAAACCCACGGGTCGAAACAAGCGAACGGTGCAACCTTGGTTGTTGTCGTCACCACCAACGAGCCGGATCCCTTCGCACTACTGGTCGAGTGCGGGGAACAGCGCGAGGCGTGTGACGGCGTTTTATAGTTTTAGAATTTGCTGCTGAATTCGTCCCGCGTACCAGAAGGCGGCCAATTTGTAGCGCAACGTGCGAGCTCATACTAGAAAGCCTCGTTAACCAGCTTGCCAGCGAAGAAATGCCGGATTTAGAACAAGACTTATGTGCTGATCAGTTTCGCACTGTATCTGACTACCAGCAGTGCCTCAACAACATGATGGATGAGGAGACTCTGCGGGTTATTAGCGACGGGTGGTTGAACGACGCTAGACCAACGCATGTGCCCTCAAATATCCGCCCTTCATCCACCGGCCAGGTCAGTCATATTGATTGCAGTCACGTATCGTTGGGTTATTATTACACGGGACAACTAAGCCGCACATTTTATCAGGAATAAAATAATGCGACTGTACGTGGTTTAACTCACCGGTGCACATTAGGCATTCGCAATCACGCTCGCGCGTTTTTCCTTTGGCTGTTCACAGTATGCTAGTCATATTAACGTATGTTTTGATTTCGATAATTATAATACAGTGTTCCCGTGTGCCAAGATCTGAGACCGCTTCGGATACAAATGTTCGCGGCCGCCGACCGCTACGCATACTTGATTCTGAGAGTGATTGAGACACCTTGTACATCTGCGAAATTACGAAAAGGCGGGGAGGCTCACAGAGGTCCTCGTACTTTGCGTGTTTCAGCGCAACGGCAGCGTCCATGCTGGCTACTTCATTCTCGAAGGGGCACACCACATCGATGACCAAGACCCGCCAACGATCCGCTAGGATGAGGTCGGGCCTCAGCCGCCTGTTGGCCAATGTGGCGTGCTCCTCGCAAACGCGGTCCACATCGCATCTGAAAAAAAAAGAGGAGCTTGGAATACAGTCCAGGAGCACCATTCAAGTGTCGTTACGTATGCGATGGATATACGCAATATTAACTTGGCGTGGTTCTAATTATGTAAGATGTATATATGTATGTCTCCTTCAAAGACAACGTATATATGTATGTCTCCTTCAAAGACAACATCAGGCCGATATTTTTCTTATTTTCCGTAACTGCCGACTTATATAGCACGGCCCACCTCTAGGCTTTTAAAAGACACCGCTGACGCGGATGAGGCGGCGAGGTGGAGCCTAGGTAAACCTCCAACACTTAGGTATCGGAATTCGGAAGTCGACCTCAGTCGGACTCGAACCCGCGCCCATTGGAGTTGCATCCGTGGATTATACCGCTGCGCTATCTCGCCACCTATTCATAAACTTTAAGGAATTATCTTCGTACCTCGCGCTAATCGAACAGATACTACGAAGATATGATGATTGTTAGGCGAAAGAAAGTAGGAAGTCAATTTGAAGAAATATTTCCAGCCTTTCGCAGACTCAGACGGGCCGATATACTACCGTATGTTTGCCACTATAGAGATTGTAGAGATCTCTATACTGCAACTACACCAGCTTCCAAACCAGGCTTTTGGTTACGTAATAATTATAGTACGGGAATATTAATTCACTACTGATTGTGAGAGCTAAGATTAGTGGTGCGTCGTATTAAGTTTTTCAATTGCGTCGCAATACAAATGTACACTGACCTGAAATTCCCTATAAGGTTTGTTTGAATTATTCCACGTCAGAAAAGCTAACTAAATTACCCACGATTTTCATTCGCACTTGATCCGGATTTTCATTCGCACCACCTTCGTCATTCGCACTTGATCCTGATTTCCATTCGCACTATTCGCACCACCTTCGTCGTTCGCACTGCAATTTTTTTCATTCGCACCAGTGCGAACCGTCACACAGGTTGAAAAGCACTGGGATAGGCTATATATATCAGTGGTTCTCAACCGCCGGTCCGCCAGGTATATTACAATTTTATACTTTAATTTCAAGATGCAATGTTGAAGGCCTGTCTATTGATGAAATAAATAAAACATCAAATTGATTCATAACTTCGTGAGGTTAACATTAGGGCTGGAAACATGTTCGATTTGACTTAGAGTTCAAGGCCTTTCATTTGACGACATACGAGCGACAAGTACAGAACAGATACGAGCTGAGCAGCGCAGTTTGGTCATTGGTTTTCGATTCATTCATTTTGTGCAGGACCGTAACTGGAGCACCCCAAACCACTTAATTGGAGAGGGGCCGAGCTTGGAAAGGGCCCAAAATTATTTCGCCAATGAACATAAAGCGTATTTATTTGAAACATTTTCCAACGTTTTTCAATATCTTTTCGCGCTTTGCACAAATTAGTGTGCCTAACTGTCTAACTTATTAGGTGCCCTTCTCCGAGAAATACGCATGATTTATAGGCATTTCGGCGTCAGGTGGACTAAAAATTCGGTCACGATAAAACCGCGTCAGTCGTGAATGATCGAAAATATTCGCCGTTGGCGCGATCAGTTACGTAAACTCTCTGCTTACGCTGAGTAGAATGGATGTGATCACAAGTACAGGCCAAATATCCACCCAACTGTAGGTTATGGGAGCGAATCCCCGGAAGTTTGGCATTATCGACCTATGGGGGCCCCAAGACCAACGTTTTTGGGAGTGGGCTGAAGAAGTGCTATTTCGTCCCGGATTTGCGAATGGCCGGTATAGCTTCTGTAATGTGTTTTCTTGCGACACGAATTGTATTAGTAGTTGGCAGAGTAGCCTGTGTCTGGTGGCAGTGGGCAATGAGCAAGATAGCACAGCACAAGATGCTTGGTTCGACTCCGATACGCTTCTTCTCTCGATACTGTCAAAGAGAAGAATATTATTGGAGTTGGCGTGGTCGCTTAATCGCACGGCCTTCGGCGCGAAAGATTTTAAACGACTCTCGGCGGTAGCACGTTTATCTGGCAAGGCTTACCTCGACTTGGCAGACTCACTACCATAAAATCACATGGATGCCATCATGAATATAATTAAATACGATCAAAACCCTCTAAATGTCACTTTCTAGCACCATATAATTGCAAAATACGGTTGCATACTTTACATTTTGACTTCATTTCAATTTTGAAAGTTCACCGGTCCGCTAGACATTTTTTGAAATTTTACCGGTCCGCGAAGCGAAAAAGGTTGAGAACCACTGGACTATATAGCTTGACACTGAGCAATAGATGAATGAAGAGTGTTTTAATCGCGTTCAACGGTAATACTAATATACGTACATAGACTTCGTTAACGTATGTAAAAGTGTATAGCGTAGGTGCGAAGATAACAAGTTGTACGGCTAACCGGCCTAATTATATCCGGATATCCGGTCAATTCAACGTCGGTTGATAAGTTAACCCAGTAGTGCATTGTGATGGTGCTTATTATAATTTATGCTTACCATATTTTGGAAATCTAAAGAGGACACTATTTCAGAAATTTGAGACTTGCAAAACCGGAGAAGAATTCTCAAAAATCGGTGAATTTCCCACTTTGTGATCGGTTGACTAAAAAAGGTATACTTTTCGCTGAGAGCTCAAATCACCGTTTTTCACTACGAAATACCCGCCGGAGCGTCACTTCTGTGCTAACTTACGGCATATCCACTCGCATTTTGCCCTAAATGTGACCTAAATTTTCAAAAAGAGGACAAAATCTCAAAAAAGAGAACAAAAGGGCGTCCTCCGAGGACACTTTCAAAAAAGAGGACAATCCTCTTAAAAGAGGACGTATGCTAACCCTATTATAAATATGAGTGCTTTCAACTCGCATATGCTTGCTGCGTATTTCAAAAAATATGTAGTTTTTTTTTGCCATAATTTACAAAAATATTCTCTTCATCGTTTCAGTTAAGAAATCCTTGATGTTCTCGCCCAACTGGGTGACAGCCGCCTTCAATTTATAATGATGAAAATCATTTTTCATCATCTGTGTAGATGATTTAAAAAAGGAAAAATACTCCTTTGAAGGCGAAGCATCAGTTGCGTTTAACGCCATTGTCGACGAAGAATTTGATTACGTAAGTATTGTTCGTGATCTCTCTCACTCTCTCTCTATCTCTTCTTTACTTCGCCTAGGCTAAGGTGGGTGTCTGACATTAAAGGCTACTCCAAGTTGTTTCGACACCTTCCTATCTTTTCATTGTATCGCAGTCTTGTGATGTTTTAAAACGGTTTTGTAACGATGGAAATATTAATAAACCTGATCGACCGTTGTCTTTTGTTCCAAGAAACGATCAAGAGGAATTCACGACTCACGTAAAAGGCACGCGAATGACAACCATGCCACGAATTCCTCGCACGACTGGCCGAAGCATATTGTTCCAATTAATAGCAAGCTGGCTGAGAAGTCAAGAAAGGAACGCGCCACAGCAAAATCTACTTCGCCGAATATCGGTCAAGTACAAAATTGGAAGACTAAACAAGATCCCAAGCTAAGTGTCCAAACCGCGATGTAAACAATGGAACCAACGGATTTATTCAATATTACAATGGTACGGCTGCTGCAAACGTGAGTAATAGACCTATAGCTTCGGGAACAAATATGGCATTGCAGGAGATGCTGGTCAAAATCAATAAAATCGATTAGACTGTGTGAACCAATAAGCATGAAAACGACTTAAGCGCATCTTTAATGAAATCGATCGTTACATGTAATTGAGTAACAAAACCCTGGGCATCTTATTGACTCGGATCCACTTACCAGAAGATCAGTCACGAACAGGCTGTCCAAATGACCAATTCCAGTGCCACCATATATGGCTGCGGTTCTTCTTTGTTTATGCAAAAACAACACGCCCCGATGTTGCATGCCAGTGGATTAAGCCTAGAAAGCCAGTCGATAGCGCTGGTAAAAGAATTTCTGAATCCTGGCCAAATCAAGGACAATGTATTCGTGTTTAATGGCATCCAGCTTTATAATGCGAATTGAATGATATTTCAGCATCTACTGACCGTGACGTCATCAATGATGGCATCCTGTTTTTTTGTTAAAGGGATGGATTGGCCAAGTTGAATTGACCTACGGGATTTGGTTTGCATTCTCTGAAGAACCTGCTGCTGTAAGTACGATGTTTTATGTTGTAATGGCTCACTGCACCATTTTTGTAATGGAACTATCCAGTATCCATTCATTCATTGACCATCCTTTTTTCAAATCTGATCGCAGCATGTTACGTAATCCTCTGGAACTTTCGAGGTTCCAGAGTAGTGCATAAAGTTAACAATATTTTGTTGTGTAATGTCGAGATGAAATATCTCTCAAGCCTGCTATAATTGTTAAAAGTTCACTGGTGAAAAAGGCTGATCATACAGCTATATACTTGATCCTTTATGCCAAGATTTGAAAATATTGTAAACCTCTGGGATCGCTGTGATTTTACATACTGGTCTTAACTAGTTCAGGGGTGGCCTAGTCACCACCTAGCTGAAGACAAAATGGATCGCAGAGGTCAACGTCGGAACGAGCCCAGAAGTATGCAGCTACGGAATAAGAATAAGCTGGTGTAAATGATCATAGTATTAATTTAGCGTGTCTCTTGTAAGCAGATAATGTTATCTATAGTTTTTGTTCCTAGTGAAACTCGACTTTTTCCAATTCCTATCTGCACCTTACATTTATGGACGCGATTGAAAGCTGCGTTTATTTTGATCACTGTACCCTGCTTTCTTATGATTTTTCTTGTTTGATTTTTTCTGTTTCGGTGTCGAAAATATGTTTGTTATGTTTTTATTCCTTCTATATTGTGAATCATCTGTGTCTGAATCTGACAGGTGTGGCTTATTCACCTGTACGTCTGATCAGTTACCTCCGAGTCAGGGCCGCGTGATGACAGCTCTAGGCCAATTTCATTTGTATCAATTACAGTTACATATTCGAGTCATCTGTTTCCGTGTTTGATCGGTTTTGTTTTCCTGTGCGGTCATTTCTTTCTGTTGTTTGTTCTCTTGTGCTGCGTTCATCGTTTTGTTTTCGTGATCAGTTGATGATGCTTCGTTTTCTTTCCACTTTCGTCGTTTATTCATATTTCCGGATTGTTGGGAAGTCTAGATCCTTTTTTGAGGCGTTTGTACTGGATATGCCCACTCTCGTTGCAGTATCTGTATACTATTACTTTTTTGCAGGCCTCAGCATTACGCCCATTCTTCAAGCATTTGGTGCAGTTGTTCGTTCTTCTAATGGAGGAAATACCCTATTTGTAATTTTCGACGGCCATTTTCCTGTAACCGTTGTAGAAATGAGTGTCCCTGTGGTCTCTACCACAATTACACTCAATTGTACGAGACTCTTCACTCTCACAATTTTGTCAGTTTAGGCCTTCTAGGTATTCATGGACTTCCTGCTTCTTCTATTCCAGACGGTACTGCTAGGGATTCATGGACTTTCTCAGTCTTTTATTTCAGTGGGAACTGCCCTGATTTGAAACTACAGTTCATCTCTCGGTAATATAGCTTCCTCTCTATCTCTCCGAAGGTGATATTGCCTCTTGTTTCATTTTACATCTTCATTCTGTTGTCTATTCGTTCGTTTTGAAAGTAATATTGTAAGATTTGGGGCCATTTTGGTATACCCACTTGATATCATGTTGATATTCTTTCAAGATATCGTGTTGCAGTATCATTTTTAATAGCTCTTACAAGGTTTGCTCAATTTTACAACCAGATCAAGCGATGTAGGCCTCTCTCCGTCGCGATCCATGTTATGAATTGTTGCAGATAAATCAGCTCTGAAAACCACATCGTTTTCGTTCTGTTCATTTCTGTAGACGGCTGTTACGGCTCTAAAAACTAGGTACGACAGGTATGTCGGAAACGGTAATTACGGCTTCTAGCTAGATACGGCAGCCACGGCTTTTCAAGACTAGGTACAGCTCAAACATTCAATTCGTTTCCAAACTTTTGGCAATACTGACACGGAAACCACGTGTAGGTCTGTACGGCTTTTGTCCTAGGCAAGACTGGCACGGAAACCACGTGTAAGACATTACAGTACGACTTTTATCCTAGGCAAGAAGGTACGGCAGTATGGTTTAATATCCTAGGTAATGCAGTTACGGCAAATAGTCTAAACTGCACAGCGCAGATTTGACTAAACTGCACAGCGCAGATTTGACTATCGTATATTTATACAATACAATGTATCACAGCGATACCAAGTCTTTTCCTTTGCAATCTGAAAAACACGTTGATACTCACATTTCATCAACACTAGCACTCGAAACTCGTGCTCATGCCGTTCGTTGTTCTGACCTTCCTTGGGGTAATCTTATAGCTGGCGACCACAGCTCAAAATTTATTTAAACCGGTCTCAATCGAAAGATATTTTCACACTGATTCCGAAAATATAAATTAAAATCTGGTCAGGGCACTGGAACCCCCCTAAAATCGACCTCAAAGTTCGAAATTTCCATTGTTCTGAACAATAGGGGCGCCTGAGCTGAATGGTCGATTAACGCCTCGTACTCATTGTGACGCCATTGAGCGTCTCGGCGAAGTCGAGCCGTGTTCTCCGTGACTCTCGGAGTATTTAGCGTCGTATCAATCGCTGTAACGCGAATATGTCCCAATCAGAGTAGTTTTCTCGTAGTGCTTTTATAGATTTCGATAAATGATTGCACTGAAGACTACGCATATCAACTTTACATTTACTGGTAATGCATAATATAACAGGCCATTTTGCGTCGTATCAATCACTGTAAACCCGGGTGGGCTATTATTTTACTTCCCGTGTCAAATGAGAAGCAGAAAATACGTTGTGAGTAACGGTTACGGTAATTACCAAAAAAATATTTATTTGCAATCACAATTCGAAACAATAGGTTACGTATACGAGGTACGTAGGTTTTATCCAACCCCGCAACATTCATAAGCAGGTTTTATGTTTGGGATTCCAAGTAGATTTTTGCGGGCCGCTCAGAATTGCTCCGCGGGATGGATGGACAATGGACATGGACGCGTACTTGGCATCAACCCCACACAATTCCAGATGCGTGACTGCGGGTGTGCGACTTCTGGTCCGAGTAAATCTAGCGATTATTAATATAAGCAATTACAATATGATTAAAGGTGTTCTGTGATATAATTGGTCTGCGGGTTGTGAACGTCAATGTAGCTATTATCACACAAGTACGTTTTTTCTGGCGATTCCGTCACCCGGACTGACTTGAATACGTAACAAAATTGGGAATAAGGACATAAAATATAATTATTGATCATTTTAACAGAGAGAGAAATGACGAATGAACGCAATATGACTGCTGTGAGGCGAAGAAGTTACAGGTGAAAATGATGAAACGATGGGAAAATGACTCCGGGTGACTCCGTCAACTTGGTCATTATTATTGTGTTGCATTATGCGAGGAACTTCCCCTGCGTTGTTTCCCTCGCATTTGGCAGAAATTTGGTTTCGTTCACTGACCGGGGGCCGCTGGGAAGTCTACAATAGATTGCTAGAGTGGATCGCCCATGAATATCCAGCGTGAAGTGGTTGGTAATCTGATAGTCGACTGGTACGAAAGCTCCCAGCGCGGCGGTCGTAAAACAGCCCTTTTCAGGGCTACCTTGTCACAAACAGCCCTTTTCAGGGCTACATTTTCGTAAACAGCCCTTTTCAGGGCTACCTTTTCACTAACAGCCCTTTTCAGGGCTAATTTTTGGTGGCAAAGTTGCAAGCCTTCCCGTGGCGCCACTGTTGCGCTCTCTCAGCATAGGGTTACCCAAGAGGATTTGTACTACTTTTTGACTTTTTTGAAAGTGTCCTCGAAGGACGCTCAAATGTCCTATTTTTTTTGGTTAAATATAGGGTAAAATTCGACTGAAATATAGTAAGTAAGCACTGAAGTAACGATCCGGCGGCTATTTCGGAAGCTGATATGGCCGGAAAGTTAACCTTGTTTGAAAAAGTGTCCTCTTTTCAGATTTCCAAAATATGGTAACCCTATCTCAGCAGAGCAACCGATTGCAACGTTTGTTCAATTTTATCGCATTGCAACCTTATGTTTTTATTGTTGACGAATAAAATTTAAAGCAAAGTCAGGTTTCGCCTACGTTAAATTGGGGTTTCACAGGCAATTAAGGACGATTAATAGAAAAGCATATAGGTATCGAGCTTCTTTTCAAGATCCAACGTCGTAGTCAGTGCCAAGACTTAGTCAGTAGGCCCTATGACAATTAGGAGGAGAGGATGTAGTGTAGCCCAACTCTGGAGGAGAAATGGTGTATTCGCCCCTGGGTGAAATACGTGATAGTGAAGGTCAGTGGCGTAGCAGCGACTTGGTGGTGGCAAAATGAGGCTGCACAGTGCACACAACAGCCGGCTAAAAGCAGCGTATAAATGGTAGTCTTTTAGTTGGCGACCAGAGAGCTCAAATTTATTCAACTGGTGTTAATCAGAAGTTAGCATCGCACTGGTGTATTGAACTGATAAAATTGCCAATATACCAATGATGATGATGATGATGATGAAAACACAAATTAAAATGTGAGCTTAACAATGGAACCACTCCGAACTAGCCGTCAAGACCGATTGTTCCGAACAACTCAAAATTCAAACTCAAAAAATAATTTCGTGGGGTGACGAAGTCCGACATATTTTTATTAATAGATCGCGACGACGAAACTTCATCAGAAAACGTAGAGCAAAATTTTATCTGCTTAAGGTTGAAAAGCATTGCGACCGAATGTACGAACTGTTTCATAATGAGTTTTACCAGATTATGAGGCTGGAAATGTTTCGTAAATTAACACGATAAGAACTGGTGTGCTCTAATTTGTATTTGGCTAAATTTGTAAATGCGCGTCGTAATTATAGAGGCAGCCTATTCGTTTACAGTGATTGATACGACGCAAAATGGCCTGTTATATTATGCATTACCAGTAAATGTAAAGTTGATATGCGTAGTCTTCAGTGCAATCATTTATCGAAATCTATAAAAGCACTACGAGAAAACTACTCTGATTGGGACATATTCGCGTTACAGCGATTGATACGACGCTAAATACTCCGAGAGTCACGGAGAACACGGCTCGACTTCGCCGAGACGCTCAATGGCGTCACAATGAGTACGAGGCGTTAATCGACCATTCAGCTCAGGCGCCCCTATTGTTCAGAACAATGGAAATTTCGAACTTTGAGGTCGATTTTAGGGGGGTTCCAGTGCCCTGACCAGATTTTAATTTATATTTTCGGAATCAGTGTGAAAATATCTTTCGATTGAGACCGGTTTAAATAAATTTTGAGCTGTGGTCGCCAGCTATAAGATTACCTTCCTTGGCATGCAGCGTGGACGAATGTCGCTATCGAACGAATGTCGCTATCGAACGAATGATTGACCGTCACCGCGTGCGGATTGACCGCTCGCATACGCCACCTACCGAGCTTTGTACCCTACTTTATCGGCCTGTCCTTTTAGACGGCTCGACCAGCCTATGAAATCTCGCAGCTGTTTCTAACGCGTATACGATATTATCAATATCCATGTGCTCACTATAGTCGAATACCAATATTGCATTTTGGTTTATAATCCCTAATTATAATCCCGCGAACGGTCTAAGGACTTTTGAACCCTTTCAACTTTTGAAAGCGAAAGAGCGTCGAGATACAGTCTTTTTTTCCTTCAAATTAGTTCCATTTTTGTGAAGGTGTTCACTGGCAAGTTTAGGATTTCAAGAACACTCAAGAATCCACTATATCCAATATTCCAGTTAAATATAGACATAGCTACAGCACGTTTTACTGCCATAGTTCATCAGTACATTTTCTTCAGGCACCTTATCTAGGCTTACCATATTTTGGAAATCAAAAAAGAGGACACTTTTTCAGAAATTTGCAACTTGCAAAACCGGAGTGTAATTCTCAAAATCCGGTTAATTTTCCCCACCTTGTGATCGGTTGACTAAAAAAAATAACTTCTACTCAGAGCTCAAAATAACGTTTTTTACTCCACGTTGCCAGGTAGATGACTAAAAAAAAAAAAAGGTCATCTTTTCGCTCAGAGCTAAAATCACCGTTTTTCAATCCAAAATACCCGACGGAGCTTCACTTCTGTGCTAATGTACGGCATATCACTCGCAATTTGCTCTTAATCGGCCTAAATTTTCAAAAAAGAGGACTAAATCTCAAAAAAGAGGACAAAAGGGCGTCCTCCGAGGACACTTTCAAAAAAGTCAAAAAAGAGGACAAATCCTCTTAAAAGAGGACGTATGGTAAGCCTACCTTATCGATATGGTCGCGACGAATGACTCATTTTGGGTTTTGGTGAATCCACCAGTGCATCTTTTCACTATAAAGATTCTTCTAAAACTGTAAATTTCCTTGATCGACTCATTCTAGGCATATTGATAGCTAGAAATGAAATACAATCCAATACAGTTATCAAAAAAAACAATAAATACTACCCGATATTGTCAGTCATCGGTCAATGAATAGAAAAAGATGAAATAGAAAAACACACAACCTCCATCTCGACTATTTCCTTGGTACTGAATCAGTGAAGCAGCCGAGTATATGAAAGCAGACACGCTAGAAATGAAGGGCGTAGTTTATTTTCGTCCTTGATGTTTTTGCGGCATATACATCGACTCATGATACACATACACACAATCTGCGCATATGCATACCACGAGTGCATGATGTGCATGTGCCGCTGGACAAGGAAGTGCAGATAGAAGCCTCTGCGGCTTTCTAAGTCATGTACCACCCCTCCATGCTATCCCAGTAATGCCTGAACGCCAAGCATGGAAGTCATGGATACCAGTGTTATTAATCAGGTCTGGTCTCACCCGGCCGGGGATCGAACCCACAACCTACCGATCAAGAAGCCGGACGCTTCACCATTACGCTATCTTGTCTAGAAAACTCATATACAAACATACAATAAATACTACCCAACATTGTCGGTTATCAGTCAACAAATAGAAAAAATGAAAAAAAACAACCTCGCCTCGCCTGTTTACTGAGTCTGTGAAGCAGTCAAGCAAAAGCAAGTTCATGTAGGCAGACAGACTAGAACAATCATTTCAAGTTCTACAGCAGGGGTCACCAACCTTTTTGCAACCGAGGGCTACTTTTGCGTAATGATTGAAGCAGCGGGCTACTATTTACTCCCGCCGTTTATCCGTAGCACACCGTATTTCCGCATCATGTTGTCTGTTTCTATAGCAGTCAGTGGGAAGCCTGACATTGTATGATATCAACTAGTGCGCTGTACTCTGGTATGTAACTTGACACTGCAATTCTGAGTGAGTGTTCCAGATGTGCATTAGTTAAGCGTGTTTAGTGTTTGCTTTAGATGAAGTTCATGTCCGAAAAGGCTGATTCACAACGATAATTTGAACCATAGACGCCTGCAACCTTCATAGCTGCTGCGCATACACCACTGTACTTTTCCGTATCAACAAGGCCCGAAACGTTTGCTGCAAGTAGTATTTGTATTTTTCTTTAAATTACGAGTATTATACGTTGAATTCTAATTATAGTTTCAGTTCTTTTGTCTGGAGAACATACATGTTGAAGTATAAAAGCAAGTGTATGCAAATGCTTTTATATTTTCCGAAAATAAGGCTATAGCCTACACTACATGGCATTTTTACGATATGCCATATTTTTAATTTCCGTATACTAATCGCGCAAAAAGTGTTGAAGCCGTATCTGACACAACTTCTCCGACTCTCCGTATTGCTCTTCGACTGAACTAGGGGCCTTGTAATGTGGGGCAGGGCGCCATGCCATGATATTCTCTAAAACTGGGTGTTCGAGTAAACAACGGATTAGTATCGCATTTCCGTATCAATACCAGCACCGTAACTGCCGCACTCCAAACCCGCCAATTGGGGGGGGGGGGGGCGAGCTCGAAGGGGGCCCACAATCATTTCGTGAATTAGCATGAATCATAGAGTATTTTTTGAAAATTTATGCTAATTTTCCAAAAAATTTTCGCGCAGCGCGCTTATTCAAGTAGCCATTTTCTATATTATTGGGTATTGGGCCATTACCGCGTCACGACCCACCAAGACATACAATCAAGTTTTAGGTCATATAACATGCGACTCCAAGAAGTGTGCCAGAACGATCGGCAGCGAGAAAAGCTTGACCGAAAAGGTCTATGCCCTTATGCAGACCGAAGACTTCGTTATATAGGCTATACAAGATACGTATAGGTTTAATTGTCCATAGGCGCCTGAATGACTGGCGCCGAATGTTCCTGTCTTTGCAATCTGAACCTCACAAGACAAATACCATCCCGCTGGGAAAAATTTTACGCCAGTGAAGAAATACCAATTTGAAATCGTGTGCGTCTCTTAGTTTAGAAGCCTACGTTTGAGCGATTCTGCATTTATTGATGTAGAAGACTGGAAGTCACGAAATAACATCATGTAACGAAGTCATATCAACGGGTCCGCCCGCACCAAGATGTTTAATCAATATTTACGAGCCCTCCCGTTTTCAATACACTTCACTTTAGTTTTTTTTTTTTTTTTTTGGGGGGGGGGGGGGGGGGGCGGGAGGGGGCTGCCGAAGTGCTGTTACGGCCCTGATCAATACTATCATTTACATCCCATGATGTGGACGACTGCTTATTCTGTCAAAAATTGACACCTCCTGAATCAAGCTCTCTACACCGTCCGCATAGCTCCATTTACAGCTTTTGACATTCCATGCGAACGAAGTACGATCGTTTTCACAACTACTTACTTACTTGAGTAGATTTAAAGTCAGTCAGTCAATTCTACTTCTACTTGAAGTAGACATATATTCTCGAGAAACTGGGGATACTATTGGTGCATCGGAGCTGTTTAAATGGATGATCTCATCCAAAATAATTAGAATATAAACGCCGGAACATTTCCACACATCAAAAATAGAATATCACTTGAGAGTTGGTCAAGTTAAAAAAGTATGGAGAAAGTATCAAATATGGTATAGCAGAATGTTGCTGTGGTATGGAGAGTTGTCAAGTATGGTATGGAACGATTGGGCGGGTATGGGGTATGGAAGATTGCGATTTCATACCATACCATGCCCAGCTCACCTGCGTCCCACCTCCCCTTTCATGTTGTATTTGTGAACTATAAATATTTAAATTGGTGATTTTGGACGAAAAAAGGTTCGGATTAGTTATTCATGAACATCGAGGGTAAATACCAATAATAATCATTGAAATTCTTAGGAGTTTTCTTTACTCATCCTGGCGACAGGTGAGACAGTGCCTCACTTGCCTCCCCTGACCGCAAGTCACTGCACCGGCAGCACTTTGAGCTAACCTGACGCCTGTGGTTCATAGGTATTGATATAATTTTTCATGCGTAGATTTCACAATCCATTGACGGGGCTGCAAACGAATATGTATTTGTCAGCGTAATCTCATTCGTGTATCCGACCAGAACTAGATTGTGACTTCAGAATGCTGAGCAAAAACGCAGCAATGTACACAGGACCGAAGATTCCGTAGCTGAAAATAACTCATTAAATAAATCGAATCACTGATCACACAAAGCGCGTGATAGCATACGTTCATAGTAAAAAGCAAATATCGTGTCTCATTGCCTTATATTCGATTCACAGGACAGGCATATCATTCAGTCGAGGAGGGTTGACAGCGATATAGACGAGCCCACGCCGCCATAGTCACCTACGCCGCATCTCCATAGAAACGGGTTCACTTATCCAGCTTGGTATATCGTGCGGCGGACCGCCAGAATACAAGACCGAGATCAGCGATATCCAAAACAGTTTGCTACGAAGGCGAGTAAATGTTCACAACTGGTGAGGATCACCATGCCTCCCCTTTGCCCTACACAGAATAAATACCGATATAGTCATGAACATATGGTGCTCAACAGGAGTGTTGAAGTCACAGGTTTCGGCTGACATTATCTCATTCTTCTCCAGCAGTGTATTGTCAAGTTGTGAGACTTGACTTCTATAAATTTCGCGGGATCTATTCTAAAAGAGTTGATAGCATTCTGGAAATGCAATCAATCGTGTAGGGAATCGCTGCACGAGTATCAGTCATGTTTCTTTGCATGAATGATGGTGTTACGTAGCAGAGATTTGATGATACGGAAGCTTTCTTTCATCAGTGATGAGGACGTCTGCTTCATCTGCCGGTAATCCACAATACGAATGTCAGGACCGCTGATCTTGCTTTGAGTACCTGAACGTCAATAGCGGAATTCGGCTCACAGTTGATCCATCAGTATCTAAAATTCAGCATACATCTCTTCACTATTTACGTTAGGTGGTATGCAAAAGTTCAATCCACGTGATAACACATACTTTTCATTCGAAGACAGTGTATAATCAGGAAAGGTTGATTATACTTTCTCAGAACTCACGAAGCGGTCAATGCGAGAACAGTTTAGAGTTCATTCATCTTGAGATTGATTAGCCTACAGTACTCCTTTGAGCAGCACGTCGATTGATGCAAGATATATACAAAATACCTTAATAACAAATACTTTGTCACATGCTGTGTACAAAATAGTTAAAATAGATAATTCTGTTGAACTCACAAAATAGGCATTCTGTAATATCAGGAAATTATTTTGACTGTAGATTTACCGACAACTTCCCATAGCTCCAAATTTTTACCCATCGTTTCATCGTCGTTGCAGTTCCATTGTAATCGTGCACCTGCACACTGACACCATCATGGAGTGCAGTTCATAATTTTCTCCTAATTGTAAGCTCGATTTGTGGCTCTGATATAGTTGTGTCAGTAGATGCATCTCGCCATGTTAAAAGTTGTGTATATGGATAGGCTACTTGGAAAAAGTTTGCGACACGCTCTAAAAGTTCGGTTATATGTCTGCTGAAACTTCGAGCAGTCGCAACACGCTTTGAAAAGGAATATCTCTCGTAGCCTATTTGGGTAGTGTTACCATATTTTGGCAATGTGAATAGAGAACACTTTTTCAAAGTTTTCCGACTGACAATACCGGAGTAATATCCGGAAAAATGGTAAATTTTCCCCGACTTCGTGGTTGGTTACGTCTCGACTCCGAAAAAAACACGCTTTTTACCATACTCCAGATATCATTAGACATACGTGAGTTGAGAAACATCATACTCCGGGTAGCATTTAATATTCATTAGACATACTTGAGTTGCGAATCATCATGGAACGCTTTGATCACCTTTCCAACAAAACATAATTCCTGTATTAATTTGAAGATATAAACCAGTGTAGGTGTTAATTATACCACATACCGATATGTAAGCCACAAGCATGGCGAAACTTTTCATAAAAGTGGTCCTATGAGGCCATAATTCGCAGACGAACTAGATTCTATAGTATGTCAGCATCGATAAGTAGGCCTAATTTGTGGTTGAATATTCTCTCCAAGCGTGGTAATTATAGGTTGATGGTATTGTTAGGTTTCTGCAGGGTTGTAACCAAGTCACAAGGCTCCGAGTCACAAGTCAATCTCACTTTTATATTTTTGACTCGAGTCAAGTCGAGTCATTTTCCATTCCCACCGAGTCAAGTCCGAGTCCAAGTCAGCAAACAGAGGATCGAGTCCGAGTCATGGTATTATGACTCGGGTCCAAGTCCAAGTCATTGTGTTGACTGCTCAGTTTCCAGTTAAAGTCTTCCTAAACCCACTTTTTATAACTCTGTTTGGTGATATTGAATGGTTCACATTTATAATATATCAATTTTCCTCACATTTAGCAGTTTCTGGTCGCATTTACAAGCACCAGTACCAACAAACGAAATCCCAATAGTGTGTTGGCGTCGAAATTACAATGAAATGTCGGTCTTGGCCGTCTGAATCTCGAGTCAATGACTTGCTTCGAGTCATGCGCAATGACTCGAGTCCAAGTCGAGTCAATACACAGATTGACTCGAGTCGAGTCGAGTCATTTCCGTATTTTGAGAAAATGACTCGAGTCGAGTCGAGTCATCCGAAAATCGTGACTCGAGTCGGACTTGAGTCGAGTCATGACTCGAGTCATTACAACCCTGGGTTTCTGCCTTACACATGCACAGTGGTGGCCTTACGATTGGGGGGCCCTAGGCGAAACTTCCGGGGGGGCCCTCCTTATCTATATTATCGCAACTTCTGGGGGGCTACGCCCCCCAGACCCCCCTAACTAGCGCTTAACGATACTTTTATTGTTCTACACCACATATACACTGTTCCGGTAGTGCTTTGTCTGTACATCATGTTGAAACTTTCAGCATATAAAAGAATTATAATGTCATGCCACAGTACAATAAACGACTTGGCATATTCGAAAACAAGCGACTCAAGTGAACTACAGCGCGTGCCCAGACCCACCTATGTAGAAGAATTATGGGATGTAGCATGACATAATAGTATAACAAGGCAACTGCACGCCAAATATACCACATAAATCCAGAAAGCTGTCGGCTGACATTAGTAATAAGCCAGCACACCACGTCAAGGTTTCAGCCAGGTGCTGGATTGGGCCTATCTTTTTGCTACAAAGAAGATTTTGTTGCATGATAAGGCATAAAAGCAAAATGTGCGGCAATGTGGTACAACACCAGTAATACCACATGAACACATCAGTACTGGTATCACCTGTGAAGAGCTAGTTCCATGATCTGTAAGAATATAGCTTTCAATACAACATCCATTGTAATATAATATTTATTGAACTCGGATAATTTTTGGGTGCCTCTCTTCAAGAGTTAACTGCACACCTTGGGGATTTAAATAGATTTAAAAGCAAAATCAAAACGGCAAAGTATGACGCAACAATCAAAATCACAAACCATGATATTCGCATTGTAACAATGACAACAACAACAAACCTTGAAGTATACGGACACACGGTACTATAGTAGCAGCGCAATTTGTAAATGAACAGTTACACACGAAACAACATGCACTAATGAAAAAATTGTAAGTTATAGAAAAAAAATTTTTGTCTGTAAGAACTTGCCTGGTTGGATTAAACCTAAAACGCCACAACTAGCATAGACAAAAGACCACTACAATCAAATACAATATACGTATTTGAAAGCACTGTTACATCATTCAAGTCTACAAGGCAATATAGTTGGTGGAAAAACAGCATCATCCTCAATTTGTGCAGAACATTCCTGAGCTGAAAAAGATGGTTAAATATTTGTGTCGCAGTTCAAAATTTGCATTGTCACTTTCTTTCCAAATCTGAACCACTTCCTTTTCTGAGATCCTGACTTACATTTAGCATGTACTCGCGGCATTGTAACAGATACTTGACTGCAGTAATTAGGAGATACTGATGCTACCAATTACAACATAACATATAACTGAGTGATACCAAACTCATCGTAGCTAATGAAAGGTACGGTTGTCAACTGACGAGTGCGCCTTACTAAATATGCTGTTTACCGAGTCACATTTATTGTAACTGGTAGCCCATTTCAAGAGTGTAATGGTCAAAATTGTCTTATGCAACAACTGATCTTAGGGCAAATTTTGGTTGCAGTCAAATCCGTGGAAGTTGCACATATTTTTCATAAAAGTTGAAGTAAAAAGTTGCATTTAATATTCACTAAACTTACACTAAAAAAGTACATTTATGGATAAGTTTCTTGACATTATTAAGGTATGAGATACTCGAATCGATGCGTATCCAAGGCACTGTCGTAAAACTCAGTGTTGGCGCCTTCAACAAAATCAATAGCCTGAAAAAATTGAACCAGTAGTAGGCTAATATAATTTACGGCTGTCTAGCCTGAATGTATGTCAACTGAGAAATGACCTCAAATTTAAACGACAGGGATGATAATCAAGCGATCTATTTACATAAAGTACCAAATATTTCCAGGAAAAAGTGAGTTGCATGAAAAATCGAAAAGCTGCAAAAAGTTGCTTGAAAAAATGAAGAAAAGTCGCGATATAAGATTCCTCGAAACAGCTTAAAACACCATACTACATAACTTCCGAGTATTTAGGAAGCTGCCAGAAGCTGAAAAAAAGTTGCAAAAACTTGCCTTGTGATCATTTAATTCTTTCCTCTGCCCTGCAGAAATTGATTCCATTGCTAATTGTTTGGTCACATTTTGGTCTTTTTCTGTGACATCACATTAAATTATCAACCTCACAACAAATTGAATATATGTAGCCTTTCGTACACCTTTCTGACTGATAGCCATTCAAACCTTTCAAGTATCGACATAGATTTTTGAGGCATAAAATATCAGGCATCAGGCCGCTAGAAACTTTCCTGCATGCAAGATGTATTGCATATCTATCTATAGTACACCACCAATTAAAAGACATCCACCTGTGATAAAAAAAACACTTTCTGACAACACCATAAACACTTTCTGACTGACTGTACCGGGTGCACATTGAGCATGGTAAAGCTTTGAAAATACGCTGCTAATCCGCAGACAAGAAATGAACAAATTTACCATCATGACAACCCTGAGAATGGATTTCCATTCAGAAAAGGCCCAATTCACAACTTATATGTTGAGTCAAGAGAATGGCTCAATAGGCTATAATAGCCTATGCTTTCATTGGCTTTCAAATGACTATTTCCTTTGATATTTTGGATATTCAGGCTCAGTGTGGACACGGTTCATTATCAATTAACATACGGTATCATATGAAAGCTGGCATCAAGAGCTAGCCAGTAGAATCTCACAAACTTATACTGGAAAATTTTGATGCACTGAAATATACACTGCTGCCACTAGGAAATATATACTCACAAATAATTCATTCCATGTTACAACACGACCTCATTAACATAAAATCGAAGTAGGCTCTTTTAACAAGCACAGAAATTCAATTATCGAACACCGTTTACAAGACAATATTCTACATGGGTAGGCCAACATGTATTTTCACGGTTATTCGCAAAATGATAAACTAAAATTGGCATAAATGGAGGGGGGCTCATAAAATCAAAGTAAGCTCTATTAGCAGGTGCAGAAATTTAATGATCGACTACTGTTTACGGTACCATATTCTACATGGGTACATATATTTTCACGGTTACTCGTAAAATGACAACTAAAATTCGCATAAATGTAAGGGGGGGGGGCTCATAAAATCAAAGTAAGCTCTTTTAGCAGATGCAGAAATTTAATAATCGACGGTTTACGGTACCATATTCTACATCGGTACATACATTTTCACGGTTATTCGCAAAATGATAACTAAAATTCGCATAAATGTAGGGGGGGGGTCATAAAATCGAAGTAAGCTCTTTAATCGGATGCAGAAATTCAATGATCGACTACTGTTTACGGTACCATATGCTACATGGGTACATGCATTTTTACGGTTATTCGTAGAATGATAACCAAAAATCGCGTAAATGAAGAAGGGGCCCCCCCTCATAAAATCAAAGTAAGCTTTTAGCAGGTGCAGTAATTTAATGATTGACTTCTGTGTGCGGTATTACATTCTACATGGGTACACGTATTTTCACAGTTATTTGCAAAATGATAACATTTGCGTAAATGTAGGAGGGGGGGCCCTTTAGCTAATGGCAAAATAGATAGAGATCATCAAATCAAAGTGAGCTCTTGCAACTAGCTCAGAAATTTAATGATCGACTACTGCTTACGGTACCATATTCTAAATTGGCGCATGGATTTTTGTGGTTATTCGTAAAATGATTACTAAAAAATGAGATTTGATGATTGACCTGTCTTTACTGTACAATACCATATTCTTTATGGATACAAGGATTCCGCGGTTATTCAGAAAATGGTAATACTTGAAAAAAAGCGCGTAAACCGGAGAAATAGTTGGAAAAAGCGCGTAAACCGAGGAGGGGGGGCCCTCGAAAGCGCGTAAATCAACCAGGGGGGGCCCTAGGCGACCGCCTACCTCGCCTACCCCAAAAGCCACCACTGCACATGCAACAGTCCGAACTGAGCCAAGGTGAATTTCTGGCAATCGCTTTTATGAAGGCCATTCGTGAAAACAAATGCTTTCATCAATGTGTTGAACAGAACAGGGGAAACATGTATCACGCATCCTTACATGATTTCCAACAACTTCCGCAGGAAATCCCAGACCAATCAGTCCTGGTCTTCGGCAGTTGAGGATAATATTTCAGCCTAGCTGGCTTTCTGCTAAGAACACAGCTAGGATATTTTTGAATGCTTTCTCATGCACAGACACATATGATTGCACAATGCACACAGCACAGTCCTACGAAGGCACTCGCAGAATCCTTCAACTTTACGTGTTGTGTAACGCAATGTGAAAACAACGTAGAGATACAAATCGTCAAGCAGCCGTTCTCCACTCCGGGTTGTTTTGATTATTGCAGCTGAAAATAGTTATTTTATTAGTAATCACAGTGTTTCGGGTGACGAACAAAACCGCTTGCGTTATAATCGCCAATCAAATAATAATCAACAACAACAGTGTTTCGACATCTATCATTATTTTACAGCGGACTGAATGCTCTCTTCAAACAGCCATTATTACATCTGGGCCTTTTGTCTAATAGGGGCATTAATTTGATACCTTCGAACGCCATTTAAGAATCATTGCTGTGTAAACCAATCACACTACAGTTGAACTACGGTTAGGTTAAGCACTGTTTAGTGTTCAATCAAGTTGATTGCCGTTTTGTTTACGTGCAAATTGTCTTATATGCACGGGACTTCAAGTCCCGTGCATATAACTGTTTGAACACACACACACGACTTATTAGATCATAGAGATTGCATCATGCTTTTATTTTGTTACATCACTACACAGTACACAGTACGTTAATGATTGATCACCGCGTATGTGTTGCTGGATGCGACCAAATGCGATGGATGCGATCAAATATTGTACAAGTACATGTTTGATCAATCGAAGTGTATTACAAAAGTCATAAAGAGTCCCTGCGAGACAACACTTCGGAACTGTGCCTATGACGTCAATATAAGTAAGAGAGGAGAAAGTATAAAATTTTATATCCCCGTCCAGCATTTACAATGAATAAAAATAATGTTCGCAATTGATGAATGAAACGTAGACTCTCGCGAATGACCAATACGGTATATCGGTGTCAGTAGCGACGCATTCTGACGAATAGATATCCGTTAAAACGTCAAAGTATCGCCCTGACCATCTAAATCAGGGGTGTCTAACTCAAATTTGATCGCGGGCCGGATTCAGAAGCTTCAATACCTCGTGGGCCGCACCATTCAAATGATTCCAATATGGTACCTACAAATGTATACCCTTGTTTTTCACTGGAATGCTTAATATCCACGCTGTGCATAATATAGTTATGACACGACTTAAGTGGACTCTGTTTGTGCAACAACATTGACAAACAATAGAATTGGCAGAAATACACGATTGGCCGATTGAATACTGTTATAAACCACTAAACCAGTGACTCCAACGACGATATAAGTTGAGACTTTTTCTATGCTGCCATTGATTTAGTCGTGGTGCGTCGTTGACCTTGCCTGCGAATTCGTTTTGAGGAATTCAAGCGATTGCAAACGCCGACGTTGAAATTTGCTAGATAATACAATTTTTTTAATTACTCAGAATTCCCTCGCGGGCCGGAGGAAATCGTCTGCAGATCCAGATGCGACCCAGATGCAGATCCAGATGCGGCCCACGGGTCGTATATTTGACACCCCTGATCCAAATTTATGTCGCTCCGTAAGAAATTACTTGAACATTGTTTAGAAGCAGGGTAGTCTTCGACCGTGGAATACATCTTCCCTTCCGACCCGTGATTTTTTCGCCCTTAGACTTCCATATACGATAAATCAAGGGCAAATATCGGTGTCGATCCCTGAGCAATATATTGGTAATAAAATAATACTTTATCAGACAGTTTCAATAACATTTTATCACTAGTCAATGCAAGGTCATTTTATTTCTCGCCAAGCTTATCTGTCGGCGTGCACACTGCACAATCACAGTAGAGTAGGCCCACATCACTGAAAGGGCAAATAGGTCATTGAGAAAGGCTTTTGTAAATTGCAGTATCAGGCGAACGTTGGCAAAGTTCATCACGGACACTGAACAGTGAACAGTCATAGTTTTAAATCATACCGTACACTTTAGACCTTGCACTGAGACAGCAGTCATTCGGAATCCGCAGACTTTTATTTGATCGTGTTTGTAACGGATCTGATCATTGGCTGAGAAAGCTTGTTCATGACAATCCGAATAGCAAAATGTAGCGCCATACCAAATATCGGAAACACGGCAGCAATAAGTTGAGCTATATTTCTCCAGTGAGTGTATTTTGTACGAAATGACGCGAGAAAGCGTTCGTGCGTGAGCAATGACCATGGCGAGTCATTTCCTATTGCATGAGCAATTACTGCAAGTATTCTGCAAAGCCGGATTGGTGTCGGTTACTTCTGAGATCGACCAAGATTTTCATTTTTGACACTGCGTAATGCATCTACGACAACTAATCTTACTAGAATACAGGGTAAAGAAGGACCCCAAATCTGTGGTTCTCAAAATTCTTTGAGCTTGCAGACCGAATCCAGATTAACCAATGTGTAGTTCCGAGAAAATGTATGAAACTCGAAGGAAATATAGGAAACTTCACCTAAAGCTGCCTCTTGATATTAGACGTGTCCCGTCGGCGGGGTCCCGTTAAATCTCACAAGTTTATAAAAATCAATTTAAAATTTGATGTTTCATTTATCCAAATAATGGAAAAGCTTGCAAGTTTTCGTTGTTTAAGGTTCGGAAAGGCGAATATGTTCCATTGTAATAGCACAGTCGCTTAGTAACGCCATAAACTGTATGGTGTTTACAACGTCCGAAGTGGCGTCGTAGCATTTCCTTTGTAAGGTGATAGAATCCCTCAACATCAACAGGTTTATCAACAAATAGAACGTTTAGCTGTATAATGCATTATAAACAACATGATTTGATTCCCTGTGACATCGCACACTCAGTAACGTTGTAGTTGTGGTATCAGCATGGTTTTTATTATGCTTATCGCCTGTTATAAGTCCTACACTCTTAGCGAAAAGGTGTGTATTCATATTCACACATGTGTAACATCCGTTATGTATGGGTGTGAATATACACCCCTGTTACACGAAGCTAGAACCTACCTCAGACATACACCACGGTGTAAATCAAACACACTGTTCGTTCGGAACTATATTATATAGAGAGAGAAGTGCATATAGCGGCGGTAAGGGTCTTCCTTCCAAATTTAATTAAGTCCTCAGTGTAGTAGCCTATGTTGTGCTCGCGCAGGAGTTCAAGTTGGACGCAAGTTCGTTCACCTTGCGTCGGTGGCCATTTTCGCAAAATGATAAAATCCTGATTTAGGATACATTATAATAGTGAATTATATTGGTATTTGTCTCATAATGTTCATTAATGACAAATTTTGATCACCTATATATAGGGTTGCATTTAAAACAAAATAAATTTGAAACAAGCATGTTTAAAAAAAGAGCCTTGTTTAAAACGTTTTTTTTAAAAGCCATGACGCCACGAATATTTAATTGTGACCGTCATAGTGGATTGACATTGACAATTGGAAATATCGGGTAACTATAGCTCCTCTGACGAAATATCTACGTACTATAGCTGTTGAACCGACAGTCCAACCATCTCATATCGTATACGTCGGCTATATCGGGTGGAAATCATCCGTAGGCTCATACGACATGTTTCTTTAGAAAGTATTTACACAATTATGGCATAATCATACAACTTGAAAAAAACACAATTTTTTTAAAAGCCTTTGTTTAAAACACTGTTTAAACAACTATCTGTTTTAAATGCAACCCTACCTATGTACCAAAATCTACGCAATACTGTTCACGAATAGCACGAAAAGAGAGATTTGAAAGAGACGAGATAAAACTGACCGATTCCGAAAATCTACATAATAATGTCAAGGCATCCAGCACCACTCGAAATTGCCAAGGAAGTTGCCAATGAATTAATGACCTATCGGCTACCGACTTGGCTTTATGGATAAGGAGTAGAATACGAGTGTTAGGTTGAGTTTAAAATGCGGCTTTCTAAATGACTATCGTGGTCTATATACGTTTTGATATACATTCATCATGCGCCGCCGCTAAGAAATATTTGTTCGCGTCATCTCATTCATGTTTCGCACCGGCGTTATGAATGAAATTGTAATATCAAAATGCTGAGCAACAAAACGCTGCAATGTACACATGATTGCAGATTGTATCGCAGAAAATAACTCATCAAACAAACCGTGCGGCTGATGCAACCTTTAACACATAGCGCATACTAGGATATGTTCGTAGAAAAACGCTAATATCGTTTTCCTAGTGATATATATTCGATGCGCAGGGCAGGAATATCATTCAGATGAGGCGCGTTGACGGCGATGAAACTATAGACTAAGGAGACAACAAATGTAGACCTGTCAAAGCTGTGCTCTGCAGATTGGCTGACTCAAGTATTTCGTTTCCAACCGATAGTATTGCACCGTCTATGTCAGAATAAATGGCGGATCTAAATAAGGCTTTGCCCGCGATATATTTTAATCGCATCTTTGGGAATGGCTTTAGTGGATAGATTTCAATTGCTCAATGTATCTCATGCACTCCGGTCATCCGTCCATAAAACGGCTAAATTTTTAATCCATATGAACCGAGATATGTCGCTAATGAAACAGCGCTAAAGTGTTACCAATTTACCTTGGCTCCATCGCCACCCATAATATCCACTTATCGATGGGTTCAGCTTCAGCAGCAATTCTATATGTCTGACGTCAATTAACATGCGGATGTCGAACACCATAAAACGAAAACCCAAGCAATGGTTGTACGTAATTTGCAAAATGCTAAATCAATTCCAAACGGTACTAATGCAGTCGCCATTAGTGCTTATGTGGTATTCTTGAATCTTGATTCATGTCCACCACATCCAATCTAACTTCACACAATAATCACGGCTCGCAGCGCGCATCCTTCTACGCAACACGGCGATCAGAAACAAGCAAGCCCATTCAGTGAATATTGTCTACTGAAATTAGTATTTTCGTACACCGAAATTAGAAACTGTAAATAAGAGTGTTTAGACAGAGAAGCTGTTTAAATATGTATACGGGTAAATTGAATCTTGCTTAGCGTATACGCACCGTACGCAGAACTCGTATTACGCCACTGTAACCGGCTTGAATAATTTCCAGGTATCCAAACTTGAAATAAATTCACAGTTACATAGTATGTGGTGCTTGTTTTCCTGGGAAACTCTCGCGCTTCTCGCCAGCCTAGTTGCGCTTACGAGGTAAGTTCCAACGGCGCTGTTTTGGTGTTATCTCATATATTTTGGCAGATTTCATGCACAATCAATGCAGTCAACCAGAAATTATACTTCATACTAAATATATCCATGTGGAAGTGGTGAATTCGAGTACCCCTGATTGATTCAAATTCATGTTGAGTATTATTAAGCCACAAATTGGGCGAATCACACGTTGTGAGGAGCGTGCGGTATACTTTTGGAATGCCGACGGTACTGCTATTTATCTGTGCTTTAAGGTTGTTAAAAAATATCTGTTTTTTCTTCGGATTCCAACCATTCAGTGATTAAATTGTCAGGGTACCCTAAAAAAACGCTGTAAAATAAATTTGACCCAATTCCCACCAACAGTAGAAGCGGAGTAATTTGAGTTTTTCGTTGATAATTATCGGATTATCAACCAATCCAAGATAATCCGAGAATTATTCACGAAAAACTCAAATAACTCTTCTTCTACTTCTACTAGCTCAATTGAGTCGAATTTGTTTTCCATCGTTTTTGAAGACAACTCAATAATTTCATGGGGTTAACAGTAAAATTTGATTTTTTTTTTCAATTTTTCTTAAAATTGAAAATTTTAACTGGCTCTGCGGTATCTTATACATGTTGGAATGGAACCAAATTTGTTGTGCAGCTTTTTTCAGGGTAACCTGACAATTTAATCAGTGAATTGCTCGAATCCGGACAGAAAAGTTATTTTTGAACAACCCTACTGTGCATCATTGCCATGTGTGTACTGTAGATGAAGGCTGAGGGAATTTGCCAAATTATGATTCCATTTGCTCATGCAAATGGTTATCACCTGGTATATTTTGCGCTGAACGCTATGAACTGGTGTGGATATCGCCCGTGTCTACTTTTATGACCTTCGCTAAGAATTGCTTCGCGACCAGGCGAAAGAACCGCACTCTCTACTAAATAGGCCTAAGGATCTGTCTGGAATATCTTCGAGAGCTACGTGCACTGCAATTGAAAGTGGTGGTTCCGCCGATTTTCACAATGACGTAGGGTTCAGATTAGGACAGGTGATCAGCTCTTTATGGTTGAAAATTCTCTTTTCGCACCCATTCCAGTATATTTAAATGAGTCAAATACACCATTTCCTCTGGGGTGGAAAATGAGCTTTTCCGTGTACCATCCAAGAATGCGCTAAAATGCGGCACGCGGAGGCTGAAGCCACCGCACCAGGGGTTCTCAAACTTTTTGGAACTACGTAGTCTTTCTATATATAATCTGCATGTATGGCGTACCCCTTGAAATTATGTAGCAAATATTGTACACAGTTGAAGACACAAAAAAACACATCAAACTCTCAATTTACAGTTTCATTGCACATATATGATGCGATGGATAAGCTTTGGATTCTCCACGGGTAAACCTATTCTTGTAATTGGAAAGCAATACGCAATACAGAATCAGTTGTCAGAAAATCCGCGTAAGAATGATCATCGGAAATCCAAAAAGCTTATAGGCCGCTTGTCATTGCACCCAACTATAGCACCGGTGATTGATATATAGTCAGAGGTGGTCAAAGTAGTCAAGAAATCTACTCAAGTAGAAGTAGAAGTAGCGACGAAAAAAATCTACTCAAGTACAAGTAGAAGTACTTCTTCCATGAGCAACCTAAAACTACTTGAAGTAGAAGTAGAATTTACTGACTTTAAAAGTACTCAAGTAAGTAAGTAGTTATGAAAACGATCCTAATTCGTTCACATGGATTGTAAAAAGGTGCAAATTGAGCTATGTGATAGGTGACGAGCTTGATCCATATTGATGCATACCAACAGGTATCCAATTTTCGATAGCATAAGTATTCGTCCACATCATGGGATGAAAATGATAGTATTGATATGAAAATGTGATGCTAATCCACTGTTTTCTCGAACAGCACGTTTTAGAAAATAGCATGGTATGACACGATTCCCCATATTACAAGGCCTGTAGTTTAGTCGAAGAACAATACGGAGAAGTTGTATGGAATACGGTGTAAACACTTTGCGCGATTAGTAAACGTAAATAAAAAATATTGGGGACCGTAAAAATGCCATATTGTGTAGCTTTATTTCCAGAAATTAAAGGCATTACTACACTTGCTTTTATACTGCAATATGTATGTTATCCAGACAAAAGAACTGATAATAATTATAACTCAAAGTATATGATACTGGGAATTGAAAGTGAAATATAAATACTACTTCTAACATGTATTTCATGTTTTTAGTCCAGAAAGTTTCAAAGGTGGTATGCAAAATAGCTCTGAAACTAAAAAAATATCAGAGTCCACTTTTCGAGATTTAAACACGCCATGGACAATGGACAATGGACATGCTAGATTACGATATGACAAGTAAATGCTAGATTGTGAAACATCAGTTTCAAACGTTATGTTAAGCCATATATACTATGATGAATTATTTAATATGGACGAATGGCGACAATGTGGTGTGAACGGAGCAACGCCAACCCTCTACCTATATTATATTCGCCGATACTTCGTGAAATCATACTGGTTACTCCGTATCCAGCACTGCACGCAAAGTGCGACGAAAATTTTGGGCTTTATAAACTTTTATGAAAATTATATGTTGATACTCCGTTGAAACGGCCCCGAAATTCCTCAGGCTATCTTCCTGATTGGAAGATTGAACTACTTCTACTTCACAAACTGAAAATAGCGAAAAGTAAGTAAGTAGATCACAAAATATTACGAAGTAGAAGTAGAAGTAGCGAAAATCAGATCTACTTGAGTAAGTACCAGAATTAGAGGAAAACTACTTGAGTACTTCGAAAAAGTAGAAGTACTTCGTTACTGACCACCTCTGTATATAGTTAATGAAGTAGTCATCATGTTGAACAAGCAACACTGGTGGAACGAATTCGATTTCAACATTAATTCAAGTAAAAACCCTCCTCACCCATGCAGTAGAAAAACAGAGATTCACTGCAGTTAATAAAGCTGACGCGAGTATCGGTACACTGCAATGTATAAGAGCATGGTGGTTTAGACCTCAAATGCTGCATTTGGTCAGCTCAAACGTTTTTCTTCCTTTTTACTATGATATCTAAATCACTGAAGAAAATTGTCACAGTGCCAGAAAAAAAGGTTGCTCGCGTACATCCAAATTCTTTCACGTAGTCCTGGGTGGGAGCGCGTACTCCGATTTGACAACCCCTGCACTACACCCAGCTTATATATCACCGTATAGATTAGTGTATTTGACGCATTTTCACCCCTTAGAATGGATGTGAAAACATAAGCTGGTACCAGAAAGTGCCGATGACCTGATTTGCACCCTATGCGCTATGATGGATATCTCATAAATACACCTATTCCCCACCCTTGAAGTACATGGTATGGATTGCATTGGACGTGATTGGAACTGCTGCTTCAACCCTTCGCAAAGGCTAATGATGATTTGTAAATCGCAGTTATTACATTCATCGCAAATGGCAGTATCTGCGGGAGATGAATATTCCTCATGATCCGCCGTCTTTGCGCCAGTTCGGCCACATGGTTCCGATGAAACGGGTAAAAACTAAATATTGCTTTTTTAGAAATATCTCGAAAATATAAATATTGCAGCGTGATATAGGCTTTAAATGTCAATTTATTTAACTTGTCCTATCGTGACTGACTGCCATCCCGTGGTGCCCGTCATTTTCAGCGAGTACTTAGATTTCCGTAACCTCTAATTACTGTTCTTCAATTCTGGTGGGAGTCTATCGAGAAGTTTGCAACGAAATCAATAAGGAATATGAATATCTTATTCGGTATAATCTATGTTCAGTATCGCCAGAAGGTTGTTCAAATATATTAGCTACGCTTTGAGTTTCACGGCGATTTCTCAGATTTCTGTAAATACCGACTGTGATCAAAGAAATATTCAATGAGGCGCATTAGTTCGTGTAAGGGTATTGCTCTTAAGACAATTCGAATCTCGTGGATAGAATGAGAAAGACCTGCCAAGTATTTCAATTGATAAATCTTAAAAGTGGTTCAGGTAAAAACACTCTACTTGATATTAAAAGGTCTGGGAAAAATGATCGACTACCAAAGTACTCCCACCACTAAAAGTTATTTGTATTCAGAAAGCCTTCACTTACGACAACGAAATGAAGCAAAAATATGGACCAATTTGGGGGTTAGTAGGCTATTTATTGTATAACAACGCCTAGGATAGACGATATACATAGCGAATGATCAGTTCATTAACAAGACGACGTATTTGACAATTGATTTTTTTGTACCTAGTACGAAGTCAGATTATCATCTTTGCAAAGCAAAACAGTGATTTTAGCAATTTTGCTGTATATCACCGTGTGAAATAAAACGGTGCCCGATCTCACATTTTTATTTTTAGGTGCTACAATTTTTTCACGCCCAGTATCACCTTCCATGATCCAGATATTCTGCGGCAAATACAGATTAAGCAATTCCACTCTTTCCCAACAAGAAAGGTGAGCATTGGATGTTTTCAACCAAATAGTTTTGTTACTACCCATCGTGTCATGTAATATATAAAACCACTAGAATTCAATAGTATATTCATATTGAAATAACCCCGAATATTTTCGGCTGACACTCGTGAGGGGTGATCGTCAGCAACTAGTAGAGAATTGAAAATAACATCGTACATCAACAACAGTCGTATCTAAAAATATGACGTCAGCAGCATGAAATGTTGAATACGAGAGCGTTCAATGTACTATTTTTAGATGGTACACGAACTCCTTTTGTTGACACGGCCTTGGCTGGTGTATTTTGATAAAAGTCGACTGCAAGGCACACAAATGAAAGGGTTAACGGCTTTGTGTGCCTTGGAGTCCATTTTTGTGTAAGTACACCAGCCAAGGCTGTGTCAACAAAAGGAGTCCACTGAAAACAGGGTCATGGCTCATACATACTGGGTTGATAACATCGGATATAATGTATATAACGATACTATAGCGAGGCATTCCTAAATATTGAGTGATCTCGACTCGTGGAGAGCTGTCACAAAATTGAGAGATAATGAAGATTTGCGAGAAACATTGTGTTTTTAGGCCCATTTATAATAAGAGTTTTTTCACAAACCGTCGCGACAGGTCACCAAAACAACTTGAGAGTCACGCAACGCGTTGCTAAAAATCATTAGGATGCTTCATCAGGTGCTTTCCCGAAGCTACGGCTAGTTTAATTCTGTATTTTCCTACCACGTCTACCAGTATACATGTCCTGACAGGTGACACGGATACTGATACATATATTATTTTCCTACAATGCACCCCAAAGACAATTGATTTGTGAATTTGTAGGCCAATCCTTTATATGACGTCACGAGTCCGATACGTCGTTTAATCATTGAAACAACTTGCGAGAGGGTAAACTTTGCCATGGTCCTGTAATAAACATGGCGTCACAATTCTGACTTCAAAAGGGCGCTGCGCTCTAAATGTGATGTGATCTAAAATCGCTACTGAGGTTGTGAATGTTGTTCTGTGGGTGATCACGTCTGGAACATGCAACAGCGAAGAAGTGCATATCATCGATACCACGAAGATTGGCGAAGTACGTTAAGACCATTCGGGCTGCTGCCAAAATCTTTGCTATACTTTCAACATTAATTTGAGACCATTTAGTGACTGCTGCAGCAGTAATTCTCGCTATGCCTCAGTCACAACAGGAAACTGAACGACTAATGTGAATTTCAGAGATCGTTAGCGAAGATAACAGGAAAACAAATGAATCAACGCCTTACAGCTGCAGAAGGGCCCCAATGGAAGCGTATACGATCGTCCCTTAGTCCTACTTTCTCTACGTCCAAACTACGACATATGACGTGTATCATGGATCGATGCGTCGACAACACGACTCTCGTCTTAAATCGTCGAATTGAAAATAACGGCGGTGTTTTCAAGTCTCGACCGTGAGTGATGTGTAGCCTTCTTTGCACACAAAATCATATGACATCAAACTTCGTAGCAACGCGCAAGCATCGAGATTGAGTGGTTATCAAGTCTGCGGTCTGAATGATAGTAGAAACCCTTTTTTTGTGGACAGGTGTGACCGGGGAGCATACCGTAACACATGATAATTGCAACTGTAGATATAATATAGGCTAAACATCTGTCCTACTTTAGGAGGATTTGTCGTCCGTTTTCAAGAAATCGAAAATGTCCTCCGATGACGCCCAAATGGCCTGCCTTTTGGCAATTCTTCCTCCTTTATAGCTTTGACAGTCAGGCAATGGTACGGTCACAACTAAAAGACGCCTTAAATGACGCTAAAACTGGATTTGATCGGTAGCGACGGTCAAAAATTTTACGTTAGAGCAGGTATTCCGGCAGTCGAGTTAGAAAAATGATATTCTTATAATTTCTAGTCTACACGACAGTGTATGCAGTAAAAATTATCAAATTGTCCGTTTTCTTGTCCGGTTTTACAAGTTTTGTGATTTGTAAAAAGTGTCCTCTTTACCGGATGTCAAAATAAGGTAACCCCACCTAACAGCTAGTGTGATCAAGTATATGCTCTTGCTCTTATTATTGAGAGTTGTAGTCAAAGTGATCACCCATATTGCGAAAGTAGAAGTACTCAATTAAAAGTACACGGTTCAATACGTATTCAAATTGTGACGAGATAGCGTAGTAGAACTAGCATACTCGAAGTAGCCTAAAACTATAGATAACTAAGGTAAACCGTAGATGCGACACTCGCGAGCATTACGTAACGTCACGCTCCAATTATACTCTACGGCACTGTTGTTGTTTTGCTTGGCGCTTATGCAGCAGGAGGCAGATTTCAGCATTAGGATGGTAATATCTATCCATGGGGTATGTTTAGCGAGTAGCTGCTCCGTATGATTAGTAACCGAGCTTATTGGATCCATGCTACACAATCTGTGCTAGGAAAACGTGCAATCGAATACAACTTTGAAGCCATTAAATACGGCTGCCCGAAGCGGATTTCCAGTATCTCAAGATTGAAGTTCCTTGGTGTGAGGTGTTGCATTGAAAGTGATGACTCGGACGTGTAATAATATATCCGCATTTCAGCTGACGCGGTCTCGATCCCTTCAAATTCTGTAGATACCGGTATGTTGCTTAACATGGAATCACGCTGTATCTAATAACAATAGGAATTTTTATTGACAGACGATTATTTGTTTGAAACTAATTGGAACTGTTGCGACTTGGCCTGGACAGGCAGATTAGATTGAGACTACTCACTGCTGATCTTATTCAAGATCTGCTGAATAATGTACATACAATGATATGGAGAGTGACGACAAGGAAGCAAGTGGCAACTGGTGATAAGACCCTGGAACCTAGTGCATTGCTCAGAATAGCCACAATACTACTGCCTACCATCTATCTTCATTCAATAAGTCTGTAATGGAATACGGCTGTCCCAATGCGGCAAGCAGAAGATTGATGGAAGTCGATGTGAATTTCAGTCGAAGCAGGTGATAATGCAGAAGCATTTCACGCATGGGACTATTTCTATGAAACATCAAGGATCAAATTCATCGAACTTTTTGCTCGGCACAATGAAGCTAATGAGTCCAGTCAAAGAAGAAGAAACTTTAAGGAGGAAAATTTGGTGTGTTGTGAGCAAAAGTCCTCAGTACATTGCATGGGCACTTTCAACAACACACGTGGCCCTCTCGGAGGAGAACACCGCGGTTTGGAAATTGTAAAATCTGCATTGCAATTTCCAACCACGTGGCTGCTTCATTTCATTTATGAAGAGGGAGGCTTGGCCAAATATTCATATTTTGGAGGCAAACAAGCCCGATACTGAAGTAGAAATGTTATAATTTCACCTCTAACGCAAGTAAAAGTAGCGATTTCCAATAAGGCAAAAAGTTGTTATTCTAGGCTGAGTTTAGAAGTAGTCAAATATCATAGCCATGCTAGTAAGTCTTACAAGTAGCTTACTTGAGTACTTTGAAAAAGTAGAAGTATTTCGTCACTATCCACCTGTTGGAATCTGCCAAAATATATCTGACTGTTACATAACCAACAGTCCATGTGTTTTTGTGTTTATGTGCCATATTTCATGATTTATTTTCTATATCATCATGAAGAAGGAAGCATTAAAATGCGATTTTACCAAATTTGTCTCACCTGGGAGAGCCTAACAAGGATTAGAGAGCCGAATCAATGGTCATAAGTCACAGGAGTAAGGGAGTGTCTATATTTCCATCAAACCGAAATACATAACAAATAAGGCAGCATCAATAATGACATGGAAGATATAGCCTACACATGCGCAATACTAGGATAGGAATGAGTGATGAGACCTTCGCAATCAACTTGTCGGATCACACCCACATCAAACATGTTGTACACTGTCTCATCTGATTGTATAAATAGTCGTAAACATATATGATTAGAATAATGTAAGGGTTAAATAGGTTAACAGTAATGATATGACGACAAGATGAAGATTTTCTACACCCATCATACGACTGTTCACGGATATATGTTGTGACAGTGAATTACAAATGAGAGACCCTGAGTGGACAATAGATTTCGAGCCAGGTTACTATTAGATGCAGATAACTATAGATTTGCCCGTTGACCAGGATCTTGTAGTATGAGAGTGAAAATAGTTGTGTGTAACTATTATCTTGTAGAATTCAATGCTTAATGAGGGTAGGTGACAATCTGGTACGTAGAGGTGCTCCTACATCTGAAAGCAGATGGTCTGCGAATCCCGCTGGTTGAACTGCATGTTTTGAAAATACTGGGTGTCAAAAATGTGGCAAATAGAAGCCGCCTTACGGAAACAAATGATCCAGTTAAATTATGTCAAATGTGAAAAATCATTTCACTGACAGCTCAAACGATGAAATTGACATTGTGCTGATTTTATGGAGTTTTGTGCTTCTGAGATAAATTCCAGCGGTGATTTGGATATCTGACTGTGGAGTTACGCTAGTCACTCCATCATGCAGGCATTCACAGAGTCTCTTTGGCAAAGCTGTGCAATAATAGAGGGATCATCAATGATGTTACGTAGTTCTTGTGTCACATAAATTTCACAACCTTTACTTTCATCCTCTTCGACTGGACTCAGCATCGTCATTTAGTTTCATTTTGTCGAGAAGAAACTTGGTCCTTGATAAATTTTCATAGAAATAGTCCCATGCATGAAATGCTTGGTGGGATCACCAGCTTTGACTAAAATTCGTACCAAAATCCATCAATATTTCGGTTGTCGTATTCGGATAGCGTGATTCCATTACTGACTTCTTGAATGAAGATAGCTGGTAGGTGGTATGATAGTGACCCTTGTATAAATTTCATATCCAGCAACCACTTGCTTCTTTGCCATCATTGTCCTCTCTGTCATTGGACATTATACAGCAGATAACATGGTCAGTGAGCAGTGACTTTCAATCAAATCCACCTTCATTGGCCAAGTCACAGCGGTTACCGGTTACAAGTAGATTCAAAGAATTTATTCTCTGTCAAGTAACAATAATTCCTATTACTACAAGGCGCGATTCCATGCTAAGCGGCATAACGGTATCTACAGAATTTGAAGAGGCCGAGCCCGCGTCAACTGAAATGCGGTTTCTTATTCTGATTGATATTATACCAACACGTCATTAGTAGTATAATTACTTTCAATTCGACACCTCGGAACTTCTATCTATAGAGAAACAAGAAACACGCTTCGGCCAGCCGTATTTAATGGCTTCAAAGTTGTATTCGATTGCTCGTTTTCCTAGCACAGATTGTGTAGCATGGATCCAACAACCTTGGTTAGTAACCATACGGAGCAGCTACTCGCTAAACATACCCCATGGATAGATATTACCATCCTAATGCTGAAATCTGCCTCCTGCTGCATAAGCGCCAAGCAAAACAACAACAGTGCCGTAGAGTATAATTGGAGCGTGACGTTACGTAATGCTCGCGAGTGTCGCATCTACGGTTTACCTTAGTTATCTATACTAAAACACCCTTGAATACTCCAAAAACGTAGAAGTACCGACGTTAAGACCACCGGTGCTATTGATAGTAAATGCCATTGTAGGATAAAATTTCAGCGTAAATATTGTGTTTGTTTGTTTATTGTTTGATATTCATGGTTTTCGACAATATTGGTCATTTTACACTGTCCGATGCTCTTTATTTTTATTCCGTATTTACCGAATTGTAGCGCGGCCCACTTCTATGATTTATATAAGACACCACTTACGCGGATCACTTGGCGAGAAGGAGCCTAGATAAACCTGCAACTCTTAGACAGGAATTCTGGAGTCGAACTCAGCCGGACTCGAACCACTACGGTAGTGGTTCTCAACCTTTTTGTCTTCGCGGACCCCTTTTTGATCGCCACGGACCCCCTCAAGTTTCGTTAGCTCAATTATCGTGTAACCGTCATCTGTCTCGTGCAAACATTGATTGTAAGATAGTGACAAACAGCCACAAAATGACTTTTCCTGAAAATAGCATTTTACTATATGTAGAAATTGGGTAGACTTTTATCATTATTTCAAAACGAATTTTGCAGCTGCATTTATTGTCGTGAAAATCCGTGACTCCGATTGGATATTGGATACGCGAGTGCCAAAAATCCATTTCCACAAAAATATATTAGTGGTGAATGTAATAATAACGCGTATCGCTTTCGTCGACTGCTTTTGGTGCATGTTTTTAATGAACATATCACGTCAAGCCTAGTCCTTTATATCTAGCATGTCACCTTAAAGTTATTTAGTGGTTTTATAACAAGAGAAAATGGATTTCGGAACGAGGGTTCTATTCCATCATTGGGCCAGATTAGGAAAAAATTCAGGAATTTATATCTCAAACGACTGTTTGCTAATTTGCTGAGTCTGACAACTTCAAATCCAAAATGCTACCGGTAACAGTTTATTTTTTCCACAAACCCTAACAACTCGTCTCTAAACAGCAATATCTTGGCATCGGCAGGTTATTGGAAATCTGACAATTAATATGAGTTTGCACATTCGGATGTTTCATCTCAGACGGCCATTTTAATGATGTGAGTCTTAAAGTTTCAACAATTATGAAGCGAAACTGTCTAATGCTTTTCCTAATTGAATATTAAAATAGGTCTTGCGGACCCCCTGAAAATGCTTCGTGGATCCCCGGCTGAGAACTACCACACTTATACGCTATCTCACCTGTGCTATTGATAGGAGATGTCATTACAGGCCATACTTTTAGCGAAAAAGTGGGTATTCTCACTCAAAAGGTGGTACTCGTAAACAGAGCCGAACTCAGAATTATATCCTACGTGCATACGTGCATACCTTGCTATACGCCCTTCCTGCAAGCATCACTTGGATTAAAATGTTGTTTCGCTAAAAGTGTACCCTTCGGAGCCAACGATTGCGCAGTACACATTTAACTCCCAAGGCTTTTTCACAGTCACTATTACCTATTACTTGCATTCATGCAGGGAAACTAACATGCTGCGAGCATTTAAATTTTGGCTATTCTCTGTTGAATAACTATAAGGAATCGCCCATTCTGTCAGGTAATAACCTGTTTCAATTCTCAACCTCGGTGTATGCGAACTAGTACCAATTCGCCATAATAATGCGGGCTTTTTGGAAGAAACGCGTGCTGAATAAATTAATCTCTGCCCGCTACAATGCTTTTGTTATCATGAGTCCAAGTGTATAAATCAATTGCTCTCACTGTCATATGTGATACAACTGATACATGCCTTAGCTACAGGCTATACGTATAATATTAATATACAATAAATCGCTATATTTGAAGAGCTTCTTTGAGGTACAGAACTTGAATTGTATATTCATATTAAAATGAACCCGAGTATTTTCGGCTGACACTCGTCAGGGGTAATCGTCAGCAACTGGTCAAGAATAAAATGAACTTTGTAGAATCACAGGGCAATCCTAAGTTCTAGAGTGATTACATGCACTCCGAGTCGAGTGTTTTCGTTTCGCCCATAATGGCGTCATAACAGTAACCATGACTAGAAAATGCAAATATGTGACATGTGGGACATGTTGGCATGCCAAATAGCCACAAATTGGAAGTTTCAACGTTACGAACTCGGGACGAATTTATCTGATTCGACGAGTGAAATCTAATCGTTTTGCCCAACCACGAACACATGCATTGGCAAATGGAGGGAAATAAGCAGGTTCCATCCACAGCGCATTACTTTGCATAACAATCAAACAATATTCGTTTCATAATCGAAGGCTCTCGTTTCACGGTATATATTAGCCTATGACAGCATTGGCTACGTGTGTGAGTTGTGGCTGTTCAAATCGATGTACCTCTAAGTGGGCATTTAATCGCTATAGGTTCGATTTCAAATATATGCACAATCCTCCCATTTTCAGACTTTTCCTGCGACTTTCCCTGGACATAATGTGCTCAGCTGCCTTTGGCACCGACGTCAATTCCCAGGATGATTCTGTACCGGAGCCGGAGATCATTAAACAAGCAAAGGATATGTTTACCACAAGCATGTTTAGTCCGATGCTGCTGCTCTGCAGTGAGTATATCGCACGTATTACTGGTGTATCACGTCGCAATGTCCCGTTCTAAAAGATAGGCTATAACTAATTAATGTGTATGATATATGATATAACTACGACCTGCATATAAAAGTGGGTGTTTATGATGACAGCTGCAACACGTACCAATTGCGTCACGAGATTGACTCCAAAATTCCTACCGAAGTGCAGCGGGTTTATCTAGGCCAGACGCAGGCGACTTCATCAGTCTGTTGGTCTGATATGGAAAAAATGAAGTACTTGGCGGGTCGGATTCCTGAATCGATACATTAATCGCGTATTTGTACACCTCGACAAAGAATTAATCATATTTAATGTAAACTTTAAGTTTACCGCATAGGTAACCAAACAGTATTTAATGAACTCATTAACATTGTCTACTTCAATATTTGTTGAAGCCAATGCTGCATCTGTTGTCGATCAAATTTGTTCTCAAGTTCTTTGAACTCGTCGGCAGTGTAGATAGAATCAAACTACACGTGAACATCAGTTGGATCGGACCGCAGCTTCTTCTTGTTAATGTTAATGAACAATCAATATTACTTGTGTCCGCTCCGCCTCTAAGTATTACATTATTCAGCCCAAATTTCACTTTGATCGGTTTTTCCGGCTTGAGGCAATGCATGAGACTGAAAGGCCCTTTGTAACGGAAATAACATGCTTGTCACGTGACTAAATCAGAAAACAAAGAACACATCGAACCGACCCACGGGCCGTCTGTTGCTAGCCCCTGATCTAAGCTCTTCCTCCCCTCCCGATCCGCGTAAGCGGTATCTTACAAAAACCATATGGAACGAAAGGGGACCGTGCTGCGAGTTGGCAGATCATGAATCAAAATAATTCAAGAATGTTTAACTGTTGTTAAATAACAATGTAGTTGAAACATCATAAACACTAAAAAAAGAATATAATGATTCTATCGTTCGCGTTGAACGCTATAGATTAAATCTGACCCAAGGCTTGTAGAGCGGGGCATGTACTGGAGCCGTAATGGATATTCGGCCTGATTTTATCATTTTGTCCCGGAGCAGAATTCTTTTTTTTTTCATGCGGCCGGAGTCGGATCGTACTATTTTCTGGTAAACCAGAATCACTATTAAGGCTATTGATGTGCATGTAACTACCAATTGGGCACCTGTAGCTGCCAATATACAAACCCGTGTTCAATACAAAACTGTCAGTTTTTATTGTAATGATGTTGTCGTTGCAATATTCAATATGGAACCTGAACCCATACCGTGTTAATCTATCGTTTTCGTAGTTTAGTAGAATTAAGTACTCGTAGATGATTATTATCGTAGTTTTTCGGATCGCATCTCGGTCATTTCAAGAATCCGGCCTAGGAGTCGGAGCAAAAAACGGCGAACTCGGAGGAGTCGGAGCAAAAAACGGGTGCGGAGACGGGCCAGAGATTTGTCGATCTGCCCGCACTAAGGCTTCTATCAAAAGTTCGAGTCACGGTGTATGTTTGCTTAGAGCTCATTGGCGCTAGAGAATCTAACTACACCTAGATATAGAATCGATCAATTGCGGTCAGTAACGACGTGATAAACTCTTCGCTCAACCTCTACTTACACTACTTCATGATTGCGAAGGAAATTGTCATAAAACCTGGTCGAAGTAGCCCCTATGTGTCAGCGACCATTTGTAGCGCCAATTTGTATAGTGTCATTTTCATCTGCGTATGAGGCACGTCACTGCAGTTGCAGTGCATTGAAAAGCCCAGATTGAAAGTGAGCCGTGCTAGAAGTCGGCAGCAAAGATCTCGACGGGGACGCATAGGTGCGAGAGAGACTGACGTCTGGGTGTGCGAAAGGTTGAAGAAGTCGTCCCCAAGATTACCACAAAGATAAAGACTTATGAACATTACAAATATTCGTGTCGTGGTGCACATAGCCTGAAAAAGGCGAGAAGCACCACTGTAAAATGTGAAATAATAATAATAATAATAATAATCTGCGTATGAGGCAAAGATGCATCTCTTAATTTTTGAAAGTACTCAACCGTCGATTGCAAATTTGAACCGCGGTATCCAGATCTACTTTTTCAACCTGTCTATCCGAGTACATTCCCGATATCTTATGAGATAGAAATGTTCTCGCGTAAAATGAGTCAATTTATCAATGTTCGAATGTCATTACACACCCCACTACCTGTACATTCGTACTTTGAAAGCAACTGCAAAAACTGCTATATTATGTTTCCAGTGATCTTCCCGCCGTTTGAATGGATGATAACGTACTTCAATATTTCCCTGTTTGCCAGAAAATCTGTGACGTATTTCACGTCCCTCGTAAATAAAGTGATACATCAACGAAAAGAGGATCCTACTTTGGTGAATATTTTATTACGTTGCAAATCGAATCGTGTGACGGCAAATCATCATATTCTCGCTGCATTTCAAAGCGCGCTTGGTGTTTCGAATCTGTAGATCAACGGTTTTCAACCTGTGGCTGTTTGCCGTTTCTCCGGAGGTAACGAAAGTGGTGACCTACTTTGTTTGGGTAATCAGCTTGTCGTGAATAAGTTTAAGCGAGGGTTTTGACCTTTTTATTAGTATTGAGCTTACATAATTTAAATGTGGCTAGCGGAACATTCTCAAATCGAAAACTGAGTCGCGACCATAAAATGACCGAAAACCACTGCTATAGATGGACACCACGCCTCATCCACAAAATTTGTATTATCTCGCATTGTATTATTGGCTATCTCTATTGACATTGATCGGACAGTGCCTCAAAGAGTTTGGGTACACTTCGGACATGTTTGATTGGTCTGATATTAATTATTATGTCGTCTATGATTTTCCTGAAAATGCTACAGGACAGCTGTTGAAAATAACTTTTTTTCCGGATTCCAGCCATTCACTGATGAAATTGTCAGGTTAACCTAAAAACGCTGCACGCCAAATTTGGTTCAATTCTAACAAGTACAAGCCGCCGCAGAGTCACTTCAAATTTTTATTATATCAAGACAAGTTAAAGAAATCTATGTTGAGCTGTCTTCAAAGACGATGCACAACAAATTTAACTCAATTCCAACTAGTAGAAGCGGAGTTATTTGAGTTTATCGTTGATAATTCTCGGATCATCCTTGATTGGTGGATAATGTGCAGAGGTTTTTAGGGTAACCTGACAATTTAATCAGTGAACGGATGGAATCCGGAAAAAAAGTTATTTTTGAACAGCCCTAGGTACAATAGTGCGAAGAGAGTTTTGCTGGGTTTACGGAAGTAAACGTCATCTGATTTGATATGAGCTGAACTTGTTATTTGTAGTATTTATTTTTATTTTGGAATTTCATTCAATTTCCAAGTTTTGGCGGATTATGTAATTCTTATTCTAATCTAATTTGGAATAGCTGAATATCTTATAATCGCCCAACTCTGCGTCAGTCAAGTCATCGAAACTGCCGCTTACGCGTTATTTCCTGATGCTTGAACCAAGCCTGACAGCACGCGGCTGATATTCTTATTTTGTTTTCGATTTCAGAGGGATCGAGTGGATATCCTCCAGCTGATGCTCGAAAATGAGATATCCGAAGAACATGCGAAATCGGAGAAATTCGAGAAAGGTAACGTGACTTATAGAGATGTTTATGGCGATATCCCACGAACGATCCGCAGAACCGTCCATGTCAATACTTTTACATTATTTTTCACGATTATAACCAACTTATTTGTCGATGATGTAGATCAGGGGTGTCAAACATACGGCCCGCTAAGCAATTCCGAGTAGATAGAAAAATGCATGTATTATTGAGCACATTTCTAACAAATGATGAGATTTTTAGTAAAAAATACTTCCATTAAATAGTCTATCAAGATAGCACATGTCGAGTGTGTTTATAGGCCACATTAAATCCACCCGACTGCGATGTTGTGGTTTTTACTCATCATTAGGAGCAGGTCGCTGACATTGACACCTAATTCCGAGAAGGCAATAATGTGTGAATTCATTTCACTGACCAAAAACTAGTTATGCACAGGAGTGAAAACGCCTAGAATCCTGGCATTCAGGTTACGTGGAAAATATATTAGAGGTCTCCAACTCTCCACTCTCCAGCCACGAAAGAAACCCCAATCGCGATATAATACTATGCAGCAAATTCCAGCGTCCGCGTTTACAGTTGATTCTTTCGCATTCCTCACAACGCATACGCAGGGTTGATGCCAATATATCACTAAAACGAAGGAAATATGCCAACTTGTCATCGTTAGAGCCACTGTTTTATCGGCTATAACTGTATTCAGCCGCCCAATCATCGTATTATTACCAATTCCACTGTTTGCGAATAAAAGGTGCTGTTACAATAGAAACGCAATGATTCCTAATATAATGTAATATACTATTGTGTATATAGCTAGTTAATGAAGTATTCAAATAAAAAATAAGAGCATGGATTTTAAGATATTCTGGGATTGAGGAAGTTTGGTGCGGCCCGCGAGCGATCTGAAGTGTTGAATCCGGCCCGCGACGTCAGTTGAGTGTGACACCCCTGATGTAGATCATACAGTCAATTGCACCCGATAGCGGTCTGATGGTTGGACCGTTCGGACCACGATACCGGGGCTTAATCCCGTCTGATTCCTAGTCAGGAAGCAACGGGCCGAGTCTGAGTCCAAGTCATTGTGTTGACTGTTCAGTTTCGCGGTAACGTCTTATGAAACCCACTTTTACAACACTGCTTGGTTATATCGAGAGCTTCGCATTCATAATATAATGATTGCTTAGTAGCAATTTGGTCGAGAGGCTGTCGCGGACCCAAAGAAATCGTCGCGTGAGCCTCACTTTATCGGGCGGGGCGGGGGGGGGGGGGGCAATATATACAGAAGGCATTTAAACATACACCTAGTATGAAATACGCCAAAGAAACATACAATTGTAAAGAACTAATTTCTACTTAACAGTTCTATACCATAAAAATCTAATAACCTTGTGAACCCAGTGTATCTTCCGATCCAGTGCCAAAGCCAGATTTCCCCTAAAAAAATAAGCCAGATTCCCCCCTAAAAATTTCAAAACTCCCCACAAGGGGGAATTTCCCCCCCGGTTGGGAACCACTGTGATAGTTCGAGTATCGCGTCATATGACTTGGTCTGAGTCGTGCACAATGAATCGAGTACAAGTGGAGTCGATCAACAGATTCATTCAAGACGAGCAGAGTCATTTCTGTATTTTAAGAAAATGACTCCAGTCGAGTCGAGTCTTAACTGTTTATAAATGAATCCATAATACCGGTCGACTTATAGCACATGGTCCACAATATCTCTCGACTTTGTCTTAGTAAGTACCTCCTACACCAGAGGTTCTCAACCGGGGGTCCGCGAAGCATTTTCAGGGGGTCCGCGAAACCTCTAAAGTTGTAAAATTATTGATAACCTAGTTTGTATTTTTTTAATTAGATAAAGCATGAAACAGTTTCGCTTCATAATTGCTCAAACTTTCTGACTCGCATCGTTAAAATGGTCGTCTGAGATGAAATATCCGATTGCGCAAAATCATTTTAATGGTCAAATTGCCAATTGCCTGCCAATGCAAACATATTCCTGCTTAAAGTTGTTTTGTTGGGGATTGTGGAAAAATGAAATGTTGGAGATAGCAAGGTTAAATAGGGTGACTTCGAAATGTTTACAAAACATTTTGGATTTGAAGTTGTCAGTCTCAGCAAATTAGTAGAGGGTCGTTTGAAATAGAGATTCCTGATTTTTTTTCTTGATCCGTCCCAATGAAGGAATTGAAAACTCGCCGCGTAATTCGTTTGCGTGGACTGACAACGTTTTATTAACTACGTTAATAAAAAATATGGTGGATCGTAAAATTACCATAGTGTAGCTTTATTTTCGGAAAATAGAGGCATTACTACACTTGATTTTATACTTCAACATCTATGTTCTGCAGACAAAAGAACTGAAAGTAATTAAAACTCAAAGTATGATTCTCGGAATTGAATGAGAAATACAAATACCACGTTTCAAAAAAGAAAGTTTCAAGGGTGGTCTGTTAAAACAGGTGTAACCTTAAAAAAAGCCAGACTCCATTTGCTCAGATTGGCATACGTCACGGGCTGCTAGATAACGATATGATTGGTAATTGCCAGATTGCGAAACAGTAGTTTCAAGCGTTATGGTGGGCCATATTTACTGTGATGAAATATTCGGTACCTAAATTATATTCACCAATACTTTTGCAGAAACATATTTGTCACTCTATAACTACTGTGCGCGAAGCGCAAAAATATTTCTGGGCTTTACTTGACTTTTATGAAAATTAAATGTTGCTACTCCGTGGAAACAGCTCCTAAATTCCTCAGCTTATCTTTCTTATTGGAGGATTAAACTACTTCTACTTGATAAACTGAAAATAGCGAAAAGTAAGTAAGTAGATCACAAAATATCACGAAGTAGAAGTAGAAGTAGCGAAAATCAGATCTAATTGAGTAAGTTCCAGAAGTAGAGGAAAACTACTTGAGTACTTCGAAAAAGTAGAAGTACTTCGTTACTGACCACCTCTGGATGCTGGATAGGAATGACTAGGCTGGACGTGATATGTTCATTAAAAACTCACAATAAAAGCTGTCATCGGAAGCGTTTCGCGGTAATATTACATTCGCCACCACCTATCTTTGTGAAAATGGATTTTCAGCACTCGTTCATATCAAATCGAAGACGAGTATTTCCACGACAATAAATACAGCTGTAAAATTTGCTTCGAAATATTAGGAGTCTACCCAATTTCTACATATAACGTGGTGTTATTTTCAATGAAAGTCAATTTGTGGCTGTTTATCAGTAGCCTACAATTAATATTTACAAAGGACAAATGACGGTTGCACGATAATTGAGCTAATTTTGAGTGAAAACTTGAAGGGGTCCGCGAAGGTCTGCGACGGTCCAAAAGGGGTCTGCGAAGACGAAATGGTTGAGAACCACTATCCTACACAGTTTAGGTGACTATGGCGATTTTAAAGGTTTCCTTTCATGCTCTAAGCTTTAAGCCGAGGTTCTAAATTCTAGCATTAACCACGGAATCTAAATCACAACCCATTATCGCTCGCGTTCGAACTCTCTATCGCCCACGCGCGACTCTCCCACCTTTAGAAGTCGGTAGACCAGGATTCATAGGAAAGAATATCGGCCTGGAAAGTGTATTGTCTAAACCAGAGGTCTCAAACTCAAATGTGCTCGCGGGCCAGTTTTCCAGTTTTGACGACGCCGCGGGCCGCAGCATTTATAGGGGTATTCTATGTCTTTCCAAGTAGGACTTATTTGGCGGGAATGAATTGTCCTATTGAAAGTGAGCCGATCCAGCAGACTGACAGTAAACACACATCTACAAAATGTGATTTACTCTTGTATCAATTTAAGCCTGACACGAAAAGAATCATGACATTTATAACTATTTGAATCGAATTGTTGTTGTACTTGATATATATTAATTATAAGATATAGACACCATATGGGCGGACAAATGTAAGATGCCATCATAAGAGCTATCGGGTTATAATTTTGCAGCATGAATTTAACAGGATACTCGAGACTGATCTGATATCAAAACATTTTTAAGCTGAGCATTGTAATTCCAGTCCAGGATTCGGGTATACTTCTGATAAGTAGGCTATTAATCTCATGGCCAAATAGGCCTCTTCAAATATAGGAGCTGAAAAAAATATAAATATAATATAAATATATTAATGAATGTGTCCTAGTGATTGAAATATCGGAACGCCGAACGGCCCATTATTGTTACATCGTTGGGGCGTACCAATACGGTACTCGGTACCTTTAAGTGGCCTTAATAGCATGGTTTAGTGACAAAAGATGTGACTAAAAGATTGCCAATGGTTGCCATAACTACTTGCTTAGTTAGCGAAACACCAAGCTGCGACCTTCTGATCTATTACTATTCTCATGGTACGCGATTACTTTGTTCCGTCCATGGTTCAAACAAATTCACGGCATTCCGAGTCCACTCGAGTCATTTTCATTTTGCCATCGAGTTACCCCGAGTCTGAATAATTCTAAGAAAGGTCGCGTCCAAGCCCCACTCATAAATTTCGGTCAGGAATCGTCTAAGGGTCAGGTTTTGTCATCATGAATTGGAAATGTGGCGAAATAGTGAATCTTCCACTGCATGGTAGCGTTTGAAATTGATGAGATGGTGAAGTTTGATGAATGGTTTCAGGATTTTGGCACAATTTAAGAGGGAATTTTCAGTTTATAACCTGAAGAGATATATGTGACACTTATATATTGTCAAATTAATAAAAATATAAAATGTCGTCGCGGGCCGCGTGTTTGAGACCTCTGGTCTAAACACTATGAATACCTGAAAATACAATAACTGCTTTGCGCTGAGCATAGTTCCTGTGATGTAATACCGCATAGCCAGAATCAGAAAACTGGGTGATTCTAGTTGTCTCATTAGGGCAGGGGTGGCCAACCCGTAGCCCACGAGGTAGTTTTCAAAATTAGTAATATCATCAAAGATGAATTGCCCAGATTGTGAACTTGCAATGCCAGCCGAAAATTTATTCAGTCTGGCCGCAACACTTAAGATGTTGTTGACTAAAATATCCGTTCTGACGCATTGGCAGATCCATGGATCAGTCATATTTTTGATCAATCTTCGTACATTACAATAAAGTAGGATCTTTTGCGGTAGATTTATCTAACATTCTAACGTAATAATTTCCTTTACGCTTCGTGCAATATGTTGGCACTCGATTTCTTGCTTTTAATGTTCTTACCTCCTCCTGAAAATAACAAAAACGCCGCATTTACCAGATTGAGTCTAACTATACTCGCGATTACGAGAGAAAGAGTCGTCCAGCATGCGACCTTGTGCTTTCACTCGCAGAAAGACCGACGAAGATTAAACCTAATCGTCATTTGCGTGTGGGCCTATGGCCGAAAAGGTTGGCCACCCCTGCAATAGATACTATAGATAGCGTTTAACGTTGACCCGTGGAAGGTCAGAAAGTATTCGTCTTCAAATTATTCGGCTTTGAACGGCGCCACCGTCCTGTCTTATTTTCTCAGGCATGGAGCCAAACGAAATCGTGGGAAACTCCATCCTAATGATTCTCGCCGGCTACGAAACCACAGGCGGCACCATGAACGTTATGGCTTACAGTTTGGCTCAGAACCCGGATGTACAGGAAAAACTACAAAATGAAATTGACGAGACTTTGAAAAAATCGGTCAGTACCAGACTTGTACGAACGAACAATTTAGTAAGTTGACTATGAACTAGGTTTACCATAATTTGGAATCGGGAAAGGAGAACAATTTCATCTAATCATAAAAGTTAGTTTAACGAAATTGAAAACAACTGACTTTGAAATATTTACTGGAAATCTTGTTTTGTTGACTAAAAAAAGGTCATCACTTCGTCTCAACTCCCGGATTACCCACTTTTTTCGATACTTTTGTGGTGTTGACTAAAAATAAAGTAAAAAGGTCAACTCCCGAATGACCCGCCCAAACGCCCGCATTACCTATTTCACGTCATTTACGCCGAATTTCACTTGGCCCTGTCTGTTAGCCTAGGTGTAAAAGCTGTAGAGCTGTAAATTTTCAAAAATGAGGACATTTAGGCGTCCTCGGAGGACATTTCCAATTTCATGAAAAATGAGGACAAATCCTCCTAAGGGAGGACTTATGGTAGCCCTACGGTCAACTAACTATTGCATATAAGAGTTCAAGTTCTAGTTGTTCATTTTCAAAAGCGAGTAATTATAGTTCTAATTGCGCATTAAAAATATTGTTGCCGAACAACCAGAAAGCACTTGTCATCAATTGGCATAAATCGAGATACCGGTGTTACGTTGTGTGATGTTCTTGCAGTCATTTCTGGGTCTGAGTCTTCACTACTTAAAGTGGCTTAGCCAGGTATGGGTTTGGGGGGTCGAAAACCTCTCATTTCAAACTCGAAACCCCTTCCTTTTGCATTGCCGATTCCACCCCCAATATTTCTTGGCTCCTTTGCAATTCAGTATTGTACAGTTCATCAATTAATGATTTCAATTAAATTAGTCAATGAAATTAATTAATAATAACAATCAATTATTGAGTTGTTTCGGATTTTAATCAAGTTGTTAGCGTAGTGGTTAGTTGGTGTCGGATTTTAAGAGGGCGTTAGCTCTAGTTCTAGTTGCGCATTTTAAAAATCCATTAGTTTGTGGAAGTTAGATTCGCGAGATAATAAAATATGTTTCGCAGGGTAAGTTTGACTACGACAACGTTAACAACATGAAATATCTGGAGATGTGCGTCAACGAAACTCTTCGATTATACGGCACGGGGACAAGGTAACAGCATACAGTAGATACGAAGGTATTGCTAGTACTATCCGCTGTCTTCTATTTTCCAGGAACATGCGACTCTGCGACGAGCAAATCACAATAAACGGTTTCACAATACCCAAAGGAACCATGATCAATATACCAAGTTACGCTCTCGCACACGACCCAGAGTATTGGGACGAGCCAATGGTGTTCAATCCAGAGCGGTACGATTAAGTGATAACTGTGACGGATAATATGTATTACACCAGTGGTTCTCAACCGGGGGTCCGCGAAGCATTTTCAGGGGGTCCGCGAAGCCTCAAAATATTTAATAACCTAATTTGTATTTTTTTAATCGGGAAATCACGTGGCACGGTTTCGCTTCATTACTAGTAAAACTCCAGAGCTCACATCAACAGTATGGCCGTCTGAGATGCAATATCGTACTGTGCGGGCTCATTTTAATCCCAAAATTGCCAATAGCCTACTGATACAAACATTTTGCTGTTTGAAAATGTTTTGTGGAGTTTTAGTCACTCGCGGACCGGACCAGTCAAATAATTTCAATATGCTATGTCGACATCCATATCTTTGCTTTTCACTGGAATGCTTTATTGATATCACGGAATATGTGGGCCCACTTTATTCCAGCAACAACGTTATTCGCAAACAATGGAATTGGCAAAAATACGATAATTGGCCGATTGAATACATTTATTACCTACTATAAGAGTGGCTGTAACGAGGATATCGTTGAAATATTTCTGTGCCCGTTTTAGTGGACAATGTCACTGGACAACGGATATGCGTCGTTGGTCCGACCTATTCGTGGTGAAAAATATGTTGGATTATTTGCGTCGAATTATTTAGTAGTAAAATCTCAACTTCTGTTAAAAATCTGTCGGATAATGAGATTAATTTTTTTCAATCTACTCAGAATGGCCTCGCGGGCCGGATGAAGTGGTCTGACGAGCCGGATGCAGCCCACAGGCCGTATGTTTGACACCCCTGTGCTAGATAGAAATGACCAGGCTTGACGTTGTATGTACATTGAAAAAATCGCCTTTCAATTTTTGTGCCATATTTGTTGCGATCATACCCAAATGTGTCGTCGGAAGCGTTACTCGTTATTATTACATTCGCCATAACCTAAAATTGTGGGAATGAATTTTCGGCACTCGTACATATCAAACCGAAGGCGCGTATTTTCAAGACACCACCCCGCATTTGAGGATATGCAGTTGCAGAATTTACTTTGAAATATTAAAAGTCATCCCAATTTCAACACGAAGAGTATGATCTTATTTTCAAGAAAAGTCATTTCGTTGCTCTTTATAACTCAGCCTACAGCTATCACTTGCAAATGGCGATTGCATGATAATTGATCTAAATTTGATCTAAAGCTTCTTGGGGGTCCGCGGGGTCCGTGACAGTCCGGAAGGGGTCCGCGAAGACAAAAAGGTTGAGAACCACTGTATTACACTCTCAGCGAAAAAAGTGTATATTCACACGCATATATAACGGGTGTACATATACACTTTTTTCGACGCGGGTGTAGATCTAGATAAGGATGCATATCTGCCTGCACACTTAGTATTCGAAAGTGTAATGTGTCTATATTTGAAGTATGTTGCTATCAGCGATAGTCAATAACGAAGCACTCCTTATCTGTCGGAGTACTCAAGTAGGTTTACTCTACTTGGATTACTTACTCAGGTGGTTATGTTTTAGATTACTTGCACTGCTAGGCAAATGTACTCACTTAACATACTTTGTATTTGAATCGCCGTTACAAGTGAAATTACCATACCTTATTGCAGTGGTTCTCAACCTTTTTGTCGCCGCGGACCGCTTGTGGACCGTTACTGACCCCCGCGGACCCGGACATCCACAAGTTTTAGTTCAAATTTAACTCAACCGTTATCTGCCTTGTGCAAATATTAACTGCGTATAGGCAGCAACAGGATGACAGTTTTTTTTTTGTAAATAAGATTGTACTATATTTAGAAATTGGGCAGACTTTTAATATTTGGAAGCGAATCCTGCAACTGCATTTATTGAAATATGTGGTGGTGGTAGTTCCTTGATAATCCGGGCCTTCGATTTGATATGAACGAGTGCCGAAAATCCATTTTTACAATTATAAAAGATGGCGAATGATAGCGCGTAACGGTTACGACAACATCTTTGGCTATGACCGCAACATATATGGCACCAACATGGAGGAACAGCTAGAATTGTAATGAACATATCACGTGCAGCAGCTCATCTCGAAGTTATTCAGAAATAATGGTTATATGCAATTTCCCCCTCTAAGCTGCGTACGTGCGCAATTGCGCAGTGCTGGCACGGTCTCTGCGCACAGAAAATCTATGCTGCGCACAAGAAATCCGAAGAGATGACTTTTTATTTTATTCTTTATTTTAGTCGTTACCCACTGTTGTCCAAGGGTCGCGCAGTGAGTTGGTGAGTGCGCGCATACACGTGAAAAATTAGAGGAAACATTGGTTATATGTAGGCTATATCACAGGAGAAAATATGACGACGTTTAAAATCCAATATTCGAACAGATTAGGAAAAAACTTTTGGAATTCCTAATTCATCCTGACCCACTCCAACTTTTTTTCTTTTTACACAAACCCGTATAAAATTTCTCTAAACAGAAAAATGTTCGGATTGATCAGTAAGCTATCGGCAATTTGTCAATTAAATTGAATTTCACGTACGATGTTTCATCTCAGACGGCCATTCTGTTGATGTGAGCCCTGACGTTTTAGCAGTGATGAAGCGAAACTGCAACGTGGTGTTCCTAATTAGAAAATTATAAATTAGGTTATCAATCATTTGCCAATTTAGAGGTTTCGCGGACCCTGGAAATGCTTCGCGGACCCCCGGTTGAGAACCACTGCCTTATGGGTTAAGTATCCCATTTAACACTGTAACTGAATTTATTTCCGAAAAACCTAGTTGCAGCGCCATTAATCGTTTAGCAGTGGTCGCGAGGATACACCTTGTAATTTCGTAATGAGCCTCCTATGCTCAACTTCTAAACGTATGCGGTCTCTCGAACAAATCTACTTTTTTTCAAACAAAAACGGATATCCAGGTGTTCCAAAATCGGTGCATTTATCAGATTTTCAACCTAGAGTGGGGCGTAAATCAGGCAAACGGCACTTTCAGGTAACAAATCGTGATTTTACACCTATTTCGTCTTGTAAAAATATTTCAAATACGGTAAAACGCTAAATCTTATGGATATATATATACATATATATCATGGGTGCAATGGTAGTAGTGCAGTTCATTTTACGTGTCCGTGTATGACCTGTTCGGGATTTGATGGGCTCGTGCACGAAGATTGAAGCCACTACACCTGTGAGATAAATCCCCATAAGAATTGGTGTATTTGATTCACTTACACCCATTGGATGGAGGTGAAAGCATAATTTGAAAGAACCATTTACCTGATTTATAGAGTTTATACACCCAATCTGCAAGGGTGAAAAGCGGCGAATTACAGGACTTTCGTTTACATTATTACTTACTTCAGTACATTTCATACCCTCATTTTCGTCTTCAACTTCAAGTAGTTTCGATATGTCTTGGAAATCTACGTCTTCTTCAACCTCTTCTGCTATGTTTTTTCGACTGTTTCTCATCCTTACGTGTGCATTATTCAATGGCATTATCAATGATATATACCTTAATATAACTGATAACTTCACCATTTGACGTTTCTACAGGATGCGGGATATGAGCCAAATCGACCCACTGGTATATCAGCCATTTGGAGCGGGACCGAGAAATTGCATAGCGATGAGATTTGCGCTGACAGAAATCAAATTCACCATGGCAAAACTTCTTCGCCAGTTTACTTTTAAGCCCGCCGAAGACACGCCGGTAATTCGATTTTCGTGGTTGTACTTGAATCCGGGGTTTTGAGACAGGCCTAAATGCTGCATTTGTGCAGTTCCAGTTCCGGAACTACATTTTATCATAAATAAGCTCCAACTACGAAGCTCATTGAACACAGCTCCAGCTTTATCAAATACCGGTGTAATGGTGGCGCCAACGAGGCAAACATTTTTAATTTCGTGTAGGGCTGGAGTTTAATGATGTGAATTAAGCCAATAGTAGTAGCATATAGCATCATATGAAATACATCGGAGCCGGAGCTATTTTTCAAGTAACTGGCTCTGGCTCCGGCTCCTGATCCAGCCCCGATTTAGTTTCACGTACAGCTCCGGCTCCTGTTCCAACTCCGTCAAATGTCAGGCCGAAATTGTCTTAAAGGAAGGACCCACAGACGAGTTTTTTCGTGCAGCTCATCAGTTTCCTCATTCAGGAAATATTTGTTATACCATGTCGAAACTCTTTATAGGTTGTCCAAATTACCCGACCTGGCTCCCGATCCAGGGGTGGGTTATTTAACGTCTGTGTCAGGTTCTGATGATGGCTGAACTTTACCATAAGCAAAGAACGTCTGAACTTATATTTCTAAATCTAAAACTCGCGGTGTCTTTTCTTCGGAGATAATTTCGTCCTGTAGGTATTACTGATTTTCAGCAGTACATGGTACGAAATGTGACACATAAAATTGTTTACAGCTCTTAGTATGATATCCGGCATCATTCATTTCGAAGTATAATTATACCATCATGTTGATCAGTAATCACTTCGACTGTAAAGCTTGGTCTCGACTTGTTGGATACGGTTACCATATGTCCTCTTTTAAGAGGATTCGTTCCCTTTTTTGAATTTTTTGAAAGTGTTCTCGGAGGACGCCCTTTTGTTCTCTTTTTCAGATTTTGTCCTATTTGTTGAGAATTTTGGCCATATATATAGCCAAATTCGGCTGATATGCCGTAAATCAGCACCGAAGTGACGCTCCGGCGGTTATTACGGGAGCTGTGCAGGAAGTTGGTAACCCTAATATTGCACGACAGTTGTTAACATAAGAGATAATCCAAGAATTCTTGTGGCGTTTCGAAAGGATAGAATTATTGACAATAAACTGAATTGAATTGAGTCCCGAGACGCTAGCTATGTGAATCCCGAAGATTGTATCAATTGTTGGTCCATACCCACAGTCCAGTTTAGCTAGTAAGCATACCCGAATCCGACCTAAATTTTCAAATCTATATCCAAGATTATCTGTGGTACGGTTTGGTAGTGTGATCAACACTCACCAGGACAAGTTTTTGTTGCACTATAATCGAGAGCAAATTGCACTTAATTTTGAGGAAAGTCGCTGCAAAAAGTTGCAGTAAAAAGTTGCATTTATAATTTTTGTTGAATTAAAAACGATATATTTACATATTATTACGAAACGGTCATTCTTGGCAGTGGTAGTCGAACTTCTTGCATGCAAGCCATTGTGTCATAGATTTTGTGAGATGCAGCTAACCCATAGATAGCTCCTTGTTATGCAAATCAAAGAGAATAAAACCATACTAGAAATAGTTTATACCATGTTTTTAAATCACTTCTTCACATTTGATAAAAGTGGCAGTAAAAATTGGTATGAAAAATAGAGAAAAATTGCACTATAAAATCCCTCCAAACACATCATAGCACATGGTCTCTGAGTATCTAATAGGAAGCTGTCGGAAGCTGTAAAAAAAGTAACAAAAGCTGCAAAAACTTTCCTTGGTGATCACTGATCATTTGATGTGTATTTTAGAATTGCGCTGCTTTCAACCAATCCGGCGTATTGATCTAATCTGCTTTGCAAATAGTTCGGCATCGATTCAATATAGTTATTATATGCAGTGATTAGAGATACCCGCGCGTCATCGTTTCCACGTCGCATAAATTGCAATAGTTTCGCAATAGGCAAAGACAGCAGGCTTGTGATCAGTCACGAGACCATTCCGAAAGTAATCAATTATACCTCTAAAACGATACGATAACGGAACGCCACCGAGTAAACGTAAGCATTGCAATTCCCTTTTTCAGATGCCGCCCTTGAAGCTTCGTGAAGTTGTCGGTATACAACCGGCGGTGGAGTTTAATTTACGGGTGGTCAAGCGCAACCATGAATAGCCAACAGCGCAAACCTCATCGCCTACCAAAATACCGCTTCAACGAGAACGTGTTTAACTCTTTATTTACCCAAATTAGAAGGCAATGAATACATTGATACACAGATACTTGAGTGGGGAATGTTTCCGGCCGTGCCCCCCATGCCAAGAGTTTTTCTATTATATAGATGTCACACTTGAAAGCTATACTGACAAGGTCATATACTAAAAAAAAATTCCGGCTCGGGTCGTGACGCAGATAGCAGATTATGACAGATAGCGTTTGTGAAAGAGACTCGCGATGACTAATAAGGCCAGTCCATAGCATTCAGCTGCATAGCATAGATCAGGGGTGGGCAATTATTTGTAACAAGGGGAATGCGATGCTGATGGTTTATTCACAATAAAGAATTGAAATCACAATTGATATCAGAGACCCTGTATTTCGTAAAGTGAAACAGTGGCAGCAAAGAAGGTTTGGATTATATTATACGCAAACAGTGAGGCTGAAGTTGGAATCAATATTGTCGCATTCAATATCTGCGTTTTGTTACAATAGTTGCAACCTTGTTTATTGCTATTGCATCATTACGAATTTCACGGCCTGTGACTTGATTTGTTACAGCATACTTTGCTATATTATGAATCTCGATTAGCCTACATACATATACTGTACACATAAATAATTAGGCTTCAAAGTAAAACACGTTTCCATTTAAGTTCATAATACCTATGGTATTATTTATCGCAATACCATTCCATTTTCGAAATTATTTGACCCGCGTGCAGTAAAATGTCCGGGTCTGGTGTAGATCGCAGTATAAGTATTCGGACTATCGCAAAATACAAACCGTAATATAACACTGTCTATATTGTGACAGAGCTATTAATCCCAACCTGGTCGATGATATATTAAATCATGTATGTAACATCAGCAGAATTAGAGCTGATTGAAATTTAAGGCTCTGTGACCACCTTGTTGAAAAGGAAATTCAGCGTGACCCTGTCGTGATTATAATGGTTATGCTGCAGCCTAAATTCGGTACAGGCAGACGTCAACCGGCAATTCTCGCACGCTTGGTCGGCCATTATTTTATTTTGGAAATAATTGCGACACCGATACCAATCCTGTTTCCATAAACCTCGCAAGATACTTGTGCGATTGGATTACAAAATCCCGATCATTTACAATACGCAACTAGGGTTGCATTTAAAACAAGCCGTGTTTTAAACAATGGCCTTTCAAAAAAATCGTTTTTTTTTAAGTTGTAAAATCGTGCCATAATTGTGTAAATACTTTCCAAAAACATGTTGTATGAGCCTACAGACATTTACCACTCGATATAGCCGACGTATATCGATATGAGATGGTTGGAACCCTCAGAATAGTCGGTTCAACAGCAATAGTACAGATATTTCGTGAAAGGATATATATTTACCCTCTGTTTTCAATTGTAAATGTCAATCCACTATGGCGTCACAATTGAATATTCGTGACGTCATGGCTTGAACAAAAACTAAAAATAAAAAATATTTTAAACAAGGGCCTTGTTTTAAACATGTTTGTTTTAAATTGATTTTTGTTTTAAACATGTTTGTTTTAAATTGATTTTTGTTTTAAATGCAACCCTATACGCAACTATCTAATTTCCAATGATATGGAGTGCTGATTAAAACCACCAAATTAATGGCGGATGCGGTCACCGGTATAAGTGACGTAGTACTTTCTCGTATTACTCAAGTAGCCTATTTGCACTATTGACTGGTTGTGTTTCAAGACTTAGGTATTCCACTTCTACTTGACAATTATAGACAAGAAAACTACTTACCTTGTGGACTTTGGCTTTTATAAAGTAAGACGTAATATAGGGATTGGTTAGAGTCACTTTTATGTGTCAAACAATCGTACTGGGCGAAGTTTCAGCCGTGTTAGCTGTTACGGTAGCAGAATATATTTTCAATAATTCCGCCATTAGTGATTAGTCATCAGTCACAGTCAATATGCGTTGTCACGGAGATACGTCTTAATGGTATGATTGATGATACATTATAATTTAGAACCCATTTCCGATTTGTACAACTTGTATTCGACACCTTGACCGAATCTACTAGCACAAGCTACCTATTTTTCTAAATTTTCAAAGCATCAGCCCTTCCATTCTCTACTTTTCCCTGAAGTAGTTTTGGAATGTCACGGCAATTGCCAATTCTAATGGCAATTTATGGCGTTACTTCTACTTCTACATGATTACAAATACGTACTACTTTGACCGACCTTTGAATAATTGGTACGTAATGCATCGACTCATAGTCCAGAATCAACTTCAGGGCACAGCGTAGCAATCTTTGCCAGTGTTGGTTGGCTTTTGAGGTATACATGGTGTTTGTCGACTACTATGGTCATTTACACCTGGCCGATATTTTTCATTTTTATTCCGTGATTGCCGACTTACAGCACGGCCCACTTCTAGGCTTTTCGTGAAGACACCGCTTACGCGGATGAGGTGGCGAGGAGGAGCCTAGGTAAACCTCCAACACTTAGGTATAGGATTTCTGATGTCGACCTCGGTTGGTGTTGCAGCCGCTGATTATACCACTGCGCTATCTCGCCACTCTTTGCCAGTGTCTTGAGAATATGCGCGTATTTTGGAGAAGTCATAAGTAACCAAAGAACTATACTGAAGCGAAAGCTAACATGCGTGAATCTGGTGGCTGCAGTGAGCGACGAATCTGGTGGCTGCAGTGAGCGACGAATCTTCAATTCATGTAATTTAGAATTATGTAGAGTACGACAATACTATTGATTCAGAGTCGGAAACTGTCCAATGTCCATTCATTCCCGTCGACAACTTGAAGAGTTCGTTCGACAGTTTCTTCACTCTCTATTTGCCGACGCTCTTGCGAGATAAGCGTACTTCAGTATACCAGAGGTCAGTTGTAGCTTCACTGACATCGCGGTTCTATAAGAGAGTTTGACGTACAAGGAATTTGGTTGGAGCTCAGACTTGTTGCCAGCGTAGAACGGATGTACTGTACAAGTTCGTGCAATTCGAAATCGGTGACGCTGATTGGCGGTTTTGGATTCAATGCTTGGTGACTACAGCTCATACATTATTGATACTAGCAGTAATTTAGATGTTGGGCTGTATCCATTGCACGCATATCTCAATATAATGGTAAATCTTCAATATATGCGTAATTGTAATTGAACTAAATCATTATAGGCAATTCTATATGCTACCATATTCTTTACTGTAATTCCGCGTCAACCACACACGCGATCGTGGATTAACGGTAACAATCATTCCTTGAGGCTGTATGCTCGGATACAGTCTGCTATTATATCACGTCTGAAGTTTAAACTGTACTAAACACTGAACAGTGTGCTTATCGAACTTTGACGTACTGGCGACATCGGTGCGCTGGTAATAGTAGCCGACATGTACTTATTTGTAACATCTCACGAAGAGCCGATGAAAATAGCCAAATACGGAGGATAAATAGCTGTAGATAACAGAGTAAACAACGGTACTGTTTCGATGCGACGTTTTTGAACTATTATGGTCAACCCGTCACTTCACTGCCTGGAAAGATCAAGCTATTACTCGCGGTAAAACAATATGACGTGACTGGCTGTATTGTCGATTTCGAACATGGCGTTGCAACACAGATACAACATCACGATGTCGCAATATCGGCTGACGTGTTCACTGCGCTCTCGTTATAAATGTGAGAAAATGATTGCTATTCGCTATCAGCGGATGTAATATTCACCGGCTTCACAGGCGAGTGTATTGTGAGTGCGGCATAGCTGCGTCGTACACTGTAGAATCACAATGCGGTCGTTACGAATGACCTAGCTTCGCAAACATGAATTGCCGAGAGACGTCCGATCGGGCGACCTTACGGGTTGCGAGCGCAGAAACACTCCGCAGAGTACCTGTGAAATTATAACATATGTCAGTCAAGTGCCGTGAGCCAGTCTCAAAGAATAAGTCTATCATAACTAGGGTTTGGCGAAATCGAGTATCTAGGTGATTCGATTACGATTTCCGAGTCAAATTTTCGAGTATTATAGTGTTATCCTGAAAGTAACAACGACTCCAAAAGTTCAAATATGAATCGCTTTCTGCGGCGACAGGTAAATGTTACTACGGGTTTAGGATACATTTGAACTTGTTCGATGTTCTCTGTGATCCAAAGATAGTAGATAATGTAGTTGAATTTGTAATATTGCCGAGACGATTTAGCTTATATAACATAGCAAATAGTTGCACAATGCACATGCACATACACATGTGTATGCGTGTGTATGTGTATATCTAAATCTATGTACGTAAGTTCGTATTGATGAAATGTATGTATCATCTGGTCTAAAGTCCGTGTTACTAAGACTAAACGACGCATATATATTTATTTTAAGAGCTTCTCGGAGATACAGAACTCCAACATACAATTAAATGGTATATTCATATTGAAATACACCCGAATATTTTCGGCTGACACTCGTCAGGGGTAATCGTCAGCAATCAGCGGAGAATAGGAAAGAACATCGTATATCAACAATAGTGCCATCGATTATCACGTTACCATCATATTTATTTGCTTCGGATTGCATATAATAACTCTTTACAGACGTAGCGCACAAAACCAGTGATGTTATAAGCGCCACTATCACGATTCTACTAGCGCTACCCATTTCTGGACCATAACTATTTCGTAGAGCTTTGTGGTCACTGTGAGGCTCGGCAGAAATGTCATTCCATGAATAAAAAATAATCATAGCCTTGTGCAACATGTTGATCGACGCCGGAGATACGGATAACCGAGATGTTGAAGCTCCAACGGTGGTAATTAAATATTGAAAGTATATTTTGAGTTGGTAAAATATAACTCTTGATGTCAAGGCGTCAACTTTTGTTAGTCGAAAAAAATCGACTCTGCGCACTCTACTCGAATCATTGCAATTGATACGCAACTCGGATCTGGGTACTCCGATCTTTGCGCCTACACCTAATCATAACTATGGCCGGGCAAAATCGAGTACCAGAGTGATTCGATTCTGAATCACGTATTATGCTTCGAGTCGAGTATTCGATTATCACTGATTATGACGTAATAACAGTATGCAAGATGCCAAGGTTCAAATATGTACCTTTTATGCCACCACAAAGAATATATTGCCTGTTATTTATCACATTACATATACTTTGGTAATATTTCGACTCATTTCACTTTGTGACAATGTTGTGGGAGGGTCATGACTTCGGAAATGTGTTGTTTCCAATAACTTTCGTACTTTCGTAGATTTGTACTATATGTTTCGTATGCTGCGATACGGCCAATCAAGGTTTCAAGAGTAGATAGTACCGAAATCATCATTCGTGTTGCTAAAATAACTTGCAGTGGCGAGGAGCGTAAAATTTCAGTGCTCGAAAAAATCGTCTTTTGCTACTCGACTCGAATCATTAAAATAATTACTCGATTCAGATTCGAGTACTCAAATCATTGTGCCCAGTCCTAATCATAACCTGAAGCTCCGAATACCGCAATTGAATTCGGAAGCGACCATCTTTTGCAGATTTATCAAGATAGAATATTATCGAACAAAGAAATTCCGAACGCCAACTGAACATGTGGAGTCCTCTGAATTTGTTTTCACTCGAAACGTGGGCGTTACTCGGGAGCATCGTGACGCTTGCATGGTGAGTGAATGGTAGCACATCGCTATAAATCTACGCTTCCTAGACTCGAGAAGCCGATATCTTGGCTATATCGAAGCTAAAAACAACTGTTCGTTTCCCCGTGTATTCATCTCAAATAATGATAATGATAATAATCGGCGTTTCTATTATGTTTATCGGTTCAAGACACATAATGTACAATTCTACACGCAAGACACAATGCGATTTAATGAACCGATAAGAGTATGTTGAACCGTCCAAGTAGGCAAGTACACTCTCCCATCGAACATCCACTTCGGCTCAATGTCTAATGTAACAGTGTTCGAATTGTATATTTTCCTATGGAGGCTTTTCCTTGCTCTTTTTATGCGACCTTCAATGGATTTCTCTCTAGGCTTTTTTGCAAAAGGTCTGTAACTCGATGTACATCGAGAACATGTTAAAAGCTGCTGTCGCGCCCTGAAAACGTTAATCTTCAATAAGTCCTCGGATCGTAGATCACAATTTCATCAACACTGTCAATATATATTAATAAATTTCAGGTATTACATTCACCGGAAGTGGCAATATCACAAAGAACTCAATATTCCACACGATCCGCCTTCATTACTGCAGATTGGAAATGTCCGACAACTATTCGACAAAAACGTAAGAACGGTGGCAGCATAGTAGCTTGAGTGGGCACTTAACATCAACTGGACAAATTACGATAGGCGATGTACGATCGGACCGCTCTATAAATCCGACATGTGACCGTCTTAACCCTAGACAACTCAGGTTGGGGTCAATTTGACCCCAGGCGAGCAAATATATCAGTCATATTTTCATGTGCGGTCAGATTGTTCTTGCCAGCCATGTAATCCTAAATGGTCATATGCACTATCAATTGGAATAAAGCATTAGCTGGTTACCTCTAATTCCTCGCCGCTATGAGCTATTGATTTAGCATGGGTCAGATTTTGAAGGTATAGTGACCAGACTAAGTATTTTCTCCTCGTTGTATTCGGACCGATTCCGGCTGTTTATATGATTCTTTCGCATTGTTTATGTCACGTGGAGTCAACGAGACATGACGAATAGCTTTCCGATTGTTGTATTGTAATAATTGTTGTAATAAATAACCGATGGGGGGTGTTTGACCACAGCTCGCCATTCGTGTAATGGTATTAGGCCTCAGCGGGAACTTTGAGATGGGTAGAGAGTAGGGTTCAATGTTCCAAAAAGGTAGATGCATCGTTATAACGTCCCGCAGGAGGTTATTAGACAGCTGTATAGCGAAATTGGTAAGAAAAAAAGCATATTAACTGATGGGGTCAATTTGACCCCACCTGAGCCATCGTGTAACGATATCCCACCTCAGTGGTCTTAGATGGGTAGAGAGTAGAGTTCAATGTACCAAAAAGGTAGGTGCATCGTTATAACGTCCCGCAGGAGGTTATTAGACAGCTGTATAGCAAAATTGGTAAGAAAAAAGTATATTAACTGATAGGGTCAATTTGACCCCACCTGAGCCATCGTGTAACGATATCCCGCCTGAGCAGTCTAGGGTTAATAACGTAGCGGGAACATAAGTTTTGAGCTCAGGCAAATTGCGAGTAGCGCTTATCTTCGCCATCAGAGCTTTTGCACGTGATATTGACATTTGCTGATTGAACAATTTCAACTATCGAAAGCCTGTCATCGTAGGAAACTATGCCGACATGTCATAAGGAAAACTGTTCACTGTTCAGTGTACACTGCAAGTACAGCGTATAGCTTGAGTGCGGACTTCTGTATACAACACATAGACAGCAACGTCATCAGGCGGACGAAAACAAACCGTAAATCTTATTATATGACATTTCGGCATCACCTGTTTCGCTACGTCACGATAAATCCGAGATGCCACATGTGTGTTGCAAATTTTCAAATGATCGCGAATATTTCCATCCTCGGTAACACTAAGATATGTCACATACTATATTATTAGAACAAATAGAGATATGTGTATTACTAAGCTCTTTATCAACAATTGTAGGCTATCGTTTTGGGATAACACGTGGAAAAGTTATCATAAGAATTGTATGGAACGACAAATGACAGACGAACATGGCACATATATTATAGGTGTTCAGAATGGACCGACTTCCAAAGAGTCATGGTTTTCAGTCCACTTCCCATGCCTTAAACACTTTAAAAAATATACTCGCTACATTTTTAGTGTGACTCATCCCTTGTACCTGTGTGCATTTGGAGCTTGAAAGAAATAGGCTATCAATGGCGATTACCCTATATTTAAATGCCGCGATATTTCCTAGCCTTGTAAATGTAATAAATAGCAGAGTTTATTCAGCTGTTAAGGTTTGGGATGCTACAAAACCTCACTACATATGTTATTATGAGTTCAGGACATGATTATCATATTGCACACTTCCATCGAAATCCTAAAACCTAATAAGGACTGATCATCATATTGCACCATAGACGATGTGCCTTGCACATGCACATGTAAAACAATATCATGGTGAATCTACCAGCTACTCTCACAGCATCATTATGAGACCCAATTTTTAATGAAGCGGAACAACATAGCATGGAAATGGATAACGCAACGACTCAGCATAACAAAGAAATGGGTTAACTTGGCCCAAATGTAAATACCACTCAGTTAGATGAAACGGGTTGATATTTCGAAATAATAAAATATTTGCCGGTAATTTCCTACAACTTGTAAGCGACTGGCTTTCAGGTATCTGTCATCCGGTATGTACGTAGTGCAGTCGGCATTTAATGTAATCATACACCCAATCAAATCAATGATGAAAAAAACCTGGAATAGCTGGCATAGATCTCTTTCGCTGAATACGTCTACTCTACAGCGTTCAGACTCAGACATTTAGATGAATGATCAGGTGATGATTGTGCACGTTGTGTAGCTTCAAGGTCACTACTGTGGTGAGCGTCAGCTGCTGTGAAGATGTAGACGAGCTCTATGTAAGTTCACCTTCGGTACTTGATGCTGGTGGAGGATGACTGGCTGATACTGGTGCGGCCTTCACATTACTGGAAATCCCAGTATTTGCCGATTTTTTTCAGCTCAAAATGCACAGTTTCTCAAAGTTGATCTATCCCGAACAACCCTAACATACACTTCATCGAATATATTGACGACCAGAAAATAATTTTGCAGCGGATATGGTCACGATTGACGCATTGGACACCCATGACACCTTCAACTATTTGAATAAATATCGATGATCATAATAAAATAACTTATTATCTGTATCTGCAGACGGGGTTTCAATATGACAACATGATGAAGAAAAAGCACGGACCAATTTGGGGGTAAGACGACCTCAAAACTTCATATATTCAAATATACCCGTGTGAATGTATCAATTACCAAATTAATCGTCGTCACAGTCGTGGTAAATTGGCACTTACAGTTAGGACCGTAACTGTCGCACCTCAAACCACCAAAATTATTTCGCAAATCAATATAAATAGATTTTTGTACCAATGCAACCCTAGTTATGGATGATTGATGATTTCGTGGTGATATTACCAGTACTTTTAGCTCTCATTGGGATTCGCTGCACTTTGCAAAGCGTTTTTCCCAAAAACGAACGTGAATTAGAACATCATCAATAAGTCAACTGTACGAAAATTGAGTAATCTGCAAGTATTAAAATGGAGTAGGCGCTAATTTGAAGCGGATTCACAAACTAACATCTAAAAGTTTCGCTACTTACCACTTTGAAAGAGTGAAATTTACCACCACAAGGTGGTGAAAACACCATGCTGGTTTGTCATGTTCCATATTATGTTAATCAAGCTAAACGAGTGACGGGATGGCAGAAGAAACTGTAAATCAGGGGCGGCCAACCCGTGGCCCGCGAGAAAGTTTTGTGTGACCCGCGAGGTAATACTCGGAATTAGTTATCGCATGAGGTAAAATTGCAGGGCCAACCAAAATTTGATTAGCCTGACCAGGAAATTTGATAGTGACTAAATCACCTGTTCCGACGCATTGGCCTAACCAGGGGCCAGCCACATTTATCGCATATTTTCGAATATGATCATAAAGTAGAATATTTCGTAGCAGATTTGTTTGGCATGAAATTTTTCATATCACTTCGCATGATTTATTATCACTCTATTTCTTGCAATTAGTATCGGAGCCCCCTCCTCAAAATAATAAATACACGTAATTTACAGAATTGAGTCTAACTATATTCGCGAATAGGAGAGAACATGTCTTCCAACATGCAAATTCGCTTGCGTGTTGGCAGCGAGATCGTCGGCGACGAAACATTTGCGCAAAATGTTAGAGGCATGTTCACCGACACCTTCGATATTGCTATGTCTAAACGCCGAATATTCCTGTCCTTGCCAAATGAGCCTAGTCGTATACAGAGGCGACCCCCAATATATGCAAGTAACATATTTATTGATCGAATTCATTCATTACCTTCGAAAGAATTTCGCGCTTCGTCCGACCAGGGCATGAATGCACATCGCACACGGCACAGTTGCACACAGAGTTTTCATGACATAATTGTTATCGATTTTAATGCGTAGTATTATAAGTCTTGTTTTCAACGTTTCCTAATTCGGTTCTCTCTTATCGGACTACTAGAAAAAGGTCATCAACATCCAAGTCACCCGCGTAATGGTTCGTAAATCTCGCGTGGCCCTTTGGGTGAAAAGGTTGGCCACCCTGCTATAAATCTACTTTACTTTACTTCAATTCACTTCACAAAAGGCTCCTTCTCTAGCCTATGGTATAGATTCCTTAATATGACTTGCAATTACAGATCGTATACATTCCTCCAGCCAAGTATCACCATACACGACCCGGATATGCTGAGGCAGATATTTATCAAAGAGTTTCATGCCTTTCCGGCAAGACAGGTAATAAGATAGAAATAGAATATTACGTTTGGGGATTCTGTTTATGCTCAGGCATGACGTTGACTAAGAATGAGTGTTGACTACGGAATCAAAAGGAGCGCGGATAAATTTTAGAAAGCATTCTCTGTCCATATACGGGACTCACGGATACCTATACCTTCTTCAACTTCATAAGAAATAGCAGAAGTCCTAAGATGGTCAAAGTAGTCCCGAGCATGCGATATCTATCTTAAGTGGACGTAGACAAGTGGTTCTTAACCTTGCCCCCAGCGCCCCCCAGGGGGCGCTGGCGATCTTGAAGGGGGGCGGAAACGCTCAGGGGGCGATATGGGGGGCGCTGGGCTCAGGGGGGCGGTATGGCTTCGCAGTAGATGATGTGGTGATAGGACATATCCTTAATGAGTATTCAGAGCAAATTAACACCGAAAACTTCGTTACATATAGCCTTCAAAATACATATAGGTTTAATTGTCCATGGGCGCCTAAATGACTGACACCGAATGTTCCTGTCTTGGCAATCTGAACCCCAGAAGACGAATTCCATTGGCAGGGAAAAATTATATGTCAGTGAAGAAATACCAATCTGAAATCGTATGCGTCTTTTAGTTTAGTACGATTGGGCGACAGGGATATTCCTGTTGGGCGATATCCCCGTTGAGCGATTCTATATTTTTTGATATTGCAGACAGGGGGTCACGAAATAACATCATGCAACGAAGTCATACCAACGGGTTCGCCCGGCCGAATATGTTTAATTATTAGTAACGGGCCCTACAGTTTCCAAGAAACCTCACAATATTCGCTTTAAGTTTTGATGAGTCTGCGCACACACAACAACTCACTGCGCTGACCCTTGGACAACAGTGCGTAACGACTAAAGAAAGGTAATAACTCCGGATTTGTTGTGCGCAACGTATATTTTCTGTGCGCAGAGACCGTGTCAGCACTGCGCACGTGCGCAGCTTAGAGGGAACATTGCACCTCACTCAGCTCTACCGGTAAATGTGTTTACGTGAGCAGAGAGAGGATAAAAATTGATCTCAATTTACATGCAATTCCCGATGATATTGACCAATTCAATCATTAATTAGTGAAATTTTTCGCACTTCGCGCGAATAGGCGAGAATAGCTGCCTCAGTAAATGGACACCCAATGTAGATACCTAATAGGCTATCAGCAAATAGCGGACAGCCTAATGGGGGTCTGGGAGTGAAGTCCCCCGGAAGTTTGGTTTATCACCCGATGGGGCCCAGGACCAACGTGTTTTTTTTGGGGGGGGTGGGCTGACGAAGTGCTGTTACGGCCTGGTAACGAATAATTGTACCTGCGGGCATGCCCGAATATGTTTAATTATTAATTACGTGCCCTTTATTTTCCTATACAACAGCTCACTCAGTGCTACTGGTAAATCTGATTACGTGGGCTGAGAGGATAAAAAGTTTATAGCGACTTATATATGTAATTACCACCTATTCATTCATGCATTATGAAAAATTTTGGTACCTAGGGCGACCAGGCCACACAAACTTTGCTGACCATCAAGATCACGATATGGGATTCGTGGGGGCGAAGCCCTCAGAAGTTCGGTTTATCACGCTATGGGTGCGCAAGGCAATCGTTTTTAGGGGGGTTAACGAAGTGCTGTTACGACCCTCCCTCTTACTCATTGTCTTTATTACATTCCTTACAATATGAAGTTGGGGGAGGGGGCGCTGGAGCACGATAATTTTTGAAAGGGGCCGCTGGAAGAAAAAAGGTTAAGAACCACTGACGTAGACAATCAAAGATCTGATAGTGCTGAAGTAAGTAGCTCCAAAAAGCAGATTTGGTCGCATACTTTAAGCAGTTACGCGAAGGTTGTTGTACTTTCAAAATTGCAAGATGGATATTCGCGACCACCGCAAAATTACCAAATACCCCACACCAGTGTTGGAATGACTCGAGTCAACTTTTTCGTATGACTTGACTTGACTCGAGTCACTTTGCAAAAATGATTTGACTCCAATAATGTCTTTATATTGCGAGTCGTCGTCATTGGCATTCATGTGATCGATCCACTTTATCGACATATATCGACAATGTGGGATTTCATTTCTTTCATAGTTATTTTTTGCTGGCGGGTTTCATCACGTGCGAGTTGCATCAGGGCTGCTCTTCGTGCGATTTCATCAGCTTTCTCGTTACTTCATGCGGTTCATATGATAATTTCACTTACAAAAATGACGTATACTTATCTCAAAATTACTTTCTACTTTCCAAAATCCAAATTGTGTAAAGTATGACAATTTTCTTGTCGAGGGGAAAGTAGTGTAAAAGCATGGCCATAGTAAATAGTACAAGTAGGCAGAGGAAGTGGTAGACGAAGTCCACTTGTAGACTTCTAGAAGTGTAAGTATTTCGTTACGTATGAAGAGGTGTTTGTCATTGGGACACTTCTTACAACGAAGGACTAACTCCCAATCTATTTGTATCACTATGGAATTATCGGTTCTGTGGAATTATTTTACCATTACGAATCGGCTACCGCAGATTGAAATATTTTGTACTACTATTGAAAATGTACATAAAAATTTAGAGAACACTCATCAAGCTGAACGGCAAGGAGCTCAATGAAGGTCTAACAGCGGTCGAGGGTAATCAGTGGAAGCGCATTCGATCTTCTCTGACTCCTACATTCTCAACTTCAAAGCTTAGACAAATGGTTTACATCATGGATAGGTGTGTTGACAACGCAGCAGCGGCTTTGGACCGCAGAATTAAATCCAGTGATGGAGTCTTCAACTCGAAAACGTGAGTAGCAGACATTGGACGAATACTGCTTCGCCTGGGTTGGCCAACATATGAGCATGCGACGCAATGAAAAACGACCGATCAGCATGCGACAATTTAGCATGCGGTTTCACAACGCCTAAACTAACCCTAACTCCGAAATCAACATTTCTACATATCCTAACCCCAAACCTAACCATAATCCAATCCTCAATCTAAACTATATCTGGCCTTAACCCTATATTTTACCCACAAGCTCAGGTGTCGCATGCCCAATTGTCGCATGCGGAAGTGTCGCATGCTATTATGTTGCATGCTATTGTGTCGCATGTTCGTACCTATAAATTCATCATCTGTACCTCTGCTCTAGACGCTAAATAGAGAGGGTCAGTGGCCGACCAGTATATCGATGTCAGGTTTCTCGTTATATGTGCAACTTATTCCATGAGCCGAGTTCTAGTTTCCAATCGAAGTGCAGTCGAGTCCGCTTTATTCGCACACCCGATAACCCGGACAACCGCTTTATTCATCTAAAAGCTCGGAAAAGCGGCAAAAGTAAAAATTGCGCGTACACAATTCCCGTTAATTCAGATATTTCTCCTCTTTGGTATCGAAATACTGTACAATAAACCTACGCGTATACGTAACTCTTGTGCGTTTTGTGCGATCGGTGCAAAATATTGTGGTATAGCGCAGCTTCAATTCATTTATTACGTAGACGTACAGTGTCTAAATGTGTTGCCTGCCTTTACGCGTGACCATGAAACAAACGATTGATTTTTCGCACAATTGGGACAAACCCGTTTCTCCGCTTAATTCGGCCAAAAGTGAGCGGAAACAAAGTGTCCGAATAAAGCGATGTCGGCTGTATATCTACTAATTTATTTGTAATGTGCAGAGCATCAGGAAATATCATGCACACTATTTCTTATATGCTGATGCTGATAGTAGCATAATATTACTATAATGATAACATGGTCAGAATCACGAGTGCGAACAGGAATTCCATTTTGTTATCTAGGATATTCTCCCGACTCTCTCTCGATATCATTTGCTCATCAGCGTTCAGCACAGAAGTCAACTCACAAGACGATTCAGTGCAGGAGCCTGAAATTGCGAAACAAGCCAAAAAATTATTTTCCGGAACCTTCTTTAGTCCCTTGATCTTTCTATGCTGTAAGTATATATTGACTCGTTTGACGTGCGCGTATTGAACTTGGAATATCGTGTCCAAGACTCATTTACGTGACTACTATGTGGCTACTTCAATATCTTAAAATATTGTAACGTGGTATCGCTACCGTTGATTTAAAAGAACTTGAATTTCGAAATTTTGATATGAATGATTCAACTAATAAAAGATATATACATCCCATAATACGTGACTCAACCCCTGGCAAATGTGATGAGTAGACATCAGGTACGTCAACCAAGATACCATTTGAAGTATTGTTCATAAATATGTAAACATCACTTATTTTTACGCGTAGGTAGACTATATGTCTTGACTGAGTCATCTGAATGTACATATTTAAAAGTTGTTTGTATTTTTTTCAAAGTTATCTTTCCGCCATTCGAGAAGGTGATAGAGTATTTCAACATTTCATTATTCGGAAAAGGAGCGGTTCAATACTTCAAAGCTCTCACTCATCACGTTATCAACAGTCGAGAGTCTGACTCGGAAATGAAGGTATGTGATATAAACTCTCAATGGAAAAGATGTATACAAATTGACATTTTCTGAAATAAAACCTTGGAGGACTGTTTTAATGCGTTATATCGTGCGTTTAGTCGAAAAGGGTGGACCTTATGCAACTTATGCTGAATGGAGAAATATCTGAAGAGAAAGCAAAATCCGAGACGGTTGAAAAAGGTAAGGTATCTTATTGGCTGGACTATGGTTTCATGTTCTGGGACGTGTGTTGTATGTGTTCGGTATGTTGTGTGTGTCCAGAGTAAAACCTCGATTTGTCATATTTTTGTATTCGCTAACTAATTATTTGAAGGTTCTAGAGTGTGAACATTTTGTAAAATAACAAAACCTTATAGTAATCAATAATTTAGGGATCCACGGTAGAAAAACTTAAGAACCTCTTCGATTCAGTCACATCGTCATGAGTGACATCTTTCGCATAAAACGAAGCATGGTCCGATTAATACACCGGTACTATTTATAGAAACTGTGGCGCCAGCAGTTGGGGAAACATGCAGAGATTCGTGTTTTATTTGACATTGTGTTCACACGACCCTTACAGTAGCTCGTACCATCTGTATTGTATATCCATGCATTTGGTTCTTCTACTGTAAATTATAAATTCGACGCACTTGTATCCATCGTAATTCACACTCAAATAAATACTCAAAAAAACTTTTGTTCGCGACAGGCATGGACAGGAATGAAATTGTCGGTAACTCAATACTTATGATCCTCGCCGGGTATGAAAACACTGGAAACACAATGAGCTTCGTGGCCTACAACATGGCTCAGCATCCTGAGATTCAGAGAAAACTGCAAAAAGAAATCGACGATACATATGAAAAAAGGGTAATCATTTTAAACGCATGAAATAGTACGGAGAATCAAACTTATTCCAGTTGCCTGATATGGTATAATTTCTTTATCAAGGGAAAATTTGACTACGACAGTGTGAGCGAAATGAAATACCTTGACATGTGTGTCAACGAAACGTTACGAATCTACAATCCAATTATAAGGTATGTCAGTACCAGTAGGGTATCAGAGAGGGATGCAGGAGATACGGTCGAGATACGATACGTTTTTGAATTCGTCGCTTATTGATTATTATTATTGGTTTAAAATAACACTCAACACCGTTTCCTCACTATTCTAAAATTACAATAAGTGACAATAAATCACTATATCGCCCTCAATGCAGTGTTGGGATCAAGTCACTACCTTCGAGTCACGAGCCATGTCGAGTCATTGCACATTTTGACTCGAGTCAAGTCAAGTCAATCGATTTTCGAAGGTGACTCGAGTCAAGTCAAGTCACTCGTTTTTCGGATGTGACTCGAGTCAAGTCAAGTCAAGTCAAGTCGAGTCACGAGTCAAGTCACAATTCAAGTCAAATTAAATTTTCGAAGTATCAGTGACGATTCAAATCATTATATTTTGCTAGCTGTGTGAAAGACAGAATAATTTGCCATTTATCTTGCGTCAAATAACTAATATAAAGTTTAATATGGATGCAAGAAGGCGTCTATCACGCACACGTAGAACCGCAAATAAAACACGCGACTAACTGTATAGTGTATAGATATGCTACAGTCTTTTATTAGGGCTGGGCAAAATCGAGTACCTGAGGGATTCGATTCTGAATCGCGTAATATGCTTCGAGTCGAGTCGAGTAATCGAGTAATACTCATTATGACGTCATAACAAAATGCAATACGGCAAACTTCAAATATGTACTGTTTATGCCACCACAAAGAATACAATGCCTGATATCCATATCATAAATGATACTTTGGTATTTTTCGACCATACTGATTTCATTCCACTTGGTAACAATGTTGTGGGATAATCATGAATTCTGAAATATGTCAAGTCCAGTAACCGTCGTAACTTTCTACTATATGTTTGTTATGCTACGATACCGCCAATCAAGGTTTCAAGGCTTCAACAGTGGAAAATAGTATCGAAACCATAATTCTCTCAGATAAATTAACTTTCAGTGGCGATAAGCGTATAATTTCAGTACTCGAAAAAAACGTCTTTTACTACTCGACTCGAATCATTAAAATTAATACTCGATTCAGATTCGAGTACTCGAATCATTGTGCCCAGCCCTATCTGTTATTATATCAGCCAATAGGATCGAATACGAAGCCTCGAGAAGTTGTAACAAATTGATATGGATTTGAATCATACAAGAGGGTTGGCAAAGGTGATCATTGCGCAATGTTGGCACTGGGCCATCTAAGAAACATAGATACGTTATTTGCTATTGTATTGTTCTTCTTTTTCTACTACTCCTACTACTACGACGACAATGCAACCTGTGATCATTTCGTTTGTGGTCAATATATATGTGATGCAATAATGGAGGATCATTCAAACGCACATTAAGTGAATGCCTTGTCACTCTCACAAGTGACACAAGCGTATCGCGAACAATAAGAACATATACACAAAATACAATGATTTGATTGATACTGTTTACTTGATGACATGAAATTGACTCGTAAATTTTGCTCCGAGTCACGAGTCAATCCGCATTTTTGAAGCGCCGAGTCAAGTCAAGTCATTTTTGCAAAGTGACTCGAGTCAAGTCATGACTCGAGTCATCCCAACACTGCCTCAATGTAGTCAATTTCCGATAATAACTAACAATCGTATGACAAATAAGTTCAACCAAACCTAGCAACATAGATTGCCTGATATTCTCTCGTAATCGGATCCTTAATGGTTCCCAACCTTTTTTTAGACACGCCTCCCATTATGATCGTGACAAATGTCGCGCCCCCTTATCGTCATATCACAAAACCCAACCGAGATGCTAACAACCTCAACAGATTGTTTGATGGCATGGAAGGTTATGACTGTTGATGAGAGAATTGGAAAATATTAAATTCGGTATATATATAGTAAAACACACGTGAATCGGAGGTAGATCGCGCAGTGCGCGATTTTTTTTTTAACTTGACCGCTTCTTCGCGCCCCCTTTCAGATGCTTTCACGACCCCCCCCCCAGGCTGGGAACCACTGATTAAGGGGATGAGTAGTGGCTACATGAAACCATCTCTTGGTGGCTATATCTCGTGGTTGGGATACATCTCTTGTTGGCTATTGCAATATAAAGCCGTCTCCTGGTCGTGTTACCTTCTCAGGTCATAAATTTGTATCGTGGTAGTGTATCGTCACAGGGATGTAATATAAGTGAGAGGGTGTTTGTGGTCTACGGCAGTGATCGAATTTAAAATTTTCTTAGCCGGTTCTTTCACAGAATTGATTTTTTCAGCCGGTTGCGTAACAAAAAGTGAGTGAGAGTTATCGCTAGCCAGCAATGGAAACCAGTTCGCAGATCTCATACCATTTCGTGGGACGGTTCTGTAGAACCGGTCCGCACCAGCTTTTGTTTGTGGTATTAATGGTCGTTGTCGACCATTATGGTCATTTACACCATGCCGATATACTTCATTTTTATTCCGAAACTGCCGACTTCTAGGCTTTTATAAGACACCGTTAACACGGATGATATGGCGAGAAGGAGCCTAGATAAACCTCCAACACTTGGGAAGGAATTCTGGAGTCGACTTCGGTCGGACTTGAACCCGCAACCCAGTGGCGTTGCAGTTGTGGATTATGCCACTTCAACACCACTATGCTATTTCGCCACACAAGAGGACGGGGGAGGGGGGGTAAAATTTAGGAATAATTTGACTGGTCCGGCCCGCGAGCGATTTGAATGCTTGAATCCAGCCCGCGACGCAATTTGAGTTTGACACTCCTGGCATACAGGATTTACATGTTCACAGCAACCTACAGTTAATTTCCGGCAATAACAATCAATGATATGACAAATCAGCTCAACAAAATGAAGCATCACAGATTGCCTGATATCCCCTTGTGTTACCTTCCCAGTCCCAAATTTGCGCCAACCGCTTTCAAGCAGAAACGTAAAGCAGTGTATCGACACATATGTGTAATATAAGTGCGGGTGCGTTTGTGGTTTACAGTAGTGGTCGGATTCAAAATATATGTCTGCCGGTTCTGTCATAGAATTGATTTTTTTCAGCCGGTTTCTTTACAAAAAGTGTGTGAGAGTAACCGCTAACCAGTAATGATAACCAATTCGTAGATCTCATAACATTTCATGGGACGGTTCTGTATACCCGATGCGGGACGGCTGAATCCGACCACGGGTTTACGGTCATTTTGGGCAAAATTGTTTACGCATCCCCAAAAGATTTTCCACCACACCTATGATGTATATGTCTCCACACACAGTCAGAGTGTCAGTCCTGCTACACGTGTGTCACCGCTTACAGGAACGCTCGTATCTGTGACAAGCAAGTCACAATCAACGGCTTCACGATTCCGAAAGGAATGCAGATAAACGTTCCGACATTCGGTCTGTCACACGATCCTGATTATTGGGACGAGCCGGAACTTTTCAAACCCGACAGGTACGTTTGAGATTAGTGTTTGGAGTTTGTTGGAATGCAGTAGTTAGTGAGTGCATTAGAAATGAAAAGACGCAAATTAAAGTTTGGTAATTTGTGGATTCGGAAATAGTAACCCAATCCCCATGTTGCGCTGCATAAAAGAAAACGGCTGGATTCTCATTGAATTCGTTTCACGTTCCTATCAGTCCCTTATAAAATGTCCCCATGACCGTTGCAAGCTATCTTTGTGTTGGTTATTGAATGAAAAATATGATTATTGCGTGATATTTCATTTTAATCAGACTAGTTTATTTGTGTTTGCATGCAATGGTAACGGAGGCGGCTAGCATCTTGGTGGTTGGCTACTTCCAGTTGCTGCAGTCAAATCGGCTGCGTGTCGTTCCCCGACATTGGTCGATTCTAGGATCTATCCATAAGTTTCAGAGGCTCTTCACTGTCACCTGACATGTTTATCGACAGTGTCCTCTGAAGATGTGGTCAAAGTTGTTATAATCGGCACTCAAGTAGACGTGAATGTGATACTGTAAATTTCTACTCAATTCGAAGTAGAAATAGCGATTTCAACTTGTCAAACCTACTGCAAGTGTAGGTCGAAAATGAAGATTGAAAGACCAGCGTGCATCTTCGAAGCGAACGCAGAAAGACTATGTTGCCACTACAAATTGGCGCGATTTTCCAAAATATATTCAGTTATTCAGTTACCGTTACCGTGGTACAGCGGCGAGTTTCAGGGTTGTAATGAATCGAGTCATGACTCGTCTCGAGTCCCAATTGAGTCGCGATTTTTTGATGACTCGAATCATTTTGAAATTGACTTGACTCGACGTGAGCCAATATGTGTATTTCATTGTAATTTCACAGAATATTGATATTAAAGTCACCACACTATTGGTATTTTGTCTATTAGTACTGGTACCTGAAAATGCGACCAGAAACTGCAAAATGTGAGGAAAATTAATATATTATGAATGCGAAGCATTCGATATCACCAATCAGATTTGGAAAAGTGGGTCTACCAAGACTTTAACTCGAAACTGAACAGTCAGCCCAGTGACTTGGACTTGACTTGAGTCATAACACTATGACTCGGATTTGACTCGGTGGTGAATTGGGAATGATTCGACTTCACTCGAGTCAAAACTATAAAAGTGAGATTAATTTATGACTCGGAACCTTGTGACTTTGTTACAACCCTGGCTATTTCGCCAGTTTTCATGAACCTGATTGGACTGATATGCACGAAAACTTACATTTTACAATGCTCTGCAGAATGGAGGACATGAGCCAGATCGACAATATGGTCTACCAGCCGTTCGGCGGAGGACCGCGAAATTGCATTGCGATGAGATTCGCGCTGATGGAAGTCAAGTTCAGCATAGCCAAACTGTTTCACCAGTTTAATCTGGAACCTACAGAGGATACCCCGGTAACTATTAGTCAATTTTACGCGATACAGAATCTCCTTGTGTAGATTTCTCGTATTTACTGGCATCCCAACCCGAATCCGGCTCCATCGGCCATAGAAAAGCCAGACTCATCTCCCAAATCTGCGCTTCGAAATATCTTTAGAAAGAATATGACGCGACAGTATATCCCACCCAGTAAAGGACCAGCTTTTAAGTTATTTAGACATGACTTGGCAGTTCTGGCATTCCTTTTCAATTATCCAGCTGTCGAGATGGCAATATCCACGAATGTATTTTCAATAGCTGCATAAGAAAGGATGAATACTTTTACGGAATAACGTCACGGGTCATTTAAACAGCAGTCGCACATCATAAATATTTTTTATTATCATTGCAGAAACCGCCTCTGAAGCTGGAATTTGGAGTCAGCGTTAGACCGGCTGTGGATTATAATCTTCGAGCTATCCGGAGAAATCAGGAATAGGAAACATATGGTTACACTTACTGTTTGTTCTGTAACTATATCATGCTGAATGCGCAAGAATGCCGTTTTGATATGAATACGAATCTCTACCGATTTATAGTTACGTTCTCTTTGTACGCGTATGTTTGAAATAATGCTGCTGAATAAAAAGAATGCCGTTACGTAAGTACTACGATTTCTGATAGGATATCTCTGTTAATCTTGTTGGTGAAAATTGTCAGCATAAACAGGGATGTAGTAATTTGCGTTAGGACCGTTGTCAGACGAGGCAAATTAATACCGCCAATGTAACATGGCCAGGCGGGACTATATAGTGCTTTGGTATGTCTTGAATTTCCGATCGATGGGGTGCAGTCATAATTAAATCTGAAAAGTGGAAAAATTATCGAAGAAATGAAGTTATATCACATACTCATCAGTAGAGCAAGTTTTTGTTGCACTAATTTGCGCTTAATTTTGACAAAAGTTGCATTTATAATTTTTGTTGAATTAGTAGGGTACGAGATACTCGAAAGTTTCAGTTGTTTAACCGATTAGTTCATGCAGAGCTGTCAAATTTGTTACTTTGTCATTTCACGGACATTCTGGCGAGACCACCAAACATTACATTTGTTCTCGGTACACAACAAGAAAATTACGCAATGCGGGAGTAATTTCCCCCCAAAAAGCCAAACAGCATAGAGATAAAATCTCCTCTTAAAACAAGTCAAATAACGCACCCCAAACCCCATAGGTCTGTAAACTTGGTCCTAGGCTTTGCAGAAAAACTCACACTTGGCGACTTTAACAAGATCAATAGCCTGAAATAGGTGACATAGTGAAAATGTAATTTTTGGTGGTCTCGCCTGGGCATTCATGAAATAAGAAACTATCTCAGATTTAAACGACAGAATTAATATCGCGATCTATTTACATATTGTTCGGGCACGGTCGTGCTTGGAAGGGGTAATTGTACTTCTTGCTAACAAGCCATTGTGTCATAGATCGTGAGATGCAGCTAACCCATCATATAGCTCTTTGTTATGCAAATCAAAGAGAATAGAATCATACTAGAAATAGTTTATAGCATGTTTTTAAATCACACCTTTACTTTTTGACGCAATATTTGATAATAGTTGCAGTAAAAAGTTGTATGAAAAACAGAGAAAAGTTGCAAAAAGTTGTACTATAAAATACCTTCAAACAGCTTAAAACATCATAGTACATAGATTCTGAGTATCTAGGTACCAGGTGGAAGCTGTGAAAAAAAGTTGCAAAAGTTGCAAAAACTTGCCCTACTCATTAGAATTAGATGAACCGAAGTAAAGTTGCGTTAGAATCACAAATCTCAGATATTGATTAGGAGAGAGCATCTTGTACACTTACACGGCATGTCACTTTATTATGAGACCCAATCATTTGTATTTATAAATTGAAGTACATGGTGCTCAGTGGATGTATTGATATTAGGCAACGAGAAAGTGACGGATAATAATAAACAAAAATAATTTGTATCCGCCGTCATAATTCAAAACAATGATTGACATGACACATTTTAAATCTTTTCCACTCACAGACCCGTTATTTTACGACATTAAAATGCATTTACGATAGCACAAAGCTTGTCTTAGTCGCCGTCTTCCGAGAAGTGTATAGCTGGTGAAGCCTTTATTGTTGATGGAAACAAGCAGTGCTTCCGAAATTCGCTCATCCATAGCCGAGTGTCTGTCTTCGTGTTTTTTGCCCTAATACCGACTTAAATTATACTCCACGGCGACCTGGTCGCCACAAACCAAAATGATGGGTCAACCCCGACTGCAGTTAACAAATAGTTAGTGCTCCGAATCTTCTTGGAATTTCGGGTGTCGTCCCTGACCTTTCTTTGTTTGACATGCCCGCCTGTTTATGGTTTCATCACGAGCACTGATTGACTTGTTTTACTAATTAGGGTTTTGGAAACGTATCACGTCGCAATTTGAAGCATGTGGTGTGAATGTGACAGCGACACTGCCAACAAAGAAGGTTTGAACAAAACTATATGGAAACAGTTACTTTAATTGCACACTTTGCTACATTGGCTTTATTTTGAATCACTATTGCTCGTAGGACGTACGTAGGCTACGTAATCGCGGTCGCAGGCTTAACAGTGAACGAATGTCCGGTTCAGTTTATACAGCTTATGGGTTTAGTCTATGGATTAAACTTCAAATGTAGGCTATATTTTCTGAATTCCAGGTAACTTTTCGCGTCGCGGGCCACATTTCAATGAATGATTGACTGAGTCCAGATGAACCTTAGACAGTCGAAGACCATTGCTATCAAATTAATTAACACGGCAGGCTGCGCGGCAGGTTGCGAGAATAGCAGTGAGAAATCAGGCAAGTCCGCGCATTCAGCTGCATAGTATAGCTCAGGGCAAATGTTCCCTCTAATTTTCGACGAGTCTGCGCACACTCACCATCTCACTGCGCAGACCCTTGGACAACAGTGCGTAACGACTAAAAAATTGTCAACGCTTCGGATTTTTGTGCGCAACTTAGATTTTATGTGCGCAGAGACCGTGTCAGCACTGCGCAGCTTCGAGGGAACATTGCTCAGTGCTGAGCAATTAGTTTTCCTAGAGGCCAAATGAGAAGCTAAAAACACTGATTCGGGCCGAGTCAAATGTTTAAACTGTATTCTGCGGCATATCAATTTCATTTCTGGGTTGAACTCGATAAGCCATGACTGTTCCAAGTTCTGGTTTTGGTAATTGTTGAATGAATAAAGTGATCTGAGACATATTTCATTATAATCGGGCCAGGTTATTTGTGTTTGTGTTCAATTTTAATGGTTCTACTTCCCGTTAGGGTTGCATTTAAAACAAATGGTATTTTAAAACACTCTGTTTAAAACAGGTTTTAAACAACTGCGTTTGTTTGAAAAATAGTGTTTTTTCTTCTTCAAACGTTATCTAATTAGGCCATAAATGTGTAAATACTTTCAGAAAACCATGTAGTATGAGACTACGGACGATTTCACCAAACACAGTCGACATATGCGCTGTGGGGTGGTTCCCCTCGAAATCGTCGTACACTGTAAGCGAAAATGGTGTGTTTTCGCAATTCTCACCCTAGCATAGGGTGTGTTTTGGGTCATCACACCTATTGGGTACTAAATTTGTCATTTACACCTAAGCTATTGGTGGAAATGAGCCGAATACACCCCTACACACACATACTATAAGATATACACCCCAAGCATTGGCATTTGGGGTGAATTGTTAAAGATTACACCTTTTGTCAGACAAATATGAAGTTTGGGATTCAATCCGCGCTAGCCGCTTCCACAAAACTTGACTGTTGAAGTTTTAAGTCTGTGTCGGTCAGAAGCCTGGTTAAGCAGGCAGGGGTGCGGCAAGTCTGCATTCTTGTTGAAAATTCAGTCGAATCACTGTACTAATCATTGTATGGGCACTTGAAACTTCTTCGCTGTGTCTAACTGTAGGTCGTGTAGGACATATTCTCTTTGGGGTTGAATTATCTACCGAAAATGCGTGTTTCGCCCACTTCATTGTTGTCCGTGTCTTTAAGGCTTCTTGGGTGGCTTAGGCAATGTTCCATTGTTCAGTTTTTATGGATTTAACCCGGTTCGATCAAGTAAATTCGCCTACGCATATAGTTTCAGCTTCAGTGACAAATAAGCATTCGTTGTATGAGTTCGTGTGCTACATTGACATGAATGAACAATAGCTAAGTCCGCAATATCATATTGTAATTCACATTTATCGTGCACTGCGGTACTCGTACTTTGGCTGAAATTTCAACCTGTCTACTATAGTGTGACCGATCTATCTGAAGTGTGTGGGAAAAATACGACACATTATGAAGTTGTCACGATACTGGTTTATAATCTCTTTCATGTCACGTCAAATGCACAATTGTACATTGTACGTAGGCTATATGTACAAAATATATCGGGCCTATTCCGCACAGCATTAGTGTATAACCACAATATAATGCAGGTTGAGGGTATTTAGAGCTGGGAATACTAGAAGGAGTTAAATTTCAGCCACAAACTTATATGAGCAGTACGCAATATGGGCGTAGCAAGAATTATAATTATAATGGAACGCCAGGTTACGTCACGGAACAATCATTGAATTGGGCGAAAGAGGGACTAAATTGGGCAAACTTACCTGGTTATTTCATATCTATATTGCTGTGTTATTCACTATTCGGTAGCTTTATGAATTGCACACTAAGCCTAACCGACAATTCGCATGCAGCTTTCGGATCGTATCAATGATTCGATCTATGAAGATAAATCTAGTAGTACAAGACTTTTTGAAGCTTATTATGATGCAATCTGCAGCTTCACAGCTATCAAATCCATATTTCCGATGAATCAATTATAGTATACATACATATATTCCGGAGATCCTTAACTTCAATATTGGTATCACATCAGTGATTCAATTGTCACATCATAATGGAATATACAAACCGTCGTCACCAGAACAGCTGCTGCTATGTTTCGCTACAGCTATGTAAAATGTTTCGTTATATGCCGTATTTCCGCGCTTAAGAGACCAGACCGGCTGACAGTATTAGTTGTCGTGAATCTGTGAAGAAAGCCTCTTTCGAGATTGAAAATATCTGGATGGTGAGTTACATTTCGTATCGGTACTACTGTAGTAAAGACCATTTGTTCCGTTGCGTTTCCAGTACAGATCCGTTTCCTGTTACTCAGTGTCGCAGCTGTACTGAACAGAATTATATGTAGCAAGTTGGAATTTTAAACGTACCGGTAGTGACGATACATTGAATTCACATAAATTGTTGTATCACCAGTACCGATACCAATCTCCAAGACACAGTAGCTCAATGGCTCTAATGGAGATACTGTTGACAGGTCCAGCATTAGCTATGATTATAAACTACGGTAATTTGGGTTTGAGTGACATCGTTTGTAAGTGCATTGAAAAAAATCGACTCGATTGTCGTTATATTGATTACCAAAGCACATCACGACCTGTTTAAGTGTAAAGGGTAGCCTACTACTGACTATGCAGCTCTGCTATGTTTATAGGCCTATCACCCTGTCATTATCACTGAGCTATATACACATTATATATTATGTTATGTTATGGTAGGAAGGTAAACATATTATCTATTCTACTTCAGACTTGCATGGGCAAAGATCGCAAATTTGGGGCTCTTGATGAATGAAATTATCGATTTCTCCTCATGAGAAAACAAGTGTAACATACAAACAGCAAAGGGCTGAAGCATATGAAGCAATGGTATCTGAGGTGAGCAATGGACATTTGATGAAAGCTTTCGATCCCCGTAAATTGGGGCCAGTAAATGTTAATGATATTATAACATGGGTGAAAATATGACGATGCTATATTGCTATCACTATGAATATGAGAGACTTGACTAGGAACAGGCTTACCTCATTGAACATATTTTGCAGTGGCCCCCTCAGACTAGCTGCTAAGAGTATGTGACCCATCAACTAGACTACTTCTTTTGAAACTACTTCTCTGAGTTCTGTTCATATATTTATTTTAATTTGAAGCAGCTTGACATGGATTTGACATAGCCACTTCTATATGCTTGTCATTGAGTAGAAATTGACATCTATTGCTTGAGTAGCAATGCGCACTACTGCGGTCAACTCGGTGTGCAACAATGCACGGATTAGCTATGTCTTCGATGTTTTGACCAATATGAAGAGGCAAACATAGCCTTGCCAAAGTTTATCAAACTGTCCTTTCGACCAATATAAACAAATCAAAATATATGCACTTCTTGACTCATGATATGACATACACACGATCTGTGCATATGCACAAATCTGCTTTTTGTTAGATTCAAGGACTGATTGCTATTAGTAGCAGACTCTTACTCTGTGAATGTGAAATCAAATATGTTGTTGGTGAGTAATATACTATGCGTAGGAGAGTTACAAAATTGTACTTTAACTCGCTTATTTACAAGCATAAAGCAAGTCAAGGCTACAACATCAGTACACATTTCGGATGTCTTGGGCCTTTCGAATCCAATCCAAATTGTCAACTAAACGTTTACCGTATGCCTCATGGTTATTTTTTCAATTTTAGGATGCTGCTATACAAGCTAATATCAGGGAATTTCAACCAAATCGACGTCACATTTAACGGTAGAAGCGTATGCTGCGAAACAGTAAAGGATCGTTATCAAACAGCTTATATTCCAAGGTAATCATTATCATTCAGCTAATTTGCAAATTTCCATGTATAGGCTAAGGCAGTGGTTCCCAACGTGGGCGATATCTCCCTCCAGGGGGCGATTTGGCGGTCTAGGGGAGCGAAAATGACGAAGGGGCGACAGGCGGGCAAAAATGGACAAAGGGGCGACAGGGGGGGGGGGGGGCGAAAATAGGAAGGGGGCGATAGGGGGGCGATGACGCGTCAAAACGGCTGACCTTTTTTTCAGTCAACCCACGGAAATTTAGTTACAAAAGTGTGTCAAATTAGACATCGAGCCGAAAATTTGACCTTTTTTTTAGTCGACCCGCCGGTGATTACAGTTTGTATGCCCAATTTTCGGTATACAAAAGTTTGGGGGCGATGATCGGTGTTGACCTTGAAAAGGGGGCGATGGATCGAAAAAGGTTGGAAGCCACTGGGCTTAGGCAAGTCAAGGTTTCCTAATCAGATCTGTATCTGCGGTCGCTTTGAATCCATTCTGAAAGTCAATATTGCCCAACTAGAAAACGTTTCGTGTTTTGCATACCAAGTAGTCAAATTTAAATCAAGTCCATGCATCTCTTTCTCTGATTTTCTTCCAATTTTAGAATGCTGCTTAAAGACTGCATGCTGCAAGAGCAAGATTATATCAAAGGAACTAACCGAGTTTAAGAGTATGCTGCGACAACTGAAAGATTCGTTGTCAAGCCAGCAGGTATTACAACTTTGTTAACGACACCTGATGTCAACTTTCGTAGTCGCATATGAAGTGAACCAAAGCAGAGATGGTCAAAGTTACTAGAGTTGCTACTCAACTGTATGTAGAAATACCCCGTCAATTTATACTCGATTACAAGTAGATGCAACAGTTCCCAATACAAGTCAAAACTACGTCAAGTGGAAGTAGAATACGAAATGTCGGAAAAATAGTCATGTATGGTAAGTAGTTTTTCGGAAGTTTGTACTTTGAAAATTGCAATATGAGTCTTCGCGACTAATATAAAATTACTAATGGCATATGACACTACTAACAGGAACAATCTTCAAAAATATATTCAGTTATTCCTGGTACAGGTGGTGTTGCTAGACTTGGACAATTAGATATTCTAGTTGTCTAATTATACTAATTGAAGCTATTCTAATTTGTGGAATGTTTTTATGCTCTAATTCTAATTCTAATCGAATTTATGGAATCTTTCTATGGTCTACGGTAATTTTAATTCTAATCTAATGTCTGGGTTTCCTGAAAAGGCTACAGGAGAACTCTATTAGATACCACGCATGCAACGAAATTACCACAAATTGGAACAACATCAAAGAATTCGTCGAAAAAAACGAAAGAGAGGAATACTTGAAGAAGATCAGACAAGAGGATTTCTACGCCGACCACTTTTTGATCCAAGCAACTTCCGACACACTGAAACTAAACATAAAAATTTATCAAATTACGGATTCTTATATTCAAAATTACACATTTGGCAACTATACCGATGCACCAACCCTTACCCTAGCCCTCCAAAATCTTCACTTCTGGAGCTTACACCTATCCGATACCCTGCGCCATAGCACCACCCCCACCCTTACCCGCAATTGCTATACTGTAACTACCCCACTTCTTACCAGTCAACCTGACCGATCAATCCCAAACCCTCCCGCTTCCACACTTACCAACTACTGGAGTAATGACAACCCAGAGCTTTTCCATCTTCTTCCCTCCGACTCTACGAATTTCGATAAAAAAACTTTAAAAAAATTACTCCACTCTATACATACTCACCTACTTCATTTCTTCTCACTACTTCTCGCCTTTTCTAATTCCAACATTACTATCACCCACCAACACAATTCCTTTAAAACCACCGACCCCTCCCATTTTCATTCCATTACTACCCTAACTAACAACCTGAATTTGGCTCGAGAAAAAATTGACACAATAAAAAATTTTAAATATAAGAATTCCAAATTGACCAACACCATTACTAAAATCATCAACCTATATTATCAAGACATACATGACCTCCTCATCACCACACAACATAATTTGATTAATAAGAATACCACTGACGAATTTAATAAGCCTAAAACCCCATTTCACAATTTCACAACACACACTCTGGATTCCACTTTGTCAGATATTTTAGGTTTAGGCCCCTCCTTTATACCCACCCAACAATTCCGATCCCCAAGAAAATTCAAAAACGAGGTTACACATTCAGTACTTAGCTTGCTTTTAAAAACGAACCCCCATAGAGACCAAATTCAAAAACCCAAACCCTCCCTGAAACCCACTCCGCTTCCACTTCCTAAAATATTCAATTCGGTCTTATCAAAAGCGCATTCACTTTATACTTCAGGTAGTGTTAGGAACGCCATACTAAATACCTTAGATAACTTGGAGAATTTTAGGGAATCTAAATTAAAAAACAACCAAATTAAACCCACATTTTCGAATCATCAACTAAAACATATTAGAGAAATCACAAATAGGAAAGACTTAATTATTAACATTTCGGATAAAAATTTAGGTTTCTGCATGAATTCGACCAATTGGTATATCAACGAATCTATTAGGCAATTAGAACAAGACATTTACTCACCCATCAACTTGAATTTGGAAATTATATTAGATAGGGCAGTCCACGATAGGAAAGCCATTACCGAGAAACATGCAGAAACCCTAGGACCATTAAACGTCACTTTTTTAGAACTTGGAACCATAGAAAACTGCCACGTCCCCTTATTCAATCTACTCCCAAAACCCCACAAACTAGGACTAGGACCTTTTAACGCTAAACATGAACCAAAACTTAAAGGCAGACCTATTATTTCGGCTCATTCTTGGATTACAGTAGAACCCGGTAAACTTTTAGGCAATATCCTGACAGAGTGGAAGAATGATTACATCGAACACCTCGAGAGCATAGGCATTACACCCACACTAACAAAAAACAGCCATAACATCACCACCGCTCTCGATAATACAATTTTTACCAGTGCACCTTTCAACATCCAAATTATTACTTTCGATTTTGAATCTTTATATACCAACATAAGAAATGAGGACGTCATGTATGCCTTGAACCAACTTAAAAATACCCTCACCATCCCGAACCGTATCTTCAACCTTGCTATCGATCTCTTCACTTTCTGTCAAAAACTCTGTTACTTCTCCTCTGCTGATAACCTGTTCATTCAAAAAGATGGATTAGCTATGGGAAGTTATTACTCCGCCCAATCCGCAGACCTTACCCTCGCCATATTTGAAGAAGAATTGATATCCGAAATTTCCACGACCTGGCCCATCCAATTCTTCCGTAGATATCTAGATGACGGACTTATTATATCCAACCTCCATCCTTCACACCTCCCCTATTTCACCCGTTACATCTCCCAAATTTACCCCAGCCATTTCAAGATCACCTTTAATTGCAACCCCATCCACAACCCTTTCCTTGACCTCACCCTCCGTTTCGACCATAGAACCCTTACCAAGGGATTGATCGGTTACAATACTTTCTTCAAACCCGCCTCCCTTTACACTTATATCCCTTTCGACTTCAACCATCCCTCCCACACCTACACCGGAATTATTGCCACTGAACTAACCCGTTATCAAAGAACCAATTCGAACCCCCACTATCTCCAAAACACCATTTACCGATTTAAAAAACGACTTACTAGATTAGGATACCCCGACCGACTTTTTAGATTAGGACACAAAATCACCAATAGAAATACCCAGAAGAAATCCACCCCTACCAATTCGACCTTCATCACTTACCCTTTCTCCAAAACTTTTAACCATAGGAAACATATCCGGCGCATCACCCATCCCACCTACCCTTTTCCTTTCCGCATCGGTTTCAAATCTAGGAGAAAACTAAAGCAATTTGTGACCAATAACAAACTGATACATCGTAAAATGAAGATTTGGAAAGAAAAAGTTACCAAAAAAAAGAAATTTAAAACACCTTGGAAAAAGAATTGAATTTGGACGACTATATTTATTACCTTATTAATTCTATATTATATCTTACCCCTTATACATCTGTTTTTCTTTACATTTAGATATTATAGCTATTACTATTTACAATATTATTGTTACTCTTTCTGTTTAATATATGTTTATACACACAGAGTCGACTCTTTCTTGTGAATATACACCGTTTACAGATAGAAAGTCCACTATAAACACAGTTTGTATGAAGTTTTAGATTTTCTTAATCACTTCAAACTTGATACATATAACCAATTCACCTTCTACCACAGGACAAGAAAAGATTCCACACCATCTTCTTCCTGCACTTTCCCCACACACATACACAGATATCTGTCTTCTTCTTCCGCAGATCTCTTTGCCAACACCCCTGGTTTTACTCTTTCTTTATATCTCCTGTAATTTAAATAACAGTTGAGCTCACACTGATACACCATACACAAACACTAACTCATACCCGCATAGCATACCCAACCTTTATTTCACTGCCCTAACCTACCACAGAGTATAATATCCTTAACATAACTCTAACCCACTATCTCATTATATCAACCACAAACCATAGCCCTAATACAAAACCCTATATTACATCTATATTTTGTATATATAAAAACAAATTAACTTACATATCACCATTGATAAAGATACACCGCTGTAGAACTCGATCAAAGAAAGGAATTTCCCATCAGACTGCTTCCATGTGCCAAAAACTCAACCAACCAAGCATAACATACGCTAATTACTATGAGCCATATTCTAGAACACATATAACAATGCACTATGACGTCACAACCATATTATTCGGTCGTCAACAACTACGGTAAACATAAGATTTACAAATTCAAAAAATCACTATACTTCTACTTGTCATCGCCTGCAGCTTCGAATTACAGCTACGCTCAACCATTATCGCCATCCCAACCATCATATCAACAAATCCAAGGTTCGTTATTATTACCCATTACCTAAATAATTGATCATTAAATGACTTTCAGTTATTATATTTTATTTACATTAATTTCTGTTATACTCACCTTATATGCATGATGTAAATATGCACTTTACTTCTATCTCTCTTATCATTTTATATCCTTTTCGTAATACAGCACTATGGATATTACTCCCAAATTATATAAAAATACGCAACTGCTCCTTCGGGTGTAAGCATTACCGGTTATTTGCGACAGAAAAGGAGAGGCTAAGGCCCTACCTACATCTTTATACCCCTGACGACGTAAGGTGCTATGGTAGAGTTGCTTTGGAACGAGTCAATATCCATTTTACTATATTCATTCCCTCTGCTTATATTATGTTTTCACGATCTTATACCTGTTTTATTCCATTTTTATACATACAAATATATCTGTTTGCAACGAACAGCATTTTCATACTCTAATCCTGTACCACATGGAACCTATATATCTTTTTGTTAAATATCTATTACTTCATATATCTATACTACAACTACTTCCCTTAATTGCATCTTACCTTTTATCCACTACTTTTCCAGATTTTATGTTACATTATATCTACCCAAAATACCAATCTTCGGATTTTTGTCGGTAGGGTTAAGCCCGCCTATGACAGCTTACGGAGGAAGATCCTTTAGCTAAAACACCAAAGGTCTTGTTTTTCACCATATATTTAAAGACATATCTACAATTAAAACTCCAACAAGAACTTTGGTGGATCCATCGCGCTTTCTCTACACTGCGCCCTTGCGGGCGCAGCTCATAGTTTTTGTCGCTATGCTGCCTTCGGCAGCTCATCACTGCGAAACGAGCCAAGCTTGCGGTGCAGTAGGGGTGGTCAAAAATGACTTTTTATTCTCAAATTCTACTCGCTACTTGATAAAATTGTTAGGTTACCTAATTGTAGCTTGCACACTAAATTAGGTTTGATTCCAACCAGCAGCCGCATTGCTACTGGAGAAGAAAGTTTTTTTAATTTATTATATTAAAATGAGTCAAAATTTTTCGTTCACCCATGAAATTGTTAGGTTGTCTATAAACGATGCCCACCAAATTTGCCACAATTCAAACCAGCTGGAGCGGAGTTACTGATGTCGAAAAATTTGGATTTGAATAAAATAGTCTTTACGGTGGGCACAACTGTAATAAATGATTAAAGAATCGGTCACCGTAAAAATACTATTATATTAAAATCCAATATTTTTCAACGGCAATAACTCCGCTTCCACTAGTTGGAATTGAGCCAAATCGGTTGAGCATTGTTTCTATAGACAACCTAACAATTTAATGGGGTGAACAGAAAATTTCAAATCTTTTTTTATTCATTTTCATATAATAAATAAAACACGTTCTTCTCCTGTAGCAATGCGGCTACTGGTTGGAATCGAACCAAATTTGGTGTGCAGGCTTAAATTATGTAACCTTACAATTTTATCAAGTAGGCAGTACGATTTGAGAAAAAAAATCCATTTTTGAAGACCCCTAGTGCACATATCAGATGAGTTTAGAATCCAATCCAAATTGTCAACTAAACGTTTATACCTCATGGTTATTATTTCAATTTAGGATGCTACTATACAAGATCATGTCAGGGCATTTCAACCAAGTCGACGTCGCATTGAACCATAAAACCGTATGCTGCGAAACAATGATGGATCGTTATCAAACAGCACATATTGCAAGGTAATCATTAGCATCCAGCTAATTTGCTAATTTCCATGTATAAGGCAAGTCAAGGTTTTCTAATCAGACCTGTATCTGCGGTCGCTTTGAATCCATTCTGAAAGTCAATATTGCCCAACTAGAAAACGTTTCGTGTTTTGCATTAATACCAAGTAGTCAAATTTAAATCAAGTCCATGCATCTCTTTCTCTGATTTTCTTCCAATTTTAGAATGCTGCTTAAAGACTGCATGCTGCAAGAGCAAGATTATATCACAGGAACTAACCGAGTTTAGAGGTATGCTGCGAAAACTGTAAGACTCGTTATCAAGCCAGCAGGTATGACAACTTTGGTAATGACACCTGATGTCAACTTTCGTCGTCAACTTTCGTAGCCAAGCTTGCTGTACAGTAGGGGTGTTAAAAATGAATCTTTAATCTCAAATTCTTCTGGCTACTTGGTAAAATTGTGAGATTACGGAATTGAAGCCTAAACATCAAATTTGGTTCAATTCCAACCAGTAGCGGCATTGCTACAGGAGAAGAAAGTGATTTTATTTATTATTTAAAAATTAGTAAAAAAATTCAAAATTTTCTGTTCACCCATGAAATTGTAAGGTTGTCTATAGAAACGATGCCCACCAAATTTGGCTCAAATCAAACCAGCCGAAGCGGAGTTATTGATTTCGAAAAATTTTGGATTTGAATAAAATAGTATTTACGGTGGGCACAACAATCATAAATGATTAAAGAATCGTTCACCGTAAATACTATTTTATTCAACTCCAAAATTTTGCGACGGCAATAACTCCGCTTCCACTGGTTGGAATTGAGCCAAATCGGTTGAGCATTGTTGCGGCTACTGGTTGGAATCAAACCAAATTTGGTGTGCAGGCTTCAATTAGGTAACCTAACAATTTTATCAAGTAGCCATTAGATTTGAAAGAAAAAGTCATTTTTGAACACCCCTACTGTACAGTAGACATTTGCTATTCTCATGCTCATAAGATGAACTATGATTTGATGATAACGGAGTTTAATTCAACTTTTGGCGATTTCAGTAATTCTAATTCTAATCTAATTTGAAAAAAACTGTTAGGTAGAATTATAATTTTAATCTAATTTGCAACTGTGTAGCTCAAATTTTAATTCTACTTCAATTCGAAATAAAAACTTGTAGTTGTAATATAATTCCAGTCCAATTTGGAAAAGAGGAACGTTTTCTAGTTGTCCAAGTCTGCCTGTTACATGCGGTTTGCATGAAAACTATCTATAAATTTCCATCTTGTCGATGCCTAATTGCCCACACATACAGTGATCGTGTGTGAACATGTTTCCTATAGCGGTAAGTTCACCATATCGGACCACAGTCTGTGCTGCAATTCCTTAGCAAGTGTAACATCTGATATTTTGTAAGTACTTTTTGAAAATATATATACCTTGTAATGGCTTCTATTTTTGTGGTCTTTCATTAAGTTATGCATGTTAGCATATGTGCCTGTTATTTGGGTTGTGAATATGCATTTTGATTTCAGGATGATTCCACAAGTTCTTGCTGAAGACAGTGACTCAGCCTTCGCCGTACAAGAGTGTTTTGCGGAAACCTGGAGGAGGCGACTTCCCAATACTACATGGGCAATGTCCTTCGAGCAGTATTTTCAGTGAATTTTTTTCTCCGTCGCTGGGATCTCTGTTTTTTGTTATTTCACGAAATATGTTTCCGTTTTATGTTATTATGGTTCAATTGATATCGAATATATGCAATCAAGAAAGTTTATTTGCAATAGCGTGCCATTTGGAAGAAGATGCAGGATTTCAAGTGGGGTGTATATATTGAAATTCCGCCCCAATCAATTCTAATGGCTAGGGTGAGATATCCGATATACACCGCAAGGAATGGGGTGGATTCTGGTCATTCCCACCGGCAGGGTTACGTAAGTTCTGTTTCCGTGTACCACCTTTTGGGGTGTGTATAACCACTCTTTTCGCTAAGAGTGTAGTTTAAACATGTAGATATAGATCATTGGTACGGAAGGGTGTTCTGATGATGAAGACCGCCGACCGCAACAATGCTGCATAACGAGGTTGTGATGGTTAAAATATTTTTGGTCTGTTCATGTCAATGGTCGGAAGCCCTTTTCGCCGAAGGAGCCATACCTGCCCTATATTTTCAATTGTCAATGATAATTCACTGTGGCGCCACAATTAAAGATTCGCGACGTCATGGAATAAATACAACAAAACAAAAAACGATAAAAACCATATTTTAAACATGTTTGTTTTAAACGCAACCCTAATTCCCGTTGTGCAGCATCAATTGGTTCGTGTCCTCCTCCGACAACGGTCGACTCAAGGATCCATCCTTCAGTGTCAGAGGCTCTTCACTGTCACATGACATGTTTAACGGCAGTGTCCTATGCAAATGTGGTCCAAGTAGCCATCATCGGCGCTCAAGTAGAAGCGGATGTGATGCTGTAAATTTCTACTCAATTCAAATTGATTTCCACTTGTTAAACCTACTGCAAGTAAAGGTAGTAAATGAAGACTAAAATAACAGCGTGCATGCTCGAAACTAACGCAGAATGACTATATCGACACTAAACAATTGGCGCGATCTTCGAAAGTATATTCAGTTATCGTCTTATAGAGGCTATTTCGCTAATTGTTATGACAATTTCACGCATGAGCATGATTGAAATATAACCCAAAATCGGCAACTATTATGTGTATGGGACCAGCGAGAATGACAACTGACCACGTATCAGGTGTTGACCAACACAAGCAAATGCCTGATGTGCACGAAAAGTTACTTCTCTACAATACTTTGCAGAATGGAAGACATGAGCCAGATCGACAGTATGGTCTACCAGCCGTTCGGCGGAGGACCGCGAAATTGCATTGCGATGAGATTCGCGCTGATGGAAGTCAAGATCAGCATAGCTAAACTTCTTCACCAGTTTAATCTGGAACCTACAGAGGATACCCCGGTAACGATCTGTCAATTTTCAGCAATACACAAACTCCTTACGACGATATTATCGTACATACTGATATCCGAACCAGAGTCAAGTTCCATCGACCATGTAAAAGTCCGAACCATATTCCAAATCTGCACTTCGAAAAAACTTTAAAATGAATAGGACGGGGCGGTATATACCACCCAATGAAGGACAAGCTTATAAGTTATTTAAATTTGACTTAGTATAGGTCTGACATTCCTCTTCGAAAACCCCTTCTTCCCAATTAACTATCCAGATGTCGAGATGGCAAAATCCACGAATGCATTTTCAATAGCAACATAAGAAGCGATACAGCAAAAGTACAATGTACATTGGAATAATACTTTAACTAATTGGGTTACCTTTAGGTTGAAACTAACGGCATACGCGTGGTAAATGATTTTGTACTAAAAGTAGGGTTGAATTAAAAACAAACGGTGTTTTAAAACACTTTGTTTAAAGCATGTTTTATACAGTGTTTTGGACAAATGCTTTTCTGAAAAGAACAAAATTGAGTTTTATTTAAACGTTCTCTAATTATGCCATACTTGTGAACATACGTCCGAAAAACCATGTAGCATGAGCCTACAGACGATTTGCACATAAAATAGTCGACGTATACGATATGAGGTGGCTGGAACCCTCGAAATCGTCGTCGGTTCAACAGTTTTTGCACGTAGATATAGATCATTGGTACGGAATGAGTGTTCTGATGATAATGACCGCCGACCGTAAAAACGCAGCATAACGATGTAGTGGTTATAAATATGTTTGGTCTTTTTATGACAGTGATCTGAAGCCCTTTTCGTCGAAGGACTCATATTTACCCTATATTTTCAATTGTCAATGCCACTGCATTGTGACGTCACAATTAAATATTCGTCACGTTATGGCTAAAATACACACAGACAAAAACATGTTTTAAACAATGGCCTTGTTTTAAACGTCTGTTTCAAATTTATTTTTGTTTTAAATGAAACCCTAACTATAAGGAACGGCAACCGCGTAGTCATTTTTTGCGAACATTTATAGCAACATATTATTCATGCTATGATGTATAGTTTTACGGAATAACGTTGCGGGTCATTATCAGCAGTCGCACAAATTTCATTTTCGCAATCATAAATATTTTTTTTATTATTGCAGAAACCGCCTCTGAAGCTGGAATTTGGAGTCAGCGTTAGAGCAGCTGTGAATTACAATCTTCGGGCTATCCGGAGAAATCAGGAATAGGAAACAGATGATTACACGTAGTGTTTGTTCTGTAACTATCATGCTAAATGCGTAAGAATACCATTTTGATATGACCAATAATCTTTACTGATTTACGTTCTCTTTGTACGCGTAAGTCCCACGATTTGTGATAGTATATCTCTGTGAATCTTTTTGGTGAGAATTGTCCTCATAAACAGGGATGTAGGCCTACTCATTTGCGTTTTGACCGTTGTCAGGTGAGGCAAATAAACATCGCCAATGTAACATGGCCAGGCGGAATTATATGGTGCTCCGGCATGTCACACAAGAAATAAAGTTACATCTCAGGTAAAGAGGCGTTAGAATCCCAAATCTCAGAAGTTGATTAGGAGAGTGGCGCCTACATGCTATGTCGCTTTATTATGAGACACAATTATTTGTTATGACTAGGGCAAGATTTTGCAACTTTTTTTGACAGCTTACGGGAGCTTCCTAGATGCTCGGAATTTATGTACTATGATGTTTGGAACTCCTTGAAGGAATGTTACTACCTTTTTCATGCTACTTTTTACTGAAACTTTTATCGAGTATTGCGCAAAATGTAAATGAGTGATTTATAGAACATTCTATAAAACTATTTATCGGATGGTTCTCTCTATGATTTGCTTAACGAAGAGCTATGGGATAGATTATACGCATCTCAATGTTATCTATGACGCAATGGCTTGCAAGCAAGTTCAACAACCCCAGCCAAGCACGACAGTGCGTGAACTATGACATAGATTGCTTGATTTATTTATTTTTGAAGTTCTTCCCCATTTGACGGACGCCCAGGCGAGAACATCAAAAATTACATTATCACTGGATCACACTGTCACCAACACTTGAGTGTTGCTGCAATGCTTGGGTCAATTTTGCAGACCTTATATGTGGTTTTGCGTGTGGTATTTGACTTGTTTGATGGGTATCGCTTTACTGTTTGACTTTTTCCGTTACTCTCTTGGTACATACGGCAAATAATGTAATTTTGGCAGTCTAGCCATGCCTTCCGTGAAAAGGATAAGTACCAAATTTGCCAGCTCTGCACTTTGCAGCCATGGAGGTTTCCAACCTAACGAACATAAAAATGTATACATGGTCGATTGAATAGCGAAGAAAGAAACGGAACAAGCAAACATAGTGCAAATCTTATACTGTTGCGTCATAGAACAAAACCTTTCGATTATCTCATGTCCTGGTAATTCTAAAAAAAAATTATGAATGCAACTTTTTACTGCAACTTCTCACGATTTTAGTGCAACAAAAACTTGCCCCAGTTATTGCCAGGGCAAGTTTTTGCAACTTTTTTTACAGCTTTCACAGCTTCATAAATACTCAGAAGTTATGCAGTATGGTGTTTTAAGCTGTTTGGAGGAATCAATCTTATACCACAAATTTTTGCATTTTTTCTTGATTTTTTGCATGCAACGTTTTGGAATTTTGTCGATTTTTCATGGATCTTTTTGAAACTTTTTTCGATTTTTCATCAAACGTTTTGTAATTTTCATTTTCATGAAACTAACTTTTTACTGGAAATATTTGGCACTATATGTAAATAGATCGCTTGATTATTACAGTGTCGTTTAAATTTGAGGTCCTTTCTGATTTGACGTACATTCAGCCTAGACCGCCTAAACTTATATTTTCAGTGGGTCAATTTTTTCAGGCTATATTTGATATTGTTGAAGTCGCCAAAATTAAGTTTTGCTACACTGCCTTGGATACGGATCGATTCGAGTATCTCATACCCGAATAATTTCAAGGAACCTGTCCATAAATGCAACTTTTGTGAAAAATAAATGCAACTTTTTACTACAACTTTTGTGAAAACTGAGTGCAACTTTCCACAGATTTGACTGCAACAAAAACTTGCCCTAGTTATGACTCTTTTAACAACAGTTTAAGTTGGCTGAACAACACACCAAAAATGAGAAGAAGGAGAGAGTGATTAGCAGGAGATCGAGTTTCGTGTTCAGTCCGAGCATATAAATGTAACATCCGTTCACTATGTATGAGTGGTTAATAACTTCCGGTGACTGCCAGCGTCAACTTTCCAGGCGGTTCGCCAAATATATTTCGATCTTATTCAGTGTGCGGTCCCGATGCGGCTTATAAATTTCTGGGCGGTCCGCGAGGACAACTCTGTATTTTTGTATATAATAATTATTATGATGATGTCCCATTTCATTTCATGTATTAACAGCATGAGATGAAATGCGGATGATGAGACAGGTTCATTTCAGTAACAGTGAATAATAATTATACTTATCCTTTCCCACAGTCTGCGAGACACTCATGTATAGCGGAGGACAAATCTTGTACACATGAAGGAAGGACATGAAAAGTAGTACCGATTTCGTTATATAGATCCCTTGATTTGTGATAGAATATGCCTTTTAGGCCTAGCATTGCTGATAAAAATGAATCGTTGTAGCAGAGCTAGACAGCTAGAAAAGTTTCAGCATTTACAAATTAAACTGGAATTAGAATTATACCTATACATTTTTTCCAAATCTGATAGGAATTAGAATTATAGCTACAGTACAGTGTTTTACAAATTAGATTAGAATTAGACTCACTTTCTTCGTGAAAACTTGGAATCTAATCAGACTTCATTCTTATGAAAAAGAGAATGGCAAATGTCGGGACAACAAACTTGGCTCGTTTCGCAACATACGGTTCTCCTGTAATATTTCAGGGAAAACAGAAATTTGAACATTGAAGCATTTCACAAACTAGATTAGACTTCGAAATAGTGAATAAAAACTATTCGCAAATTAGATTAGATTTATATTACCATCGTTTCGCTTTAATTAGTGTAATTAGACAATTTCGATGGTTGTACAAATCAGGGTTATGGGCAGTTATTGTGGTAGGATCGTTCACAGCAGGTGTGGGCAGATAACTATATGACCAATGCAATGTGACGGAACCTTTTTTTTTCATCCTTTTCTCATTCAAACTTGGAGCGTGCACCATGACTATTTACGAGATGACCTGTATATAGAAATGGCCTCACCGATTCATCATGAAGCCCGTAAAAGGACTATATCTTCTTCCCTCGAAGTTCATGGATGCCCGGTATGGCGTTTCAAGCTACCATCTGGGGCATTCGGCGACTACAATCTATTTGCTTTGCGACAAATCGTATGACTTGATTTCACATGCGCGATCTACTGACTACACAAATATATTTTACACAAAGTATTTTAGCTTCACCCTTATCGTGTGTCTTACGCATCTCCCATTACTTACAGTATTTTGTGTGAGGACAACAAGACTCTATGAAAGAAGTTTATGTGCAGCACGCGAACTTTGAAAGTCCATATAATAGGTCCCCCCGAACCCAGACATTCCAATCGCAATTTGCATATCATAACGTTTTTGGGAATTCCCGTCAGTCAAAAGGCTTTCGATCACGCATACACCAGACGAAAATTTTTTATTCAGTGCAAGGGTACATGGCGGAGTAATGGTTGTCGGTTCAAACCGTAAGTTCCGAGGGGACATTGGTTTCATTTGTCTCATTTTTGTTAGGGGTCTGGAGGAACCGTAGTAAACCTCCCTCCGTAACGCACGTGACAAGTACTGTGGAATTTCACCACAGCACCAAGCGTCACAAGCGCCGTAATAGGGTCCTTTTGTGTCTTGGGAATAGTTGCTCAGCGTTTGCTTTCCCCTTTTTCTCTCGTTACTCGGGTGCAAACGGCACAAGCATGCTTTAGAGGGGGCGTCTGCGGCCACTGGTCCCTCAGCCACCATACTTGTGCCCTGGGATACTGGCCCGTCGATGCGGCCTCAGATCCCGGTCGGACTATGAAGGCCTGACGGCCACACTCGTCCTGGGTAGTAGTAGTGATTGGACAGTATTCAAGGTTGGACCACTAGGGCTTCGCATCGCCCAGCGTCCATGAATACGATGCTTGCCTTAAATACAACCAGCGCCGTCTACCGTAGATCATGGATCGAAAATTACCAAAATCTGCATTATTAGATAGGGTTACCATACGTCCTCTTTCAAGAGGATTTGTCCTCTTTTTTGTCTTTTCTGAAAGCGTCCTCATAGGCCGCCTCTTTGTCCTCTTTTTTGAGATTTTGTCCTTTTTTTTGAGAATTTGGTCAAATTCACGGTCAAAATCGAATGAGATGCCGTGAATCTGCACTGAAGTAACGCTCAGGCGGGGATTTCGGGAGCTGAGCCGAAATGACCTTTTCTTAGTCAACAGACCACGAGGTGGGAAAATTTTACCAGTTTGCAAGTCTGAAAATTCTGAAAAAGTGTCCTCATTTCACAATTCCAAAATATGGCAACCCTATTATTAGATAAAGTTCTAAAGAAATGAATCCCGGCACACTAGATGCGATTATGGATTCATTAAGCCCATGATTTTAGCCTTATAAAACAATAGAGTGGAGGGCCTCTTCTTCATGGACCAGTATCTTATTTTCATTTGTAATATTATTAAATTAGGACACGTCCACTCAATCAGGGTAATCCGCGCGCCTGATATACTTCATGTGCTGCTAAACCTGCTCGTCTTGAAGAGATCAGTGTTTGTTCGAGTATCCAATAGTATTAACTTGTCGGGCCTGAAGCAAAACTATATCAAAGCTACTTGTTTGTTATATTGCGTATATTTGGTCGATTGAATATGCGACGAATCTTTATCATACGAAGAGACTGAATAATTCATTGAATATAATGCCACAGGGAGAACGGTGATTACTACCCCATGACTTCATAATTAGGCCTATATATTGTTTTTGTGCAATTCGCATATTGTGTGGTCTGATCCGTCAAAATAGGATGATTTGCTTTTTGCGGGATAGTAGTACTAATAGGAGTACTTCCGTAGAGTATAAATCAGTAGAGCTTGTCTGATATTGCAACTCAATTTTGCTGTACGACGCGTGGGGTGTATTGCTTATCGTCCAGGGTGGATCCAGCACGAAATCGATGTGTTCATCGCTAGCGTGTATACCAGTGATTGTGGATTATTTCTCGATTGAAGCTAACGTGTCTATGCCGTGTTATCATTGTATCTGCTTTTGCGTTTATAGTAGGACGGTTAAAACCGGTAACATATTTCCAATGCTGCATTCATTGCAGTCAGATCTCAACTTCATTGCATACTGTAGGTCGCCCTGCGCTCTCTCGCTGTTCAGTGTTCATACACCTGTAGCATATACTATCTCATTATGGTACATAGTAGGGATGGTGTGAACCTCTGAAAGGTTCGGGTTCGTGTGAACGCGAACCTTTTTGAAAGGTTCTGTGTGAACACGAACGTGAACCTCGTGACGTCATATTGCTAATTCCAACCCTATCTTTCAATGAAGTGATAGCCTATATTATTGTACACGATACCTAGCGAAGACTCGGCCCACATAATGTCGCATTGCTGAAGTAAATATTGGCGTTTTAAACGTCGCTAAATGTATCAGCCGCGGTTATCAAAGGATATAATAATCTCATAAAATCAATACATTCCGTCGTTTTGCCAACAATTTCGACGAGGACTTACCAGGAAATATAAGCTTACGCCTTAATGGTCTTAGTCAGACCGGACAATGTGTTCGGAATCTGAGTATTGCTACATTGATATTGAGCAGAGTGTAAAACGGGTTTCTTTACTCGCTACCGATACCATAAACAACAAGTTATATAGCAGTAGCCAGCACCTTAATCGCACGGATTTGGTTTTAATGATACAGTAAAGATATGAAGTCGAGATTGACCCCATACGCCCGCTCGATTTTTTACATCAGAAAACGATATCAATGTCATTGATTGGTTGAATAAGCATCATTCGCTGACTACGTATATCGCTCGTGATGTTGTGTGATTGCGGGTCAAGCTCACAGCAGAGAGTCACTAAATATTCACAAACGGAAAGCTGGATATTTCGAGAAATGTTTGGTAATAAAAATGCAAGTAAAACTTTTAAGGTTAATTGGCATGGTGCATGCTCGTTTAGTGTTGATTTTTTATGCTGCCAGCGCCATGCATAGAGTGACCCGCAGTTGAAATGCAATAAACTTGAACCAAAGATCTTATAATTAAGTGCAAATTACAATTTACCAAAAAGGTTCACAGTGCAGAACCTACCAAGGTTCTGTTGTGAACGCGAACCTCTAAATTTCCGAGGTTCACGCACAGAACACGAACGTGAACCTCACGTTCACACCATCCCTAGTACATAGCCCATTTCCATATATAACATGACTTGTAACATGACTGTATTTTTTTTCTCGCTACCACGTCACTTATATGTTGGCTACGGCCGCATTCCAGTGCATAGTCGTAACGAACTAGCTGGAGGTCAAATACCCACGTTTGTCCAGTGTCCATGTGCATTGCCGGTGAACTCGGGCTAATCTACTTACTTGTAAGGGCTGGCGAAAATTTTTCCATATCCGCGGGTGAATATCGTCATTATTAATAGTAAAGTTGCCCATATTATTATCACATATTTATCCTTCCTGAGCCCGTGTGATTAAATTCACCGGTAGAGTCGATGCAAAGGGTGTCTTGGAGACATCCGGCAACACATCCTAATCGAAATAAGTGTCCAAAGCTGCATTATTTTTCTTCTACTTCCGCAGATTGTCCCCCCCCCCATGGACTGAAGAATCTATATCGGGATTAGCTAGACACGGTTCTTGCTGGAGAACTATCTCCTCGTGTTGTGGAATTACTTTGCATTTGCCAATGATTACTTGTTCTCGTTGATTGTTTCCCTATGTTCGTGTTCGTACCTTCGTTAGTAATGCATGTGTCGTAGTTGTTCTGTTAAGGTTTTGTCTTGAATAAACGTGGTCGTAACTTGTACTGCATCGGCTCATCCTTCTTCGGTATAAGATTGAGAAATAGTTTAGAGCAGTGCTTTTCAACCTATGTGACGGTTCGCACTTGTGCAAATGAAAAAAAATGCAGTGCGAATGACGAAGGTGATGCGAATGAAAATTGTGACGTGGAATAATTCGAATAAACCCAATAGGAAATTTAAGGTAAGTGTGACTTTTGTAGTTGCGACGCAATTGTAAAACTTAATACGACGCATCACTAACCGTAGCTCTCACGCAGTAGTGATTTAATATTCCCGCTCTATCAGTGGCGGCTCGTCCTATAGGGCAACTGGGGCATTGCCCCACCTAAAATTCTGTTCAATAACAATTCTTCACCATTTATAGACGCACACCTATCTATATAAACCGAAATCACAGCGAAAATCGTATACTTCTTGTCCTTTCGCTTGTAAATGCCCATATATAGCGAAGTCTCTGCGAAAATCGAATTCTCTTCTGTGTTTTCGCTTTGCGAATGCCTAGCCGGGGCTTGCCCCGGTAGCGCTCATAACAAGCTTTCACTGTCTATTCTCTCAAAGCCGCGCACAATAAAGAAACGGTGATTTACTCTCTCCTATTCATAAAATTACCGAGCAACCGGGGCACGATAGCTCTGTGCCCTTAAGGTGCGATGTAACAATCGTATCTATAGCTGAACTCTGTTACCGTCATCTGCGTTTAGTCGACCTTTGCTGGTATAGGTCGATTTTAATGGGGTTTCACACCATGAAAACTCTTGAAACTTGTTCTGTCATGTCGTGATGGTGGTATTTAACACTGCCCCAAGTTTCAGGGTTTCTACTTAAAGTTTAGGGTAGTAATTCCGTTTCCGAAGTTGAGTGTGTGCTGATCCGTCATGTATCGCAAACAGATTTTACTCAAAAGCCGGTATTGGTATCCATTGGTTTTGACGATGTTCAATACCGAGATCGGTTATGACATTTGGCACGGAAAGTCTTAATGTTAGTATCGAACGCTGTACCAAGTTTTAAGTTTGTCACTGAACTGTGTTAGTGGTAATTTGGCTTCCTAATTCGAGTGAGAGCTGACTAGTCATTTATCGCTAACAGATTATACGCAAAGCCGGTATTGGTCTCTATTGATTTTAACGATGCTCCTTACCTAGATCCGTCATAAGCTTTTGCACGGTATGTCTTGATTTTAGTATCGAACGCTGTGCCAAGTCTTAAGGTTGACACTCAATGATTAGGGCAGTAATTTCGTTATCAAGGTCGAGTGTGGTAAAGATGTGCTCCGATCTGACACTTTAGCCTACAACACATTGCGGATTTCACGCAAAAGCCGGTGTATCTGCGGTAACGTTAACAGAGATGATGATATCATTCTCAGTTTGCATTCAAATATTTACTTTGATATTATATTCTCCAATGTCAATTTCACCGTGAAATTGTGGCCTTCAAGCCATTTGCTTACAACCCCCTGTCAAGCGCGATAGTTATTTCGTTTTCGATGGCGGCTAACAGCTGATCACTTGATCAGCCTATTCCTCAGTAAATTTTACGCAAAATTCGGTGTTGGTCTGTTCGCATTAATTTTGACAGTGTACCATACCGAAAAGGGCCATGAGGCCACTTCTCGATAATGTCATGTAACAGTGTGCCAAGTTTAAGGCTTTCATCCACGTATTTATTCGGTAATATATTTTCCAAAGGCGATTTCGCAGCAGACCTATAAGACAGTAATAAAAACGTATGTGTCGTGTTACAGTCTCCAGTTTCAAGGCCAAATGGCCAAAATCTCTTATGCTGTACCGACTACCGAGACCAAATTTCCGAGGCTGCTATTCTTAGTTCTTTAGAATGATGTTTTGGATTCAATAGGACAGGCCCAATCTATGAGATAACAATTGCGTATCTGTCCGAATTCGTTGACCTTTCCAATTAGGCTTACGCTATCTCTCGAGTTATAGTCATTTCCATTTCTGCAGATAATTAGTCAGGTCTAATGCGAACATGAACCGTGTTGAATCTTTGTTCCGTACGCCGTTTACGCAGTTACCACACTTAGAGTCACAGCTCACCAGCAGACCTCTCGTGGCACATACGTTAAAATCACTGTTGCCGCAGAGATGGAAGCGGGCCGGGTGAGCCGGACCCGAACCCGGCCTGAACCCGACAAGTTCAGCCCGAACCCGGCCCGAACCCGACGGTCGAGTTTTGAGCCCGTTTCGGCCCGAAACCAAGTTCAAATAGCAATTTTCAACTGTTGCGAGCAAATAAGCTGATATACGATTCAGATTTCGAGCTTTTCAACGCTTTCAATGCTCTCACTTTGTTTTCTTTCGATAGCAATCTTGCATATGGCAAGAGAACTTAATATATCTGAATGAGAATACGCTGAAAACAGCCCCACTGTTAACTTAGTTCCACCATCCTTTTTGCAAAATGTGAACTGTATTAAATGGTTCAATACCAAACTAAATTAAAGAAATAAAGGAATAAAATTGGCCAAGATGAGAAAAAATAGTGTGTTCAAAATACAAGTCAACTGTCATCCATACAAAGGGCGTTGCATTCACACGTTATACGAAGAATTGATTATTTCAATAGCCTCAACAGTTACTGGATACAGTCGGGTTCGTCTTTCAATTTTAAATGGGTAATGTATTGCATCTTATCAATTCGTTCTCCATCAATTCTCTATTCTCTATTTTGGCTGGTGACTATCAACGTAGTTTACCAGTTCTACGTATATGTGAGCGATACAGCGCCTTCTTGCGTGTATATTCAACTCTATATTCGTTTAGCGGTTCAGAATCAGGGACCACTCAATATGTATTTCCGACAGCTAGCAAAATGCAATGATGCAATCATGCCTCATACTTCGAAATGGCAACTTGACTTGAATTGTGACTTGACCCGTGACTTGACTTGACTTGACTCGACTTGACTCGAGTCACCTCCAAAAATCGAGTGACTTGACTTGACTCGAGTCAGCTTTGAAAATCGATTGACTTGACTTGAGTCAAAATGCGCAATGACTCGAAATGACTCGTGACTCGAAGGTAGTGACTTGATCCCAACACTGCTATATAACAATACTACCGCTGTCACATAGCCTAATACAATATAAGTTAGTTTCCGTATAGACCTAAAGCAATTCACCATGGACGACAAAATCACTATGGCGCATCTAAAAGCTTTCTTTAATAAATATTAACACCGCCGTAACACATCTATCGATCAATTCTGCTGTGCCACAACGGAAGCCGTCGTCTCATCACCTGCTTCTAGCTGTTCAGTTCAGCATGCCTCATCGAAATTAAAACTAAATTGGTAGTAATCCAGGCTCCAGCATGGTAATCCATCCATCCGTAAGTCATGTTTTCGTCACAATGTGGCCTGAACAATGATCAATGTCTGGCGTATTTGGGACACTTGTTTACTATTTAGCTGACATTGTTTCATTATTCAATCATAGTCTTCGGGCCGTCTTATAACGAAGTTTATCTGGGTTCGTACTTCGTATAAAATTTATTCACAGATATTGCCATACTTATACGTGATACGGTATTGGTGTATCTTATATGTAGTTGTGCCACTTTCGAACAAAATTGCAAATCAAATTTGTATATGAAGTCAATGCTTTTCGTAGTGACTATTCGGCTCGATTCAATCCCGATAATTTTTATAACTTTGGGCCCAAACCCGGCCCAAGCCCGGCCCGAACCCGGCCCGAACCCGAAAAGCCCGGCCCGACTTCCATCTCTGTGTTGCCGGGAAATTCATGTTATCGTACCATCATTAAGTTACTTGTTTACGTTGGAAAACGCCATTGTGACGTCATCTTGATAAAAGTCGCTTGCAGCCCTTGCCCCACCACCCGATATTGTCACGAGCCGCCACTGCGCTCTATAATTATTGCGTAACCAAAAGCCTGGTTTGGACGCTGCTGTAGTGGCAGACATACAGTATATCATCCCGTCTGAGCCTGCGGCATGCTGAAAAATGACGTCAAACTAACTTTATGCTTTCTTTCGCTAAACAGATATCAGGTAGACAAAACATTCACTCTTATAGGAGAGAGAGCCCGCTCACGTTCCACAATTTACATGACAACGAGAACCCCGAATACAAGAAACGAAATCTTTCTTCAACTGGTGACCATTATGGCAAGATGATGACACAAGCCTTTCGATCGCCGGAGCATGTTGTGGATATCGAAATTGGAAAGAATGAGTAAAGCCTTAAGGGCTACAATATTTTACTTGGGATAAAGTAACTCAGCACAGTGTCAAAAAGGCACGAGAAGTTGAAAAAACATCAGGAATATTCAGTAAACGACCCGTTACTAAAAGGCAAGGTATGAGTATGGATATAAAATAGTTGGTCATTAATTTTACTGTGATGACGAAAATACAATCATTATGCCAGGAGCTCGAGATGAGGTAAGCATCGCATGGAATGTGTATCAGCAAAAGAGGTTGCTGTTGTGTGCTGTGAAAGAACTGTATCAGTCATTCAAAAGCCAGCATCCAGAGAGAAAAGCGGGATTTTCAACTTTTGCTAGCTTGAGGCGAAAATAATGAGCGTTGGCTGGTTCTGCAGGCACGCATTCTGTATGTGTTTGTACGATACATCAGAATGCAATACTAATGTTGAAGGCTATAGTCAGGCAGGAAAAACGTACAAATACTTGATTGCTACGATGTCATGTGACATGGTAAACAAAGACTGCATGCTACAAAGATGTCCTAATTGCCCGAATGAAGATGCTGCGAGGAAAAATACTTGCTCCGTCAATTCGATAATACATACGAAAACATCAGCTTCAATCAGTGGAGTGGGTCACAACCAGGGCTGTGGAGTCGGAGTCGGTGGAGTCGGAGTCGGAGTCGGGGTAATTTTCGCTTGATGGAGTCGGAGTCGGAGTCGGAGTCGTGAAAACTATCATAGCTGGAGTCGGAGTCGGAGGGAAAATACTGACTGGAGTCGGAGTCGGAGTTTGTGAGAATGACTATGACTTCGACTCCGACTCCAACTTCTCTATCATGAAAACATTTGCTTTCAAAGAATTTTCAATAGAATTGATATGTACCACCAATCACTGTTATTATTAAACATACAGATCAGGTGCGGCCAGCCCGTGGCACGCAGGCCAAATTTGGCACACGAGAAGGTTAGGTGTGGCCTGCGAGGTAATTCTCGAAATTATTTATGACATCAGATACAATTGCAAGGCCAACCAAAATTTGATTAGCATGACCGAGAATTTTGATGATGACTAAAACAACAGTTCTGACGCATTGACCTTTCCAGGGGTCAGCCACATTTATCCCAGATCTTCGTATATGACCATGAAGTAGAATATTTCACAGCAGATTTATTTGACTTGAAATTTTTCTCGGTACTTCGCATGATTCGTTGTCACTAGATTTCTTGCATTCAGTATTTGAGCCCCCTTCTGAAAATTATAAATACATATTATTCACAGAATTGAGTCTAACTACATTCGCAATTAGGAGATACGGCTTCGCTTGTGCACTCGCAGCGAGATTGTCGACAAAACATTTGCACAAAATGATAGAGGCATGTTCACTGACACCGTCGATTTTGTTATGTCTAAAACGTTGAATAATCCTGTCCTTGCCAAATGAGCCTAGTGGTATACAGATGCGACCCCCAATGTATGTTAGCGACAAATTTATTTACATAGCTATAGCCTAATTCAGTCGTTATCTTGCAAAAAAATTTCGCGCTTCGCGCGACCAGGGCATGATTGCGCACTGCACAGTTGCATGACATATTGTTATCAATTTTAGAGCGTATTAATATAAGTCTTGTTTGCAATGTTACCTAATTCGGTTCGCTCCTATATCGACGACTAAAAAAAGGTTATCAACATTCCAGTTGCCCGCACAATGGTTCGTAAATCTCAGGTGTCCCTTTCGCCGAAAAAGTTGCCTACCCCTGATATAGATAAAATTAGACATTACTTGCAAATTACAACCCTGTTGCAGAGGGGAAGAAAATCGCAAGATGCGTTTTCGTGATGCAGTCAAAATTGATGCAATTTTTGGAATTATACCATGATACTGTGACAGAGAAAATGCATCGGCTGGTTTTGTAAAATTGTAAAAATGATGTAAATATGACCAAACGATGCTTCCCACTTGAAAAAATAAAAATATTTGTAGTGTATAGCTTAGCTGTTTGGGTCGAACAAATGATTAAGAAAGACTGCAAGTCCCAATCCTTGAATACTTGATTAAGTACATGTAGAATAGACATAGGCTATGGTCTTTGACTACTTAACTAAATTCCATTTATGACCAATGTCTTTTATTAGTAGTAAGAGTGTTTGTGCTTGTAATCAGGATAGTGTGCAATGACATAATTAGTATGTTCAATTTCTTTATTAGTTTGCTGAGTCATACACAAGAGCTACACTTGGATTTTTTATCTACATATTTATTATACAGGATTGGATATCTGCCATATTTGAATGATTCATACATTTCAAGATGTTAGAGAGTCCATGTTATAAAAACTTGAATAAGGGAGGATATTTAGCAAATCTTTATTTCATGTTAATTGCATAGTGGATAATTCGAGCTGTGCCACAATGAAACAATTTAGCATGCCACAGTTAATCATATGTTCGCATTGGTTGTATTATAGTCATTCAACCGACAATGTGGCATATAATTTTCGAAGTAAATTGGTAATAATGCTGGAGTCGGAGTCGGGAGTCGGTACGTTTAAAGACCCAGGAGTCGGAGTCGGAGTCGGTACATTTAAAGACGTCGGAGTCGGAGTCGGTATATTGAAAATGTGTGGAGTCGGAGTCGGAGCCGGAGTCGGTGGTAAAATTTACCGACTCCACAGCCCTGGTCACAACAGATAGAACCGATATGATTACTCGATCAGTTCCATTGATGAATTCATAAATTTGCTTGTCCAGCAACTACTTAAACTCAAGCCACATTCATTCATAACGAGCCAATAATCAAGCTACCTTAAAGGGGCACTGCGCTCTAAAAATGATGTGGTCTCAAATTGAAGGTAAAAATGAGCAAATATTTTTGGCCGCAGTCATTTCCTTCAGAACGCCACCGTAATGGAGCTGCAATTCATTGAAATTTCTACAAGATCACCTGCCGCGGCTGCTTAACCCGTTACATGGCACGATGTCTTCATCGTCGCACTTGCTCGACGCGAGAAGGCAGTCACGCAGAGGACGAAACTTAGACACATTTCCTTCGTAACATCGGCTGACAACTATCTAAAATTCGTTCTCTGTGTGACTGCCTAATCGCGTCGAGCAAGTGCGACGGTGAAGATATCGTGCCATGTAACGGGTTAAGCAGCCGCGGCAGCTGCTCTTGTAGAAATTTCAATAAATTGCAGCTCCTTTACGGTGGAGTTCTGAAGGAAATGGCTGCGGCCAAAAATTTTTGTTCGTTTTTACCTTCAATTTGAGACCACATCATTTTTAGAGCGCAGTGCCCCTTTAAACATCGGAAGCAGTCAATAGAAGAAGGAACTGTGATATGCCTTATGGATTTTAGTGAAAATTATTCACTCCGCACACAGGATGAGGCTCAAGGCTACCACTGGACCCACAAAAATTGCCCCGTTCACCCGGTTGTGTGCTATCATAAGGATGGCGCCAAGCTAGCACATTGGAGCGTGTGTTTTCTCTCGAAAGATTCAACACACGATGTCGCGATGGTGTATGAAATCAAAAAAATACCGTTGACTTCCTCAAAAGAAAATTACCAAAGCTGAGAAAAATTGAATATTACACCGATGGCAGCGCAGCACAATACAAAAATTGGAAAAAACTTCTTGAATTTATCCAAACACGAAGAAGACTTATGTTGCTGCTGATTGGTCGTTTTTTGCAACCAGCCATGGCAAATCGCCATTCGACGGCATTGGTGGAACAGTAAAAAGACTGACCACATTGAAAAGCCTCCGCCGACCATATCAAAACCAAATATTGAATTTGACTGACATGTTGGCCTACTGTGTAGATCAGAGGTCTCAAACTCAAATGTGCTCGCGGGCCAATTCCTACTTTTTGATGGCGCCGCGGGCCGCAGCACCAATAATAGGGGAATTTAATGTATTTCCAAGTAAGTATTTGACGGGACCTTGCAGACTGACATTCTGCACGCATCGTAGAAATGTGATTTAGTATTGTAAATTCACGCCTGGCATGAAAAAAATAACATTTTGTAGATATTTGAGTAAAATAGTTGGTGTACTTGGCATAGTTTGTCAAAATAATTAGTTGTACACATCATGTCAGTGTGGAAATGCATCAGGACATCGTAAAAGCTATCGCGTTATAATTATGCAGCTAGTGGGCGTTTGACGTGCCGCAATTAGAGGGAGGAATTTAGAATTTTAGAAAGATTGATCTGATATCAGAATATGGGAGCAGCCTAATCCGGGTATCGGATATACTCCTGATAACTAGGCTGTTAGTCATGTCATAACCAAGGTCAAATTCAATCAGCGTTATATTTACCTTCGAATATTTGAACAGATCAATAACAACTTGAATATAATGATTACTGTGCAATAGCAATAGAAATGTCCAATCGCTGAAAAATCCATTATATTTCCAGCTGTGAAGCGTAGGCTACGACTATTTTATACTCGTCACAATAATTGAATATGATAGCATGGATAAAGATCGTCTACTCATAACACACGATGTAGCCAACTATACATCAAGAGGGCAACATCATGAGAATGGTTGCCATACCGACCTGCTTAGATATCGGAATGAGCTACGAAACGCGAGCTACGACCTTTCGATATTTTACTACTTTCCATACCAGTTTGATAGTTTGTTGTGTCCGTGGTTGCACAAAGTCACGGCGGTCCGCGTCACACTAGTCCTTCTCTGTTTGTATCTTTTGACGCGACTCAACTCGCGCCCAAGTACAAATCACAATTTTCAGTACGAATCGCCAACATGTTTAACCATCATAAAGAAGTAATGTCACGTAGCCTAATAGGTAAATTTCCACTGCGTTGTAATTGTAACTTTAGAAACTGATGGAATAGTGAGTAGTTTCTGGCTTCTGGAGTAGTTTTAGAACAAATTTTAAGTTCTCAAATTAAAGAAAATGGTAGTTAAATATTGACGAATACTTCAAAATCCAAAATGCCGTCGCGGGCCGCACAAAATGGTCTCGCGGGCCGCGTGTTTGAGACCTCTGGTGTAGATAATATTCCAGCCGTACTACAGTTTATCGAAATAACTGAACAATGCATCGAAGCATCGAGACGGAATCTTGTACAACGATTCCAGCGTGCGATGACCATCAAAGGAACAAGAAGTTTCCACTATTTTCAGCCCATCTCAGACAAAAACTGCTTATGTATATGGCATTTTACAGCCTGAACGTCACGTTCAACCCTCTACTGAATAAATACGAAGCAGTCACGATTACCTAACCACAGTTGACAAATCGACCTCCCCTAACGAAACATGCATCGGTGATTTACAGCGATACTTCCTTATGTTTCCCTTTATAAATGTGACATTTGTTTCATTTCATGCTATTTTCGATCAAGTCCATGAATTAAAATTGCATTGTCAGTCATTCTGATTGAATGCTATTGAGAGTACATACAGTCAGGGTAGTTTGTAGTCTCAAGAGTGACAGAAAGTCGTAATGGCCAATGATATGCAATCTTCATTGTTCGACATGTGTCAAACTACTGCATTTCCATTAGCGTTGGGACCTCGGGAAATCCCGATCCCGGGATCCCGGGATTTGAAGCAATCCCGATCCCGGGATTAGCCCCAATGAAATCCCGGGATTTGTGAACAGCATCTACCAGGGCTTACGTAGCGTCATGTGTCATTTCTTGGTAATAAAGCAGTGTCAAAAACTAGACAGGTTGAACATTGTTTCTTAACCTTACTTACGTCCCTACAGCGCCCCTTTTCGAAAATGGCCTACGTCTGGCGCCCCCGCCCATATTTTAAGGATATTTCGCCAACAAATTACGAAACCGTCTAAGCGATGATACTCTTTATCAGTGGTTCCTAACCAATTTGAATGTCGGAGCCGCATTTCAAACTTCATAGTATACGCAGGGAGCCGCATTAAAACACCCGATTAGACTATATACTGATTCTAAAGGTATCTGATAACCTACCTCTAAATCTCACCATCTAGCAAACTCAAAAGTATTTACATGCACAATTGCACATAGACTTCTACAGATTGTATATATGTTATTCTAGCATTGGTAGACGCAGATTGGCAAGTGCTATACATTAAAATAAATTGAAAATGCATATCATTACTCAACATACTATTTTGTTGTTATGTCATAACTAGGGCGGTTTTTTTTTTACCTAAAAAAAAGAAAATTTTGACCTAAAAAATCCAAATTTTGACTTTTTTTGACCTAAAAAACTGAATTTTGACCAAATTTTGACCTAACGTATGCAAATTAGGTGTTTTCCCACATACTGTTAAAATTGTACCACTTATCTTCATTTCTGGTTGGATGTGACTGTCCTAACGAAGTAGTTTGGCCTGAAAAAGCGTTTTTGGCTTAGAAACAGGCCACTCTTTACATGAAATAAACAATATTTTAACGAAGTCTGGCCCTATGAAGAATTTCAGTGGTTACAATATGTATTATGGTAGAAATAATTAAAATATTTTGTAGTACAACGAGAGATACTTTCCTACATCCTTGGGTAGAAAGTGCGCGTCCTTACTAAGAAGCTTGCCAAGGACGTTCAACAGCAGCAGTTGTTGGCTGACAACACTCAAGTTGTGCGTACACTGCTGGTGCTGGTGATACACCGTGCTGCTTCACTCTGACAATGTTGTCTACAGCACAAATTTTCATCATGCGCTTCTTAATATAAGAATGATGCAATGCACAAGAAGTCTTTCTTCAGTTAGGATATTGCGGTACGTGGCCCATAACACCATGTCTACCTAATATTTGTTTTATTTGACCGTTTTATTTGACCGTTTATGATTCACAATGAGCAGACGATTAGCCGTTTACAACGGTAGGCCTATAAAATAGGCTAACAGCGGTAAAATATCAAATTATAAGTTCACCAACAGTGCAAAATCTACGATACAAACAAAATGCAGACGTCAAAAATTTTTTGACAAATTTTGACCTAACGCTAAAATTTTGACAAAATTTTGACAAATTTTGACATGTCAAAAAAAACCGCCCTAGTCATAACTCTTCATACATTCCAGGACTTGATACACAAGTTTGCGGAGGATTATTCTATGAAAAATATTGGACTTATTGCAATTTATACTTGACTATGAGCGGTTATTTTAATGTTAGTGAAATTGTGTCGTAATTTACTCTTCAAAAATACGATAGGTCTACGAGCAGCAGAACTCAAGATATGTCCTTGTCTGACGGGTATTCCTCCGTGCGTTTGACGCTAGTCTGCGAGAATTCTGTTTCTCTGTTTTCAGAAGCGGCCTTGGACGGCTTTAGAGATATCTAGTATTCCTGATTTCAGCATTCATATACAAAAATTGCCTATAACTATCTATAGAAACAAACAACAACTGTCGTCCATTATATTTTGTGGCATATTTAGAGGTCACTCAGAGCCGCAAGAAGGCTACCTTGGAGCCGCGGTTGGGAATCAATATTACAAGGAATAAATGTTGTTTATGTAGCTTGCAATATGCGTATTTTACTATTTTGCTAATCCCGGGAAATCCCGGGATTGAGAAGCGAAAATCCCGGGAAATCCCGATCCCGGGATTTCAAATTCGATCCCGAAGTCCCAACCCTAATTTCCATGTACAAATGAAGTGTGCTCTCTTCATTGTTCAACATGTGTCAAACTACTGCATTTATATGTACAAAGGAAATGTGCTCTTGAAACTGCAATTTAATCACTTTACAATGTAAAAACCAAGATCAAACAGCTATGAACGATGTAAATCAAGATGAAACAGCTATGAACGAATTCTCCTTGAAGCCAACTTTATCATTTAAGATCCTATTTTCAAAAATATTTTGATGTTTTTGAGCAATCCGCAGTCTAAATCGTGTAACGCCTGTCTGATTTTAGATTCTCCCTCAATTTAACCTTTCACCTGGGAGAGGCATTAAATTTCACTTGAAAAAATAGACGATCAGACAAGCTTCGGAACGAGCTTCAGATAAATCCAAGTCCCGTATCGCAACTGTCTTCCAACATCTAGCTACGCCTTCCTGAATATTTTATTGATAAAACCTGAAATGTGTAGACCCAAAATGAGCTGAAAATTGTCAATTTTCAAAGGGACGTAACTTTCGAGACCATAGTCAAATCTTCATAAAATAAAGTTAATTCTGTTTGGAATCAGCTCAACTGTGCGCGCGTGTACCAAATTTCAGGAGATTTGAAGAGGTTGTGGTGTGAACACCGGCTGTCTGTGTATGGAATGGCCCTAAACACACTTCTGAAGCCTTGATTAGAAACATCAGTGCCCAAAGTCACTTGGTCTAGGATTTATTATCGGAAGGACACGAGCAAGTCCCGATGGGAAAATTTCAAACAGACCCCCTCGAGAGGCGATTTTCACAGTATCGAGGAATGAGCAGTGGAAGGCTCCTGATAAGCGGAGAAAATAGTGGCATACTCTTCTGGAATGAGGATGTGAAGATGGACAACGATTCTGGAATGAGGATGTGAAGATGGACAACGAAACAGCGTTTCACAAATTGCAGAACAACGTTTTGAGACTCCATGCAGCGACTTTTCTGAAGTTGCTATTTCACATATTTTAATTGTCAACTATTTGGGAAGTCAGTCATGCGGACTTCACCGAGTTTAGCTTATCCCTTACGACTGATGAAACTGAAGAGGAATATTTCAATTTGGTGGATAGGGAGGGTTGAATATAGCTGTCGTTCACTTGGCTTACGACTCCTGAAACTGAAGAGTAATATATCAATTTGGTGGATAGAGGATTGAATGTACTTGCCGTTCACTTGTCCCATTTTGTATTTGATTCCTTTGCGGTTCTAGATTCGGCTAATCAGCTCCCAGTCTAACCGTTGCACTTCAACTTCGGGCCATTCTATCAATGGCGATGGCAGCATAAAAAAACACCACTAAACGAGCATATGCACCTAGTCAATTTTAAAAACTTTACTTGCTTTGTTACAAAAGTCTGCTCGAATTATCCAGCTTTGCGTTTGGGAATATATAGCGACTCTCTGCTGTGAGCTTGACCCGAAATCACACAACATCAAGAGCGAAATATACCACATGTAGGTAGTCAGCAAATGATGCTTATTCAACCGATCAATTAAATTGATATCGTTGTAAAATAGTTAGCAGGCGTACAGGTTCAATCTTGATTTCATATGTTTATTGTATCATAAAAACCAAATCCATGCGAGTGGAGCATTAGCTATTGCTGTGTAACTTGTTAATGGGGTAATATCGGTAGCAAGTATAGAAAACCGTTTTGCACTCTGTTTAATATTAATAAATACTCGGACGCCGAACATATTGTCCGATCTGGCCTAGGCCGTTAAGGCGCAAGCTTACTGTCCCTTGCGAGTCCTCATCGCAATTGTTGACAAAGCGACGGAAGATATTGATTTTATGGGATTATTTGTATCATTTGATTGCTCCAGTTGATACATTAAGCGACGTTCAAAACGTCAATAAATACTTCAGCATTGTGGCATTATGTGGCCCGAGTCGTCGCTAGGTATCGTGTACATTATTATAGGCTATCACTTCACTGAAATGTAGGGTTGGAATTCACGTTCGCATTCACACAGAACCTTTAAGAAAGGTTCGCGTTCACACGAACCTGAACCTTTCAGAGATTCACACAATCCCTATAAACTAGTTATTGGATTAGCCGTTACGCGATAGGCGCTTTCGCTACTTCCTGCTATAACTATAGCGACTATGTATAACATATCAATTTTGCTCATAAATTGCCTGATATCATGATCTCTACTTAATAATGGCTTGGAAATCGCTTGTATATCGAAGTATCCCTTTTCAAATTTGACCTATCATCTTACTTTTGTGTCACTTCATAGATTCTGCCGGATTAAGAGCTTGAAGCTGGAGCTAGTAATTCATCATAGAAGAGAGCTCCGACAAAGCACGGGCAGTTTAAAATTAGTGTCAACTTCAAAGCCCCGGTTACTGGTGATGCTACGGCCTACAACACTTTGGTCTGGTGCACAAGGCCGTAGCTGCTAAGCATCATAACCCCAATATACATACATACATACGGCTGCTGATCTGAATAAACCCATCGCGTATAATTGTCTGAGTCACTCAATTCGAGCAGCCCAAATCATGTGTCGCAAATATTTCGGTGTCAAGTTCAATCTTGTCAAGATCATGGAGAGTTTAGTCATATGATCCGTGAATGTACACGGGGAGCATACAACAGTTGACAAAAAGTCTATCACCAAAATGTGCCAAGAGGCACTTGACCTCACTGAAGGTTGGATCACGGACAATGAGGCATTCATAGACTCCTTGCTAAATTTCATTGCTCACGACGACGTCAGGGCCTTTGCCGAAAAGACGGCCTTGTTCAGGATGTGGAGAAATCCACCGGTTGAGGCCGCAGCCTCCATAGACAAGATCCGTGGACCACTTACACGGCCGACCATACTACCGTTCGATGAGCTCATGAAAAAAACGTCCATACTCTATTTGTCAATCATTAATGGGTTCATGGCTCGGCATGATTCTGTTTGGCCGAAAGTGTCCTATGATCCGCTCCGTTGCCCAATCATCCACCAGAAGAAGATATTGGGTCAGCAGATCCCGAAGAAGATATTGGGTCAGCAGATACCGGGCACCATGGGGTTCCATCATTGGCAGGAGTTTCTCCATCTGAAATTTGAGAAGAATTTTGATCTGGGTGACGACGAGGATCTATCTATATTCTTGAATGATAAAGCGATAGCCAACCACGCACGCAACTGGGACACCAATTTCCAATATTGTGACTGCAATACCCCCCCCCCCCCATCGGGAGAAAAGGAAGGCACTCGGTTAGTTGAAAAGGTTCTTGATGACAGTGACTTCGACCCCAGTTGAAAAGGTTCTTGATGACAGTGACTTCGAACCCCAGAGATATGTGGATTTCATAGAAGGCAGGCATATATAAGCAATCCAGAATTGCTACTAACATACAGCATGAAAGAGAGGGAGGCGGAGAAAGATGCCGCACGGCTATTCGGGAAGCTGAACGAGGAGCTGAGAGGAGCGCAAGTGGTTTGGGGAGGCCGCCCTGGCGCGCCATATATTCCCATTAATGGAAGAGAATGGAATGGTTAAGTCAGAGCGAAATACCATGCTCCACAACATAAGAATGCTCCCCAACATAACAAGAATGACGTCGCTAAGCCAGATCAAGCCTTGGGCTAATGAAAATTTTTGACAGCAGCGTCATAGTACAGTCTCCAAATGAAGGGCGAGGCCACCGCGATGACTGCTGACATTCTCAACCAGCTATTTGGTGTTGAACGATTCTTTAACTGGCTTCCTGTATTCTTGCTTTCACACTCCCTTATGGTAATCGATCCATTTGCTCCATCTTCAAACGACAATACGTTGAAGGAATTCGACAATATCTTGCACAACATATTTGTCATACTCTTGAGCGCACAACATATCTGTCATACTCTTGAGCGCTAAACTCATCAGCGTTATAGAGACTCATTTCAATGTCCTTCATGAACATCATCTCACAATATGCAATTGCGACAGTGTTGATATATTCGATCAAGGATATGCCAGATACAGTGAACGATACCTTGTTTGGTCCCAAGGATAGCAGATTAAGGTCCTAAGGAGAGCTGATTACAAGCAAGAGGAATCTCCTTAATTTCACAGGAGGTACAGGAAAATGAAGGAGGAAATTGTGATTATGATTTTCGTTGATTCCAATCAAAGTGATGAAAGTAATTCATATTATTCCGGAAAATTTGCCGAAAATATTATGTATATTGTACTGGGGCGTGTCGCCTCACTTCACATTTGATGCTTGGAGATTTGGGAAGACATGAGCAAAATAAGGTTGGCATATCTGAAATTTACCAAAGCTGATCGATAAAAGAGACCTTGTGTGCATTTGAAGACGCACAGAAGAAGAAACTTGTATTCAGACCTAAATTTTACGAGTAACCCATGAAGGGATCTAAGGAGCGGCGCTACGTGATCACGCTTCCTTGACCGAGTTACCAGACGAGCAGCGATGTTTTGGATCTTCTGTAGCTTGTCGATGCAAATTTTGTCTGCCCCGTAAAGCAGAGCAATTCCATGCATCCTCAGATACGTAATTCCTGATTCGACTGATCTTATGGATATACATGAAACAGATTTTTGACGTTTAGTCAATTATGTTTTTCATTGAGAGTATGTCGTCGAAGTGAACAATACCTAGGTTACGTACACAGGTCTTGGCCTCGATGGTGTCTGGTCTGAATCTGATGGTTAATTGATTGTGTCGATGGGGCGTCTGGTTGGACTCTGCATTTACCTTGAGACGATTTCGTGTCATCCAGAGCTCAATATCGATAACACATCGCTGTAACTTGCATGACACGCTCTCCCAACCATTGCTAGTGCAACTATGGACGATATAATATTTTATTTATTCGTCATCATAAACACCAGTTTTCGGAGATATAATTAAAGTACAAATGTTATTTGAGTGCCATGGTAGATGCTTCAGATGTACTCCACAAGAATTGTCTCAAAGATGATGTTAACAGTCCAGGGTACTACAGAAGCACTTTCATGAAGTGCCCCGGTAATTGCCACTATAAAAAGGGGCATTGGCATTGCCGTTTGTGTCGAGTGGTGGTTAAATACGACTCACATCAGAAAAATCATTATCTAAAGGGCCCATCGTCGCAGAACAATTGTATTTGAAGATTATGACTGTCTACCATGTAAAATTGATCATGATGGCCTCGGCAGGGATCTGAAAAGACATCATATCATAACCACTGCCCATAGGCAGCCGAACAATATCCTATAACTACTTCGAAATACATTTAACCAACCATCATTCAAAAACAGCTGCAGAGTCCGGCGAGTTCATTACGAGCCAAATTTACTCGAATCCAAGGGCATGAATGGCGTTGTTGGCAGAATCTCGTATCGTCACGGCTGAAAAGTTCAAGAAAAGAAATGAAAAATTGAAAGAATGTTCGATATGTTTCAAAACAATGAATAGTCGCTGTATTGCACAGCATTGCCGACCGAATTCACAGTGTGGAAACAGAGAACATTGCAAATAATGTGGATGAAATACGGGGAATATACCTTGTTCGAATGAGTGCTCACGAAGGAATTCCCTATCCTGTTCACGTTCGAAAAAATGTTGCACAGTGCACTTTCCACCGCAGAAGAGTGCGACAACGGTGATTGTATAAATTATATGCGGGTTGTCCGGCGACAGAATGTAAGCACTTAAAAATTGCTTCAAATAATCCCGCATATCTCCCTTATATTTACTTTCAAGACAACGAATTATTGAAACTGTCGCACACGGCGCACCGATATATATTGCCGACTTTGATAACGGAATTACCTTGCTAATCGTTGAGTGACAATCCTGAAACTTGCTGCGAAGTTAGACAACACAGCCAAGATATACCATACCGAATTTCGTTTGAGTACACGCTGGTGGCATCACTTATACCTACTAAACATACATGTTGTCATTTCAGTGGACAACTCATGTGACGGTGATTTCGTCACTCGAAGTCACTATATATGGTTTGTAGCCGGGAACTACAATAAAAGCATGAAGGTGGGAACTCTGGTATGTTATAACATGGTAATGATTGGTTTCCAGAGGCTGTGACTGTGATGATGCTCCAAGTAGAAGTATATAGTGCCGTAAACGTCTATCTTGCAGTTGCAAGTTATGAGTGGGGATAGTTCAAAAAATCCTAACCACTTCGATGACAAGCGGATGAAGCACGCAATCCACTTCAATATTAGTATTACTTTGTCGTGTGCGAAATATCTGTAAATTCCTGTGCTAATCATCACGCACGTTCTGCTAATCGGTCATAAGCGCCACTATCCAACTAATAATAATAAGGGGAAGAATTACTTTTGGAGTCCCGTTATAATATATATTCTTTTTCCTTCAAATTTAGAAAGGCGAGAAACATTTCTTTCGGTGCTTCATGTGTGTTCAGGAACATCTGGGGTAGCAATCATTGGACTACCATGGTCATGTACGGCAGGCCAATTATATGCATTTTCATTCCATAGCTGTCGACTTGTAGCACGACCAACTTCTAGGCATTTTAAGACTCCGCTTACACGGATGAGATGGCGAAGAGGAGTCGGACCCGAACCCGCGCCCCATTAGTGTTGCAGCTGTGGATTATATAGTGCTTGTTTAGTGTTGAATTTCTTGTCATGCTGCTTCATGTCATGTGCAGAGGTCAAAATGCAAAAATAATGTCTATAAACGTAATGGCGACCTATCCCAAACACTTGATACTTACCAAAATAGAACTTCTAAAACGTATATATAATTTTGACAACAAAATTGTTCAGTAAAAGTAAGAGCAGTAAAAACACAACCACTTGAGTAGGCAGTACAAGTTGGCGAAATAGGCATAGCTTATTTGACTACGAAAAAGTAGAGATATAGTGATGTGAATACTTGGATTTGCGACGCGATTTGCGACGCGCTTTAAATATTTTGTAAACTACCGAATTGAATGAAATGCGGGTTTTGGATGTCCTATTAAGGACATCTGAGGAGAATTCGTCGATTTCTTCTTTCTATCACTGGCCAAGTAAGTCGCCTTGCCCCCTAGATGACATTGGTTTTAGAATATTCCAGTAAAAAGGATCGGAAGTTAAATACGTAATAATGCCCTCTCCTATGTTCATAAATACCATGCTGCCCCGACCGAGTAACATTGACTTTATGAACGCGAATGCATATCCCAGTGTGTCCAAGATGAATTGGAAGGAGCTGAGTTTGGCGGCAAGCAATGAAGTCAGCACAATTGCTTGGTGCCGAGATTACGGACTTCTTTCGAGTCGAATGACATGTAGCAAATGTAATGGGGAAATGTATGATGAATTTGGGGAAATGTATGAATTAAAGTCGAGATCAGTCAGCGACGCCTTGCGCTGGAGACGTCGGACCCGCGCCTGCAAGGAAGAATCATCGATTCGGCACGGCAGCTCTTTTTCCGGTGTCAACTTGCAAATTCAAACCGTCGTGGAACTATTGCTTTACCTGTATTCCTACGAAATGGCCACGTATAAGAACCTTGAACGAGAATGTGGGATGGCTACTCAGTACTCAGGCATCTTGCAACTGGAGGAATTACATCCGGGACACTTATTCAAATTACTTCCTCGGCGGCCCTGGAAGAACAGTGGAAATTGATTAATCGGCATTTGTCAGACGGAAACACAATGCTGGAAGACTAGTGGAGACGCAGTGGGTGTTCGGAGGCGTCGACGTTGAGTCAAAAGATGGCTTCCTGGTGGAAGTTAAAGCGAGAGATGCTTGATACCCTTTTACCCATCATACAGCAATATATTCCGTTTGGTATAACTGTTATTTCAGATTTATTGGTAGCTTACAATACGGTTGGAAACCTGGCGTACAAGCATATCACGGTCAATCACCGTCTCCACTTTGTGGACCCCGTCACCCACGTGGAATCGATGCGGACCCGGGATAAACAGCGAAAATGCGGCACGCATCGAGCCGTTCTCGAGAGCTATTTAATTGAATTTATGTGGCGTCTTGAATTAAGGGACGATCCGTTCGAACATTTATTCATTTTTTACGCGGTATACGTAACGATTATCCATTTAGAATTTGTTAGATGTACTTTCATTTATTCAGTGTGCAATGTGCATGCCTCTTTATTACATGCTATATAGGCCAACAGTAACCATGGTCGAGCGTGTAATAGAGTTATACAAAGTCGATTCAAGATTCTACCTGACCTACAATTCATACAATGAACACAGTGGAAAAAGCTTTCAGATTACTTCAATTCAAACACTTTTTTAGATTTAAGCACGCCCTGATAAGCTATAATTCCAAACACGAGGACCAAAGTTACGTGACATTGCACTGTCGGGCATTGCTGGCCTGCGTTACATTGCGCTGTCGGGCACTGCTGGCCTGAATTCTAATGAACGCCTGATTCGAGGACCAGCAATTAATTATACAACGACGAAAATCGTGTTGGAATGAGTTTTAATCGATATAGTGGCTAAGGTATTTTCTCAACCGACCGCGAAATTACATAAGTCCGGTGTCGGTTAATGCTGTTATGTGTCTTGTGCCGATAAATTAGAACTGGTAAACTCATACACAATTGCAAAGTAATTGAATCCACGCTCAAATTCATATTCATTGCGAAACTAAAAACTAAAACAAATCAGTCTGACACCGCCGGCATCCAGCATATTACAAATTGTTCTCAGCGAAGAAATGTTGATTCTTTGAAATATACTATATCATATCGCCGTGCCCTAGACTGTCGTATGTAGTTTCAAGTTCTATACGAGATTTCGATATATTTGTGATCGCCTTGCAGTGTATAGACCTGTGGAAACAGAAACGACTAAGCTCGACGCAACATTGCCTGACCTTGATCTCTTCGGTGGTTTTATTCGCTCTCCTAGTAGCCTATGACCGACGGCTGACGGTAATGCGATTTCTGAAACAGTAGAATTTTTGTTTTGGTGCTTTTTCAACAGGTGGGTGCATTGTGTACAAACAAAAGCCGACGAGACATGTGCCCGAAACTAACATATCCATTCATAAACTATCATATCTATTGAGAGAGATAGCCCGGTAAGGAGAAATAGCTGAAAATTGAAAGCACGGTTGGTTTCAACGTGAAACACCATACATTTTTATATATTTGCGGGATACTGGTCGCTCACTGAGTGGAGAATACCGAAGGAGTGTCAAAAATAATGCATTCCATTGGCCGCAGGTCCTTTTACGCGGCAGATTCCGTGGGAGACCTTACCGGTGGCACAGCATCTGATCTTCCAAATGATGTAGTTGGCGTATTGCTGGATAACATGAAGCTCGACCCAACAATTCTGTCGAGGCTGGTCTCCCATCAGGAGGACCGCCAGTATGTAGCCTACGTGAGATCTTCTGGATTTCTCGAACCGTTCGGCAAGTTCTACGCATTGGCGAGACCTTTGTCGCCTAAATGAGCATATTGTATCGGCAATTCAGAGATAGATCGACGTAGCAACATTGGGACGACGCAGTCTGGATTGTAAGAATTCGAAAGTGTTTTCGCTTACGTTTGCTCCATCAAGCACGTTAACAACTATGCCGCTCGGAACACCTGCTTTATGTTGAGCCGTGATGTCCTCCGTATTTCGAAAATTCGTGCACTCCGTACTTTTCGCGAATTGTCGCAAAAAATGGTGGAAAGACGTGAAAAATACAAAACTTCCCGAGGATATGGAGCTGAAAGAGATACTCACAAGAAATGCGAATTGGAGCATCAGTACACTTTTATGCTCCAATACGCAGAATTTACGTGCCACTTTGATGCCCGGGAATTTTAAAGATCGCTTCACGAAAATAAATAGATCGCTTCATGAAAATAAATTATTTTATAACAGAATTGGTAAAGAATTCTGTACTGCCCTAGATGTGGCGCTTAACATCGGATGGACGGAGGCCATCGTAAAGGATTTTATTCAGTAATGCAATCGCCCGTTGCTGCTTCATTAGACAGTCAACATTGGTCCATGTTATTTTTTACAACAACTTTTTAAAGGCCTCCACTTCCGCTTTTTTGTGCGCGGCCGCTTCTGAGATGGAACATTGACCCCTTCGCTCCTATTGATAGAGTCGCCATGAAAATACAGGAATTATATCACAGAATGGTGATTCGGAGTGCAATAGCTGTGGCCGTCGCTGTAAACGGCAACTGCTTTTATCGAGCAATATCTGCGTTGTACGGTACAGAGCGATACCATCTGCGGCTTAGGCTACTCATACTCACCTCACTCGAGATCAATGAAAACAGGAAATTCTATGACGATCTTACAAGTCCTGTTCATGATGACCAATATTTTCTGGTATGCGTTTCAGAGGCCGTCTTGACGACATGGAGAGAGGTGCCGATTTTGCAAGTGTCGATCTTGACGATTTAGAAACGAGTGACCGACAACCAACGCCTGCAGGACACCCCACCACAAGTCACTTTACCAGGGCCCATTTCCTCAAACAAAGGCCCAGACAGCGGACGAACTCACGGGCTATCAAACTCACGTGACGGGAATCCTGGCACTTCCCGAGATAAGTTTGCAAATTATTCTGCAAATTATTCTGTTTGTAATTTTTAACGGTAATTTTTAACGATTTATCATGTTATTTTGAACTACAGACTCTGAAATCCGCAGTCAGCATCAGCAGTTTACGTGGAGCCAGCCATTACCAGCTGTGTTAATAATATACCGGCAACAATTTACTGGCACGGCATCTGTACCGGATCGCAGTTCAGGACGAAATCCAACGGAAATTGAATGTTTCTTTCAAATATTTTCTGAAGAGGTATTCCGTCATATAACGGATGAAACAGATCTAAATTACCGTCGCAAAGAAGCACTACGACAACGGAATAGGTCGGCTAGTGGGGAAAAGTTATATGGTCGCATGGAGAGATGTCGATATAACCGAGATGAAGTGTTTCATCGGTATGGTAATTGCTATGGGCATACTAAAACTCAAACATAGTAGAGGACTATGACACACTCACTATGCACGCCGAACGCACGCCTGACAAACTGAAAAGTGGCAGATTCTCCTGCGGACTCTGTTGATTCCCCCGAGACCCATCATTCCCAAGCAGGCAAGCCTCATCTCGCCGTTTAACGCCCTGATTCTGGGAGATTAATGGGTCTCGAACTCGATATCGAAAAGGATGATTGGAAAATCCTAGCCACCAGTGAAATCACTGCAGGTTCTTACCATGGCGTTGTCGTTTATCGACATATTCTTTATTTGCTGCGACGAGTCAATTTATTTACTCTCGACGTGACGAAAAAGATTTGGATAAAATTGACGTCAAAGAAAGAGCAGCCGTCGATGTGGTCAAAACTGCTCGCTTGCAAAAAACAAATATATGTTTTGCAAACGGATGTTTGGACGTGTACAACATTTACAACGACAAGTGGGTCGAAGGAAAGTCATTCGCTTCGCATGGCGATGGATTTTGTGCGTGTGTAGTGTCGCGTCGTATCTTCATCATGGGCGGAATCTCAGAGCCGACCGCTGCTGACAAGTACCGTCCGAGCGCTGAATCTGTGACTCAAATTGCATCCATGATGACGGAGCGCTCACATGCCGCCGCTACTACCATGAGAGGCAACGTTTACGTTCTTGGCGGGATAATCGACATCGCAGGTTCAACAGCGGAATGTTACGATCCCGCCACCAATGTCTGGACTGCGGTATGCCCCATGCAGAGTAAAAGGTCAAAATTCTGTGCCTGCACCTATGCCGGAAAGATATACGCGGTTGGTGGTTGCTCTAACTCTTCGGACCTTGTCGAGGTTTACGAACGCGCGGAAGATGGGTACAAATGGAGAATATTCTCTTCAGCGCCTATAACATTCAGCAAGTTCGTATCGGTTTGCGTGCTGAACGTTCCTTGCCAGTAAATCTCACTATTGTGGTGGACATCTTACTTCTCTGCTTTCATGAGATATTCATTTTGTTTTCGTTTCCGTTCCAATCAATGGACAAACCAAACCTTCTGGAGCGGGTGCTGGGGATTTTGTGTAGTCGGTTTCCTCGTACTTTGTGTTTGTGTCATCTAAACAGTGTGAAAAGCACTATAATGATAGCCCTGTCTCTGACTGCATATTCAATGATATGTGGCAGAATCAATAGAACTATAAAGTTTTATCATTTCTACGTCTGCGCTTGTTACCAGGAAGAAGTATAGTCATAAATTTGCCCATGCTTGCAGATAAAGGGTAGCGCTCCTAGACAGCTTCAGTGACGTTTAGATGTAGAATATAACTAGGCTATATATATACAATACATATAATTTATGATTCGATATTTTGAAGCTTTTAATAAAAATTTCATCCGAAATTGATATGACATCAATCTTTTTCATATTCTTTATTCACAGTAAAACTACACACAAAATCTCTTGATTGATTTGTGTTTGCGTCATTCGGTGTGAAAACGGAACATCGAAAGATAGCATGAGGGTTACAAAAGGGAGGGATCTCGACTAAGATATATGTTTATGTTTTTCTCAATGTTTCACAGTTATGCTTGCCCAAGATATGATACATCAAAGATATGATAGATAAAATTTTCTTAAAATATGTAAAATGGACATCAGCTACTTTAATTCGACAGCAATATATATTACCAGAACGGAGCACCAATTCATTGCATATGATATCACTGCTAGTCTAAAGAACCGCGTCTACAACAATCTCTCCCTGGCTTGCACTAAAGCAGAGGTCTCAAACACGCGGCCCGCGGGCCGCATGCGGCCCGCGAGACAATTTTGTGCGGCCCGCGACGGCATTTTGGATTTCGAAGTATTCGACAATATTTAACTCCATTTTTTTAATTTGAGAACTTGAAACTCGCTCTAAAACTACTCTAGATGCCTGAAACTACTCATCAAACTTCACTAATACATTGCTTTCAAAAGTTACCACGCAGTGGAAGATCAACTATTACGTGACAGTAGCCTACTTGTTTATCATCGTAAAACATGACCCGTTGATCATTCGTGACTGAAAATTGTTATTTGAACTAGGGCGCGACCTTCTGTAGAAGTACTCGTACTCGTCGCGTCAAACGTTACAATCAGAGAAGGATTTATGTAACTTATGGTTCTTAACCTTGCTCCCAGCGCCCCCCAGGGGGCGCTGGCGATGTTGAAGGGGGGCGGAAACGCTCAGGGGGCGATATGGGGGGCGCTGGGCTCAGGGGGGCGGTATGGGGGGCGCTGGAGAAAAATGGCTTCGCAGTAGATGATGTGGTGGTGATAGGACATATCCTTAATGAGTATTCAGAGCAAATTAACACCGAAAACTTCGTTACATATAGCCTTCAAAATACATATAGGTTTAATTGTCCATGGGCGCCTAAATGACTGACACCGAATGTTCCTGTCTTGGCAATCTGAACCCCAGAAGACGAATTCCATCTGGTAGGGAAAAATTATATGTCAGTGAAGAAATACCAATCTGAAATCGTGTGCGTCTTTTAGTTTAGTACGATTGGGCGACAGGGATATTCCTGTTGGGCGATATCCCCGTTGAGCGATTCTATATTTTTTGATATTGCAGACAGGGGGTCACGAAATAACATCATGCAACGAGGTCATACCAACGGGCTCGCCCGCCCGAATATGTTTAGTTATTGGTAACGGGCCCTACAGTTTCCAAGAAACCTCACAATGTTCGCTTTAAGTTTTGAGGAGTCTGCACACACTCAACAACTCACTGCGCTGACCCTTGGACAACAGTGCGTAACGACTAAAAAAAGGTAATAACTCCGGATTTGTTGTGCGCAACGTAGATTTTCTGTGCGCAGAGACCGTGTCAGCACTGCGCACGTGCGCAGCTTAGAGGGAACATTGCACCTAACTCAGCTCTACCGGTAAATGTGTTTACGTGAGCAGAGAGAGGATGAAAATTGATCTCAATTTACATGCAATTCCCGATGATATTGACCAATTCAATCATTAATTAGTGAAATTTTTCGCACTTCGCGCGACTAGGCGAGCATAGCTCCCTCAGTAAATGGACACCCAATGTAGATAGCTAATAGGCTATCAGCAAACAGCGGAGAGCCTAATGGGGGTCTGGGAGCGAAGTCCCCCGGAAGTTTGGTTTATCACCCGATGGGGGCCCAGGACCAACGTGTTTGGGGAGGGGGGCTGACGAAGTGCTGTTACGGCCCTGGTAACGAATAATTGTACCTGCGGGAACGCCCGAATATGTTTAATTATTAATTACGTGCCCCTTATTTTCCTATACAACAGCTCACTCAGTGCTACTGGTAAATCTGATTACGTGGGCTGAGAGGATAAAAAGTTCATAGCGACTTATAAATGTAATTACCATGCATTCTAGAAAATATGCAATTACCATGCATTATAGCAAATTTTGGTACCTAGGGCGACCAGGCCACACAAACTTTTGCTGACCATCAAAATCACGATATGGGGTTCGTGGGGGCGAAGCCCTCAGAAGTTCGGTTTATCACGCTATGGGTGCGCAAGGCAATCGTTTTTAGGGGGGTTGACGAAGTGCTGTTACGGCCCTCCCTCTTACTCATTGTCTTTATTACATTCCTTACAATATGAAGTTGAGGGGGGCGCTGGAGCACGATAATTTTTGAAAGGGGGCGCTGGACGAAAAAAGGTTAAGAACCACTGATCTACATCATCAAGCTGAAAAGAGGATGTAGGCCTACCATGAATTAGTACTTACGGATCATGATGAAGTGAAAATTCCTTATGGGCTCTATCACCAAACTATGACTGAATTGGACATAAATAGGCTTAGGAAGAGTTAGGTTTAGGTGCGCGCGGGAATGTGTTTTATGCTTATACCCATTGGCCTGCTTACTACATTTTGAAGATTCTCTCCGCTATTGTGTATTCAAGAATATACTTCTCTTAGTAAATTAGATTTACTTGAGTAAACGTGAGGAATTTTAAGTCATTCTACTGAAGCTTCTATGAGGTAAGGTCCTGTTAAAAACCATTAACTTGATTATTTCGGAATAGAATAGACGATCAACTTCATTCGTCAAGCGACATAAGACCCCTCATACATTCACACACAGTACACACTTACATTAGCTGATTGGGGTGTCTATCCACACGAGGATGCTTGGTAAAACGAGGAAAAGGGCTTGAGCAGTAGTTGCGGACTTACTTGGACTAATTACTAGCTACATAATACAACAAGTTATCACTCGTTGATGTAACTGTGGTCATTTGTATGCATAGCCTACGAGAAATTGTTTACTGAGGGAGGTTCTCTTTTGAAGATTGCAACAACATAGCCACATATGTATTTGTTCCGTATACACAATATTTGTATAACACGGTATTGAAGGTGGAGGTGAACCAACGAAATTTGATGTCGTAAGGTGGATAATTTTAAACTGTCATAACTTCGTATCGCTATGATGTCATATAGCACTCAAGTACAGGTTTAGTACTCAAGTATAGGTTCGGCCTGCTTGCGCTATACTTAATCAAGTGAATAACTATTTACACTACATCTACTTCTATTTCAGAGTTGCCGGTTTTTCGAGCAAACTATACCTTAAATACTTACTTTTTAACTCAATAATTATAACCACACAAATTATGATGTATACCGCGATCTAGGTATGCTAAATTGTAGCTATATTTAGTTTGTATCAATACGAAAACTCGATGAATAGTCTCCAAAGTGATTAAACCATCATAATTTCGGAATAGAAGACTAACATTTTGATGACCTCCTTTGCTAAATTCCACCAAAACCTTGTTTATTTCGGAATAGAATAGAATATAGGACTAAATTCTTTCGAAAATTCGATAGTGTCTAGCATACTGTCAGGTATCATCAAAATTTAGAGGTTGGTGGTTAAGTGTTCTATTAGTAATTAGCTATATATAATAATACTCATAAGGTACGAAAGGTGAGCTATGTGAATTTAGTCAGGTGTCATACGTTAGCGGATTAATCCGTGATGTATCGGTATTGAGTAGAATTTAATTGATATAGTATGTTTTTTGTTTGCTTCCTAACATGATGTAACAATAACAGACATTTGTAATTCTCCGTAGGTTACCTCGAAGAAACTGAGGGGGTGTGGATATCGTGTCGCGAGTTGTCTCTGGGGATGGACCGGAGAGAGAATATATATAAATTATATCGAGGGAGAGTATACGCTATGTATTCGGTCATCTTGATAACATGGCGAGGGGACGTAGGCGAAACTTCGGGGTTGAAAATATGATTGGACTTTTATTAAAATGCGGAAATGGCAATGTAAATGACATACGATTCTGGTATCGCGTGTTGGCCCACTATCGAACTTACGGTATCAAGAGAGCTCGAGAGCTCAGAAACAACGAGATATCTCTTTTCTCAAGAGGATTTTATCATCGGCGCGCAGTGGAAATTCGAAGGGGATTGAGTGATCTTTCGAGTTGTGGGAGTATGCAGGATTCTACTATGCATATTGATTAGAGGGTTCATGAAAATATCGATCGCGATCTCAGCACAATTCAGCATAATGATCTTCGAAGAGAGTATCCGTGTGGAGTTTATACATTTAAAATGTCTCGATCGAATTGGAACAATATCTTGAGAAGTTTCGAGTCGTATCACTACTTGAGATGGCAGAAAGTCCTCCGAGACGAGTTGCAAGCGTGCAAAAGACGATGCAGCATCGCCTTTTACAGTTATGAATATAACGGTCTCAATGCATCAAGAATATTCAAAACTCGACTATTTTGCACAACTCCGGGGTGTGCGATGAAAATGAAAGTGAATTGCTATGGTGGACGAGAGCGCGAAATTGTATTTCGCGTTGGCGGCGAACGTGACTGTCAAAGAACGCACTCGTGGATTAAAAGTGAAGCAAGCGACTAGTGGATGTTTATCAACGAGGAAAGGTTATTGAATCTCAGACTTTCAATGTTTAGTCTACGCAAAATGGTAATGATTCGTATAATTATTGAGGCATTATCGTATATTTCGAATATAAAATCATCGTGGAAATGTGTTTATTGCTCTGAATAGATGAATGGAGATATATTTTCGAGCTATAGGGGTGTGTGAGAACACGGGGTGTGCGAGAACAAAGGCTCAATATTGAAGAAATAGTAGCACTGAAGGTTTATCATCGCATTCCGAAATATTGAAAAACGTTAACATTGCATCTAGGACGCTTCGCCGAGGAACGATTGTGACACACTCCACAAGGTAAATTTTCGATTATGATACCGTTTATTGACTTACTCGCGCACTCAACAGCTATCCGCTAGCGAATGATTGTAATGCGTATCAAACGTAAACAGTCAATTAGTACATCAACTCGCGACCGCTCGCTCAACCCAGTTCCGTTGCTACGATATTTGAGAAACCTTATAAATTATGGTAGAAATAACTATTTCCAAGTAAGTGTCACGAAGTCTCGATACGCTATATTTAATCTAAAAATATTAATCCCCATAAAACGCACTGGGTGTGGAGTTATTAAACATCTTGTCTCCTAACCAAATTGTTGGTGACAATTTCAAGAGGTTGTCAGTGAAATTTGAACATTTTAATAAAAATACGTTCACATCTACCAAATTTCGTATGCAGCATTATTTTAATTCAATATATATCAATTCAATCAGTGAATCCCTGGTTTTTGGAGATTTTGAACAAGCTAATTGTGCGCTCATAGTAGTTATTATGACAAATATTAGCCTTAGTTACATGGTAGCTTGGCATTTTAGCCTACTTGAGTACTTTAAAGAAGTACATGTACTTCTCTGCTCAACATCTCAAACATCCCAAACATCAAGGACAAAAAATAATCTACGTCCTTGCCTTTCTGAACGATAGAAGTGGAGTTATAGTCTACAAACATAACCAGTTACTTACTTACTTTGAAATCTCTACTTGTACTTGTATTCGAGTAGAATTGCACGATGTTGAGTACCATCTGAGGGCGTCTATCATACTGCTGGAAAATTAAGGTTCAGTGCTCGAGTATCAAATTAGATTTACTTGAGTAAACTGAGGAGTTATAAGTGATTCTACTAAAGTTTCTATGAGGCTAGATGGTGGTAAAAAATCGTGAGGAGTTATAAGTGATTCTACTAAAGTTTCTATGAGGCTAGATGGTGGTAAAAAATCGCCAACTTGATTATTTTGGAATATAGAATACATGACCAACTTCTTTCGTATCGGTCGCAATTCCGCTCGATTACAAGTACAAGTAGAGATTTCAAAGTAAGTAAGTGGTTATGTTCGTAGACCAACCCCACTTCTACGTAACGATTTTTCAGTAAGTAGTTATGTATCTATGTTTGAGAATCGCTTGTCTGCGTCTAGTGAAAATAAGACGTAAAATGTGGGGACTGCAGAAACCGTAACTGCTAGACATAAGATCAAGTTTAAAAACTATGGACGGATGAGTTATCTCCGCTCAATAGAGTGATATAACCACCTACCGAGGAGACAGTTACCTATCTATGCTTCGCGTATCATTCATAAATCTTGTTTTTCGCGCTTTTTTACTTTTCATTAAAATTAGTATTCATTTTACAAAAACGTCGTGTAAAGGTAAAGTACTTGTACATTTCGGAGTACTCAAGTATAAGTTTTGTAAGCTTATTATATGCTCGGTATATTATATATCAAGAATTGTAGAGCATTTATGTGGGTGCTCCGGGGTGCTCTTCATTGAGTGTCCGTGGTGGACGATAAGTTTAATTTGCAAGATAAGTGTGTTCAAATCGGGCCTGCCGCCAACATAGTGATGTCGCATTAGCCCTAAATACATATAATGGAATATTAGGGAAAAGACAGACTTTGAATATAGCGAAAAGTAATTTTGTGAGTTATAAAATGTGAAAAAGTGTACAAGTTGAATTTTTATTATGTCATGGCTAAGTAGTTTTGCGTCTACTTAACAAATTCGATGTAGAAGTGTCCGACTTTATAGATCACTGGATTATAGTTTACAGAAAACTCCACAATTCTATGTGACGTCCTTGCATGCCAACAACCTTCGAACTATTCGCCATCTCATAAACACTTGAGTAGGCCTACATTTGATACGTGTGGGGAAAACCTAGTTAAATCTTTCATATGCATTTAGTTTCCAGCTCTGAATGCAAGCTTGGTCTATGATCAATAGCAACTTTTGCGAAAACTCCGTTCTATTTCACTTCATACCTATACAATGTAGATAGTCTATTCGAATAATTCGATGTATAATTGAACTTTCCTCTGCATGATCATTAGGGCTTCTATTTTTTTGTTGCAGGGCAACTTTGTTGTAGCCGAAAGCGGTATTATCTAGCAACAAGGTTTAAATGACTCGCCTCCGGCGTTTATTGACCGTATGACCCGTATTCTCGTCATGCAAAAATTATGCATGTATTAGTATGAAGCTCAGATGCAGCAAAGTGTGTGAGACTGGCTGTAAAATGTCGCGAAGCAGCGACTCTAATTTCCCGGCTTATAGCAAACAACGACGCTGAAATTCTACTTCAGACGCAGAAAGTGTGTGAGACTGCCTGTAAAAATTGCGCGATGGTACATTTCTCAGCTTACAACAAATAACGACGCTGAAATTATACTTCAGATGCAGAAAAGTTAATGCGTTTGGCTATATAAATTGCGCGAAGGTTCATTTCTCGGCTTATAGCGAATAACGACGCAGAAATTCTACTTCAGATACAGCAAATGCGGCAAAAGTCTGCGCGAATAGCTGCATAAATTGCGAAAAGGTGCGACTCTAATTTTTAGGCTTTATTGCAAATACCGATGCTGGAATCGTACTTATACCACATAGAACTCGAACACTATCGATGAAATTCACATAAAATGATGCGTAGTTGTTCGCGCGAAATGTACGTATAATTTTAATATATAGCAAGAAAACCGCGAGTGTAAAATAAAAGTTTGGAAGTAGGAATAGGCGAAATCCCATTTTTTTTATCAATTAATTACAGTCTTCGCGAACAGACATAGTCCGAAATATACAAAAATTATTTCTCGAAAATTAACGCACTAATATTATCAAGTCGCATTAGTCCTAAATACACATAATAGAATATCCGAGAAAAGTATCAACTAAAGTATAATGAATGTTGTTTATTTATCGGAAGCAAGCTATTAACGTCATCGCGCGAAATGTATGTAAAATACCAACCAAACCAGGTTCGATTCTAGCTGAGGTAAGTTTTGACGTGGCAATGAATGTCAAAATACACATATTAGAATATTAGTCCTAAATGCACATAATAGAATATCTAAGGAAAGTATAATCTAACGTATAATGAATTTTATTTATTTCTCGGAAGCATGCACCGGCCATAGTCCGACGTTAATTATATTATGAGAGTGTGTAGATTCTAAATAGCCTGAGGGGCGGGGCGCCAATTCCAGGTAATGACACTACTGATTCTTCAGCGAAAGAGAGCCGACCGTCACTTTGACGTCATTTTTAAAGCCTGTCACAGGCTCAGACGGGCTGATATACTGTATGCCTGCCACTAAACCATGGTGTGTGTAGCTGCAGCTTCCAAAACAGGCTTTTGAGTTACGTAATAATTATAGGACGAAAATACTGATTCACTATGGCTTGTGAGAGCTAGTGGTGCGTTAGATAAGCTACAGCTGCGTCGCAGCTACAAAAGTTACACTGCTCTTGAATTTCCCATTAAGTTCATTTGAATTATTCCGCGTCAGAAATATTAACAACTATTCACGAATTTCATTCGCACCACCTCCGTCATTCGCACTGCAATTTTTTTCATTCGCACAAGTGCGAACCGTCACACAGGTTGAAAAGCACTGATCTACTCAATTGCCTATGTTTTACGTGATCTACGATCGATGAACAGTTATGCGGAACACGCCCCCTAGTGGGATTCGTTCAGACCGATTGCCAATGGACGGCGCCTTTCGTGTAATCATGAACCATCGACAAGTCACGTCCAATAATGTATTTTACGTGACGTATTCATACACAAATAAGTGTTATACGTTGCTTTACATAGGTGCAATATACCATAAGGCGCGTTAATATAACTGGTGCACCTGTTCAGTATCTTCACATTCTGCATTGCAAACCATGCCTTATGTAATATTATGTCGAATATAAATATATACGATAACTTAATAGTCAACCTTGCGCATAGCATTTGTAGTTGCTCTAGGCCGTTGCCGATATTGCAGCGCATTGCCTTTCAACCTTTTTAGCTCCATCCGCAATTTGTTTGTGCAATAAAAGTCATTCGCACGAACTAATCCAAAAATGCGATACCAGAACAAAATGAAATAAGCCTACTTAACAGCATGTTCGTTCAGATGTGCAACAAATTGGCAAATATGTAGCTCAGGCTACCAAGTGTATCATTGAAAAGGCAACGTTTGTCGCTCGTTTTGCTTCAAATTGTTTCACTAAAACCCTTCTTAGCCAAACAATGTTACTGAAAATTTGTACAATACGGTCTGCTAGTGCTTGAATAACCTGGCCTTACAATTACATACCGGAATCAAACCTCCTTCGTTAGTACGAGAACAGCATTACAAATTGGTATTTCTTCATAGGGAGCATAGCTCTCATATGCTTTTCGGATCTGTACTGTGGATCTCAGATTACAACGGACACTACTATATTAAAGTAAAAAGTCAACTCGCGTTGAACCGAGCATAGTACGGGGAAAATTTCACTAGAAATTCAAACGTCTCCTAACTTATGGAATCAATTTGCAAAAGATATCAGCATATTGAGGCCCGTCAACATATCCTGATATAAGTTAATGTGGACGGTCGCACAATTTCCCCTCTATTGTCGTCGACTTCCGTCACTCGGATTAAATAAGTTATATCGGGGCGAGGTTTGCACTTTATTTGCTGGAAAACGGTCTCCTAGCTAAGCTTAGTCTTTTCGGAAGCCCGACGTCAGTTCCTAACCGTATTGGTATTGGCAATGGTGGGCCATTTCACATCAAGGCGCCATGCCCACAACGACCACAACATGCTGACAATGAAATCGATGTCGCCATTTATAATTGCTTTAGTAAGCGTTCTTCAGCAATATTAAACCACGTAGCGGGCCGCGAATTATGACCTCATGGGTCGCGTGTCTGTAACCCATACTCCAGGGGAAAGCAGCGATATCCACGGCTCAATACCAAACGGCATACAATAGGGTTACAATACGTCCTCTTGTAAGAGGATTTGACGTCTTTTTTCACTTTTGTGAAAATGTCCTAGGAGGACGCAGTTTTGCCCGCTTTGAGATTTTGTCCTATTTTTTAATATTTAGGTCCGAGTTAGAGCAAATTGCGAGTGATATGCCGTAAATTAGCACATATGTGACGCACCGGCGAGTATTCCATAGTGAAAAACGGTGATTTTAGTTCTGAGCGACGAGTTGACCTTTTTCCTTTGTTTTGTCAACCGATGACAAAGTGGGAAAAATTCACCGGTTTTGCAAGTCTCAAATTTCGGAAAAAGTGTCATCTTTTGAGATGTCCAGAATATGGTAAGCCTAGCATATAACGAACGACACAGCCGGCTGTTATTCCATGTCGATGGTTTGACTTTAGACAGCTAACAATTGCAGTACAGGCAAGACCGTGCACCAGTGCCAGCATATTGGCCGACCCATTCATACGTCAATATGGCTACGATTAGGTCAATGACGGTGCGTGCTAGTTGTTGAATTGCCAATTCGCATCGCGCCACGCATACGTGAAAGAGCATTAAGGCGTTAAAATATGCGTGTTGTCACAAATCATGTTAGGTTCATGGTAATTGTGATAATGTTGATTCCAAGGACGACCAAAGTAACGCGACAGTTAGTACAGCGACACTCGCAGGTTTGCAAAATGTCAATATATGCTGTGTCCCACTAGCCATGCACTGTACGGTAATACGGAAAAAGCATCAGTTTATACTTTATACGCACGACCAATACGGGGAACGCGCACACTTCATCAGGCTAATGCCAGCCCCGTCCGGTACGATAGCGGTATGTCGTCACAATGGTCAAGCGAATGCCAGTTCCGGCGTTGATTACTACTGTTCAAGTGTAGCGAATGGGCCATTTACGAAAAAAAAGATGGAAGAATACGCCGGAAGACCGGAGATACGCCGGAAGACCGGAGATAGTCGAAATTGATGGATTGGTCGCGGAGATAAGTGCGGTCACAGAGGAATGTGTGAACCCCACGTACACCGACTACGACGTACATACGGCTGATGAGTACGTGCTGTTTTGTATAGTACTTGCATAGACACGCACTTGGTGTGGAATGAGTTGGTATAATATGCAGCTATCACGGATAATGATAGGCATAATGTTATATTACAGCTGGATGAAGGACGACTCCTCAGTCGAGATGGGGGATGGGGTTGACTGTCACTAAAGTGGAAACACGCAGGTTCGTACACGCAGTATATCGCTTAACTGTCCTGTATATATAAACGGTGGTGCGTTTAGTTCGGACTCACAGCTTTCAACGGGCGGAGCGGGTAATGCCGACCATGTGGAATACGAATCGTGAGCATTTATTATACGATAACATTTATAATGGCGTCGACTACCGCCAATATACATACATTGCAGCGTGGAACCCGTGTCCGACGAAGGAGATCCCCGTGGCGTGGCGGACGAGATCGTCGAGGATGGTACGTCGTATTGGAGCATACAATTATAGTCAGGACCAACTGGTTACGTTACCTCTTGTTACTTTCAGGTGAGACGGGCTACGAATACTGGGTCGAGCAACTTGAGTGCCCGACCCGGATTGTACTTTCCATTCACCGACGCAAGAAGAATTGAATGAGCCGTATTAATAAATACTACATTCGATGATGACTTTTCGATAGTGCAAACGGGTCCTGAACAGACGGCAAGCCGTCGTCTTTCCATGCGAGCATAATTATTATGAATGGTCATTATTATCATGGTGCAAGTTAATTTAATTGGATTCAAGAATAAAGTGGAAATGAACGTGGAAGTTGGGAGGAGAAAGATGGAGTGTGTACTTATTCTTCGAGATGGATTTTACGGTGGTGGTCTCGTCAAATGCGACTTCGAGCCGGTTGTAGGGCCTGGTCATTCCGTCATATTTAGGACCCGTCCTCTACCATTTCATTACAATGGCAGTGTTCCAGAAGTCTTGTATCAAATCTTCGACACCGTTCACCGAGGACACAGAACGATCGTGTCCTCTCACACGCCGGACGGAGTTTATTTCGCCACACATTTCGAAGGGCGAGTAACCTTCGCAGGACTCACCTGGCATGATATGTTCCAATGCCAAGTATTGGTCTTTGGCGACATCAAATTGTCACTGTCGGCGGTCGAAAGACCGCCATACGAGAACATTGTCACGGATATGGAGCCGGACTTGGTACATTAAAGGGAGTTACCAAGACAATCCCAAGCTGATGAAGCGATGCCAATGGCTACGCCTCCAGCTCCTCTGTCCGCTGGCGCAGGTATAAAAGATGAACCGGAGGAGGTAGTGGAAGAGGAATCAGCTCAGGCACCGAATCCTGCTGCAGTGCCTGCTCCTGCTGCCGTCTTTGGTCCTGCTCCTACCATTTCAAGTAGCCGGCCCAAAAGAAATACTAGAAGACCTGTCAGGCTGGACCGTTAATTTCAATATTTTATCGTAACTTTCGTTTGAATTAATCTATTATTTACCATATTCGCTTTTTTGCTTGGTTGCTCAATTATTCTCAATATGTATCATGTTCCATTCGACCCATTTGATCTAATTTATTCTCGACAGTGGATATCGATTTTTATGTCCAGTTTCATTTTACGTCAAAAGGGTTTCTCCATCATAAGTTCTGTTTTTCTACTGTGTTTTTATCCAATTAGTTCTTGATAGTGGATTTCGATTTGCATGTCCAGTTTTTTTTACGTCAATAAGGTTTCGCCATAAGTTTTTACTGTTTTTGTACTGTGTTTTTTTATCATCTGCATATTCTTCAATTTTCAGATAATATCAAAATAGCAAAGTATTCTAAAGCAAAACCAATTCTAAAGCTAAACCAAGTTTTCGGAGAGTTATTCAATTCCTCAGAAAATTGAATAATGCTGAATCAAATAAGAGGTCATCAGTGCAATGTCAAATGTTTGTTCTTATGACACCTTGCTGTTGTTTCCATCCTGTAAGAATCCATCATGTAAGAATGAAGAGTTTTGGCGTTTTATGGCCAACTCTGAATCTCATTGCCCCCTTTCATGAAAGAATTCACTCTGTTCTAGGTTGTCGTTATTTCTAATGAAGTGTATATTTTTGTATAAATCAATTCATTTCGACCAACGCAGAGCATACTCCCACCAACCGCGACAATGCTGTTACCGCTCTACTGTATTACTGTCTTCCTCGACCCAAAATAAATCCGCATTTATATCACATGTCATTGTGTATGAATTTATTTGTATGCATGGTGATATTCGTACCAATACGAGAGTGTAGTACTAGTACATAATTACGTGTCAATCTTTCTCATGCAAAACATTTGGCGAATTGGTTAATATATTGAGGAAATGCCTTGTCTATATTCATTGAATTACAAAATGGATTCCGTTTTTTCATTGAAGGATTGTTTAATTAGAATACACCGATCTGTCAATCGACGACAACACCCTCAAACCAACAAACAACTGTCTCAACTCGAAGTCGTCAACTTGTATTTTCCCACGGAGAACATCACGGGACTGCAACGTGTATGTATGATGTGAAATGTGGTGGCTTTCTTTTGTCTTGATAAGGTACTGGAATGTCAAATTACAACTTGCTTATGCAACATAATTGAACCTAGCTATATTGGCACATATGAGAGAACGTTTCAGAAACGCATGTCGGGCGTCCAGACATCAGTAAAAGAAGAAACAGTAAAAGAAGAAATTGATTCCTCAAGTACTGAAGGTGAGTCAATTATTATCAACTTGATACACTGCACTATGACATAACTGCACTATGACATACATAGTAGAGGACTATGACACACTATGCACGCCGAACGCACGCCTGACAAACTGAAAAGAGCGAGAAAAGTGGCAGATTCTCCGGCGGACTCTGTGGATTCTCCCGAGACCCATCATTCCCAAGCAGGCAAGGCTCATCTCGCCGTTTATCGCATTGATTCTGGGAGATTAATGGGTCTCGAACTCGATATCGAAAAGGATGATTGGAAAATCCTAGCCACCAGTGAAATCACTGCAGGTTCTTACCATGGCGATGTCGTTTATCGACATATTCTTTATTTGATGCGACGAGTCGATTTATTTACTCTCGACGTGACGAAAAAGATTTGGATAAAATTGACGTCAAAGAAAGAGCAGCCGTCGATGTGGTCAAAACTGCTCGCTTGCAAAAAACAAATATACGTTCTTGGCGGGATAATCGACATCGCAGGTTTAACAGCGGAATGTTACGATCCCGCCACCAATGTCTGGACTGCGGTATGCCCAATGCAGAGTAAAAGGTCAAAATTCTATGCCTGGACCTATGCCGGAAAGATATACGCGGTTGGTGGTTGCTCTAACCCTTCGGACCTTGTCGAGGTTTACGAACGCGCGGAAGATGGGTACAAATGGAGAATATTCTCTTCAGCGCCTATAACATTCAGCAAGTTCGCATCGGTTTGCGTGCTGAACGTTCCTTGCCAGTAAATCTCACTATTGTGGTGGACATCTTACTTCTCTGCTTCCATGAGATATTCATTTTGTTTTCGTTTCCGTTCCAATCAATGGACAAACCTTCTGGAGCAGGTGCTGGGGATTTTGTGTAGTCGGTTTCCTCGTACTTTGTGTCATCTAAACAGTGAAAAGCACTATAATGATAGCCCTGTCTCTGACTGCATATTCAATGATATGTGGCAGAATCAATAGATCTATTTATCAGCAAAGTTTTATCATTTCTACGTCTGCGCTTGTTACCAGGAAGAAGTATAGTCATAAATTTGCCCATGCTTGCAGATAAAGGGTAGCGCTCCTAGACAGCTTCAGTGACGTTTAGATGTCATAATTTGTGTTGAATATATAACTATGCTATATATATACAATACATATAGATCGTTTAGTCTTAAGTGACATGGACTCCTTGCAGGACAAATAGACCCCGGTATCTGTTATATTAACGCCGACTCTTAATTTCGCAAAACTACGCGTTGAACAACGATGTATTCCATATTACAACGCGAAAGGTTGCTAAGACTTGGATCTCGCCTTCTATAAATTATTCTGTTTGTAATTTTTATTATTCTGTTTGTAATTTTTAACGATTTATCATGTTATTTTGAACTACAGACTCTGCAATCCGCAGTCAGCATCAGCAGTTTACGTGGAGCCAGCCATTACCAGCTGTGTTGATAATATACCGGCAACAATTTACTGGCACGGCATCTGTACCGGATCGCAGCTTAGGACGAAATCCAACGGAAATTGAATGCTTCTTTCAAATATTTTCTGATGAGGTATTCCGTCATATAACGGATGAAACAGATCTAAATTACCGTCGCAAAGAAGCACTACGACAACGGAATAGGTCGGCCAGTGCGGGAAAAGTTATATGGTCGCATGGAGAGATGTCGATATAACCGAGATGAAGTGTTTCATCGGTATGGTAATTGCTATGGGCATACTAAAACTCCCAACATGGCAATGTATTGGAGCGATGCTTTTTATTGAAGTGCCCAAATTTCGGAAAAACAACGTCTCGCGACGGCTTTTTCCAATCTTTACTTCTCTGATCCTGTGCCCAACAACCTTTTCCATGTCCATGGCGCACCGAATGGTAAGTATTTGTTTTTAAATGCTTCGCAGCCTCAATGTCACTTCATTTTTCATTCATTGTGCATACCTTTTGGTGGCCAGAATCGCGAGGCAGTTTCACTGAAATAAGGTTTCCAGATTTCCAGTATTCGTGTCTGTCTCTGACAGTGACTCTATCGTAGTTGGGAACAATTCGACCGACGACGGCAGATCGGCCGACGTACACAAGACCGCACAAAATGCTAAACGCAAGCACGTCAGAAGCGAGTTCTGACGTGTCTGGTGACGTAACGCGGATACATTTTAAAACGTCTTGGCGGATATTGTGCGACGTGAAAAAAGTAGCGAAGGAGTCCATCAGCTGCGATAGCTCGTCTTGTGGGACCTCTGACCCGGAAGTTGTTATGAATCGAGAAATTTGACGACTCGTTTGAAAGCTACTTGCCCATGTGCAACGAGGTAGGTTATACGTTCAATTCACACACAGTGGCCTTGAACTTACTATTAGGTTAGTGTGAATTATTTCACGTCACACGTCAGGAAAAAATAACAAAATATTCACGATTTTCATTCGCACCAAACTGCAATGTTTTTCATTAGCACAAGTACGAACCGTCAAACGGGTTGAAAAGCACTCAAGAGAATGGAACTCGATAAAGAGACGGACCGCAAACTGCAGTGCCGTGAGACTGGGAGATTATCTGATGAGTGAACTGTAAATCAGACAAGTGAACTTCACCCGGGTGTATTTCGTAAAATAGTTCAGTGCTTTCAATTTCAAAGGTTGCATTGCATCGCACATCGCGTGATCGTCTTGATCAGATATAATAATGACAGAACCACTTATAATATATTCGTCCTTGTTTGCGGTATTCATGGTGTTCGTCGAACTCTATTCACATTCACACCTGGCCGATATGTATCGTTTTTTCCGTAACTACCGACTTACATCTGTAAGACACCGCTTACGCGGATGAGGTGACCTGTAATATGCCAACTCGGCAAGAAATTTGGAATACGTAATTTTTGTTGTACGGCGATCTTGTTCACCGCATCTTCTCGCGGCACCCCTGAGCTGTCCAATCGATACACTGGTTGAGAGATACTGGCATGTAGAGTATAAAATATGCAAGCAAGTGTATATATAGATATCAAGGATGCGGCACGCGACAGCAGGGACGGTCGGCAGGTCACGGAGTGTACAAAGCTAATGCAGGCTAGTGCATGATAGTACGCAAAAGTAGGAACGGGCGGGTGACCAAAGACGTTCCAGAGCACGCATAAGGTAGTATACCATTAATAATAGATACGAGACGTAACCACAGGTGTCAACGCCAGGCAACACATTCTTGCAAACTACAATACAGGTAAGGATCAAGATTCCGAAGTTCTGGATCAGAAAGGAAAACCTGCTAAAGTATATTTATGTTCAGCAAACCGGACAATCCGCTTTTGCCAGTAAGAAGAATCGAGCTGTCCAGCAAACACGTCCTACCGCCAACGCTTCCTGTAAGCGAATGGACGAGAATCAATGTTTAGAAGACTCTCGCAATGAACCATAGGTGTTTACCCCAATTGTCCGTAATCAACAAAATAACAATCATGAATACCCGCAACTCAGCAGCGCGTACTCAAAGGTGGTATTTGGTGTTGGTAATTGGCGCATTTGCGAAGCAAATTTCGGAATTGTGGCTTATTTTCGTGTTAGTTGGCACCGAATTGTTCAGTTTGGCACGTAAGCACTATTTAGGTACTTTCCACATTCTTCAACTATCATAATGAAAAATTTGTTAACAGAACATTAGACCAGTATCAAGTCCTGTTTACTCGTGTACATATAGCGTAGCGAAGTATTTCGTCTTAGAATTAAAGTAATATGGAATTGCAGTAGTCGTTATAGGAGTCTTGCGTCCTATTAAGAGTTATTTTGCATTACTATACACCGCAATTACTAGTCGCAGTTCATTTCAAGTGCTGTCCACGGCAAAACCATGTTTGTAATGCATTTCACCAATTGGGCTACCTGACATGCTCTCACTTGGACAATGGACATATGAACCCATGCCAAGACTAGGAGATTGAGGCGATTAATTTCAGGGTTATGTTACTTTAGGGAAGTGGTTCCCAACCGTTCCACGCCCACGTATCAGATCTACCCTTACAACTCCACGTACCCAGTTCTACCCTTGCAACTCAAGGACAAGCTGGCCACTTGTGTGCTAGCTTCCACCGAAGCGTCTATAGAAAGTATCAACAGCGCAACGTTTCTCTGCGACGCGGTTGCACTTCGAAACACAAGCCCATTGTCCATTGCCGCGACGCCAGCTGATCTCTCGCGCGCAGTCACTCATTTGCTCCTGAGCTACGCTCTCGTTTCCCCAGGCAGCATTGTTGCGTTACATTTTGTCGCTTGCGTCTTATATCATTTGCATTACTTCTCTTTCAGTGTGCATGCTTCTTATTTACTTCGCCTAGGCTAGGGTGGGTGTCTGATCAGGCTACTCCAAGTTGTTTCGACACCTTCCTATCTTTTCATTGTATCGCAGTCTTGTGATGTTTTGGAACGGTGAAAATATTAATAAACCTGTATAACAGTGGTGCTCAACCTTTTTGACCTCGCGGTGCGGCACACTAGCACATGGGTTCGCAAAAATTTTTGAATTGCCGCACCTGTAAACTACCAGAATACTTAGCAGAACCAACAGTAGTACTGAGGTAATCTCTGACGAAGTACTTTTCGGAGCACTGGAGTAAACTTTGCAATAACAACAGCTTTCTTTGTAAAAAGAGCGTTTGCCTTTGGAAGATTGATTCGATGATGATAAAGCAGGGGGGTGGGCAAACTACAGCCCGCGGGCCGCATGCGGCCCGCAACACCGTTCTGTGCGGCCCGCGAGAGTATAAACAAACTTATTAAAAATATTGATAAAATGCGTACTAAAAATCGAATTAATACAGGGACTTGATTAAACTTTTTCTTAGATTCACCATGGTCAAATAATCTATACTAAGGCAATGATTCTCAAACTGGGGGCACCCCTCCTTGGGGGCGTGAAAGCATCTGAAGGGGACGCGAAGCTGAGCTCAGCTGAATATATTTTTTCGCACCTATGAATAATTATTGCTCTGTATTTAGTCTCAATTTCATATTTAAAAATCTCTCATCCCCTCCAGAGTCGTAACCTTCCATGCCATCAAACTATCGCTTAGGTTTGCTAGCATCCTGGTTGCGTTTTGTGATATGACGATAAGGGGGGGGGGGGGGAGCTCGAAATCTTTCATCATCATAAAGGGGGCCTTGTTATAAAAAGTTTGAGAACCACTGTTCTAAGGCAGATACTTCCTATATCATTTTTTATGTTTAATTTCTGGGGCTACATCCCGATATTTAGGCCCAGGCCCGATATTTAGGCCCAGGGAGTTTGAAAGGTTTCAACTGCTAAAGGTTACTGAAATCCAAAACGAGATTGACATATTTTGGATCACGAGTGCTATTTCAGATTGGCCATTCCAGTTTTAATTATGTCAGTGATGTGCTTATACGAAACGATTCGCGCGTGTCTTATTAGATTTGTCCTCTGTATGCGTAGAATCGGGGTATTTATATTTTATCTGCAACTAGTATAGAATCTTGTTTGAAGCTAACATGTGTATGATGCTGTCAGCATTGTGTGTCCCGGAACTGAACCAAAAGTGGAATTAGTAAATATATATACAGATCGCTGATCACAGATTTATGAAGATTTTAAAGAATCGGGACAACTGTCTTTCGTCTCTATAGTTTTGACAAATTGCTTATTGAGGTCGAACAGCCTATGAAATCTAGCCACTATGTTTCCGACGCGTGTACGATATCATCAAAGCAATGTTGGGTGTGTTTTAAATAAGCACATATATTATATTGCGTTAGCTCATAATCCCAATTTTATAAAGTGCGGCCCGCGAATGGATTCAGATGTTGAATGCGGCCCGCGAGCTCAAAGGTTTGCCCACCCCTGTGATAAAGGGATGAAATACCTTTCGCGGGTAATTCTTCGACGCGGGCGAAAGGAATTTCATGGCAGGACAACCAATAGTGCCGAAATCAAACCCCGAAAGAAATTTGTCCACCGGATGAGTACGAGTCAGTGCATGAGATGTGATAACGATGGATCAAAAAATAGATTTGGTGCTCTACATTCAAGCAGTTCTCCACTAGACTTACGATCTTTTGTTCTTCCAACACTTGTGCCCTGGTGCTACTTAATCCACCATACCCCGAGGATTCCTGATATATCAATCAATATTCAGAAGCGTTTGAAGTTGGTCACTTAAATGCATACCCGCTCCCACCCCGGCGGGACCCTTGACTCACATACATCGGACCAATGGAGCAAAATTTATTTAATAATTCTGTTTCCATGTATCGCATCTCCATGGTTAAATCATCTCGATAGTGCGAGCGAAAAAGAATACCATATCTCTCTCTCCGTAATATGATATGTTTAGGCATACAAAGCACTGCAGTCGCTTACAATTACTGACGTCTTCATTTTTATTTGGCAATACCGTTTCTCAGGTCTAATTGAGCATAGCATTATGCTAAAGAATTTTCAAAAATTCAAGAGAATCGCATGTCGATTTCGTTTGTTCGACAAAAGAATGAATGAACAAACAAGGCTACACGAGAAGCTTACAGTGTATGCTTAGGAACGCTACCAGAATATAACTTCAAAAACGTAATAATGTTGGCTAATAAGGATAACAAGTTCAGAAGTCAAAGTTTGTTGGAGGCAAGAGTGCTCATTCCTCTAACCAGCTCTGCCACTCTATATTCCATAGCGAGCAAGATTTCTACTAAATTTCTATACATTGCATAACTGTCTGATTCATCATGCTCCAAGTTTACCAGTGAATTCAGATTAAGCGGACCGACTACTCAAACACTTCATGGGCGTACCGATATTGACTCAACACCAGTCTCGGATTCTATGTCACAGTCTTTGGAAATGGGCCTGTCTGTAACACTTGAAGGCAGAAATTTTTGATGATATTTTTGTAACATTTCTGACTCACGTTCGTTTCGCTCAAGCTAGAGACAAGCAGGACCCAGCGTTGGAAAGCTGACGTTTATACGAAAACGTCATTTAAAACATTTAAAAATCTTTTTTCTATCTTACTGTGTTTACTTATATAAAAATGTTCTGAAAATTTTTTTAAGGTACCTTTTTACAATCAGCGATTAGCGTGTCCGCGATCGTTTGTTCGTGTCGACGCAGCGTATCGTGTGCTTTCATTCGATTTGAGCTGTCGTCGGGAAAGGACGCGTTCTTCTTCTACAGTTTTCGAGATTCGCCTAAACAGTTGCAGCGATATGTCGTACAACGGCGCTTACAAAAAGAAAACTGGCGAAGAAAACTGGCGATGGCGTGAACTTCCAGTGCCAATTTCTAAAAGATTTCGTGAGACCTTATGATGCTGCAACTCACGTAGACGCTACCGACAACAATGCATGCATTGCTAATATCAGCAGTGTTGGGATCAAGTTACTACCTTCGGGTCACGAGTCATTGCACATTTTGACCCGAGTCAAGTCATGTCATGTGATTTTCGAAGGTGACTCGAGTCAAGTCAAGTCACGAGTCAAGTCAAGTTGCCTTTTCGAAGTATGAAGCATGATTATGTCTTTCCATTTGCCAGCTGTCTGAAATACAGATTGACTGGTCATTGATTCTGAACCGATGAATGAATATAGAGTTGAATATACACGCAAGAACGCGCTGTATCGCTTCCATATACACAGTCTTCCTACAGTCTCTTATGGTATACGTTGCGAGTCACGTGATCAAAGACCTGCGAACCCTGCACCAATTATTACAAATACACCCCTAATGAGTTGGCTGTCACAAATACACGTGGTAAATTACCTAGGAACTGCGCGCTGAAAGGAGAGTAGCAGTTGTGTTCAGACATGGGGTGATTACTTCATGAATGTAATCGATTGCGATTAGGCTACTTCTGAATTACGCGATTACAGCAAAATCAGGAAGTAGTCGATTACGATAACATTGGAAAAGTAATCATGATTACTCGCGAATTCATTTATGTTGCTTTAATCTTTGAATATTTATTGGTAGACAAAATAAGGATTGCGATGAAAAGGCGTGATGAGATAACAGCTTTCTTTGCAGATAATACATAATTTGCTTGTTACGTCATAATGTACCTGTTGCGGTCGCTGAACTGCCTATATGATTCTGCATAAGCTGTCTTCCCTTGTACTTACAGCGCCGCAAAGTCCTACAAGTTTCCCGATGTAAATATACGCGATCTTGAAGTACGGTGGAAACAGTATATTCCTTGAAGTTCCAATTGATCGAATTTCCTTATATCCAAATAATAATAAGACACGATAGTAGTACGAATAAGATATTATGGTCCCAACAAGATCGGTATATACAGTCGGGAACGTCCGGTGGGACAATTACCATTGACAAACTGCACCCTATCACAGCTATATCCAGAATGTTCACTTTGACCAGACCAGGAAGTGTCGTCAAGCATACGCCATCTAGCGAATACAACTATGGCTCCTAAATTATTGAACCCCCTAAATCAGTGGTTCTTAAAGGGGCACTACGCTCTAAAAATGATGTGGTCTCAAATTGAAATTAAAAACGAACAAAAAGTTTTGGCCGCAGCCATTTCCTTCAGAACGCCACCGTAATGGAGCTGCAATTTATTGAAATTTCTACAAGACCAGCTTCCGCGGCTGCTTAACCCGTTACATGGCACGATATCTTCACCGTCGCACTTGCTCGACGCGATTATTCAAAACAAAGCAACTCATATTATATAACGTTCATGCGAGGTTGTGAGCCGCAACACTAGATAGTATCATCCTTTATGATACAATGAAGAAATATTCTGACGATTTAATTTTGTAGCTCTCAAATACAAGTATATTTAGTTATTGATTTCGTGCGCAAAGCTTCAAAACTAATTTATGTACAAGGTGCTCTCACATTCAAAAGTGATATACAGTGCCTCTTTCTACAATTTTCACATGCTGTGCGCTGCGGGATATAATACCTAATTCGAGACATTTTGTTCAAAATAACCCTAGCAAGCGTGACGGCAGTGTTTTAACGGGAAATTGACGATCTAAAAGTACGCGCAATTCGTTACACATGAATTAGAATAACCCACTACATTTATGAAAACATATGTAGCAAACATCGTCGCGTAGCGTTACCAAAAATTTCGGGATTTGACAGATTTTGTGGAATGTCAATTTGCTCTGAATAATCATTAAGGATATGTTCTACTACCACGTCATCTACTGCAAAGCCATTTTTCTTCAGCGCCCCCTGGACGTTTCCGCCCTCTTCAAAATCGTCAGCGCCCCTTGGGGGGCGCTGGAGGCAAGGTTAAGAACCACTGCCCTAAATTAGCATGAAACGCCCACAAACAGTACCCAATGCCCAACTTTATAGGGGACGATTTATCGCACCCACCGGTTTGCATTCTTGCTACGTCCGTAACTATACCACACCCCAACACCCCACCCAATAGGATGGGGAGAGAGCTCGAAGGGGACTCAGAAGTATTTCGTAAATGAACATATATTATAGGGTATTTTCGAAGAGATTTTAATAACTTGAAAATTTTATTCGAGCTTCGCGATTTATGTCTCTAGATAACTTGATTTTCAAATGCATACTTCTCTGCGTCAAGAAAAAAAGCATGCCAAATTTATAGGAATAGACATTCCGGTGCCGGTCATTACCGCGCCACGACACGCCAAAAGACATGTAGTTTCGGCAAATATGCGGTTCCACGAAGTGTGCTACCAAAAAACGACTTAGGCCGAAACTTTGTGCATAGGCCTATGTGTCCACTGTCCATTGTTAATAGCCGCGCTGGATGTGCGTGACGTATATATATTCCTGTCCTTCCAATCTGAGCCCCACAATACAAATGCAACCAGGGGGCATCCACAGAGGAACAAAGACATGACAATTTGTGTGTGAGTCTAGCGAAAGGTTTAGTCTGATACGTTTGGGGGACTACATTTTGATTATATAACAGACGGGAGGTCACGAATTAACAACGTAAAGTAAAGGAAATCATTTATAACAACACATCAGATATCATAATTATAAATTACGTACCCCCAGCTCCAGCGGTAAATCTGACCATCGGGGGTGGAGAGAAGATTGAAATTGAATAGTAGTATGATGCAATTACCAACATTCTGGAGTGGAGAGACAAATTGTTTTTTTTTTGTCCTGATTCTAGCTACAACCCAAGCTAACATGTTGTATGAGCGGATGGCTATGTCGGCAGTTCAAAATGTTGAGTAAAGAATTGCGAAATAACGATTGGCGCCCATTTCAAGTAGTGTCAAATGAGAAAAAGTAGTGTCAAATGAGAAAAAGATGAAGGTAAACATAAAATTCTGTCTTCCACTTAATACAGATACTGCAAGCTGCCGTTAAACGGTGAAAAACGGCTCGGTTACGATATAGATCAGTAGCTGTTGGTTTTTAATGCTTCATTGTGGAAATCGTAATGTTTCTTTCATTTGACGAATACGTTTAAATAAGCATAACCAGACATAAATACCGAAGATACTATTTGAAACCAGGCAGGTCATTATTATCGTGCTGCGAAGTAGTGGTGTCTAGAGCGTATTGATAACCTGATATACAGCATGGCAGGTGTTCTTATACCATCACACTACAATGTACGTACAATCTATTTCCTATGTGTGGATAGGCCTACTTCTTACGCAATTGACGAGCAAAGCTAATACTTCTGACGTAATAATGAGCAGTGGCGTTTGAAAATCAGACGTTTCTTCCTTGTTGACGAATGATCAGTTTATGTCATAGTCCTTGTACAAATAAAAGGTAGCCGTTCCTTCACAAAGAAATCCATTGGATACGTGTCGTAGTAGTTACGAAGAGAGCGAGAGAGAGAGACTTTACAGTGCAACACGGCCGTGTAGCTGTAGATAACTAACCTAAACTGCTACGTAGGTTAGTTATCTATAGTGTAGGCTACCTATCCGCTGCCTATAAAAGACTTCAAATTTCTGTGGTTACAACTACAACTTGACTTAGTCGCTGTCCTATAACAGGGTTGCCAGACATCTTTCGAGAAAAAGGGCCAAACAGCGCCGGAAAAGGGGCCAAATTGTTCAATAACGTTGATAACGTTGCAACATTACCCACAGACCTTTTGTCAATCACCTGGAATGCCAGTCTTATATTGTTGATCACTGTTGTAGGACACCAAATCAACTACCTACAACTACACTGGATCGAACTACAACAACTGCTATTATTCCAAGCCTTTCCAACTGAATATAAAATCGTAAAATAAAACTTTTTGTGCAATAATATGAGAGTGATTAAATTTTACGAATTTTAATTAAAAATTGAGAGATTAGTTCCTTTAGATTTGAAACTTATCCAACTTATATACTTGGTTTTTTCACCAAAAACCTCTCCGGTTGTGTTGAAGTTTTTTTTCATATGAAGGTACTCTTCTTCAGACTTTTACTGCTACTTAGCTTCCAGCCATGTTCGATGCTTTTTCGTCCACCTGTTCACAAATCCGTATTTACAATTCCAACGCAGTCTACATTCTACAAAAACAAATCCAAATCCAAATCTTCTACAGCAGGGGTGGGCAAACTACGGCCCGCGGGCCGCATGCGGCCCGCAACACCGTTCTGTGCGGCCCGCGAGAGTCTAAAGAAACTTTTTAAAAATATTGATAAAATGCGCACAAAAATATGTGTGAAATTGTTTTTCTTAGTATATGATAATTCTAAGACAGTGGTTCTCAAACTGGTGGGCACGCCACCCGTGGGGGCGTGAAAGCATTTGAATGGTGGCGCGAAGCTGAGCTCAACTGAAAAAAATTTTGGCGCTTCTCGCGATTTACATCCAATTCACAGTTATTGCTCTGTATTTAGTCTGAATTACATATTTTTAAATCTCTTATCCACAGACGTAACCTTCCATGCCATCAAACTACCTGTTAGGTTGGCTAGCATCCTGGTTGCGTTTTGTGATATGACGATAAAGGGGCGCGAAATCATTCACCATCATAAGGAGGGGGCGTGTCTTAAAGTTTGAGAATACTTAATATCACAGCGGGATAGCTGCAACGAGACTGACATAATTTGGATCACCAGTGGGATTTCAGATTGGCCACTCCATTTTTAATTATTCCAGTGATGTTCTCATAAGAAACGATTCGGGCGTGTCTTAGGTAGATTCCTTGTATGTATGCGTAGAATGGGAGTATTTATTTTTTATCTACATTCTACACACAGTAGAAGCGTGTTTGAAGCTAACATGGTTATGATGCTGTCCGTATTGTGTGTCCTGGAACGGGACCAAAAGTGGAATTAGGAAATCTATGAACAGATCGCTGCTCACAGATTTCAATTTCAATCCTGTTCTAAGAATGGGGCGAACCGACTTTCATCTCTATAGTTTTGACAAATTGGTTATTGAGGTCCGCCAGCCTATGAAATCTCATCGCCACTATATGTTTCTGACGCGTGTGCGTCAAAGCAATGTTTGGCTTGTTTTAAATAAGCACATATATTATCTCCATATCCTCACTATATAATCAAATATCAATATTGCGTTTTGGTTTATAATCCCAATTTTATACAGTGCGGCCCGCGAATGGATTCAGATGTTGAATGCGGCCCGCGAGCTCAAAAGTTTGCCCACCCCTGTTCTACAGTGTTTCCACTGAATCTTTGACATTTGCGAGATACATTTATTTGAATAGCTAGTTTGATGATATGTCTCAACTGCTTCCAAAAAGGGCCAAATATGGAAAATAATGGACCAAAGGGCCAAATTGATTTTTTGAGGGCCAACTGCCTCTAAAAATGGCCAAATTTGTGGAATTTGGCCCCACAAAGGCCAATCTGGCAACCCTGTCCTATAAGACGCTATGCTCGAATTCTCGCTAGTACAGTGGTTCTCAACCGGGGGTCCGTGAAGCATTTTCAGGGGGTCTGCGAAGCCTCTAAATTTTTAAAATGATCGTCAACCTACTTTTTATTTATTTTAATTAGGAAAAGCATGAGCCAGTTTCGCTTCAGAATTTCAGAATTTAGGACTCGCATCATCGAAATGGTCGTCTGAGATAAAATATCCGAATGTGCAAATTCATTTTAATTGTCAATTTGTCAACAGCCTGCTGATGCAAACCTATTGTTGTTTAGAGATTTTTGTTGGGGTTTGTGGAAAAATTAATCGGCTTTATTTTCGTAGCGGCGCGCATTTAGTGGTGAAACTTGGCGTGTAACGCTACGCTGCTACGATTCTCTCGCATCAAATCGGCAATTTGGACACTGCGAATGTTGAAGCGATCGGCGATAAGCAATATGGACACTGCGAATGTTGAAGCGATCAGGTGAGTCTTTCATCATTTATCACATACAACTCCGCTAATATTATCATGTATTACGAGCAGTCCTATGAGGATTCGTCCGGTAAAACGCATAAGAAAAGACAGGTGCCGCATTTGCCAAAAATGGACTAAGATACATTTATTTCGATATTTGCGAACAAGCTAACGGCAGTTCAAAACGCAAAAGAGTATGATTGCAAACGGTACAATTACCGTGATTAGGAGCAAACGATTGGTACTTTTTTCAGGTCTGCACGTTACTCGGTACCGACGAAGCGACATCGCTCACGATCGTGGTGTTCTACACTGTAAAAAATAAACATGGATTTTATCATGAAAAGGACATGACTTCCTCTTTCTCATGTTATTTCCATGAAAACACCCACATGGTTTTGAAATCTCATGTTCACATGAGAAAAACTTCCATGTGGAGACATGATAAGGCATCCATGTCTATGGTTATTAAGTATAAGAGTATATGTACCATATAGGCTCAGCTTCAGTGATATCATCATAATTACCATCATCATCGTAACTGAGAGAGAGAGAGAGAGAGAGAGAGGTGAGGGGTGATAACGAGAGAGAGAGAAAGGAGACCGGTGAGAGAGAGAGAGAGAGTGATTGCTAACGTTGAGCGTGATAGCGGCAGATATCAGTCTTTAGTCTGACCTGATCATAAAACCTACCGATCAAGAAGCCGGACGTTTTACCATTCCACTATTTCGCTACTACAGTCGACTGATAAGTAAACATCGTTACATCCTAACATCCTCTCCGTATTTATAATTCGTATATACAAGTACGGTTTTTTCATGGAAAGCTGATATATGTATTTTGGATCATTTGACACAACACCCATAGCTATGGTTAAAAGATGGTTTTTCAAAGGATCCAAGAAAGTGGTTATCACTTATCACCTGCAATTATATGATATTATAGGGAAAGGGTATATTTTCTTGATTTCTGCCAGAATAACAGAGGTCGATTTGATTTGAGTAAAGGGCACTATAGCTTAAAGATATTTTAATTTGTCTCTTTGGAATCACTAGATTATAGGACAACCGTTTACCCTGATTTTAGTCGGCTTAGCGGTAAACCGTGCTGGGTATTCAAGTGTGACGGCAGGAGTTCTTGAAAGTCGACAAAAGAGCGCGCTTTTTATGAATTTCGCGGGCTCGGTTATGATTGGCTGACTTTTCACGACTGACTGACGAAGAAGAAGGGTCGTGATGAATAAACTCGATGCTAGACGGACGCCAACTGTGGAATAATACATCGGAAGATGTACGCAATTGAGAACACGACCTTCGAACGTTACAGTTCAATTTTAGTGTCGTTTTAGGTCGTAGACGTCTCGATAGGATTTTGTTTTTTTGTGATTCTGACTATTTCGGTGTGCGCATATGCGCGTTAGATACCGCCCCTTTTCTCAGAAAAGTGTGTTGAGGTGAACAGTTTAACGTCAACTGGCGGTCATGGACTGGGTTTGTCCAGTTAGGGGATGTATTTCTCATAAGTTTTCGTCGCGGAAAATCTTGCTAAACCATGTACGCATTGGTCATCGTTGGTGCAACTCGTTCAGCTGCAGTATGGCGCCGTGTTGTGGACGTGCTTCGCCGCTTACCTTTAGTACTTACCAAAGCTTCAGGATGCATCTCTACCGTAGTCACGGCCAACCAGCAGTGTCGAATTCAGGTTCTGAATTAGCTTTGCATGCCGATTCCACCCTACAGCAGTCGATCAGTGTATCGGAAACTCATTTGCAGCCAGAGATTGAACAAGGCAATGACAGACTACCGGTACCTGATACACAGAACTTTATTGATGTGTTTTTTCGGTTCGCTCTGCATTGTCGGGAGAAATATCTGTTACCAATTTCAGTATCTCGCGACATTTTATTCGGCGTTGTGGAACTTTTAGATTCGTATAAAAATGCCATTGACGGTGAAGATGTCGATCGTTTGCCAGATCTGGCGCTAATGATGAACCAGACACAAAGTGAATACCAATTTAGGAAGTGTTTGACAAACATTGGACTGGTTGAGCCTGTTCAACTATTCTGTCGAGGAGGTGAAGACCAGCCATATCAATATATTCCCATATTGACTACTATTGTAAAATACTTGTCACACAGGGATGTTATTGAAAGTGTCGATAAGAATATGTCTTCAGCTGCTGATGGATTGCTTCACAACTTCTGCGATGGTGATTTGTTTAAAAATAATCGATTTTTTAATGGTGATCAAAGTTTACTTCGCGTTCATTTATATGTAGATGATGTTGAAGTTTGCAATGCGTTAGGGAGTTTTAGAACGATACACAAGCTCACTTGCTTTTATTTTGTATTGGGCAATGTTGAGGTGAAGTTTCTGTCCAATTTAAGGAATATTCATCCTGTGGTGATTGTAAAAACCTCAACTGTGAAAGAAATGGGTTATCATGCAATACTTCAGCCACTGATTCAAGATTTGAGAAAGCTAGAAACATCTGGCATTGATGTAACTCTTTGGAATGGTGTAACGAGGCATTTCAATGGTAGTCTAGTGACCATTACTGCTGATAATTTAGCAAGTCATGATATTGCTGGGTTTCGTCGCTCATTCAGTAGTGGTCGTATATGTAGATTCTGCATTAGGGTGGAGTGAAAAATGAAAATTTTTGAATTTCAAAAAAGGGTCTTGATATGTGGTGCCAAATAGTAAACAAATAAATTCTATCATAATTTTGGGTTCGTACACCCTCTAGTGGTCGTGCAATTTCACCGAACGAGCCAAAAACAGCTAATTTCGCCATATCTTGATCATCACTTACACTAGAAAGTCAGTTTTGGGCTTAAAAGATGCAGAAGCAACATGTTTCTATCTCACTTCCATAGAACTTACTCTTAAAAATGAACAGAAAAAAAGTTACAAGCAAATTTCTGATTTTATAGGTAAAATTAATCACTGAAGCAGTGGGTAGGATGTCAAAAGCGTGTAGTGATTGATCTTATGACTGAGCAACATACCCTATCAATTAGAACCAATTTTCAAAACTTGCTCAAACAAATGAAACCCCCTCCTAGCATAAATAGGGCTCGGGCATCGAATAGAGACTGCTAAAACTGTATTTAAAACAGCGTCCATCGGTGGTGCAGCGTCACGATATCGGTAAGTTTATAACAACGGCCCTCAAGAGATTTCTTACCAAAATGCTGTCGTAGGGTTTGTATCATATTTGTCACAAAGCTCCTGAATGAAAGCACAAAAATTGAAAATACGCATTCAAAACACAAACATCAATTCTATACTGAAAACAGAAAATTTTTGAAGCAGTATCATATGAGTATCAGTGTGCACAAACATTAAAATCATGTTTAGTATTGAAAGATTTCATCTGCTTTCAAGACTTCAGTTTTCGTCTGATTAGGCTATCTCTGCGTTTAAATCCTGAAACGTGAGTAGATGCTTCAGTAACCACGTTTTAATGTCTTTCCACTGCCGGGTTGTGGCAAGGATGACTGAGCCTTAATGGTGATGATCTTAGGTTTTCCACCTTGTCATCTGACAAGGTCTTGATTGCAAGCGGCTGTTCAATATCTTTATGGTTTAAGTTGACAATTTGGTGGAAAGATTAAGCCTTGATGTTGATAACTGGAATTTGGAAGAAACTGATGCTCAATGTCGCTGTTTTTAGGTTTGGTGTCATTTATATATCTTCCTTCAAAATCATAATTGGACTTTGGTATGGTGTGGTTGTTCTGCGCATAGCAGTAATCTTGTTAACTGTAAATCTTCGGACGTTTCCCTCCTCGTCACCAAAGCATTCCCAGTAAAATATTTTCTGGATGTTCAAAATGAGCATTTCTTCGTAGCAAAGATAGTGCAAGGGAGTGAATTCGGGTATCAGTCAGCTTTGTGACACGGGAAACTATATTGTGGAAATTTTTAGCACCATCTACAATGGAATTGTGCATTTTTATTTCAAACCATAACGGAAAATAGACCTCCATGCAAAATTGAGCAAGACAGTTCAGATTTCTCGATGGACGACTCTGTCCCACATAGTACTTTGAAACGTAAGATGCGAGAGTCAACCATATTGAATAAACGACGGGCCCAGCCTCTCAATATTGCGGATCTGGTTATAATTGACGACTTTGAAGGAGGAGATATATATGAAACCAAACCCTAAAGCAGCAACATTGACACCAGCATCAGATTCTTCCAAATTCCAGTTATCAACATCAAGGCTTAATCTTTCCACCAAATTGTCAATTAAAACCTCAAAAATATTGAACAGCCGCCTGCATCGCAATCAAGACCTTGTCTGATCACGAGCTGAGAAACCTATGATCATCACCATTACGGCACAGTTATCCTTGCCACAACCAGGCAGTGGAAAGACATGTGACAGTGGTGGCATAAGCATAAGCTCAGTGTTTCAGGATCAGATCAGACGAAAACTGAAGTCTTGAAAGCAGATGAAATCTTTCAATACTAAACATGATTTTAATGTTTGTGCACACTGATACTCATATGATACTGCTACAAAAAGTTTCTGTTTCCAGTATAGAATTGATGTTTGTGTTTTGAATGCGTATTTTCAATTTTTGTACTTTCATTCAGGAGCTTTGTGCCAAATATGATACAAACCATACGACAGCATTTTGGTAAGAAATCTCATGAGGGCCGTTGTTATAAACTTACCGATATCGTGACGCTGCACTACCAATGGACGCTGTTTTAGATACAGTTTTAGCAGTCTCTATATTCGATGCCCGAGCCCTATTTATGCTTGGAGGGGGTTTCATTTGTTTGAGCAAGTTTTGAAAAGTGGTTCTAATTGATAGGGTATGTTGCTCAGTCATAAGATCAATCACTACACGATTTTGACATCCTACCCACTGCTTCAGTGCTTAATTTTACCTATAAAATCAGAAATTTGCTTGTAACTTTTTTTCTGTTCATTTTTAAGAGTAAGTTCTATGGAAGTGAGATAGAAACATGTTGCTTCTGCATCTTTTAAGCCCAAAACTGACTTTCTAGTGTAAGTGATGATCAAGATATGGCGAAATTAGCTGTTTTTGGCTCGTTCGGTGAAATTGCACGACCACTAGAGGGTGTACGAACCCAAAATTATGATAGAATTTATTTGTTTTCTATTTGGCATCACATATCAAGACCCTTTTTTGAAATTCAAAAATTTTCATTTTTCACTCCACCCTATTCTGCATGTGCCATTATTCTGAATTAACCACAAAATTTTCCGAAAGTATGTTTGTATTGCGTTGTTCATCCAACCATGAGCTGCATGTACGGGCGTATGGAGTGAGAATTGGCAATCCGTTTTCAGATCTTTTGTCGTTCGATATGATTTATTGTATGGTTCCCGACTGTATGCATGATCTGTTAGAGGGGGTCATGATTGTTACAATTGACTATATCATAACGAAATTGATCCTTAGAATTCCTGAAATGACAAAATCAGCATTTATGGAACTCGTTCAGCAATTTCCATATGGCAAGCATGAAATCAGGAATAAGCCTCAATACAGGGGTAAAGTTTCCTCATTGACAGCAACCCAGTGCTGGTGTTTTTTTAATCATCTGAGCCTCATGATAGGTATGAGTATCAATGAAGGTGATGAAGTGTGGGAATTGTATTTACTCTTGTCTAAAATATGTGACAGTGTATTTGCCAAACGTGTTTCGACTCAGATGGTACATTCACTAGACGTGCTAGTCGTCGATTTTTATCGTGCGGTGCTAGAGATAGCACCAGAAATCATCAAGCCGAAATTTCATTACTTGTTACACTATGCAAGGCTGATAAAGTTGTATGGTCCAATTAATCATTTATGGAGTTTACGCTTTGAGAGCTATCACCAGATCGTTAAAAAAATATGTCGAATTTCTGGGAACTTCAAAAACATAACGCATACAGTGGCGACTCGTCTGCAGTATAGAAAATGTTATGAAATGGCTTCGCTCAACTGTTTGCATGATCAACCCAGGGATATTGAGCCAGTAAACTTATTATGGGAAAATGTACCATACCACTATGTTGCTTTTCTTGGAATACGAGATGTGAATGGACAAGTTTGTGCATCAAAATTATACGACAATGGCTATGAAACGTATGAAACAGAAGCTGTTTATGTCATAAATGAGGACAACAATGGGCCTGTATTTTGCCGTGTTGAATATATTCTGCATTTCAATGGAGAGTGGCACATATGTGGAAAAGTAATGAAGTCAAACTTTGTCCCACATTTACACTGCTATAGTGTGGCGGAAACAGGTGCTGTTCATGTTTTTAGACCTGGGAACATATTTTACCAAAGGCCCCTTGATGTACACAATGTTGGTAAAGCTCAGTACATCAGGCTGCGTCACCAAATATGTTTTTGATTTGAAGATTGACATTGTATGCTTGTTGTGCAGTATGTTCAGATTTGAAAAATTCTCAGGAAACTTCGTTCGCGTAATTCTAAATGAAGGTTTAGTGTATAAAATCACTTTATAAGCGATTTCGGTCATCTTCATCTTGATCTTGAGTCCTATAAAGGCCATATGCATTTCCATTTTGCTCATTTGGAATACCGCGAACAATTATTTATGACAATTTTCTAAATCTGAACAACCCTATTGTGCAGCATTGTCATCGTGAAATTTTGATCTTTTGTGATTTTATATTTGAAAAAAAAATGTATTTCACAGATACATACTACAGTTATTTGTGATACTACTCTAGTGATATTGAAAATGAAGCTGCTGGTTTCTTATGGAGATCACAAACGAGTGATCACAGTGGAACACAGATTTCAGATTAATGAAACTGTGAGAACTATATTTCATAGTAATATTGGGGGCAGGTCATTCAAGTTGCAATATTATGACGAGGCGTTTGCCTCGTATGTCGATCTTTATGATCTCTCGGCCATTCAAGATAAAGGACAAATGCGGCTGATCTTGACAGACACTGGAAGTAAGTAATTATAACTATAACTATAACTATAGATAACTAGTTACGGTATCTATAAAAACTGTGTACACTGCCTACCATTCCTACACACAAATATTGCCGGCAGTGGCCGTGCCAACTATGTCCTAGGTCAGTGGTTCTCAACCTTTTAGACCTTGCGGCACACTTTGAAATTGAAAAATAGTTCGCGGCACACTAGCACAGTGGTAATGAACTCTTCTGGCTTACGGCACAGCTTCTTCTGGCTTACGGCACAGGCTAACTACCAGAATGCGTATAGCAGCAACTATAGTCTTACAGAGGTGGTCACTGACGAAGTAGTTCTACCTGTTCGGAGCACTCAAGTAGGCTTTTCTCTGCTTGAGTTTTCTTTTATCTCTACGGACATCTCACAAATACGTCTACGAATGGTATCATTTGACATGGAATCGTTTTCAATTGTTCCCAAACATTTTTTTACAATTTTATTGCAGGCCGGTAGAAGAATATTCTTTGCTTCCGTGTGAGGTTTTGAATTATCAGCTATTACCTCTGTTACCACATGACTGGCCTGCTGATATCTCGTTTAAACTTCAGGCTGAGCTTAATTTCATAAGATTGGCTTCACAATAAAATCTGCCCACTACCGCATTGTCGATGTAATTAACCGTCGCATCGAAGAGTCCAATCACGATCGCCACTAACAAATATAGAGGCGTGTCAAACACACTCAAAATTTGTATTTTCGTTATACTTCGACATAGTTTACCACATCTGCTCGCGGCACACCTGAGCAGTCCAATTGGCACACTAGTGTGCCGCGGCACACCGGTTGAGAACCACTGTCCTAGGTAATGGCTTCACTATTTAATTACACGATTACCATTTCATAATCGGGACTCTTCTATACTTTTACAGAGGAAACAGCTTGCAAAGTCAACAATGCCTCTGATGTTGAACAGAGTGGATTCGATGTAAGGGATTCTGGTTGCAACCCAACTATAGCTTCACAAAGAGAAGATAATGAAGCTGAAATAAATACTGACATGCCTGCTGATGAAAGTGTTAGTGCCAGCTGTAGTTCTTCACTACCTGAGATGCCTGAAAAAGAATTTGAGCGTCACGGTATATTGACTTGTCCGAGGAATTTATATTGTTTTCCTCATTAATCATATTGTCTTCAGATGAAGGTATATCGAACAGCACCTTGTCCCTCTCTCATTCACAAGAAGCTGCTTGCTCAAGCGGCTTTCGGGATATCATTGACATGGCCAGCAGATGGCTATCGGTTTTCTTTACCCAAGGCCATTGAACAAGAGTTGAAGCAATTTGGTGAGATACTGCAAGTTCCTGGGAGATTGAAAAAGGACATCGTAAATCACCTGTTTTGCGATTTAAGGACTTACACAGGGTAAGGAACCGTACTGATGCAAAATGAACATTATGTTGATATCAGGAATATGTTCCAAGGTTGTATCCAACAACATACGAATACAATAGCTCACTGTCTGCATTGATTACAAAATATCCTGTACTGAAAGATCGATTGCTGTTCGAAGGACGTGAAAGATATGTGAGTCACTTGACTCTGACTCTGAGCTGTTGAAACAATTCTTCAACTTTTTCGCGTTACAGGGATCATGGAAAGAAAAGCTTCACTCCAAGTTCAGAGAATGGCGTAGGGGTCTTGACAAAGATCCCATCGTTAATCAGAAAAAGCAAAAGCATGGGCGCCGCGGTGAACGAAGATCTCGTGAGGTTGTTTTGGAAGACTCGAGCACAAGGTGCAAAACTCCTCGAATCTCAACATGCAATGTAAGCGTTTTCTAATCCTGAATGGTTCATTTCGCTAAGTGGTTCTATACCAGGGGCGGGCAACATACGGCCCGCGAAGGGATTTTGTCAGACCCGCGGACTTTTTTCTATCTTACGTAACTGCCGACATGTAGGTAGCACAGCACACTTCTGGGCTTGTAAGACACCGCTTATGCCAGTCGTTGCCAACTGAAAACGGGTCTCGGGGTACTTTTCAAAATTTGTAGAGGAAGCGGGACGCATGAATTCAATATCGCGATTAATTAGGTCACACCGTTGAACAACGACGCTATCTCGTCACGTACTGAACCCGAATGAAACGATATCGTTGTAGGAGAAGTTGCCGGCCCCTGTTCTATACCATATGTTTGCTACCATGATTGTATGTCATGCACAGCATATCGATATATGTTCAGTAAATTGAGAGATAATTCTGTAATCTTCTAACAACAAAAAAAAACTGTCTTAAAGATTCAACACGTCTACCCTCCCGAGGATGAAATTAGCGTAATCGAGCACCAAAAAGAGATGAGAGCGGAGTGGAATAAGAGGGTGCCGGATAAAGTGACTCTGCATGATCGGATGAGGAGAACTTTTAAATCGCGTCGTGACAGCGTCGTAAATGGGATGTCCACAAGAAAGCTGATAGAGACGTATCCACTTTTAACCAATGCTGACTGGGTAAGTATAGCGCAGTGGTTTCAAACACAGCATTGCTTTACCAAGTCAACCTGTGGCTTTGCAACAAACCCTCATTTTCATTTTCCAAAATGCTAGGATATCACAGAACGAAGTATGTATATTGATAAAATAATTTACAATACTTTTGACATATTCAATCACAAGCCCAGCTCGTCTCGTGTTTAAATTTCTACTCTGAAAGTGAAATTGTATAGATGATAAATAAACGATTATTATGTAATCCGGCCTGCTAAGTACTTCATTCTCCATATCATGACCGCCAAACAGTGAAGTTGCCCGCCCTTGCTGTAGACCAACTTCATTACCTAGATATGTAAATCTGTCACGATGTTCAGATATTGGAAGAAATGAAATTATTTTTCCTGAAAGAAGCCTATTCTGATGGTGACTTGACTGCAAAGATTTTAGAAAAAACATGGAGCTCTGCACTCTGTCTCCTGCAACCTCAAAAAATTCCAATAGATATACAAAAAATTATGGGTAAGTAACAGGCTTTTACAAATTTCGCTAATTGACGGTCGATATCTGTTTAGTAGTTCTAGTTTTAAAAAATAATTAGTTTTAGATCCAGATTTCGGAAAGCGAGTATACTTCTAGTTCCAGCTTCACAGTTGTGCACTTGAAAAATAATAGGTTTTAAATAACTGACAAACACGAGTCATCGCGAGGGTGGGGTTAAGTCAAGTAAGAGTGATTCCACAGATCTAGTTCGATCAGGGGTGGGCAATTATTTTTCTCCACTGGCCACATGAGTAATAGAAAATACGTTGGCAGGCGGAGCCAAGCGTGATAGTTTTATTTATACATTTAAAGCAGTGAATTACATTGTTAATGAATATTGTTGCGTGGGCCGTGGAGAATGAATACTGAGTACTGTACTGCGTGTTTTGAATTCCAAGAAACGGGCACGCTGGCCGCAAAGAATAGCTGACTCCACTTTGCCCAGGTCTGAGTTGGATGTATTATAGTTCGTTAACTTCGAATTTTTAAAGGTCATTACTTCTTGGTAGAATATATTAAAATGGGTATTTCAGCTTAACTGTCTGGTGCGTAAGGCAATGTAATTTTCATATTTTTTGGCACGCCTATATTTGCAGTTCAAACTACATAAACAGTAACTGCATTCATTCAATTTTAAACATATTTTTATTCTACGAGTGTTACACTTGAGCTGATTTCTGGCACTTCGCATTCAGGCAATCAGAAATTGGGCTGGATGGTCGGCATCCCCACCATTTTCAATGAACGCTTCGACAGCTTCCTGATTGTGGATAAGGTGAGTTGTCGGTTCCATACTATTACCGAGAATACCATTACGGAGAATGGACATTACCGAGAACGGACATTACCAAGAATGGACAATTCCAAGAACGGAAACCACAGAGAATGGACACCACCGAGAATGGCCAATGCCAAGAATCTTGCTTACTGTAACTGACGTTGTCGGGAAATTTATACCTGAGAATCGATACCGAATGTGACAACGCCGTGATGCACACACACGACCCGCTCATATGTATAACATGCCTGCATTGCATATATTGCATTCTAGGTAATGTCCATTCTCGGCGGCGTCCACTCCCGGCAATGTCCATTCTCGGTAATGTCAATTGTCGGTACCGTCGTTCTCGGTAATATCATTCTCGGTATTGACCGGACACTGAGTTTTCGGTGTTGGCCAAAACGGGTTTGCTCAATATTACTACAGTACAATGCTACAATAATAATGATACTCAATGCAGGTTCAAGTGCTTGTGCCCAGCCCTATTAACCATAAGTTCCTGATTTTAAAATGTTGTTAATACTAGTTCTAGTAGCGAATTCCTTAATACTAGTTCTAGTAGCGAATTCCAAAAAGTCAATAGTTCTATAGGGGCTGATGGGATGCATGGAATTGTTTTTTCACCACCAGTCTCAAGAAGAACTACATGTTGGATGTCACGTTCTCTCTTAATTGCCAATATAGTCAATTAGGTGGATAATATAATTAAGTATTTTGTTGGTCTTGGAAGTTACAGTAAATTACCTGAGTAATGTATTATCTGACATTATAACTAGTTTCAAGAATTATCTCGCAACAAGTGGATAATCGTAACATCAAATAGTATAGTGTTATATGGGTAAAGGAACTATAGAAATGAAACACTGTGCATAATTTATGTATACTGTGATGAATTCAACTTTGAACCGCCTTGAAAACTATTGAATTTAATTCTATCAACTTGTGTGCCTTGAACAATGCATGGATAGTAATGACATTGATATTCATTATAGGATCCGAAGAATGTCTACCCTACTATGAAGTACGACAGTTTTCAACAAAAGTGGACAATCCAGTTTGATGGGGAGTCTGTCGAAGGTGTAAGAAGTTTTCATCACGCATTGGCGACAATGATGGCGACGTATTGGACCTTCAACATTAAGTTTGCGCCATCGTCAGCTGGATCATTAAACTTTGTTGCAGCTTTTCTGGCGCAAATTCCTGACGCCAAATATACCCCTGGTGTGCGCACCAAAGTCAGCTCAATTGTGGATTGAAGACAATGATTTTAGGGCTCTAATTTAATAATAATTTAAGTTTGTTTGTTTGGTTCATTTCTCCTTTATTTGTTAAAGATTTTAGCTGTCTTGCCACAGTGGGCATTTAGCAATAATTGTTGTTTATGCATCATTTCGTTCACTGTTGATTTAGTTCACTGTTAATATACATTGCTTTTTTGACCTGGCTCTCAATTGCTATCGAACCACAGATTATGGGTGCATTGGTTGAGGTGAAAGGTCAATTTGAATCATTATTAGGACATGGGTAGGAACATGGATGTCAACAGGTATTCATGGATGTCAACAAGTTATCATGGGCATTTTCCAAGCCAACATGACCCAGGTGTGACCAGGTCCAGACTATGGGTACACCCATGAATATTTTTTACAGTGTATTTGCTCGAGATCGATAAGCCTAGCTTATGTATCGGGGCACTGGAGAACCGCTCACCTAGAAGAAAATACGTGACGGTTTCAGCGTAGGTGGGACGCTTACAGGATTAATTTTAAAAAGTTATCGTTTGAAACGGACTTTGCAACCGTGAGTATGTCCGCGAACCGTGTCGCTTGGATTTATTAAATAATTGCGATTCGTTCACCGCAGCTGCTCTCCGAGTATCATACGCATCGCAACCTACAACACGAATATGGTGCTGAGCAAAGTGAAATCGTCGTTCAGGAAGTTTGTTGCTGATGAGCCCGACCGACTGGTGAAATATATCGGCAACCAGAGCGAGGAGCTGTCGGCCAGCACTATTTTCAATACGTTAACGTCACTGAAGGATTTTTGGAGTTGGCGCGTTTGCATTTTCCCGCGATACTGGATAAAATAGCGTCGCCGGAGAACGTGCTGTGAGTCTTGCGGATCATCGCCACATTCGCGAGCCACGAACAAGAGGCGAAAACGACAGAACGAAAAGCGTCTGTCGCTCGACATGGATGCTATTGACAGGAATTGGGGAAATTTGACAAGGTTCGTACTGTTGTGGAGATATTCAACGGTTCAAAGTTTACCGGTTGCTTATTTACTCCGAAGCGTTCAATGGTGACCTTACTCGATCGATCACCAAAGGAAATATCCGCGATTGTCTGGCAGCGACGATAATCGGCATCGGAATGGCATCAGGGACAGGACTGTCGCTTTTCAGGAGAGTTACCGCGCGAGAGCTAAGTCGTCCGCTCGCTTCGGTCGACGACACTACGAGTTTAGTGGTTCCAGTCGACCAGAACAAATCCCGCTCGCAGCAGGGGCTGTTCGTTATGGGCCAACGTGACTACGGGCGATTTAAGAAAGTAAGCGTTACAAAGTCGCCGACGTGTTACGAAACGGTCTACGACCTGTTGTCCATTCAGATTTGCCAGCAAAGTCAACGCGAGTTTCGATTCGCACAGGACAAAGTCACGCTTAGAAACTCAAACGGCGAGCCGTACAAAAATCTTTCCGTGCTCGTTATCGAATATCTCCACCGCAGCGATCGAATATCTCCACCGCAGCGACGTGGCACTAACGTACCAGCACCTACGTAAAATCGTCGCGACTTGGGGAGCTCGGTTGACGAGGTGGGTCAAAATCAGGTATCGATATCCTCTTCGCACAGCACGGAAGTGGCCTGTCAACATTACGATGGGATCGGGAGAGCTCGAAAGGCGGTCGCTGGATCGATTGTTTGCAGAAAATTACTCGCGACGGCCATGTCCAGTCAACTCGAAAGCATATACTCGGATTTGGCCGCGTCAAAACGCGGATCAACTCAAGGTGTGTGCAGTCGACTAAAATTAATACGCAATCGATTCGAAACCAATTACGCATCAAGATTCGTTTGAATCAACGACCGGTATTCCGAAAACTCCGGAAACAGAGGACGACAACCTTCCGTCGAGCGATCGAAGCACGACAAGAGAATCTGCAACGGCAACGAACAGTGCTCTCGGCATTTATTGTAATAAAGGATAAAGTGATATCTTCAATCTCAAAACGCTATTATGGTCTGAATATTCAAACGCGCAGACGATGGAGTTGAAGGTCTCGCGATCACCATTTGCAAACGCCTGAGGTGCCAAGTCCCGTTTAACAAAGCAGCAAGTCAGAAGACTGCTTGATGACGATCGAAAAAATGCGATTTATCAAAAATTGTCTGATTAGAAATAAATACGGGTAAACGAAGCTGCTGTTTGTTTCATCGTTACGTGGGTGGACCACTTTGAAGATAGGTGTGCACATAGCAATTGGTAACTAAACAATAACAAACACGAATTAGAACGCACTAATGGGAAATTTATAAGTCTTTTTGTCTACATATTTGTCTACAAAAAGATTTTCTGTACAAGACAAAAAGATTTTCTGTACAACTTACAAATTTCCCATTAGTGCGTTCTAACTCGTGTTTGTTATTGTTTAGTTTCCAATTCCTATGTTACTATAGTAGTACCGTACAGTTCAAAATTTGTTATTGTTGCCATTGTTACATACGGACTTCATGGTATGTAATTTCTGATTGTTGCGTCATACTTTGCCTTTCTGGTTTTGCTTTTCATTCTTCTCAAATCCATTCAGTGTGGCGTTTTAACTCTTGAAAAGAGGCACCCGAAGTCTTCGAGTTGAATAAATATTTTACTGCAATGGATGTTGTATTGAAAGCTATTATTATTATCGTATTATTTTTACGGTGATGTTTATCATGACTTTAGTCCTACTGTACCTTTGTTAGCGTTATGCTGCCATTATATTCGAAATAGTTTATATGATTGTTGTTTATGTTATATTTCAATGCTTTTTAATTTATTTATCACAACATCTATTGTAATATTACATTTAATATCACTCAAACACTAAATGTATTATTGTAGTGAGTGTTGTGATGAAACCAATCTTCAACTTATTCTAACGAACCTGCTTTTTAATTTGGGTATATTCTCTGGTTAGGGTTCGTTTCAGAATAATAGTAAGATTATAAATTACACACTATTACTTGGATTTTATGGATAAAGAGGGAGAAATCTTTCGAAAAGTCAATTTCAATAAAACCGAAGAGCGGGGCAATAGGCAAATCAACGATAGACGACTGCAGCTTCAGGACCAAAATGGCGGACGTCCTACGTAACAATGAAATGACGACACAATGACCTCGCACTTCCTGTCGTTCTACATTCTCTGCCCCCGCCTGGTCCACATACGTACTTGATGGAAGCTTATTACATTTTCACAAATTGCAGCAGCTGTTCGAGTAAATTTTATCGCATCACAATGCACTTTGTTACGCGAAATGTTGAGCGACACGTCTGTCATATAATACAAAGCACTTTACAGTCTACTATCCGAATTGCTCTTATTAGCACGATTTCAGTTCGAGGTAAAAGCTTTTTTCTCAGCGAAACTGAAATGAGCATTCACCATTCGTTCCATTATCTTCGAATGACGTGTGTTTTTTATACGGGTATCAAGAAAACACCAACACAAAATCGCGGAGGGAAAATGTACAAAGCATAACACTTCATCTTTTGGGATCCTCAAAAATGCTTCTACGCAGTACCCAAGCCCAGGCAATCACTAATTCCATTTTATTGGACTTCATTGTTCAGGAGGGGATGACCGAGGGCATGAATAGTTGATTCGGTTTCGAACGATTTCTCGACACTACAACTCTAGATACCGTTCCCCATATCGTAACACATTTGTTGGCCTTCTTGTGAAAAAACGGAATGAAATCAAGTGAAATAAATATCTAAAGAAAACTTGCAAAATGTGAAATGGTAAACAGTACTGTTGACATATGGTCTGATACAGTGCTTTTCAACCTTTTTGAGCACCATTCGCACTTTTTTTTGAAAAATAATTTCATTCGCACCAGTCAGCCGAAATTTAGTACACTTAAAGAAAATGAAGAAACATCACTTTTGTATCCGAAGAGCTTCTTGGAGGTACAGAGCTTCATTATTTTGCATTCAGCGTATCGTATTATTGACTAATCAAGCACTAAAATCACAGATATCGCACTCCTGTTGTTCTCAAGAAGTTCGTTGCATTTTCCGGGGATATCGTGCAGTGATCTCCCTGTAAGCTTAAAGGGCGAACCAAAGAACAATATTCACTCGCAACAATATCACTTTGCCACTAAATCCACATGTTACGTCATAGCGATGTGAATGTGCTTGTCCTCATTTTTCGGGTTTTTGAAAATGTCCTCCGAGGACGCCCAAATGTCCTCCTTTTTGAGATTTTGTCCAATATTTTAGGAATTTTGGTGAAATTTATAGCAAAATTCGACTGAGATGCCGTAAATCAGCACCGAAGTGACGCTCCGGAGGGTATTTCGGGAGCTTAGCGAAAGTTGAACTTTTTTTAATTTTAATCAACCGACTACGAAGTGGTAAAAATTTACCACTTTATCAGGATTTTCCATCGGTATTCTGTGTTTGAGAATTTTGAAATAGTCTCAGCCTTTCCCGATTCCAAAATATGGTAACCCTAATGTTAGACGATTGGATGGTTCGGTGGGCGTTAAAACCAGGAATGCATTTCTATACAAACCCACACAATCCGAGTAATTGATGACTGTTGTTTATGGATAAGCTTAGGCTTCATTCACTTCTTATCTATGCAGTAGCCGACACAAATCAACATGTCTTTCAATAGCAATGTTCGGCATCCTTGTGTTGTCAAAGCCAACACTTTCACCTTCTTGAATAATTATTACTCACATAAGATTCATGATTAACACACATCGGCCCGGGTAGCCAACTGCGGGATGGCTCTTAGGTCAATCGTACAATATTGGAAAACTGACTGAAATAATGCCAAACTATCTTTACTATCCCACATATCCTTATACATAAAGCGTAATAAGGTTCAACAGTCTAATTAAGCTTAAATTAGGCTGCATAAGGAATATCGTAAGACATGCGGCTTGTTGGATTTGATTTTGCTCTGCAGAGGGTGCTCACTGCTCATCTGCTCAAGCTAAACCAGTAGAGTTCGGAGTATTACAAAGTTTGTAGTACAAAGGCGGTACGAACACGAACTAGGCAAACTTTTCCTATGGATCAGCAAGCTTAGTGGAATCACCAATATATGTTATCTACAGGCCTTTACGATCTAGACTTGGCCTGAGATCATCATTCCAAGAACAGGAAAGCGTGTCTAAGCCTAAATTGTGGAGTTCTCGTTACAAACAGGCCATTGCACTGGTGAGTGGTTAAACTGCCAGTGACTTAATAATTCGATGTGATGCAAGATAAATCTTCATTGGACGTAAGACACCGATGTGCTTACACTAATTTTATTTACAACAGCCTCTAATCCTTGGTCACTGGTCAGGTACACGAGTAAACAACACTTGTTATAGATCTAATGTGCTAATTGTTATAGTTGAAGAAACGCTAAATTCTTCTGTTAACCAACATGAATGTGAGCCATTCCAATATTTTACATTCAAATATGCCAAATGTCAACACTGGCATCAGCTACTATGACCTACATTCCTACAATAAGGTCCGTATACGATATCGGTGGATGCATCCGAGCAAGTGAGCAACTGATACCGATTGAACTCCTTTTTTCCATGCAGTGACGTAATCCTCTTGCGCGGAAATATTATCTCAAACTTTGGATTATACACGCATCGAGAGCGTTCCTCACTTGTGAACTAGAAAAGCCTAGCTACCAACAATTTTTAGAATTGCTTCCAAACGACAAAATTTACGGGCTCACTGTACTTAATATCGTGTTTATTTGAATTATTCCACGTCGGAAAAAGTGGGAGACATGGACAATTTTCATTCGCACCACGCTTGCCGTTCGCACTCATCCGGATTTTCCATTCGCACCACGCTCGTCATTCGCACTGAAATTTGTTTCATTCGCTCTAGTGCGAACCGTCACACAGGTTCAAAAGCACTGATATAGATCATTCAATAATATGTTCTTGCTGTTGATACCGGTGAATAACCAGTATAATCCGGGTCGGGCAATCAAGTTGCTCGACTCAGTAACTGTAGCCCGTCTCGTCTGAAAGGAACATGAGGTGACGTAATCAGTTGGTCCTGACTATAATTGTATGCTCCAATACGACGTATCATCCTCGCCTATATCATCCGCCACCCCACGCGGCTTCCCTTCGTCGGACACGGGTTCAACGCTGCAATGTATTGGTGATAGTCGACGCCATTATAAATGTTATCGTATAATAAATACTCACAATTCGTACGACGTACCATCCGCGCCTATACCATCCGCCACGCCACGGGGCTCCCCTTCGTCGGACACGGGTTCAACGCTGCAATGTATTGATGATAGTCGACGCCATTATAAATGTTATCGTATAATAAATGCTCACAATTCGTACGACGTATCATCCTCGCCTATATCATCCGCCACGCCACGGGGCTCCCCTTCGTCGGACACGGGTTCAACGCTGCAATGTATTGGTGATAGTCGGCGCCATTATAAATGTTATCGTATAATAAATGCTCACAATTCGTACGACGTATCATCTTCGCCTATATCATCCGCCACGCCACGGGGCTCCCCTTCGTCGAACACGGGTTCAACGCTGCAATGTACTGGTGATAGTCGGCGCCATTATAAATGTTATCGTATAATAAATGGTCACAATTCGTACGACGTACCATCGTCGCCTATATCATCCGCCACGCCACGGGGCTCCCTTTCGTCGGACACGGGTTCAACGCTGCAATGTATTAGTGATAATCGACGCCATTATAAATGTTATCGTATAATAAATGCTCACAATTCGTACGACGTACCATCCTCGCCTATATCATCCGCCACGCCACGGGGCTCCCCTTCGTCGGACACGGGTTCAACGCTGCAATGTATTGGTGATAGTCGACGCCATTATAAATGTTATCGTATAATAAATGCTCACAATTCGTATTCGGCATGGTCGGCAACACCCGCTCCGCCCGTGGAAAGCTGTGGGTCCCAACTAAACGCACGACCGTTTTTTTATAATACCGTGTATAAATACAGGACAGTTAAGCGATATACTATGTGTACAAACCTGCGTGTTTCCACATTAGAGACCGTCAGCCCCATATCGACTGAGGAGTCGTCCTTCATCGAGCTGTAACATAACATTCATTATGCCTATCATTATCCATGATAGCTGCATATTATACCAACTCAACACACACCACTGGCGTGTCTATACAAGTACTATACAAAGCAGCACTTACTCATTATCAGTATGCCTGTCGTAGTCGCTGTCCGTGGCCGCTTCTTGGACAGGGTCCAAACATTCGTCGGTGAGCTCACGTCTTTCAGGAATCTCTTGAATACCGGCGTATTCGTCCATATTGCTTTCCGTAAATGGCACAGTCGCTCCACCTGAACATTCGTAATCAACGCCGGAACTGGCAGTGGCTTTACCATTGTGACGACATACCGCTATTGTCCCGGAAGGGAGTGGCATTAGCCTAATGAAGCGTGTGCGGTTCCCGTATTGGTCGTGAGTACAAAGTAAAAACTGCTGCTTTTTGCGTATTAACGTACATACAGTGCATGGCTAGTGGGACACTGCATATATTGACATTTTCCAAACCTGCGAGTGTCGCTGTCCAAACTCTCGCGTTATTCTCTTGGACCGGATTCGTCACTGGTCGTCCTTGGAATCAACATTATCACAATTAGCATAAACGTAACATGATTTGGAACAACACGCAGATTTTAACGCCGTAATGCTATTCCACGTGTATTAAACGAACTAGTGACTTACCCGCGAGCTGTGTCCGAGTAAGTTTCGGGCGCCTTATCAGTACAAATCAGTTCCCGAATCTCGGGTATAGCATCCGGGTGCTCATTGTCATTATACGTACTTTCTCTTATTTCCGGTATGCAACGTTCGTCCATGATGAAGATCAAAGTGCAATGAGCGCGATGCGAATCGGCAATTTGACAACTAGCACTCACCGTCATTGACCTAATCTTAACCATATTGACGTATGAATGGGTCGGCAAAGATGCTGGCACTGGTAAACAGGGCATGGTAAGGTATGGTATGGTATGGAAGTATGGTATGGTATGGATCGATATTTTGGTATGGAATATGGAACAATGCAAGTATGGTATGGAATGGAAGATTTTAATCTATGGTATGGAACGACATTTCCATACTTCCATACATTGGTGCTTTATATATTTTATCGTGATCTGTGCAAGCTTCATGAAGCGTACGTTGTTCGTTGTTCACGGAATATGATCGTCGATCGCTTTTGTTATGTGTGAACGTGAACTATTAAACGCTGTGTAGGAACAAATACACGCTTGTGCAACGGTTTTAGGAGCACTTGGAATGACATGATTTTGTGATGTAATAATGACAGCAGTAAAGTTAGTTGATCCGATATTCTCTCGAGTCGAGAGAGACACGACGTCTCCGAGTAGAGTCTGTCATGTGACGCAATGATTGGTAATGTCGGCTACTCCAACTACCTCATTCATTGAGTGACGACAGCTTACAAGCAATCATGATGCAACGAACTAAATCATCGATCTCGCATTAGGATTATAGATCAGGGAGTGGGGTAGATGTAAGTTTGGAATTCTCGCCACGCTAACCCCGACCAAATACTGTACTAACAATCATGTAGATCGCTGCAGATTGCCTGCAGCTGGGATATATTATGGGTGCGCCTATACTATAAATTATTTGGAAGTATTTACTTCAAACTTGCATGTGCCTCATTCCAATGTACCGGAAATGAGATGATATGCATGGAGCAGGGGCGGGCAACTTCTCCAGTCGGCGGGCCGGAAATAGGAAAATTAGGTACTTGGCGGGCCGGAATGCTGAATGGATAAATTATTCGCCCATGTATGCAAGGAATAAATCGTATTTAATGACTGTATTTTATCGACAGCAATGTCACTTCAAAGCCATTTCTCGCCGATAATGACTACAACGTTGATTTGAGAATATAGCAGTGTCATACAGGCACCGCCGTGTCTGCTTCTTTCTGATCAAATAACTCACGGTGAAATCCTTAATTAAGATTTCAAAGCGTTTGATAAGCCCGGTACCCAAAATTTACCAAGAATAAATTCATTAGGGTTCAGCACATCGTGAATGCCGATAATGCAAGTCTTCTCGCTTCGACGAACTTACGCGTAACCTCCATTATCGCACGCTGCACAGTGCGCACACCTATATAATAACATACAGTCACTAAAATTTTACGTTTAGGCAAGTGATTATGTAAGACGGGAAACTGTTCGCGAGCCGGAAAAATTCTTGTTTCGGGCCGCATCCGGCCCGCCGGCCGTAGGTTGCCAGTCCCTTTTATGGACAGTACTAGATAACAATCTGCTCACTATCTCATTTTGCTCGCGGAAGCTGTAGAGTAGACGTACACGGCACCTCACCACCGTGAACTAAACCTCACCAAAACAGACTCTGTAAAACTATTACCAGTACTTAGATTCGAATTAGATTCGCTAGTTTAAGCAATAATGACATCCGAAATATCAATAATATAGGTGCTATAAAAGGTACTATACTTATGATATTGAAGTATTTGAAAGTATGGAATGTATGGAAAGTATGGTATGGAACAATGTTGGTATGGTATGGAAAATTGCAAGTATGGTATGGAGAGAGTAAGGCAACTATGGAGTATGGAAAATTCTCGTTCCATACCATACCATACCATGCCCTGCTGGTAAACGGTCTTGCCTGTACTGCAATTGGTAGCTGTCTAATGCGAAGTCATCGACATGAAATAACAGCCGGCTGTGTCTTTCGTTACATGCCGTTTGGTATTGAGTCGTGGATATCGCTCCTCGCCCCGATATAGATCATTTAATCCGAGGGACGGAAATCGACGGCAGTAGACGAAAAATTATGCGACCGTCTACATTAACTTATATCAGGATGTGTTGACGGTCGTCAATATGCTAATATCATTTGCAAATTGACTCCCTAATTTAGGAGACGTTTGAATTTTGCTTGAAATTTTCCTCGTGCTATGCACGATTCAACGCGAGTTGACTTTGTATTTTAATATAGTAGTGTCCATTGTAATCTGAGATCCACAGTAGGCTACAGATCCGAAAAGCATAGGAGAATTATGCTCCCTATGAAGAAATACCAATTTGTAATCTTGTTCTCCTCCTGACGAAGGAGATTTGTTTCCGGTATGCAAATTTAAGGCCAGGTCGTTCAAGCACTAGTAGACGTTCTTGTACAAATTTTCAGCAACATTGTTTGGCCGAGGAGGGATTTAGTGAAATAATTTAAAGCAAAACTAGCGACAAAAGTTGAAATTTTAATGAGACACTTGATAGCTTAAGCTGCATATTTGCCAATATGTTGCATATCTGAAAGAACATGCTGTCAAGTAGGCTTATTTTATCTTGTTTTGGTATAACAATTTTGGATTAGTTTGTGCGAATGAAATTTATTTCATTAAAAAAGTGCGGATGGAGCTCAAAAAGGTTGAAAAGCACTGCGCTACAATATCAGCAACGGCCTAGAGCAACTACAAATGCTATGCGAGAGATTGACGGTTAAGTGATCCTATATATTTATATTCGACATAATATAATAAGGCATGACTTACAATGTAAAATGATAAAACACTGAACATGTGCATCAGATATATTAAACGTGCCTTATGGTATACTGCAAATATTGACTGTCAACGTATAAAATTTATTTGTGTATGAATTCGTCACGTGACAGACATTAAGGGACGATGGCTCATGATTACACGAAAGGCGCCGGCCATTTGCAGTCGGTCTGAAAGAAGCACACTAGGGGGCGTGTTGCCCATAGCTGTTCTGTTCATTGTTCAAGAATCACGTGAAATATTGGCAATTGGGTAGATGGTCGCGCGTTTTGGTGTCGACTACATAACTAGGCATACGGCCGAAATACAATTTGATATGTTATGGTTGATTGACAGACAATACGTGTACCGTATAGCAACCGTATATCATCAGCGTCCCGCATCTTAATGAAACTCTTAGTAACCTCCTACGTGTTGTTATAGCATCTTCACCTTACAGATGAACTGAACGGACGTAGTCAATCTGTGATGGAGTGTATCGTGCAATCAGCAAGTGCAATGATTATGATGATTTCTGAGGACTCGAGCACGCAATCATTCTCGCACGTTGCATACCTGTTTGTAACTATCCCCTTATAGATGTGTGGGCACATTGCAACTATTAACACGCAGCTACAGCATGGCAGATACGTCGGCGAACGATTTACCGAGCTACACAAAGAGCTTCATAGAAAGTAAGCGACTAAGGGCACACTTCTGATCCTTCAGGTGCAGTGTGCCCTGTATGGCCCTGTTGCTCCGGGATATTAATAGCAGGGCATGGTATGGTATGGTATGGAACGAGAATTTTCCATACTCCATACTTGCCTTACTCTCTCCATACCATACTTGCAATTTTCCATACCATACCAACATTGTTCCATACCATACTTGATACGTATTCCATACTTTCAAATACTTCAATATCATAAGTATAGTACCTTTTCTAGCACCTATATTATTGATATTTCGGATGTCGTTATTGTTTAAACTAGCCATGATGCTAATCTAACTCCTGGTAATAGTTTCACAGAGTCTGTTTTGGTGGGGTTTAGTTCACAGTGGTGAGGTGCCGTGTTCCTCTACTCTATAGCTTCCGCGAGCGAAATGAGATAGTCAGCAGATTGTCATCTAGGATCGTACACAAAAGGGACTGGCAACATACGGCCCGCAACGAGATTTTGACCGCCCCGCGGACAGTTTCCCGTCTTACATGATAATGTGGCCTGCAGCCCAAGTCTGCCGAGATTCCCCACTACTTGCCTAAACGTCAACTTTTAGTGACTGCATGTTATTATATAGGTCTGCGCACTGCGCAGCGTGCGAGAGTGGAGCTTACGGGTAAGTTCTTCGAAGCGAGAAGACTTGCATTATCGGCATTTACGGTGTACTCAACCCTAATGAATTGATATTTTGGGTAAGGGGGCTTATCAAACACTTGGAAATCTTAATTAAGGATTGCGCTGCGAGTTAGTTGATCAGAGAGAAACAGACATGGCGGTGCCTGTATGACAATGCCGTTCTCAAATCTACATTGTATTTTCAATATCGGCGAGAAATGGCTTTGAAGTGCCATTGCTGTCGATAAAATACATTCAATAAATACGATTTATTCCTTGTATACATGGGCGAATAATTTATCCATTCAGTAATCCAGCCCGCCAAGTACTTAATTTTCCTATATCCGCCCCCCCCCCCGCTCCATAAGAATACCGTCGCATTTCCGGTACATGGCATGAGGCGCATGCAAGTTTGAAGTAAATACTCGCAAAATAATTTATAATATAGGAGCACCAATAAAATATCCCAGCTGCAGGCGATCAATAATACTGCAGCGACATGCGTGATTACTAGTACAGTATTAGGTTGGGGTTAGTGTGGCGAGAATTTCAAACTAGATATACCCCACTCCTTGATATAATCCTAATGCGAGAGCGTTTGAAATATAACTAATCAGATATCTCGGTATGAGAATATTATAAATGTGCGGATAATGTTTCAGAAGAAATGTAATTATCAATCACATTGAGCATCAAGTACGTTGCATCATGATTGCTTGTAAGCTCTCGTCACTCAAGGAATGAGGTAGTTGGAGTAGCCAACATTACCAATTATTGCGTCACATGATAGACTATGCTCGGAGACGTCATGTCTAGACTAGGGCTGGGCACAATGATTCGAGTACTCGAATCTGAATCGAGTATTAATTTTAATGATTCGAGTCGAGTAGCAAAAGACCATTTTTTCGAGTACTGAAATTATACGCTCCTCGCAACTGAAAGTTAATTTACTGACTAGAATTATAGTTTCGATATTATTTTCTAATGAGGAAGCCTTGAAACCTTGATAGGCCGTGTCGCAGCATACGAGACATACTACAAAGCTACGAACGTTACTGGAAATAACACATTTCCGAAATCATGCTCATCCCACAACATTGTCAAGAAGTGCAATGAATTCGTTATGGTCGAAAAAACACCAAAGTATCTTTAATGTGACGGATAGCAGGCATTATATTTATTGTGGTGGCATAAAACGTACATATTTGAACTTCGACGTAGTACATTCTGTTGTGACGTCATAATGCGTGATACTCGAATACTCGACTCGAAGCGTAATACGTGATTCAGAATCGAATCACTCAGGTACTCGATTTTGCCCAGCCCTAGTCTAGACTCAATAGAATATGGGACCAACAATACTGTTGTCATTATTACATCACGAAATCGTGTCATTTCAAGTGCTCCAAAAACCGTTGCACAAGCGTGTATTTGATCCTACACAGCGTTCAATATAGTTCACGTTCACACATACCATATATAACATATTCCGTGAACAGCGAACAACATACGCTTCATGAAGCTTGCACAGATCACGATAAAATGTATAAAACACCAAAGTATGGAAGTATGGAAATGTCGTTCCATACCATAGATTAAAATCTTCCATTCCATACCATACTTGCATTGTTCCATATTCCATACCAAAATATCGATCCATACCATACCATACCATACCATGCCCTGATTAATAGTAACACTGTGTACGTGTACTCCGGTGGCAAGAAGACAGGGAGACGGGCTGACGCCCAGTGTGACGGGTTCTTGATGTTGAGTAGTCGTGTATGCATAGGTTACCAGCTAGCGTAGAGGGTGAATCTAAATGTAATTCATGTACGATGTAATACAGACGAAAAGTCTATCCATGGCCGCACGAATATCAAGCACTAACGTCCAGTCGACCCTGCAGGCTGCGACTGAGCTGAAGGCTAAATACCTAACGCCAGTGGTAGTGACCGAGCCGATCGCCTACATTAACATAATGTGAGTCTGCTACTCGTTATTATGCCGATAGTACACAGAGAAGTCATAGTATTATATAATATTATATAGTTGTATATGTAGTAGAGCGGTGAAGCTGGCATGTAATCCATGCAAATTTTGCACAGGTACGCTGATCCGTCGACCCACGTACCCATGAAGTTGGCACGGATGCGCTACCCCGTTCACACGCTAACGGCGGCCACTCGAACCATCGGCATAAACTCGCTGAAAAGCAACGCGGCGGTAATGCGCCAGATTGCTGTCACAGGATTACCGGCCTTGTCGTGGACCTTCCATTACGCTAGGAAGTATAGGATTCACTTTCGCGACACACTTGAACTTATGCGCAGTGCGCACGCGGTTATTAATTCTTATGGACGTACACCGTCGCGATCCGCGGTGTTGACAAATAAACAATATATTTTGTAATGTACACTGAAATATAATTGTGTTTTGTGTATGTCGATGTTGCATCAGGAAATAAGTGTGCAGAATGTCATTGCAATCAGATAAGTGGTCGCAAATGGGAGCAGAAAAGCCAATGCTTCGTTACCGATTATTGGCTTTTCCTTTTTAACCGGAGTCCAGAACTCTCCAAGTGACGCAGAGGAAAAAAGTTGTCGATGGAATTGGTCATGATGCAGGTCGATAAACTCTTCCTGCAGTCCTGCAACATCCTCTGCTAAATTGTCAACCATTGCCAAAAACGGATTTGTGACCCACCACTGAGATGCCTCATTTCTGTCTGGGATGTAGCGATCGAACTCCGTGATCAGGTTTTCCAAATGGTCCATTAGAATGGGTTTGATGATATCCAATCCGCTAATAGCAATCTGATTCCATTCCTCCAGATACTCGTTCATGGATGGAAACGCTGCTGTTCGTCCACGCTCCAGTTTCTTCTTTCGGACCTGCAGCTTTTCTTTGAAAGCAGACAGCTTCTCGGAGAGACTGACAATGTTTTGATTTCTGCCTTGCATTGATGTGTTAAGATCGTTGAGTGCGGTGAAGATGAAGATCGTTGAGTGCGGTGAAGATGTCGTTTAAGTAACATACTTTTAGCATCCACTCCTTATCTTCGAACCGAATGGCATGACGATGTACTTTTGTCATTGAGAAAGACCTTCAGTTCCGTTCGTAGATCTACCAGACAGCGCAAGACCTTACCGCGAGAAAGCCATCTCACACTGGAGTAGAATAGGAGATGTTGGAATTGAGACCCATGGTCGACACACATCTGCTCGAACAGACGAGAGTTAACAGCACTGGATTTGATGAAGTTGACTACATCAACAACCCCCTGCATCACTGCCGAAAGATCCGGAGACAAATGTTTCGCAGCAAGATTTTCACGGCGCAGAAGACAGTGGACGACTTGGACATAGGATTGACTTGCTTGACTCGTGCAGTAAAGCCATGTCGAGCACCAAGCATTGCGGGAGCGCCGTCAGTGCACAAGCTGACACAGTTTTCCCAGTTAATGCCTTCTTTTTGTTGGAAGTTGTCCGCGACGTTGAAGATGTCCTTGCCCGTTGCTGTTGTTGCTAGTGGTGTGCAAAACAGAAATTCTTCTTCGAGGTCCATATCACCCTCGTACCTCACATAAACCATTAGCTGCGCGTGCTTTCCAGTGTCGGTTGACTCATCCAGTTGATATCTCCACTTTCCCGCCTTCTTCATTCGGGCAACCACTTGGTTTTTTATATTCAGTGAAAGGTCTTCGATGCGACTTTTGACTGTCGTTCGATAGTGATCCGGACTGCAATTTCGAGTACACGTCGTCGCTGCAGGCTTAACAAGCTGTTCTCCAATCGTATGCGGTTTCATCTTTTTAACTATTCGTAGCGAGACTACATACGATGCCAGCGTGGCTTGCTTGGAGGCTAAAAGCGCTGGATTCGTTGCTGAGCAAAATCGGCTTCGTTTCAGTACCGCTTCTAGGTGCCTCCAAAATACATTCGTAATCTACAAATCTTAACCTAGTCTTTTTAGCAGCCACTTGGCTAAGTAGTTACGGTACGCCTAGTGTAGCTGCGCTGCCATTGAAACTCTTAGAAAACCACTTATGATGCAATAATCCACTAAGAAGCTAAATGAAATGCGTATGATGAAATGGAAATGCAATAATCCACTAAGAAAATTGAATTTTGACAGATTTGAATCACTATGTCGCGACCCATTTTCTGACCCGCCATGGGTCGCGACCCATACTTTAAGAAACACTGATCTAAATAGATCACTCAGGAGGAGGCGCAACAAATTCAAGAAAAGACATTCCTGCAGAGTGAATGCAAAAAATGGCACAGAGACAGAGAGTGGAGAATTACTGCATCACGATTCGGGGAGGTTATAAAGGCAACAAGCAGGAGAAATATTGAATTACTTGTGTGAGGATATTTTGACCTCCAGAAGTTTCAGCTCACCTAGTATTTTACATGGTCGAGCATACGAACCTGTAGCAATTGAAGCTTTCACAACTGTAACCGGCACAGAGGCAGCACCGTGTGGACTATTTATTAATTCCACGTTTCCTTATCTTGGCGCAACTCCCGATGCAAAAATTTCACCAGATGGCCTTGTTGAAGTAAAATGTCCATACAATGGGCGGAATAGCCATATCACAGTAGCTTCAATCAAGTTATTCCCATTTCTTCCAATCAAAAATCAGAATATTGAGCTGAAAAGAAACCACAATTATTATTACCAAATACAAGGTTGTCAGATAGAAACGATTGCTATTTCGTTGTTTATACACTTTCAATGATTTTATTTATAGAAAAATTACATTTGATAAAAATTTCTTTGAGAATAATATTTTACCCCCATTAGCCTACTTTTATGAAAATCATTGGAGGCACTTTCTTTCAGCAAAGTTTCTGTGTTAGGGTTGGTTTTATATTCTATCAATGTTCACTGTTCAGTTTATTAAAACCATTGTTGTGTTTACCTGTTGTTTGTGAATTAACGGAGCGAGGGAACATTAAAGGCTTGAGATTTCTTTTGAGCAGTCTGAAGTGCAGTCTTTACACATGCTTCGAGTTATGAGAGTAATTTCTATTCACCTGTGAAAACAAAATAACAGAAAATCACTAGAGCAAATATTCTTTAGCAAATATTCTTAGAAACAACTGAAATATGAAAGTATATGCTAGACGTTTTCACATTTCCTCAAATTCGCAAGCGAGAATACGATACATAGAATCTGCGAACACAGTCTAAGCCAGGGGTGGGCAAACTACGGCCCGCACGCGGCCCGCAACACCGTTCTGTGCGGCCCGCGAGAGTCTAAAAAAACTAATTAAATATATTGATAAAATGCGTACTAAAAAGCTAATAATATACTCTTTTTAGTATATTTCGCCATTATAATTCTAAGGCAGTGGTTCTCAGACTGGGGGCACGGCCCCTTGTGGGCGTGAAAGCGTCTGAAGGGGGCGCGAAGCGGAGCTCAACTCAAATTTTTTCTCGCGCTCTACGCGATGTACGTCTAATTCAAGATTGTTGCTCTGTATTTAGGCTGAATTTCTCTCATCCACAGTCGTAACCTTCCATGCCATCAAACTATCCGTTAGGTTCGCTAGCATGGTTATGATGCTGTCAGCATTGTGTGTCCTGGAACTGAACCAAAAGTGGAATTAGTAAATCTATGAACAGATCGCTGCTTCTAGATTTAAATTTCAATCCTGTTCCAAGAATCGGGACAACCGCCTTTCATCTCTATAGTTTTGACAAATTGGTTATTGAGGTCGACCAGCCTATCAAATCTCGCCACTGTTTCTGACACGTGTACGATATCATCAAAGCAATGTTCGTTTTCTTTTTAAATAAGCATATACATTATCTCCATGTCCTCACTATATAATCATATACCAATATTGCATTTTGGTCTATAACTCCAATTTTATATGGTGCGGCCCGCAGATGGATTCAGGTGTTGAATGCGGCCCGCGAGCTCAAAAGTTTGCCCACCCCTGGTCTAAGCAGCCCAGGTGGAATTCCATGTTTTAAAATCCGATCAGTTTTTGCGAGTCCAATCACTCTTTCAACATGAATCCGTTTAGACGAAATTCTCCTATCACCAACAACTTCAGTTGAACTCAGTGAATTAGATTCTTCAATTAGCACATGTCAGAGGAATGCGTTCTATCAGACCAGTGCTTTTCAACCTGTATGACGGTTCGCACTTGTGCGAATGAAAAAAATTGCAGTGCGAATGACGAAGGTGTGGTGCGAATAGTGCGAATGAAAATCCGGACCAAGTGCGAATGACGAAGGTAGTGCGAATGAAAATCCAGATCAAGTGCGAATAAATATCGTGATTAATTGTTAACTTTTCTGGCGTGGAATAATTCAAATAAACCTGATAGGAAATTAAAGATCAGTGTGACTTTTGTAGTTGCGACGCAATTGTAAAAACTTAATGCGACGCACCACTAATCGTAGCTCTCTCAAGCCGTAGTTAATTAATATTCCCTCACTCTAATTATTACGTAACCAAAAGACTGGTTTGGAAGCTGGTGTAGTGACGGTATAGAGATCTCAACAATCTCTATAGTGGCAGACATACAGTATATCGGCCCGTCTGAGCCTGCGACAGGCTGAGAAAATGACGTCAAAGTGACTTTCTACTTTCTTTCGCTAAACAATCATCATATTTTCGTAATAACTGTCCGATATGCGAGAGGCGCAAGGATAGTAGTAAATACCATCATTACAGACTCACATTCACAGGTTACTGTAACGCAAATTTCTACCCCTTCAAGGGTTATAAATATATGGACCGCGAAGGGTATAATTTTGGGTCGACACCGTGCCAGAGCTATCTGTTAATATTTATGTAATATTTGTTGAATTTATTGCGAAAAATCATGCGACAGTTTTTACATATCCAAGATCACTGTGTTGGGTACTGTAGCCAATAAGCGAGACACTCATTAAATATGACTTTATCATGAGAAGTCATGATAAGATTTACCGACTGTTTTTTTCTGGAAAACATAGTCGAAGACCGTTGGGATGAACTACTGTGGGGGTGTGCAACAAGCCATTTCAGGCTTATGAGACTCATTCATTTCGAGGCAAACCCCTTCTGCGTCGGCGCACATGAAGACGTAAAGTTTTGACGAACAAACCGCTGATGAAATGCGGTACCAAAAACATAAGTGGCGACAAAACCACGGTCTAAAAATGACCGATGCAGGATGGCCAAACCTTTCGAGATGGATTGGATATGCTCCGTTGTCGGCACGGAATAGTCCCGTTCTTGCAATCTGAGTAGACAGTAGTACAACTGTGATACGCAGAGGAATTTAATTCGCCCTAGTTTGAAATCGCGTGCGTCAGACATGTTTTGTAGAGCTGTGTTGGGTAGAATTGTGGTGTGCGCGTTCTGTATGTCATACATGCCCGTAAACTCGTAGCATACAACTGTAAAATTAAAAATAAATTCCTTTTCATGGGCGAGGCTCGGGTCGCGAGATGCCACGAAAACTCAGATTTTGGTGGTGGTCTGAAAGCTGCTTTATCGTTATTAAACTGTCAATAAGCCCATTTACATGGTCAAGTCGTCTTGAAGTCAAGTCGTCTTGGAGTGACGTCATGAGACGGCTTGCCAAAGTGATCGAGTTTACATGGTCATGTTTCTCGCATCTCGAGTGATACACAGCACTTTGGGATTCAGCTCGGGAATATGCTACGGCAGTTGAGATATCCAGAAATACTTCAACACAATTCTAGAATGATCAAATACACCGTGTATATATTCTTTCTGATAGTGAGTTGGGCAAGTTATATTGTTGGCTGTACCCGCTTCATAAGTTGTGACGCTGAACAAATAAGACCACGTGCATATTATAAAAGCAGTATCATGTACTGATAGAGCTTTCACATTCACCCAGTTGAAATACGTGCCGGTTTCGTGAAATATGAACATGAAATGTTGGTATGTTGCTGTAGTCTGGATTCGTTCTCAAGTACCGGTACTGTTCAAGCCGTCTCCAAGCGACTCTGCGGAACGGATCGAGCTCAAGACGGATTGAAGCCGTCTGCCTTTTTCTCTTTTTCAAAAACGAGAGAGTCGGATTGACGAGTCAGCTTCGAAGCTGACCCAAACGGCCATGTAAATGGGCTTATTAATTCTCAAGTTAGATTGAGCTAAAGAGTAGAACACCCAGTTATCGTGAGTTATTTGCTCTTCTCATAAATTTGCGACGCAGAAGTTGGAGCAACGTATCATCAGGTAAGCGAGCTCTAATTTGCCTACTCTCCTTGATCGTTTCGCACCTGATGTTCCGAAGAAATAAAGCAAAAGCCTCGACACAAACATGTTGGTTTTTCAGCCTTTCGACAAACTGGAGCCTCGCGGGACCTTTGTGTCAGCTCTTAAATACGATTTCTGCCAGCAAGCATTTTTCACTCGCAAAAAATACGCTGTATTTTGGATCGGAGTGCAGAACAGATTTTAAGACCTGGTCATCCAAGCCCTAAGTAGACGTTTTTGTACAAATTCCCAACATCATTGTTTGGCCGAATACGGTTTTAGTAAAATAATTTGGCTGGTAACTATAAACTGAGGTGTAGCAGTTGTACTTATATGTGATCGATACAGCGCCTTCTTCCGTGTATATTTAACTCTATATGCGTTAATCGGTTCAAAATCAATGAACACTCAATCTGTATATCAGACACAGCTAGCAAAATGCAATGACGCTATCATGCCTCATACTTCGAAAAGGCAACTTGACTTGAATTGTGACTTGACTCGTGACTTGACTTGACTCGAGTCAAAATGTTAAATGACTCGTGACTCGAAGGTAGTGACTTGATCCCAACACTGCATACCAGTCAATTTGTTCCATATCTAAACAAAATGTTGTTAAGTAGGCCTATCTTCATCTTCTTTTTGTATCTTCATCTTCTTTTTGTATAACAATTTTCGATTAGTTTGTGCGAATGAAATTTATTTTACAAAAAAAGTGCGAACGGAGCTCAAAAAGGTTGAAAAGCACTGGTATATACCATTCAATGGCTTACCTCAATAGTGTCAGAATCAGATTTACTAGACACCGTGTCGCTATCAGTTGACTCCACAGCTTCTGCAGAGGTTGACATTATCCCACTTCAATACATACACCACAACCGCAGCATCAGAAATCCTCCTGGTAGTACGTCATCGATATGGTTCATTGATTTTACTACCATTTTGGTCTGTGGTGGTATTTTGCGACTTTTGCTGCTCGATATCTCAGAAAATACTTAATTTTAGAAGGTATGAGGTATATTTTTTGAATCAGCATGTCAAACTCTACAGAATTAGCTAAAGTTGTTTTGGTCGATATAGTTGACCGTTTTGGTCGATATAGTTGACCTTTAACATTTAGTGTGGCGATTTGTATTCTTGTATCTACTCATATTACTAATGAATTAGCAAACTTTGCAGACAAGCTTCTCCAATCCTTTGTTCAAAAGAGTAGTGCACTCTATGGCCCAGAATTTGTTGTATATAATATCCACAGTTTGCTTCATTTATCGAAAGATGCTGTGAGATTTGGCGGTCTTGATAAATGTTCGGCATTCAAATTTGAAAATTACATGCAATCATTTTTGCGAAAAGTTGAAAGTTATCACTATCTAAATTTCAATAAATTGCAGCTCCATTACGGTGGCGTTCTGAAGAAAACGGCTGCGGCCAAAATTTTCATTTCGTTTTGCCCTTCAATTTGAGACCACGTCATTTTTAGTGTGCAGTGCCCCTTTAACGTCTACCTCGCATTGCTGTTAGTGGTGTGGTGGGCAAAATTGAGTACCTGAGTAATTTGATTCTGAATTCGGGGCTTCAAGTTATATATTCAATCTTGGTAAGCTTTGTAAGGTATGGGTTTTACCAAGAATACATATCAAAAGTTGTTGTCCATTATAGCGCAAACCTCTACCGTTAACCAATCCCATATATAATATGCATCACTTATTTACACTCATTACAGTTATCTGCTTTGAAGGGAGTTGGTGGTGGTCAAGGTCAATTATCACAGACGGTCAAAACTATGATGACCAGCATAGCTGTGAGGGATGTGTGGAAATTCTTCAGCCTCATGGGTCAGAAGAGCAAAAATGGACAGAAAATGGGCTTTCATAAGATGACACTGTACAAGACTGTTAGGCGTAAGTCATTACCAATATTCAAATTATAACAACGATACAGTGTAACCTAAGTATAGTACGTGGAGCCCAAGGCAACTGTTCGTCTCAACTGTTCGACCCTTTTCGCAGTGACGTCATATTTGCTGATAAAGACCTGCTGAACTAAAAGCTAGATTCAGTCAAAATATTTGTTTCAGGAATATAATATGAGTATATTATCTTTTCAGGGACATGTAGACTGGCACATCCTCAAATTACAAATCCTGTAAAAAGAATTAAAGACCGAGTCGCGCGATATCTCACTGTGTGATAATAGAGTTTGATGCCGACGTGGCAGACCATTTGGGGTACATAACTTCAGAATAACGCGAAACAATAACTTCATATTGTTGATTTTTCCGCTAAAAGCTATTCGACTGACTGTCATCAGCATAGCGGACGTCAGTAAATCAGGCAAGCAACGATTGCCGAACGCGCGACAATGTATGACCTGATTTTGCAATTATCTCAGCGGCAGATTGGGTCGCGTTACATTGTGCAGAGTAATACGCGCGGACGAATATCGCTAATTGGCAACGCGCCTTTCGTTAATTGGCCGCGCTCAATACTGATAAAACGACTTTTTGAATTTCAACCGAGTATTAGCGTCAGAGCGGTCATTTGAAAAAGTCGGGGTTTCGCATTAAAGGACGGGGTTTCACGTTTCTAAAGGAGGGGGTTTCGACCGTCGAGACGCCCCCTGGCTACGCGCCTGCGAATGCCTAATAGTTAGTATTCGATATTGTTGTTCTCGATACGCGTACATCCAGCAATCAAGTATATCGGGATGTAGAAGGTTCCCTGTTCTGACCAATCGAATAAAATCAGAATCTTGTGATGCATCAATATTTGACAATGGCATGGCCTACTGCACGTTAATAATGAAAGGAACACTGAACAATGACTTTGTGCGACAATTCCGGAGTACGAATGTGTGTCTTTGTGTAGATTTTTTTGTACTGACTGTTACGTCGGACGGTGATCATAGTGCGTGCGACTGATTGATTGTTCGTAATTAGTTAGAATGGTGTTGGCTGATGGTCGTGAATATTGGCACACAGAGTTCGTGTGACCCGCGGAGAGAGATGTCGCTTTGTTGTTGTTGCGTTGCAGTTGTGGCACTTTCCGTTTTCATTTTTTAAACACCACAAACAAACATAGTTGTGCAGCATGTGCGTAAGAAGATAGCGATCTTTCCACGGAGGAAATCAACGACTTTATGAAAGAGCACTACGATCCAAAGCCATTTTTGATAAGGGAACGTTACAGATTTTGCACGGATATGAAGCGTATAAACCTGGCGAAACTTCATCAGACTTGGTCGCTCGTATCAGCCAAGATAGCATCACGTGCGACTTCATTCTCGTCGATTAAAAATATGGACGGAGCGATTTATGCGTTATGTGGACAATGAAGCTGTTCTGAAGGCAGCATTAAACTGGAAAGCGACATTTTCAACTTCGAGAACGTTGTCAGAACAATAACTGAGAGCACACAGAAGATGCCGTTCGTCTCAATTCGTCGCAGACTTTACGAATACCACAAATTTTACGACAGGCGGTCGTTGAAGAAAGTTTTTAGGTTAGTGACCAGTGGTGAATACTTTCATGAATACATTCGGAGTCACAGGGGGATACCGATCAGCGACTTTCCAAACGGGATCCATCCAGCCCGTCAGTTGACTGCGTGGAGACATGCCAGCCCGTCCGGATTGGCAGCAAGCGCGCAAACCAACACCTACGAGGAAAATAGGGCTAACTTTGTAAGTCCTGATTGATTTCAAAGTAAGAAAAGGCCCTCTGCCGCCAGCCAGCCGCCAGCTACCACTTTCTAAACAAAATAGATCCTGTGCGCGACCCAAGACGTCGCAGTCGATAAATTTGGTTTCAAAAAATACGACATGGTCGAAAAGTTATTGACAAAGACTGCGCATAACTGGAGGCCGCAACAGTTGGAATTTCAAAGAAAAAACTACGATTAAGACAGCCCTTCTAAAGAAAAGTAATCATAGTACTTTTCCCTGTCGGCTTACGACTTAGCAACGCTTCAGGTCGTTGGAGGTCGTTGGAAATCCCGATAACATAATATCAGTGACAATCCGGCTCGATGTTTCGTAAAAATCGAATATTACGAACGGATTAGAAGTGATCAAATTTCCTTGCAGAAAGGAAAGGATGTAGTTTATTTTGTCCTTGATTTTTTGCGGCATATACACCGCCTCATAATACACATACACACGAGCTGCGCATATGCATGCCACAGGACAAGGAAGTGCAGATTTAGCCTTTACGACTTTCTAAGTCATGCACCACCCCTCCATGTTATCCCAGTAATGCATGAGCGCCAAGCAGGGAAGCCATGGATACCAGTGTTACTAATCAGGTCTTTGGTCTGACCCGGCCGGGAATCGAACCCACGAGCTACCGATCAAGAAGCCGGACGCTTAACCATTACGCTATCTTGTCGGAGCTTAGCATGTTCGACTTTTTCAAGGACAAACCATTTTTGGCCGTGAAGGAATGTAAAACCCTGTCACGAACGGCGTAGATAAATTATTTCTAGCCGTGTATTCTTGGAACAGATCCAATAGCTGTCTGCTTAAGGCTAATACCAGCTCTGCAACGGGCATCGATGGACTGACTATGCAAGGCTTAGCTCGACATCATTTGTTATGTTCGTGAATTTTTTACGTTGGTTTCGTTTGTCTCTTATTTGTCTAGGATTCATAATTATTACCACTAATCATTATTTCCTCGTGGGTCGTGCTTGTATTTCTACCCAGCGTTCTGTTGTCTACTGGCACTCTGGATCGTGTCGCCTGTCTTAAATTTATTCTGCTGTATAATATACTGATTTCAAATTGCAACCTCGTCGTAGGAGTTATTGTTCAACAAGATCAGAACACAATAATTGGTGTCAGAAGTGGGATTCGAACCCACGCCTCCACTCGGAGGTTTTCGACTCGCAAACATTCGCTTTCTGTGCACGAATACATAGTCATGCTCAATATTGATGGTTTTCAGCGCGCAGTAATTCCGAAGTCACTTCGAGCGCGAGCCTCAAGAGTAGACCACACGGTACCGAAATTCGCTAGGGACTTCGTTTCTTTCTTTGCTCCACTCCCTAACCCTAACAAAAAACGTAAGTAACCCTCCCCCCCGCCCTATTTATTGTCCCGGAATAGGACATCTTAGGGTAAGAAGGTGTCCTATTTAGCCATTTCCTAACCCTCCCCTATCTCCTAACCCTGCCTTCTTCTTTATCCACTTCCTAACCCTGTAACTGCCACAACCCTACCCTGCCCAACCTGACCCACTCAAAAAATAAAACATTTCTTATTGGGTGGGTCGACCCACCCAAGTTTAAAAACTTTCTTGGCTGAGTGGGTCAAAATTTATTAACGTAACAAAATAACTTTTAACTTAAACAAACTTAAAAACCATTAAACGTGTTTTGAGTATCGCTCGCGAAAATGTCTTCTAACGCGCGCGCTGCTTCTGCATCTTCTGCTATCCTGCACATATCTTCTTCGAGGTCGTCCTCTATTTCCAACTCCCTTTGGATCTCTTGCCACGGTAACCATCTTTGTGCATTTTCGCCTTCTCTTATTCCGTACGATGTCGACGGCTGATCCAGATTTCTTAGTGTAACTTCACCGATTTCTGTAGTTAAACCGGTCTCCACCTCCTCTTCTCCGTTCATTGCTCTTTTTAAATCCACTATTAGGTCTGCCATATTCTTTGTATTTTCGTTGCAATCCACAATGCTATTTGTTCTGCTGAATCTTTGTCCCATGTTTCTTCTTAACTCGATCTTTCTGAGCCATATAGTCTGCAGCTCATCCACGGTATTCGACGTTATTTTCATCTTTCGGTTTCTTGTAAACTTTTGGTGGAATTTTCCGATCATAAATCGCCTTGTTGCACCTTCTCCATCTGCAACTATTCCGAACCGTTCTACGTTTGATAGGCCATTCGATGTTATAAATGTAATGGCCGCATCTTGGTCCCTCTTGCTGCTATGCACCTTTGCCGTCCACCCGTTGTGGTACATTGTGTACAACGTACCCAGCAACTTTGACGATCCCCAGAACGCATCTGTGGCATCGTCCACCTTGACCACACATTGGTCAACCCCCAACTCCATTTGCCCGACTCCTTCTGAGTCATTGGGTATAATGGATGCAATTTCCTTTGGGAATAACAGTTGCCCGAGCAGTGTTTTTCCTGCTCCTGCTGTCCCTTCCATTAGCATATGCGGACTCTTTTTTACTTCTCCGTTAGTCGCTTCCAATACTGCATTCAGTAGTACTAGTTCCGCTTCTTTAGATGTTATCTCGTTACCATACATCGTCCACTCGGCATTATGTATTATTTCCTGGATTATCCCATACGCCTCCATACCCGTCATGATCGGGTCACTTCTTTCTTTCAGAAGCGCCAATAGCTTTATCTTCTCTTTGTTTTTCGTGCCCGGCCACATATCGTAACTCCGACGTACTGTCAGCTCCGATACACCACTAAATCCAAACTCTTCGATCAATGCTTTTCTCCATTTGGCTTCACTTGGTTTGTTGTCGTACGTGCTCTGTATTTCCGCTATCTTTTTGTCCTGCAGCGGTTTTTGAAACCGCTTGTCTATCCACGCCAGCAATGCTTCTGGTGTGTTTTTCGGATCCGTTTTCCACATATAGTTAATATATGCTTCTTTGGATGTCTTTAACGGCTGTAAGTATCCGTCTTTCAACTTAATTCCCAGGCCCGTTAGTATTCTGCTTATAGTCCCTTTTTTCGCGGACCACACGCTTTTGTTCGGCCCAATAGGTCCAATGATACCATGGGCTCGCCAGGATCCATTGTCTTTTTCGAATGGACCGATGAATATCCGATAATTTTTCACTTCCTTTTCTAGTTTTTCGACATTCTCTGACGTAAATGCCCATACGCGTCCACGCTCTGAATTTTCTCCATCTCCTGCCCCCTTCACGGACCTCTCTTCTTCGTCTATTCGCAATCTCTTTGAATCGCTTGAGTAACTTTGAGGCACGCTCGTCCTTGATGCATTCGAACTCTCGTCGGCAGCTAAATTCCTCTTCATATCTACTTTCGTAATCCACAATCTCTCTTATAATTCTTCCACAGGGTTCGCCAATATACAAGTCAGACCCGTCCATATCCAAATGAGCCTTATTATAGTCTACATCCTTACTTAAACGACACTATAAAATTGCGTTTCGAGTAAGTCCGCGTTTTCGTCTCTGTGACGTCCGCTCGGGCAAGTCTGAACCTGCCCTGTCCCACCCAAGGAAAAAAACTTTCTCGTCTGAGTGGGTCAACCTTTATTAACGTAACAATGTAATAAATATATACAATTAGGGAATTCCCCTTATGCGACACCATGCGATTCCGCACTAGCTAGAGTTTTAAACTCTACAGTTATTTCGCGCGATCTTGGTATGTCGACCGTCATGGTTGATAGGCCTGTCCAATTCGGCCATGTTTGAGTACACACGCTTAGTCCGCTGTAATAGTTTTGGCTTCTCCACTTTGGCCAGTCTGTAACATGCATCCATGGGCTTCCTTCGCTGTCCTGAAGTAGTTGATTTGCGTCTTCTGAACTGTCCACTACCGAGATTGATTTCTCTAGTTTCATTTCATGTTTTCTAGAGCATGACCCGTATCCAAATGCTTTTTTTGTTCCACCTTCTTGCTCCAGTATGAATAATTCTGGTTCTTCTGTCGCTGCAATTGTGTCGTTTGTACTCTCTACAGGTAAGTATGTTTCTATTACATCGTCCTTTGTACATCCTGTTAATGGCGTTGACTTGTCTTTATCCGTCCATTCATTTAGCCACATCATTGGTGGCCCGTTATTTCCTGTAAATTCCCCGTCGGTATTGGTCACTGAGCTTTGTAGATGCCCTTCTTCGTTGTATATATATGACGTTGTCATTTTTTTTCGGTCTTGGTGTGAAGGCATATGGATGCCTTAATGTTGTTCGGTAATCCTTTATCCTGAAGTACCTATACATCTTCAGTGGATTGAATCCCCTCGCGGTATCCCATGGCCAAACCCTTTTTCTCTTTTTATTTTTGAACGCACTTGCTGTGCTTCCCGTTTCTGCTGGTAGTGCGAAACATTCTTTTCTTATTCCGCTCTCCCTAAAATGTCCGTCTCCATACGTGTCCACCCATGTGTGGTCGATCTGATTTCCCGCTGCAGTTGTTCCTATTTCTTTTTTTGTTTTAAATTTCACCACTTCATTTATCTTTATTCTATATTCGGCGGTTTCTGTTCCCTTCCACAAGAATCCCGCCACCGTATGCACTCCTGTGCCCCCAGCGCCACCGCTCCCACCAGCGCCGCCTCCGCTACCTCCGGAGCTCCTAATACTTGGCTCGCCCCCAAAAGCAACCCCCATTTTGCTAGCCGAGCTGTCCGCCTCCATTCCGACCCTTCTTTCTTTGCTCTCTTGTGTAACTCTTTTTGGGACAGTCTCTCCGGTCTCTTCCCCACGTTCTGACTCAGAATCCCGCCCGCGCTTTCGTTTGCTATTTCCTCCAGTACTGGGCTGTGCAGTACCAGTGTCGCTAGGTACGCTGCTCTCAACTCTTCCGGCTTTTTCTGCTGGCTCTCCTTCTGTTGTTGCTCCTTCTCCTGCTGCATCTCTCGCTCTTTTGGCAGCTCTCCGCTCGTTCGCGATATTTATACATTCTAGAGGCAGTCGCCTTTTTCTTTTTTCTATTCTTCCGTCTTTTCTTAGCCAATAACCAGGCCTGTCTTTCATCCACCCCCTTCTATTACGTTTCCTAGGTATCGCCACTCTCAATGCTCTTCCTAACGCTTCCCATCTCTTTCTCGTGCCCGGTATTTGCCATTGCATTATTGGTGTTCCCCTTTGTTCATGACGTCTTTGTTGAAATCTGTTGAATGCTTCCTCTACTGCCGTTTCGTATTGCGCCCACTGCTGTGCATACCTATTCTCACTTTCCACTTCCGATAATCTCATGTCACAGTATTCTTCGAATTCTTCTATTTCTCTTTCTTCTATCTCATCTGTTATTCCCTCTGGGTCATTTTCAGTTACTCCCGCTCCCAGCTCTTCTTGGTCTAATTCTGTATCTGATTCGTCACTGTACAGATATCCTTCCTCATTCTCGATCTCTTCTGTTATTCCTGTCCCATATTTATTCGTTTCTGTTACTCCTTCTCCTAACTCTTCTTGATTTAGTTCGTTTCTTTCTTCTGCTGATCTTTCGGGATTTACTATGTCCATGATTGATTGTCTGTAATTTTCTAGGTCATGCCAGTCGGACTGTCCTGTACTATCCACCACAAACATTTCGTCCACTAGTTGTCCCGCCATTGTGTCTTCTCCCAGTACTGTTTTCAGTTCTTCGATTTTTGACTTTGCCCATTTGTATGTTGCTTCTTGTACATTATCTATGTTCGTTTCGCCTATTAATCCCAATGCTTCCAGGAAATGTTGCATTCCTGGTATTCCAAGATGATCCCTTATTGGTTCATGTATTGCATCGTATTCTCTCCTTCTCGCTGTTGCGAATGCGTGTGTCCATCCTTTTTCTCTTTCTATTCTTGCTGCCTTCGCCTCCGCTGTTAATTTTGCCCCTCTCGATCTCCATCCTTGGAACACGTTGTTTTGCAAGTGCGTTCCTATTCTCCCAATTTCTCCTCTTGGTACTTTTAATATCCTTAATCCTTCTTCTAATTTATCTCTGTCCCAATTTTCCAGACTTCTTTGTATCACTGCTGTCACAGCTCTTGGATAATCAACCCCATTGTTTATATCTTCCACTAACGCCCCTGTTGCTGATTGGAAAATGCTTATGCCCATTTGCACTCCTTTGTATCCCTGTTCCCACTCATTTAATTTCGCTGTCACTCTTTCCCATTTTGCGTATATTCTTCGTATTGGATTTCTTGATGCTTTTTTAATATTTGCCACTGAATTTTGAATTTTCTTTAGTTTCTGGTATCCCCTTGCTGCTTTTGAGATTGGATTTCTCGTATATGCAGATCTCAGTTTATTTATTTTTCTCACATTATTTAACACAGCTAATGCCTTTGTCATTACGCTTCAAAAGCTGTTGTCGTTTCTTCGTATCTTGGTGGCCCTCCTGTTACGTCTGCGAATCTTCTCAGTCTTTCCGCTCCTTGAATTCTTGTCACGTTGTAGTGAACTATACTTAGCAGTCCCACAATCGCTATCAACAATATCAGGTTCAGTACTTCTTTGATTAGATAGCTCCACTTCAGTTGTTCCGTGTGCTTCCAGTCTTTCACCAATCCGCTCAGCTCCTCGTACGTGCTCATTTTGAATCACTTTCGCCACTCAGCCTCTATTTATATCCTTCCTGACCCACCCAGCTCGGAATGTTTTTTTTTTGGGTGGGTCAACTAGCACACCCTAGGGTAAGGACACCTTCTTACCCTAGGGTGTGCTAGTAACGCGATCGAAGCCAAAATAGGCTAAGTGAGCGTTGCGACCCCTGACCCTTGCGGCCCGCGACCTGATTTGAAAAAAATTCAGAAAAACGCTTAGTAAATCATGTTGAAACGCTAAAATTGATTGCAGTTGAAACATAATGTTGTTGTTTTTCAAAGTGAGCCATTCTATGTGCCCACTATCACTATTACTCACTAGTTGATACGGCTTCGGCATGGTAATATCATTCCATGGATGAAGAATTTGCTGGTACGAATGGGCATATTGCCTTGACGTGCAATGGCCCACCACTGCCAAGACCGAGACGCCTGCAAAACGACTTTTACATTATAGTAAACCCTACAGTGATAGCAGTAGCAATTGTCAAATTGGTAAAGAAATACCATGGCTTATACAATTCCAACAATAACAAAAAAGCAAAGACTTTCAACAGCATCATGATTGAAACAAGAGGTTTGGAAGTATAGAAAATGGTGCTATAAGAGAATATTGTTCATTTTTTTTCAAGCTATCTCGCAAACATTTGGAAAATTTGGAAGACTTTTTCTGCTTCTCATGCAATGCAAACTTCGCAAAATTGTGAGAACCGATGCTATTCAAGTGGTGTTTCATTGCCTTGTCCATGAAATCCTCAACCCCATTTAGGTCTGAACCAGATTGAAGTGATACAGTGTGAATCAATTTGTTATAGAATGGATCGCATTGAATTGCCTCAAGTACCCTGAAAAAATTTATCTTTTTCATGGGGTTTTGCCATTTCTTTACTGTGGATAACATAAAAGCGGGGAACCATGTCATGAGACTATTCTGACGGGCTCTTCAATCCACCGTCGTTCTTCTGCATCACTTTAATGAGGTTTCCCGATGGTGCTGCAGTTGTTAAGCATGTGACATGCTTCGTTGGCTTGCTTAGAAATGGCTCCCAAAAGCACTCCACCAATATATTCAAGTATGTCTAAAAACACGTCAAAGTTTTTCCATGGAACGGAAAAGTATAGGCTATTCACTTACCAGATTCCTTGCTGTTGACTCCTTTAATCTCTGTGATTGGATGCTGCTCTTCACCGCAGACGAGAGAATCAAAAATCTTCAGAAGTAATGCTGAAGCTGGCAATTGTGGCAAACCCAGAAACTTGTTAGCTTGATGGCAGATATTAGAATAATGTTGATGAAATCCCTTGATGGCAGATATTAGAATAATGTTGATGAAATCCGTCAACACAAAGTTTACAATATTCAGAATGGAGTTTTTCCACCAATGGAACAGCTTTGGTCATGTCTAATTCCTCAATGATGGGGCACATTCAAAGTATTTTTTGCTATTTACACAAGCCCTCTTCAAAACAGCAATTACAGCATCCTCAGATATATTCCAATTACTGGTGAGAACTTTATGATTTTCGAAACGTTTCTTCAAAGCTTTCACAGTAGGAAAGGATGCTTCGCATTCCTCACAAAACACACCTTTCCAGTTATTAAGTCCTTCGAAACATTCTTCAATTTCCAAGTCCTTCGAAACATTCTTCAATTTCCATTTAGTTAGTCCCTCGCAGTCATCCCCAATGGCCAAAGTGATGCGCCCGAATCCGCCATGATACCGACTTCTATCAGTTCTATGCGTGACGAAGTATGATCTAATTCTGGCGAAAAATATAACAGAGGCTACACGGTACTATTCGCTTGTCGTAACGATTCACCACCGCTACCTAAATGTTGAACTGTCTAACTAAATCCGACGCAGCTTCAAGAAATACAGGACGAATCGCCTTGAACGCCATTGAAACTAGCACTGAGCGATCCTGTTTTGGGTGCAGCCATCTGACCGTGACCATTCTGCCAGCTAACAATGGGAGAACAATCGAGTCGTCACTCCAGTCATACTCTATACCAGTGGTTCCCAACGTGGGCGATTTGGCGGTCCAGGGGGGAGAAAATGACGAGGGGGGCGAAAATGGACAAAGGGGGCGACAGGGGCGAAATTAGCCAAGGGACCTTTTTTTTTAGTCATCCACCAAGCAATGCGGAGAGAAAAACGTTATAAAAATGACCTTTTTTTTTAGTCAATCCGCCGATGATTACTGTTTGTATGCCCATTTTTCGGTACACAAAATCTGGGGGGCGATGATCGGTGTAAAGCTTGAAAAGGGGGCGATGGTTCGAAAAAGGTTGGGAACCACTGCTCTATACCGTAACTAAGTTACTGCACTCACCATACGGCCGGAAAGGTGGAGAGCCATTGATGCATGACGCCCTTGGACACTGAGGTAGCGGCTTCCCTAGTAACCGTGATTGACATCGTTTTGTGCTTGTCCAATGTCCAGGTTCAAGTATGCTAGTGTATATTCTCTTTGCGATCGATTTTACTATATCCATGTTCCTCAACTGTTTTATTACAACTCTCCAGGAGTTATAAACCGGTATAATTCGAAAGAAAATTATTCGATTGGTCTGGTACCGGTAGTTCATAAGGATGCAGCATTTCTGCTGTGTCCATAAGTGCAGCGCCAGCTCCGTAAATGAGGTAGGAAGATGTAGGAGCTTTCACAAATTTCCGTCGGATGCTAAACTGAGGAAAGCTTGGTTGGAGAGAAGCAGAAGAGAAAGCTTCACTCCAACAGAAGCTTCACTCGTGTGTTCTCATCACTTAACTAATGAGGACTTTTGTAAATCAAAAAAAAGTGACGCACCATTGCAGTATCAGAGAATTCGGCTGAGACGTACAGCCATTCCCAGCCACAATTTGAGAGGAGAATCACAAGACACCAGGCAAAGGAAAAGGACAAGTGCTACTTCAGTCCTGGCTAGTAATGTTGCCCAGGCATCACAAATAATGACCTGTACCAAGAGAAAGTTATTTCCTCACAAGAAAGCATCCAATCTTCCAGTCCCTGCTTATTCCGGACTATCACGGTTGTCTCAGAAACTGCCGCGGAAATTGCCAATTTAAGAGGGAAGCTCTCTAGATATGAAAACTTGCCAGACCATACCATTGCTAATTATACAGGATTATCACGCGGCAATTTCCTTATTATTAGAGATATAATTGAACGATTCCAGCCGCTTTCATATTGGTCCGGAGACCGTGTAATAAAACTATCAACTGAAGATCAGTTTCTTTTGTTTTTAATGAAACTTAAACTGGATCTGCCCTATTACGATATTGCCATCCGATTCCATGTAAGCCAGGGGTCTCCAACACGCGGCCCGCGGGCCGCATGCGGCCCGCGAGGTCCTATTTTGCGGCCCGCGACCTGATTTGAAAAAAATTCAGAAAAACGCTTAGTAAATCATGTTGAAACGCTAAAATTGATTGCAGTTGAAACATAATGTTGTTGTTTTTCAAAGTGAGCCATTCTATGTGCCCACTATCACTATTACTCACTAGTTGATACGGCTTCGGCATGGTAATATCATTCCATGGATGAAGAATTTGCTGGTACGAATGGGCATATTGCCTTGACGTGCAATGGCCCACCACTGCCAAGACCGAGACGCCTGCAAAACGACTTCGGGCGCTCCAAAAACCATGCTTTACGAGGAGATAGTTGTCTAGCAAGTAGGCCTACCGTGTATAGCTAACCCCAATATTGATTCTTCAATCCATGGGTGGCCAATCTGCAGCAGTAGAAGGAAAATTATGCGGCTGTCGACACTTGTAATAACAACCCTAAGTTTTCGCAGATACCCCCTGCATATCAGCTGTATCTGGGGATCTGAACACATTGGCCGATAAAGGATAAATATTTTATAGTAATATGTGAAACTATACTAATATTTATTGACGAAATTCACTCATGAACATGAAAAATTTTTCGCGCTTCGCGCGACTACAGATTGGTTCTCTGTGGCTCTTTACAACATAACTACTAACGATTTGGTGCGCATAGTAAGCCGATATGTGCATATAGATTAGTTCGGAGTGTACCGGCAATGGACATGGACATGATAACGTGGGTATTTGGCCCCAGCTAGTGTATCACGACTAACCACCGGTATGCGGCCGCAGGCTACATGAGTACGCGAAATGCGGCCGTGAATTACAAAAATGTTGGCCACCCCTGTTTTAGCGGCTAAAGAGTGTTGTCATTGTCAGGTATCGTGTACAGCTCATAGTCCAAAATATAATGACATTGATGATCATGATACTTTTTGTTGTATTTGTGTTTGTTCAATAAAATATTAGTTCTTCTGTGGTGACTATAACCGTCGCCTATGTTAGAAAGCACAGCGTTGTAATAACGTAGAGTTATCAGACGTGGTTGTTGAACTGCGTTGCCTACTTTTATATCGATATTGATGTCATGCGGCCCGCGGCCTCCAGGAATTTGGAAAAGTGGCCCGCGACCTATTTTGAGTTGGCGACCCCTGATGTAAGCCATACCATAGCCATCAACATTTTCAGGCCTTATCTGCAAGCAGTGCACGTATTATTTTTTTGGGTTGTATCGATGTCATACCATCCCTAGAAAAAAAATCAGTGTTCTCTGCCAATGAAATTTGGGGATTTTAATAATTGCAGACATTGATTGCACCGAAATTCGGATAGAGACTCCAAGGCAAGACCTGAATGCAGCTTCAGCAACTTACAGCAATTATAAACATCTCTCACTGTTAAATATTTACTTGCGGTTGCACCAAATGGTGGAATTACTTTCGTGTCTGATGGATTTCCCGGAAGCACATCGGACAAGGAAATAACATCTAAATCTGGAATTATTTCTCATTTAATTCTCATTTAAAAGTAAGATAATTATAATCGATCTCATTGGCGGCAATATGTGCAGTCTTTATACCAACCCTTCCTATTTCATTACAGGCTGTTGACCTTATACTTAAGGTTACCATATTTTAGCAAACCAAATTCGGGACACTCTTTAGCGCCCACTGGTGGATTTCAAATTGGATTATGACGTCATACTTGCAACGCTTTGCTCATAGACCCGAGGTTGTCACGGTCTGGTTCTGGACTTAGGTGTATGTGGCTGTGTGTTGTGTAACCGGGACCGAAAGCACATGTTTTGGCCCCCTCCCGCCCAAATAAACAATGATTTTGAGCCCACACTATGAGGTAATAGATGCAACTTCTGGGCGACTCCGCCTCCAATTTGAAAATGTTCCGTGGCCCAGATCAGAATTTTACAATATTAAGCTGCCGAAGGCAGCATAGCGAGAAAAACTAATAGCTACGCCCGTAAGGGCATAGTACAGAGTTTCCGCAATGGATCCACCAAAGTTCTTGGTCAGATTTAAGACATGATATAATATATACATTCAAGATATATATATTGGTAGGAATTTAGTGAACAAGACATTCTGGTGTTTTAGCCAAAGGATCTTCATCCGTAAGCTGTCATAGGCGGGCTTGACCCTACCGACAAGAATTCAAAGCATGTGTGTTTTGAGTAGATATTATGTAACATAAAATCTGGGAGTATATAGGATAAAGAGTTCTTATTGGAAGATAAAGTATAAAGGTAAAGTCATAATAAGGAAATAAGATTAACAAAATAATTTATAGTATAAGCAGAGGGTAATAATATAGTAGCATGAATATGACTCAGTCCAAAGCAACTCTACCATAGCATCTCACGTCGTCAGGGGTGGTAAAGATGTAAGGTAGGGCGTATTAGCCTCTTCTTTTCTGTAGCAAATACCGGTAATGCTTACGGCAGAGGGATTATAACAATTTTGAGTGAGTTTAAATAAATGAACTTGTATGGGGGGGGGGGGTGAATTTCTACGTCTAGGAAAATGGTTGATTTCAAATCGTATTTTAACATACTTCTAATTCGAAATCAGACAAAAGCAATACATTTTTGAAAAGAACTAGTTTCATACTTTAGGATTCTTCAATAAAAAAAATTTGGAAAATTTCGTTAGTTCAGCAGTACCTTACGGCCTTAAAAAAAGCGGGACGTTTGGCTGACTGGTCGGGACGCCGGGACTAGACGTTAAAATGCGGGACTATCCCGCCTAAAACGGGACGTATGGTAAGCCTACTTATACTAGCAGACAAAGGCTTTCTTATCTACGATCTTTTTCCTCGTGACGTGTACTTGAACGTTCCTCCAGTTCACCATAGAAGAAGAAGCAGCATTCACGAGGCGAATTGCTAGAAGTAGAATCCATGTCGAACGTGCAATTGAAAGGATGCGAAATTACTGTATACTGCACTGCATTAGTGCACCGATGAGGCCTTATATCGGTAAAATTGTCCAAGTATGCGCATCATTCGTTAATTTCCAATCCCCCACTATTGCAGGTGTCTTTGACTCGTACTGTGGTTTTTTAATGTCTTTATTTCAAATTTTTCGTTGTCGATTAAATTCCCATTTAGTTCTCTAGCTGCTGGTTTAAATTTCAGTGATAAAAATTACGTTTCAATATTCCCATGTTGTTTGCGGTACTAAACTTTATTGCAGACATAGGTATAATAAGAAAAACTTCAACTACAACAAATCAACTAAAAAAGAAGTTTATTATGATATGAATTAAGACTCTACTCTACTGAGGCAAGGTGCAGCTGGTTCATCCGGTTACGATGACCGTGCGTGCTTGAGCTGCTATGTCGATCTGCCAAGTCGTTCACGAATAGTCGCTTTAATAATACATTGACGTAAAAATCCGTCAACTTGGGAATGTTTGATCTTGCGAGCTGGCGTCTTTCTCCACTCGAACGATCCGAAAATCCTTGCAGGTTCAGACCACAAAATGTGCAATCCGTACATTAGTTGCATATATTTGTGCCTGCACCTGATGCCAGTAATGGTGTGATCTGCTTAACTCACATTCTGATGTTAGATAAAAACCCTTTTTGCTGTACTTTCCTGAAAGTTCTTTCCTGACCATTTCGTCAATTGTGAAATTTCTATAACTCCGTGGACACTTCTATGACAACGTCAACACAGCCATTATCGGCCAGAGCCACTCCATCAGGACTGCTGCCCAGAAAACCACAAGGAAATAATACTAACCCAATTTTTTTGACCGGTTTTTCTGTAACTTCGGAATATTTATGTATTGCTGTACTCTCATGTACCTGTCCCCACAGGATGGCATCTTTAGCAAGGTTGTACTCTCCTTGCAGCGTCTTGAAAAGAGAAGGTGGGTATGAATCAATATCTAAATAATGCCGGTCATAACTGCGTATCACCCTTCCGAAATTACTGCTGCAGCAGTAGTGTGGTCCTAGACCTAGGTTGTCCTAATGTCCTTACTGTTGCAAGCTCTTCAATTCACAGCGAGTTCTCTGACACGAATGTATTTGCGTGGCAATACACGTGGAAACGACAAGAAAAGACGTCCTTCCTAGCAGCGGTTAAAATGAGTCTGGCTCACGAGATCAAACGATCGAGTTAATACTACCGTAGTACGAAACAATGGTTGTAACATTTGGCTAATAAGGGAAACGAATTGCGGGCAACGTCATGAAGTATTTAGCCAATAGGAATACGGAATAGTCGCGGTACGAAAAAGGCAGATATATCTATGTAGACCTTTAAGTTTTACGTAACACAGTTTGTGAAATTTAGCCAATAGGAATACGGATGGCGAAATAGTCGCGGTACGAGAAAGGCAGAGATATTTCTAAAACTTTAGTTTTACGTAACACAGTTTGTGAAATTTAGCCAATAGGAATTACGGATCGCGAAATAGTCGCGGTACGAAAAAGGCAGAGATATCATTCTAAAACTTTCGCAATACACGAAAACGATTCTGGCTTTGACTAGTTACAAGATGTAAGATACAATGTTATGTTGGCCACATACAATAGTCCTAATAATACACTAAAATCCAATTCACGTTGACAGAGTCAACTACATTATCCCCTCAACGGAAAAGGAATTTCACTTGGTTTCAATGAAAGGGAAAGGCAGGTTAATGTGAATTGGTATATCAGTCAACAACAGACGAGTATACAGTAATGTGAATAGTGTAATTGAGGAGGGAGGCCAAATTCATTGGATAATTTTTGGTCATGTCAGAGTAAGTTTTATGTTTTTATAATAAACAACGTTAGCCTATAAAACAAGTTGAGCCTAAACACAAAATAACAATTAAACTACTCCGACGCAGACATGGCGCAAGAGTCAGTCGATCCAAGATCGTCGCGCAGCGAGGGGGCTCAACAACTTTAAAGTCCAGGTCACCGTGTAATACAGGTGTGACCAGTTGCATGTGTCACAATACCTCGATCGGTAATTGCCATGCGAAATGCGCAGTGCTACAATTCCTCGGTCGGTAATTGCAACACGAACGTTGGGTGTTACAATACCTCGGTCGGTAATTGCAACTGCAAACGCGTGGTGCTACTCATTCGCGGAATCGGTATATTCGTCGTGAGCTGGTGTCGTCGTCGGCCGGCGGGTAACGAAATTGTATGTTCTTGAGACCTCATGGTTACGCGCGTAGGTTTCCGGCTGAACAATACGGGTGTCAGCGGAGCAGCCGCAGATGCAATCGTGGCGGTCATCGTCTGAGACAGAGCGATCTGGCCAGACATTTGGCTGGATGCGGAATATGCATCAGGCGGCGTAGATCGGAGCAGTCAGTCGCTGGCATCTTGTCGATTTAGCGCGAGGTCACACAGTAGAATAAGGTCGCTCAGTATCGTCACCCGAATTGTTGTTTCCCGACGGAGTGGACGAATGCATTTCGATATCCGCGAATGTGGAGTAGTATATCAGGTGTTGCAGTGTGCATGAACTTTTGGACGAACCGGTTGGTCTGAAATAGCTCACGACAGCATCACGGGTAAAAGGACATAAACTAAAAATACAACCTAGCACGATCAACAAACTAATAGAGAAATGTAAACTCTTAAACTGCCCCCATGGCACAGCAATAATAATAGTTAGCCTGCCAAATAGGGTAGAAGTAAGGTTGGGTGTGGTGCTCGACAACATGGTAAGAATGCACATTATGGTCTCAGTGATAGTATCTGCGCCTAAGTCGTTGCGCGCAGGTACCAATTGAAAATTATTTGTTTTGATTTTGCACGTTTTAAAATGGCACGAAGGCAAATGTGCCTTGCCATATCGAATTGTTGAGCAGTGAGACATATATATATCGCTATTGGTCTGGCGCTGAAGTACCATCCACAAAAATGAGTTATCATGGACTGTAACTGTATGCTGAATACAGTTATTTATGTACGTAAAGTCTCCAAGAATTCTCATCCGTGGGCCACCTGAGGAGAGAAAGTGATGGTGGAATAGACTGAGCGCCATAGGTGTCAATGGCTATCGACAGATAACTGGTTTTCCATCACGCACACCAAGTTATTGAGTGAGGTTTAAAAACAATTTTTGAATCACAGATTTGACTGTAAATTCGTCCTATCTGGGATCTTCAGAGATGAGCTTGTAATATAAATCGACAACTCCAGATGTTAACATGAATCGTGCTTTAAACTCATCCAGTCTAAGGTGAGGCTCCTCGGCAACGTGATTGCGAAAATACCCTTCGCAGTGCATAACTAATTCTATGCACTTCGCAACAGCCCCCCATGGCCATAACCGGTCAGATGTGCCATTAAAATTTCTGTTGCGTTGGTCGGCTAAAGATTCTTTCCTGACTTCACCTTTCAACTTCATAATGACGCGCTTGTCCAACTCGGTGGTTGAAGGGTGGTAACACAACTTCCTCAACAAGAATCCAGCAATATATTCAAGTATTTCAACGTCCGTGTAGTTGATGTCCTTAACCGCGTTCCTTCCTATATTCTGAGGATTAATAACACTGCTGAGATACTGGTAGAATTTCTGTAGAATTTCTGTAGTACGGGCAACAGATGCCCGGGAGAGACTGACAGCGAATTTGCTCGATTTAAAAGCACTCCATATTTAGCCCATGTCATAAAGAATTGTTGAAAGGATTTGAGGTGTTGATTTTCGGCCATAAAATCCCAGACGACAGTTCTCATGGTATCCGCTTCAAAAGAAATATTCACAGTGACTATCTCACTATCATCAGATTGCTGACCGCTCTTGAAACAAGCTCAATCCCATTTGTATTCCTTTGTATCCTTGTTCCCATTCGTTCATCTTTTCGCAGATTTCTTTACCATTTTCCGTATGCTTTTCTTATCATGTTATGTATGGCCTCTTCTCCCTATGCTTTGCGTATTTGCTACTGCATTTTGCACCTTTTTCAATGTTTGGAATCCCCTACCTGCCTTTGATATCGGATTTCTCGTATATGGCGCTCTCAATTTATTTATTTTCTGTATTTGTTTCACTGTAGTCGATATTGCCGATGCTGCAGCTTTCGCCATTATGCTTGGAATGCTGTTGTATCTTCGTATCTTGGCGGACCTTCCGTCACGTCTGCGAATCTCCTGTCTTTCAGCTCCTTGTAACCTTTGCACGTTATAGTGCACTATTGATAACATGTCCCACTATTGCTATAAGCAATATCAGATTCAGTAGTCTCTTTTACTAGATAGCTCCACTTTAGCTGTTCCGTGTGCTTCCAGTCTTTGACTAGTCCGCTCAACTCCTCGTACGTATTCATTTCAACTTATTTCGTAACCATGCCTCTTTTATATATCCTTCCTGACCCACCCAACTCAGAAAGTTTTAAAATTAGGGTGGGTCAGTCGACAAGAAGGTTTCTTCAAAATAAATGGCTTTCCCATGGCTTTCCGGGAGTCGTGTAGGCAATTGATTGTACACACATTCCGGTTGTATCACCAGGTGGAGATGAAGCGGAGATATTTAGAAACCGTAAAGGTTTCATGTCAGTCAATGTGCGCGTCATATGTGACAGCAACAGGAAAATTTTGAACATTGTTGCCCGGGGGCCTGGCTCTACTCAGGACTCCCGGATTTTCAACAACAGTGCCATTAAGGACGCCTTTGGAGTGGGTTGATCGATGGTGTCCTACTGGGTGATAACGGCTATGCCTGCCTGCCGTACTTAATGACACCATTGATCAATCCAACAACTCGCCAGGAAAAGCGCTAAAACAAAATGCATATAGCAACAAGGTCTCGGGTGGAGCACTGCTTCGGGGTGGTGAAGCGCAAATTCCTCGCCCTCAGCATCCCATTACGAACGAGACTTGACAATTCGTTGACGATCATCATCGCCATTGCTTGCCTCCATAATGCAGCAATAACAAGGAATCCGTTTCTGGAAGAAGAAAATTTGGAAATTGAAACCCCAGATTTACATTTGAACACTGGCGACACAGCTTCTGGGAGAGCAGTGTGGCAGGGCTTCATTGCACAACTGTGAGCTGTAGCACAGCATTCACACGGATTTATTCGTTTTCATATTCCCGCATTTCAATCGGTTCATTTTGTTCTATATTGCCTTATTTAATTCAGTTATTTTGTTCATTTGATTCAACAAATATATTATTGATCAGGTTGTAACGTTACCTCATAATTTGAATCAGACGCAAGTTCAGGCAATATTACTAGTGTAGTTGACTCTGTCAACGTGAATTGGATTTCAGAGTATTATTAGGACTATTATATGTGGCCAACATACATTGTATCGTACATCTTGTGTAACTAGTCAAAGCCAGAATCGTTTTTGTGTATTGCGCAAGTTTTAGAAAGGTATCTCTGCCTTTTTCGTATCGCGACTATTTCGCGATCCGTATTCCTATTGGCTAAATTTCACAAACTGTGTTACGTAAAACTAAAGTTCTACATAGATATCTCTGCCTTTTTCGTACCGCGACTATTCCGTATTCCTATTGGGTAAATACTTCATGACATTGCCCGCAATTCGTTTCCCTCAGTGGCCAAATGTTACAACCATTGTTTCGTACTACGGTAGTATTAACTCGACCGTTTGATCTCGTGAGCCAGACTCATTTTAACCACTACTATGACGGACGTCTTGTCGTTTCCACGTGTATTGCCACGCAAATACATTCGAGTCCTAGAACTGGCTGTGAATTGAAGAGCTTGCCACAGTAAGGACATTAGGACAACCTAGGACCGCACTACTGCTGCATAGCCCCACATGAACGCGTCACACACGCTTTCTGCGTCGCACTTGATCATGGGAATTGCCACCATGAACCGCGTGAAACGGCACCGCGGAACAACAATCCATAACGGATACAGACGAGTCCTAATCCAAAAATACAAGCCTGAAAACCTTCCTCTTTTCTTCAACATCAGAGGCCTCTCGAGCAAAGTATTCTTCCCACCAGGAGAATACGAGCCACAGTGCTTCCGCTGTTTACAAAAAGGCCACACAGGACGAAACTGCACAAACCAGACAGTATGCATTGAATGTAAGCAAACCGGACACCGTAGGGCCAACTGCCCAGAATTAATAACGGAATATCCGACACCTCATGAGGTGAAAACAAACAAAAACGATCGAAAGAAACGAAGAAAACAAACAAGAAAACACACCCTCCATAGAAGAAAATGATGAAAACACAGAGGAACATGATGAAAACAACGCCGAACAAACACAACAAGAAACAGAAAATGAAAAAAACATCCTACCAGAACTTACAGAAAGTTCTGCCGATGAAAACAGCGCCGAAACAGATATCTTTGAGATGTCTGAAGAAAACCCCCCTTCCAATCAGGAAGACTTAATTAAACCCAGAGGGCTCAGCAGAAAACAAAACCCCCTCAAAAATGCATGATCCTGAACCATCTGACTCCTCGGAACCCCCCAAAATCCCCCCAAGAAACAGAAATAGAGGGAAAAGAGTATCAAGTGTACATAAAACGGAATCGGAACCCCTCCAAGTCGAGATTTTCAAGCATCTGGATTGCAACCCCATCCCATTAGAACAAAAAAAAAACAAAAATACCCCAAGGCCAAAGAGAGCCTACCACAGCAGCCCCGAGGAAGGAAAAAATGACAAAAAAAAAAAATACAAAAAAATAGATGAGAAAAAAATCAAAACATACGAAATAAAAGAAGAAAGCAACGCAAACCCCTTTTTTTCCTTGAAATGGAAGGCCAAACCCCTACCCAACCTCCAGAAGAAACAAATCAACAAACGGGAGTTCTTGGATGTAACCTAATCTCCATAAATGTAAATGGTATACAGAGACGCTGGGACGAATTCAGACACTTCGTGACGAGCTCAAAAGCGGACTTATACTGCGTCCAAGAAGTCCACCGCCTACATGAAAGGAAATTTAGACTATGGGCTAATAATAACGATCTCCCATACTACAAAAACTTCAATTCAGAACCACACCAGGCCGGAGACAAACACTACTACAAGGGAACCACCATTCTTATAAAAAAAGAAAAAGTGAGAGACTATACCCTTGACCACCAAATCATTGTGCCAGACAGGGTCCAGACCCTAAGCCTCAGCGCCAACAACGAGGTCAGACTAACCATAGTAAATATATATGCGCCAACCAATAACAAAGAAAAAAGACCTCCTACAAGGAAGTAACGCATAACCTCCAACTGTACCATGGAAATATGATTATAGCGGGGGACTTTAATATGATTACGGCCAAAGAAGATAGCGAAAAACATCACGCCTTCAAACTATCTGAAGCAGCAAAAATCTGGAAGGAATATACAATGCAGAAAAACATCATAGACCTATACAGATGGCACTATCCATTTACAAGATTGTATACAAATGCAAACAATCTCAACTCAAGGAGAATAGATAGGGTCTATACCACTCAAGAAATAGCCCGCTCGAGGACATCAGTCAAGCATCATATAAACGGAATATCAGACCACAACTACTACCTCAGAATCATCGTAAAGCCAAAAGACCCGGAGAAATGGGGTGGCGGCAACTGGAAAAATAATACAACCCACTATGCTAAGAAACAATTCAGGAAAATACTGGAATCAAAATATGAAGAAGCCGCACTGAGGAAAGTAGAATACCCCAACCACGCACAGTGGTGGGATGATTTTAAAACAAAAATAAATAAAAAAACTGCCATCTCTTTCGGGATAGAGGAAAAACGAAAACAAAAAGAAAAAGAGAACACACTCCATCAACAACTCGCATCAAAGAACCTGCCCTCAAATGAGAGAAAAACCATCCTAAAAAACCTGAAGAAAATGGAAAAAGACAAACTACACCACCAAATGAAACTGCTATACAGGGAAGAGCTAGAAGAGGACGAGAAGCCAAACCGTGAATTCTTTGAAAAACTAAAAACAAAGCAACAACGGAAATCAATCGCCCGAGTACAAAAACGATCCGGGACCATAACAGAAAACAAAGAAGAAATAATACAAGAAGTCTACTCCTTCTACCAAGAACTTTGGCAAATGAATGAAAACACAAATGCCAAGATGCAAAAAAACCTAGTGGAACTCCTAAGTAAAGAACAGCATGAGCAACAAGACCTGCCAATCCTAGAAGAGGAAATAAAATATGCAATCGAGCAACAAAAAAAGACTAAGTCCCCCGGGCCAGACGGCCTATCGTCAGAGTTCTACTCTACCTTCTACTACCTTATTAAGGATGAATTAGTCCAACTATACAACAACGCTCTACTCCTAAACAGCATGCCCAATACATGGACGGATTCAACAGTGAACCTCATATTCAAAAAGGGAGATCCCGAGATGCTGAAGAATTGGAGACCTATCTCCCTGACAAATGTCGACTATAAGATCATGATGAAAATCGTAACGAACAGAATGAAAGAAAATATTGACCATCTAATATCCCCCCAACAAAAATGCGCTGTCCCATCGAAGCAAATGTCAGATCTACTACGGAATATAAAATCGGTAATGGAATACCAGAAAGAAAAGAAACAGCCAATCATCATAGCAAACTTTGACCAGGAAAAGGCCTTTGACCGTGTCCCTCACCCATATATATTCCTAATATTAGAAAAATATTCCAAATATTGGAAAAATTCAATTTCGGAACCAAAACAATAAAATTGATTAAAAAACTATATGACAATGCCACAAGCTGCATCTGGATAAACGGATTCATCACAGACAAAATCCCCATCCAAAGAGGGCTGAGACAAGGATGTCCACTATCGATGTATCTCTACACCCTGACAGCGGAACCCCTGATGATCAAAATTTTGGGGAACAAAAACATAACAGGATGTAAAATTGGCAAACACAATATGAAGACACAGCAATACGCCGATGACCTCACTATCATCACGACAAAGCTGGAGTCGATCGAGAGAGCGTACGAAGAATTTGAATACCTCGAAAAAGCCACAGGGCAAAAAATAAACAAAGAAAAAACTCAGATCCTGTGCATCGGGAACACGTTAGACCAGGGGTCTCCAACACGCGGCCCGCGGGCCGCATGCGGCCCGCGAGGTCCTATTTTGCGGCCCGCGACCTGATTTGAAAAAAATTCAGAAAAACGCTTAGTAAATCATGTTGAAACGCTAAAATTGATTGCAGTTGAAACATAATGTTGTTGTTTTTCAAAGTGAGCCATTCTATGTGCCCACTATCACTATTACTCACTAGTTGATACGGCTTCGGCATGGTAATATCATTCCATGGATGAAGAATTTGCTGGTACGAATGGGCATATTGCCTTGACGTGCAATGGCCCACCACTGCCAAGACCGAGACGCCTGCAAAACGACTTCGGGCGCTCCAAAAACCATGCTTTACGAGGAGATAGTTGTCTAGCAAGTAGGCCTACCGTGTATAGCTAACCCCAATATTGATTCTTCAATCCATGGGTGGCCAATCTGCAGCAGTAGAAGGAAAATTATGCGGCTGTCGACACTTGTAATAACAACCCTAAGTTTTCGCAGATACCCCCTGCATATCAGCTGTATCTGGGGATCTGAACACATTGGCCGATAAAGGATAAATATTTTATAGTAATATGTGAAACTATACTAATATTTATTGACGAAATTCACTCATGAACATGAAAAATTTTTCGCGCTTCGCGCGACTACAGATTGGTTCTCTGTGGCTCTTTACAACATAACTACTAACGATTTGGTGCGCATAGTAAGCCGATATGTGCATATAGATTAGTTCGGAGTGTACCGGCAATGGACATGGACATGGTAACGTGGGTATTTGGCCCCAGCTAGTGTATCACGACTAACCACCGGTATGCGGCCGCAGGCTACATGAGTACGCGAAATGCGGCCGTGAATTACAAAAATGTTGGCCACCCCTGTTTTAGCGGCTAAAGAGTGTTGTCATTGTCAGGTATCGTGTACAGCTCATAGTCCAAAATATAATGACATTGATGATCATGATACTTTTTGTTGTATTTGTGTTTGTTCAATAAAATATTAGTTTTTCTGTGGTGACTATAACCGTCGCCTATGTTAGAAAGCACAGCGTTGTAATAACGTAGAGTTATCAGACGTGGTTGTTGAACTGCGTTGCCTACTTTTATATCGATATTGATGTCATGCGGCCCGCGGCCTCCAGGAATTTGGAAAAGTGGCCCGCGACCTATTTTGAGTTGGCGACCCCTGCGTTAGACCACATAAGAGAACAAAAATTCAAAGGAAACTTCGTTAAAAGCATCAAGATACTAGGACAGCACTTTGGACACGATCAGGTAAACGAAACATGGGAGGGCGTCATAAAGAAAATCGAAGGAAAGCTAATGAGCAACTCCCACCGTCAGCTCACGTGGATGGGAAAAAAGAACGTAATAAACTCCTTCGCTTCCTCAATTATAACCCTACATGCAAGGACCATACCTCCCACGCCAGAATTTACAGCACGCCTCATGAGAACGATTTTCAGATATCTTTGGCATCCTGAAAAAATAGAGATAATCAGAAGAACAACAAACCAGAAGAAGGCGGAATGAACATCCTACACCCCCAAAGCCAGGCCAAGGCATGTGAGCTGGAGAAAATATCAAAACTGTCGAGAATAGAACATCCAACGGAGTATAGGCACTTCCACGCCCTATACGAGCTTGGGCCCACGATCAGGAAATAGAACGACCCACTCTTTACAAATAGCATGCCACACCGCACACTTCTATCAAACCAATGGAAAATGAATATAAGCATTGCCGAAAAGCTAAATTGGGAACAAGAAGACTGGCAAACAGCGTCACTAAAAGACATATACAATGAAATCAAAAATATACATGGGAATACAGACCAACAAGGAAACAATGAAATCAATTGGAAATCACTTGCAATGAAAACAGATACGTATCCGGCCTGATCAAAAACAAAGAAAGAGTTACAACATACCGTATCGCCTGCGACGGATACCTATTCGGCTGGAAGAGAAAACAAAAGACTATACTAGGACATAAAACTGGAAAACCTGCTATAACATCATGCAGACAATGTGGATGTAAAAAAGAGACACTAGACCACATCCTGTATACATGCCCAATTGCTCGTCAGATACTTGATCGACTAGAAACATCCCTGAGACAAGCGACGGGAGCTAGGGCATCCCTAAGCGGAACACTCCTTGAAGAAAAGAACTGGGACAAGAACAATCTCGCAACGAAACTCCTCGTGACCATATACAAAGAAACAGTAATACAAAACCGAATTATATTGGAAGTGGAAAATGAAATGGAAAGCGACATAACCGTGTACATAAACTCCACAACCAAACGTGTCATGAACACGGCGAGATCAAGACTCCGCCTAAAAGGCCAACTTCCAATGATTTTAGATAGACTCCTGACTGTACTAGCGTAAATGCGCAGCATCCTCCCCTCCGTGCATATGAGTATGTAGCGGGCCCATGAAACCATAAAGAGGCCATTATATGTATGTAAGTATGGATATGTGCGCATGTATGTGTATATATGTTGTAATATGTGTATGTGTATATATATGTGTATGTTATGGGGAAGCAATGATGAAAACTGACAGACCAGACAACAACCTGCTGAAACAGGTGTATATCCGAGCGAACCGAGAACCAAACTAGCCTGATCCCAAGAGGATAATGGCATGTCTATTGGCAACAACTGAGCTTCAAAAAGAAAAAAAAAAAGAAAAAAAGAAGCAACTGAAGGAGCAGGAACAAGTGGCGAGGAGAGAATATTCCTAGCGACAGTAGCGTTTCACAGTCCAGAACTGGAACAAGTGGCGAACGAAAGCGCGGGAGGCCTACTAAACAAGGGGCTACACCAGAGACCGGAGAGACCGAGCCAAAAAGAATTACACCGGATAGCGAAGGAAAAAGGGTCACCATGGCGGCGGACAGCACGATTGGCAAAATGGGGGGCTTTGCTGGGAGCGAGCCAACTGTGCGGAGCTCCGGAGGCGGCGCTGGGGGCACGGGAGTTCATACAGTGGCAGGGTTTCTCTGGAAGGGAACGGAAACAGCAGAGTACAGAATAAAAATCAATGAGGTCGCAAAGTTTTGCACGAAAAAAGAAACGGGAACCACAACGGCGCCTAACCAGATCGATCACGAGTGGGTGGACAGCTGGACACATATGGTGACGGTCACTTCAGAGAAAGTGGTATCCGTGAAGAATGTTTCGCATTACCAGTCGAAACGGGATCAACGTCGAGCGCGTTCAAGAACAAAAAAAAGAAAATGAGTTTGGCCGTGGGACTCTGAAAGAGGATTCAATCCGTTAAAAATGTACCGCTACTTTAGGATAAAGGATTATCGGACAACACTAAGGCACCCGTACCACTGAGCTATATAAACACTGGAGTGCGCTACTCGCGATATTTGCGTGATCCATTGGCCGCCATCTTTGGGTTAAGTTGATAGCTGCGCGTTAAGCTGGTAGTCAAGGCAAAAGTGGATGGGTGATGTGACTGTTTTGATTACTCCTTGGCCTGGAGGTATCAATTTCGATGGTTCGGACAAGATAAGGTTATATATGTGTCACCGTATGTATTCATTTGCAAATATCTTCCTGATGTAGATTGCTAAACTCGGGGAGCTTGGTGATGTTGTCTTCTTTATCCCTATACAGCTTCAGTTTCAGGTAGGCTACTGTGTATGGCAATTTGATTTAGATATGATGCCATTAATCCTAATGGAGCTTGCTGATGTTGTCTTCTTACGCATTATAGCTTCAGTTTCATGTACTGCGTCCTCGAATTGTTGATACAAGCACACACTGTAATTTACTATTACAAATCTTGAAAAACAACAAACAATTTACTATTACAAATCTTGAAAACAACAAACAGGCACATTTCAAGTGTAAATAATTAACCAAGCTATCAACTGATTGCATTGCATGTCAGTTTTGTTGTTATCTTTCAGGCACTGTATCTATAGGTACGGTAGTAAAAGCATCTATGGCTATGACCACCAGCTTCAAGTTACTACCAGAGACTGCCTCAGAATCGCCCTGGATTCGATTCGAAATCTTCTCACTACAATGGCGCTGATGTCAATGCTATTGCTGCCAGCTACGTAGTGGCTATGAATACCACTGACGGAGGAAAATTCAGCATCATGTGACATCGCAAAAGCACAACTACAATCAAATTTATACGATCTAATTTTTATTCTACTTATTCATTGTGTCAAATTGGTCCAAATAAATCCTAGAAAGTTGAAGTGAGGATATGTGAGTTATGTGTAGCAATATGGGTTAGCGATTTCTGCAGAGGTAATCAAATGATAGAAATATTATATTTATATCATCGAATGAGAGAAACAAGAATTACAAGATGAATGCACGAGTCCATATTCAGATCAGGGTAGAATTGCCTAGTGCTCACTGAAATTGACTTAATCAGATTAATCATCGATGAAAAGATAGCAAGGTAACGCAACGGCCTGAGGTAATCTACACCCACCTGGGCCTAGGCAAAGTAAAGAGGAGGCATTCACAGGGTACGCTGGATGAAAACTAATAGTTCTAACTAAGATACCATATAAGATCAAGCGACAAAAAAATATGGCATGCGACGGAAAGCAAGGTCAATATATCAGATCAGCCAGGCATCACGTAGTGGCTGCCTATGATCCTTTCCTTGCCTGCTAGATGAAGCATTTCTACCTAGTGCGTTTTCTGATGAACCATTTCTGGGATCACGCGGTTGCTGCCTACCTGATCCCTTCCTTCCCTAATAGACGCAGCATTCCAACCTGACTTTCGATCAACCATTTCTGGGATCACAGGAAATACCGCGCTGTACTGTCTCGTACCAAAACTTTCGTTTTCAGTAACACCAGCTTCAGTTATGAGAAACGCGAGGTTTGAATGAGAAACGCGAGGTTTGAATGATTTTTCTATTAAAATAACAACATAAAAAAATAAAAACAGAAATAAATTAAATTGTTATTGACTTGACGTCGCCCTCGACGTAATTGCGGGTGAACTGAAAGTAAAATGTGGGATAAGTTAGGGCTTAATATCTGAGATCTTGGTACAATAAACTAACCCATTCTGATCGCATTTGCAATTTAATAGACCTCCTTTTTTGTCGCGGCACAGTGACGTGGAAGGCCACCCCACTGCGGGAGTTGTTGATGCCTCTACTTTTCCTCTTGTAGCAGAAAATGCAATACCAGTAAAGCCAGGCTCAGCAGGAAGTTTTCCATACTAGCTTCTTATCACACTCGGATGGGGAAGAGCGAGTTGAAAATTTTGACGCACAAAATAGCAGAATAATACTGCAGCGTCATTGGAAATGATTGCAGTTCAGCAGAATAATACTGCAGCGTCATTGCAAATGATTGCAGTTCTTTAGAGTATTTGACTCCTCTTCCACCAGCTTGTAGCTTCATGCGCTGCAACAGCTCACTTGGTAGAAGACAGAATTTTTGTGACATTACTTCTCCATACAAATCGCTGATCATTTTTTTTTTAGAGATGCAATGACCTCATATAGAGTTTTCACTTTTTTTCTCAGGTGGCCTGTCCGCATTTTGGCAGCATGCAACCTCTTTTTAATTTGTACCACTCTACGGCGTTGCTGTTGAATGAGCTTTTGAGGAGAGGTACGTGCACAGTAACTGTGGTCATGGACAACTGCTTCACCGGTTTGTGCTTTACAATGACGTTTCTTATCTTGAAGTGTTGCTAGTCTCGCTTGCCGTTTGTTGGAAGCCTAAAATTCAAGAATTTCACATCAACAAAGGCAAACTTTAGAAGTAAATTTATAGATGCCTACTGTACCTTTGACCTCGTATATTTCGGAGAGTTCAGAAATCTCGTTGGCACCGCATTCTCCCTGAAACGTATCAACTGGCCCACACGGTAAATGGCACTTACCGGAAAATGATCGGAGTAGATGACTGACGATCTTGATGGAACCCAGTTTTTTCTTTTAATGTTTTCTAACCATCTTCCTTTCAGCGATTCATTAGTAGGAATGCTGCATTATACGGAGCATTGTATGAAGCAAAGCACACGAAATACAATTCTTTGTTATGAGCTGTGATATCTTGTCTGATAAAATTATCTGTCACTTTTCACTCCATAGGCTATTGTATTCAAGATTGAGGCAGCCTTCTAAAGCTAAAGCAGTTCAAAGGTAAACCTTGAAAAATGTGTCTGAATAAATAAATTGACAGTTTCGAACAACACTATGAGGACTATGTAGATGAACTCGACGATGGAATTTGTAGATGAACTCGACGATGGAATTTGCAAATTCCACAGTATTTGTTTATCATCTGAAAAAGATATCCTTTTTTAGCTATGTTGAAGAAAACCCATTGGTCATGAATTGTATCTTTTCCCTGTAGTCCTGCTCATCATGCCTACATAGCATAAGCCAGAATTAAATACTAAGCAGATTATTGGCCGAAATACGAAGAGTGAGATTGGCATTATTACAGAATATTACAGATATTGATGATGAACATTACATAGCTGATATGTTGACACGGATTTCTGCTGGTAGTCTGGTCTGGTCATTTCATTCATTTAGCGGCAACGAAATGTTCTGCTATCACTTTACCATGACCTATTTATTACAACTGTGGCAGATCTGGACATACATGTCTTGCTGCTATGCTTATTCTGTTATTCACTTACCGGTAAAAAGTTCTGGGGTATCGACGCTTTACTATCGACTCTTCATCACAACTGCCGTCACAAATACTTCTTGCATACGACTCATTGGATATCTTCTTCGGCCATTTACTGCACCAACCCCGACACAGCAAAGACTACCACTACCACCTGATGAATGGGCTATCTTCGACAGGTCGAATTACACATAATATCAATATACTGACACGAGATATTGGGCTGAAACAAATCCTGAGTGTTAGAATAATTAGTCATTCAAAGCTCTATACGCATAAAATACTACGGACCCGATACGAATCAAATATATTTAAAAACTGACCGCTTTTCCATAAGCCCATGTAGTAAATCACTTAACCGTGTACCTACCCACAATGCATCTGCGCATGGGAATCACGCGAATTTGCTTAGCCGGAGATAGCAGTAGTTCGGGCCTTGACCCATACGCATTCGTGCCGAGGCCGAAAAAAGCAAGCACAAAATATACATACAATGAGGAAGGTCACATGACGAATTCGGAAACATCTACGGATGGAGAATTTACGGGAAATAACGGGCCACCAATGTTGTGGCTAAACGAATGGACAGATAAGGACAAATCTACGCCACTTACGGGATGCACGAAAGACACTGTTACTGAGACGTATCTACAAGTAGTATCGTCGAATGACAATATTGGGGCAACGGAAGAGCCAGAACTGTTCATACTAGAACAAGAAGGAGGGACGAAAAAGTCGTTTGGTTATGGATCAACGTCCCGAAAACATGAGATGAAGCTAGAAAAGAGCATATCGGTAGTGGACAGCGCAGAAGACGCAAATCAATTACTTCAAGATAGTGAAGGGAGCCCTTGGATGCATGTAAAAGACTGGCCAAAATGGAGGAGTCAGAACTACTACAGCGGGCTATCTATATGTACTCAAACATGGCCGAACTGGACAGGAAAAACAACGATGACTGTCGAGATATACCAAGATCACGAGAGATAACCGTAGAGTTTAAAACATTAGCAAGTGTAGAAGCGCATGGTGTAGCTTAGGGGAATTCACCAATATGAAAATTCTTGTTTATTTATGTTAATATACTTTGACCCACCGAAACGAGAGAATTTTAAAACGAGAGTGGGTCGAGCAGGTTTAGACAGGTCCAGACTTGCCCGAGCGGACGTCACGGAGACGAAAACGCAGACTTGCTCGAAACGCAAAAAAATGCGTGTCGCTAAGTAGGGACGTAAAGTATAAAAGGAATCAGTGCGTAATGGACCGTTCTGATATGTACATTGGTGAGCCGGATGGTAGATATATTCGTGAAGTCGTCGATAAAGAAACGCGTTATGAAGTGGAATTTCGCACCGGACGCATCGAACCAATGTAAACGGTCGTCATCTGAGGAATAGAATGGATGACGATCAGGTTTGAATTTTGATCCCTGGAATGGAATTCCGAATTCATTGCGTCGAACTGCTTATCCATATTAAGGAAAAAATTGGACAGTGCACACTATGGGTGGACAATGGAGATCTTGAAGTTTCCTTAACTTAAGTGTCTGCTGTCACTCAACTGAGTAGCACCTGTTCCTCAAACCCAACTTCGAGCTCCTAAAGTTTCCTCACACACTCAACTGAGGCCTCCTCACACACTCAACTGAGTGCCGACTCACTGTATGAAAATCCAGAAAATGGTTGCCAGATTATATTTCTTCGAAATGACGTCATTGTTCAAGGCCGTCGCTAAGGTAACGGCTTTAGTTTCGATTGTTTTCGTCCGCAAAACAGAAATATTCATCACTTTTCTGATAAACGAAGGAAATGGCTGGGCTAATGGAAGAGCTGGAAATTCTGCAAACTGTTGCGATTCCTCGCAGACGCCTCAGGGACGTGAAAAATCCATTTGAAGAATTGAATTATAGGGAATTTTTGAAACGATTCAGATTTTATGAGAAGACCATTGAAATTTATGATACAATAAAAGGGGACGACGCATTTGTTATCAGGAATCATGGCCGACACCCATTGCTGCAATTAACCATTGCACCGGACATTTCGAACTGTCCGATGGGGACCTTGCTGGCGTATCTAGGCATACGGATCGTAGGAGCGTTCAGCGTGTGGCGAAGGTTATAGCAAAACATAAATCAGTTTATTGCAATCCATGAACGACACCGCGAAAATTAAATCGCAATTTTATAAAATTAAAAAATTTCCCGGGGTGGTTGGAGATAGTGACGGCACCCACATCCGCATTATCTGCCCTGTGGAGATAACGCGGAGTCGTTCCGTAAAAGAAGAGGACTCATAGTCGTTCCGTAAAAGAAGAGGATTCATGTCCTTGAATGTTCAAGTCGTTTGCAGTGCGGAACGAACAATAACCAATCTTGTTGTACCGTTGGCCGGGATCGTGCCACGACTTCAGGTTATACCGAAATTCCTGACTGGCTGACGATTCTGAAGACGGTAATATTGAAGGAATTCTATTGGGTGACAACGGTTACCCTCTATTGAAGCAGGCCTGTTGCACTTGAAAGCATTGTTATGCATGTTGTGGATACCATCACGCTTGAATTCCGCCTGCGAGATTGCCATTGTGTAGGATAGGATAGGATAGGATCATAGCCCATGATAGGATTCTTAATACGCAAAGCTATTAATAAGCTCTCAAATAATGATTAAAGATATGGGAAACACTTGAACTATATAGGACACGATGCCTAAACTTGTATACATACATGTCATATTCAGTTGATTATGATACTGCCTTGTAAAGGTATAACTACCGTACTACCGTAGCTGACTATTACGGTAGTTGATATATTTAATTAATTACGTGTCCATCTGCTCTAGATACTTAATGTACAATGCCATACAATCAAAATATAGGGGGATGAGGGGGATGTTGGAACCATAAGCCTTTATAAACGCTATGGTTGAAATGGTCAATCGTTACGGTGTTTCGATCTTCATTGCTGATGGCGAGAATCGAACCAGGTTCGCCTGCGCCCGTTGGTTTTAGCTGGACACTTGTGTTCTCTGTTTGGGTTATGAAACTTTTGTGTTCTCTGTTTGGGTTGAAAATTTTGTTCAAATCAAGTGTACCATATTTGGATTATATCGTATAACCATGGCGCCTAGTCACTGCATATTACCCGGGTGTAATACTAGGAGACTCGGCAAATCGAGCAAAGAATCGGCTGGTATTTACATCCTGACTGTAGTTCTGCACCCTGGACGAAACAAGGAATGGCATACTTTATTGTTTCATTTATTGTTTCATTTTTGTTGTAAATATCGAGAGAAGTCGGTCGTAACGGAATTAGGAAAAAGGGATCAAGCTGGCATTTGTGGACGTCATTTCGCAGAAACAGATTTCCATTACGTAAATCACAAGAAAAGAGTTAAAACCAGGCGCCTTGCCGTCAATTAATTTGCCAGAAAAATCGCACGACACTACTCCACCTCCCCCGAGAAAGCCAATAGTAAAACATGAATTACCAGTGCCATCAAGATATAAAAGTTTAGATGGCGTGCAAAAAGGATTTTAGAAGCTACAACAACCCGACTGGTTTAAAGCGAATTTATTTAGCGTTTCAATTCAGAAACCAAAAAAATGGAATTGTTTTAGACGTACAGGAGGGCTTGTCTGTAAGATACGAATTTGGTGATGGCGAGTTCGGAATTTGGTGATGGCGAGTTCGTGTCTACTAACTCGAGCTTGCGGGAGAGCACTGTGTTCGATATTTTGAATGAGGCCGACAAAGTCGTGACTTGCTCGGCCAGGCTTTCAGATAAGTGTACGACGATATTACGCGATCCGCACAGCAATGCGTGCGTACAATGTAAGAATGTCGAGCAAAGAAAGAAGCGTAATATGGAAATGAGAAACCGAAGTTCTAGCTGACAAAGCACCTATAAGTCGATGCTCTGAATCACGACTAATGGCAACCCTGTTGCATCAGAAATAAGAGTAGGTTGGAATTTTTGATGTTTTATGAATATGTAGGCTATTTATTTTTGTATACGCGAAGAAAAAGTGTGAAGGAAAAAGAGCTTACGCTGATCAAGAAAAAGATCGCAAACAAGTCTGCTTAAGTCCAGCCGGATTTCGCCGCAGCAATACAAAATTGCATGACACAAATATCTGTAGACCAGCGGCGGGCAACTTTTCCAGTCGGCAGGCCGGATATAGGAAAGTCAAGTACTTGGCGGGCCGGATTGCTGAATCGATAATACATTATTTGCCCATTTATTCACATATACATTATACATGGAATAAATCGTATTTAATGATAGTATTTTAACGAAGCAATGTTATTTCAAAGTGATTTCTCGGCGATAATGACGAAAAGAATGTGGATTTCAGAATAGCATTGTTATGTGGTTCTCAAACTTTTTTGAACACGCCCCCCTTTTTGATAGTGGAAAATTCCACGCCCCCCTTATCGTGAATCAGAATACTAGCCATCCCAACGGATAGTTTGATGGCATTAAAGGTTGTGGCTATTGATGAAAGAATTCTCAAATATGAAATTCAGACAAAAGATTGAGTATAAACACCATGAGCTCTCAAATATGAAATTCGGACAAAAGATAGAGTAAACACCATGAGCTTAAGGTAAATTGCGCGATGCGCGAAAATTTTTTCAAATTTTTCAGTTAACTGTGACTTCGCGCCCCCTTCGGATGCTTTCACGCCCCCAGCTTGAGAACCACTGTCATACATGCACCGCCATGTCTGCTTCTCTCTGATCAATCAACACAATGTGCAATCCTTAAAAATTAAGATTTTAAGTTGTTCGATAAGCCCAGTACCCCAAATTTACCAAACTATTAGGGTTGAGTAGGTGGCAAGATAGTGCAGTGGTATAATCCACGGCTACAAAACCCAATGTGTTGTGTGTTCGAGTCCGACTCTGGAATTGCTACCCAAGTGTTGGAGGTTTATCTAGGCTCCTCCTCGCCATCTCATTGGCATAACTATCAAGTGATGTCTCACAAAAGCCTGTACGTGTGCACTGTGCAGTGCTACCAGTTAGCGGTTACGGAATCAAAAATAAGAAATAGCTGCCTGGTGTAAATGACCATTGCAGTCGACAAACACCATGATTGGCACAAACAACATTGGGGTTAAGTACATTGTAAATGCTGACAATGCAAGTCATCTATCTCTCTTCGACGAACTTACCCGTAAGCTCCACTCTCGCACACTGCGCACACTCGAATATATTAACATACAGTCACTAAAAGTTGACGTAGTAAGCAAGTAGTGGGGAATCTCGGCAGACTAATCAGCCGCGGGCAACATTATCATGTAAGACGGGAAGCTGCCCGCGGGCCGTATGTTGCCCAGCTCTACTGTAGACCATGAGCTCACGCCCTACCAGCAGTTGTTTTGGCAGGAACAGCTGAAATTATTGAGTGTTAAAGAAAAAGGAGAACGCTATCACCCGGATATTATTAGGTTACTGACAGAGTATTATACGGCTACAGAAAACATTTGATTTAGATTATACCTATCCATCGATTCGAAATCTCCGGCTGCCTATGAAGAATTCCGTGGTGTTTTACGTCTGCCGTCCAAGTCCACGCTGCAAGATTTCAGGTGCCTTTATCAAAAAGGCTATCAATTATATAGTGATTTATTAATTTTGCAAAGTTGTTCTATCCCAGGTACGCAGAAAAGCCTGAAATCAGGTTTGGAGATGATATTGAAAAAAAACTTGAAAATCTCTCGTCGTCATTGCCGAATGAAGAGAAATACATATGTATTACTTTTGACGAAATGCAAATTAATAAAGGATTGTTTATGATGGTACCTCCGGAAAACTTATCGGATTCGTCAACTATGGAGACACCTTTGCAAGCGATGATACGATGGCAACACATGTTCTTGGAGTGTATATAAAAAGTATTTGTGGCTCACTTTCCCAAATGCTACCATTTTTCCTCAGAGGTGATGTTTCGCTTAAAACTGGTAATTCGACAAAGGACATAAAACACTGTGTTTAAAGAATATTTAATATTTATGCAGCAACAGCGAAGTATTATCATTTGACCTCTGTATTTTGGGATATGCTCTTCCTTGTAGAAAGATTCGGCTTCAAACTCATATGCGTATGCGCGGATGGTGCTGCCAATAATCGGAAATTCTTCTCCAACCTGATTGACGGCTTCGATACCGATTATAAGGTACTAAACCCGTTCAGCCAGGATAGTTTCATCTATTTATGGCCAGATCCTCCTCATTTAATTAAGGTAAATATTCTCACGGAATGTTTCACTTCAACCTATATATTTAAATACTGGTTATATTCTTCAGACTGCGCGAAATTCCACGCTAAAAATACACTGGGGCAAATCCTGTGGAAACTCATGGAAGTTATCTACAAAGACTTGTGGTCCAGTGATCTCCATCAGCCTTCCAAAGTCTAGCATTCCCATATCTATTTAAATTCTCGCTCGAAAATGTCAGTGAAATATGCAGCACAGGTATGAGTTATCTTATAATTACAATCGTAGCACTCTATTAATAACTCAGAAATGAGAAAGAGCTCAATTTCATTGAGCAGGTTCTCTCAATATCTGTTGCAAGACAGCTGGAAAGAGCTGATTTCGTAGCAACGTCCGAGTACGCAAAGATGTGGAATGATTTTTTTGACATCTGTGATAGTACTTCCGGAAAACGAGCCAGAAGAACCCGACTATGGCATCGTTCACAAACATCAGCGACCCACGCTTATCGTGGCTGCAACACGAATTTTTAAATTATTTTCATACCTGGAAGGAATCCACGTGCTGTACCGAGAAAACTGATTTCATTGCTTCTCTAACTTATCAGGGTATTTGTATGCTGGTACCGTCAATAATAGACTTAGTTAAGTACCTCCTCCAGCACACAACGATAAATGGGTTTGCTTAGCAAGGATTTCGCAAGACTGTCAGGAACGACATTTCAGCATGCAGAGAGCAATCGGTGGGGCTGATGCAATTAACTACGACCAAACTTCTGCAGCTTGGCATCCTTGAATTTCTAGGCCGTGGAGCAGATAATCCGTCTGTGTTGAGCTTCGGATACAACGAACGAATTATATCAATGAAGAAGTCAGTGAAGGGGACATCGTTGAACGGAAAAAATGACGAAGAACCGCTAAAGAAACGTCATAGTTCCTGAACCAATTTTATTAATTTGATAATGAAAACACTCAAAACTTAGGCCTATTCAATTTATGTATACCAAATTCAGTTGTTCATTTTTTTCAACTGCTTCCTGAGACCCTTGTTTGTCCTTGCGATGTAGATGTTTTTTATTCAACTCGTTCCTCAATTTCACGGAATAAGAATGAGCCCGTACTTTAATAAATTTTAAAAACAATTTTTGAAACACAGATTTGACTGTAAATTCGTCCAATGTGGGATCTTCAGAGATGAGCTTGGAATATAAATCGACAACTCCAGATAAAATAACATGAATCGTGCCTTAAACTCATTATCCAGTCTAAGGTGCATAACTAATTATGTGCATAACTAAGTCTAAGGTGGGATCCAATGTGGATCTTCAGAGATGAGCTTGGAATATAAATCGACAACTCCAGATAATAACATGAATCGTGCCTTAAACTCATTATCCAGTCTAAGGTGCATAACTAATTATGTGCATAACCAGTCTAAGGTGCATAACTAATTCTATGCACTTCACAACAGCCCCCCATAGCCGGTCAGCTGAGCCATTAAAATTTCTGTTGCGTTGGTCGGCTAAAGATCCTTTCCTGACTTCACCTTTCAACTTCATAATGACGCGCTTGTCCAACTCAATGGTTGAAGGGTGGTAACACAACTTCCTCAACAAGAATCCAGCAATATATTCAAGTATTTCAACGTCCGTGTCATTGATGTCCTTAACTGCGTTCCTTCCTATATTCTGAGGATTAATAAAACTGCTGAGATCGAGCAACAGATCCGCGGGAGAGACTGACAGCAAATTTGCTCGATTTAAAAGCACTCCATATTTAGAAAAATACGAATTGGGGTCAAACTGTTGGGCATATGCTGATCATATGTCATAGAGAATTGTTGAAGGGATTTGAGGTGTTGATTTTCGGCTATAAAATCCTCGACGACAGTTCTCATGGTATCCGCTTCAATAGAAATATTCACAGTGACTATCTCATTATCATCAGATTGCTGACCGCCGCACTTGCTCGACGCGATTAGGCAGTCACGCAGAGAACGAAATTTAGATAGTTGTCAGCCGATGTTATGAAGGAAATGTGTCCAAGTTTCGTTCTCTGCGTGACTGCCTTATCGCGTCGAGCAAGTGCGACGATGAAGACATCGTGCCATGTAACGGGTTAAGCAGCCGCGGCAGCTGGTCTTGTAGAAATTTCAATAAATCGCAGTTCCATTACGGTGGCGTTCTGAAGGAAATGGCTGCGGCCAAAAATTTTTGTTCGTTTTTACCTTCAATTTGAGACCACATCATTTTTAGAGCGCAGTGCCCCTTTAAGATCAAAACAGAACCGGATGATGATGCGACACTGGGAGCCTTTTTGGAGGATCATGCATCGCGAAGATTGCCTGAGAGGACTGCGGAAATTCGCACAGTCGTGAACAATCAAGTCGGCGGCCTCGCGGTTTTCTTAAGGCTGGACAATGGACATTACATCGGAGCCATTTAGCGCCTCTGATGAGCAACATTATAGGGACCACTATCATGTGGATATCCCGAAATATATATGGTGATTATCGCGACAATAACAAATGTGTTTTCAATGCTTGTACCTAATTAGTCAACCTTTTAAAAGCTTCAATACAGACAGGGATTGACAGCGAGTGCGATAGCGGGCGATATCGCCAGCCAGGAGGCGATTTAGCAGGCGAAAATAACGAAGGGGCGATTGCCAGGGTTGTGACCAACCAAGCCAATTTCACTTTTACATCAAGTCGAGTCATTTTCAAGTGTGTTCAGTTTCGAGTTGAAGTCTTGTTAAACCCACTACCCACATTTTATAACTCTGTTACCCACTTTTTATAACTGTTTGGTGACATCGAATGATTCGCATTGATTTTCCTCACTTTTAGCAGTGTCTGGTCGCAATTTCAAGTACCAATTACCGATAGACGAAATCCCAATAGCGTGATTTGATTACTTTACTAGTCTTCAAAATTACAATGAAATGTCGGTCTTGGCCAACTCGAGTCATCAGAAAATCGAGTCAATACATCCCCAGCGATGCCGCGTTGAAACGGCTGTATTTGAGTCAAGTCGGAGAAGTGACGAAAAAGGTTGAGAACCACTGGTCTAGAGCATGTAGCCTATATAAGAGGCATATACAGAACACCGAAAGAATAGTAAGCACACAAATTGAAACTGACAAATCAATTAAGAGGCATGCGTCAGTAGGCCCGAGAATCAATAGTGCTAGCTACTATTTCTTAATTGGAACTAATTGCATTTCGACTTGGAATGTGTGGACTCATTGACAGAAGTAGTACGGTAGGCACAGTCTTATATTGCAAGGAAGTGCTACGACGTAAAAAATCTAGTCGGCATCTTTTGAAAGGAACAGTAGGCACAGTATCATGTTGCAAGAAGAGTGATACAAAGTCAAAATCATCTTATCGTCAACTCAAAATGTAGAAATTGACCAAGTGTTGAACTTTGTAATGGAAATTGGTGAGATAGATGCTATACCTTCCCATCACCTATCTATTGCGATAGCTGGCTGCGGAGTGAAACTGCTGCGGTAGTCACTTTATCGTGCAGGCTTTCAAACAGTCGCTTTGCGACGCTGCGTGAAATAACTAGGATCATCAATGACGTTACGTAAGTGACGAGCTGTCTTATTTCCGACTCAAATGCATCCTCTACACACAGGTTGTAAACCCTATGAATAAAAGATTCATAGTACTGCCCACTGAAAATGGCGATTTTGGCATTTTCGAAATTGATGGAAGATGGGTGACGGTTGGCTTCTTTACAGAACGTCAGATAAACATGTTCCACATAAAACATATACTCTTCTGTAGGATACATTAAACACCCAGCCTTCCTCCCCATATATGAAATAAAGGAGCCACGCGGTTGGTCGTTGCACAGCAGCTTCACAATGCCGAAACGAAAGCGCTCACGTCCAGTAGGTCCTCGTGCCGTATTCAAAGTGTACCAAGCAATGTACTCAAGAGACTCTCAAATTGCTGAATTGAACCCCTTTTAGTTTCATCTTCTTTGACCGAACCCATCATTATTATAAATTTCATTGCGCCTAAAAGAAACTTTGACTCCTCAATTCTAGATATATTTTCATTGAAGTAGTCCTGTGCGTGAACTGCTTCAGTTGGATAATGCCGTATCACAGTTGCTGATTCCGGTTTCGATACAAATTCGCGCCAAAATCCATCAATCTTCTGCTTTCCAAATTCAGAAAGTGTTAGTGCACTACTGACTTGCTGAATGAAGTCAGCAGTCAGACTAGAATCGAAAAGGATGGCTCTCGTGCTTTTCCTGATTTCGCTAGCTGTTGCTTCATTTCCTCCACCGTCCTCCATGTCATTGTACAACATATCTTGGATCACATCGTCAGTCAGAAGTGATTCCCAATCAAATTCGCCTACCTCAGCGATGTCTTAAAATTTACAACGATATCCACAATTATTCGAATCCCTGTAGAGACTGAGAGCAGAGATGAGCGGATTTGAAATTTCTATGTCCTAATCCAATCCAAATCCGACAAAATTTCACAAATCCGGTTTCTTCAAATCCTAATCCATGCTCATCTCTGGTAGAGAGTATAAAACAACAATTCTCATGTACCGTATAGCCATATTTGACGGCTTTAAAATTGTATTCACTTGCCCATCTCTCCAGCACTGATTATGTAGCATCAACCCAATACAATGGTTAGTAACCACACGGAGTAGCTACTCGCTAAACTAACCTCATGGATAGATATTCCTATTCAAATGCAGAAAGTAACATCTTCCTCCACAAGCGCCCAGCAAAACAAATCGAGCTGCGTAGACAGTCATCAGAGCGCGAAATCACGTGACGCCCGTTAGCGTCGCATCCACGGTTTACCTTAGTTATCTATTGGGCTCGAAAGTCACGTGACTTGTGGTTCGCTGGGGCCAGACAACTATATTAGATAGGCGCTCCCTGTGTTAATTTGCGTTATTGGTCTGTTTTCAAATCGTATTTTCTGTCTCAGTGAGGTTGTATGAAGTACAGTTCTGGGTTTTATGTTATCTTCTATGACTTATTAGCTAGTTTCAGGACTTTTAGACACCAACTAGGTAGGTTTATGTTGTTTTGCAGCCGCGCAAAATGCCAGGGTATAACGTGCCAATTTGTTATAATGGATGAGAAAACAATTCGGAATAGTCTTTCCATCGACTTCTAAATTGCCAGAAAACGACAGGAAGGTGACTGAAATTAATAAGGCTAGATAGAATGATAAATATAATTAACATTTGATCTATGTTGACTTGTTTGTTTGGTGGTATCAAATGTCACACCGGTATTTTGTGTGCCCCAAGACAGCGTAATCAAGTCAGCTTCAATAGCAAATGATTTAAGATTAAAAATAGATGCATCAACTGCAGGCATCGGTTAGCTATTAAGATATCTGTGCCATTTATCGAAAAAGATAATCAAGAATTTCGGTCAGCCAAATTTATGTTGAACCATGCCAATCAGAAGGAAGTTATTGATTGTTTCAAGGATAGTGCTGAGAAGACTGCTATTGCCGGACAAGGACAAGAGTACCGTACTTTCGACCTGGTTTTTGTGATGATGCAGTGATTTAAAATTTGGTATCATTCTAACTCTGGAATGAAAAGATTCTTTTAATGGAAGACCAGGTCTTGCTGTTACTCGTGACACTACTTCGTATAATTTAGTACTGGCACTGTAGCCAATGTTTTTTTTTTAAATTTTGATCAAGTTTCTATACATCAGTGTTGTTCAAAAACAACTTTTTTTCAAATTTCACTGTCTCATGAACAAAATTGTTAGGTTGGCTCGAAGAAAGGTTGCACACTAGATTTGGCTCAATTCCAACATGCAGAAGTGAAGTTATCAGATTCTTCAAAAAAAAATTATTGAAAAAATAAAATAGTTTTATAGAATTTTACTGGCTACGCCATGAAATGGTTGAGTTTTCGAAAAAATGTATAACAAATTGGGCTAGTTTAGCCAAATTTGAAATTTTCTACCTTCAGTAGCTTTTGCATTGCGCCCTATACAAAATTTACACAAAGTTCTTGAACAAAAATCAGAGAGTAGGCTAATTCATAACCATTTTATTCTCTTTATAGATACCTACTTTCAGATGTTTAACAAATCAATGCAAACATTGATGCTAGTCTCACTAATCTGTACCTGATTGCTGTGCTAGTGAAGTTGCACTGTGCGCTATATGTAAACCATATCCGGGGCATCTCTGATCCCGGCATCTTGTATGATGCAATCGGTATCTCTGCCAAAAACTGCTCTCCAGAAGACACCATCTCCTTTATCGCAAGAACGAGAAGCACACGCACGCTATTTACCCCTCGAACGGTGAGAAAATGCAGCTCAACTGTCTATAAAATGACGTCACCGTAGGGAGGTGGAGCGAACACTTGGAGACGCTTCCGGCCTTAAAAGTCGCGACCACATATACTTCCTGAACTTGGAAGAAATCCACCCAAAACGCTGGGAAGGAACTGAAATTGTTGTCGACATATGGTACACCAATGCCACCAGTAGGTCATTTGTGTGAGACCAGCCTCGTAACCATACGGACCCAACAACACTGGTATCCCTTACCGTCGTTCTCAGGCCCAGAGCACCCTAAATTTACACAAACGCCGTTCAGGATCTTGGCTTGTCAATGGGAAATACTTACGTCGACGCAATGCAGAAACGCAATAACTACAGATTCCCATGGAGTACTCACAGTTATATTGCTTGCTGTTATTCTCGTCAATTTCAATATACCAACACAGTCCTATCAATTGTATTGCTTATGGCTGCTCGTTTTCAAGCCAACTCTGTGTGTTTAAGTGAGTCGTCAGTTTAAGACTACCTCCACAGTAGCAGTGTATAGCTTGAGTCAAAACTGCATCCGTCTATGGCAAGTTGGCAACATTAATCAGGAATACCTAATCTGTGACCAATACCTACATTCTATTTGTTTCATTCTCGGTACAAAGGAAATACATTCTCAAGTTGTGAATTTGTCGAATTTATTCGCCAGTTATTGATTTCGTCAGCACTCTTAGAGTTTTGTAAAATCAAGCGAGAGTATGCAAGATCAAGAAAGTATTGTTGTGGAAATATTATTATATCAGAATTAGGTAGTTCTTCTATTCAGAATCTTGAGGTAATCGTCGGGTCCAAAATAATTAAATGGCATAAGTTTTGAGTATGCAGTGCACAAGCTGCCCTGCACTTGTCAAAGTACTTGTGATGCTAGGCAAGTACTATAGTATCACCGATGACCGACTCATTTCAAAATGAAGACTTTCTTCATAAACGCTCAAGTCTATTAATGATCTTGATTTGGTAGAATAGGGACACTTGATATCTATCAATACACACATCACAAAAGTGCCGCAAACATGTCCTAAAACTACTTTAAAAAATATAACACTCCGGCAAGTATGCAATATTACATAGTACTCTGAAAATGTGGAAATGCTATCTTCTTCACTTTCATTCAGTGTGCATTAGGGCTCTACAAAAATGACTTTTTTCTCAAATCGTACTGGCTACTTGATAAAATTGTTAGGTTACCTAATTGAAGCCTACACACAAAATTTAGTTCAATTCCAGACAGTAACCGCTTTGCTACAGGAGAAGGAAGTTTCTATTTATTATGGAAAAATAAATAATAAAAATTTTGAAAATTTTCTGTTCATCCCATAAAAGTGTTAGGTTGTCTATAGAAACGATGCTCACCAAATTTGGTTCAATTCTAATTTGTGGAAGCGGAGTTATTGCCGTCGAAAAGTTTGGATTTGAATAAAAAAGTATTTACGGTGACCGATTCTTTGTTTATTTATTATAGTTGTGCTCACCGTAAATACTATTTTATTCAAATCCAAATTTTTCGACGGCGATAATTCCGCTTCCGCTGGTTGGGATTGAATCAAATTTGGTGAGCATCGTTTCTATAGACAGCCTAACACTTTCACGGGGTGAACAGAAAATTTTCGAATTTTTTATTATTTATTTTTAAATAATAAATAGAAACTTACTTCTGTACCAAAGCGGTTACTGGCTGGAATTGAACCAAATTTTGTGTGTAGGCCTAAATTAAGTAACCCTAACAATATTATCAAGTAGCCAGTAGTCCCAGTACGATTTAAGAAAAAAAGTCATTTCTGAAAAGCCCTAGTGTGCATGTGCATTGTGCATGCCTCCTCTTTACATCGCCTAGGTCAAGGTAAGTGTCCCGATTCCATAGACTACTCCCAGTCGCTTCGACATCTTCCTGTCTTTTCATTGTATCGCATTTTGTGGTGTATCGAACTGATAAAATTGGTAATAAACCAATGATGATGGTGATCGTCTGTTTGCACCACAAAACAGGTTGTAGTTGCGCGATTCCAGGTTGTAGTTATTCAAATAAACGGGCTAGTCAGGACAGCAGAAGATCACTCTTCCGGATTCGCCGACCTGATTTACTTCGAAAAGCAAATGAAAGAAAACATCATGAAGAGTTGACGAAATTCATATTATCTTTGCGGGATTTTGAAAAGGGGGACAAAATTAAAGTGATGCTTCATAAGGAAACGTAAGACCATTTATCCTATTCTTTTCCCATGTTGCCTTGGCAAGTGAGAATCTTGTTGAGCTGTGATTCATCTGATTAGACCAGTGGTTCTCAACCGGTGTGCCGCGGCACACTAGTGTGCCAATTGGCCTGCTCAGGTGTGCCGCGAGCAAATGTGGTAAACTATGTCGAAGTATAACAAAAATCCAAATTTTGAGTGTGGCATTGTTGGTTTTTCTATTGAATTTACCCGATCAAGACACGCGATGCACTATCCGATGCAGTGAAAAGATATTAGACTGTCGAGGCGACCGTAGTTACGATATCTCAATCTAGTAGTTCAATCTGACATCCATGGATTGATTCTTTCTCTGGGCTTTTTATTGTAAAGACGCTCTGAGCACAGCAACGTGTAGGGGAGCGGAGAATCTAATAAATCTGCGACGCTTTGTAACTTGCTACTGCGCTGCCATGAATCCAACTGGAGCCTCCATCGTCAATGGGTGTGATACGCTAATTTGCCCACCCATAGTAGCATGTAGGACGGTGATAACTAATCTCTGGCAATTGATCCGTGATATTTAGGTGTGGCCGAAGTGTTCACCTTTCATTTGTCACCCCCATCAAAACTGGAGGCAGAACAGGGACATGACGCAGGTTGATGGCCTTCTTCTGTTTATAGATATATTTGTAGTCGTATTCTTGCCATCTCTTCGTCATCGATGATCATTTTACATCATACCGATATTACTTATTTTGATTCCAGAAAGATGCCAACTTATACCAGGGCACACTGCTTTTACAGTAGGAGCCTACATAAGCCTCCAATACCCAGGAAGGCATTCTCACCATCGAGAAATGAACTCATTTGGAAGTGATGTTCACGTTTACAAATTAGAATTGCCAACATAGCCAGCCATTCACATTTCGATTGTTAGGTAGCGTACCAGCACTGCAGGTAAAATGCAGGCACAGGGCGAAACGTTATATGTTGCAGGCGGCAAATTCGAGAATTGAGAAGTAAAGTTGATCAAATTATATCAGTTACAAATTTCCCCGCCGCTGAGGTTTATTATCGCGGTTTGTTGGAACTTTAACTGCGGGTGGCTGTCAGTAACACTATTGAGGTATACTATATCTTCACAGGTGCTATTACACGATCTGCGCGGAAATGCGTTTGGCATCCATGCACCTCTACGCCTCTGCGTTTGTTAGTGGCAATTGGGATTGGACTCTTCGATGCGACGGTTAATTACATCGACAATGCGGTAGTGGGCAGTCTTTATTGTCCAGTCAATCTTATGAAATTAAGCTCAGCCCGAAGTTTAAACGAGATATCAGCAGGCCAGTTATGTGGTAATAGCTGATAATTCAAAACCTAACACTGAAACGGAGAATGTTTTTCTTCCGGCCAGCCATAAAATTGTAAAGAAATGTTTGGAAAGAATTGAAAACGATCCCCATGTCAAATGATACCATTCTTAGACGTATATTTGTGAGATGTCCGCAGAGATAAAAGAAAAATCAAGCAGAGAAAAGCCTACTTGAGTGCTCCAAAAAGGTAGAAGTACATCGTCAGTGACCATACCTCTGTAAGACTATGGTTGCTGCTATATGCATCCTGGTAGTTTGCCTGTGCCGTAAGCCAAAAGAGTTCAGAACCACTGTTCTAGTGTGCCGCGGACCATTTTTCATTTTGAAAGTGTGCCGCGAGGTCAAAAAGGTTGAGAACCACTGGATTAGACTATCGTTCGAAAAGGAGATACTTCTGAAGTGACATTATTCTCAAAAGTTCTTTTCTGAGTATTGTCCTCACCTAATTACATGGTTGGAATTCGCGAAAATCTCTTTGAAGAATCAGATGTAATAGAATATAAATCTCGCAAGGAATTGAAAGTTGGAGCATTGCCAAGGCTCAATCTGCCATCCAAATGCAGCAGTAGCAAGGCAAGACGATTTTATTTACCTTAATAGAAACTTTCCAATGAGCGTATTACTCTAATTTGTTATAAAGGAGTTGAGAAAACAACCGGCCGTTCGGAAGCAACTTCCTGACAAACTTCTGCATAGAGATATTAGGGATGTTGTCCTGTCTTACCACAAATTGAAAAAAACATACAGGTGTGAGGAATCTCTTCAGCTGTAGCCAACCTTCATTAAGCCATTATAATTTTATCTCATTTCATGCAGAGATATGGAGCTTGAGTGAGAGAAATGTTAAATTGTTTATAGAAAAATGGGAATGTATTGAAGATATTGTGCCAATATTGAGGTACCTTGCAAATTAAGTGAATATGGGTGATCAATTTACGTTATATTGCTATGAAACAATTGTTTCAGAATTTCCCTTACAAGCAGTCTGATGATTGATTCAGCGGCATTGCATGGATGGAAGCTCCCTCCAAACCAGCTTCCGAATTATGACTTGAAATTTTTAACTCTTCAGCAATTTCTAAGTATGCCATTGCTACTGTCGGTCACTTTTCAGAATCTGTCATACCCAATGTTGTATAGGTTATCTTGACGGAATGAGACTTTGTATCGGGGTACAGGAGACAACACGAAACACCCATCAACATAAGACTTTATCTTGGGCTGCGGATCATTTACAGGAAAAGGTCATTTGTTCAAGAACTCCTCTGTGCGAAGCTGTAGGTTCGTATTTTTTTTTGTTGAGTTACATCAAAACTACGGTGAGCAGCATTGAAGAATATGTCAAATTGTTAGAATTGATGTATCTATATTCAGTTTGGAACGATTCTATTGCATGCACCATGTGCACAAAATATGATGTAAAAACAAGATACAACAGAAGATATTCAAAAAGTACTCCATGCGGTTCAGATGATGATTGTTTAACTGTCCAGTAAGATCTTCATTCAGCTAAAGTGGAAGTGGTATGAATGTTAATCAGGCTTACCATACGTTCTCTTTTAAGAGGATTTGTCCTCTTTTTTGACTTTTTTGAAAGTGTCCTCGGAGGACGCCCTTTTGTCCTCTTTTTAGAGATTTTGTTCTCTTTTTTGAAAATTTAGGCAGATTTAGAGCAAATTGCGAGTGATATGCCGCATATTAGCACAGAAGTGAAGCTCCGGCGGGTATTTCGGAGTGAAAAACGGTGATTTTAGCTCTGAGCGAAAAGACCTTTTTTTTTAGTCATCCACCTGGCAATGTGGAGTAAAGAACGTTATTTTGAGCTCTGAGCAGAAGTGATGACCTTTTTTTTCTTAGTCAACCGATCTCAAAGTGGGGAAAAATAACCGGTTTTTGAGGATTTTACTCCGGTTTTTCGAGTTGCAAATTTCTAAAAAAGTGTCCTCTTATTTGATTTCCAAAATATGTTATGTTAATGGACGTATCGACAAGAAAAAAATTAATCACAAAGAATTTTTTTAAGGATATTGTTGAGAGTGAAGCGGAAAGCATGAACGAATGGCAGAGGATGTTTTTTAAAGAGCAATGTTCGAACGCAAAAAGGCATCCTAATGCCCGCAGATACCACCCTGATGTTATCAGATGGGCGATTGAGCTTTACGCCGAGCACCATCAGCTTATCACATGCTTCGAACCACAGGAATGCTAACATTGCCTTCTTCTGGCACCCTGCGTCATTACAGGTGCACATAGACATTCACATTATCTCTTGATTTGCCTATATACATGGTATTTGATTTAGGAACTTGGCGTCATCAAAGCCTGGCATATGCGAAATTGCATCCGAGCAATTAAAACGCCTGAAGGACCCTGTTGATGCCTACCTTACCATTGGTGAAATGAAAAGTAAGATATTGTGTATATTGCATATGTGATATCAAATTGCAAATTTTTGTGAAATAATATAATTTGTATTGCAACTTTCAGTTCGAGAGAATCTGGTTTATCAAGATTCTCGCATCATTGGTTTTGTGGACTACGGGGACCGTCATTAGGGTGGAGTGAAAATGACTTTTTTTTTTCAAATCAAAAAAGGCCTTCCTCAATCCTGACAAATGACCTAAAACTTCAATAAAAAGTGACTTCAGGGTGTTGCCCCCATTTTCCAGCCGGCAACCCCCCAATTTCTGCGCGTGGGGGGGGGGATGGCCCATCTCGGCAACCGCTGGTCGTAGAGTCATGATATATAGCTCAAAATTTGCGGAAGCATCATGTTTCTATCTGTATTCTGAAGAAAGTTTTCTCTATTGTGAACACAAAATGAGTTATAGCCAAAAAACTATATATACGCACATTTTTGTTGTAATTCAGAATTTATTCTGACGAATTGTGATCTGTCATTAGTTTTTTTTAAAGTAAAGTAACACAGTGGAAATACCGAATATTGGGCCCATATTACAAATATATTCACAACACAGTCCTTTTAAAATCGGTTCAAAACATCATAATGAAACATTCACATTGAACGTCTCATATTAAAAATGCATTCTTTTGTCAAGTTTTTTCATCAGTTTACGGGACTTAATTTTTCGGCGAATGAGGCCATCTCGTCTTTGAAATCCCGAAACTAGTGCTGATGCTTCTGTTACGAGCTTTACATGTCGTTCCACTGTTTGATTGTGGCATGGATGAAACAAAATCAGAGGCTTCTCGCGGCATTCTTCTAACTCTGCATCAGTTAAGTGCTCAATCGTTGGAGGAAGTTGTTGATAAGGTTCAATACCAACCAATTCGTGGTATTTTTAATATAAGACGTTCAATGTGAATGTTTCATTATGATGTTTTGAACCGATTTTAAAAGGACTGTGTTGTGAATATATTTGTAATATGGGCCCAATATTCGGTATTGCCAGTGTGTTACTTTATTTAAAAAAAACAACTAATGACAGATCACAATTCATCAGAATAAATGCTGAATTTCAACAAAAATGTGCGTATATATAGTTTTTTGGCTATAACTCATTTTGTGTTCACAATAGAGAAAACTTTCTTCAGAAGACAGATAGAAACATGATGCTTCCGCAGATTTTGAGCTATATATCATGACTCTACGACCAGCGGTTGCCGAGATGGGCCATTTTACCCCCCTAAGCGCAGAAATTGGGGGGTTGCCGGCTGGAAAATGGGGGCAACACCCTGAAGTCACTTTTGATTGAAGTTTTAGGTCATTTGTCAGGGTTGAGGAAGGCCTTTTTTGATTTGAAAAAAAAAGTCATTTTCACTCCACCCTAACCGTCATACACCGGATCAAATTGGAACTCATATTTGCAGTGAGGAGCACCATTAATAAATTTATGGACTAGCTTACCATGTTAATACTTTTTTCTGAATCTGTCTTTTTAGTGTTTTATCTGCGGTCATTTGATCGAAAACTTTTTTTCCATCCCATTTTCATGGTGGCCAATTACAACAACAAAGGCATTCACACTTGCGTACAACAACAAAGGCATTCACACTTGCGTCCATGTTCTTGTTCATGGAAGCTGTCACGGTATGTGAGGAATGGAATGTTCAGATCCATGCAGTTGTGGCTGATGGTGTATCAACCAATCGTAATTTCTTCTCGATTATTCACGGAGCTGTTTCGACCCCTAATTATCAAAATTTCTATGCACCTCAACCAACCCGACCCGATGAACCTATTCTGATATGCTCAGACACCAGTCACCTTTTGAAGGTAATCAGCGGGACTGTGCTTTCTGTGAACACACCTTTATCTGAGAGTGGATTCTAAAACTGTTTTCACAGACAGCAAGAAATTCATTATTTTCTTCCAAGCCAGGAGGTACAAAGTACATGTGTAAAGATGATCAGGACATTCTGTGGACCTCAAGATCTGTTCAGTACTTCAGCGAGAGAATCGAGAGCGAGACAGCCGTCTTCCCACACAATTGTGGATGAAATCTAGGTCAGTTTACCACAGCTCCATCAGCCTAAATCATCATAATCGACATAACGAAATAATTGATTCACTTCAAACACAAATGTTTGTTAAGGTACGATGATTTTTGGAGGCGGTTCATGTGTGAAAACAACGACGACGATTGGATGAACAGCTTCCGAATGAGGCGAGTGACATTTGAATCAGTCGTGGACGAATTTCATGACGATATAAAGCCACGTATGGAACCTATATTCAGGGTGCGTAGTCGTTTTTTGCTTTCACAGGTGAAGATTCTGTACGGAAGCCAGTCGACACGTCAAAAAGAATTGCAATAGTGATATTTAAGTTGGGTTCTACAGCAGAATACAGAACAGTTGGTCATTTATTCGGCGTAGGTTCTACAGCAGAATACAGAACAGTTGGTCATTTATTCGGCTGAAGTGACAGCGCCGTCCACAACTTTGTGAAAAGGTTTAAATCGACTATTGCAATACCTGCTGGTGCTACGAGAGCAATACTGCAACCTTACTATATTGATTGCAGATTTTGCGAAGCAGCTTCAGCAAAAGCATCGAAATTTATTTGTATGCCATCAAGGGAAGAGGAAGAAAATATAAGTCGACGAATATTTGAGACTCATCATTTTCCACAGGTTATACCAATACTTTACTTTGAGTGTTGACTGTTCTAATCTGCCCGGTTGACAAATAGGCCTACATCAACTTAGGTATTTGGTTGCATTGATGGCTCGCACATACCAGTCACAGCTCCAGCTATATTGGCAGAAAGGATTATACCAACAGGAAAGGTTGGGAGTCTATAATACTTCAAGCAGTTGTGGACGACAAGTACTGGTACGGCGCGTAGCGGAATATGGTTTAATTTTTGGACTATGGATCAATTCCAATCTTCTCTCTCAGTTTCAGGGATATAAGTGTCAAAATGCCAGGGTCATGTCACGATGCCACAGTTCTGCGAGCTTCCAACTTGTGGCGATACTCGCACCTACTTCCTCAGGTGAAGATAACCTTCGGGATGTCATTTGAGTAGTGCGAGGATAATTAGGAAATATCAAATTTTAAGAATTCAAAGAGGATTGAAGGGTTCGATATTCCTCCGGTTTTGTTGGTGATCGATCATACGCGCTGGGTAAACGGCTCATGAAACCATATGTCGGCTTTGCTCTTCAGCCAAGATACGAGTCTTTCAATTTTTAGCGTAGCTCAGTCCGCATTATTGTGAAAAACTCATTCGCGCGATTCAAAGAACAGTGGAGGATTCTTGCAAAAAAGATCGACACAAGCGTCGTGATGGTTACTGACATCATTGCCGCATGCTGTGTATTGCACAATATATGCGAGACTGCCAAAGAAGTTGTTGCACAATGTGAGCATGCACAACCACCTGTAAGTGCTCCGCAAGCTCAACATACTGACAATGACGATGTTAGCACGGTTTCGACGGAAGGCAGTGAAATCCGTGAAGCTATTGTCCGTTTTCTTGAAAACAACTATCCACTTCGCCATTCTGTGCGATATTAACTACTCCTATAAGATTTTTCTTTGCTGTTCTATGTTTCGTAACATTTTGGTTTACTCAAAATATTAAGAAACTGAATTCTAACAGTTGTAAAAGAATTATTCGAACATTTCTTTGAGGAGTTCGCGGTCTTTCTCCCCTTCCTCTCGTATTGCCTGCACCACGTCATCAATATCTGAAATCGAAGGATTATATATGATTATCTTACGCCAAAGCAATAAACCGAATATTAGGGAGATCTATACCGCTATGCCTTTTCCGCTTTCCTCTTCTTTCTACTCTTTCTTCTTTTTCTTCATCCGAAACGGAGTCATCCAGCACGCATACAACAGTCGGCGTTGACAGGGTCGCCTCATCAAGAAGATGCGTCACCATCATCATCACTATGATCTTTGCTTGATGGGCTCTGAAAGTTATCTACTCTGCTTTGCAATGCCTGTAGAAAGAATTGAATATGACTAGTTACAAACCGTACTCTCTGACTATTAAGCTTCTCGGCATTTATCTTACCACACGTTCGAGGCCGGGAGCCAAGCAATTCATTCATTTTCAAGTAATGCGGCCACGTGAGCTGCTTAGCGCCCATTCCGACGCATATTTCGGGGCGGAAGTACTAGTTGGATGTTGCTGTAACAGGGTAACTCTAACAACTAATATGTACATCAGAGGCAGAAATTGATCGTAAACACAGCATCAGTATTCGACAGAGTAACGTGAAGAATGAAATCGATCCGTCCCATGTGATTTCATCAACGTTCCAAAATTACAATTTACCAATTCAAAAAAGCACAAATGTAACTATCATCAATAAATACATTTTATGTTCGAAATGATGCTCTCAAACGCAGTCGAAATATCGTCCATCAGCTGGTTACCATGCAATTTATAGTTCAAATCCTGCTGTAAAATTCATTTTCAAATTTTTAAACGATTTCAAGGTTTGTTGCAACATTGACTCGACCAGTGGCGGCATCTTGCCATATTTTGCAAAGAATCACTGAAAAATTTATTACGGACACCGAAACTGTGCCGTGGGATAGAATGTGTATGTAATATTGATGTGATTTGGAAGCAGGTAAGAAAAATTGCCACCAACTGCGAAATTCAACAATCGTTTGAGCTCCAAGGGGGGGCTGGTGTCAAAAAAGGTTGAGAACCACTGTCTTAGACTGAATCTCATCAGTAGCGAACGTCAGTAATGCAGTGAATCAAATTCAAAATGAAGGAAATATTTTGTCTGCGTGACGTAATAACGAAAACAAACGACTAGTATACAGGGTGATGTATCAACATTACACAATTGTGGACCGCCTGTTTTATCTTATAATAGGTTCTTTTCATCGCCTTCCATTTATCGCGACATGACGTCCTATAATGATAGAACAGTATATAAGACCAAGACTGCAACGAACGAAAAAGGGCTATTATTTGCCACCTCCTGAATACCTCGACTTTTTAATTACTCCGAGGCATTGCTGAATAGTTTTCGGTTCCTCTACCGCCTTTTGTCTTTCGGTTCCTCTACCGCCTTTTGTCTATTTCGTCAATCAATTGACGCTCGCGGATAATCGCTATCATTGTTTCTGCCTCCTGTTCCGACCAGGTAATGTATTGTTTTTTTCGACATTGTCTACTTTATATATGACATTATCGTCTTGTCTACTTTATATATGACATTATCGTCTATCAATTAATGTATATCCCAAGATCTGATGTGTCCATGGACCATGTGTATAGTAAATGCATAGTGGGTGAGTTTGTGTATGTGGGCGGTGCCTTGTTGTCATTAATCGTGGGCGGTGCCTTGCTGTTATTAATCGTGGGCGGTGCCTTGTTGTTATTAATCAACACTCGACAGCTGAGTACTAGAAGGGTTTATCCATCGAACGTCAACATTGCATTACATTCGATGGTATATAATTAGTTATTAACCCAATGCAAAGAGAGTATGGGTATTATGGAGAGTGACTAGGTCAAATAAGAACGCGTATCATCTGCAAAAGTAGTCGTTAGGTACCAAATACTTCGTACCAAATACTTCTTGAGTCAACAAATATGCTACAGCAAACATTCTTAGAGCCTAAATTAAAGTAGTGTTTGGTAGAAAGGCTTGCTTTTTTATCGGGGGGTAAATTGAATGGTCCATATCAGAGAATTTCGTTCGTGCAGTACGGTACTTTCACCATTTGCCGGTATAGGCATATCACCATTTGCCGATATAATTACATCAACAGGTGCTAAAAGTTAGTTATAATATTATAAAACTGACTTACAATCAATTACACGGCCATTGACATACCAAAACCAAACTATCCAGACGAACGTTTCCGTTACCCGATTTCCCCTGCTAGCGGGTAACTTTCCTCGACAAAGTTGCGTTGTCTGTGACGCACGATTGCGTCACCTTATGTCGGGTAATTTATCGAGACATCTAGCGACGTGTAGATAGGCCTAGTGGTGCCACTGCTAGTGTTTTAACACTAGATCTAGTGTTTTTCTGTAATCGTGCGAACAATGAATATTCTAACGCTAAACTACTAGATTATCCGCTAAATTTACCGCTGATAAGGCAGGCGATTTAGTGTCTCTGGCTATGTTTGCATTCAATGATTCTATGTGGTGGTGGAGTAACAAGCAAATATTACGTAACAGGGTGCGCTGTGAATCCGTACGTATGAGCGAAAGGGCCGAGGCCAACTCCTCCTTAACAAATCAGCACTTAAGTGCGATTCTCTACTCAACTAAGTGCTGATCGATACTCAAACTTAAGTGCGCGTCAATTCTTGTCACTTAGTTGAGTATCGATTTTCAGACGTCATTTTCGAGAATCATGTTGCCAGATTTTATTTACTCCGAATCTGATATGCGTGATTGGTTTCGCCATGACAACAGGAGGCTGTCGTCCGAAAATCACCACCACAGCGTATGGTGGGCTACACACAGATATAAGGAATCAGCAATATCGCTTTGCTTGGGCAGTGTTGACTGTTATTTGGAACCGCTAGTATGCATAGCATACGTTTCGCTAGCAGCTGTCGGCGAACGTAGAGCAACTCTCAACGAAACTCCTGGTACATGTACCAATCCAAGGACCCTAGGCTCTCACAGCGCCGGCTTTATATGCAGGATGCACTTCCAGTGCAGTACCTCATATTCCAGCTATATTCTCACATTCAACTGGTCGCATGTACTATCCATATTATCCGTGGACCCTAGGTTATCAAAGCTCCTGCAATCTAACTTTTTAACGATATCCTGTTATTAAAACTTTCAGCAAGTAATAGTGTACCTACACCCGTATTCTGCAAAATGAACTTAAACGAATGTGAAGATCCAATTGAAATTCTGGAAATACTCGAAGAGCGAAACCACCACCACACTCCACAAAATTATTTGAAAGATGTTCACAATCCATTAGAAATATATACAGACAAGAAGTTTTACAAGCGCTATCGCTTTTCCAAAGATCGATATTTTCAGGATTATCAAACATGAACAGTCATTATCTGTCCGACCGCAATGTCTGCCCCCACTGCTCCAATTCCTTATGGCGTTACGTTTTTTTGCCAAAGGCCACATACAGCAATCGGATGCAGACTTGATGGGTGTGTCACGCAGCACAGCAAAGCGCAGCATTCATAGAGTAGCCTACGCCATCGCCACTCAGAAGCCTTCCTTCATCCAGTATTCTTATGCTGACGTTCAAAAGATCAAGGAAGGCTTCTACAAAATTGCTGGTTTTCCTGGAGTAGTGGGGGCAATCGATTGCACTCACATACCTATCATGTCACCAGGAGGTAGCGAGGCCGAAATATTCCGTAACAGGAAAGGATACATGTCGATTAACGTACAAGTTATATGTGACAGTGATCGCAAAATCTTGAACATAGTTGCAAGGTGGCCCGGCTCCACTCACGACTCGCGCATATTCAACAACAGTGCAATCAAGGGTGATTTCGAGGAAGGCGTGATTGACGGGATCCTTCTCGGTGACAACGGCTATGCCTGCCTCCCATATTTAATGACGCCATTAATGAATCCAACATCAACACAGGAAAAGCGATATAATAAGAAGCACATCTCCACGAGATCCCGCGTTGAGCATTGCTTTGGAGTGCTGAAACGGAGATTTCTGGCGCTGAGTATTCCTTTGCGCACAAGGTTGGACCATAGCCTCACCATAATCATCACCATCGCTTGTCTGCACAATGCAGGATCACCCGCAATCAGATCCTGGAAGAGGAATTTCAAGAAACTATTAACGTGCCTCATGTTAATGCAGGAGATACAGCTTCAAGGAGGGCAGTAAGGCAGAGCTTCATCGCGAGATTTTGAGCTTTGCCTTAAAAAATTGTGTCACAGTTTAGGACGGCGGCGGGAAACATACGACCCGCGAGGGGATTTTGTCCGGTTCGCGGACAGTTTCAGTGTGAGTCAGAGTGGAGATTACGCATAAGTTCATAGAAGCAAGTAAACTTGCACATGGGGGTGCCTGTATGACAATTATGTTCTCAATTCCACATTGTCTTCCTCATTATCGCTGGACAGGAAATCACACTAGACCCCTCATTACTATACAAATTACTGGTTTTGCTCCATTTCTTACTATTTGTTTTCGTTAATTCTGTTTTATCAATATACTACACCGTCGCCTTTCCTCATTATTTGTATTAGTACAGATCAGTGAACCACAGGGTTTTGAATATAGGGGCCGCTCGAAGAGGCCTGCATCGTGTTACAGACAGCATAATGTGAAGTCCAAGTACGACCTACCCCATTGCGACAGCCACGATCGATTCAGATGTTCTCCGCTTAGGTTCTTCTTTAGTACTCTGCACAATTTTGCGTGCCCTCCCCCTTGCGCCAGGGGCATGCTAATCTTCTCAGTATCGTTTCGACTCTAGTACGTTCACCATCGCATCGGCACTACCTGCGCACTCATTGCACGGTCGTCGCAAAAGACTGACATGTGCTAGTGACTTCTCTCTCGTATGGAATAAGACGAGTCGAGCGTGACGCTATCATTTAGGTGAGCAAAGAACGAACATGACATTCGGAACTAGAACTTTTATTACTAATAATATTAATAATATTAATAATTTTTTTTAACGATTTTTCCAATTTCTCGATTTTCAGTTTCAAATATTTGATCCTCAATCTCAGCTATTCTTTCCTCAATATACTTTCTTCCTCCATCATTTTACACTCCCTTATCCTCAACTGTTTCATCCACGTCGCTTCATTAATTGTTTCCCTCATGTATTCCGCCTTCACTGCTTCAATGCCTTTACCTATGTTCTCGTCTGAAAATAAAATGACTTTGCCAATTTCGTTGGCCATTGGCACTATGCAGCCTTGGTATTGTTCTCACCACGACGACTACAGCTGGTTGATTGATAAGAGCTTGTGCTCATATTATTTTCTTTGTTCCCAGCATCCTCCTCCTCCTCAATGACGGAATTGAGTACTACAACTGGAAATGATGAAAGAGTATTCGGTTATTCACTATACACATGAGATAATTTCGCACGACTCACAGGACTTGTCTCCATCATCGTCGAAGGGATTATTTAGGTCCGATATTTGCCCCGGAACGACGGCTATAAAGCAAAATTTCATGTTGAGCCGCCCCACATAGCAAATTCAAACATACATGCCACTCCCTCACTCAGAGGGTCAACATCGACCTCAATGATCCCTCCTCCGGTTTTGAGCTGCTCTTTTTTCAGCTTCGCCGCATCAGCCTTGCAGCGATCCTTCATGTTCTGCCATCTTTTTTTCAGGCATTTTACTGACCTCTCGCAGCTGAGGCCGGCCGCATTAAATTCGATAGACAGCAGCTCCTATGCCCTCTCCTTGGCAGTCACACAAACTTTATCGGTTTTTTCATTTTCCAGTAAGGGGCTTTGTCTTACTAGCTCTAATAACAAAGCCTTTTCTTTATCCAAGAAATTCGGCTCTCGCCGTACAATTGCATTTGAGGCCATTTATTTCTGTATCTGTCAAATAACATCATTAATTCATTATAACCGATATTTCTATACCTTGACGCATATAACCGATATTTCCATACCTTGACGCAATAAAGTTAAAAATGCTGTAGCATCATCATACGATACCCATCACAACCAACTCGCTTCCACTCAACAGCAAAACGCTATGCTAACTCCACAGAGTTCAGCAGATTTGTTTCGTTCAATTGGCCTACTGGCCTATTTCGGATAACCGCGGCGGGTGTTGCCAAGGTTACTTCCTGCGGTTGGCTGCCCGACCGTGAAAATCGACACTTAAGTCTGGTGGTGCGGTGACTTGGATTTGAGAGCCGATTCTGACGTATTTGAGTGTGAGTATACTTTTTGACGCGAGTTGAGTATCGAATTCGTTGCTGAGTAGAAGAATTGGCCTCGGCCCAAAGTCTATGAAAAAATGAAGAGCGATTTCGCTCTGATGCTCTGTCGTTTCTCGTAGAACTCAGTCTGCAGATTACGGCAAGATTTTCATTTGGCGAGGACAGCATACTTGAGTGTATTGAATACGTTAAAAGCCTTATCCACACAAGGAATAATAAAATCATTCATTCCCCTAGGCTAGCTGTGCAATTTTCCCTTTGTGATATTATTTGATGAACTTGATGATTACTAATGACGAATTCATGTGTGGAACACTTCTTATCCATGGATTTGTACCTTTAGTCATCATGATTACTTTTTAACGGCAAATTTTTCCAGCAATTATCTAGTGTTTTTTCACGACATAATCTTGTGTTTTTCCAGGAACCTAGAGTAGCAACACTAATTATCGTGACTATGATTCGTCATAGATGTCGGTAAGGTATTGGGGCCATTCCCAACCTGGACAACAAAAGTTGGAACCACCACATTTCCAAATCTTATGAAATTTGGTACATGCATAGATAAGTTAATTTCGAACACAATAAAGTTTATTTGAGGAAAATTGATCCCCGGGGTCAAAAGTTATGTAGTTTTGAAAAATTGATGATTTTCTGCTCATTTCAGATCTGCAACCTTCAGGTTTATCAATGTAAAATTCAAAAAGCTTTAAACATATGTTGGATTGCAGTTGAGATTTGGCACTGGGTTTTCTGAGTAACTAGTATATTGGTCTATATTCCCATGTGGTATTGAATGCCATGCGGTGTAGTGTTAAAGGTTAAATTGAGGCGAAACTTGGTCGATGGTCTGAAATCGGTCAAGCGTTACACAATTTGGAATGCGAATCGAGCAAAACCTTATAAGTATATTCAAGCAAGTAGGGTATCATATGAAAGCTGGTTACAAAGACAATTTTCCATAGCTTTTTCATTTTGGTTTTTTGACTGTAAGGTGGGGAAATCACCATCTCAAGAGTACACTGCATTTGTAAACGGATATGCTTAAGTTTGGAATATGGTAAACCGATGGTTCCCATACTTTTTTGACTCAACACACCTTGTTAAGGTCAACTTATATTCATCACTACCCCTGAAGACTATATGTCAATTTTCAACAACCTATTTGAAACCAAGAGCTGTTCCTTGGGAGGTTTTGCTCGATTCGCATTCTAAATTGTGTAACGCTTGACCGATTTCAGACCATCAACCAAGTTTCGCCTCAATTTAACCTTTAACACTACACCGCATGGCATTCAATACCACATGGGAATATAGACCAATATACTAGTTACTCAGAAAACCCAGTGCCAAATCTCAACTGTAATCCAACATCTGTTTACACCTTTTTGAATTTTACAATGATAAACCGGAAGGCTGCAGAGCTGAAATGAGCAGAAAATCGTCAATTTTTCCAAATGACATAACTTTTGACCCCGGGGATCAATTTTCCTCAAATAAACTTTATTGTGTTCGAAATTAACTCATCTATGCATGTACCAAATTTCAGAAGATTTGGGAATGTGGTGATTCCAACTTTTGTTGTCCAGGTTGGGAATGGCCCATTGCTCAAAAGTGGTAAGTAACACGATCGACGAATATGTCCATTGTCCAAATTCAAGTCAAAATATGAGCAGAATCGAGATTACTAGATCACGATCTATACATCGACATCTCCATCGCACACCACACCTTATTTTTGTCGTTTGTCCTTTTGAGTTATCGTCCTTTTAGGTTATCTTCAATTACTTATCCTCCCTACGTGAGCGGTATGCATGCCTGTTCTTTACACCAATACTTCTCAACCGGTGGCACCCACCAGTGTGCACTCCATGGTTTCGTCACCTTTCCATCATTTCATTGTATCGCAATCTTGTTTTTTTTCAAGTCAATTATAATTATTATTATGATTAACAATGAACTTAATGTACCATTTTATAACTGTGCTGTCTCCTGTCTGACCTGTTTTAGGATGGATTACTGTACTTTTATGCCATAGAAACTATACGTAGATTGGAGACGAAGATCGAAAGAATCCAGTGGAGTACAACACCGATAAAGAAGTTGTGAAGCGGTACAGACTATCAAAAGATTCATTTCATGAGCTTTTAAATTTGTTGAACGAAGATCTGTCCTATGATAGTAAGAGGTGCCACGCTATCCCGCCTCATTTAAGGCTTCTGGTAGCATTGCGCTTCTTTGCAACTTGTCATTTTCAAATGACCGATGGTGACCTATTACAAATGCGGCACAACACGGTCTGTCGAATTGTGCACCAGGTTTCTCGCGCAATTGCCAAACGAAGACCATATTTTATGAAGTTACCAACAAATCAGGAAATGGATCAAGAGAGACAATTCACTGGAGTGGTTGGGTTGATCAACGGGACACATGTTCCAATTATATCACCAGGAGGCCAGAATGCAGTTTCCGCAACAGAAAGGGATTTTTTCCGTTAATGTGCAACTCATGTGCAAATATGCAATATGTCATATTACTGTAAGGCGGCCTGGATCAACGCACGATAGCCGGATCCTATAAAGTGGAAGTTCGCCTCTTTTGATGTCGAGAATTAACGGTTTTCTCCTTGGTGATGGTGGGTATCCTTGCTTACCATACCTTATGCAGGGCTGTGGAGTCGGAGTCGGGGTAATTTTCGCTTGATGGAGTCGGAGTCGGAGTCGTGAAAACTATAATAGCTGGAGTCGGAGTCGGAATCGGTGGGAAAATACTGACTGGAGTCGGAGTCGGAGTTTGTGAGAATGACTATGACTTCGACTCCGACTCCTACTCCAACTTCTCTATCATGAAAACATTTGCTTTCAAAGAATTTTCAATAGAATTTTTATGTACCACCAATCACCGTTATTATTAACCATACCGATCAGGTGCGGCCAGCCCGTGGCACGCAGGCCAAATTTGGCACACGAGAAGGTTAGGTGTGGCCTGCGAGGTCATTTTCGAAATTATTTATGCCGTCAGGTACAATTGCAAGGCCAACCAAAATTTGATTAGCATGACCGCGAAAAATATTTGATGATGACTAAACAGTTCTGACGCATTGACGTATCCAGGGGTCAGCCAAATTTATCCCAGATCTTCTTATATGACCATGAAGTAGAATATTTCATTGCAGATTGACTTGGAATTTTTCTCGGTACTTCGCATGATTCATTGTCACTAGATGTCTTGCATGCAGTATTTGAGCCCCCTTCTGAAAATTATAAATACATATTATTCACAGAATTGAGTCTAACTATGTATATTCGCAATTAGGAGATACGGCTTCGCTTGTGCACTTGCAGCGAGATCGTCGACAAAACATTTGCACAAAATGATAGAGGCATGTTCACTGATACCGTCGATTTTGCTATGGCTAAACGTCGAATAATCCTGTCCTTGCCAAATGAGCCCAGTGGCATACAGATGCGACCCCCAATGTATGTTAGCGACATATTAATTGATATAGCTATATAGCCTTATTCAGTCGTTATCTTGCAAAAAAAATTCGCGCCTCGCGCGACCAGGGCCTGATTGCGCACTGCACAGTTGCATGACATATTGTTATCAATTTTAGAGCGTAATACTATAAGTCTTGTTTGCGATGTTACTTAATTCGGTTCGCTCCTATCGACGACTAAAAAAAGGTTATCAACATTCCCGTTGCCCGCGCAATGGTTCGTAAATCTCAGGTGTCCCTTTCGCCGAAAAAGTTGCCCACTCCTAATATAGATAAAATTAGCCATTACTTGCAAATTACAACTCAGTTGCAGAGGGGAAGAAAATCGCAAGATTCGTTTCCGCGATGCAGTCAAAATTGATGCAATTTTCGGAATTATACCATGATACTGTGACAGAGAAAATGCATCGGCTGGTTTTGTAGAATTGTAAAAATGATGTAAATATGACCAAACGATGCTTCCCACTTGACAAAATTAAAAATATTTGTAGTGTAGCTTAGCTGTTTGGGTCGAACAAATGATTAAGAAAGACTGCAAGTCCCAATCCTTGAATACTTGATTATAAGTACATGTAGATTAGACATAGGCTATGGTCTTTGACTACTTAACTAAATTCCCTTTATGACCAATGTCTATTGTTAGTAGTAAGTGTGTTTGTGCTTGTAATCAGGATAGTGTGCAATGTCAAAATTCGTAAGTTCAATTTCTTTATTATTTGCTGAGTCATACACAAGAGCTACACTTGGATTCTTTACCTACATTTTTATTATACAGGATTGGATATCTGCCATATTTGAATGATTCATACAATTCTGAATATTAGAGAGTCCATGTTATAAAAACTTGAATAAGGAAGGATATTTAGCAAATCTTTATTTCATGTTAATTGCATAGTGCATGGGTTCTCAAAAGGTGGGCCATGGCCCACTGGTGGGCCACAGAGCATTTCGAGGTGGGCCACAAAGCTATTTAGAAAATGTTAGAATTAATCTAAGTTTGGTTATGTTTGTTATGGTAAACGCTGGAAATATATTCATAAACTTTTCATCCGACTTTGATGAGACGTTGTGGCACGTATGGAGTCAGCATGTACAAGTCGAAAACAGGAGGCCGAACGGCGGCTAACCGCTAACGGCTAACAGCAACTAAAGTAATTTCGAGTATATGATAACTGGGAGGTAATGAATAAGTAAACAAGTATTCCGACAGGGTCATTTGTCGTATGCCGTTGAAAGGGGGTGCAATAAACTCGGATTGAAGTGTAATTGATGTAGAGATTTTCTGTAGCCGACTTTGGCAGGTCGTATTATGGTAAGACAAAAATAGTGAGAATTGAAATATATTAGCATCTTCTGGTGAAGGCACTGCAACAAATCGTAATGAATTGAGTATTTAGCGGAGCGCATTAATCTTTTGGAGTCGGTTTAAAATGTCCGGCTTGGAAATCATTTAACCCAATGTAAGAGTCACATAACCCAATGTAAGAGTCACATGAGTTGATTGTATCATTGGGTTGAATATTCTGACATCGCAACTTCAGTTGGTTTGGTAGAAGACATACAATGTAGCCTACATTGTAGGCTACAGCATGCATATTAAAAAATTGTTTCTCCACTTCTCTGTAGTAGCCTACTAGCTCGCCATTCATTAATGAGTTGTTTGAAGCTGGCCTAGAATGATTATATTATTCCCCACAATAGTGGAACTAAAGCCCTAATCATACAGTGAATGCGTGGACTTGATCATTGTGTTTAGAGATGCGAATGGAGCAGCGGAGGATCATAATATACACAGGAGTTTAAGCCTATGATCTACCGAGGCCGTAACTGCTGCACCCAAACCCCCGAACTCGGCGAGCTCGAAGGGGCCCAAGATTTTTTGGTCGTTTATTGGAGGATATTTATTCTAATCGAAAATTTTTGTCGCGCTTTGCGCGATTTCATTGGGCGATTTCATCGCCCTAGAGGTCAAGATTTAAATATCATCAGTAAATTAAGATAAAAATGCGCATATTTTAGATAAATAGGCATATCGGTGCCGTCGACTACCACGCATCGAGCAGGATTATGACTCTAAAATAAGAGGTGGGCCACAGCACATTTTCAAACCGGAAAATGGGCCACGGCCAAGAAAGGGCTGAGAACCCCTGCTATAGTGGATAATTCGAGCTGTGCCACAATGAAACAATTTAGCATGCCACATTTAATCATATGTTTGCATATGTTTAATGGTTGTATGATAGTCATTCAACCGACAATGTGGCATATAATTTTCGAAGTAAATTGGTAATAATGCTGGAGTCGGAGTCGGGAGTCGGAGTCGGTACGTTTAAAGACCCCAGGAGTCGGAGTCGGAGTCGGTACGTTTAAAGACTCAGGAGTCGGAGTCGGTATATTGAAAATGTGTGGAGTCGGAGTCGGAGCCGGAGTCGGTGGTAAAATTTACCGACTCCACAGCCCTGACCTTATGACACCAATCCTCAACCCAACATCCCGGCCTGAGGGAAGGTACAACAAGTCTCACTCAGGCACCCGCAACAGAATCGAAAGAGCCTTTGGTGTATGGAAACAACATTTCCGCTGTCTAATGATTCCAGTACGAACGCGGCTTCGGAATTCCTTGACCGTAGTTGTTGCAACCGCATGCTTGCACAACTTTGCAATAAGCCGAAGCAGAAATCGACAACCCTGAGACGATGAGAATTCGTACATCAACACAAACCTACCAACGTATGCATATACAGACCCGCCTAACTTTGTATAGGGTCGCGCTATTCAAAATCAGATAGTAGCAAACCACTTCACATAGTGATGCGTAGGATTTGTACCATACTTTGTGACTATATATAGGCCACACTCATACTATATTCCTGTTTGTGTCAGTTTCTACAGTTTTTTAAGGCGACAAACACGAATGAATCGATTTAATGAACGGTAATTTTGATTCACCCATAGTATATTCAACAATATTTGTTTTTCTTGAGCTCGTGAATTTCTTCAGCCATGTCCATTCTTCTCTTCTCTCTCTTTTCGGCCTCGATCTCTCTTTGCATCTGATGCAACAGCTTCATCTTCATATCGTGTTCGCTCTTAGCCATTACCAAAAACATTTTGGTGTGAGATGTTTCTGTTGTAATGAGGGATTTGTTGATTTGAATATTGATTCAAGCTCTTATTCTATCAAGAACTGGAAGAAGAAGACAGATGAACTCCGACACGACAATGGGCTTTGTTCGTCTTGCCTACAGGTGTAGACTCAACATGAAGTAGGCCTACACTTGGAGCAGAGCAATCAGCCATACCAGTGTTCACTGCGAGAATACAAAACTGTCACTGGGTCTATAGCTGAATATAATTTGTGAGCTACGATGATCTGTTGCAGGGTTTTCGCTTGGAATATTATCCACACTATACAATGTGCCTGACGTTTCTGTTGATAGACGATATGTCAAACTACAAATATATTTGAATATAAATGTCCGTTGCTAACATATATTGATGTAACTCTTTCTGCGGTTTTGAAGATTTTAAAGGCATATCATTCTTACATCAAACTAATGAAAAACATGCCAAGACATGACGCTCATCCATCGCAACCCTATATTTTCTGGAAGGTATAACATAATCTTTGTTAGATCAAAACATTGAGTAACGACTCAAAGCTTTCGTCTGGCACTGTAAAGCAATAGTGTAACGACGATTAATCCCATTGATATATGAGCAATGAGCATACTAACAACAAATCTAGGACAATATTTACCATTGGTGGACAACGGCTTATGTGATTGCTGTCGACAATCCCATCGGAGTCAAAAACAGTTTCCGTAGGTTCAATGTGAGCCGGTATCATACATGTAAAGTGAATGTTAGTTTATTCAGTAATATTCATACTTCTTATGGCATAAAGTTGTCATAATTTGTTTCACGTGAAATGAATCCGTGCGGTAGGGGGTCCGTCTACTTTGTGCATGTCGGCTATGTCGACTATGTCAGCTATGTCGCAGCTATGTAGCGGCTATGTTGGCTATGTCGCAGGTATTTTGGGGCTTTGTGCATGTCGGCTATGTCGCAGCTATGTCGACTATGTAACAGATATGTCGGAGCGATTTGGACTTTGTTGCAGCTATAGGTCGACTATGTGACAGATGTCGCAGATATATATGTCGACAATGCCGGCTATGTCACAGCTATGTCGCGGCTATGTAGCAGCTATCTCGGCTATGCCGTCTACGTAATCAACTCCGGAGATGCAGGAGTTGATTCGTCTTATATATGTTTCAGGTGGGCAATTATTTTCCTCCGCGGGCAAAATAAGAAGTAAAAATACGTTGGCGGGCGGAGTTAAAATTTTTTAGCTATATTCTCCAGCGTATAATAATTTTATTTCTAAATTAGATTATTATTAAATACCGCTCAGCGAATGTGTTGATGTTAGGTTATGAGACAGGGGCGGTTGATTAAAAAATATCTATTTTTCGTCATGATTCAAAACAATGTTAAACATGCATTTGTAACTCTCCTCAAACCGCTATGCACGTTCTTCTATTAAGACACCAAAACAGTGGTTCTTTTTAGGAGCGCCCCCTTTTTTATTATAGTGAAAAATTTCGCGCCCACCCCCCATGATGATATCACAACATAGTGAAAAGAGCAACCAGAATTCTAGAAATCTTAATGGATAGTTTTGTGGCATGGAAGGTTGAAGCCGCTATTTCCCAGATTTGCTGGGCGAGAAATGAATTTAGGAGAAACTTAGCTGACCTGAGTTTGAAAGCACTGTTACAGTGCAAATGATTTGAGTCTATTCAACCGCTGTAACAATCAGCTGTTGAGCGTGTTTGTTAGGCTTTTCTTTGTTTTTTTTTTGCTTTGCTTATAGGCACCGATTACGATGGATACTGCATATTCTGTGGTTTCGTTTGACATTATCAACCCATGAAATCGTTAGGTTTTTTCTTCTTATTGTTTGTTGGCACTGATTATACGTGGATGCTGCACGTTTTGTGGTGTCTTTTGACAAACTAGCCCAAATAAAGCGTTTTTGTGACTAATTCGAGTCTTAAACTATCTATTTAGAGGACGATGCCAAAACTGCCAAAAATAAAAATCGCAAAATGCCAAAAATAAGTTATTTTTGGCAGTTTTGGCATATGCCAAAAATAACACTGCCTGATAATGGGTGATTCGTTTCATAGAAAGGAGCATAATGGATGATTCTTTCGATACAAAAAGCATAACGGATGATTCTATTAAAACAAGACTGCATTCTCATTAGAAGGTAATGTCTGTGAAGTGTCAGTTAAAAGGCTTTGACTACAAGCTATTTTGAAGTGACTGAATTCAAGAGATGGAATTTGAACGTTTCAAAAGTGATAATCCAGTTAGGGGCTACTTTCTAAGAGCAAAGAAAGGGTGAGCGGGCAAAATGTGAAACCTGCGAAAGCAGAGTATCTTGTGAAGGTGATCTACAGGAACAACAAGAAACCACCTTGGTTTAAAACAGTGGTTCTCAACCGGTGTGCCGCGGCACACTAGTGTGCCAATTGGACTGCTCAGGTGTGCCGCGAGCAAATGTGGTAAACTATGTCGAAGTATAACAAAAATCCAAATTTTGAGTGTGTCATTGTTGGTTTTCCTATTGAATTTTCCGATCAAAACACGCGATGCACAATCGGATGCAGTGAACAGATATAAGGATGTCTAGGGGACCGTAGTTAAAGTAGCTCAATCTAGTATCTCAGTCTGACAACCCCATTAGGTCAGAATTGGGTCTTTCTCTGGGCTTAAAGCATCGGTCACATTTGCGTAAATTCGTACGGCGTAAAGGGCGCGTAAAGCATTTCTTTAGTTTCTTTCCTTTCTCTGCTCTTCTCTCGTTTGCTCGGCGCGTAAAGAGCCTCTTTTCTCTCGTTTTCTTACGCGGACCTTACGCGGGGAGTGCGATTCGTACGCGCGTACTGTTGACTTGACGAGCTCATTTGTGAGAATTCACACTCGCAAGGGGTCGGTCACAAGCTTGACGTTCAGCTCATTTACGAAATTCATACTCGCAAGGGGTCGCCGATTTTATAGTATTTATACTGTTGCTGCGCGGGAAAATAACTAATGAACTGCGATCGAGTTCATTTGTGATGAATCAGATTCGCAAGGGATCATCTGCGCCTGGCACTGGCAGGTTTGTTTTAGGAATACCGGTGTTTCAGCTGTTTACGTTTATGAGTTGAGAAGCCATGTATCGTTGTACTATAGATAACTAACCAATCTATGGTTATACTGTCAAAGTATCCTATTTATGCAGACGAGTAATATGGATAGTTTTGATTTAAATGAGAGGCTCGTTGAGGAGGTGAGACTGAGACCATTGCTGTATACTGTCTCACTTAATGATCATCACCTCAGGACCAAATCGGGTACGGCGTGGAGGGAGATAGCGGCTTTATTAGATGTATCAGGTATGAGATGAGTGTTTTTCGTGTGGTGCATAGATAGATATATTGCTTGTAACGTGGACGCCCGGATTGCAGAGTTGGTGGCGAAAACAAGGTGGAAGACGCTTCGTGACCGTTATGTCAGGACGAAGAAAAGTATTCCATCGGGAGCAGGGGCAGATGCTTTACAAAAAAAGTGGGCCTTCGGTTTGCTCCTGACTTTTTTGGATCCATACCTTGCAATTCGCAGGTCTGTAATGATATGAGACTTTGAAAGAGATTTGATTAGTCGAGATTTACGGAGGATTAGCAGATGAAGTTGATCTATATTTGTAGTTTATTCAGAGAGTTTGTGGTGTGGTTTTTATGGTGGGAATTTTTATATGTCACCATTTCTGGTATTCTTTTGCAATGATAAATGTGTTGAATATCAAACTGTATTTACAGTACATCCAGCAACATGGCGGACTGTTCTTTGGAAGTATCCGTCACAGAGGGTCCATCGACTTCCGTAGCGGCCGACGAACCATCAACATGTAAGTATACTTCTAATAGTAAACAGCAGTGTTGGGATCAAGTCACTGCCTTCGAGCCACAAGTCACCTCGAGTCATTGCACATTTTGACTCGAATCAAGTCGATCGATTTTCGAACGTGACTTGAGTTGAGTCAGTCACTCATCGGCCATCCGACAGTCGACGAGGATGTCCAAATTCAAGTCGAAATACAAGCAATTACTACTAAATAAATACAGCCCATCCTCAATATTACCGGACCACGACTGACCTATCGATCTCGCTTCCCATGACATGCCGCCCTATTTCTTGTCGCTTTCTTTTTCTATACTGTATTCTTTACTTTCATTCAGTGTGCATGCCTCCTTTTTTACTACGCCTAGGCCAAGGTGGGTGTCCGATTCCATTGACAAATCCAAGTCGCTTCGACATCTTCCTGTCTATTCATTGTATCGCATTTTTTGTGGTGTATTGAACTGATAAAATTGCTAATAAACCAATGATGATGATGATGATATACTCATAAATATACTGGCTAAACTGTACAATATCGGTCTATAATTATTATTATTACACAGTACAGGTAGTTTGCGGATCTGAAAATTTATGTATTTTATCGTCTTGTAGCAACTCCAGCAAGAAGACCGAAGCGGAAAAGGAGAGCTGTGGCAGAGGAGGAAGAGGCGGACAGTGACATTCAGGCAGTACTGAAAGTCATTGAGGGTCACCAACGTGTGTAACCTACCGATGTTAAGGACGCGCCAGGATTTAATGATGTAGCACATGTCGATATTTGCAGGACAAAGTGCTAACGATGCGGTTGGGGTGGTGCTTGCAAGGGAGCTGGACAAGCTTGGCGATGACGATGACCAATATCTGAATGAAGTACGGATCCTGCTCATCAACACTGCTGCCGAAGCCGTCCAAAGGAAGAGGAATTTCCCCACCATCAACCCAAATGCTTTCACATGATTTTCTATTGCAGCAATGCAGCATTGGTATCTGTACCGTGAATTCATTGGTACCATTGGTATTTGTTCCCCTCAGTGGCACGAAAAGCAGTGTAGCAGCATATTTTGGATTACTACGTAACTAAATTGAACGGGCTGATTTGTACTGTGGTCAGAAGTGGTTTGAATTGCGCTGTTATTCAAGTAGAAGCAGTAATTACAAAGACGTGTCAAAACTGCTTATATTTGATTGATGGCTAACATAGTTTCTGCAGGTAATCGATGTGAAAGTAACTTTTTGAAAAACAAGTAGTTTGTGACTTGAAATATTTTATAGCATTTGCGGTGGGTAGCTTCTGCTACTGACCAACATCTACCAAGCGTACAGATGCTTCATGTTGCAATAGTGAACCTAACATGTAAGTATGCAGGTAAGTATTGATTAGGATAGTTCTTCATGGAAATCAGTCGATTATATTGTTAATAAATTCCACAACATTAAGAATGAAAGTAGTAGATGACGAGCAGTAAAAATATGTGTCAGAAAGCCCAGTCAGTATATCGGATCCCGGTCATGTAATTTCAAGCGCAGACTGGTATGCATTCAGTAGAAGGTGATTTTCCAACTTCTATTGAAGTAGGATATATATTAAGTATCAGAACGACCAGAGCGGTATGTAGTATACAGTGTTTATCAAACTGCTCTTCAATAATTGTGATATCACAGTAAGGGGGCGCGAAATGATGAAGGTGGCCATGTCTAAGAAAGTTTGAGAACAAATGATGTCGGGGCTAGAACAGTTGAGACTAAAGGCCATAAGTTATGTAGCATTTTCTGCCAAGACTAGAGTGGATACTCTTGTCGCCATTGTGTGTTTTACTACGTTATCTTTTAGGTACAAGCGATGGATGCGGCAGCAAGAAGCAATTGTCTGGATGTTGGGAAATGGTCATAATAATGGCTGGGAGATCTTTCATTTTAACCGGGTTTAAACTTTGGTCTCCCCGGTGTTTCTCAGAAACACCCCCCGGTGTTTCTCAGAAACACCAACTCCTACAACCAGTTGTGCCCCGGTTTGCACTTGCACATATTGGGTATCCGACAATTGCATTAATAAATGAATGGCAACAATTCTTGTTCTTTGTCTTTCTATACCTCCGCTAGCATTCTAAGTCATAGCCACATGAAAAGAGAGTTGACAAGATTTCCACAATCTCAATGATTTATTATGAAGATGTACTGTAGTGAAACTTCAACAATAACATGTTGCCTCAGAATATGTAGTCGCATCCCTGGCTATGAGACTCCCAGATCTAAGCCTCAGCATTCCTGACAAGTGACAATCATCATCATGGGCAAAGCACTTAAATATTATCAGCAATGACCAGAGAACTGCACAGATGGTTATGACAATACACATGACCAGTGACCATAGGCGGTCTGAAAAGAAGCCCAACTGCCTAATCAAGTAGTATGGGTTTAGAACTACTTCTAGAACAGTTTAGACAAGATTGCTAAGTAAGACTACACTGTTTTTCAACTCATCGCTTTGACTTGATGTAGTTTAAACAATCCATGGTAATCCCTAGTCCAACTGGAGAGTAAAATTTCAAATAACATCAATCAGTACTATCGCATGTATATATATATATATATATATATATAAATAATAAATATATATTATACTAATATAAATATGTGAGAGGATATATATAAGAAAACGGAATTAATACTGAATAATAGTTAAAATGTGTAAATATATAATACATGGAGAGAAGGAGGGAAAAATGAACTCAATGCCTGGGTGCGTAAGCACCCTGCTGGCTATTGAAATACCCAACAAAATAATTTCTAATAATCCTAGCCTCCTCCGTGTAACGTCTTCCCGTTCTTGTAAGAGACTGCCAATGCGGTCCGGGTTGCTCTGGAGGTCCCTCGCCTTCATCTGCCGCAAATTCAAGGTGATGTTGATCACCTGAAAGATACATATGCAGGCCAGTACATGCTTTGACTACATGGTCAGTATTTGCAGGAGTGATTGCCAACGGCCTGCGAAACATTCTAAACCGGGAGGACAAAATGCCAAATGCATTTTCCACAACATTCCTTGCTCGCGACAGTCTGAAATTAAAATGTCTCCGCTCTGGGCAATTCAATGAGGTACCTGGAAAAGGTCGCATAATATGCCTCTGCAGTGGGAATGCTTCATCTGCGACAAAAACATGAGGACTTGGACTTACACACCCAGGCAAAGGAGCATCTGATGGCAGATCTAATTGGCCAGAGGACAAACGTTTTCTGAAATTGGAGTTGCTGAAGCACTTACTATCGTTGACCCTTCCATATTGACCTATATCAACAGCAATAAATCTCCTCTGAGCATCAACAACTGCCATCAGAACGATACTAAAAGTCTTCTGATAATTAAAATACAATGACCCAGACTTTGCAGGTTTCTGAAGGACCACATGCTTGCGATCAATACTGCCAATACAATTAGGAAACTTCCACTTATCTCTGAATTGTGATGCACTCTCTATCCATTGTCCTTGTCTGGGTTCTGGCATGTACTCCGCTGCTAAAGCCTGCCAGATAGCCACACAAGTCTCCCTGATCAAGTTGACCACTGTTGACTTGCCGCACCGATACGAGAAAGCGATTGTTTGGAATGAATCGCCAGTAGCCAGGAACCTAGAACAGTGAAAAATGCAATCGATTCAGATCTAATGTACAGGGCCAGCTCACCACGACTGAAAATTGATTTGACCAAGGTGTATTATAATGTTTTTGTGGATGGGTCATTTACCTCAGAGTGATTGCCAGTCGTTCATTTGGAGGAATCGGTTTCCTCATCGCTGTCGTCTGCTTCGAAATGAGAGGTCCAACAATTGACAGCAGCTCGTCGAACTTCTCGGGCGTCATGCGAAAATATGTAAAGAAGTCAGCAGGTCTTTCATATCTCATTTCCTGCGTAAGCCTATACTCTCCCAGCTGATCTCTTCTCTGAAGAATGGGGTGAACCCAGCATTCACGTCTTTTCTTCTGTTTCTTTTTCCTTCTTTCATCCTTCTTCAACGCCAAATACAGCAAAGCCAGCAGGTCCATTTGGCTGCTTACCCCAGCCAAATCACCCTGCCTCGGAACAATACTCATACTTTTCAGCGAATGTTGCTTTCCACTACAGAATTCTATATCAGGTGCAGATCGCAAACGCCGAGAACATAGATTGCTTTAGTTTTCGCGCGAAAGTGGCTTTGGCCTCCAGAGCGACAACATGCGGAACAGCGCTAAAATCTATTCTCACTTTTCGTTCAGCGATGACGTAATCTCTCGTTTTGGCCAATTTAGTGAGAGAGTGAGACTCGTACGCGCGTACGATTTTACGCAAATGTGACTGAGGCTTTATATTGTAAATACGCTCCGAGCACAGCAACGTGTAGGGGCGGAGAATCTAATAAATCTGCGACGCTTCGTAACTTGCTACTACACTACCATAAGTCAAACTGGGGCTTCCACCGCCAATGAGTGTGATATACGCTAGTCTGGCCACGCATAGTAGCATTTAGGACGGTGATAACTAAAATTAGGTAATTGTACCCTCCACAGAACCGGAGGCTTTTGCTTTTGCAGATCGGAGGACGAGTAGGAGCCTACATAAACCTCCAACACATAGGAAGGCATCCTCACCATCGAGAAATGAACTCATTTGGAAGTGATGTTTACGTTTACAAATTCGAATTTACGAACATAGCCATTCACATGGCTATTGTTAGGTAGCGTGCCAGCACTGTAGGTAAAATGTAGGCTCAGGGCGCAACGTTATGTTGCATGCTCGAAATTCGAGTATTAAGGGGTAAATGTAATATAATTATGTCAGTTACAAATTTCCACGCCGCTGAGGTTTATTATTCCGGTTTGTTGGAATTGCAATTGAACTGCGGGTGGATGCCAGTAATACCTTTGAGATATACATACTAGCATCACAGGTGACACGATCTGCGTGGAAATGCGTTTGGCATCCATGTATAACACACCTCTACGCCTCTGTATTTGTTAGTGGCGATCAGTGATTGGACTCTCCGATGCGATGGGCAATTACATCGGCAATGCGGTAGGGTCAGACTCTATTATCAAGCCAATCTTATAACATTAAGCTCAGCCTGAAGTTTAAACGAGATCTCAGCAGGCCAGGTATGTGGTAACAGCGGTAATAGCTGATAATTCAAAACCTCACATGGAACAGCACCGTAACTGCCGCATCCCAAACCCCCCAATTGGCGGGGGCCCGAGCTCGCAGGGGGCATAAAATTATTTCGTGAATTAGCATAAATCATAGAGTATTTTTTGAAAATTTATGCAATTTTTTCAAAAATTTTTCGCGCTGCGCGCGAATTCAAGTAGTCGTTTTTCTGTTTTATTGGGTATTGGGACATTACCGCGCCACGACCTACCAAGACATACAATCACGTTTTGGGCCATATAACATGCGACTCCAAGAAGTGTGCCAGAACGATAGGCAGCGAGAAAACCCTGGCCAAAAAGGTCTATGCCCTTATGCTGACCGAAGACTTCGTTATATATACGAAATACATATAGGTTTAATTGTCCATGGGCGCCAAAATGACTGGCGCCGAATGTTGCTGTCTTTGCATTCTGAAACTCGCAAGACAAATACCATCCCGCTGGTAAAAATTTTATGCCAGTGAAGAAATACAAATTTGAAATCGTGTGCGTCTCTTAGTTTAAAAGCTCACGTTTGCTATGACAAAAAATATAGAATCGCTCAGACTGGAAGTCACGAAATAACATCATGTAACGAAGTCATATCAACGGGTCCGCCCGCCGGAGATGTTTAATTATTATTTACGGGCCCTCCCGTTTTCAAGACACTTCACTCGGCTCTACCGGTGAATCTAATTACGTGAGTAGAGAGGACAATAAATAGATAGCATAATATATATGCAATCGCCGATCGGATTGACCGAATTTATCATAAATTATCGAAAATTTTTGCGCTTCGCGCTGTCTCACAATACAGTACAGATGATTTCGTGACAAACGCGAGCAACGTGATGGGGGGGTCGTTTTACACCCTATGGGAGCCTAAGACCCACGTTTTGGGGGCCTGACGAGGTACAGTTTCGTTCCTACCAATGGGTATACGCCCGAAGATGTTTAATTAATATTGAGCCGTCTTACCTTTTCCAACACACCTCACTCAGCTGTACCGGCAAATCTTATTACGTGAGCAGAAGATAAAAATTGATAACAATATATATGCAATTCCCGATCATACTGACCGATTCATTCATGACTTCTAGAAATTTTCCGCGCTTCGCGCGCTTAGGCGACAACAGCTGACTCTCTAGACCAACTCCCAACAATATGATAAATCGCGGTGAACAGGGTCTCGCCAGAGGGGGGTCTGGGGGGCCAAGGCCCCCAGAAGTTTGGCCTATAACCCTATGGGGGGCCCAAGACCAAAGTTTTTTGGGGGGGCCTGACGAAGTGCTGTTACGGCCCTGACATGGAAGCATAGAAAAATCCTCTTCCGTCCTACAATAAAATTATAAAGAAATGCTTGGGAAGAATTGAAAACGATTCCCATGTCTAATGATACCATTCGCAGCCGTATTTGTGAGATATCCGCAGAGATAAAAGAAAACTCGAGCAGAGAAAACCTACTTGAGTGCTCCGAAAAGGCAGAAGTACTTCGTCAGTGACCACCTCTGTAAGACTATGGTTGCTGTTATACGCATTTCGGTAGTTTGCCTGTGCCGTAAGCCAAAAGAGTTCAGAACCACTGTGCTAGTGTGCCGCGAACTATTTTTCATTTTCAAAGTGTGCCGCGAGGTCAAAAAGGTTGAGAACCACTAGTTTAAAACATTAAATTGTTCTCGACACAAATTAACCAAAACAGAAAGTTTCGTTGGAGAACCCTAAGAAATATTCCGCAGGTACTAGTGTTGTATGTTTGATGTCAAATTGGTACCGACTTCAGTTTTGTTGTGATTACCTTTCTGTGTTAAAGATCATTCGTCGTAATGTACTGGCCTGGACTGTAATGATTACAGACTGTCTACCTGTTTCGCGTACTGAGAACCGTTCTTCATTTATGTTGCTGTTGTCTTAACTGTTGGTATTGCGAGTATCGTAGTCAAGGTATTAGTTCATTTAAGCCGAAGTAATAAACTGCTTACGAATATTGTTTCGTGCTCACAACAATTAAATGAACTAAAGTTCTTGACGATACAATGTCTGAAGCACTGAAGCCGTTGAAACCGAAGGTATTGGAAATTGAACCCAATAGCCCGACGTCAGAGAAAGAGTGGAAGCATTGGCGAAGAACTTTCGAGAATTATCTTGCGGCCTTCGAGACAGGAAGTGCCAGAATAGAAAAACTCAAGATTCTTACAAACTTCTTATCGTATGTCCTTTTCGAGTATATCGATGAAGCTGAGACATATGAAACCGCAATTGCAACGTTAGACAACCTATTTGTCAAAGCACCTAACGAGGTGTTTGCACGTCATGTGCTGGCGACAACGAAACAAAAGCACGGACAAAGCTTGGATGAATATTTGCAAGAACTACGCAGATTAAGCAAGGATTGTAACTTTCTTGCAGTCTCCAAAACTGAAAACCGAGACGGATTTATTCGAGACTCCTTCATCAACGGCATTCTTTCGCATGCCATACGGCAGCGGTTGTTGGAGGAAACCGAATTGACAATTGACAGTGCCTTTAGGAAGGCCCGGACCTTGGACATTGCACAAAGGAATTCGTCCTCGTACATGTCTCCTGGCGGTGCCGAGATTCCAATAGCTACCGTTCAATCCGAAGCAGCATCCGACAAAGAAAGTGAAAACGCTGCAGCGGCTGTGCATCGTGGCGAGTGGAAATGTTATTTTTGTGGTGACAAAATTCAACATGCCCGTAAAAATTGTCCGGCACGCTCATCCACCTGTTACAAATGTGGGATGACGGGGCACTACTCGAAAGTTTGCAAAAGTGTAGCGGATGCATCCACTCGAAAAACAGTATCCACGAAACATAGTTCGTCCTCGTCCTGCGCTATACAAGAAGCACCAAGATGTTTGCGTTACGCAATCATAGATACATTCCTAAAAGACGAGCGAATGTCAACGTTGGTGGATCCTGGAAGTGGCTTAAGCTACATCAATCCAAGGACAGTTGAATCGATGAAATTGCGGGTGTTGCCCTATACAGATTGCGTAACGATGGCGGCAAAGTCTCTGAAAGAATCCATCTCTGGTCAATGCATCGTAGAGTTGGTGTTAAACGGGAAGGTTTACAAAAATGTCACGATGGGCGTCATGAAAGATCTCTGTTGCGATAAAATACTTGGTCAAGACTTTCAGAAACGGCACAAACGCGTGGTGTTCACGTATAATGGCAAAGACCCGGAACTCGTTATATCATCTCAGGACCGTAGAACATGTGCTGTTCTAGCATCTAACACGAAATGTCCACAACTCTTCAAGTCCGTTACGTCAGATTTCAAGCCAGTGTGCGTGCCATCAAGGCGCTATAGCGCTGCAGATACAGCCTTCATCGAATGTGAAGTTGACAAGCTGTCCAAAGACGGAATTATAAGACCAAGTAGTTCACCATGGCGCGCTCAGCCATTGGTCGTAACCAATCAAGAATCCGGTAAAAAGCGAATGTGCATAGATTATTCGCAAATTGTGAATCGCTTTACGGTATCCGACGCGCAAAGTCTCGAGAGAGTGACCGTTGTAGTGTACAACCAAACGCTCATGAAGGATTATATTGCCACGATGATCGGTGATGGGGCAGTTTAAAAAAAGGAATCTTAAGGTTGAGTTCGAGGTAACATATTAATCTTGTAACCAAGCAACAACCATATGGCTGGATCAACTATACCATCTCAATATACAGATGTAAAACATGCTTTTTTCACTTATGTGACAAAATTATATTCAGAAAGTGTTTCTTCTATTGCTCTGTTTTCCTGTTCCTGTTGGATATGTTTACCTCGCCAATAATGAACCATGTCATTGTGTGTTACTGTTGTTGATGGGCTATATCATGTTTATTTGCATCAGCGCAGTGATTTATACCTTACTTATTTGTGAGTTATTGCAATTTCGGCACAAGAATTTGTGTCAAGTCTGTCTGCACTAATTTGTCTTCAGGAATAGTCATCTATCCATTCCGGAACGACCAATCAATCATGATTTGGCGATCCTATACCTCTTACCATTTTGGCACGTATACTGGAACCAGTTTCTCGGCAATAATTATGATTTGTGCTTATTTGGCAGTTGGCAGTACTTATGCATACTGAATAAAGATCCCTGTTTTTTTATTCGTAGGCTTTGCAGAATCCTTCTCGTCGTTTTTTGACAAGGAGTCGTCTCAGCAAACTGTAGATTTCTACTTTTATGCCTCCGATAAAAAGGACATTGTCAGGGTGATATTATTTATTCTGTATTTTTTTACTTGTTACATAGAAATGAAATCAAGTTTATGAAATCAAGTTTATTCCAATGTACATTGCCTACTATTGAAAATATTCATTATTACCAATAGTCTGCGAACTGGGACTGAAAGTGTATATATAGGCCTAACAATATGGCCGTAAAGTTTTTGGCCATGAGATCTGAAACTGACCTCATACATGATGGTCAGCTGTTTCCGGTCTGTGGTGTTCACTGTTTAATCATGTCTATTGGGGGTCGCAAGTGTTCAAACATTGTTCAGATACTGAATAAATGCTAGGGATTTATCTGATGCAGTTGTCCATTCTTTCGGGCTCGGCTCCAAAATCACAAATTAATTGTGCACCGACTTTTGACATGCTAGGTTTCAATCCGGAGAATTTCAGTAGATTTTATCCATCATTTCGTAATAGCAGCTTCAAGATTATTCACATTGCCTGCACATGCATACTGCAGGCACTGGAATGCATTGGCAAAAAGACTACAGATATTACATGTGAAGAACGAATCGAAGATATTGCTTTCAATAAATACAGCAATGGGTACAAGTAGCCTATATATACATGATTCTGAGATATGAATGCTCCGCACTGGGTCAAGAGCTGATAGTCTCTCCGGCGAGACTGACATAAAATTACCGAAGAGACTGCGTAAAGTAAAATTGCATAGTCTTTTACTCTACGTAGAGTCGGAGAGACTGAGTATCCATTACAATGGAGAGTAACATAGAATTAGCAGCGACGACGACTGCATCACTGAAACGAAGTTTCACAAAGCTAGTAACTTGAAACGTCATTACGGACTCAAACCTCACCGCGAGTTGCTCAACGAAAACCTAAGATATATCAGTCTTATTTCAAATAACTTTCGGACTTGCTGGAGCCACACCTCACCCCGCAATATGCCTCATTCAAGGCAGACTGATGCGTTTTGCCGTCGACGGTGACGACGAGGAGGAGGAGCGTCCGATAATAAGACGTGAGCCGGCGCGTTCTCGGCGCCGAGATGTTAGGCAGTGCTCGGTATCTACGGATGCCTCCCAATCGTCCCCGGCTTCACGTCGAAAGAAAGATAAAAAGCGAAGCTCTCGCGGCAATAAAGACTCCTCGTCACTGTAATGGTAGCTCTATGGCGCCACTAGGGTGTGACGACATCGCAGGTGCTTCGGTGCTTGGCCGTCACTGAATACATGGCTGCTTGAGAACTACACGTCTCGTATATTGGACAGACCGTCAGTCACGTTACTACATGGTGGCAGCGTTTTATAAGCAGCTGATAGAAATTACTTAGCTACTCAGAATTATGGCTAGTGGATATACTGCCTTGCAAGGACTGCACCCGATGCCATTATCACTGGCTATGGAAACAACCCGCCTCAAGCGTGGGTTGATTGGAAGGAAGACTTTGAAACGTATCTTTGTGCTGCAGAATTATCACAAAAGGATGACTGCGTCAAGGTAGGACACCTCCTGAGTCTTATTGGTCCGGAGGGACAGTCAATTTATGGTCCGGAGGGACAGTCAATTTATAAGAATCTCACGTGGCTCCCGGCTCGACGAGAAAATGATCAAGACATTCCTGCTGAAGATAAAAATGACTACAAACTAGTCATTGACAAATTTGATGCGTGCTTTGAGCTTCGTGATGATCGCTTGAGGATGCGAAGGAAGTTTTGGCTATTCTTGAAACGGGAGAGGACGAGTCATTTTTGCAATGGTCACTCCGTGTTCGCGAAGCTGCAGCCAAGTGCAGCTATCATCCGCAGAGGTGTCTTGAGGAAGTTATTATGGATAAACTCCTTCTGTGTTGTACGGACACCGGTACCTTGTCAGAGAACTCTTCGCCGAGGATCCGAAAACCTTGACACTGAAAAAAGTTGAATCGATCATCGATAAACGTGAATACGTCAAACACGGTGTCACGTCCTATAAATCTGCTACGATTGATGCAGTCACAAAGAAACCTCCACTGAAAACAGGATCTACTGCTCGGCAGAAGGATGGAAAGGATGCTAAGATGTCGCTGATAAAATGCAAATACTGTGGTAAGAACCACCAGTTTGGTAGATTTCTTGTCCTGCTGCCGATTACAATTGCTCGGTGTGTGAGAAAACATGACATTTCGAAACGGTCTGCCGTGCTTCTGCTCGGACAAATATACGCTCCGTGCAATCCGATACTGTTGGTGAATATCATGTGGACGGACGCTCAAGTCCCATCGCACCAGTCTTTGTGGGATCCGTGATTGCTGCTGTAGATTTGGATAGTGCTCCCAATACCGATACAGTTAACATGGAGCCTGTAATCCCACACCAGGGGCTGACCGACCATTAGCACGGTGGAACCAGCGGAAGATATTGGTTGGTTTGTCAAGCTCAAGGTAGCCCTTGACCTGCTTACATGGTGCGTTGATACTGGCGCACAAGTATCAGTCATGCATGCCCTTGCACATATACAAGCATCAATATGGATCCATCAGACCCTCCGACAAACTTTTGATGACTGCAGGGAATAAGGAACTTTCCGCCCTTGGCTATGTCGCTATGACGCACGGGTTTGAGGATAACTCCGTTGTGAAAAAGGTATACGTTGTCCGGGATACGCCTAAACTACTCTTGGGTATCCCAGGGGCATTCAAAATCGGACTCCTGCAGGATGTGCCGGGTACAGTTAGCATCCGTGCAGTAGACTGGTGCAGTAGGGCTGTTCAAAAATAACTTTTTTTCCTGGATTCCAGCCATTCACTGATTACATTGTCAGGTTACCCTAAAAATGCTGCACACCAAATTTGGTTCAATTCTAACAAGTATAGGACTCCGCAGATCCAATTAAAATTTTTAATTTATAATGAAAAATTTAAAAAAAAAAATTTCAAATTTTTCTGCCAACCCCATGAAATTGTTGAGCTGACTTCACAGACGTTGCAAAACAAATTTGATTTAATTCCGACCAGTAGAAGCGGAGGTATGTGACTTTTTCGTTGATAAATCGCGGATTATCCACCAATCAAGGATAATCCGAGAAATTTCGACGAAAAACTCCAATAACTCCGCTTCTACTGGTCGGAATTGACTCAAATTTGTTTTGCAACGTCTTTGAAGACAGCTCAACAATTTCATGGGGTTGGCAGGAAAATTGGGAATTTTTTTTTTAATTTTCCATAATAAATTAAAAATTTCAATTGGATCTGCGGAGGCCTTTACTGGTTGGAATCGAGTGAAATCTGGTGAGCAAGGTTTTCTACTGCAACCTGACGATTTAAGAGGTGACCGGCTTGAATCGGGAGAAAAAAGTTATTTTTGAACAGCCCTACTGCACATCTTGATGTGGTCATATCGCTGTGTTTGTCTTTTTTACATATTTGTGTGAACAACCATCGTACGAATAAAGAATCTGTCTGTCTGTCTGGATGAAATCGAAAACGGCAACGACAACACAGCCACAAAGAGCTCGGCTGAAGGTTTGCGCTTGCGAATTCGGATGATGGATTTTGTGGCGAATATAAAAATATTGGAAAGGATTTTAGGCATTACACGCCCTTTGTCGGTCGGCTTGCAAAGCAAGGATGTTGACATCGTGAAATGTACCGAAATGGTTCATGGAGTGTTATCACTCTTGGAGCAGTTGCTGGAAAACCCGGAAGATTCATTTGCAGATATATTTTCTGGCATCATGAAATTGATAGATGAGCAACAGATTCCGCTTTCCACAAGGGATTTACGAGGTGACGACTCGAGCCAGGACGAATTCCGGCACCGTTTGCGTTCGAGCGCATTCGTTCCTTTTGCTACAAATGTAATTGCCGAAATGGAGGAAAGATTTGGGAATACTTTTCAGCAGGCAGCCAAATGTTTCGCTGTGATTCCCAGCAAAATACATATTTCAGGTAGGTTACTTCTGTTCGAATCGTCTTTGCATATCTCCCCCGTTACGTGTTTTCCTAATTTATTTGGACTGTTATCCAGCTAGTCGTGGAGTCGCCGATCGCGAACTGTATCGTCTGTACGAAGACGACCTGGAAGATTGGAGCGTACTTAAACCAGAACTTGAATTGTGGGAACATAAATGGAAAAATACCGATTTCAATTCGTGTCCCAATAACGCTATTGAAGCATTCAATGCAGCCTCGCCCACATTCTTCCCTAATATAAGAGTGATGAGCTGCCGAAGGCAGCATAGCGACAAAAACTATGAGCTGCGCCCTCAAGGGCGCAGTATAGAGAAAGCGCGATGGATCCACCAAAGTTCTTGTTGGAGTTTTAATTGTGGATATGTCGTTAAATATATAGCGAAAAACAAGACATTTGGTGTTTTAGCTAAAGGATCTTCCTCCGTCAGCTGTCATAGGCGGGCTTAACCCAAACCGACAAAAATCCAAAGATTGGTATTTTGGGTAGATATAATGTAACATAAAATCTGGAAACGTAGTGGATAAAAGGTAAGATGCAATTAAGAGAAGTAGTTGTAGTATAGATATATGACGTAGTAGATATTCAACAAAAAGATATATAGGTTCCATGTGGTACAGGATTTGAGTATGAAAATGCTGTTCGTTGCAAACAGATATATTTATATATGTATAAAAATGAAATAAAACAGATATAAATTCGTGAAAACACAATATAAGCAGAGGGAATGAATATAGTAAAATGGATATTGACTCGTTCCAAAGCAACTCTACCATAGCACCTTACGTCGTCAGGGGTATAAAGATGTAGGTAGGGCTTTAGCCTCTCCTTTTCTGTCACAAATAACCGGTAATACTTACACCCGAAGGAGCAGTTGCGTCTGTTTTTTTTTTATAAATTTGGGAGTAATATCCATAGTGCTGTATTACGAAAAGGATATAAAAGGATAAGATAGAAAGAAGTAAAATGCATATTTACATCATGCATATAGGGTGAGTATAACGTAAATTAATGCAAATAAAATATAATAACTTAAGTCATTTAATGATCAAATATTTAGGTAATGGGTAATAATAACGAACCTTGGATTTGTTGATACGATGGTTGGGATGGTTATAATGGTTGAGCGTAGCTGTAATTCGAAGCTGCTGGCGATGACAAGTAGTATAGTATAGTGATTTTTTGAATTTGTAAATATAATGTTTACCGTAGTTGTTCACGACCGAACAATATGGTTGTGACGTCATAGTGCATTGCTTTTTGTGTTCTGGAATATGGCTCATAGTAATTAGCGTATGATATGCTTGGTTGGTTGAGTTTGTGGCACATGGAAGCAGTCTGATGGAAAATTCCTTTCTTTGATCGAGTTCTACAGCGGTGTATATTTATCGCAATGGTGATATCTAACAAGTTAATTTGTTTTTATATATACAAAATATAGATGTAATATAGAGTTGTGTGTTAGGGCTATGGTTTGTGGTTGATATAATGAGGTAGTGGCTTAGAGTTATGTTAAGGATATTTTACTCTGTGGTAGGTTATGGTTGTGAAATGAAGGTTGGTTATGCCATGCGGTTATGGGTTAGTGTGGGTGTATGTATATAGTGTATCAGTCTGAGTTTAATTGTTATTTAAATTACAGGAGATATAAAGAAAGAGTAAAACCAGGGGTGCTGACAAAGAGATCTGTGGAAGAAGAACGATAGATATCTGTGTATGTGCGTGGGGAAAGTGCAGTAAGAAGATGGTGTGGAATCTTTTCTTGTCCTGTAGTAGAAGGTGAATTGGTTATGTGTATCAAGTTAGAAGTGATTGAGAAAATTAAAAACCTAAAAACCTCATATAAACTGTGTTTATAGAGAACTCTCTGTCTGGAAAGGGTGTGTATTAACAAGAAAGACTCGACTCTCCAACAGAAAGATTAACAATAATATCGTAAATAGCAATAGCTATAATATCATAGTGTAAAGAAAAACAGATGTATAAGGGGTAAGATATAATATAGAATTGACAAGGTAATAAATATAGTCGTTCCAATTCAATTCTTTTTCCAAGGCGTTATAAATTTCTTTTTTTTGGTAATTTTTTCTTTCTAAATCTTCATTTTACGATATATTAGTTTGTTATTAGTCACCAATTGTTTCAATTTTCTCCTAGATTTGAAACCGATGCGGAAAGGAAAAGGGTAGGTGGGTTGGGTGATGCGATGTGTTTCCTATGGTCAAAGGTTTTGGAGAAGGGGTAAGTAATGAAGGTCGAATTAGTAGGGGTGGATTTCTTCTGGGTGTTTCTATTGGAGATTTTGCGTCCTAATCTAATGAGTCGGTCGGGGTATCCTAATCTAGCAAGTCGTTTTTTGAATCGGTAAATGGTGTTTTGGAGTGGGGGTTTGAATTGGTTCTTTGATTCTTTGATAACGGGTGAGCTCAGTTGCAATAATTCCGGTGTAGGTGTGGGAGGGATGGTTGGAGTCGAAAGGGATATAAGTGTAAAGGGAGGCGGGTTTGAAGTAAGTATTGTAACCGATCAATCCCTTGGTGAGGGTTCTATGGTCAAAACGAAAGGTGCAATTAAAGGTGATCTTGAAATGGCTGGGGTAAATTTGGGAGATGTAGCGGGTGAAATAGGGGAGGTGTGAAGGATGGAGGTTGGATATAATAAGTCCGTCACCTAGATATCTACGGAAGAATTGGATGGGCCAGGACGTGGAAATTTCGGATATCAAATCTTCTTCAAATATTGCGAGGGTAAGGTCTGCGGATTGGGCGGAGTAATAACTTCCCATAGCTAATCCATCTTTTTGAATGAACAGGTTATCAGCAGAGGAGAAGTAGCAGAGTTTTTGACAGAAGGTGAAGAGGTCGATAGCAAGGTTGAAGATACGGTTCGGGATGGTGAGGGTATTTTCAAGTTGGTTCCTGGACAGCGATGCACAACTCCTTCACTGACAATCATCTCAGGGCCACTGTGGTAGTCCTTGGTCTGAAACGATGTCACAGTACAGCACGATGCATACATCCAACTCAACAATTTAATCTCTGTGTAATGAACTTTTCTGAGTACATTACATTAGTGACTAGCGGACACTTTTGTTCATGGAAATTTCAGTGTCAAACTTCAAAATATGGAAACAAGCATGCCTCCGTGACAGGAACCATATCTCTCCACATTGAACATGTTTCTGATTATAGCTACATCAAAGATGCATTCATTTAAAGTCAAGTTACCGGAGGTTGAACATTCAACTTCTTCCATGACTCCATCTTGGATCAGCTTGTGGATCTGGAATTTGATGCGAGCCCGTCAAGTGATATCCTTGATGGTGGCCAATTCCTTCCCCATGCTCGCCATAAAAAGCTCATCCGCGGATGGTTCTGTTGATTGCATCATCCTCATTACTATTTACTATAGATGTGCAGAACTTTTGCTGGTGTTGGCGTGGTTGTCAGCAATGTTCCCTCTAATTTTTTTTATGATTCTGCGCGCACTCATCAACTCACTGCCTCTTGGACAACAGTGCTGACGACTGAAAAATGCTCATCACTTCGGATTTTTTTAGCGCAGCTTAGATTTTCTGTGCGCAGAGACCGTGTCAGCGCAACGCAATTACGCAGCTTGGAGGGATGATGTGATACAGCATACCCTAGCATTTGTTGTGTTACAATAGGTTTCAAGGTGAATGGAATCAAAATATCTATTGGACATTTGCAGCTACGTTTGGTCGAACTACCGATAAAACGAGGGTGTGAGCCTGAGATCATGGAAATTTCCACAAAATGCAAATATCATACTAGTTATGACTGTTGATAAGAGAATTCTCAAATATGAGTCTGCATTGTGCCATGTACTCATTTTCCGAATATCAAATTTCACAGCATACGCAGATCTACTCGACAAATGAGTACCTCTATTCCCTTGCTTCAATGCTTTCAGTACAGTCTGCACATCATCATCGTCATCATCTCTTGGGTGTTTCCGCTTGCGACTCCCTCTCTTCGCCGCTGTAGCAAATACACACAGTAGTTGAAGAATGAAGATACCTCGTTTTTGTAAAAATTCCACTTACGACGTGATGGTGCGTCGACCGATTCAACCGACAGCACCGATGTTGCTGGTGGATTGTCGAGCAACAGTGTGGCCACAGATGTTGCTGGCAGCATGTTATCAAGTACTGACGACGATGTGGCCACCAATGTTGTTGGCAGCGTGTCATCAAGTAAGGACGATGACAGCGGTTCCTCGGACATGTTTGATGATGTTCTGTATAACATGGAAAAATTCTTAACTATCATCAATCTGATAATTTTGATAACGACCAAAGATACACTGAGCTAAGGGTGGAGATCATAGACGAAACTTAAGTTCCGGTTGCCAAGTAACACATGCTTGAGTGCTGAGTATTACTCAATTGAGGATCATAAAGTATCCTCAGCCATAAAATGAGTTTTTAACGAGACTCAAAACGTCCGAAACTTAAGGTACGTGTAGTGCTAACTTAAGTACGCGACATGTTACTTCGAGAGCCCTGGCGTTACAGTTGGTCAGTCATCCAAGGCCCTATTTCTCGTCACGCAGCAACGGCGTCAGCATAGTTATACCACAATGACCTATAGTAATGCATAACAATGACCTGGGAGTTGCAGCGGACGACTGAAAACATAAGCAAATGGCTTCTGAGGTAATGTGCTGGGTATTATACTCTGCATCGTAATAGTCATACCGCAATGGTCTAGATTAATGCATAGCAATAATGGCTAGAAGCTACTGCGGATGACTGCAAATATAAACAACCAGGTGCTGAAGTGATGTGCGATGGTCAGGCTCGAAATCAATTTCTTAATGACTATTGTACTGATTTAACGTACTGTCATAGTAATTTATAACGGGCTAAATTGCTATCAACTATCAAATACAGAATTAGAAGCGATAATCTAACAATTGTAATATAATGGCTGATGTTCCAGCAAAGAGGGAGCACAATTTCTCTATTCAAGAAAAAAAGTTGTTGTTGGATTTAGTGGCAGAAAATCCCGTTATTGAAAATAAAAAAACAGACAAATATTCCACCAACGCGAAAGATAAAGAGTGGGAGAGTCTCGCGGAGAAGTTTAATTCCAGCGGCCTTGGGACAATTAGGAGCCAAAAATGTCTGACAAAACGTTGGATGAACATGAAAGATAGGGCGAAAAGTGACGAGGCAAGGCTCAAAAGCGGAAAACAGGGGGTGGGCCGAAGACGTTTATTCCAGACCCTTTGACGGAAGCAGTATGCTGTGAGTGTAAAAAAATTGAATGAATAGTTGCCTACAATCATACACACTGATTTGTAACAAATGTATTTTTCAGCTGTTGTTCCTGGTCAAATTCACCCTATCGATCATTGCCTTGATCACGATACAATCGATTGTGAAGAGGAATCTTACGTTATCATGCATTCGGAATCGCCGGTGACGAGTCATTCTTCGTCGACTCCCGTCCATTTCGGACGGAAATCAAAAAGAAGTGGCAGCTTTCATTTCGAAGAAAGCGTGGACCAACCCCCCAAAAGTCCAAATTTGAAGTCCTCCGTGACGAATATTTGGACGAAAAGATAAATGCTATGAAGCAACAAGAAGTAAGAAGAGAACGGGAGTTACAGTTAAAGGAAGAAGAGAGCGTATTGACGAAACAAGTTCTCCAGTTGAAAATAAAATATATGGAAATGAAATTTAAAACTGCTGGTTCGGAGTAATATGCAAATTCCTATTTCTGTTGTTGTTTCATTCATTATTTAATTGTTACTGCTTTACTACACATTACTTATTTCCCGTTCGAGATGCTGCATCTGTTGTTGTTTCTTTTATTTTATTGTTACTTCGTATATTAACTGCTTGCTGTAGGGTACATTTATTCCGCGTATATAAATTCAAATACACAAAAGAACTATAAATGAATATACGATATAGGAATAGTAGTTTAATAAAAATGGTAGTAAAAGCGAAAATTATTTCATAAGGTGTGCAAGGGCCTTACTCAAAAGTAATTTTCTAAAAAGGTATTTCTGACTGACCTTCCGGACAAAGTGTCGTTTTGTGACGGTGCAGTTACGATGTTTACATCGTAAATACTTGGCTCCAGGTCATATTCATCGGGCATCGGTTGTTTTAACGCAACTGCCACGTTGTGCAAGCACGCAATTGATATTATTATCGCCACGCTGCTCTGCAATTTAGTTCTGAGCGGGATCCGGAGAGCACGGAATCTTTGCTTCATAACTCCAAAACATTGCTCGATTCGTGCTCTAGTCGCAATGTGTGCACGATTGTATTTTTTCTCCTGTTCAGTGGTCGGATTGATAATTGGAGTTAGAAGGTGTTTTAATAACGGGTAGCCATTGTCACCTAACAGAATTCCGTCAATATTTCCGTCGTTGAAATCGTCGGCCAGTCTTGAGTTTCTAAAGATTCGGGAGTCGTGGCACGAGCCTGGCCAACGTACGACAATATTCATAATTTTTCTGTCCGCATTACACACCACTTGGACATTCAGGGACATGAACCCCTTTCTATTGCGGAACGTCTCCGCGTTATCTCCACCGGGGGAGACTATTGGGATGTGAGTGCAATCAATAGCACCAACAACTCCTGGGAATTTCTTGACCTTATAAAATTCACATTTCAGTGTTGCAGTATCATGCATCGAATGCATAAAACTGATTTTGTGCTTTGATATGGCGTACGCCACACGGTGTACACTTCTTCGTGCAGTGTGGCGAGACACGCCAGCAAGATCTCCATCGGTTACTTGGAAGTGTCCCGTAGCAAAAAAAAAACGCAATGCAATGGTTAATTGAAGCAGAGGGTGCAAGCCATGACTCCTAGCTTGGAAAACCTCGCCCCCTTTTATATTATCGAATATCTTAATGACGTCATTTTTATAAAACCGATATCGTTTTATAAATTCTCCGTCATCATATTTCTCAAATGGATTCTTAGTATCCCTGAGGCGCCTGCGTGGAATCGATTCCGATTGCAGAATCTCAATTTCTTCAATTAAAGCAGCCATTTCTTTGATTATTATTCGCAGAATGGCCGATATTTAGGTTTTGCGGACGATAACAATCGGAACAGACGCTCGTTACTTAGCGACGGCTTTGGATCATGACGTCATTCTGATAAAAATAAATCTGGCAACCAGTTTCAGGATTTTCACATATCGGCTTGAGTGTTAAACTCCACTCAGTTAAGTTAAGTGTGAGGATACTTTATGATCTCGAAGTTGAGTTCGAGTAACAGACACAACTCAGTTGAGTTGCTGCAGGCACTTAAGTTGAGGAAAGTTTATGATCTCCACCCTAAATGTGAAATTTTGGTGTGCTATCTGCTAATCCACGGAGTCAAATTATCAACTATTTTTTTGAAGAATCTAGTCTGTCTGAATTGATATGTTACGTTTTCAGTACGGTAGTGTTGCACTCACTGACTAACATAACTTAAGCAGTACTTACGGCATCAATAAATTAATAGCCTTCCTGCATCTCAAATAAATTCAACTGCAAGTTACCTGGTTAATGTACGGATCTGAAATCTCAAATAAAATTACCAAACAACTTACTGCCTCGTTTTAATGTACGGATCTAAAAAACTCATGATGCCCATCAACGGCCATCGGGGCAAAACAGCCTCATACCCTGATCCTGAGGGTATGTACTTGTTTTTCTCCTTCACATAGCAGTCACGGAGATTCTTTCATCTGAGTGTAAAACCTTGCCCTGTAATATTTTATGTTAGCTCGTGCTCGGAGATATTTACAAGGACACATTGTACCTGGGCATCCAAGGGCTTGTGACACTTCTCGCCAAACTCTTGCCTTCTTTTCTCTCAGATAATACGATGGGTGTGACTTGCCATAAAAAATACTCCTGGATCTCACTTCCTCAATAAGTATTTCGTCGTTGACTAAACTCATACTGGCGCTCATCTGTGAATTCAGAACATGGCGAAGGTGATATATTACTGATAATGAATCCTCGTGATATCTTGAAACGAAAACAACGGTACTGCTGGACTCTTCAGGAAACTGTTGGTACAGTGGTATTCAGAAGGAATATTTACATCTCTTCGATAAATTATTACTTACGCAATATTCCTTACTATTATTACCGAAATAATCACATGGCCGGACCTACGAGATCCGTACACGGTGAAGGTTTCCGAACAACTAATCGATATTTCACAAATCATTTTATCTCGGCTGTGACGTATATTCTCTCGTGCGGAATGATTCACTCGCGACTCTCGAATGAAACGCAACTGCAGCGTTCCTCCCGCGCACGGCGCTAGCGCGCGCTAGCGCTGGTGCATGAGCAGTGTTGCCAATTTAGCGATTTTGTCGCTAGATCTAGCGATTTTTTATTCGGTTTAGCGACAAAAACTATCAATCTAGCGACTAGCGATAAATCTGGCGACTTTTGAGAAATATTTAGCGATTTTCTAGCGATTTTGTCCGAGAATTTCTGATAGCAATCAATTTTGAACGGCAAACATCCTGCCCGTTTACTATCGTATGCGCGCCACAGCCTCAGCAAGCATCGCCGATCAGCGCTCAGGTAGCGTTCATGTATAGAAACGTATATATAGTGACTTTCCTGGTCATTTAAGTGAGTTTCGCCATAACTTCCAACCACAAAAATCTACAGTGTCCAGTTCGACAAACTCGTCAAAATCCTGAGCTATTGACCCCAACACAAAAGGAGTAATAACAATCATGCTCGCTCAAAAATAAACGATTTGTTATACACCATTGATCAGTTGGATGGGCGGTCAGCCGCTATAGGTAGTGGCAGCACCGTAACTGCTTCACCCCGAACCACCAATTAGGGGGGCGAGTTCGAAGGAACGCAAAATCATTTCGTAGATGAACACAAATTAAAGAGTATATTTTGAAAATTTGTGCAACTTTTTGCAAACTTTTTTTTCGCGCTCCACGTGATTTAGCGTTTAGGGTTAATACTAATATTATTAATTGGTCTAACATAGATTTTGGCGTCTGGTATTACCGCGCCACAGAGCAACAGAACAGAAAGTTTCAGCCAACACGGGATGCCAAAAAGTGAACGCAAAAGTTCGACAGCGTGAAAACCTTGGCCGGAATGACTGCCCCAACGTTGACCGAAAACTTCGATTTATACATGTCTAATTGTGCATTGCCGGTACCGAATCTTTCTGTCCTGCCAATCTGAACCCCAGAGGACAAACGCCATCCCGCAGTGAAAAATTATTTGGCAATTCAGAAATACCAATTTAGAATCGTGTGCGCCTTTAAGTTTAGTAGCCTGCTCATGGACGATTTCAATATCTTATCATATAGCAGACAGGAGGTCGTGAAATAATAACAACATTTAAAGAAGTAATTATGCCAACGACCCCGCCCGAATATATTCAATTGCTATTACGGGCCTTTAATTTTCAAAGACTACAGCTCACTCAGCTCTGTCATTACTCCGACTACGTGGGCTTAGAGAGGTTGAAAAATCTATAGCAATATATATGCAATTAGCAACAAAGATTAACTGATTCAATCATGAATTACGGAAAATGATCGCACCTAGCGCGGCAGGGCCAGAAAAAGTCAAGTTGCGTTATCATTATCACCCTAGCGGGGGGAGGGAGGGGCAAGACCAATGTTCTTTGGGGGAGGCTGACGAAGTACTGTTTCAGCCCCAGGTAGTGGTAAGTCCTCGGCGGGTCGGCCCTTCTTTTTTTCTAAAGTGTGCATCACTACGTGACCCGCAAAACCGGTGCATGTCGGGTTCAGGTATTCCTACCCATTTAAGGGAAGGCCAGATCCTTTCCGCAATCATTGGTATATCGCATCACGTATTACGTCTTCACGGACGCGTCGAGAAAAGCACTTGTATACCTAGGATGCTTTCCACCTCATATTCCTTTTCAGCGGCAGTTCGTGTCACGCCCATGTAGTGAGTGGTCATGACTGCAAATCTGGTCTCACGCATGCGATAATTGCGCGGAGCGATCTTCTTTGTTGAAATTCGCAGCACATTTGGTCATGTTTTAAGATTACTGTCATGAATATTGCGTATTACGAACTAGAAATATGATTAGAGTCATTTGAAACTGACGATTAACACACAGCTGACGAAACGGTATTGATATTCTGGTTCAACCTATCAACTTTGGGAATTAATGCAGATTTAGCGACATTTTTAGCTATTTTGTTTCAGGATTTAGCGACATCTAGTGATTTTCCACACCAGTTTTAGCGATTTTTGTCCGTCCGGAGTTGGCAACACTGCGCATGAGCAGAGCAAAGAATGAAACGTATGCGCGAGTGCGTGCCGCGTCTGAATATTGTACGTGTGATCTGCGCATAACTGTCGCGCGCGGTCAGCGTCATGCACGTCGCGCTTACCAAGCCTACCAAGAAAATAACATGAACTCTTCTTCAAATGTCACCCTTGACTACGATCAACCCGCCGATATCCGTTACGTGCCAAATGCGCACAATGATATAACTTATCGTTCTCGCGGTCAACCCGCCGATATCCGTTACGTGCCAAACGCGCACAATGATATAACTTCCCGTTCTCGCGGTCAACCCGCCGATATCCGTTACGTGCCAAACGCGCACAATGATATAACTTCTCGTTCTCGCGGTCAACCCGCCGATATCCGTTACGTGCCAAACGCACACAATGATATAACTTCCCGTTCTCGCGGTCAACCCGCCGATATCCGTTACGTGCCAAATGCGCACAAATGATTCAACTCCTAGTTCTCGCGGTCAAGCAGCCGCCGATATTCGTTACGTGACAAACGGGCACACAGATCTCACTCCTCATTCTCGCGGTCAAGCAGCCGCCGATATTCCTTACGTGCCAAACGGACACAACGATCTCATTCCTCGTTCACGCGGTCAATCCGCCGATATTCGTAATGTGCCAGATGGTTTACCTTGATTATCTGTAGTGCAATTGTTCATTCTACCAGTAGATATTACAAGCTGCCGTGCAAGTGTTAGTAGCATCTCTTGACGTGAATTTATATCTTTGCTGATGGATGATGATGAGAGACCCACGAGATCCAGCCGCAATGGTGGTTACGAGGCCCCTATAAGCAGCGTCAACCCTTCCCTTACAGTTGAACTGTGTCAGGAATGAAGACAATTCTCGAAGCCGCCAATGACGTGCGGTGAGGTTCATGGCTGGTGGGGCACGCCCCCCCCCAACATACAAGCACACACACAAACAAGTACGCACGTAACAATAGCAGCGGGCTTTGTCTGGAAGGGGGCTTTGTACACCATCTGTGGCATCTATATATAGTATATCCCATTTAATTATTTCATGGTATATCAGTACAGACTCTTGAGAAAACAAAATGATTCCTGGTGGACTGGTTATTATTTTCTGTAAAGTTCCTTTTATGCGTTTATTTTTTTTCCGTTTCCATGTCATGTTGCTCGCATTTCAACATTGTCAGTGACGTCCATATGTTTTCATCTTTGCGATCGATTTTGAGTGCTTCATGCCTCATTTTCTTCAAAACATCTTTCGATGGAATACCATCCCTGTTACCCGAGTTATATTTTTCAGTGTCGATAGTTTTCAGTTTTTTCAAATATAAGACTCTGGGGTGATATATTCAATTTCATCCATCATTTGTTTCCTCTTTTCATTTTTAATTTTTCTGCCATTCCTTCCTTGATGTTTAATTTCTCCATGATACTGTACATCGTACAGTATACCGTCCATTGTAGTAACCTTAACTGTGTTATCGCACGCATTTATTGTACAGTAGCCATAGCAGCAAATTCTTACTTTTTTTGATATGAGGTTGTAGCGATGACGCTTGAAAGCGAAGGAACGCCATGGATTGCTTTCACTGAGGTATTTCGCAATGACATCAGTCCAACCTGAATATGTAATCGTATTACCTCGAGCGCTTCTTTTTAATCTTTCCCATGTTCCAAAATCCATATGGAATCGAGAGTTTCTGGGTACAGGAACAGGGGGCCGCCAGGTATGATTTTTTTCGGAAGAAACTCAAATTCCTGTCCAGCGTCTAGAGAAATATCATCATGCTTGCGCAGTGTATCTTGCAGGATTGTCTCACAAGCATCTACTTGTAGACTGTCCGAGTTTTTCTTTTCGGTATTGGAATTGACGACGTTTGTCGCGAGATTCTCAAATTCCAGTCCAGTGTCTAGAGAAATATCATTATCCTCGCGCATTGCATCTTCCAGGCTTGTTTCACAAGCATCTACTTGTTGACTATCTGTGTTTTTCTTTTCAATATTGGAATCAATGATGTGAGTCCCGAGATTCTCGAATTCCTGGCCAGCAGCTATGGTAGTATTATTTTCAGAATGCATGAGGTCGTATGTAGAATTCCAGAAGTGTCTACATTTTCTCGTGGTATTTCGTATTTTCTCTTTCGATTTGGAAAGAATCGACGGGAAAAGCTTACTTACAAGAAAGATCCGTATTTCCTTCGGGGGATCTATTGAGAAGTTGATTTCCCTTGATTTGAAGAATTCTTCAACAGCGAGTTTAAATTTATTTCGATCAATTGGCACGGCACTGCCAAATCTGCCCCCGGACAGCATTTTCCTTTACACAATATGGGGTCGATTCCTCAGATGTTGGTTAATGCCCGATCATTGATTAACACCTCCATTGAGTGATCATTTCTATTAAACCATAATAAGGGAGTTCAGTAGCATTGTTACAGGAGGTCAACGGGAGCTTTGTGACGGGTGATATATGGTTGGTATGTGACGGTATAGAGCAGGGGTTCTCAACCTGGGGGCGCGCCCCCCTTGGGGGGCGCGGGAGGCTCTCAGGGGGGGCGCGAGAAATTGACAAAGTCAGTACAAATTGTACGTGTCTGAACATGTGTTTCACATCCATTATGAGAAGACGATTAATGAAGATGAAATTTATTCCATATTCAAGAAAGCTTGCAAAATACAAACTCTAGCAACCGCGCTCCACGGAGTATAGTCTGATTTCAACTTCATTTGAGCAAATTTTTGAAATTCTTTGGAGATATAGAGAGCAATTTCCACGTGTAAATCATTTATTGCTTCTTAGCTTTGACAATAGCCTAAAGCTTGTCGCGCTGGGCAGCTCTTGTTAGTAGCTTGCGAACTGCACTGCCTAAGACAGACTTAGATGCAACATAGGTTGCCCGGTTTCGCCCTCAATTAGGCTATAAATCAACACAATTTAATTAATTTCCAAAACTGATCAACTTTAGCATGGCAGGACAGAACGACGCCTTGCTCTCTGTACTTACTACCAGCATCAGGATTAGTCTCAGGGTAACCTACCTTGAAATTAATTAATGGATGTCTTGTTCCATGTTTTTTTGTTATTTTCAAACAAGTTTGGAGAAATTTGTCAGCAATGTAAAAGACTCAACAACTGGAATGCAGATTCAAAATTGGCGTAAGATATACCTTATGTATACTATTAGATCAGGGGTGGGCAGCCTGCGGCCGTAGAATGGAATTTGAGCGGCCGTCGACGCCTAATTCAATTAGTATGTGTTGGCGGCCGTAGAAATGCAAATTGCAATTACGAATTCACTCCCGCATTTTCGAGAGATTTTAATTAATCTTGAAATTTTCTTCGCCCTCCGCGCAATTCAACTAGACGGTATTCCGCGCAATATGGCATACGAAGCAAGGCGTCAGGCTGCGGAATTAATGAATTCGGTCAATGGGGATGTAGCTGCTCTCCACTCGCAAGTTCGGGGATTTGAAGAAAAGTTTCAGCTGATGAGCAGTGGCATGGGTGACATAAAAGGTATGTTGGCTTCTGTGGTGAACTCGCCTAAGGTTGATGCCGACAGCAATGGGGAATTAGGTTGTGATCCTGTAAGTAGGCCCAAGGCTGGATTTGTGATAGATTCTTGTGGAGATGAGACTGCATTTGTCCCTCCTTGTAATGGTGCTCAAAGTAGTCCTAAAATGATGAATGGGGGACCGTTCCCTTATGGTGCGTCTGATTATGTTAAAATGGCCCCTGACACATTTGATGGTGCTAGCGGTACTTCTCTGGAGGAATACCTCTGTCATTTTGAATTTACTGCTTTGTGTAACGAGTGGAACAATGAACGTAAAGGTTGCTACTTGGGTGCTAGTTTGCGTGGCCGAGCTTTGTCTGTTGCGTGTGAGCTATCAGCTGAGGTTCGTGTGCAGCATGTGCGCCTCGTTGAACATTTGAGAAAGAGATGTAAAACTAGTTCTCATGGCTCACTTGTTTATCGTAATTCCTTCAGCACTAGAAAGAACTTGCCAGGGGAGTCACCCACAGCTTTTGCTGCGGCCCTGCGAAGTTTAGCCCATAAGGCATATCCTCAAATGTCTGACCAAGTTTGTGAGCAGATGGTAATTCAGCGGTTTTGCCATGGTTTCTCAGACCCCCATGAGTGTGCTTTACTTAGCTTGCAGGATTCGAGGAATTTGGACGACCTGATTAAAGTCGCAGAGGTTTACGAAGGCGCTTTTTCGAGTAAACTAGACCAGGGCAAGGTGGCCAAGTCTTTGATTAAAACTGGTGATGGTTATGACTCTGATGGAAATTGTACGCCCAGTAGTGGAGTGTGTTCTGGTGTTTCTGATCTTCGCAAAGACTTGGAAGCTTTGTCTTTGGAGGTTAAGAAACTTGTGAAATCGATGGAATCTGCCCCAGTTAGGTATTCAAAGCCAGAACGTCGCGTAATGTCAAAATGCTATCGGTGCGGTGATCTGTCTCATTTGATACGTAATTGCGCAAGGTGCCGTGGGGCTGGTCACGTGGCCGATCAATGTCAATTCCAGTATCCTGCTCCGAACCAGATGTATGGCCCGGTGTATAATCAAAATGTGCCTGCTCAACCGACCCATCAAGCTTTAAACCGATAGTAGCGGATCATTGGTCCAGTGATACCGCGAATGAGACCAGTGCTATGGACCAATCATTGGATAGGATGTTAGAACATGATTCTTTGATTTTTTCGTTAGCTTTATCAACTAATTGGTTTGCGATGGTGAGTGTGAATGGTTTTTCGATCAAGTTTCTTATTGACACGGGCAGTGCGATTACAGTTATCGATATTTCTGTGTGGGATGATATGCCTAACAAAGGTGAGCTGTTTCCGTATGAGAAGTCGTATAAAGTTGCCAATGGTGGATGGCTGAACGTGTTAGGTAGGAGTAGGGTGCAAATGTGCATTGAGTCTGTGTTTGTTGTCAAGGAAGTGGTTGTTGCGGAGCTCGGCGCCGCTGTTGGGATTTTGGGTTATGATTATTTTAAAGAGTATGATTGTGTGTTGTATGCGAAAGACGAATGCATGGAAGTGTTGGGCCAAAGGATCAATCTTAAACCGTCCGTTCCATCAGTGCCCTGCTGTAGAATCTTTTTGGATAGTGATGTAGCTATATCTGGGTACAGTGAGACGATAATATATGGTAAACTTAATGAGACTTGGCCCCAGTTGGATGGAATTGCAGTTGTTTTCGAACCTTCAGGTAATTTCGTGAATGAATATGAGTCGAGTGGTCTGTATTTGGTCCCTGGATTGGTAGACCCAGAATTGGATAGGATACCCTTGCTGTTGGTTAATTCTGGCGGTGAGGACATTATTTTGCCAGCTGCCTTGTTACTGGGGGTTTTGTGTCCGCAAGAGTGTCAGCCTGTGGAATTTTGCTGTCCCACGCTTGTTCAGGATGTTCCTCATTATCCCGGATGTCTACCTGAGCATCTGGAGTGTCTGGTAGACGGTGTGGAAGGTCTCTCTGATTTCCACCTCAAATCATTGCGGAACCTTCTGATTGAATTTCAGGATGTTTTCTGTGGCCCAGATGGTCGCTTGGGTCGTACTTCTGTGATCAAGCACAAAATTGTGACTTCCTCGTCTAAACCAATCAAAGTGCCTCCGCGACGATTGGGCTGGGCCAAGCGAAAGATATTGGACGCTGAGATTGATAAGATGCTGGATCAAGATGTTATTGAGCAATCGGACTCCCCGTATAATACACCATTGTTGTTGGTGCCTAAGAAAGATGGATCATCTCGTGTTGTTTTGGATTTTCGAAAACTGAACGAAGTTACAGTGAAAGATGCCTATAGTCTGCCAAGGATTGATGACATTTTAGACTCGCTCGGCAACTCCACTTGGTTTTCTGTTTTTGATTTAGCCAGTGGTTTCTGGCAGGTGGAGATTGATGAGAAGGATCGCCACAAAACTGCTTTCAGCCTTCCTGGGAGAGACCATTACCAGTTCAAGGTTATGGCTTTTGGATTGGCCAACTCGCCACCTCTGTTTCAAAGATTGATGGAAAAAGTTCTTGCTGGTATTTTATACAAGAAAGCTCTGGTATTCATTGATGATGTCATGGTATATGCCGGGAGTTTCGAAGAAGAAGTTGCAAATTTGAGGGATGTTTTCCTCAGGATTCGTTCTGCAGGACTGAAATTTAAACCGTCCAAGTGCAAATTGTTCAGAAAGTCGGTGGAGTATTTGGGTCATGTTATCACATCAAACGGTGTTTTGTGCTGTGAAGAGAAAGTGAATGCGATCAAGGAGTGGCCTGTGCCTTGTAAATTGAAGGATTTGCAGGCATTCTTGGGCACTGCAAATTATTACCGACAGTTCGTGCCATTCTTTGCATCGGTGGCCAAACCTTTGCTGCGGCTCACAAAGAAAGGTGTCAACTTCAAATGGGATGAACAGTGTCAGATGGCATTTGATCAATTGAAAACGAAACTGACCTCGGCTCCTATATTGGCGTTTCCTTCGGAGGATGGTGGTGCTTTTATATTGGATTCTGATTGTTCTGGTTTTGATGCAGGAGCAGTGTTGTCACAGCTTCAAGATGGCGAAGAAAAGGTAATTGCATATGCAAGTAAATCTCTTTCAAAGGAACAGTGTAATTGGTGCGCTACTTTCCGAGAGCTGTATGCATGTAGATGGGCAGTTGAACATTTCAAGACTTATCTTTGGGGTCGAAAATTCATTCTGAGGGTTGATCATGCAGCGCTTAAATGGCTGATGAATTTTCGCGAACCGGAAGGCCTGGTAGCCCGTTGGATATCTTATTTGAATACGTATGATTTCACGGTCGAACATAGGCCTGGGAAGCTTCATGGTAATGCTGATGGCTTAAGTCGCAGACCTCGGCGACGTTGCAATCGCGAAGAGTGTGGCTCGTGTGCCCCGTATTTGCCTTCCGAAGGTGGTAAAATTGTATCTGCAATTGTTGCCGGTATTTCTGACGATAGGACTACTAATTGGTTGGGATCTTATACGTTATCTGACGTGCGTCAAGGGCAAGCAGAAGACCCGGAACTTAATGTGGTCATACAGTATAAAGAGAATCGTACGGACCGTCCCACATCTGAAGAATTGTTGTTTCAGCCGCATGTAGTGCGTCAGCTGTGTATGCAGTGGTCTGTGTTGTCGCTGCGTAATGGTGTGCTGTATAGAAAGTATTCGAAGGCAAAGCCTGGATGTCCCGTAACGTATCAACTGGTAGTGCCAAGATCATGGCGCAGGGAACTCTTCAATCACCTTCATACTCTTCGGACTGCAGGTCACCTTGGACGGGACAAGACTTACTGGAAGATGAGAGAACGCTACTACTGGCCCGGTATGAAACGCATGGTGGAGCACTGGGTGAAATTTTGCAAGACTTGTACGGCTACCAAATCGCCTCATGGTATTCACCAAGCTACTTTGTGCAAAATGCTTTGTGCTGAACCTTTAGATAGAGTGTCGCTTGATTTTGTTGGGCCATTGCCTGAAACTGACGAGGGGTATTTGCACATGTTGGTGCTTACTGATTACTTTTCAAAATGGGTTGAAGTGTATCCGATGCGTGTTAAATCTGCTCAAAATACTGCGGAAATTCTGGTGTCCCAATTTTTCACCAAATATGGGTGCCCGCGCATAATTCATACTGACCAAGGGGGGCAATTCGAGGGAGAACTTTTTCAGCACATGTGTTTGCTCTTTGATATTAGAAAGACACGCACCACCCCCTATCATCCCCGTTCGGATGGACTCTGTGAGCGTATGAACAGAACGCTACAGCAAATGCTTACTAGTTTTGTTGATGATTCTCGGTCTGATTGGGCTGACCATTTGCCGTATATTTTGATGGCTTATCGCTCAACAGTTCATCATTCGACTGGTTATACCCCGAATCGCCTGTTTATGGGTCGTGAAATATCGCTTCCTACTGATATCATGTATGGTCGGCCCCCCAGTGATGACAGTGCCAAATGCTATGTGGATTATGTCAATTGGTTTCGTGATGCTTGCTCTGATGCTTTTACTTTTGCTCGGGAACGTCTATCTAAGTCTGCAGTGAGGCAGAAACGTGATTTTGATCGTGCGGTGAGACCGCTGGCTTTTGCCGTGGGTGACTATTGTTGGTATTTCTATCCTCCTAGGTAGAGAAAATTGTCCTCTGGATGTAATTGTTGAGCAAATTTCAGAGTGTGTTTACCGCATACAGAAAGTCGGAACTCAAAATTTTCGCAAGTCTCATGTTGATTACCTGATGCCTTATGATCGTGACGATGGGGAAAGTAGTGATGTTGGTGTTTTTGAACCAGTAATAGCTGATGTTTCTGATCATGGTGATGAGATTTTTGATATTGTGGATGATCAGGACGTGCCTGAAACTGTATACACTACAAGGTCGAAACGTTTTGTCAGGCGTCCTAGGTATTGGACTACGTTAAATGGACACTTGGTCGACCCATGACAATGCATGCTTCTTCTCATTCTGAACTTGCTGCGGGGAGTACGCGGAAATAACGCGGTCTGAAAACTATTGTGAATCTCTTTACATCGACTATATTAGGAGGTCTTCCACAATAAGCAGCTCACATGGTCGCATTGCTCAATAATGAGTGAATTACTTGGCTTATATAGTCAGAGTACGGTATGTACTAGTCATATTAAATATTTTTCTACATGCATTGCAAAGCAGAGGAATAGACAAATTGCAGATTCCAAGAAAAGATCAGAGTGATGATGTTGATGCAGAAGATGCCAGATGCGACCCAGTCGATGCCGACTGTTGTATGTGTGGTGGATGACTTGATTTCGGATGAAGAGAAAGAAGACGAAAGCGGAAAAGACATAGCAGTGGAAATCTCCCTAATATTCATTTTACTGCTTTGGCGTAAGATGATATATAATCCTATGATTTCAGATATTGATGACGTGATGCAGGCAATACGAGAGGAGGGGGAAAGACCGCAAACTCCTCAAAGATTGATTACGTGATGCAGGCAATACGATAGGAGGGGAGAAAGACCGCAAACTCCTCAAAGAAATCTTTGAACAATTCTTTCAAGACAGCTAGAATTACGTTTACTAAAATTGATTGTTACGAAACATTGAGCAGCAAATAAAAATCTTATGAGTAGCTATAGCTCAGAATGACGAAGTGGGTACACTGTTAGAAAAATCCGTAAATATACACCTCTTTAATCAGTAAACGAATTCACACACGTTGCCGTAAGGTAATTTACTGTTATTTACGGCGCATTTAATTACGGACATGAGATCGTAACTCGATTCACCGAATCAAATCCGTAAATTATTGTATTTGTCACATGTATGGATGGGCGTTTCTTGTGATGAAGAAAGAAAGATTTTGTTAAAATTGTAATTTTATATACAATAGGGTCACACAAACGAGTCGAGTACTATGATTTCGATTTTAGCACGGCTTGACATAGACTGTTGACAATTAGTAAACTGAATACTGTCATTTACTAGTTACAGAACTTAAATATCGCAACGATCAATATATTCATATTGAAATAATTTCTGCAGACCAGCCGTGCAATACCAAGTAGACTGAGAAGAAGGCTACAGAATAGAATGTATTGTGGTATATGGATTTTCACCTTCATATCTGAATAGCATATTCATATTAAAATGAACCCGAATATTTTCGGCTGACACTCGTCAGGGGTAATCGTCAGCAACTAGTAGAGAATTCGAAAGAACAGCGTATATCAACAATCGTAACACAAAATATGACGTCACCAGCACGAAATGTCGAATACGAGAGCGTTCAATGTACTATTTTTAGATGATACACGAACTCTTTTTGTTGACACAGCCTTGGCTGGTGTATTTTGATAAAAGTCGACTCCAAGGCGCACAAATGAAAGTGTGAGCGACCCTTTCCGAGTATGCGAAATCTGTCGTCTCGATAATTTTTCGCACAGGCGGGATTATCCAATAAGTGTTTGCCAATTGCAGAATTTATGGCCTTTGATTGGTCCGCATCAATCTTGAGCGGGTGAGTTAAGGGTGAGCTTTTCATCGAGCGTGTTCTAATGAATCTAGGGACATGCTGATTTATGCGTTCCTGCAAGCGCTCTGACGTTCTTCCCACGTAGCCACAATCACCTTGTCTTAACATTGTTTACTTCTTGGAGTGCTTTGACATTCTTTTTTTGGACATGGTTACATTCTGTTATAAATTTGACTCCGAAATCAACATCATGTATGTTTCTTTTCCTTCCATTGGTGTCATAAAGCCTATTGTGAAGGCTCTGCTGGTGTAAATTCAATTCCTGGTACAAGGTGTGTGGATCCGCTTTTGTTTGCTGAAAAAGACTGTTCACCCTTTCAAATTCTTGCACAATTGGTGTTGCAAACACAAAATATGAGTAATTGCTGTCATCAGGTAGCATTTCCTTTAGAAGTCGAGCCTTGTACTTTCCATCCATCTTCTTTGTAGCTAATTCTGCACTGGTAAAGTAGGCCTTGAGCTCCTGCCAATTCATTAAAATGTTAAACATCACCTTCCTCCTTACTAACCATCTGGTCGATGATAGTTTTTCAAATGGCCGTGGAATACTTGACATCGGCTCAACAGCTGTTGTGGCATTCATGACAAGAAATAGCTCCTTATATGCCTCCCTCCTTAACTCACTGTTACAAAACCATCGTGGTATTTCTGAAAGCATAAATCCAATGTTTGATGGCAGTTTTGAAAATGCATACTGAATGCATAATGCAAGTGAGTGACAGGTACATTCAAGTTGCACACATTGCGGGGACACTTTCTCCAACCTAGACCACACAGAATTGTTGCAACCAAGCATCGCTGAAGCTCCATCTGAGGCAAAACCAATGCAGTTTGCTAGACTTTGATTGATGCTTGTAATTTCTGCATCAATCAAATTGAAAAGATTTTCTCCTGTTGCTTCAAGTACAGGAATTAAACCCAGAAATGCAGTGATTATTTCATTACTTTTTTCACTAAAGTAGCAAACCAGGATACACAAATGCTTTTGGATAGAGATGTCAGTTGATTCATCGACAATAATGGCATATTTCTTGTCTTTTAAATCATCAATTAAATCCGACTTCATGGAAGGTGAAATGATGTTCTTTATTAAGCATGTACACTTAGTTCTATGCATCTTGATTTCTTCCAAAGTGCTACCTTTTCCATGAGTTACCATGATTTCTCCAAGGTGGTCAATCGAACGAATAGCACTGTGACAGGTTACGCTTACGGCAATCTGAAGTTCAGCCATTTTGAGTTCATAATTTTGGATGCTTGAACTCTTAACAACTTTTAGCGTAGTTTGCCCTTTCGACGGAACTCTCCTCATATGTTTTTCGGACTTATCATGCCTCATCAAGTTGTTTTGCTTGGGTATCATGGTAGTATGGCATAACCTGCAATATGCATCTTCTGAACCATCACTCGCCTTCTTTAACCAAACAAATTTCTTTTCCCATTTACTATTATACTTCCGCCCTTTATCATAACTGCTCTTCCACCGGCCCTTTGCTGATGATGCCATACTCAAAATGACTTAGCTAGCTAGCTTATGGTAAAAAAAAACTACAAAACTGAATAGGGTTGCTAGATAACTTTTGATAAAATACATCAAGTACTGTCTGTAGCCGCAGTAACGTTTTATTCTCAGTATACAACCTCGTTGCGCTGTGGGCTGACTAATTTTGACTATGCATGTTGTAAATCAGATGCGTCTTCTTGAGTGAAATAACACTTTAGATAACACAAAGTACCATCAACAAACAGAGCAAATTAATATAATGCCAAATCTTTATGAAATTATGACAGATTAATTACACATTGAAATGAAATATGATACCTAACACTGTAAATCTAAAAGGTGGAAAAAATGGTAGGAAAATGGAGAAAGATACTTTCTCTCCATTTATCCACCGTATATCCACCACATATGGAGGAATTTAGAGGGTGGAAAGAGGGAGGAATGAATAGTCTACCATATTTGGTGGAAAACAGTTATTGACATGGTGGAAATCAGAAATGACTGTTGGCAAACTGTCGTATGGCCCAATTAAAACATAACAGTCGATACTGGCTCATAGTTAATAACGTCATCAGACACGAATTTGGAGTCGAGTGTTGTTTTTTCACTCAATATAAAGTCATAGTCGCATGCATTTTGGAATATTGATAAAATATTAAACAGTTTTATTCAAGTGGTTTACCCAGTAGAGGGATTAGTAAATTTGAAAATGTCTGACTGCTATAATGGATTGTGATAATTATTTCAAGATCCTGCACGACCGTAGCATAACCAAAACCTTTAACGTATATTATTATTGCCAATATTGTCACTAATGAACCGTGACCGGCGGTAATTCAGCATCCGGGACTCTGACAGTTTGCTATTTCGAATATACGGGGAAGCGCTCTCCGTCGTCAGTCAGTCAGTCGACAGAAAAAGATATTCATATTCATTGATTTTGAGTTAATCACAGTTATGATTATTATTGAGTTTAGTTCATAAGTTGTGTCATCTGCTTAATCGATTTCTTATGAAGTACCGGTATCGCTCGTGACTAAAAATTCAATGAACTTAGTTAGCAGTACCTGAGAGATGAGAATGATGCATCTGATGATCTGATACTGTTTTTCTGCTGATATCTTGTTTGGTGGGAAGGTAATTCAAGTAACCCAACGGGTGATTATAATGCAAGAAATTAGCTAGGAAGAATACATTTTCATATTCATGTATACTATAGATAGAGTTATTGGGTATTCAAACTGGTTCTGTATTTAATTTTACTATCAGTAGCTGCATATTTATAATTTGGATTTTCATTGCGACTGTTGCAAGGAGAGATCTCGTTTGAATGAAAGGAAATCTTCTGATATATTTCTGGCGTCACAATTTTTGTAAATGTGAGAATTTACCATAGTCATGAATTTACTATGAATAAATTCGGTATAATTCTGCCAATACTAAACGACGGATCACGGTCACGGACGATTTATAACTTGTCTTCAGTCCCACCCAGGTTAATCAATATAGTGATAGACTGTCATTCAGCATAATAATTGGTACCAGTGTGTTTTAGTTGTGAATTGAATGTTAAAATGTATGACTTAACAGGACATCAGTAGAGAAATTACTATGAATGTGTTGAAATGTCCTATCCTTGCATGCATGAACCAGTACTTGGACAGGAAGTCTCTACTGGCTCATGTTCGGCGCTGCCACTATATGTGTACAAACTTCAAGTGCAAAATCACTCCATGCAAATATGTTGCTGCTTCTTATCATTCTTATAGAATGCACCTTTCGAGGAAACACAGTGAAAGCTCCATGTCATCCAATGCAGAGACAGTAGTACAGATAGTAGAAGACAATGACCTCCCTGGAACCAGTTACCATGCCAGTGATGTAGAACCAGCATCATTTAGAGAACATGACTTCGGTAATCAATTTTTGTTGTTTGCTTTGAAATGTCGAGAAAAGTACACCTTGGCAAGATCCACTGTCAGAGGTATTTTATCGGATGTTATCGAGATTATGGAAATATTTGGGGAGCAGTGTATCAAGGAAAAATCACTGGGAACCGATACAGATGCACTGATGCCAAGCTGCATGTCAACTCTCCCAGTATTGCTCGAAAAGACCCAGAGTGAAAAACAATTCATTGAAATCATGTGTGACTATGGACTAGATCTGCCAACTGAAATTGGTCTGGACGAAAATGTCAATTATCAATATATACCTATCTTAAATACTTTGAAAAAGTATATGGTAAAACGTGATGTTATTGAAAGCATTTCAAAAGCAAACACTTCAAAAAGTGACTACGCCACGTATTGTGATGGGTCCATATTTAGACAAAGCAGATATTTTAAAGGGGATCGATCGCTTCTGAGGATTCAGCTTTACTGTGATGACCTAGAGGTGTGTAACCCAATTGGCAGTGCTCGCTCAAAACATAAGTTGACGTGCTTTTACTTCATTCTGGATAACATTGAAAAGAAATATTTATCAAGACTCCGGAACATTCATCCTGTACTAATTGTGAAAACTTCTATTGTCAAGGATTATGGTTTTACCAAGATACTTGCGCCATTATGTAAGGATTTGCATATCTTGGAGACACGGGGAATAGAGGTTACTTCACCAGATGGAGCTATTATGCATTACAAAGGTGGACTTATTTCGATAAGTGCGGACAATCTTGCTAGTCATGAAATTGGTGGATTCCGTCGCACCTTCAGCAGTGGCCGAATTTGTCGTTTCTGCATGTGTCATTATTCCGATGTAAGCTCCAAATGGAGCGAAGACATGTTCAGATTACGAACTCCGTGTGAACACGATGCTCATGTGAATGCTGTTGCTAAAGACCCTTCTTTGACACCTGCTTATGGTGTTCGTCATGGGTCGCCTTTTCCTGGATTAAGATCTTTCAATGTTGTGCAATGCTTGCCTGCCGATATTATGCACGATATCATCGAGGGAGTAAATCCTATCGTGGCCCAATATGTGATATCCCAATTGTTTCCAAGAGGACAGATGAAAGAGTTCTTGAAACTAGAAAAAAAATTTAAATATGGCAGGCAAGAGTGCCGTAACAGACCTAATTACAACGGATCAATGTCATCACTTACAGCATCACAATCATGGTGTTTGTTCAGAGTTCTGCCCTTCATTATGCAAGATTATGTCCCCAACTCCGGAGAGACTTGGGATTTGTATCTCCTCCTATCCACAATATGTGACATTGTGTTTGCCAGTCATTTATCCCTGCAAGACGTTGACAACCTCGAAAAACATGTGGTTGAATTTTACAAAAGTGTCATGGAGCATGCACCATCTTTGATCCGGCCAAAGTTCCATTTTCTTCTACACTATCCTACTTTGGTACGACAATACGGACCATTGCGGAATCACTGGACCATGAGATTCGAATCCTACCATCAGCGGGTAAAAAAAATTGCCAAAAATTCGGGAAATTTCAAAAATATTGCAAGAACCGTAGCCGTCCGTCTTCAGTGTCGAAAATTCTGGGAGTTGTCAAAAGAATTATGTCTGACTGACCAGCCAAGAGCGGTGAAGTCATCACTCAAATTGATGAATGAACTTCCGCACTCTTACATCAATTTGTTAAACTCAAATTTTGAATGCCTTGACAGTTTTTTCTCTGCTCAAGAGATGGATAATGGCCTTCGAAGCTACCGCGTTGGTGATATTTACTTGATTGATGAACTTGATAACCATCCAGTCTTTTGTAAGGTGGAGTTCATCTTGTACATAGAGCAGCAGTGGTATCTGTGTGGTGAATTACTCATTTCGCCTTTCTTTTCTAGACAGTTTCACAGTCACATTGTGGAAAACTCTGGGGTGAAATATTTGCTTTCCCCTGGCGATGAAAAATCATTTGTACCTTTAGATGCCTACGTAGTCGATGACCACCATCATGTCCGTTTAGATTACTTGGTGTGAGATGTAATTGAAAACTAATTGTAATTTGTAATTTCAGTCCTAAATGATTATGAGACTTTTAGTTACATTCAATACCAACAACAAGATCATTAATGTGTGTACAAAAGAGGATATACCATCATCTGTTGCACTGAAATTTGATTTGGCGCCGGAACTCTTGAATATTCAGTGTTATGATAAGGAGTTTACTGATTGGGTTGATCTGTCTGATGCTGATGTAAAAGACAATGACCGGATTAGAGTCCTTGTTACGGGTGAGTTTAGGCTTGACTTCGTTTATCAATTTTTTCACCTCTATACCCAATTTTCCTAGAACGCCGCTAACACATACTAATTGAATTACGTGTTGACGCCCACACAAATTTCCGCACATTGCCCATGCCTGATATATTCTATTCTTGTTCACGATTTTTGGCGTATGATAAGCTTGCCAAAGAGTCCGGAAGCGCTGTCAATTAGCGAGTCACTGATGTCAGGTGAACAATTAAATACGCGCTGGTATTACGCAGCCTCGGCGACAGTTTTTGCAAATCAAAATGTCCGAACCTGCGCCAGCTCGTAACCTCGTAAGTCGGCGCCTATGGTCTCTTTTGTCATGACTATACCTGTACACTGTACCGGTACGCAGCTTCAATGTAGTTCTGAAGGCAATAACCACAATTCCAGAATAACTACAAGATAAGCCGAGTCCAAGTCGTTATGTTCAATGTTAGGTTTTCAGTTCAATCTACTTTTTGTCAATTCTGCTAAAGTGATTGGCTCCCATCCAGAATACAGTAATTTTCCTCAGTCTTAACAGTTTCTGGCCCTATTTTGCCAAGTATCAGGACTCATACTCGAAATAACTATTCTTCGAAGCTGCAATGAAAAATTGATTCGAGTCAAGTCATTTAACGTATTTGTAAAAAAAAAGAATTGAGTCAAGTCGAGTCACCCAAAAATCGCGACTTGAGTCCATGCAATGGAACCACCTCAAAACAGCCCTCAAAGTCTGAAAATCGGCATTGCTCCCAACAATCGCTCAACGAAATTGACCATTGTTATGTTCATTGTGTCGTGGCGCTGCCATTGTTGAAACAATGCCGATTTTCAGACTTTGCGGGCTGTTTAGGGTTTTGTTCTTGCTTTTAGTATTAGTACCCTCTGCAGAGTTGAGTGTAACAATAATTGCAATTTCTTCAGGGCTCGTGGCATAGTGCCTTAAAGCAGAAGTTCAAGGACTATCGAAGACCGTTACAAGCTAAATTGGTGAATCAGATGAAGCAGAAGTATGGTACAAAACGAAAGAATGTTATTGAGGAAGAAGAAGAAACCAGCAGCTCAAGATGCAAAAGAGCCAGGGTTGTAAGTCCAGTTAATTTTTATCTTGGTTTTGAGACGAGCTAGTTAAATTCTAATTTTTCAGGATAATTTCTGTCCGGATCTTGTCGAAGATCAACACAGCATTGATACTCACATAAAAGATATACAACAAGAAGTGAAAAAGAGGGAACCAAACCAAGTCACGCTCCTAGACCGAATGAAGAGGACCCACCAACACCGCAGAAATCAGATTTTAAAAGGGGCTCAGTTATCGGAGATACTACTGACCTATCCAGCACTATGGGATGCTCAATGGGTAAGTACAGTAGTCTATAGTATAAATTGTCATTGCTACAGGTGTATCATATTTTATGTATGTTAAGATGTTGAAACAGGCTGAAACCTTGATTGGGTTTGATATTTTGAAGCGCACAACACAGAGCCGCTACAATATAGCTCAGGGCAAGATAAAGTGGCCTAAAGTTCCTGAGACTATTCAAGGATTACTTGGTGAGAATATTATTTCATGAAATTGTGTGGCCTTGCAAATTTTCCGCTAACAACTTTTTTCGAATGAATTCAAGTGCAGTGGCTCTCTAACTTGCCGTTGCGAGGCAATTGTAGAAACTTGTTTGACTTGCGCCGCACCAATAATCGTGGCTTTCACAATAACATTGTCTCGTACCAGCCGGTTACAGTTGGATTCATTTCCGAAAATTATACGCGTTCAAAATAAATATCGGAACACTAGAAGTAATCATCGATAGTTCTAATAACCTGCGTCTGCTTTATAGGTGATGGAGTGGTGGATTGGCGTGCTGGTATACCATCCATGTTTGGAGAAGGATATGACAATTTTTTTCATATTGGAGAGGTAAGCTGTTCGTAGATAGATGATGTAATATGTATAATACACGTTGTTAAAACTAAACAGTTAGTTAGTTGATGGTAAACTAACTAAGGTTTTATTATTTGATTTTGAAAATTCAGTAGTTGTAGTTCTAGTTCAGTGGTTCTCAACCGGGGGTCCGCGAAGCATTTTCAGGGGGTCTGCGAAGCCTCTAAATTTATAACATAGTTGATAACGTAATTTTTGTTTGTTTTTTTAATTAGGAAAATCACGAGGTCGCCTCGCTTCATTAAAAACTCCAAACTCACATCAACAGAATGGCCGTCTGATATGAAATATCCTGCTGTGAGACTCATTTTAATTGCTAAATTGCCAAGAGCCTACTGATAAAAATATTTTCAAGAAAAGTCATTTTTTGCACGCTCCCGTGTGGTCCGTAACGGTCCAAAAGGGGTCCGAGAAGACAAAAAGGTTGATAACCACTGTTGTAGTTGCTGATTTTGAAAATTCAATAGTTGTAGTTCTAGTCTGGTTTCTACCTCGCCATCTCATCCGTGTAAGCGGTGTCTTACAAAATTCCTAGAAGTGGCCCGTGCTACAAGTCGGCAAATACAGAATGAAAAATAAATAATTCCGGCCCGGTGTAAATGACCATAGTGGTAGACCAGTGTTTCATAACCGAGTCACGAGTCAATTCATATTTCTGATATGCCCCAACAACTTCTACCAATAGAAAGTGTCAAAATTGCTCAATTAAATAGTTTCATAGACCTGGTACAGGCGTCGCATAGCTTTAGTAATGGATTGGAGCTCATGAGATTGAAATATATACTTCATCGTGACTGAAATATATACTTCATTGCGACCAAAGCAGACTGACTTGACAAGATTATTTTTAAAAGTATAAATCAAATGAGCAACACTTTGTGACACAAAGTCATGTTAATAACTTGTGCATTGGTTATATAAATTGTCCCATGTACTAAACCTATCTCGATATCATAATGATCTGAAGTCCGAAGATTTCATAGTAATATATCTTTCAGGTTTCTATCTCTCCATATCCAACGATGGTCTACAATTTGCAATGGAGCCTGCACTTGGATGGACTCATCTTCTCAAAAAACATTGAAAGTTTTGATGAAGCACTTGCTCTCTGATCGCAGCTCATTGGATATTTAACATCAAGTTTCAGAAGACTATCAAGCACACCCTCACCTTCATTTCGTCATACCTGCTAAAGCTGCCTGGCGTAGAGCTGACAAATTCCGTTGTAAGGACTACCAATATGTTGCCATAAACTATGGAACTGTCATCTTAGTTATGTAGGGTTACCATACGGAGGTTCGAGCGGGTCATTCGGAAGTTGATTGTAAGTGCCTACTTTTAATTTTAGTCAACACCGCTAAATTTAAGTGAAAAGATGGTAATTCTGGAGTCATCACTCCCATTCAACACCAAAAGTTTTCCAGCAAAAAATAGCAAAATCTGCTGTCATTCTTGATCAACTAACTTTCCTGCATTGGTAAAATTGTCCTCCTTTTTCGATTCCGTAATATGGTAACCCTATAGTAATGATTGTTCGAATACGCCTAATAAAATGCATGAAATGCCATACTTGTATGTTTTTAATTGGATTTGTATTCTGCAGTATTGCATAAAGCAAAGATGTGTGGCAGCTGACAGCTAGGTTGGGGTGGAAGGTATGTCCCCCATATAGGGTGGGGGGTATTACCCCATATAGGGCGGAAGGTAGTCCCCCATATAGGGTGGAGGGTAGTCCTCCATATAGGGTGGAAGGTAATCCTCATATAGGGGGGATGGTATTCCCCCATATAGGGTGGAAAGTATTTCCACCATGATGGGGGGTGGAGTTGCATTCCACCAGAAATGGTCAAAATGGTGAACCAGTTTTAATGTAGGAAATCTCCACCTTTTAGATTTACAGTGTAGCCTAAGTGCCTTACTAAACTATATTCAACCCTATACAGCGGAAAACTAAACATTCCCTTTAGCACAGCGCACGGTTCCTAATCAATCAAGCAAAGCACGTGCAGTACAGTGATAACTTATAGATAACTAACCTACGGATAGATGGGCAGCACGAGGGTCACGGTCGAGTGATGCGACAATGGCAGATTTGTTGTCGCTTCATAGCATGAAACGGGAGCGTAATTGCTAATCCCATAGATGACGACCCGAGCGCTCAAATTAAATAAAGTTTATCTAATTTGAAAGCTACAGTCGCACTGATTCTGATAATATACATTAAATTTTCCTCAAGGCAATGGAGCCACCCCGAAATAGCCTTCAAAATATGAAAATCGGCATTGTTATACTGCTATACAGATGGCGTCGAAAGTATTTTTGTCAGAATTGCAACACGGAATCAAAAGCCCCTTACCATTGGAGTAATGTATAAACATCCCGGAACTAAACAAGAAACCTTCATGGAAGAATTCTCTAAAACCTTGGACAGCTTAACCGACTCAAATAACCAATTCCTTATAATGGGAGATTTGAATATCGACCTCCTACAGAACACAAGCTTCACCACAAAATATTCTGATATGCTTGAGTCGTACGGGGTGGCCCAGATGGCTACCAAACCAACCAGAGTGACTGACCATTCCAGTACTCTCCTGGACCATATGTATACCAACATAAGTAAATATAGACTTGCTCCATTTGTCATTGAGCACTGTATGACTGACCATTATCCTATTATGTGTCATGTCAATCAAATTTTACCTGTTACTACCAGTATATTTGAATGCAGAATCCCGCTGAATCCTCAGGGGATTGACGACTTCGTTGAAAACATTGGAGATGTTTTCAAGGATTATCAACTCGAGCCACTCACAAGCGAGAACTTTGACTCCCAATTTGACAAGTTTATTCTTGACATAAGTCAAGCCATTGACAAAGAATTTCCTATCCGCAAAGTCAATCGTAACGCCCGACGCCTAAAATCTAAGCCCTGGATCAGTCGAGAAATTCTGGCAGCCATCAAAACAAGAGATTGGATGCATAAAAGATATTATATTAACGGAACTGAAGATGAGAAAAAGTTCTTCAAACGATATGCCAACAAGGTAACAAAAATGAAAGAAAAGGCCAAAAGAGCATTCTACATGAACCGGTTTGAGCAGAGTTTCAAGGATCAAAAGCAAACCTGGAGAACCATTCGTGAAATTGTGAACGCTTCCAATAACAAAAACGAAACACAATTGCAGAACATTGAAATAGCATGTGGCAGTACGGTCATCAAAGATCCTGATGTTGTAGCAGAAAAGTTCAACCATCACTTTTGCCAGATTGGTCCAGAGCTAGCATCTTCTATACCTCAAAGCCCGCATGATATCCTATCATTCATGAAGCCTCGCTCCATGAACTCCATCTTTATGGAGCCGACCGACGTAGGAGAGGTAGCAACGATATTATCTGGAATGAAGGACACAAAAGCAGTAGGACCTGACTCAATACCAATCTACTTCATAAAACTAGTATTTAGTATTATAGGAGATACAATTTGTACGTTGTTCAATGGCTCCATGAACTTGGGTATTTTTCCTAGTGCTCTAAAAACTGCCAGGGTTATTCCAGTTCATAAAAAAGGCTGCAAAAATTCAATGTCTAATTACCGTCCCATATCTATTCTGTCAAACCTTTCCACTCTGTATGAGAAATTGCTAGATTATAGGCTCAAGAAATTTTTTGAATTGCAATCGGTATTCACTCCATCCCAATTTGGCTTTAGATCGGGTCATAACAATAACCATGCCACCCTATCAATTGTGAGAAATTACTACAAAATTATTAAAGATAAAAGAGTTGGCTGTAGTATCTTTATTGATCTTCGGAAAGCCTTTGATACTGTGAACCACGAGATACTGATACGAAAACTAGAGCATTATGGAATTAGAGGGATTGCCAAGTCCCTGCTCACGAACTACCTTGCAAACCGTAAGCAGTTTGTGAAATTGGGTCTGTCAAAATCGGTAGAAATGGATGTAGAGTGTGGAGTGCCTCAGGGCTCAGTTTTAGGACCGACCCTATTCTTGATCTACATCAATGATATTATTAACTGTTCCTCCTTTTATACTACACTGTTTGCCGATGATACCCATCTTTTTCTTTCATCCGATACTATAAGCAACCTACAAAGTTCTGTGCAGAGTGAACTTACAAAAGTCTCTCAATGGCTTGCTGCTAACAAATTAAGTTTAAATACCGATAAAACTGTGATGATGCTCTTTAATACTGCTTCTGATAACCTTACTGTGAATCTAAATAATAACTGTATCTCACTGTGTGACTCAGCAAAATATCTTGGAATCATCATTGACTCTAAATTGTCATGGAAACCGCATATTGCTCATACCATAACACAGCTTTCTAGATGTGTAGGTGTAATGACAAAACTCAAGCACATAGTTCCTAGATCTGTGCTTAGGACAATTTACTTTTCGCTTTTTTACTCGTATGTACAGTATGGCATAATTGTATGGGGGAATGCTTGTACTTCGCATTGTTCTAAAATTCGTACCCTGCAAAACCGAGCCATGCGTTTGATGGCTGGCTTGCCCCATCGAACAAGATTATCCCAGTACTACCGCAAATACAATATTCTAAAATTTGACGATATTTTTACATTTGAAGTAGCTAAATTTATGCATCAATATTTTTCAAATGAATTGCCTCCTGTGTTTAATGATTTCTTCGTCCTTGCTCAAACTGTTCACTCACACAATACCAGATTTTCTTCCCAGGGCAACATCTATTTTCATCGACCCAACAGTAGCCTCACAAAGAAATCGATCGACTATGCCGGTCCTGTCATATGGAATGCTACACCCTCCTCAATACGGGACCTCCCATACCACTCCTTCAAAAAGGAATTATTCAGTCACCTCATCTTCCATTACCAATGATCCGCTTGTCTCCCACCAAATTTGTAGTTTCTTTAGTATTTTATTTTTATGCTGAGCTGAATTGATTGATCCCAACCAATGCATCCAAATTTATGACACAATATCTGTATTTGTTAATGCAGGGTGTGATCAGACTAGTTGACCCTACCCAGAGTCATATCGGTCACACCCTGTCCTATACCGTAAGTTCATTTATTGTTGTTGCATGTGCCAATGATGTTTTCTTTACGGTTGGACAAATCAATAAAAATCTCTCTCTGTTCTAAAACAATTGCAACGACGCAGCACAATGGCCATAACAACGGTCCGTGCGTGGTTGCGATTACGCTCCCGATAGATACAAAACCGGAGAAGAATTCTCAAAAATCGGTGAATTTTTCCAACTTTGCGGTCGATTGACTAAAAAAAAAAAACAAAAAAAAAAGTCATCACTTCCGCTCAGAGCTCAAAATCACGTTTTTCACTCCACATTACTAGGTGGATGACTAAAAAAAAAAAAAAAAAAAAGTCATCACTTCCGCTCAGAGCTCAAAATCACGTTTTTCACTCCACATTACTAGGTGGATGACTAAAAAAAAAAAAGTCTTCATTTCGCTCAGAGCTGAAATCACCGCTTTTTCCTCCGAAATACCCGCCGGAGCTTCACTTCTGCGCCAATTTGCGGCATATCATTCGCAATTTCCTCTATATCTGACCTAAATTTTCAAAAAAGAGGACAAAATCTCAAAAAAAGAGGACAAAAGGGCGTCCTCCGAGGACACTTTCAAAAAAGTCAAAAAAGAGGACAAATCCTCTTAAAAGAGGACGTATGGTAAGCCTAATTTAAATAGCTAGTTTGATTATAGATAACTAACCTGCGGAGTTATCTATAGTTTGATAGTATGTGCCAACTACTTCCAAAAAGGGCCAAATATCGAAAAAAGGGGGCCAAAGGGCCAAATATTTTTTTGGGGCCAACTGCCTCTAAAAAGGGCCAAATTTCACAAAGTTGGCCCCAAAAGGGCCAATATGGCAACCCTGCTGAGCGGCGAAAAGCGCGGTAACTGTTAGCTGAAATGTGCAAAACGCGAGAAATCTTCGCATAAACTCCCAATTCAACCTGAGCGAGGCGATAACAATTAAGTTTCGTATTTGTTGGCTTGTACAGTAAGTAGACATATACAGGGACAAGGTTGACCGGATAGTGGAAAACCAGAAGAAATACGCTGATCAGCACACTAAAGACCTTCCACTACTGCACCATGGACAAAATGTACGGGTGCTGGACAAACAAGATAAAGTTTGGAAGCCCGCGACCATACTATCGCGTGAAAGTGACCGAAAATACACAGTACAAATGTCAACAGGACGACAGCTTGTAAGAAATCGGGCCTACTTGAGAAATGTGGAAACATGTGCCCCGGAGCAAACCTCTACAAACGTTATGGAAACGCCAGGCACATCCATACCGATAGAACAAGAAGACAACACCACACCATCCTCAAGCGCCTTGAACACAAGCATACAGACTACCAGATACGGCCGAGCTGTACGCAAACCGAAACGCTACATTGACGATGACGAAAACTGAAAGAGGAGGATGTAGTGATATGAGCCATACTGAGAGACTACTCGCTACAGCGATGGCACATGCTGGATCACGCTGAAAGGATGGTTGTAATATGAAACTTATCACAGAATTTAACACATTTGCAAGCAAAAAATATAACATATTCGCAATGTATCAGAAACAGATGAAAAACTAAGTGGGATCACAGTAGGTAACCTAAATAGACGAGATAACACAATGGCACTGGCTACAGGAACACAAAATAGGCAAAGAGATGCTGATTGACAAATTTATAAAGAATGTTCATAATTTCCTACAAGATATTCGTGAAACAAGATATGGAGTGGTTTATCTTTAATAAGGGGCGGAATGGAGTTCCATATACGAGGTCCTTGGAAACTGATAGTCTTAGGATGTTCTCGGGGTAAGAATAGATTCATAGAAGAGCCTCGGGTATTGTGTGAATGGTGACTGGTGAGATGAGTGAAATAGTCTAGGAAGATTTCTGGTAGGCTCTCATTGTAGTAGCCATGCATGAGCTTACCTATTTCATATAAGTGGATATCTTCAACTTTTAAGATGTTCAAGCGACTATATAAAGCAGTGGTTCCCAACCTTTTTCGGTGGCAGGGGCAAATTTAGAATTTCAGAGTACGGCCGGGGCCGCACGAATACCAAGGCAATGAAAGGAACCCAAAAGAGTCACCAAAATATGAAAATGGGCATTGCTTTGATCATTCGCTTGACGCCATTGGCCATTGTGTTGCCGCGCTCCCGTTGTTCAGAACAATCAACCTTTGCCGGCTATTTCGGAGTAGTTTTATTGCCCTGGCGAGATTTCAACTCGTATTTTTAGAATCAGTGCGACACTCGCATTCGATAAACACCGACATATCAAATTATACGGACGCTTGGGTCGCGAGCTATAGGACTACAAAGTATGCTGCTTTTTGCCGGCAGTACGCATCTCGGTGTATTCAATCGTGAGTCACTTGTTGCACATCTATCCGTAAATTAGTAATCAATACCAAGGGTCGTAACAGCACTTCAGCCCCCCAAAAAAAACGTTTCACTTGGGCCCCAGGGTGATAAACGGAACTTCGAATCCCCCAAACCGCCTCAGGCTAGATGGCTATTTTCCGCTGTTTATCATATCTAAATCGGGTGTCCGTTTTAGGTAGCTTCTCTCAACTAATCGCGCGAAGCGCGAAAAATTTACAAAATTCATGATTGAATCGGTCAATATAATCGGGAATTGCATATATATTGGTATCAATTTTTATCCTCTCTCTGCTCACGTAATCAGATTGATCGATTGAGCCGAGTGAGTTGTGTTTGAAAAGGTAAGACCACTCAATAATAATTAAACATCTTCGGGAGTATACCTGTTGGCAGGAACGAAACAGCACTTCGTCAGGCCCCCCCAAAACACTTAGGTCTTAAGCTCCCATAGGGTGATAAACCGACCCGCCGTGCCGTTGTTCGCTTTCGCCACGAAATCAGGATCCCTGTTTAGAGAGCCAGCATGGAGCGCGAAAATCAGGGATATCTTGAAACTTCCCTGGAGTTTCAAGATATCCCTGGCGAAAATGTTCTATAATTCAAAATAAAATAGGTCAATAAGATCGGCAATTGCATATATATTGCTATCAATTACTTGTCCTCTCTGCTCACGTAATCAGATTTACCGGTGGAGCTGAGTGAGGTGTCTTGGAAACTGTAGGACCCGTAAATAATAATTAAACATATTCGGACGGGTGAACCCGTTGGTACGACTTCGTTACATGATGTTATTTGTTATTTCGTGACCTCCAGTCTGCTATATCAAGAAATATAGAATCGCCGGAACATACTAAACTAAAAGATGCACACGATTTCAAATTGGTAGTTCTTCACTGGCATATAATTTTTCCCTGCGGGATGGTTGTCTATATTTGTCTCGTGACGTTCAGAATGCCAAGACAGGAACATTCGGCGCCAGTCATTTTGGCGCCTATGGTCAATTATACCTATATGTATTTTGAATATACATAACGAAGTTTTTGGTCAGCGTAAGGGCAGTCCTTTTCGGCCAAGGTTTTCTCGCTGCCGATCGTTCTGGCACGCTTCTAGGAGTCGCATGTTACATGGCCTAAAACTTTATATGTCTTGGTGCGTCGTGGCGCGGTAATGGCCAACGCCGATATGCCTACTTCTATAAATCTTTGCGTATTTTATCTTTGTCGAAGAGTACCGAATAATTAAGGTACTTGGAAACTTGAAATCGCGCCCAGCGCCAAAAAATCCCGATTGGGGGGCTTGGGATGCGGCAGTTACGGTCCTGTCAATACCTATATCTATAGGTACTGCCCGTTCAACTGGAAAGTTGGGGCACATTGCATTGAAACAGCAGTGACATAATCTTAGCAGTCTACTCACAACTTTCCAACAATCCTAATCGAAAACTCCAGACTCCAAGCCAAGCAACAGTATTTTATAAATATAATTATTTTCATAAATCGATTTCTCAATATTTTTGTGGGGGCCGCAAGAAGGCTAGCTGGGGGCCGCGGTTGGGAATCACTGATATAAAGGATTTACACTATCTCTGCGATTGGCGACTATTTAATTGCTTCATTCTGCAGGCTTTTAATCCGATTCAAGTATTTGGCTTTAGCTGAACCCCACAATACGACCCCATAAGTCAAGTTGTGCGAGTGGAAGAGTGTGTGATATATTGTTAGTCGTGTGGAAAGTGGTAATAGGAAACGAACTTTTCTTAAGATTCCTATGGCTTTCGATAGTTTAATGCAAATTGAATTAATGTGATCACCCCAGGATAGCTTATTATCTATAATTATGCCAAGATAGGATAGAGACGTCTGGAAAGTAAGTCTTTCATTATTAAGCTTCAGTACTATGTCTTTTGGAGTACCTTTACCAAAGAACATGCAGTGCGTTTTTGAGGTATTTATTGTTAGTCTATTGCTACACATCCAGTCATATATTTTTATTAGATTTGAATTACATGAATACTCAAGGTCGACTGTATTACAAGATGTGAGCATGAGAGATGTATCATCTGCAAACAGTTGAATTGTGAAGTTCGATACATTGTCTTTATCATTAATATATATTAAAAATAGGAAAGGACCCAGAACTGATCCTTGAGGTACACCCATTTCAATTTCGAGCTTATCTGTTAAGACTTCACCATTCTTAACAAATTGCCATCTATTACGTAAATAGGACTGTAGTAGCTTATACATGTTAACCCTAACTCCGCAGTGAGATAATTTCTCCAAGAGTATTGATCTATCCACTGTATCAAATGTCTTTTTAAGATCTAGAAAGTTGCAGATGGTGGATAGATTAGTGAAAAGGTTTTTAGAGATGTTATTTATGCTATCTATAACTGCATGCTGGGTTGAGTGACGCTCTCTGAAACCAAATTGTTTTCTGGATATTATGTTATATTTCTCAACGAAGCAAGTTAGCCTTTTAAGTATTATTTTTTTCTATGATTTTAGAAAAAATAGGCCAAATAGACATTGGTCTATAATTGGTGAGATCTTTAGGATTGCCTTTCTTCAGAACAGGCGTGACTCTGGCAACTTTCAAAATATCTGGGAAGATCCCAAGCTCGAAGCATTTATTGATCAGTTTAGTGAGTATAGGTAATATTGTATATATGATCTCTTTCAGAATAAAGACTGGAATATCGTATGGGCCTGTGGCTGTATCATTCTTAAATGAGTGATGACGCGATGACGCGATGACTTCATTCTCAACTACTGGCTGGACAAAGATAGAGTTCTGTTTTGGTTTATCGAGATATTTCTTGTAGTTATTGGTAGGCACATGTTTGTCAGCAAGGTTTCTACCAATATTTGCAAAGTACGGACGAACAAAGTACGAACAATTTGCAAAAAAGGAGCGATTAGCACTTGAAAAGCCAGGTAACTAAATACTCGTGAACAAACAATAATGAGAGCTAAGGGTGGAGCCCAATTTCTCTGCTGAGTGGCGATTCTCTACTCAGCAACGACTTCGTTACTCAACTCACGCCAAAAAGTATACTCACACTCAAATGCGTCCAGATCGGCACTCAAATCTAAGTCAGCGCACCACCAGACTTAAGTGTCAATTTTCACGGTCGAGCAGTCAACTGCAGGCAACACCCGCCAAATACCGTAGTACCTGTACTGTCGTATATAGCTAGGTACACTATTTCATGATGTGAGGTTCTGCTGAGCGAATGAAATCAGGCACTTGGACGGATGTTGTGTTTATAATTGTATTTGTAATTATCTTCCGTATCCTTTCGCCTTCTTGTCGTACGGCATCTCGGTATACCGGAATGGTAACTTCTGCATAGTCTCAATGCGCTAGCATCCCCCGCGCCGTCGCCGTATATGGTAACCAGAGTTGGATCAATTACATTATTTCAGTTCAATTACAATTACAATTACTTTCATGGAAGGTTAAATTACATTACAATTACTCCATGCTAAAAATATCAAATTACAATTACTCCTTGAATGCTTCAATTACATTACAATTGCTGCTGTTGAACATGTAATTGAATAATCATAAATTCAACCGTGCTCCTTGACAACCGTAGCGTTGTATTTAACAACAATTCAAGTCTAGTTCAGATTGTGTAGTAATAAATGCATTTATGTGCGTACTTAGTATGCTATGTAAGATGTCATTGTGACGTAATATAAGCGTGTTTGTATGCTCGGTAATTATGGCTCACGTAATTGGAAATGTAAAATGTTATTTACCTAATTTCCTATGGATTAGGATTAAGGATAGAGTGCAGTATGTCGTTGAAAAAGTATTATAATATATGCACGTGTTGGATTTGCGTATATAGTATATAATTAAAGAAATTATATTATTTTTAAGGGGGCACTTCTATTTAGAAATAATTTTTTTGTGTTTTTTTTTTCTTCATCGATCTAGAACGGAAATTTCACGCTCTTTCCAAATATGTCCTTATTTTTATGATATTACAACTCCTTCTTATCCAAAACTAGTTTTATTTGGGGACCATTTTATAAAAAAAAAGAATTACAGCCCAATTTTTGCTGCAGTCGTGTCCATTCTAATCCAACATTCGCGTTTGCTGGTGGAAATAGCGCCACCTGGCGAAATCTCTCCTGTAGAGCTTGAAATGAGTGTTCTAGCCAGTCTGCCTTCATAAACTTGGCTGCTTCACAGACTCAGTAAACAGGCGAGGTGAGGCTGTTTTTTTCATTTGTTATTTGATTTGTTGACTGATAACTGACCATATTGGGTAGTATTTGTTGTATGTTTATACATAAGTGTTCTAGCATGTATGCTTTCATATACTTGGCTGCTTCATTGATTCAGTACCAAGGAAATGGTCGAGATGGAGGTTGTGTGTTTTCCTATTTCATCTCTTTTTATTCAATGACTGCTGACTGACAATATTGGGTAATATTTATTGTTTCTGGATAACTGTCTTGGATTGGTGTTCATTTCTAGCTATCAATTTGCCTAGAATGAGTAGATCGAGGAAATTTAGAGTTTTAGAAGAATCTTTGAAATGGAAAGATGCATTGGTGGATTCACAAAATCCCAAAATGAGTCATTCGTCGTGACCATAGGGACAAGGTGCCTGAAGAATAGGTACTTATGAACTATGGCAGTAAAACGTGCTGTAGCCACGTCCGTACTGAACTGGAATATTGGATGTAGTGGGCACTTGGGTGTTCTTGAAAGCCTAAACTTGCCAGTGAACACCTTCACAAAAATGAAACTGGTTTGAAGGACAAAAAAAGAAAGACTGCATCTCGACGCTCTTTCGCTGTGAAAAATTGAAAGAGTTCAAGACTCCTAAGACACATCAGACTATGTGCCTGGCGGCTATTAATGCTCAGGTTGTGTTATATATGGTTCAATGTGTGATGCCAATCAACTAATATGGTCATTGATGTCATGATCAGTGTTCTTATCCTTGTTTTTCGAAGTTATTGTGGTTTTATTTTTTCAAACGCGATTTTCTCAAAATATACTTTTTCTGCAAAAAATTTGTATCTCCTCTGCACCTGCTTGTTCGATTCATCTGAAATTTTGCACAAATGATGGTTAGGGTATGTATAATAAAATGATTGAGCGTTTTCTCAAAATTTTGTCCAGAAAAATTTTTACAGAGGAAAGAATTTGGAAAAAATGAAAATTTAGGGTTCGCTGACAAAAAATATCATAAATTTTGTTAGAATACCTATTTTTGAAAATCCCTCAATCATTTTGTAGATATATATGTGTACTATTACTATAGCAATATTTGAAGGAAAATCTTGAAAGACTTTTGAGTTTTTAGGATTTTTAATACGTGTGTTCAATATTTTCATTATTTTTTGAGTAAGTGTACCGGTGGGGTACATGCTCATGGTACAACATGAAGACCATATTTGGAAAGGGAATTTCCTGCCCTTTCCAGCAATGTATGAATCATGGGGCTCGCATCTACCTCTACGAATTTATGACTACAAACGTGAACACCTAAAAAAATCATTTTTAAATAGAAGTGCCCCCTTAACGAGGGACGTAGGAATTAGGATGAGGAGTAAAAACAAAACCGTGCTTTGTCAGATAAGACGTTATATAATATCCAGTGGTCTGGTTAGTTAGCCAGACGAAGTAACGATGCAGCATCGGGATCTGAAATTGTATTGTAGATTGCCAACCCACGGATAGATGCGCATCCTCTCTTCAGCATCTTCGACGGCAGAGCTGGATGCCCTGACTGGTGACCAAATGCCCAAAGTCCATGAGTGGACGGCCAAGAACAACCTTTGCATAAACGCCTCGAAATCGCAATTGCTGACGGTAAATTCAAAAAATAATTTAACCGTTAATACCGCTGGTCAGCCCGTTTCCAACACAGATAATGCCAAATATCTCGGGGTTTTACTGGACTCGAACATGTCCTGGAAGAGTCATATTCAGTCCCTAGAAACTAAATTATCACCGAAGTGCGGCCTGTTCTACAGCCTTAAGCGCTTCATGCCAGCATGGGTTCTTCTGATACTCTTTAAATCCTTAATCCAATCGAAGTTACACTATGGCATCCTCTGTTGGGGGGCTGCCAGTAAAACTGCACTCAAGCCACTGCAAAAACTACAACATAAAGTACTCCGAATCATAGCTAGGGCCCCAAAGGGCCGTAAGCCGTAACTGTAGCCGTTTAAGGCCGACTGTTTTGAAAAGTGAGAGCGCTGCAGCAGCATGACCACAACAATTACCAATTACACCCAGCGATTGTTCAGAACAATGCCGATTCCCAGACTTTCACGACTATTTTGGGATGGTACCATTGCCTGGAAATATACTTTTGTTGCGGAATCTGCAACACTAGCTTTCGATTAGGACCATACATATCAAATTTCGACGCTTGGATCGCCAGCTATGGGACTATCAATTCTGCTGCTTGTAGCCGGCTCAGCAGTTCGCTTCTCGGCGTATTCAATCGTGAGTCACGTGTTGCGAATCCATCCGTTGGTTAGTAACCTAAAAATTGTATACAATGGCAGCCGAGGCCAGCATAGCGGTAAAAATAAAAAAACTTCGCCCGCAGGGGCGCAGTCAAGGGCTTCCGCGAATGGATCCACCAAATTCCTTGTCGACATTTAAAGAGAATGCATTATAAGTCAATTATTTTATGTTGTGCTTGTCAGGTCTCAATAGAAATTTAATGTAATTGAAATTGTAATTGAGCAAAATTTTTGTCAAATTACAATTACAATTACACAAAATAAAAATGCTTCAATTACAATTAAATTACAATTACATTGAAAAATGTAAACAATTACATTCAATTACAATTACAAATTACAATTGATCCAACTCTGATGGTAACCCTATCCTTTGTGACGTCATCGAACCCGCAAACATGCAGACAATCAGCATCAACGCCGACTACTCACTTTCATTACTGGAGCTAGAACTAGAGCTACTCACTTTTCAAAATCCATATTTAGATTTAAATCTAGAAATACTCATAAAACCATAAGAGAATTAGAGAATCGCGCCTGTCTATGCATATGAGGTTTTCAATACGTCCTCTTTCGGTCTTACTTACTCCATGGTGGAGTAAGCATTTAGTGGTTAAGCACTAAGCAGGTGCGAGTATATCGTACTTTTTGTACCCAGTTTTTGCTGTGCTACCAATTACGGTACCAAGTGAAAGACTGTTTACTGTGTTTAGTACTGTATAGCCTACATCATTTATGAATACCACACAAGTTCACTCCCTGGAGAAAACGCCGAGTCCTGAACTGCGACTGGCGCCGCTGATATTTTTATTGATACACCTTTATAGCCTTCTCAATTCGGACCCGGCAAAGAGGGCAAAATCTTATCGCTTCTGTGCACTTCCTGCAGCAGCACATGTGTCCGCAGGGCACAAGCACTACATCTGTTTTGTCACCAAAACATATTTTACATTTTGTATCCTCGTCACGTCTCTGCCTTTCCTCTTCAAGTCTGCGGAGAGCTACCTACGAATACGAACAAGAACTGGTTGAGTATAGTTTGCGATTGAAAACAGATTTGCATGGCGTTAGAAAGTTCACATCATTTCAGACGTTACGGTTCTATTGTCTATGCTGATTTTAGTTGGAAATTTGTTTTGTTTAGTTGATTTAAAAAGTTTATTAAAGAGCCCCCATGTTTTTGTTTGATCAACTTGGTTCTTATAAAATTGATCCTTGTAATAGTTGCTCTTCGACTTGGTTAATATATTTGTGTAATTTTTATACAATTCCACTTTGCTATCCACACCGGAAAGAAAATGACTCTTGTAGAGTTTGCGTCGAGTCGCTATTGAGATTCGGATTGCAGAGGTCAGCCATGGTTTATGTTCGTATCTCATCTCCCTGCGAGTTTTTTTTTGCGGAGAGGTGCATGTTTTTCCATTAGGGAGTTGATGGTATTAATTAGAGATGAAAAGTTATTGTTTATATCATCAGTTTGAGTTCTACTTTCGACTTCAAGGTCATTTATTGCATCAAAAAGTTCATTCGAGAAGTTGTCCTCCGAGAGATTTCTATAGTTTCGAGTGTAGGTAGGGCTATTTTGTGTTTCACTCCTACTGAAGCATTCATGATTTTGCAGAAAGTTGGTAAGTGATCAGATATATCGCTTAATAATATTCTGGATTGGTGCTCGACCTGATTGTTGGTGAATATGAGGTCAATTACTGTCTGTGAGTTATGAGTTATTCTAGTTGGATCTTTAATTATTGAAAGACACGAGAAACATGATATTAGGTTGGACAGATCCACATAATATTTGTTATCTGATTTAAGGAGGTCTATGTTGAAGTCTCCCAACAGGTAAAAAGTCTTTTGTTGTAGGGTCAACTTCTCGAAGCAATTTTCCATTGCATCTATGAATTGAGCCATCGATTGGTGAGGGTGTCTGTAAATTGCACCTACTATGATGTTTTCTCTCTTTTTGTTTTTCACCAAAGTTATTTCAATCCACAGGTCTTCGCAGCCTTGAAGATTCAGGCCAAACTCTGAAGTGATGTGGAATTGGACATTGTTCCTAATATAGAACCCCACTCCACCCACTACTGTGGCAGAATTTGCCTTGATAAATGTATAAATTGTATATCCATCAATATGGACGTCAAAAGAAAGGACAGTAGATAATCTCGTTTCACTTATGGCGAGTATGTCAGGATGTCTAGAAAACTCAGAAATTAACGAAGTGACGGAGCCACTGTTTTTAGAAAGTGATCTTACATTAGCATGTAGCATTGTAATATAAGGGCTATCATCAGTAGGAGCATTAAATTCTTCTATACTATAATAATTAGAGAATCCCTTAGGTAAGTCAGAGCTAGATAACTTTTTGACAAAAGATAATTCCCTTGTTAGTTGCATCTTGTCAAGTGATGAAAATGGTAACTCCGAGTTTAGGCATTGGCAGCAATGATAATACTCATCAGTAGTTCCGATATGATTGAATTGCGGTGTTGTCAGTTTGGTGCACTTCAAATGAGTCCAGTAGTCACAGCAAATGAAAGGCTGATTTGACTTGCATGGTTTGTGGCAAGAGCCACATGGAAATTAGACGGGCATTTTCTTATCTATTGATCAAGGCTGAATTAGTGGTTACAGTTCATTCTAGGGCAGTGGTTCCCAAACGGTGGGGAATTCCCCACCGGTGGGGAATTTCGGAATTTCTGGTGGGGAATAGACTCACTTCTGAAAAAATCTTTACAGTAATTTTCTCCTGTTATTAAATGTCGTTTTGAAATGCCGGACGAATATTTCATAGCCATTTGCAATTCGGCGATTCATATTATCAGTGCCTCCAATTAACGAGAATCGTCTGGATAGCGACACGTGATCTCCAGAAATGTTTTTATTCATCTGAACACCATCATCGGTCACGAAACGTAGTGATCGAAAAATTCTGATTCGTTGTAATAAGAGCTCATATTGCAGAACATGTATTCAAGGGAGATCGTGGACTCGCTAATTGATAGCACATACAAACGAAATTACATATTTATGCTATTTCAAGTTCTTTTAGTATTGTGCGAAAGTGTAGTTTACTGCGGCTTATATATATATCGCACGCATGAGTTCGTCAATATCACGAAGTTTATCTGACCGGTGTATTATTCGACATTTACTTATGTAAATTGATGCTATAGAAGAGAACTTACATTGCTGCATGTCTTTAGGGTGCTTCTTTGAAAATCTAACCGGCCCGTCTGATTTCTTTTTCTTTCGAAGAGCCACCGCAGTTTGCTCAAGGCCTTTTGGACGACCTCGTTTTTTCATTTGTGGTGGAAGAGTTATGTTGGTAAGATCTGGAACACCAAGATGAAAGAGTTCTATAATTTCGCGAGCTCAAATTTCAATTCATTTAGCCAAACAACCAATAAACTGTTCCGAGGGTTTGATGTTTTGCTTGACAAATCCAGACACTGCTGGTGTGTTGTTTTCTGCAATTTAAAACATAAACCAAATCTTTATTTTGTTACAACCGGCAAAATAGATCGGCTGATCACTGAATCAGTACATTGTTTCGAATAATTTAGTAGTAGTTGTAGGCTCACCAGATATTACTAAAAAAACGAATCATAGCGGTGAAATGAGTCCACCCGATGTGCAAATGGAAGTGTCTATTGCTGGTTCAAGGTTTCTTGACTGATCACTGTGATCAGTTGATTCATTACTTGAAGACATTTTTTCTGTACCTGGTGAAAGACAAAATATGTGGTAAAAGCCTAAACTTCCAAGGTGAAATGATAACAAACCAGTCATCTCAACAATGAGGACAGTCTTTCTCTGCTCAGAACTGTACGCCGTATCTTCCACAGTATGGCTGTCACCTGCAAGGACCGAGGCGGATACAAATAAATATCAAGCACAGTCACAGAACAAAAGACACCTGTTGTGCCGTTGTTGACATCCGTTGCACATTGTAGCAAAAATTGACTATCCCAGTATCTGAAAAATGTCTCAGTGTCATGAATTTATTTATTGTATATTTCATATTTACCATGTGTTTCTGACTGGTAATTTCATTGACTGGCGGAAAGCGCACTTGCAGTCGTGCGCAGACGGTTGAACTTCTCCATTCTGTTTTGTTGGGGTTTTGAGCTGAGTGAGGACCTTTTCAAGAGCATATGGTGTGAGGATCTGTCCGTACTGGTGCTCTGTACTACCCACCTCAAATGGCAGTACAGGTACCTTTTGCAGAATTGAAATGGATCGATGGAATTGTTCTGTACGCAGAGACTTCATGATGACAAGCATTAAATTGTGAAAAGACTGCTGCAAACTAGAGTACTTGGTAATAATAGCCTTCAATTTTTGGTTGATGCACTCAACTCTATTGTTTGTTTGATTTTGAAAGGTCACACCAGTATTTTTATAGACATACACCCACTCTTCCTTGATGTCATGCCAGTTTTTGTTGAAGTATGACACGACATTTCCCAATCCACTGTCAATCAGTTTTTGATATAATTCTTCGTAATGCAAGTAAGACCTTGCATACGCCATATCTTGTACAATATTCAAAATATAACTTCTTTCTGAAGCAGTGATTCCCATTTTATCGCAAGTCAATGCTCTTCGGAATGTCCTCAACACATGAAATGTCCTCAGCACATGAAATAAACATATCAAAATTTTGGCATCCGGGAAATCTGCTTTAAAGACGTGACGCTCTGTAAAATCTTTATCTGCCATGATAGTGACAGTTTCGCACCATTTACTGTTGTACTTTTTAAAGATTCTTGCCATCTCGGATATCGATGCCACATCTTCTGACACCAAGACAAAGACGCAAACAACAACACTCCCTCCATCACCATCTTCTGCAATCAACTACCATCTTCTGCAATCAACGCAAGCGCGAAAAATTTTTTCAGTTGAGCTCAGCTTCGCACCACCCTTCAAATGCTTTCACGCCCCCAAGGGGGCGCGACCCCACTTTCAGAACCACTGCCTTAGAATTATCATGATGACATATACTGAGAAAAAGTTTCATCAAGTCCCTGCATTAATTCGATTTTTTAGAACGAATTTTATCAATATTTTTTAGAAGTTTCTTTAGACTCTCGCGGGCCGCACAGAACGGTGTTGCGGGCCGCATGCGGCCCGCGGGCCGTAGTTTGCCCACCCCAGCTCTAGAACGTAGGGACCGATGTTCAGTTGCGAATTAAAACTGTGTACGGTAAGTAGCCCGTAGGTGAGTACTGCGCTGTCATTTTGTTACTTTTATATGTCTATAGTCTGGTGGACTGATTGGTATGGATGAAGAAATGATATGGGAGGATTGCAAGGGAATGACGGAAGAAATTATATACTTATTCGAAGGCTTGGATGACCGGAGAGGAGCTTCGTGTGCAGCATGTTCTGCCACCTTTCCCACAATAAAAGAGCTTGGAAACACGCCAAAACCCATTATCATCCAACTCCCGACAGCAACATGGATGATCATAGAGGGATCTCCATACGGAGGACTGCATGTTAGTCAGCCAACTGCTTGATAAAATCAGTTCCACCATTCGAGTAGCTTACCACAATTGGGTGCTGCAATGGTTTTACCAAAGGTTTTCGATGTGTTGGTGCATGTGAAAGAGGAGGAGCCTATTACTTCTGCTTTCGGTCTCAATCGGCGTGAGTCCGGTAATGATTTGTCATTTGCAAAATAGTAGATGGCATTCATTAATTTATGCTCTCGAGATGCGTAATAATTCCTGAGGTGGTCAGTAACAAGGTAGGCCGTACTTCTACATTTTCTGAGTAGACTTATACCATACGCAACGCCAGGTACGACCTTTTGATATATTACTATTCCCCATGACAGTTTCATAGATTTTGGCATCCGTGGGATTGCCAAGTCACCGTTCCAAGTCGCAAGTCCTTCTATGATTTTAACGTTTGATGCGACTCAACTCGAGTCATTTTTATTTAATCACCCAGCCAATCCGAAATCGAGTAATTTTACGAAAGATCGCACAAAACCAAATCACAATTTTCAGTCACGAATCATCAACGGGTCATGTTTTATCATCACTAACTAGAAATGTGACGTAATAGCTGATCTTCTACCGCGTGGTAGCTGTTAAAAGTGATGTGATAGTGTAGTCTGTTGAGATTTCAGGTCTTTATAGTAGTTTTAGGGTGAACTTCAAGTTCCTATATCTAAAAAAGACAGTGGCACTGGATATTGTCGAATACTTGAAATTCCAAAATGCTGTTGCGGGCCGCACAAAATGCATGCGACCCGCGTGTTTGAGACCTCTGCTCTATAATGGAACTTGCTCGAAGCATTTGACTATTCCCGTAACGCGTCTTTACTGATATAGATAAGCTGTAAAAGGAGGTATGCCCCATTACTGCTGTGTCCCAAGATGTAATAGTACATCCACGGGTCACATGTTTCCCATTGACATGGAGTTACAGTTAAAGTGGCCAGTAGCTCTCAGGAGAAAGGGTGATAAAGGCGGTCTTTGGAGACCTAACTTGGACCGTGACCGCGTTTGTAGCAGCCATTTTACGGATGACGATTACGTGCAGCAACCTTAATCGGTCAGCAAGCGCCGTTATGGAAAGTTGAAAAAAAATGCCGTCCCGTCCATTTTTCAATTTAGCATAGCTAATAAGCTACTATCTGCTAGAACAGAGAGAAGGGTTCGGAGAAGCATTTTAAATGTTGATTTGACAGTCGAGGATGAATGTCAGCACCAGAATAGAGCTGGAGAAGAGACGGTCAGTGATACAAGGGACTTTTTTGATTGCACTGGCGTTAGTAGTAAATGCGATGGAGCTTGCCAGGTGCAAGCAGTTTCCATAGAGCGTACCGGTACTATTATAAATCACTTCTCAATTGAAAACTTCAAAGGAGATGCCCGTGCAATGTATTATTATACTGGATTGGATGATTATGGTTACGCTCATTTTCTGTTATTGAGAAGTCTGCCGCAGAGGAGACAGCCAGTCAATTTCACTGTTTGAGCGGTGAGGAACAGTTGTTTTTGACCTTGATGAAGTTGAGACCGTTGAGCAAAGATTTTGAGGAAATCAGTATTCTGTATAAACTATCAATGGCCACGGTATCAAGTATATTTCAAGCTTGGATCCTGTCCATGCATAGTAGAATGAGACTATAGAGTATGACTGGAGTGACGACTCGATTGTTCTCCCATTGTTAGCCGGCAGAATGGTCACGGTCAGATGGCTGCACCCAAAACAGGATCGCTCAGTGCTAGTTTCAATGGCGTTCAAGGCGATTCGTCGTGTATTTCTTGAAGCTGCGTCGGATTTAGTTAGACAGTTCAACATTTAGGTAGCGATGGTGAATCGTTACGACTAGCGAATAATACCGTGTAGCCTCTGTTATATTTTTCGCCATAATTAGATCATACTTCGTCACGCATAGAACTGATAGAAGTCGGTATCATGCCCTATTCGGGCGCATCACGTTGGCCTTTGGGGATGACTGCGATGGACTAACTAAATGGAAATTGAAGAATGTTTCGAAGGACTTAATAACTGGAAAGGTGTGTTTTGTGAGGAATGCGAAGCATCCTTTCCCAATTCCCACTGTGAAAGCTTTGAAGAAACGTTTCAAAAATCATGAAGTTCTCACCAGTAATTGGAATATATCTGAGGATGCTGTATAATTGCTGTTTTGAAGAGGGCTTATAGCAAAAAAAATACTTTGAATGCACCCCATCATTGAGGAACTAGACTTGACCAAAGCTGTTCCATTGGTGGAAAAACTCCATTCTGAATATTGTAAACTTTGTGTTGACGGATTTTATCAACATTATTCTAATATCTGCCATCAAGCTAACAAGTTTCTGGGTTTGCCACAATTGCCAGCTTCAGCATTACTTCTGAAAATTTTTGATTCTCTCGTCTGCGGTAAAGAGCAGCATCCAATCACAGAGATTAAAGGAGTCAACAGCAAGGAATCTGGTAAGTGAATAGCCTATACTTTGCCTTTCCATGGAAAAACTTTGACGTGTTTTTAGACATACTTGAATATATTGGTGGAATGCTTTTGGGAGCCATTTCTAAGCAAGCCAACGAAGCATGCCACGTGCCTAACAACTGCAGCACCATCGGGAAACCTCATTAAAGTGGAGCAGAAGAAAGACGGTGGATTGAAGAGCCCGCGTGAGAACAGTCTCATGACATGGTTCTCCGCTTTTATGTTATCCACAGTAAAGAAATGGCAAAACCCATGAAAAAGATAAATTTTTCTGGGTACTTGAGGCAATTCAATGCGATCCATTCTATAACAAATTGATTCACACTGTATCACTTCCATCTGGTTCAGACCGAAATGAGGTTGAGGATGTCATGGACAAGGCAATGAAACACCACTTGAATAACATCTGTTCTCACAATTTTGCGAAGTTTGCATTGCATGAGAAGCAGAAAAAGTCTTCCAAATTTTCCAAATGTTTGCGAGATAGCTTGAAAAAACAATGAACAATATGCTCTTATAGCACCATTTTCTATACTTCCAAACCTCTTGTTTCAATCATGATGCTGTTGAAAGTCTTTGCTTTTTTGTTATTGTTGGAATTGTATAAGCCATGGTATTTCTTAACCAATTTGACAATTGCTACTGCTATCACTGTGGGGTTTACTATAATGTAAAGCAGGGGTGTCAAAGATATGGCCCGCTGGCCAGAGGTGAACAATTCGGAGAAGATTGAAATATTCTTATATTTTCCAGCATATCTCTTACAAATGTTGAGATTTTTGGCAGGAAATACTTCCATGGTTATAGGTACCATTATAACCACCCGACGATGTTGTTCCACTCTGGTTACCACTAGTAACAAGTCGGTGAAATTTACATCCAATTTCAAGAATGCCAAAAGTGTCCACCAAGATCAGAGTTCTATACAAATATGGTCCAAGAAAATGGTCATTGATCATTGGTCAAGCTAGCAATTCGGCTTTTGAATGGTGTTATGGAAGCAGCATTTGGATCTTTGGTAACTTCAGTTGACATTCATTAATATTATTTACGAATTGTCAAGTTGGTTTTCAGACTGTATCTATGATAACGTCACACATGACCGCCTCGCCGCATGAGGGCATGTGTAGTAGCACATGCTCAGTCTTTCCATAGTCGCCGCATTGTAAACATGGTCCTTTGTTGTTCTTGATTCTAACTGTCATTATTGTGATCTCATATTTTAGAGTATTTGCCAACGTAATTTTTAACGTTATGCTATAGTCTGGATTCATCGTACGCCATTCTGTAATACACACATCGGGGATCTATTGTGTCTGGACTTGGCAGTCAGTTATTAATACTACCAAGTCAGTCATACTCGCAGCGAATACTCCAATCCAACTCGCCGACGAGTTGTACCAGTTCTTGTGCAGAACTGATCACGTTGTCAACAAGGACAAAAGTTAAAAATTACGAGTGCTGACCGACCTCGATATGGATCGAACCTTACAAGCCGTTGGTCAACAAGAGTTGAACAAGCAGCATATCGACGCAGTCCTGGAAAGTTCCAGAGTTGCCTACGAGAAAGCTAAAGACGCTTTCTCCTCCGCCTTACAGAATACGTCGTCTACTGAAAACGCTATCAAGTGTAACTGCGAACTAGATGAACTATGCAGTAAACTCATTGACGACTTCTACGGATTGATCGAAAAAGCTAAAATGAATCCTGCTCTACAGGAGAGCGTCTTGCAGATACAAGGACTGTTGTTGACAGTCGTACAGGGTCAGCGTCAGGCTGGTCGCGCCTTCCAAGATTACCGAAAAGAGAACGTAAACTCTTCTTCCGATGTCACCCTTGACTACATTAAGCCTCGAACCTCGGAGATACCTGCGAGTCCTCATTCTGTCACATCTTCCAAAAAATCATCCGCAGCACGCGATGCTAGACTGTCAATCGAAAAGATAAAACTCAGACAACAAGCAAGAAGAGCTACAGAAAAAGCCAAAGAAGCTAGCATCGCAGCAGAACTTGAAGAAAATATGGAGATTCTCGAATTAACTTCAAACTTGGAAATTGCCGAAGAAGAATCCGGCGGCGGTTCCGTCGGATCACTTGTCCTCGAAGGAGAAAATGGTGCTGTGAGTACTGAACCTTTAGATTTACTCACTACGCAAACATCGAGTTTCGTTACCTGGGGAACGCCTGCATCTGCCACAGCCAGTAGTGCTGGGCAGAGGCTCGCAACGGAGCCGGCGGTAACCCTATCGTTGACAGACACTCATCAGTCGACGGCATTGGCTAGTACTCAAGTCGCGCATGATCTAAGACAAACCCCTAACCGTAGCAGTCGTCTGTCCGTCAGTTTCGCAGCTGATGATCTTGGTAGCCAGGCTCGAGAGATAGGCACACATTCCCAGCCCGTTCATTCGCGCTCGGAGCCAGCAACTCCCTCGTATTCGCAAAGTACTCCACAGTGGCAGAACGATCCCGTCTCTCGCTATCGTGATCAATCCGCTGATAGTCATACTGTGCCATACGCGCACGCCGATCCAACCACTTGTTATCGCGATCAAACCGCCGATAGTCATACCGTGCCGTACGCACACGCCGATCCAACCTCTTGTTATCGCGATCAAACCGCCGATAGTCATACCGTGCCGTACGCACACGCCGATCCAACCTCTCGTTATCGCGATCGAACCGCCGATAGTCATAACGCGCCATATGGGCACGCCGATCCAAACTCTCGTTATCGCGATGAAACCGCCGATAGTCATACCGTGTCGTACGCGCACACCGATCCAACCTCTCGCTATGGCGAGCAAACCGCCCATAGTCATACCGTGCCATACACGCACACCTATCCAACCTCTCATTACCACGGTCAAGCCGACTATAGTCATTACGCGCCCCATGGGCACTCTGATCTCACCTCTCGCTATCGCGATCCAGGCGCCGATAGACATTACGCGCCATATGAGCACACTTGGCACAGTCCTCATTCCCGCGACCAAACCGGTTCTAGTTATTATCGCCCGCATGGGGATTATGTCGCTTCTATTCCACCGCACGGTTCGGGGAACTCGCTTAACGATCCTTGTGCCATGTCATTGAACAGTATGCTAGGCTCCATGAAACGTGGGATGGACCTACAGACCATAACAATCTCAAGTTTTGATGGCAGCCCGCGAGATTACTACCGTTTTATCGATGAATTTGATTCCGCTTTCGAGCCTGTAAATGCACATCCTAGTGAGAGACACTCAGCCCGGACCAAACTAAATAGATTGATCTCGTTTTGTACTGGTGATGCGGAGGCTTCACTTTCTGGTTGTCGTGCTAATCGGCATGACGAGGAAGCGTACTCACATGCCCGCAAAATTCTGTACGATAAATTTGGCCGCGAAAACTACGTTATTGATGCATTCATTGATAATTTAACTCAAGATAATCATGTTGAACCTAGCGACAGTAGGGCGCTGCAAAAAGTATCTGACGAGCTCAGAACGGCCAGGTACGTCCTTGCACAACTTAGAGCAAAGGCGCAAGTGAACGCGCCAGGCGTTTTTGACAAAATAGTAAAGCGCTTCCCCAAAAACTTTATGACAAGATTCACGAACAAGTACAATGATACGATGAAAAACGGCATCGAGCCAACCTTTGACGACTTCGTCGACTTCGTTGTGAGTGCAGCTGATATCGGGAGAACTCGCATGGGAAGACTCGTAGCCAACATGCCGAACGCCAGAGCCGCAAGATGCACCACGCAAGTGAAAGTGAACGCAACAACCGTTGAGCGCCCCGTCGGTGCCTCCAGTGAACGTCGACAAAGCAATTCGCAAAGACCGCCGCCACCGCGCTGTCATCTCTGCAGTGGCACACACCAGATCTACAAATGCGACGTCTTCCATCAGAAGACCCCAGATGAGCGTAAAAAGTGCGTGGAAGAAAAACGGATCTGCACCACCTGCCTGAATTACGGGCATGAACCCCGTACATGTAAGTCAGAACGCAAGTGCTACATCGACGGCTGCAACTCATCGCATCACACCCTACTCCACTGGGGTTTCCAAAATAAAATATTCGCTGACGTCAACACGATGTCATCCTCGCTAAACGGGAAAGTGAATCCTGTGCGCTTAGCCGTCGTACCGGTCATAATCACCTCCCCCGATTCAAAAGTTAGAGTGACCTCTAACGCATTCCTAGATCCAGGCTGTGGCTCTATACTGTGCACAGAGCGCCTGCGCAAAAAATTGAATCTACATGGTGATCGTATTGCTTGTCGAACCAAGACAGCTACGGGCACCGCCGAGGGGGAGGTAGAAGTGGTGGCTCTTTCCGTCCGAGGCCTTGATCAGAGCACGGTGATTGATATACCTGATGTGCTTGCCTCTCCCCACTTTCCTGATGTGTTCAATCACTCTCCAAATGTTGATACCATTTCTAAATGCACTCACCTCAGCCACATTAATATACCGGTTGCCGACACAAATGATGTCGACTTGGTCATTGGGAAAGATTTCCTAATGCGCTACCCCAGCACTGAAGTTATCAAGCCTCAGAACGGCTTGCCCGGGGCCGAGCTCTCGGTCTTTGGTTGGTGTCTTGGGGGCTCAGATTATACCATGGCGAGCTCCGATGCCGAGCCTAATAGTGCCAATTTTATCGATATTAATTTCGTACACGTTGATACACGCATTTCTAAGCATCTCGATTCGCGTACATTGCCATTGTGTTCTAGCTGTAACGCTGATTTTTCGGACATTTGGGTTGACCCCTACGAATCTCAACATTCGATCGACGATGAGCGCGCGCTCGCCTTGATGAAAGATACGGCACGCATACTGAACGGTCGTTTCCAGGTAGGCCTTCCGTGGCGGACGAAAGACGTGAAGCTCCCGTACAACAGAGCAGCCGCTGAGAAATCGCTCGAATCCCAGCGCTTGAAATTCGCGAAAGATCCCGAGTTCTTTCGAAAGTACAAGGAAAAAATCGACGAGTATCTATCTCGAGGGTACGCTCAAGTTGTTCCGCCAGAATTGCTGCCTTCCTCTGAGCGAACGTTCTACCTCGTCCATTTTCACACCCGGCAACAAAAGATGCGAATAGTCTTCGACGCAAGCCGCAAATTCTCCGGTACCAGTCTAAATAGCCAACTGCTCAGTGGCCCTGACGTGAATTCTTCTCTCATCGGGGTCCTATGCCGTTTCCGTATGGGCAGGCACCCTTGGGTTGCAGACCTCGCTCAGATGTTCTCAAGAATACAAACCTATCCAGAAGACGCGGATAGCTTGCGATTCCTCTGGTTCGCTGACAGCAAGCTAGATGGTAGAGCAACCGATTACCAGATGACATCTCACGTATTCGGAAGCACGTCCTCTCCATGTGTTGCTCAATTCTGCCTACGACAGATAGTCTTGCAAAACGGCACGAACGCCGCCAAGCCTACTCTCGACTGCATCCTCCGGAACATGTATGTCGATGACATACTCCATTCATCAGATGATCTCGAGACCTCTATCAAGATCGTCGAAGAACTGCGAACGCTTTTCGCACATTACGGATTCAATCTGACGAAATTTGCCAGCGGTAGTTCTGCGATTATGTCCCGGATTCCCGGAGAAGCCCGCGCTTCCAATCTCGTTGATCTCGACTTCGCAAATTCAGATAACGAGCGAACGTTGGGTGTTATCTGGAACATGAATGAAGACACACTCCGTGCACGCACTAACATCGTACCTAAGCCTTTCACTCGCAGAGGCATCGCAAGTCAAATCGCTCAGATCTATACTCCTTTCGGATACCTGAGCCCGTTCCTGTTACCAGCAAGGGCACTTCTACAGGAAATTTCTCGTCTCGACCTAGATTGGGACACACCGATCGACGAGAGTTTCAGTGCGAAGTGGACCAAATGGGTCAATTCGCTTCCGGAACTCGAAAAGCTTTCATTTCCCAGGTGTTATAAACCACCAGGATTCTCGCCCGTGAACATTCAACTACACGCTTTTGCCGATGCTAGTAAATCCGGCTATGCAGCCTGTTGCTATTTTCGTTTCGAGGACTCTGACGGCAACGTCCACATATCATTTGTCAGAGGCATCTCCAGGGTCGTGCCGCAGAATGCTCCCAGCATTCCCAGACTGGAACTCACGGCTGCCGTAACCTGCATCAAGCTCGCCCGAGACGTTATAAAAGATGTTGACTACAATATCGACACTGTTCACTACTGGACCGACAGTACCTCAGTGCTCCAAAGCATCAGGAGCACTTCGGCCCGATTCGACACTTTTGTACATCAACGACTACTCAAGATTCGTGCTCTGTCGCGAGTCGAGCAATGGCAGCATGTTGCCTCCGCCAACAATCCAGCAGATACTGGCTCACGTGGCGTAATGCCCCATCGTTGGCAGCTCGCAAGAATGTGGTTCGAGGGGCCCGACTTCTTGCTCCAGCCTGAAGACTCATGGCCTGGACACAACAAAGCTCACCGTTCCGCAACAAAAATCGAACCAGTGTTTTCGATAGACGTAACACCTACAACGAGATCGCTTAACGACTACCTGAACAGTTTCTCCTCTTTCACGAAACTCGTCCGCTCGACTGCCTGGATCTTACGACTACGTTCTGTGCTGCGCAAGAAGACAAAAGGCCCGTCTGGCGACCCGCTGCCTGCACCGCGCACCGGTTTCCTCACCGTCGATGAGCTGGAGGAAGCGACAAGAGAAATTGTTAGGCTCGTGCAAAGCGAGTCGTTCCCGGGTGCCACCAAACCGTTTCATGACAACGCACGCGCCACCGATCAGTTTCTCGTTAACAAAAAGCTTGTTCCCAATTCTTTGGCTAAATTGATACCGTACGTTTCAAATGGGGTTATGCGTGTAAAAGGCCGACTAAATCGCTCTCAGCTCCCGGAGGATGCAAAGAATCCTATGATATTGCCTTCCGGGCACCATGTCACTCGCTTGATCATCTGTCACTACCATGTCACGAATGGCCATTGTGGCACGCTACAAGTTCTGTCCCTAATTCGAGAAATATTCTGGATCATGAGAGGCCAGACTTCCATTCGCAAAGTGCTCAACAAATGTATATTCTGTCAATGTCGCCAAGCGACTCTAGGCTCCCAATACATGGCCGACCTCCCGCATTACCGCCTCACGCCACACAAAAATGTTTTCAATTACACAATGGTTGATTATTTTGGTCCGTTGTCCTGCAGACGCAATCGCACCGAGCTCAAGCGCTACGGCTGCGTATTCACCTGCCTATGTACTCGTGCTGTCCACTTAGAAGTGGTCGAATCCCTAGAAACATCAGCCTTTCTGATGGCATTTTTCAAATTCTGTGACATCCGGGGCAGGCCAGCCCACATTTTCAGCGACAACGCTACAACCTTTGTTGGTGCGCAAAAAGAACTTGCGAAGGCTGTCGGTAATCTAAACTCAAAGCAAGTGGCCTCGTCCCTAGCCGACAGAGGCATCCAATGGCACTTTTCACCCAGTCTCGCCCCGCACTTCAATGGCTGCGTCGAGCGAGTGGTATAGCCTTGTGCAAACGTGTTCTTTATGCTCTGAATCACAATGCAATATTTCACGATAACACATTATCTGCACTGTTTTATGGAGTCGCTCGTATTTTAAACGATAGGCCATTGACGCCACTGTCCGATGACACAGGCGATTTACCGTGTCTGACTCCCAATTCAATAATTCTCGGAAGGCTTGACCCCTCTGTCCCAACTCACAAATTCTGTAAAGCAGATGACTACTCCAAAAATTGGCGTTGTGTCCAGCGCAAACTCGATCTCTTTTGGGAAAGGTGGTTAAAAGAGTACCTACCGTTGTTGCAATCTCGCTCCAAGTGGCTTGACCAAACACCTAACTTCAAAGTAGGAGATGTAGTTCTCATGTCCGACTCAAATGCGCCCCGCGGCAAGTGGCCCAAGGCTATTGTTGAGGAGGTTTTCCCTGATCAGCACGGATTGGTGCGTAAAGTTACCGTACGTACGCCCATTGGTACTTATAGCCGCGACATCCGCAAATTGTGTCGTCTTGAACTGGAATAATTTTCATATTGCATGCTTTCTTCTTGCCAATTTGCATCGCATTTACTCATGATGCACATTCTGTACATTGCCTTCGCTTGCTGATGCTATATTAGCTTTCTGTACATTGTTTCTGGTTTGTATAATTCTTCACTCCCCGATTGTCTTCATAATCTGAAAACCTCCATTCCTTCATTTATTCCTGTGTCTCAACGATAACTGCCTTTTGCAATTATGTTTCGCCACGGGGGCGGCTATGTCAAGTTGGTTTTCAGACTGTATCTATGATAACGTCACACATGACCGCCTCGCCGCATGAGGGCATGTGTAGTAGCACATGCTCAGTCTTTCCATAGTCGCCGCATTGTAAACATGGTCCTTTGTTGTTCTTGATTCTAACTGTCATTATTGTGATCTCATATTTTAGAGTATTTGCCAACGTAATTTTTAACGTTATGCTATAGTCTGGATTCATCGTACGCCATTCTGTAATACACACATCGGGGATCTATTGTGTCTGGACTTGGCAGTCAGTTATTAATACTACGAAGTCAGTCATACTCGCAGCGAATACTCCAATCCAACTCGCCGACGAGTTGTACCAGTTCTTGTGCAGAACTGATCACGTTGTCAACAAGGACACGAATGTTAACCTGAATTAACGATTGCCTTTTTAATAGCGGTCTTTGATGAGATACAGCAGGAATCCAGATATTAGCCAAGTCAGTTACTCAGTAAATGCCTTATGCCAGCGTAAGGCTATAAATGGAGGGAAAGGTGCCAATACAACTATGCCTATGATGATCAAAATCTTTAGACGAAAGTATGCCAGGAACCCATGACCAAGAAAAGATGCAGCAAATGAAGCTAATGTAGTTTCTGGTAGTGTTAGCATGGTAATTTTTTCGCTCTGTGGCAAATGCTGCCTATCCACATTGAGGTTCCCTACCTAAAAAAAGGAAACCAATGAGTTGGCCGAAACCTTGACGTGGTGCATTGGCTTACTACTAATGTCGACCGGCGGACGTCTTCCTGTATTCTTGGCAATGACAACGAGTTCCCTTCAAGTGCGATTCTGCACACTTCCAAGGAGTATAAGCTCTGGCTACTGTGAGTCGAGCTCAAGCAGAACACTAACATTACACTAGGCTCTTGTTCTAGTCATACTCAAGTTTCTGCGGTTATCGGACAGGCATTATATAAGACTACAAGACAGTTGCAACAAATTATTTGTTATATTCATACTCGAGTTTCTGCAGTTGATATAGGACATATTTTCAATCAACGATATTGTGAATTGCATATCGATATAGGTCAAGATCTTTCCTCTTGTTCACTTTGTAGCATTCTTCAGTCTTCCTTTCCATGAATTCATCTCACAATAGCCAATGCACACGAACCAGATATTCTATACCTTCTGTCATTTTATTCATATACGTAGCAAACTCTATAAAGGATCAAAGCAACAATATCACATCCATCTCGTGAGAAATGTAACATAGGCTACACGGTATTGTTCACTAGTCATAACGACTCGCCACCGCTACCTAAATGTTGAACTGTCTAACTAAATCCGACGCAACTTCAAGAAATACACGACGAATCGCCTTGAACGCCATTGAAACTAGCACTGAGCGATCCTATTTTGGGTGCAGCCATCTGACCGTGACCATTCTGCCGGCTAACAATGGGAGAACAATCGAGTCGTCACTCCAGTCATACTCTATAATGAGACAGTGGCTAATATGGCCAAGCCGCAAGATTGTTGACGAGACTACGCCAAGGGACTTTGGGAAAGTTTTTCCGACCACAAGGGTGATTGTCGATGCTACTGAAATTCCTACCGGCAAGGCAACAGATATTAATTTACAAAGTCAGACATTTTTAAATTATAAAAACCTGATTACTGTGAAGGTTATGATAGGGATAGCACCACGTGAAGCAGTTTCCACCATGTTTCAGGCAGGTGACAGTATAATGGCTGACAGTGGTGTTATGGTGCAGGATCTGTTTCCACCATACAATGTTGGTATAAACACCCCGGCCCCATTACGTGGCAAAAGTCAACTCGAAACAGGGGAAGGAAGTTGTGATAGGAGAATTTCGACTTAACGGATTCATGTTGAAAGAGTGATTGGACTCGCAAACACTTATCGGAATTTTAAACATGGAATTACATCTGGGCTGCTTAGACCATATTCGCAGATTGTATATATCGTATTCTCGCTTGTACATGAAAAAGCCTAGCATATACTCTCATACATCAGTTGTTTCTAAGATTATTAGCTCTAGTGATTTTCTGTTATTTGGTTTTTCAGGTAAATAGAAATTACTCTCATAACTCGGAGCATGAAGTGACGCGACTTGTGTCAAGACTGCACTTCAGACTGCTAAAAAGAAATCTTAAGCCTTCAATGCTGCCTCGCTCCGTCAATTCAGAGACAACAGGTAAATACAAGAATGGTTTTAATAAACTGAACATTGATAGAATATAAAACCAATCCTAACCTAGCTGAAAGGAAGGGCCTCCATGATTTTCATAAAAGTAAGCTAATGGCGGTAAAATATTATTCTCAAAGAAATGTTTATCAAATGTAATTTTTCCTTTTTCTATAAATAAAATATTAAAAGTGTCAACAACGAAATAGAAATAGTTTCTGTCTGACAATCCGAGTTGGCCTTGTATTTGGTAATAATAATTGTGGTTTCTTTTCAGCTCACGATTCTGATTTTTGATGGCAAGAAATGGGAATAACTTGATTGAAGCTGCTATGATATGGCTATTCCGCCCATTGTATGGGCATTTCACTTCAACAAGGCCATCTGGTGAAATTTTTGCATCGGGAGTTGCGCCAAGATATGGAAACTTGGAATTAATAAATAGTCCACACGGTGCTGCCTCTATGCCCGTTACAGTTGTGAAAGCTTCAACTGCTACAGGTTCGTATGCTCGACCATGTAAAATACCAGGTGAGCAGAAACTTCTGGAGGCCAAAATATCCTCACACAGTAATTCGATATTTATCCTGCTAGTTGCCTTAATAACCTCCCGAAATCGTGATGTAGTAATTCTCCACTCTCTGTCTCGGTGCCAGTTTTTGCCAAGGTTGTAATTTTCGGATGACTCAACTCGACTCGAGTCATTTTCTCAAAATACGGAAATGACTCGACTCGAGTCATTGCGCTTGACTCGAAGCAAGTCATTGACTCGAAGCAAGTCATTGACTCGAGATTCAGACGGCCAAGACCGACATTTCATTGTAATTTCGAAGCCAACGCACTTTTGGAATTTCGTTTGTTGGTACTGGTGCTTGAAAATGCGACCAGAAACTGCTAAAAGTGAGGAAAATTGATATATTATAAATGCGAACCATTCAATATCACCAAACGGAGTTAAAAAAGTGGGTTTAGGAAGACTTCAACTGGAAACTGAGCAGTCAACACAATGACTTGGACTCGGACTCGAGTCATAATACCATGACTCGGACTTGACTCGTTGGGAATTGAAAATGGCTCGACTTGACTCGAGTCAAAAATGTAAAAGTGAGATTGACTTGTGACTCGGAACCCTGTTGACTTGGTTACAACCCTGGTTTTTGCATTCACTCTGCAGTAATGTCTTTTCTTGGGCTTCCTCCTGAGTGATCAATTTCGATGGTCATTCATATAATTGATTTGTCTCGTCTGAAATTTTTACTGCCATACGTATGTTCAGACACTTTGCAATTAAATCAGACTGTGGTGGCTTTTACACGCTTTCTCAGTTATATATACACTTTCATATATACACTTTATACACTTTATACACTTTCATATATACACTTTCACTTACTTTCAAGGAACGAACAAGCCAGTATTCGGTGAATGGCAATTCCAAGTAATCATGGTCCATAGCTGCTTGTCGAAGATCTGCTTTGCCATATACATATCTTATAGCCGGATCTTTAGAGGTAGTGGCAAAGTAATTCAGAGATGTAGACCGTACATGATCCCGATAATTGCTGCTGGTTTCCAATGGTGCAGTTGTAACAGACGGAGGTGGATGGATATAAGTCTCGCATTTTTGAAATTTTAGCTTAGGGCATTGAGCTTGACCCTCAATCATAGGAGTTCAAATTGCGTTGCTATTTCTGTTGCCGCTATGAATTATACTTTACTTTTTCCGATTAAAAGACGGATCAAAAACGAAATGTTTCAGAGTGATTATAAGGGCCGTTTGAGATTGTGAAAAAGCTCTGTTGCCTTTATATGTGACAGCCCACCCATTAGGGGTGTATGTGATGATTGTTATTGTTATAATTGCTATTGTGATGGTACTGTTATTTCTCGGGCCGCCAGGTGTCTAGCTTCGACTAGGTGAAATGGACACTTGGTGGACCCACGACAATGCATGCTTCTTATCTGAACTGGCTGCCTTGAGGACGCGGAAATAAAGCTGTCTGAAAACTAATTGTGAATCTCTTTACATCGACTATATTAGGAGGTCTTCCACAATGGCGAGCACGCCAAAAAACAAAGTCGATACTATTACCTCGTCAAAGGAGAGTTATCTTGAGGCACGCAACAGATCCCAAGTGCTTGACACGATTTTGGATTCGGATGATGACTCTGCTGATACCAGTACCGGTGTGGATGGAAAAGTCAAAGAAAGCTTGGCGAGATTGGACAAAATTATGGAAGGTATTCCGCGGAATATGGCATACGAAGCGATGCGAAGCGTCAGGCTGCGGAATTGATGAATTCGGTCAATGGGGATGTAGCTGCTCTCCACTCGCAAGTTCGGGGATTTGAAGAAAAGTTGCAGCTGATGAACAGCGGATTTGAAGAAAAGTTCCAGTGGCATGGGTGACATAAAAGGTATGTTGGCTTCTGTGGTGAACTCACCTAAGGTTGATGCCGACAGCAATGGGGAATTAGGTTGTGATCCTGTAAGTAGGCCCAAGGTTGGAAAAGAAATCTTCTATACCACACTGGTGGAAGAAATGTCGATCACTTCAACAAGAAGTCAGAGATTTCCTGTCATTTTTTGACTTGATGCGTTTTTGCCGTTACCTGAGTATCATTGACACTCGCAAGGAAAAGGAGAACCAGAGGAAGTATGACCGTAACCTCAAAGTTTTATTTCAAAATCGGTTTGGAAATTCGCCAAGTACGGGGAAGAAAATCATAGCAAATCTCTCGAGTTATAAACTCAGTGATATCGAAGAATTTGTATTGTCTCATGGATTGGATTTTTGTTTGCCTCCCAACAACGTTAGGAGAGAAGAAATATTCGCCGATTTCGAGGCATTAATTGGTCAACTACAACACCATAGACCATTATCTCCGGAATATTTTTCTGCGATGAAAGCTAAGCTCAGTGATCTTGCACATGCGTATTGTGGCACCCCAGTGGACGCCGGTGATTTTCTGATGAACAAGGATTGTTTTAAAGCCATCAAATCCTTACGTTCAAACGAAAAAATTTGCATCACAAGACCTGACAAAGGTTCTGGAGTTGTGATTTTAAACCGGGCAGATTACAACATGAAAATGGAATCCATTCTTCAAGATTCGTCAAAGTTCACCAACCTGGGTCCTGCCGACATGAACGATAACACGCGCAAGTTAGAAATGAAGCTGCAGCGTCGCCTTCTCAAACTAAAGAAGGATGGAGTACTTCCTTCAATTCTGTACGAGTCTCTACGCCCAACGGGATCACAACGGCCGCGTATGTACGGTTTACCGAAAACACATAAAGATAACGTACCTCTTCGCCCCATATTGTCTATGTGTGGATCGGCACAACATAATTTAGCCAAATGGCTTAACACCGTCATTGAGCCAGTTCGATCCTTGTATACGCACCACTGCGTTCGCGACTCGTTCACGTTTGTAGACGAATTAAAACGCGCCAAATTAAATCCGTCCAATGTATATCTTAGTTCATTTGATGTGAAAAGTCTTTTTACTAACGTACCATTGTCGGAAACTTTCGAAATCTGCGCAGACGAGCTTTATGATGGCACGCTTGAACCTCCGAAACTACCGCGTGAAATATTTCTTGAATTGTTGCCAGGGATATCTTGAAACTCCGGGATTGGACACCTCTTTTCAAGGTGCCCTGAAGTAGGCCTATGTAGATGCAACCAAGCAGCTGCAAAAGACTTCGCAAAACATCAAGGACGTGTCTTTTGTACATATTTATTAGGAAATAACACAATAAATAACAATAGGGATGTCAGTTGTCACGGTGACGTCACAGTCAGTTGTCGTGGCGACGTCAATATGACACAATTTAGCATTTTGCAGTAGTCTTCGAAGTCAGTTTGCGGATCTTGCGAAAGTTTTTCTTCGGTGCCTCTTCAAGCATCGGTCTGGCATTCAAACGCTTGAGGTGATTTTTTGCAAAACAATTGAAAGCACTTTGCACAATAAGGTTGAAGTTCAAATGGCTAGATTTACATTTGACAAGCATGAGGTGACGAAAACGAGATGTAGAAGACACAACATAACGCATTGCATTCAAAAAAACGTTGCGCTGATTCATACAGCACATCAACTTTTTTAACGTGTCTTCATCTGCTGAAACAGCTGAGAAATACTGCACAGCCAATAATGTAATGGCAAAGCAAATTTCAGTTGGTTCAGCAAGTCCTCCACGATCTGCCATGTCAAAAATCGTTTTATATCTCTCAGGAATGCAGCCATTAATATCTGGAACATTATTAATACCGGATATGAGCACGCCTCTGCAGTCGTCACAACGCCTACGGCGGAAAATTGAGCGACCAATATATCCACTAACAAAGACTACAACAGATGCATCAGTATCGTCCACATCATTTGTGACGACAGTTTTCATGAAGTCAGCAAGCCACTGGAAATCTTCGTGGTTTGCTGATGCATCTTCCTCGCCCGGTTCACAACTGATAATTGCTCTGGACAGTCCATCCCGCTGCAGCAGGCTTAGACACCGAATTTTTTTTTCCGCCATCAGCAATTGCTTCACAGACATGAAGAAATTACCGCCATTGCTCTGCCGATACATCCCAAATCGGGCTTCGATTGGGTCGGACATTATTTTCCCGGATAATAAATATTCCACATTCTGAGTTACTTGCAGATGCTCCGTCAACGATAGCACAGCCCCCATTGTCTGAATACAGGCCATGAATGTTTCATTGCTGAGACCAGCACAGCCCGACTTTTGCCAATTCTTGAAAATGTCGATGGCTCTTCTCAAATAGGTAACACCGGGATGATCCTCACCAATTTGCAGTGGCGTGAAAAATGAATTTCTTTTCCGCACGGCTGAAATGAATATTTTGTCGCATCAGATAAAAGTCAAATTGCAGCAATAAACCTATGTAATGAAAGTTTTACCTTTACTTGGGCTTTTAACAGACATGATATTCCAAATGGTTTGGATGAATTCAACATATTTTGCAGTTTGCAGAAATTCTGGATGTCCTTTCTTTGCGAAGTGCTTTAGTCCCACTACTGTTGAATCACTAAACACACAAGCTGCTTTGTGCAAGATGCTTTGTGCTGAACCTTTAGATAGAGTGTCGCTTGATTTTGTTGGCCCATTGCCTGAGACTGACGTGGGGTATTTGCACATGTTGGTGCTTACTGATTACTTTTCGAAATGGGTTGAAGTGTATCCGATGCGTGTTAAATCTGCTCAAAATACTGCAGAAATTCTGGTGTCCCAATTTTTCACAAAATATGGGTGCCCACGAATAATTCATACTGACCAAGGGGGACAATTCGAAGGGGAACTTTTTCAGCACATGTGTTTGCTCTTTGATATTAGGAAGACTCGTACCACCCCCTATCATCCCCGTTCGGATGGACTCTGTGAGCGTATAAACAGAACGCTGCAGCAATTGCTCACTAGTTTTGTTGATGATTCTCGGTCTGATTGGGCTGACCATTTGCCCTATATTTTGATGGCTTATCGCTCAACAGTTCATCATTCGACTGGTTATACCCCAAATCGCCTGTTTCTGGTCGTGAAATATCACTACTGATATCATGTATGGTCGGCCCCCCAGTAACGCTATGTGGATTATGTCAATTGGTTTCATGATGCTTGTTCAGATGCTTTCACTTTTGCTCGGGAACATCTATCCAAGTCTGCAGTGAGGCAGAAACGTGATTTTGATAGTGCGGTGAGACCGCTGGCTTTTGCCGTGGGTGACTATTGTTGGTATTTCTATCCTCCTAAAAAGAGAAAATTGTCCTCTGGATGTTCAGGACCCTATGTAATTGTTGAGCAAATTTCAGAGTGTGTTTACCGTATACAGAACGTTGGAACTCAAAATATTCGCAAGTCTCATGTTGATTACCTGATGCCTTATGATCGTGACGATGGGGAAAGTAGTGATGTTTGCGTTTTTGAACCAGTAATAGCTGATGTTTCTGATCATGGTGATGATATTTTTGATATTGTGAATGATCAGGACGCGCCTGAAACTGTATATGCTACAAGATCGAAACGTTTTGTCAGGCGTCCTAGGTATATGTTGGATTATGAGTCATGATTGTTTATTTTGATAATTGTTGTTAGTTTTTGGTTACACGTGAGAGTGAATTTTTTCATTTAATATGTAATTCCCTCTACTTTTGGGGGGAGCAGTTCGACAGCCCACCCATTAGGGGTGTATGTGATGATTGTTATTGTTATAATTGCTATTGTGATGGTACTGTTATTTCTAGGGCCGCCAAGTGTCTAGCTCCGACTAGGTGAAATGGACACTTGGTGGACCCACCACAATACATGCTTCTTATCTGAACTAGCTGCCGTGAGGACGCGAAAATAAAGCTGTTTGAAAACTAATTGTGAATCTCTTTACATCGACTATATTAGAAGGTCTTCCACATATATACTTTCTTTGGCCGATGAAATGTCTGAATGCTTTGTACAGGATTGACATCTAGCATAGGTGAATCTCTGAGGACTTCTACAACAGATTTCCGAAACGTTTACAACCAGAAATCAACCGTACACTATGCGATATTTACTATTTGGCACTGAAGCAGGTGCGCGAGAAAGTAACTTGCCAACCAATTTGTGGTTGCTATGCGTATCTAGTCACGTGATCGAAGTACTGCAAATGGCCTATTGAAACCATAGTGTCCTATATGGCGTCGACACAAGCAAATCTCACGCCTCAGTAAAATTGTATCACGTCACAATTTTCATTTGGCTACAGGCAATTTGACAGTAATTTTTGACCGGTTTGCCGAGCATAAAATTTGGTAAAACGGGTATCAATCAAAAGCTGACTCGGCACTTATGACAAAAATATAAATTTTATTCCGCTTGCGGCTCTGGAACCCCCACAATCAGCCTCGAATTTCTCATTGTTATGGAGGTTGGCATTGGGACGCAACAATGCTGTTTGGACCTCTTTCTCTTGAGCTACACTCTCGTTTCGCCAGACAGCATTGTTGCGTCATGAGCTTCTCTCTCGTTTCGCCAGACAAAATCACACCTTCCTATAAATAATCAGCTAATACAAAATCAGTATTGTTGTGTTGTATTGAACTTATAAAATCTCTAATAAACCTAACAGTTGAGCTTATCAATAGCTAATAAACTAATCACATCATCTTTGCGATACATCCTCCAATAATTTATAGCTTGACTCGTCCGAGCAAGACATTTCGGAGCTGACCTGAGCAGCGGACACATCGGATAACGATGGCTCAATGAGATCATCATATTCCTGCAAACAAAATTAGTTAAAATCTGATCACTCATATCGAATTAATTAGCACTATTCGACTTACCTGGTTGTAAAGATCGGCTATAGGTAGCGGCCCCACTTCAATCTCAACGTATATGTCCGTGTCCATCGCATACATCAATCTTTCCCTCTATTCGTCAAATTAGCAATACATGTACCGAGTAGACCAGGGGCTGGCAACATACGGCCCGGCCCGCGGACAGTTTTCCGTCTTACATTGTACTGTGGCCCGCAGCCCCAAGTCTGCCGAGATTCCCCACTACTTGCTTACTACGTCAAATTTTAGTGGCTGTATGTTATTATATACGTGTATGCGCAGCGTGCGAGAGTAGAGCTTACGCGTAAGTTCAGCGAGAAGACTTGCGTTATCGGCATTTACGATGTACCCAACCCTAATGTCGTTTGTGGTAATCATGGTGTTTGTCGAATCCAATTTTCATTTACACCAGGCTTGTATTTCTTATTTTTGATTCCGTAACCGCCGGCGTGTAGGGCGGCACTCTTCTAGGATTTTGTAAGACACCGCTTATGCCAAGTGTCGCCAACTCAAAACGGGTCGTGGGCCACTTTTCAAATTTCGTAGAGGCCGCGGGCCGCATGAACCCAATATCGAGATTTAACTTGGCCACACAGTTGAACAACGACGCTATCTCGACACCTACTCAACCCTAATGAATTGATATCTTGGTAAATTTTGGGTATCGGGCTTATCGAAGCCTTGAAATCTTAATTAAGGATTGCTCCGTGTGATGATAGATCATACCGAAGCAGACATGGCGACCAGTGTTGCCACTCTAGGTTCCCGGAAAAACACAAGATTATGTCGTAAAAAAACACTAGATTGGCGAAAAAAACACTAGATTAGTAAATTACAGCAAAAATTTCCCGTTGCAAAGTATCCATGACGTCCAAGGTACAAATCCATAGATAAGAAGTGTTCTACACATGAATTCGATGCATATACTGCAACAAAAATTAATGAAACGAATTCAATAGCGCATAAAAATCAAATATTGTCGGCATCATAAAAATTATCTTTTGATTGTACACCGTTTATCAAACATAAGTATCTTTTGCGTGGCACGTTGCTCACTACCGTACATCTGCAAACAAACAATGGGGAGATTTCCATGTGTAGCATACTTCAATTAAACGAATGCAGTGGAATGTGGCAATGCCAAGAGATTCGTCATGAGCTTCCCCAGTAAAGGGAATTTTGATTCACCGAATCCATGGTGCACATATTTCAATTTTTGCTAAAATTCGTTAGGAGGACATTGACTGATAACCTGCAGCTGATTTTGCGATCTTGCCAAAGCAGCCCATTCTTCCGACAAATCGTCAAGTTCATCAAATAATATCACGGAGGGAAACTGCACAGCTAGAGGAATGATTGATTTTACTATTCTTCGGCCTGCGTTCATTTTTTTTCAATGTATTTATGACACGAGACTCGAATTGAACAATGCAGCTGACTGGATGATCCGCGGGAATCCCGAAGGATCGTATCGCTGCAGCATGTATTATATTTTAATTGCAATTTTGTTCAATAAAACTGTCAGCCTGTCTTGGCAAATGAAAAACTGGACCGAATCTGCAGACTGAGTTCAGAAAGAAACGGCAGAGCATCAGAGCGAAATCGCTCTTGATACTCTTACTCATACTTCAAATACTCTTCATTTTTTCAGATACTTTCGCTCATAAGTACGGATTCACAGCTCACCCTGTTACGTAATAATGGCTTGTTACTGCACCACCACACAGAATTGTTGGAAAGAAACATAGCCAGAGACACCAGATCGCCTTATTAGCGATAAATTTAGCGTATAATTTAGTAGTCTAACGTTAGAATATTCATTGTTCGCATACTTGCAGAAAAACACTAGATTAGCAAAATTTTGCGAATAAAAACACTAGAACACTAGGACGACCGAAAAAACACTAGATCTAGTGTTAAAACACTAGGAGTGGCACCACTGATGGCGACGTCTGTGTGACAATGGTATTCTCAAATCCACATTGTCTTCGACACTATGGACGAGAAATGGCTTTGAAGTGATATTGCTGTCGTTAAAATACATTCGTTAAATACGATATATGCCTTGTATATGTGAATAAATGGGCGAACAAGGTATGAATTCAGCAATCAGCCCCGCCAAGTACTTAATTTACGTATATCCGGAGACGGGGTTAAACCCGCTAGACGCCAACCCGCCACACGCCAAACGCCACCCTGCGGCTGGGTCTTAACGTGGCGTCTGGCGTCTGAACGGGTTGAAACGCAGACTGGCGGCTGAATTGCTACATGGCGTCTGGCGTCTGAACGGGTTGAAACGCAGACTGGCGGCTGAATTGCTACATGGCGTCTGGCGTGTGAATGGGTTGAAACGCAGATTGGCGGATGAAGTGCAATATGGCGTCTGGCGTCCAACATTTTAGGACGCCGTACTGCGAAATAGCGTTCGGCGTCTGGCAATTTTGAGACCACCGTGCCGTGTGTAGGTAGCTAGTTGCACAGCGTCTGGTGTACAGGATCTGATTTATAGGCAAAGTTACTCATCCAGATGGAAGGAAAGCTGGTGGATAAAAAGGATTGTTCGCTGCATTATTATATTCGTCGATAGAGGAATAATGTCTGCTACAGTTATTTGTTTGATTGCTGCTCGAGTTTTCTTGTAGCATTGGCAGCAATGACTTGAGCTGAGGACTTCACGCGCCTTATCAAAATCGTTACTGCTGAAGAAGATCGTTTCAGTATATGCGAAATCAGTTTTGAAAGTTGTATGATCTTGTTGTGCTAGTACACTGGACTAACCTTGTAGAACACAACGTCAGCCCAGAATTACAAGTTTTTTTTTTTTTTTTATATAGACTACTTACATTCTGTCCTTCAGACTTCTTAGAATTAGTCTATTCATTCATCCTCGTATGATATAGCTAGCTAGCGCTTGCTGTCTATCAACTAAATTCCACGTATTTACGGCATAGCTCTCACATGCGACAAACGTCGACATGTAGGCTACAAATGAGATGCACCCGTGGCGTCTTGATAGTTGATATATCAGACTCCAAACGCCGGCATGCACAAATTATATGCATTCGGTGGCGTTTTGATAGCCGATATATCCGTTCTGACGCCAAACAGCGACAATCGACATGCACAAATTAGATGCAGCCCGTGGCGTCTTGACAGTTGATATATCCGACGCCACACGTAGGCATATACAAGTTAGGTGCACCCCGTCGCGTCTGGATAGTTGATATATCAGACACCAAACGACGGCATGTACAAATTAGATGCGTTCTGTGGCGTCTTGATAGTCGATATATACGTCCAGACGCCAAACGGCGACAATCGACATGCACAAATTAGATGCAGCCCGTGGCGTGTTGATAGCTGATATATCCGACGCCAATCGTCGACATACATAAGTTAGATGCACTCCGTGGCGCCTGGATAGTTGATATATCAGACTGCAAACGTCGGCATGTACAAATGAGATGCATTCGATGGAATCTTGATAGTCGATATTTCCCTTCAGACGCAAAACGGCGACAATCGACATGCACAAATTAGATGCAGCCCATGGCGTCTTGAGAGATGATATATCCGACGCCAAACGTCGACATATACAAATTAGATACATTCCGTGCTATCCTGATATTCATCATCTAGTATCCAATCCACTATACCAGTGGTTCTCATCTCAACCTCCGGTCCGTGGCAAGTTTCCTGCTGGTCCGCCTAATATTTTCGAATTTTATATATCAATTACAAAGTGTAATTTATTCAATACTCCGTTTAAAATCCATCGTCTTAAGATACTTGTAAATGTATTCGCATCACGATGTCTGGCAAGTCCGCTGTAGCTCCCAAGTCATTGTTATGCATTACTGTAGGTCATTGTGGTATAACTATGCTGACGCCGTTGCCGTGTGACGAGTAATAAGGCCTCGGATGATTGACCAACTGTAACGTCTGAGCTCTCACTGTACCAAAAAAGCTACATGCCGCGCACTCAAGTTAGCACTACACGTTACTTGAGTTACGGACGTTTTGAGTGCCGTTAAAAACTCATTTTAGGTCTGAGGATACTTTATGATCCGCAATTGAGTTTTACTCAGTACTAAAGCATGCGTTACTTGGTAACCGTAACTTAAGTAACCTCTATGATCCAGTGTTGGGATGACTCGAGTCATGACTTGACTCGAGTCAGACTCGAGTCACCTTTTTCGTATGACTTGACTTGACTCGAGTCACTTTGCTAAAATGACTAGACTTGACTTGACTCGGCGTATCAGAAATATGGATTGACTCGTGACTTGGAGCAAAATTCACGAGTCAATTTCAAGTCATCAAGTAATCGGTGTCGATAAAAATCTGTCACTTGGATATGTTTGGATTTTCGCGAAACGCTGGTGTAACCCATGAGAGCGACCAATGATTTAATGATCGTGCGTTTTACTGAGCCTCAATTGTTCTCTCACATATAAATTGACCGCAAACGAAGGGATCGAAGCTTATGGCTTACGTTGTGGTAAACTAGTTGTAAAGTAATTGAATAGCAAAATGTCTATTTCTGTTCTCACCTTAAGCAAGCCCCTTGTTTTATTGAAATTGAATTCGAATATAGTTTATATAGTCCCCAACCATTGGCGCAGGCTCGAATTGTATCATATAAATTAGTAAATTGGTAATGTATCGCGTCTTATCAATTCGTTCTCAATCAATTCTATATTCTCTATTTTGGCTGGTAACTATCAACTGAGGCTATGTAATTATTAACGTAGTTCACCAGTTCTACATATATGTGAGCGATACAGCGCCTTCTTGCGTGTATATTCAACTCTATATTGGTTTAGCGGTTCAGAATCAATGACCACTCAATATGTATTTCAGACAGCTAGCAAAATGCAATGACGTAATCATGCCTCATACTTCGAAAAGGCAACTTGACTTGAATTGTGACTTGACTCGTGACTTGACTTGACTTGACTCGACTTGACTCGAGTCACCTCCAAAAATCGAGTGACTTGACTTGACTCGAGTCATCTTTGAAAATCGATTGACTTGACTTGACTCGAGTCAAAATGTGCAATGACTCGAAATGACTCGTGACTCGAAGGCAGTGACTTGATCCTAACACTGCTATGATCTCCAGTCAACCAGTCTACCAGTCAATACCGATACCGAAGCACTGTTTGTCTGTTGCATATTTATACTTTCATTTTGCCGCCATCGGTTGACGAAATAAAAATCTCTCTCTCTCTCTCTCTCCACCCGTACTAAACTAAGTGAAGCGAAGTGAAGTCACTAAGTGAAGTACATGAATTCAGGGGCACCTTTGCCCTCTCAATTTTCGAGTTTGACATTGTAATATTATAGAATGACATTTTGATATGCATGCATATAATATAAAATTGTCAGAACAAGAAGTGTTGTCTGACGATATAGCTGTATTATTTTTGGACTGCTGAGGACATATTGTAAGGTTTCTGAACCAGGTTACCCATTGCTCATTGCTGAATGCTCATGCATGTTTCTGTTTTCTAGGCTACATTCTACCATGCCGATTGTAGTGTATGGCTATCAGAGGTGGTCAAAGTAGTCAAGAAAGCTACTCAAGTAGAAGTAGAAGTAGCTACGAGGAAATCTACTCAAGTATGAGTAGAAGTACTTCTTCCATAGGCAACCTAAAACTACTTGAAGTAGAAGTAGAATGGACCGACTTTAAATCTACTCAAGTAAGTAAGTAGTTGTAAAAACGATCCTAATTCGTTCACATGGATTGTCAAAAGATGCAAATTTAACTATGCGAAAGGTGCTGAGCTTGATTCATATTGATGCATACCAGGAGGTTTCCAATTTTCGACAGCATAAGCATTCGTCCGCATCATGGGATGAAAATGAAAGTATTGATATGGGATGCGATACTAATCCTCTGTTTTCTCGAACAGCACGTTTTAGAAAATATCATGGTATGGCGTCCTCCTCCATATTGTAAGGCCCGCAGTAGTTTAGTCGAAGAGAAATACGGAGAAGTTGTATAGGATACGGTGTAAACACTTTGCACGATTAGTAAGTGTTAATAAAAAATGTGGTCGACCGTAAGAATGCCATATTGTGTAGTTTTATTTCCGGAAATATAAATATAAATATAAATACTACTTCTAAAAGCAGAACATGCATTTCATGTCTTTAGTCCAGATAGTTTCAAAGGTGGTGTGCTAAAACAGCTCTAAAACTAAAAAAAAGTCAGAGCCCACTTTTCCAGATTAGGACACGCCATGGACATGCAAGATTATGATATGATAAGTAAATGCTAGATTGCTAGTTTCAAACGTTGTGATGAGCCATATATACTGTGATGGAATATTTCATATGGGCGAAGGGCGACAATGTGGTGTGAACGGAACAACGCCAACTCGCAACCTAAATTACATTCACCGATACTTTCGTCATATCATACTGGTTACTCCGTATTCACTGCGTGCGAAGCGCGACGAAAATTCTGGACTTTACTTACCTGTTATGAAAATTAAATGGTAATACTCCGTGAAAACAGCCCCGAAATTCTTCAGGTTATCTTCCTGATTGGGGGATTGAACTATTTCTACTTGACAAACTGAAAATAGCGAAAAGTAGGTAAGTAGATCACAAAATTTTACGAAGTAGAAGTAGCGAAAATCAGATCTACTTGAGTAAGTACCAGAAGTAGATTAAAACTACTTGAGTACTTCGAAAAAGTAGAAGTACTTCGTTACTGACCACCTCTGATGGCTATGCAACGCGTGGCAAAACACAGAAGTCACTACCATTGCGCTAAACTTCATGGGCGGCGCGGATCATTTCAGTATTATTTAGCTAATTTCTGTGGCAATCCGCCACCACGCAAGAAGAGCAAGACTTCTAATTTCAAAATGTCGGCGGGGAGAAAAAGTAAAAGGTAATGCAAACAAGGGCGTAGCCAGAAAACATTTATTTGAGGGGGCAGTTTAAGGAAGCTCCCCCGTGGGAACACCTCGCAGAACCGTATGTAATTCCATGGGCAATTTCATCACTATACCCTTTATACATACGATTCTTAGACGCACGCACACACACCCTATGGAAGCTCCCAGTTGCCAACTATAGCTTGTATTGGGCGATCGTTTCACGGACGAGCCAGGAACCAGGAAATTATTGCAACAACTGCAACAGTAAAAGGCCAAATGCGATGATCACGGATTGGGTATAGAATTGCAAAGTTGATTTGTCCAGTATTTTATCGGTGACGGCGGTTTGTTTATTCAAGGATTGTTGCTACTCAGGGCAAGAGCTACCACCTGGTCATTGTTATCGTGCTCATTGCACTGTAGATTAATCTCAATAAAGTTATACTTATTGTCATTCATTTCCATGTGTATATGCGAGTTAGGTATGAGATCGCTGTGAGTGTAACGAGAGGCAGGAGAGACTAGACGCCGATACTAGTCAGGGGTAATCGTCAGCAATTGGAGCAATCGAAATAACTTCGTCCAAATTAGAATGATGTACGCAGTTTTTTAATTATATGAGAATTACTGATTTCGCAAAAACCGAGAAATTGAATTAAATCACGAATCAGAAAGAAATGCAAAATTCTGGTTCAGTTCATGCGCCCGATATCTAGCACGGCGTCTCAAAATTACAGACGCCGAACGTCATGTAGCAAATCACCCGCCACTCTGCGTTTCAACCCATTCACACGCCAGACGCCATGTAGCAATTCAGCCGCCAGTCTGCGTTTCAATTCGTACACACGCCAGACGCCACATAGAGACTCAGCCGCAGGGTGGCGTTTGGCGTGTGGCGGGCTGGCGTCTGAGCGGGTTTAACCCCTGTTGTATATCCGGCCCGCCGACTAGAGAAGTTGCCAGCCCCCGTAGCAGACCAACACCGACAGACGGCATTGTTACGTCACCATACAAGCGCCGATGTCGCCATGTGCCGAGTTCACTGGCAACCCATGTGGTCCTGGATTGGATTACAAAAATGTGGACAGCTGACGAGCAAGTTTGCACCACAGGAACTACATTTAGTCCTGGATGAAATGTAGCTGTTCCCACAGCGATGAATTCGACTTCGGATTAGAATCGTTCGTTTGGTAGCCTACGTGAACTGAAACAGCCGACTGAACTTCATGGTTCACAAACGTAGAAAGCCTACTATATCACGTAAGCTAGATATTTCTCATATATATTGTTCCTTCAGCTTCACTGTGTTGCTGTTGATGCGATAGCTGTAATTATAGTCAGCTGTTTTATATTTATAATTGCTTTATAGGCAAAAGTGGTCAAGAAACCCACTCAATTACAAGTAAAAATAGCGACGCCTAATTGACTAGGAAAGTTTACCGCCGATATGTATCATGACGAGGATGATGAACTGTGCTTGCTTGAAGTCTTGCAGGAAGATGTTTGGCAATGAAATTTGGCAATATGTTTCAGTGGTCAGCGTTACTGATCTCACTTTCCTGTCTTTTTCTGTGTTTGCGCACGATCCGCGATGGTTAACGATAACATGTACGTTTCGTTACTTATCCAAATTTTTCGTGATTTTCTTTCATTGACGTTTTTGTTCAATGGTATTTACTCCAGGCACGCATGTGAAAGTGCACAGGCTATTGACAACGTATCATTTTAGTTCTCAAGGGGTAATTTATATGCATATTGGTTAAAACCGAAGTAGTTGGCTCCTTGAAGGGCCATTTGGCACATTTTGGAGAGCAATTGGCACTTTTGGACCAACAGCAGTTGGAAACCCTGGTGGACACCATTGCCACAATGAAGCAACACGGCCTGTGCCAAGCAGTGTACGCATAACTTCACTGTTGTCAGCCAACAACTGCTGCTGTTGAACGTTCTTTCTCCATTCTTGGCAAGCTACTTAGTAAGGACACACACTTTTTATTTCAGAATGTAGGAGAGTATTTTTCATTGTAATACAAATATCTCTACCATAATGCGTAATGTAACTTCTGGAATTCTTCATGAAGCTAGATTTCGAAAATAAGGTAATTTCATGTAAATATTTGTCAGTTTTTGGGTCAAAAAAAAGTTTTTTCAGGCCAGACTACTTCGTAAGGACGAACAGTTCCACCCAAAAATTAAGATAAGAAGTACGATTCTAACAATATGCCAGAAAACACCTAATTTTCTTACGTTAGGTCAAAATTAAAATTCTTAAAGGTCAACTATATCGACCGAAACAACTTTGGCTCATTCAGTAGAGTTTTACGTGCTGATTCCAAAAATATACACCATACCTTCTGAAATTACGTATTTTCTGAGATATCGAGCAGCGAAAGTCGAAAAATGCCACCACAGACGAAAACGGTAGTAAAATCAATGAAGCATGTCGATGACGTATCACCATGAGGATTTCTGATGCTGTGGCTGTGGTGTTTGTATTGAAGTGGGATAATGTCAACCTCTGAAGCTGTGGACTCAACTGATAGCTACACGGTGTCTAGTAAATCTTATTCCGACACTATTGGGGAATTCACGTATATAGGTAAGCCATTGAATGGTATATACAATCAGGCATTACTGGACGACGAAAGTACCGTACCGTTTGGTCAAATGATTGGACTTGCGCGTCTAAAACAATTAGTGTAACGCATGCATGTAAGATTGTGCGGTATGCTGGCGATCTAAGCTTGAAGACCGATACATATAACTAATACATGTGGACTTTTCAGAGCCGCTAGACCTGACTAGATTCACTCAAAGGAATTCAGCTCCGCCGCATGCACTGGATCCGTAGTATTTCGACGTCGCTGATCAGTTCTCACAGACTGCTACTTCCACTTTATCTTTGTATGTAATAAAATGGCTTTACTCAAAAGCTTTTCCTGGATTCTAATACATACAGAAAAGTCGAAAGCTTTTATTAGGTTCTAATAAATACAGAATCGCAAAAATTTTAATATCATAGAAGGAAATTATCTCAATAAATCTCTGAATAAATGATATTCCTAGGATTCTTCGGCGAATTTTCTTTTTTTGATGTTATGCCCCAGCATGATGCCCTCGGCCAGGATTGTCAATGTTTCTGAAATAATAATTTACAGCAGAAATTCAATCATATACACTTACTAACACTCCATTTACTTTATTTTTATTGTAACACCGGTTCAATATATATGTGAAAGCCAGCAGCAGGACAAGAGTTTTTTATGTAAGCCTAGATCAGGGGTGGTTGTTTGAAGTTACAAAACTCTGAATTTGTTGGGAAAACTGAAGTTGAAATAATAATTACCTACCGTGACACGGCATCATCGTGATGTATGGCTTGATCTCGTTGCAATCTTGCACGTACAGCAGCAAGGGGGGGGGGGTTCTGGCCACACCTCATGGTCAACTGGTCAATGATTGAATGACAGATGTGCCTCCAGTTCTTCACCATTGTACAGCATCCTTTGCGGTAGAGAAAGTGTGATGGCAAAGTGCTCCTACTCCGACTACAGCAGCTTATTGAAAAACACTGTACATCGGTGAGCACAGCAGCCTTCCTTATATTGGACTGCAAAAGGGTCTTTCTGGACTTGCTTTTCTTCTGCTCTTTGCATCTGTTTTCATTGAAGTGCGGGGCAGCTAGCCGCCCTCGTCCTTACCGAGGTGGCGTTTCCATGGGATCAATACATGAGATGGAAACAGAACTGCTTGCCTTGCACGTTGGCTTCTGTACTTCCTCTACACAAGCCATCGCAAATTATAAGAACCTAAAGTACCATAAAATGAACATCGAATAGTCCAGTCGGGCATGACGAATCAAAACAACGCAGCACCAGGTAATTTAGGCGAAGACAACAACCAACGATTGACTTGGACATCCCATTCAGTGTTCCATGTATCGGCAAAATCCTCATGGTAGTACGTCATCGACACGGTTGCTGATTTTACAGCCGTTTCTCAGAGGTCGGCAGTTTGCACTGCGATATCTCAGAAAATACGTAATTTTAGAAGTTAGGATGTATATTATTGGAATCAGCATAAAAAACTCTACAAAATGAGATAAAGTTGTTTTGGTCGATATAGTTGACCTTTAAGGTCGAAAAATGTCAAAATTGAGATTCCGAAATCCCCATTAATAAGGTCCTTGGTCTGACCCGTCCGGTTATAGAAGCCACAACCGATCAAGAAGCCGGACGCTTCACCATTACGCTATCCGTAACGTATTTAAAATCAATATGGTCATGATGCTGTCAGCACAATCAGCAAATCTATCAACATATCGCTGCTCACAGACTCATATTCACATCCAGTTGTAAGAATCGGGGCAACCGAGTTGCATCCCTTAAGCCTATATCAGACGAGGCGATGTCGGCGGGGCGTTAGTGTTTGTTTTATCATCGCTGCCATCGCTGGAATCGCCGGCGATTTTAATTGACAGTGTCAATTAACTCGGCGACATCGCCGGCGATGAGAGAAGTGAGAGATGCGCTCATGCGTATCCATATATAAACCGGTGTCGAGACGTGAATAGCGTCACTTTTGCTCAAGCCGTTTAGCGGACGGACCTTCTGGCGAGGCATTGCGAAACGAATTACTGCGATGTAGTACTAAATTATTGAGCTGCTTCACTTATCCAGTATAGGCCGGCGTTGCAAAATCGGATACACCCACCACCTTCAAGTAGCACCAGCACGCGCACATTCTCCTGCAGCTATCATTGCAGTCAAAACTCGTGCTACTTTCAACTGTTTTGACCTACCCTTACAAATACCATACTACCATGGTTCCGAGAAGGTTTCATTCGACAAGACATTGCAACATGAACACATTGTACAGGCATCATAACGATATTGCAGAATTAATTTCGAATATTTTCGGCTAGTTGTTACTTTATTTCTGGATAATGTTGACCAGACGTGACTTTTAACTTCAAGTCGAAAGAAAAAATCGTCAGCTCGACAACCAAAACGGACAGTGTACCCCTTGTTATAGGACTGGTAGCACTCTAAAGTTGTTCTGTCAAAGGTCCAAGCAAATATAAACCAGCCAACTCTAGGCCCTAAATGTATGTAGCTCCGCTGCACAATTGGGATTCTTCGGAATATTTATTCTGTTCGGATTTTCTGGAATATGGACAAGATTTTTCAGAGTTGCATGGGTATTTGGATGAGACTGTTCGTATTCGGAAGGATTGCTCCTCAGAGCTTTGAGCTGTCGGATGGATTCGGATTCTCAGAAATCACTATCCGACCATCACTGATCATAATACGGTAGTACATTGTACAATGTACATGTACAAGTACAGTGTACCTGACCTGTACAACAACAAAAAACCGATTCGCAGATGTCATGTCAATCATCCGCGAGCAGGTTTAAATGCAACGGGTCAACGCCTTCTGAAACTAATCAAGTGCAACGATCTCTCACATGATAGTAGAGAAATTATCGGCCGACGTCGCCGGCATCGCCTCGTCTGATACGGCCTTAAATTGACGAGAACGGTCATTCTCGTCTATGTTTCTGACGCGTGTACGTTATCATCAAACCAATGTTTAGGTTGTTTCAAATATACAAATACATATTTATTATTTTCCAGTAGTCGGTAACTATATAATCGAATAGCAATATTGTTTGTTTGTTTTATTACATCATTGGCGCTTATCGCAATTGTAGTCATTTGCGCCCAGTACATGAATTTCATAAATGTCAGATGTCTTTGTGCTTTTGCTCCTTGAACGCGATCTTTAGCTGACATCTTTCGAGAGTTCGGCTCTCTCTTCGTCTGGGCTTTTCAATGCGCTGTATTACAGCGGGATCCGCGATGAGGAGCTCAGATAAACCTCCGTCACATAGAAACATGGCAGAGCCGAGACTCGAACCATCGATGTCGTGACTATAGTGTACAGCCCGCTTTTCGAGCCAACACTCTTCAGGGGTAATTGTCGGCATAAAGAGAATTTCAAAACTTACATATAAATACATTGCATACAGCCAATTGTGATGTCATAGAAAGTGCAGACAAACCGCGAGCGCAGCTAGTGGCCAATTTTTAGCTGAAGCAACCGTTCCTTCTGCTGGCATAAGCGTGGTTGATTGATCTTAATGAATGTCGATTCCAGCGCGGACTAGTGGAAAAGTGTGCGGCCTCTACCCAAAATTTAGAATCTGTCGTCACTATAGTAATTGGCGCAAGTAGCATGCTCAGCTAAATGCCTGCCAATGGCAGAGTTCATTGCCACGGCCTGATTGTGTTCCAACAACCTTAGGTCAGTTTCAGTTTCAGCGGCCTGTCCCTGGGAATTTAATGCACGTAGTCTAAGAACGCGCGGTAAATGTTGTTTGATACGTTCCGACAAGCGCTGAGTTGTTCTTCCTACGTACCGACAATCACAGTGGCACTTGAATTCGTAAACTATATTGCTTTGTTGAGAAGCAGGAAGAACATCTTTGCGCATTGCAGGAAGCAATTGTTTGGTTGTAAACACAACATTAGTTTTTACGTTATCGTAACAGCGATTTACAGCAGAAATCAATTGCTTTTCAAACCGGGAAGAGATGGGGCCGAGCCACGGTAATACATTTTCCTTAGGCCGTGTTTTGTGATTTGTTAGGAGACAGTGTTTTGTGATTTGTTGGGATTGAAATTCTTGAGTTTTCTGTCAACAAAACTCTTGATGTGTACGGGGTACCCGTTATCGATTACAATTTTATGGATATATTCTAGCTCCGCGTATTCAAGGCTCTGTGCACCGACGTGCCAATCAAATTTAGTTTACGGCGATTCGGGCTAAAATAATTCCAGCGTATATAATGCCCTGTAAACGTTGGCTTCCGGTAAATCGAAGTGACGCAGCTAATACCCCGTTTTCCACTAGAACGTCTAAGCATGGTAACGTCTTATTTTGACAGATAACGAAGGTGTCGTCGACATAGCGACGGTACATGAATGGAGGCTTGGTTTCATCTGCCGCGAAAAGTCTGTTTTCATGGAATCTCATAAATATATTTGCTAAAATCGGGCCAAGACGGCTACCCATAGCTACACCGTCGGTTTGCATGTAGATGGTATCGTTAAAACTAAACTCAACAGAGCAAGTAGCCGTATCAAGAAGTTCAACTAACACTTTACGCGAGAAGGAAGGTGGTGCTAAATCACCACCACTATCTAGCGCGTCCGCACAGATATCAATGGTCTCCTTCAGCGGCACGTTCGTGAAGAGGCTAACGATATCATATGAACCGAGATACATATTCGAGTTTGGAAGGTCGGTGGTTTTCATCTCGTGCGCGAATGAAAACGAATCAGCGACGCAATGCGAATCACACATGGAACGCACTAGTTCCAAAATACCGATAACCAATTCGCGAGCTTGTGCTGCGCCGATCCAATCATAGAAAGAATTGGTCGAACGGGCACGTTGGTTTTATGAGTTTTTGGCAGTCCGTAAATACGCGGCCTCTGTGCCCCGACCGGTCTGATGGAGGCGTAGACCTCAGGTGTTATGGAGCCGTTTTTCTCCAGGCTGAATAGTCGGCGCTGTATCCGTCTTTCGATCTTCGCGATGTTATCGAATTCAGCAGCGGGACCAAGTGTCTTGAATTTTGATTCGTCACCCAAGATTGCTTCCATTTTGAGTATGAGAGAGAGAGAGAGAGATATGGTATTCTTTTCGCCTGCACCATCGAGATGCTTTGACGACGGAGATGCGATACGGCCTTTATAGTAAGGTCATCTAGTCTGCACCCCCGGTTTGTTTCTCCTCCAGGCTATCCGTGATTGCTGAGCGCCTAGCAGGATAGCCGCGGATACCAGTTTTCGAGTCTTTGGTCTGACCCGGCCGGGGATCGAACCCATGACCTACCGATCGAGAAGCCGGACGCACAACCATTACACTATCTCGCTCGGTTGTCCGTTTGTTCAGGATTACAACCCCAGAGCCCTTATCCGGTTTGCTAATGTGAGAATGTCCGGATTTTGTCGCAATGCTTTTATTGCACGAAAGCATTCCTTCGTCATTAAAAAATTTGCCGAATCAATAGGATATCCATACTAGGCATGTGCCAAATCACTCAATCTTGCTTTGAGGGCAGGCAAATTATCAGCGGAGTTCGCTTTGCGATGATATAGTTGAGCCATTACCACTTCAAATTCTGCGAATACCTCTTCACTTTTTATGGTAGTACGTGGTAAACAAAAGTTGAGACCATGAGACAGTACAAACTCTTCAGTGGACGTGAGCTTGTAGTCCGATAAGTTAACAATATTTTTCCCGTCAGGACTAGCAGTGTTACCAAAGCGTTGGATAATATGACGGCTCAAGTTCCGTTCATTCTTAGCCAAGTTCTCTTTTTCCTTTATGGTATCTATAGTTGCCAGGTACCGGGTGAACCGAATCAAATCAAAGAATGATAAAAATCCACGAATTTCCTTCTGTAGTGACCGACATATACGATGTAAGGTAGCAAGCAACTTGTTGTTCTTGTCGATTTCATCATATATAAATGCACGATCAATATTTGGGGGTGAGGCGTGCTCGAGACCTCTCTATCATACCTTTGATAAACTTCGGTAACGTCTTTTTGGCGATATAAGCCTTCAAAAAGGCTGTTGTAGATAAAGCAGTTCTCAATCTTCCCCGACTCTTTATCAGCGTATTGATGGTAATTAGCTGCTGCTTGTTGTACCGTTTTCGGAAGTATTTGAAGAGACTCTTTGGGGTACAGAACTTAAATATACATTTTAATAATATATTCATAGTAAAATATATTAAAACCCGAAGCTTTTCGAGCAGACACTTTTCAAGGGCAATCGTCAGCAAATGGAGAATTTCAAAAATATGTGTCTAGCTACATTGCATAGAACGAATTATGACGTCATAGAAACAAACAACATGAAATACAGGCAAACCGCGAGCGCAGCTAGTGGCCAATTTTTAGATTCACTATAAATTCCTTCTGCTGACACAAGCGCGGTCGGTCGATTTTAACAGAAGTGGTCAAAGTAGTCAAGAAAGCTACTCAAGTAGAAGTAGCGACGAAAAAATCTACTCAAGTACAAGTAGAAGTACTTCTTTCATGAGCAACCTAAAACTACTTGAAGTAGAAGTAGAATTGACTGTCTTTAAAAGTACTCAAGTAAGTAAGTAGTTGTGAAAACGATCCTGATTGGATGGATTATAAAATGGTGCAAATTGAGCTAGATGTGATTGGTGACGAACTCGATTCATATTGATGCATACCAGCAGGTATCCAATTTTCGATGACATAAGCATTCGTCCACATCATGGGCTGTAAATGATAGTATTGATAGGGAAATGCGATACTGATCCTCTGTTTTCTCGAACAACGCGTTTTGGAAAATAGCATGGTATGGCGCCATCTCCCTGTAAGGCCCGTAGTTTAGTCGAAGAGAAATATGGAGGAGTTGTATAGGATACGGTGTTAACACTTTGCGCGATTAGTAAACGTTAATAAAAAATATGGTGGACCGTAATAATGCCATATTGTGTAGCTTTTTTTCCAGAAATTGAAGGCATTACAGCACTTGCTTTTATACTTCAACATGTGTGTTATTCGGACAAAAGAACTGATATTAACTACAACTCGAAGTATATGATACTGGGAGTTGAAAGTGAAATATAAATTTTATTTCTAAAAGCAGAATATGTATTTCATGTTTTTAGTCCAGAAAGTTGCAAAGGTGGTATGCTAAAACAGCTCTAAATCTAAAAAAAAATCAAAGTCCACTCTTCCAGATTAGGACACGCCATGGACATATATATGCTAGGTTACGATATGACAAGAAAATGCTAGATTGCGAAACATCAGTTTCAAACGTTATGATGAGTCATATATACTGTGATGAATTATTTCATATGGGTGAAGGGCGACAATGTGGTGTGAACGGAACCAAGCCAACCCTCCACCTAAATTATATTCACCGATACTTTCGTGACATCATACTGGTCATTCCGTATCCACTGCACGCGAAGCGCGACGAAAATTCGTTGCTTTACTAAACTTTTATGAAAATTAAATGTTAATACTCCGTGAAAACAGCTCCGAAAGTCCTCAGGCTATCTTCCTGATTGGGAGATTGAACTACTTCTACTTGACAAACTGAAAATAGCGAAAAGTAAGTAAGTAGATCACAAAATATTAGGAAGTAGAAGTAGAAGTAGCGAAAATCAGATCTACTTGAGTAAGTACCAGAAGTAGAGGAAAGCTACTTGAGTACTTCGAAAAAGTAGAAGTACTTCGTTACTGACCACCTCTGGATTTTAATATAAGTCGATTCCAGTGCGGACAGATGGAAATTGGTGCGGCCTCTGCCTAATATAGAAAATCTTTCATCTCGATAGTTTTTAGCGCAAGTTGCATTCTCAGCCAAATGGTTGCCGATGGCAGAGTTCATAGCCATGGCCTGATTACGTTCTAGTAATCGCAGATCAGTTACGGCTGCGTCTTCGCGAGAGTCCAATGTGCGTGATCAAATAACGCTCGGAACATGTTGTTTGATGCGTTCCTGCAAGCGCTGAGTTGTTCTTCCCACGTACCGACAATCACAGTGGCACTTGAAATCATAGACCAGTGGTTCCCAACGTGGGCGATATCGCCCCCCAGGGGGCGATTTGGCGATCTAGGGGGGCGAAAATGACGAAGGGGGCGAAAATGGACAAAGGGGGCGACGGGGGGCGAAAATAGCAAAGGGGGCGATAGGGGGGCGATGACGCGTAAAAGCGGCTGACCTTTTTTTTTTTTTTTAGTTATCCACCTAGCAATGCGGAGCGAAAAAACGTTATTTTCAGCTCTGAGCGGGGAAAGCTGACCTTTTTTTTTAGTCAACCCGCCGGTGATTACAGTCTGTATGCCCAATTATGGTGCACAAAAAATTTGGGGGGCGATGATCGGTGTTGACCTTGAAAAGGGGGCGATAGGTCGAAAAAGGTTGGGAACCACTGTCATAGACTATATATTGCTTTGTTGAGAAGCAGGAAGAACATCTTTGCGCGTTGCAGGAAGCAATTGTTTGGTGGTAAACACAACATTAGTTTTTATGTTATCGTAACAGCGATTTACAGCATAAATCAATTGCTTTTCAAACCGGGAAGAGATGGGGCCCAGCCACAGTTAAACCGGCACGGGTAGGTTTCAGGATCTGAGGTTTATCAATCGCAGATTCAATGAAAACATACATACTTCTGAGCCACCATAAAATTGAAAAGTGACTACAGTAGCTCATATTGAACAAGTACCTAATCCAGTAAGTCGTTTTTTGAATCGGTGAATATGTTTTGGAGATAGGGGGGTCGCATTGGTTCTGCGGTAACGGGTGAGTTCAGTGGCTATAATCCCGGTGTAGGTGTGAGAGGGATGATTGGAATCAAAGGGTATGTTTGAAGAAGGTATTGTAACCGATCAATCCCTTGGTGAGGGTCCTATGGTCGAAACGAAGGGTGAGGTCAAGGAAAGGGTTGTGGATGGGGATGGGGTTGCAATTGAAGGTGATCTTGAAATGACTGGGGTAAATTTTTAAGATATAGTGGATGACGTAGCGGAGGTGTGATGGATGGAGTTTGGAAATAATGAGTCCGTCGTATAGGTACCTACGAAAAATTGGATGGAACAGGTCGTGGAGATTTGGGATATCATATCTTCTTCAAATATGGCGAGGGTAAGGCCTGCAGTTTGGGCGGGGCTATAACTACCCATATCTAATCCATCTTTTTGAATAAACTGATTATCAGCAGAGGAGAAATAGCAGTGTTTTTGACAGAAGACGAAGAGATCAACAGCAAGGTTAAAGATTGGGTCCGAGATGGTGAGGATGTTTTAGTTGGTTCAAGTCATACACGACGTCCTCATTTCTTATGTTGGGATATAAAGATTAAAAATCAGAGGTAATAATTTGGATGTTGAATGGTGCACGGTGAGAATAGTATTACCGAGAGCGGTGGCCTAAAAAGTTACTGTGATCCAAGAATGAGCCGAAATGATATCTGCCTTCAAGTTTTGGTTCATGCTTAGCGTTGAAAGGTCCTAATCTGGGAGGTTTTGGAAGCGAGTTGAATAAAGGGATGTGGCAGTTTTCTTTAGTCCTGAGTTCTAAAGAAGCGACGTTTAATGGTTCTAGGGTTTCTCCATGTTTTTAAGTGATAGTATATCTATCACAGAGGGCCCTATCCAATATAGATTCCAAATTCAGGTTAATGGGTGGGTAAATGTTTTGTCCTAGTTGCCTAATAGATTCGTTAATATACCAATTGGTCGAATTCATGCAGAAACCTAAATTTTTATCTGAAATGGTAATTATGTCTTTCCTATTTGTTATCTCTCTAATATGGTTTAGTTGATAATTGGAAAATGTTGGTTTAATTTAGATTCCCTAAAATTTTCAAGTTATCCAAGGCATTCAGTCTGACATCCCAACATGTCTTGTGATATACAGCGCATGTGCTTTTGATATGACCAATTTGATTTTTTTAAAGTGGAAGCGGAGTGGGTTTCATGAATGGGTCTTGGTTTTCTAAGGTGTTCTCTATGAGGGTTAGTTTTTAAAAGTAAGCTAAGTGGACTTCGTTCTTTAATTTACTAGGGTATCGAAATTGTTGGGTGGGTATAAAGGAGGGGCCTAAACCTGAAATATCTGACATACTGGAATTCACAGTATGTGTCTGTAGAATTTAGAATTTTTTAAATCAAATTATGTTGTTTGGTGGTGAGGATGTCATGTATGTCTTGATAATATAGGTTGATAATTTTAGTAATGGTGTTGGTTGAGTCGGGATTCTTATATTTTTGAATTCTTTTATGGTGTTAAGTTTTCCACGAGCCGAATTCAGATTGTTAGTAAGGGTTGTAATGGAATGAAAATGGGAGGGGTCGATGGTTTCGAATAAATTATGTTCGTGGGTGATAGTGATGATTGGAGGTTCGGTGGTTTCGAAGGAATTCTGTTGGTGGGTGTGTTGTGTCTTTATTCACAAACAAAAATAAGCCACCAAACAGAAAACTCCGAGCACTTATAAGCAACGTAAAAGCACCAATTAGTAGACAATAGAAATGATCATTAGACGTGATTGGACTGACGTAATACACCACAGGGTGATAGTGATGTTGGAATAAACCAGGCCAGAAGTAGTGAGAGGAATTGCAGTAGGTCGGTATGTATAGAGTGGAGTAGTTTTTTAAAGGTTTTCTTATCGAAATTCGTGGAATCGGAAGGAAGATGGTAAAGTCGGGGTTGTCATTACTCCAGTAGTTAGGAAGTGTAGATGCGGGAGAGTCTGGGATTGGTCGTTTTGGTTAACCAGTGAGAAGGGGGGTAGTTTTGGTATTGCAAATGCGGGTAAGGGTGTTGGTGGTGCTATTGCGCAGACTTTTGGGTGGGTGTAAGCTCCATGTAAAGTGACGATTTTAGAGGGCTAGGATAAGGGTTGGTGCATCAGTGTGATTGTCAAATGTATAATTCTGAATGTGTGGGTCTGTAATTTGATCAATTTTTATGTCAAGTTTCAGCGTATCAGAAGGTGCTTCGATCAAGAAGTGGTCGGCGAAGAAGTCTTCTTCTTTTATCTTCTCCAAGTATTCTCTATATTTTTTTTCGATGAATTTTTGTCTGAATTGTACTTGCTTGGTCAATTATGGCGTGGAAAACAAGCGCCGTCTTTAGGTACGAAACGAGTTGTGAAGGTGTCTTGATGCAAAAAGAGTTCTTTATCGTTGCTGTGGATCATCTCTAGTATGAGGAGACTTGGGTGGTGGTACGTTGCGTCAGATTGCATGTAAGAATTATCATGGTTGTGCTGGTTGTAAAGGTTGAAAACTGGTGGTATAATTATGTAACTTAAGGTGGTATTCAGAAATGAAACAAACTAAAGAATCAACTGACAATAACATAGTGAAGGTAACTGACAATAAAGAGTATAATAGTGTTATCAGATTGGATGTTATATGATATCAGTTGGCCGCGTTAGTTCATCAAGCTAAGAATTATTCAGTCAAAGATCAGATCCAGAAGCGTGATCTGAGTTCATTCACAGTGATAAGCTGGGTCTGAGAGCCATATTATATTTTTAGGCGCTACGAAATAGTTTTGTCCAAAAATACTTATCAATTTGCATATTTTCATGTCAAAACAATGTTCAAAATTTTCCTGTTGCTGTCACATATGACCTGCACATTGACTGACATGAAACCTTTACGGTTTCTAAATATCTCCGCCTGGTGATACAACCGGAATGTGTGTACAATCAATTGCCCCCACGACTCCCGGAAAGCCATTGATTTTGAAGAAGCCTTCTTTGAGCTTCCGAGCATCTTCTTGGAAGTATTGGATGAAACTCGGCTTTTGAGTGGCGATTGCATTAGCGATTCGATGTATGGCTCCGCCTTGCTGTGTTACGCGAAACACCAATCAAATCACCATCTGATTGCTGTATATGCCCTTTCGCAAAAAAACGCAACGCCACAATAAATTGGAGCAGTGGGGGTAGACTCTGTCCCCGAACTGACAACGACTCATGATTTATCACCCTGAAGACGTCAATGGCGGAGTCCTTCGAAAATCGATAACGGCTTTTGAACTTTATTTCAGAATAGACTTCGAATGGGTTCATTACGTCTTTTAAATACTTTTGTGTAGCGCACGGACGTTCTGGTTCTTCATCAATTATTTCTAATATTTCGAGTGGGTCTTCAATTAAACGTGTTAATCGGCTTCGGTATTCCATTTTAGATAGCCATGTTCTAGAGAAGGGAATATAGTATATCGCTGAAAAGTAACAGTTGGAGCTCATGAGGAAAGTTACTGTTAATCAGGTATCAGTTGAAAATCACGGGTGGTACCTCGAAAGTAGCATTCATCAGCTGCTCAATAATTCCGAGCTGGGATATTACGGGAAAGCTCAGTAACCCAGTCGCAAAATAAACTGTCAAGCACGAATTCAGGGTATATTCGAATGTGCTTATATTGTTATAAGTACAACATTATGATCTTACTAATCTATACTTCATTTTCGGGCCCTAAATGACCTGGCTAACATGATGTTGAAAAAAATCCAGATTTCAAGTACAGAAACCCATGTAATGCTTTGAAAACCGCTTGTGTGGTAACTGGTAAAAATGGCTTGTAACTGGTAAGTGAGCGAAATTAGGGACGACACAGACGCGTTGCCATGACAAGATCAGCCACGCGTGTCAGGTGGAAGGCGAAAATAATCTGGCAACACAATCCCGGAAAATGACGTCTGGAAATCGATACTTAAAGGGGCACTGCGCTCTAAAATGATGTGGTCTCAAATTGAAGGTAAAAAGGAACAAAAATTTTTGGCCGCAGCCATTTCCTTCAGAACGCCACCGTAATCGAGCTGCAATTTATTGAAATTTCTATAAGACCAGCTGCCGCTGCTGCTTAACCCGTTACATGGCACGATATCTTCACCGTCGCACTTGCTCGACGCGATTAGGCAGTCACGCAGAGAACGAATTTTAGATAGTTGTCAGTCGATGTTATGAAGGAAATGTGTCTAAGTTTCGTTCTCTGCGTGACTGCCTTATCGCATCGAGCAAGTGCGACGATGAAGACATCGTGCCATGTAACGGGTTAAGCAGTCGCGGCAGCTGGTCTTGTAGAAATTTCAATAAATTGTAGCTCCATTACGGTGGCGTTCTGAAGGAAATGGCTGCAACCAAAAATTTTTGTTCATTTTTACCTTCAATTTGAGACCACATCATTTTTAGGGCCGAGCCCAATTCCTCTGCTGAGCAGCGATTCTCTACTCAAGCAACAGACTCAGTGCTCAGCTCACGCCAAAAAGTATACTCACACTCAAATCCGTTCAGATCGGCACTCAATTCCAAGTCAGCGCACCACCAGACTTAAGTGTCAATTTTCACGGTCGCGCAGCCAACCGTAGACCGTAACCTTAGCGACTCCCGCCGCTAGTTATCCGAGATACACAAAATCCTATAAAACCACTGCCGGGTGAAGTCGCGGCATTGCATTTTGTTTCCTGACCCTAAAATGGATTTTTATACGCAGGATCAACGTATATGTACTCTGTAAAATTCATGCTTATCATAATCAAACTTGCTGAGCATGTCCAAGATAAAGTTCTATATAGAGTGTAGACATTAGTTTTGTGTAATGGGTGCTTTTTGTGACAGATACAAAAATGGCCACAAACGATTTCGAAAAAAGCGTCAAAAGGGAGCAGGGATATCTAGAAGCTCGGGATTGGACAATATGCGCGTGACGTCAGACAACGCGGCCCGGAGTAGGCCGACAGTCTGCGATCAGCCGTCAGAAGCGACGGGGCTGCTCGTATTTCGTACCGCTTCCGCGACCTAAGCGTAGCTTTGTTTGCTTTAGATAGGAACAAAAGTCGGCCGATTCACATGCGATCAGCTGTCAGAAGCGAAGGAAGTGCTTATGCGGTGTACAATTTCCGTGATCTTGTAGCTTGGTGGAGTTTAGATGTGCCGGTATGTTGTACAATTTCCGGTACGGAGGTGTAGGTTTGTGGTGTTTAGATGTCTAAACAACGTGCTATTTTAGAGCAGTTTGCATCAAGGAAGTCTTCTGCCGTCTGAACTCGCGCTAGATTATTTATTATTGACACATTTTATTGCAGCACTATACCAGCTAAATGATACAGTATAGAAATGGGCTATAAATGTTGTGTTCCGGGATGCAGATCTGGATATAAAAAGACAAAAGATGAATCGGAAAGCAGCAACAGCACTGTTGTTTCATGCTATAGCTTTCCATCTGATCCTATCATGCGCAAAAAAGGATTAAAACAATCCCAAGAAAAGCTCTAGTTGCTTCATCTGAACAAAAAGTTTGCCGTTTACACTTTTCGGATGACGATTTCGAATATACTTCAAGTGACAAGAAGTCTCGGCGCTTGAAACATCGTGGTTGTGTAGCATTATCGAGACAACGGCTCAAATCTACTGCTGTGCCTCATATTTTTTCAACTTTGCCAAATTATCTAACAAGCCCCAATCCGAGACCTCGAAGTAAGAACTGCTCCTCCTCTGCTCGCCTTTCCACCGAGAATTCCCGCAGAGAAAAATGCAATGAGGAGTTTATTCAGCAAGAATGTGTGGTTGACCTACTCTCTTTGAAAGAAAAGTTTCAGAAAGAGCGTCTCCCTGCTGGGTATGTCTATTCTACTGATGATGAAACATTGCAGTTCCACCTTATAACTTCGTCAAATGATATTCATCAGACGCCCATACTCACAGCTTCTGTGATAGTATCGAAGGACATGAAGATTCGTGCATTCATTAAAGGCGCCCCTGTTCCGCCTTCCAATTATGACGATTTATTGAGTGCAAATTACGTTCAGAAGACATCTGAATTGAACAACATTCTTGCCAGATGCAAGTCGTTGTCCAGCGGCGATAGTAATTTCAACCACATAGAATTGACTGTATCTCTATTGGAGGAGTACCTGACTGTGCAGATGTCATCTACTAACTGTGCAGATTTCAACCCAATGTTGATCACATTTATTATTGAGCAATTGTCACTCTGTCAAGTGACCCGCAATTCCCGGAGATACTCGACAGATCTTCTAACCACTGCATTCATGTGGAAATTTACAAGTCCAGCTCTCTATACACAGCTTCTGAACATTTTTGCTTTGCCTTCAGTACGCCACCTTCGCAGATTATGTGAAGATATGACAGTGTCGCCAGGCAAACTTGATATGACGTATTTGAAGGAAAGCACTAAATCTTTATCCGACCGAGAAAAAATTGTAACCTTAATGATAGACGAGGTTTATACCGCACAGCGCGTGGAATATACAAATGGTTCTTTCATCGGGATAGCGGAAAGTGGCAATCCCGCTAAGACGGTGTTAACATTCATGGTGCAATCACTTTTTGGGAAGTACAAGGATGTGGTTTGTCTCATTCCGGTTGACAAACTTGACACTGAGACGCTGCGAACATGGTTTGATGAAGTGATGGAAAAGATCAACGATATACTACGGGTGGTAGCAATATCAACAGACAACCATGTCCGTAACCGGTGAGTTTTTATATCCTTGTTGGTTTTTGAAGTTGTTAAACAGGCATTTAATACTTATTTTTAGGAAATTATTCATGGATCTCTGTAATGGAGAACTTCGTCATAGCATCGAACATCCATATCGACCCCGAGAAAAATTATTTTTGATTTTCGATTTCACTCACAACTTCAAAAACATCTTCAACCATTTTGTGAATAAGAAGCAGATGCACCCCCCTACTAAAGACAATGAGGATATACTGGGAGTGTCATGCCATGCAAAGTTCCTTCATATCAAAACCCTCAATGCTCTGGAAGAAGGCAAGACATTGAAAGTTGCACATCAACTCAAAAAAGTTTCCCTTAATCCCAGCAGCATCGTCCGAACTTCACCTCAGCACGCTTTGAGTAAGTATCATATGTCAATGTTAGCTCGCCGTCTCGACTTTGAACAATCCTTGGTAAAGATCATGACCTGATTGCTGCCCTTTTCTTCAGGTGTGTTTAGTGATTCAACAGTAGTGGGACTAAAGCACTTCGCAGAGAAAGGACATCCAGAATTTCTGCAAACTGCAAAATATGTTGAATTCATCCAAACCATTTGGAATATCATGTCTGGTAAAAGCCCAAGTAAAGGTAAAACTTTCATTACATAGGTTTCTTGCTGCAATTTGACTTTATCTGATGCGACAAAATATTCATTTCAGCCGTGCGGAAAAGAAATTCATTTTTCACGCCACTGCAAATTGGTGAGGATCATCCCGGTGTTAACTATTTGAGAAGAGCCATCGACATTTTCAAGAATTGGCAAAAGTCGGGCTGTGCTGGTCTCAGCAATGAAACATTCATGACCTGTATTCAGACAATGGGGGCTGTGCTGTCGTTGACGGAGCATCTGCAAGTAACTCAGAATGTGGAATATTTAAGGGGGCACTTCTCTTTAAAAGTGATTTTTTTAGGTGTTCACGTTTGTAGTCATAAATTCCCAAAGGTAGATGCGAGCCCAATGATTCATACATTGCTGGAAAGGGCAGGAAATTTCCTTTCCAAATATGGTCTTTATGTTGTACCATGAGCATGTACCCCATCGGTACACTTACTCAAAAAAACATGAAAATATTGAACACGCGTATTAAAAATCCTAAAAACTCAAAAGTCTGTCAAGATTTTCCTTCAAATATTGTTGAAGTAATAGTACAGGTATATACCTACAAAATAATGGAGGGATTTTCAAAAAAAGGTTTTCTAACAAAATTTATTAAATTTTTGTCAGCGAACCCTAAATTTTTATTTTTTTCAAGATTCTTTCCCCTGTAAAAATTTTTCTGGACAAAATTTTGAGAAAACGCTCCATTATTTTATTATACGTACCCTAACCATCATTTGTGCAAAATTTCAGATGAATCGGACAAGCAGGTGCCGAGCAGATACAATTTTTGTGCAGAAAAAGTATATTTTGAGAAAAACGCGTTTAAAAAATTAAAACTACAATAACTTCGAAAAACAAGGATATGAACACTGATCATGACATCAATGGCCACATTAGTTGATTTGCATCACACATTGAACCATATATAACACCACCTGAGCATTAATAGCCGCCAGGCACATAGTCTGATGTGTCTAAGGACTCTTGAACTCTTTAAATTTTTCACAGCGAGAGAGCGTCGAGATGCAGTCTGTCTTTTTTTTCGCTTCAAACCAGTTCCATTTTTGTGAACGTGTTCACTGGCAAGTTTAGGCTTTCAAGAACACTCAAGTATACACTGCATCCAATATTCCAGTTCAGTACGGACATAGCTACAGCACGTTTTACTGCCATAGTTCATAAGTACCTTTTCTTCAGGCACCTTGGCCCTATGGTCGCAACGAATGACTCATTTTGGGTTTTGGTGAATCCACCAATGCATCTTTCCATTTCAAAGATTCTTCTAAAACTCTAAATTTCCTTGATCGACTCATTCTAGGCATATTGATAGCTAGAAATGAAAACCAATCCAAAACAGTTATCAAAAAACAATACATACTACCCAATATTGTCAGTCAGCAGTCAATGAATAAAAAAAGATGAAATAGGACAACACACAACCCCCATCTGGACCATTTCCTTGGTACTGAATCAATGAAGCAGCCAAGTATATGAAAGCAGACATGCTAGAACACTTATTTGTAAGCAAACAATAAATACCACCCAATATTGTCAGTTATCAGTCAACAAATCAAAAAAGAAATGAAAAAAACAGCCTCAACTCGCCTGCTTACTGAATCTGGGAAGCAGCCAAGTTTATGAAGGCAGACTGGCTAGAACTATACTAGAACACTCATTTCGAGCTCTACAGCATAGATTTCACCAGATGGCGCTATTTCCCCCAGCAAAGGCGAATGTTGGATTATAATGAACACGACTGCAGCAAAAATTGGGCTGTAATTCTTTTTTTTATAAAATGGTCCCTAAAAGAAACTAGTTTTGGATAAGAAGGAGTTGGAATATCATAAAAATAATGACATATTTGGAAAGAGCGTGAAATTTCCGTTCTAGATCGATGAAGAAAAAAAAAACACAAAAAAATTATTTCTAAAGAGAAGTGCCCCCTTAAATAATGTCCGACCCAATCGTTGGGATGTATCGGCAGAGCAATGGCGGTAATTTCTTCATGTCTGTGAAGTAATTGCTGCTGGCGGAAAAAAAATTTGGTGTCTAAGCCTGCTGCAGCGGGATGGACTGTCCAGAGCAATCATCAGTTGTGAACCGGGCGAGGAAGATGCATCAGCAAACCACGAAGATTTCCAGTGGCTTGCTGACTTCATGAAAACTGTCGTCACAAATGATGTGGACGATACTGATGCATCTGTTGTAGTCTTTGTTAGTGGATATATTGGTCGCTCAATTTTCCGCCGTAGGCGTTGTGACGACTGCAGAGGCGTGCTCATATCCGGTATTAATAATGTTCCAGATATTAATGGCTGCATTCCTGAGAGATATAAAACGATTTTTGACATGGCAGATCGTGGAGGACTTGCTGAACCAACTGAAATTTGCTTTGCCATTACATTATTGGCTGTGCAGTATTTCTCAGCTGTTTCAGCAGATGAAGTCACGTTAAAAAAGTTGATGTGCTGTATGAATCAGCGCAATGTTTTTCTGAATGCAATGCGTTATGTTGTGTCTTCTACATCTTGTTTTCGTTACCTCATGCATGTCAAATGTAAATCTAGCCATTTGAACTTCAACCTTAATGTGCAAAGTGCTTTCAATTGTTTTGCAAAAAATCACCTCAAGCGTTTGAATGCCAAACCGATGCTTGAAGAGGCACCGAAGAAAAACTTTCGCAAGATTCGCAAACTGACTTCGAAGGCTTCTGCAAAATGCTAAATTCTGTCATGGTGACGTCGCCACGACAACTGACTGTGACGTTACCGTGACAACTGACATCCCTAATGTTATTTATTGTGTTATTTCCTAATAAATATGTACAAAAGACACGTCCTTGATGTTTTGCGAAGTCTTTTGCAGCTGCTTGGCTGCATCAACATAGGCCTACTTCAGGGCACCTTGAAAAGAGGTGTCCAATCCCGGAGTTTCAAGATATCCCTGAAAGGGAGCCTAACTTTCTTCCGAGAGAAAAAGCTCTTCTTTTGGAGCTGATCAAGCAAAATCCTATTGTCGAAAATAAAAAAACAGACAAGGTCTGTGCAGCGGCCAAAGACCGCGCATGGGAGCTTTTGGCTCTTGAGTTTAATGCTGTCGGCATCAGCTGCCAGAGAACGGTCAAATGCTTGAAAAAGCGATGGCAAAATATGAAAGACCGTTCTAAGGCTGATGCCGCGCAGCTAAAGAAAGAGCGCCGAAAGACTGGAGGAGGGATGATTGATGTTAATATGGACCCCCTTAGTGAGGGAGTGGCATGTATGTTTTGAATTCCAGGATGTGTGGGGCAGATTGAAATGAAAATTTGTTTTATAGCAGTCGTCCCGGGTCAAATCCACGACCTAGGCAATCCCTTCGACGACGATGGCCAAACGTCTTGTGAGTTATCGGAAATGATACATCTGATATAGTAATGAATTTTCAAATGTCATTGTCTAATTAATAGACGTAGTGCTCCACTCGGAGACGGGCGAGGAAGGGGATAACGATGAACATTATCATCATGTAATGCACCCCGACATGAACCTCAGCTCCAGCTCCAGTTGCCGTGGTGAGTTAATACTTCTGATGCGCAGTCCAACGAACTTTAATTTTTTTTATTTAGACAAGCGTACGTACGGTACCGAATTTGAGTTGTCAAAGACTCAATACCTACAGGAAAAAATGAAGGAAGCAAAGTGGCTGAAAGAACTGAGAATGAGAGAAAGCAAAATGATGGAGGAGGAGAGTGAACTGAGAAAAGAAGAACTTAGGCTAAAAATAATATACTTCAAATTGAAAATTGAAAAATTACAAGACTCCTAAAATATGTCTACTTCAATAATGTGCTAATAATCGTACATAACGGATAAATTGAAGGCAGCAGAATTGAGTGGAGATAGATTAGGCACTGGGTGGAGGAGCAGATTGAGTTGCGAGAGAGAGAGATGGATCGAAAGATAGAAGAAATATCGAAGTGTAGAGATAGAACTCGTATTCATAATTTAATGCACGATTTTCATTTTTGCTCACGAGCGCCGCCATTATGGTCAAGGGATGGCGGTCGGAGAATCTTGCTTCATGCGGACAGAGGGCAGTTTCGGAGTTGGTTTCGCTATTTATCTCCGTGGGTTGTCGATATGATGCAGTTCAGGGTATCGATGCTAAATTAAGATAAATAGCATGTTTATTATTAGCATGGAATCTTTATTTTAGCGAAAAACAGCCGTTTTACGCGATTTTTCGGTACTGGTTTGTGACAACTCACCTGAAGTCAAGAACATCATGGCATATCAGCTTGGCTTCTAAGATTTAATGTATGTGTAAAATGGCTGGTCATAACGGATATATTTACGTAATTTATATTAGTGATTTTATTCCTGTAATACAGTTTTATGTTTAATATGGACAGGTTGATTTCTTGTAAAGAGCTTTTACGATAAACAATCTATTATTATACGGTATTGCCTGTGAGATAACAGACATGAATGCAGATGCGGGATCGTGGACTGTGACAGGAAGATCACATTATCATTGTTGTGTTCCAAAATGCAACAATGACTCGAGAAAGACCATTAATTTATCTTTTCATAGGTTTCCCGTGAAAGAAGAAATTAGGAAAAAATGGATACAAAGAATTAGACGTGAAATCGGGCCGAATTTCAAAGTGAGTAAATTACCTGAAGTGTTTCAATCCGATTATACTCTCTCCTGTTCTGTCGTGATAATGTTGCTATTGACTTTTCTCTAGATAACTGGAAATACACGTGTTTGTGGGCAGCATTTCAATGAAGAGGATTATAGACTGAAGTCTGGCGGACGTCACTATTTGAAGATGGGAGCTGTTCCTGGGATATTCAAGTGGACGAAGTCAACACCACCAGCAAGAAGGGTGTTGCACAGGCATCAGATGTGAGGTCAATGTATACTGACATGATATGGTGCTACAAATTACTTTCATTTCTTAACAGTGACCGGTACACAGTAGATAGGTCTTTTATGTGTGAGAGATTCCAATATTATTCAAAACTATTTCACGAACTCGGCACATATATCAATGGGGTGGAAGGGAGAGTAACCTATCACTACATAATACTGCCTTGCTAACAATATGTAGAGTTTAGTGCAGCTAAAATACTACTTGCACTACTCATTTTCAGAAAAAAGATGCAATGTGTGCTTGGCCATTCTGGAATCGCGTAAAAGTATTTCTGGTTATTATGATAAGTACAGCAAAATCCCGAGCTCAATAACTGCCATTTTTAGTTGATCGTATAGATACAGTAACTATGAATGTTTTCATTTCTGTCACATGCATGTTATTAATGCATCTAAATGTATTTGTAGTGGACATCACACTCCAGAAGAAATTCCTGGGCCAAGTACCATCAACCATCAGAGTCCATATCGACAACAGCCATTGCTGGATCACACGTACTGTGAAGAAGATTTGCCCCTCTTCGAAAAGTTATCCAAAGCAAAGGAAAAAATTCAGGATTTAAGTGAAGAACTGGAAAAGCTAAGTTTGTGCACATTTGGCATTGAACGATTCAAGGCATCCGATGATATGTTTCGTTATTATTCTGGATTTTCAAGTTATGGTGTGTTTTTGAAGTTTTTTGACATAATCTCATCAACAGCTGCAACTGTTCCACTTTGGTCAGCTGTTAAAGATGATGTCAGAAGTGGTAAGCTGATGAATTTCAATGCAAAGGCAAATTCAAGAACCCTGCCATTGCAAGACGAACTGTTTTTATTTCTTTGTCGGATTCACCAAGGCTTTGGAGTGAAAGACCTTGGTGTTCGATTCAACTTGTCCACTGCATCTGTTAGCAGGTTATCGATAACTTGGGCAAATTTTTTATATTTTACTCTTGGCAGCTTGCCGATTTGGGCAAGTAGAGAGAAAATTAGAGAACATATGCCCCAGTCCTTCAGATTCGGAAATTATGGTAGCACACGTGTTATAATAGACTGCTGTGAAGTACGAGTGCAGGTACCATCATCCTTGCTTCTTCAGAGTGAACTTTTTTCTTACTATAAGAACTATGTAACTTGTAAATGCTTGATTGGTATTGCTCCACATGGCCCTGTCATTTTTGTTAGTTCGCTTTATTCTGGAAGCATTTCAGACAAGGAGATATGTAAACGGTCTGGCCTATTTGATCTACTTGAACCTGGTGATTCGGTGATGGCTGACAAAGGATTTAATATTGAAAAACTTTTGCAGGACCGAAACATTGGATTGAACATGCCACCTATAAATACCGAAGGACGGTTTTCAGAAGGACAGGTTCATCGAACGCAGGAAATTGCCTCGCTGAGAGTCCACGTAGAACGTGCTATTCGGAGAGTTAAAGAAAATCAGCTTTTCAGCCGTCCCCTTCCACTCACTCTTTTCGGTACTGCGAATCAGTTGTGGTGTGTGGCATGTCTTCTCACCAACTTTAGGGGCCCTTTGTTTTGAAATTTTCCTTGCATGTTTTAAAGAACTATTGGAACTCATTAATTGCAAATTTGATCGCAGGGTCTATAAGAAACGTCATTACATGTATGACGGTTCAATGACGATGCGTACAGTAACAAATCCTCTACCTTGTCTACAACAAAGGGAGGATACAATACTGAGTAGTCGCTATGTATACACAAGTCTCATTCACTGCTTTAGATCGATAATCCTCTCATTTCCTATCTATTCAATAAACAACAAATAGCATTCAACAGTCGTGTGCGGTATTGTATATTGACAAATTATTAGATATATCGACAAATTGTCCGCCATTTGCTAGGAACTAGCCAGTTATGCAAAGCTTTCCGGGACACAACTGGGAGTGAGCGGCTTGGTGGATGTGACCACCATGGAGAACAAAGTTTAAACCCGGTGAAAATGAAAGATCTCCGGGGTCGCCATGACCCTTTCATATCCAGCAAATGGGCTAGGTGTCAGTGACAGTTCTCACTTTCGAGACCATCAGATTTCGAAATAGCCTTGTCCATCATTGAAGGTCCGTGGCGTAGTGGTTGGTTGATGACGCACATCTGCACCTGGAACATAAAATACTGCAGCACAAATTTGTGTTTTGACAATATCAAGCATTGACCGCAGCGAGAGGCAAAAAAAATTGGAAATAAAATGCTTCCAGCTTCGAGAATATTTCTTTGAATAAATTCTCATCAGCATGAATACGGTTTATATAAACCCTTTTTGAAGGTGTGTAAACCACGAAATCACACCATGCCAGTCCTGTAACAGCTAGTTGGCCCATGACCTGATAAAAGTAATTGTCATTCTCTTTGAGAAAATAGTGGCCATGTGCTCTCTGCATGTAAGATAAATTACTAATTTCCTTCGTTGGGCATTTAATTTCAACCAAGCCATACATATCATCTGCAAAATTGTCAATCACTTTTCTATCAGGACTGCAAGCAAGCCACGGGTAGGTTGGTGAAATAACTAGACCACAGGGCGAACATGTGACATCTGAATGTTCCATATATGCTTGCGCAGCTTCACTCTCTAACTCTAGACCCCGTTTCATTGCACTTGTCATGACATGCTTTGACTTAAGAAGGTCACTGGATAGTTTGTCATGATCACCTCGTCTTTTGCATATGCGTCCAAAGTTGGACGCCGTTAGTCTAAATTTTCGGAGGCGGTGCCACAAGTCAGAGGCACTTTGCAGTCTAGTATCCTTCTCGACCATATTAGCATCAAATGGGGTGACTTTAAGCGATAGGTGCAGAATTTCTTGCTTGAGAAAAGGGAGAGGAAGGTCGAGATTATCGTGCAAATTGGATATTGGTAACTTTGGAAAATATTCTGAAACATCAACGGCGGATGGAGGTTGTTGGTATGAGAGGATGCTACCTTTGGGAACATTTCCAAATCTGGAAGGGACAAGGGGGACATCAATAGAAGGGTTTGGCAAAATGGTGAGAAGTTGTGGAAAGTAGGGAGAAAAATTTGACTCAGAAAAATCTTGCCACGGGCTTACGTCACATGCTTTATGCAATGTGCGGTGGATTGCGGAAGCAGACTGAGAAATGGGATTTTTAACAACTACTTCTTGGATTGGTGGAAAAATAAACCCATCCTGACGAGGCCTGTGCCATGACTGTGGCTGTGATGTGCAGCTCTTTGTTTTTGGGACCTTAGGGCATTTGGGGGTTGAAAAATGAGCAACTTGATAAAGTAACGCAAAAATATGGCTGCAACATCCTTCACCAGCAGGACATGTACAAGAACTATTTAAAATTTTTCGACCTGGTTCTCGATTGATGGTTAATTTCAAGCTGTGAAGAGGGCTGTTTCTGGACATAGTATGATAGCTCTTCGCCTGCACGTAGAACATTGCTGTGTCATGGCATGCTGAAAACATATAATTCAATAAATATTCTAATAAAAATTATTGAATTTAGAATTATATAACTACACATCAGACCGCCTGCAAGGTACTATCGCTCAACACTGTGCTGATACCGACATGCTCAAACTCATCACCCAATATGGAAATGGTGTCTCATGCACACAAAAGATACAACTCACAGAACACCGGTGTGACGCTAGGAACTGTCTTGGCACACCAAATATATCACGTCACGCCTAAAGTACCGGGATACCGGCCGGTTTTCCTCATCACTGATGATATTTGCAAAGTCATTACGTCTAATTCTCAAAGCCAGTTAGGAGCCTATAATTTGAGTGCTTGAATAAATCTATCAAGGACCTCTGCTAGTCAAAATTACTACAAACCTCTAAAATCAGCGAATAATTTATAACCTTTGTCTTTGTTATTTCCACTACCCCTCGACTCGCAGGCAATCCTGTCTACATCGGCAAAACTGAACTCTGGTAGACCGTCAGCAACTCAGAAAATACAAGCTCCATACTCTTAGATTACTGTGTAAATACTAAATAGTTAGTTCCTGTTACTTGTGACATCGGAAGACAATGTTTGCAGCAGTTCAGAGGAAAAATACAGTCCCACGTCAAGGCTTCTCAACCAGCAATGATGAAGAAGTAGGGTCTGGATTTCGCTAGCAATGACATAAAATTATGTATCATTAGTGTTGCAATAACCAACAACTCATGCATTCGCAGTAACGAGTCGCCATAAAGGAAAAACAACGCCAATATATATGCACACAATGGTATCCTTATGGAGGCGAAATGACGACCGCCATCCCTTGATAGGGGGCGCTAGAGCGGTGAGAATCGTCCATTGTCAGTGTGTTACTTTTCTTTTCAAAAAAACTGATGACGGATCATAATTCGTCAGAATAAATGCTGAATTTCAACAAAAATGTGTGTATATATCGTTTTTTGGCTATAACTCATTTTGTGTTCACAATAGAATAAACTTTCTTCTTAAGACAGATAGAAACATGATGCTTCCCCAGATTTTGAGCTATATATCATGACTCTACGACCAGCGCGGTTGCCGAGATGGGCCATTTTACCCCCCCCCCCCCCCCCCCCACGCGCAAAAATTGGGTGGTTGCCGGCTGGAAAATGGGGGTAATACCCTGAAATCACTTTTTATTGAAGTTTTAGGTCATTTGTCAGGATTGAGGAAGCCCTTTTTTCGATTTGAAAAAAAAGAGTCATTTTCACTCCACCCTAACCTACAATGCATGACCGCCCATTGATAGCAGTTAACATATACCTCAGTGATGAAAGAATGACTGGAATTGCGCGCCTCCAGTGGTTTGACCATGGATGTGAATGTCTCCCATTGCTTCATGACGTGTCAATATTTTCAGCCGTTATAGTAATTCTTATTTCAATATGTATTCTCCGAAACTTCCGCCATTTCAAGAATTTTTTCTTGTTTTGATGCATTTGTTCTTAATATACATTATTTGACCCAACTCTGAATTGCTTGTTTTAATTCATATCCTGGCTACTGATTCTGTGCCAATCGGCCAAGGTGGAAGGTCAATTGAAATCTCACGTCGGACGTGGTTACGAGATTACAGGTCAGGAAGAATCATGTTAGGCAACGAGTGGAACTGAACCTGTCATCTGGTTTTACATGACGGACCTACAATATGAGGTAACTGGTCGAAACATGTTACCCAACCAGTTTATTTTTTACAGTGAATCCCTTAACCTGGGCACATCTATGGTAGTGTTTCCACCAGGGTGTAATCAAGTCACGGGTAAATCTTACTTTTGTGGCTTTGACTCAAGTCAAGTCGAGTCATTTTCAATTCATCACCGAGTCCAAGTCACCGTTCAAAGCAGGCCTGGGCAAAGTGCGGCCCGCGAAAGGTTGTTTAGAATTTATAAAAACCTGATTTTTGAACGTTGATGCGTGACTAAATCCATAGGCTGAATCAACTAAACAGGAAATTAGTTTATTTTCAAGCGTGCTCATTAATATGTCACATATGCCTACCTACCTTGCATACGTAATCCAGATTTTTAAAGAACGTGCAATGTGGCTAAGTATGAGTAACGATTAAATTCACAACAATTCACTTCATCTTCTTTCATTGGAGACCATATACTATTGACAATTTCACCATAGTGTCCTACAGTAGCATGTTTTAGCGGTTTCTTCCATCCGGAGTTGGCAACACTGACTTGAAGCAGGAAGTACTGGTAAACAAACATACCCTTGTGACGAGGGTGAAAGTATAGAGACTGTAGGATGGAGTGACGACTGATTTAAACGCCTAATTAATATTCATCCGCAACATATTTTGTTTGCATGGTTTTGCAGCAATTATCTTGTAAAATGGATATTTATGGTATTATTGCCCATAATACTATAAATATTTTATATTATACTGGTATTAGTGCATTGATATACCGAAATATCTATATAAGTTGAACTACTCTATTTACACTGCGCGCAATAATATTTTCAACTCCCTTTAGATTGGTCACGCTCCGCTTTGCGTAGGGAGCTACCCATTGTTACGTGTACCACTATTAATCCCACATAGAATTCAGACGGTGGAAAGTTGAGTTTTTGTTGGTTTAATGCATGGTTGTCGATGGGAATGGGTCGGAGTATTGGAGGTTGAATACATATAACGGACTCTGTGACTAATTGGACGTCCTAATATGTTTGGCCTGATTAGTGAATATCTTGGATACTTGCGTGACGGTCTTGCGTTTGTTGCTGTACGAAGCGATGAATATGCCGGTATATCGCTGCGCAATGCGCACGGTCGGTGAATACCAGCGATGATTTATGATATAATAGCTATTATAGTGGCGTATTATGTGATGATAGAAGATAACAATAAAAGGGCAGGCGTTGAAAATGAAACGGCATTTCGTTGCAGGCGAAGTGGGTATACCAAGTCATGGTCCTTCTGGAAGGCGTCATTCAGCAGAATCTGTATGTATTTTAACTTGCCGACGAGAAAATATAAGTCACTTACCGTACTATTGGAGGACATTGCTGTGATACTATATAAGTAGCGAGCTATCCTCATGTATGGTAATTGTTATTTAATCAGCAAAACGGAAATAAAATTCTGAGTATTATGCTTTCACAGAAATTTTGATTCCTTTATAATCAATACTTTTTCGTAAAAGTTATGGCCGAAGAATCATTGTGGGAGGATTGGGAATCCATCACCGAAGAGGAAATTTCCCAATGCTTTGAAGGATTGGATGAGTGGAGTGGAATAAGTTGTGACGTCTGTAGGGACAATTCAATCAATGTAATGAAATTAACATTAACTTAACCTGATTATTGGCACTGTGTCATCTTCCATACCATGCTTCTCAATGTGCTGTCTACCTTTCAGTTCATAGAATGCCCAGTTACCTTGAATGAAGAAGCAATATCTAGCCGTTGAATCTATACTTGTGATATCAAACCATCAGGCCTGCTATACCCCAAATTTTGCTGTTCAAATTAGAAGCTGATTGTACCAAATCTGGAATATTTTTGTGCCTCACTGTCTCTGGCAACTCTTTTCTTGAGAAAGGTATCTTATTTTCTTTCTATATGAATAAATATATCAATTGGAATCGCTTGGTGCATTGGTTTCTTGATCTGAGCGAGAGACAGATATCCCTGGTGAGAGATACCCCGCATACCTTTATGATTGTGCTACATCTTTCAGGCAAATTTAGCTTAGGCAGAGCTCCCACTTTGAGTTGCTTTCTGGTTTTGAGGCCTAATGCCCGATGAAACAGTGTACGATATTGATCTTTTGGATGTATTGATAATCTTTTCGTCGCTCTTTTTTCATCCGCTTTCCGTGTAGGCTATTCGTTTTTTTTCATCGGTTGCTTATGCACGGAAAATAGTTTAGGCAGTTTTGTATCGGTATCAGCGGCTTTCAACGGCCACTCAATTATTACCGCATAAAGCCTTATCAATTATAGCATTGTCTACGAGTTTATGGGATTCGGCCGCGGAGAGCTTATCACTGAATAAGGCATTGCGGGAAATTGATTTTAAACGTGTTCTGGGTGGAGGACAGTTGTGAATTTTTTTTAGTGAGAACATATTGATGCTTCCTCGTAACATGCAAAGTTTGAAACGTCTAGCTAGAATATTTCCACCCTTTTTCGGCACTCAAATTCATCCATGCATTTCCGAAATCGCCTATACTTTTACATGTAAAATAGGACAATCGGACTTTCGCGAACGGAATTTCACTACGCAAAGTCAAGCGTGACGGATCTAAACTTAGAACAATGAGTCGTCGCTCCATCCTACAGTCTCTATAGTGAAAGTATATTGGGCGCAGCGCTATTTTAGTTGTGTGATGCAGTTGCTGGTGGTAAGGTAATTGAGGTTTATACTAAAAAAAACATGCTTCCTGAATATAAGAAGCTAGCAATTTTGTTCGCGATCAAATTTACGATAGATTCCATCCATCAAATCATATCAACATCAAATATTGATCATCACCTGAGAATAATCTCATCAGATTTGGAATTACAAGGAAACCGTTTTGGAAGGATTCTGATGCATCCAAGGTGTGCACCGGTCAAAGAATTTACAGTCTGAACTGAACAGTGTTCAGTCAACACATGCACATAGTCCCTATAATAATGAACTGCTCAAGGACCACAGCGGGGTGACCACTGGTTCATCGGATATTTCCAACTTTATAGGGCAGGGAAGTATTGGGAAACTGACGTACGGTGCTGATGCACGGTGGATTGAAAATTTCAGGATGACAAAAGAAACTTTCACTAGCATCATGTTTATGATGATACGAAGCCAGGTACGTTGTATTGTGCTTCAACATGCCACTTCTTTCGTAGCTACAGTCCTGGTATTTTTTGTTACAGATTTGAGTAAAAACGTTGCCAAGTGCCAAGTGAGAAAATATGTGTCCTGTTCAATTATATTAGACAATTATTGTGATCTCAATCTATTATCGTCCTCCTGTTATATTTGTATAAGATGATGTGACTGTACGTGAGCCAATCCCCGCAGAGAGAACTGCAATGGGTATCTATGCCTTGGCGTCGTCAGCCGAATACCGAACCATTGCCAATACCCTTGGCGTCAGCAAATCTTCTGTATGCAGTTGTGTCAAACGGTAAGCCTGCATACACAATTGAATGATAGGATTATCACAACTTTAATTTCTGTTATAGTTTTGGACAGCCATTACAAAGCGGTTGCACCTATTTATTTCTTGGCCACGTTTGGGGGAAGCTAAAGAAAATGCAGCGTGTACAATTGGTGAGGAGATCACATGCGACAGCGGAGAGAGAGGTCGACGTTTGTTGTTGTATTCCTGTTGTGCCCTTGTGGCAATTTATGTTTTTATCTTCGTAATAAACTTCGCATAAACCCAGGCAAGGATATCAAAAAGAACTAAAAATAAATTGAAGCGGCGCAATATTTCAACTTCAAATTTGTTATTCAACTGGTCGGCCCACACCACATGAACATTTTCTGAACATACAGAATTGTACCCATCCATCTCGCATGATGTGCTGCACCAGGTTTGTGATGGCGTATATCTTCACCTGCACCGAGAAGAGCAAGGGCATTATTCACACATTGCCTGTAGTCGTCGCGTGTGAAAAAATCTTTCTTGGTCAGCAGCACCCTGAACTTTTCAACTATCATTGTTGCGCGTTCCTCAAACAGGAAGGAATAATCAGAGTCTTGAATTGCTGTCAAGACTGTTCCAGTTCCTTTCAAGGGGGGAAAACCATGTATTCTCTGGTCCAGTTGTGGCCTATCCAAATGAACATTTCCAAACGTGTTTCACTAATAGCTCATACACATGATGCCGACAAGCATGGTAGAACACCTCCCTTCCTAGAAGGCCTTCAAGCATCTTTGCTATTTGCTGCCCCCGTCTTCCAGCTGCTGTTATTTGCTGTAGTGACAAAAACCAAACCTGCTACAGCATCTTGTATGTTCCACCTTTCAATTAGGTTGAAGGTGGCTTCAGCTTGTGTCTGACCTGCAGCATTTTGTATGTTTTGAATGTCAAGTAGCTTTCCTTCTGAGTATTGAGGATTACAAGATAGAACAATATCGATTTCCCAATTTATCTTCTGTGAGCTTTCCATTCCAATGAATGGCAACATGCTGTGGTTTCTTTTCTTGAAATTTTTCTGAAATATCCCTGGAAATTTCAAGACGATTTGTTACCCTGGCTCTCTTCGTTGACGATCTTGACAGAGTGAACATTGCTTTATCCCCGCCACAAGCCGTGATAAATGATCCCATCAGCATCGTTGTCTGTTACTTGCAATCGATCTTAAAGCTTGGGGGACACATGAGTATTTTTCATAATACTTTTTAGGTGCCATCAGCTTAATTAATGGCTGTCGACTGTCAAGGTACCAAGACCAGCATCATAGTCAGAACTTGAACTCAAACCAGCATCCGTTATTGCAGATTAAGAAGATGCTTAAACAACATAGTCATTACTTGAGTCTTGTGTAATGTTTTCAACAGCATGATCCACAATGGATGCTGTTTTCTTTTCGGCGTCTATAGCAAGAATCTTGTCCCTTCCCAACATTATATATTTCAGGTTGCATGTTGCATCTTTTTTAAAAAAATAATTTTGGAGCCATAGTGCTGCATTACGAAAGGAAGCTGAAATGACAAGACAGGGGTAAAATGCATCTTTACATCATGTATATAGGGGAGGATTGAAAAAAATTAATGCAAATAAAATGTTGGAATAATGGGTAAAAATAACGAACTGGTTAGGGTTTGCTGATACGATAGCTCGGATGGTGTTAATGGTTGCGCGTAGCTGTAACTCGAAGCTGCCGGTGCTGGCAAGTAGAATTTATAGTGATCTTTTGAATTTGTAAATGTTAAGTTTACCGTAGTTGTTGACGACCGAATAATATCGTTTGTGAAGTCATGTTGCATTGCTTGATGTGTTGGAAGAATATGGATCATAGTAATTAGTGTATGTGATGCCTGTTGGTTGAGTTTGTGGCACATGGTGTGATGGAAAATTCCTTTCTTTGATCTAGTTGATAGATAACTAACCCACGGATAGATGCGCGACACGTGATTCACGGTGGAGTGATGCTACAGTCGACAGATTTGCTATGAAGCGATAACGCAATAGCTAATCCCATAGATGACGACCCTGACGCTCAAATTAAATAATCTTATTTGAAAGCTACAGTCGCTCTGATTCTGATAAATATACAATAGGTTTTCATCAAGACAAATAGTGAATGTCGACTTGTTGCCCACATTTAGCGCTAGTGAGCTCATGAGGCCTTGGCAACGGGACGCCGAATCACTTTACCATTCTTTACTACGGGTTATTTCGCTCTTTAATTGGGTATAGTGTCGCTGAAATCTCGCAGATATGGTTTTTTATTGCTGTGTGCCAATGTGCAAAAACCGAAAAGGTGGCCACAAGTTCCCGAAGGATCATGAACTCCGCAAGAAGTGGCAAATCGCCATAAAACGTGAAGGGTCACTCAGGAAGCTCTTCACCCCGAGTGAAAACTCACGGGTCTGTGAAAGTCATTTCAAAACAGAAGATTACGTACCAAACTGTAAATTGCCTGTTCCGTTGACATACATCCTACTGTTTTCTAAGACTGTTTTATAAACAGGTCTCCGAAAAACACTTCGAAACACCGTTGTTCCTTCCGTCTTCCCTTACCGAAGCAAACAACATGGTAGACATATCAGGAACAGTGGAGAAATATGCAGGGCGTCCGATTCGTCTCCGATTACAACGTCAATTCTTGTTAAGGATGATGCCGTGCCGTAGGCTCAATTTACCGTTGAAGTAAAATCGGCAGAATTTGATGACGGTCCGATGACGATTCATGACCGTAGTGATTCGATGACAGAAACGCATCCGACTATTTCTTCCAATGCTCAAATTCCGATCCGAATTTCAAATGGGGCTACCGATATAGGCCGCATATTTGCAGAGGGCCATTTATTTGCAGAGGGCCATTTAATAAAATATTACACGGGGTTTTATAATTATGATCATTTCATGCTATTATTTAATATTTTAGGGCCGTCGTGTCATTTCCTCAATTTCAAATCTCGACTTGGACCACAAAACGAATTATTAGCGACTTTAATGAAACTTCGCCAGGCCAAAGATGACTTTGAATTGGCCATTTTCTTTGGAGTTGGGCGAAGTACTATGTCAAACTTGATTTCGACGTGTATCAACTTTATGTATTTTCAGCTGAGGGAAATTGATGTATGGCCAAGTAGGAAAATTGTTGATAAACATTGTCCGAAAGACATTAAAATGAAATTCCCCCATGTCCGAGCAATAATATTGGATGCGACGGAAGTCGAAATAGAAAGACCAAAAAATGCAGGAATGCAATCCGCATCTTTTTCGACTTACAAAAACAAAAATACGGCCAAGTGCATGATCGGTATATCCACCAGAGGGCTCGTCACCTACATAAGCGATGCATACGGTGGAAATACATCAGATCGTCAAATTGTAGAAAGAAGCGACCTAACTTCTAAATTTGCGCCAGCTGACGTAAAAATTTTGATGCCATCTTCTCTTCGCGGACGTGACCGTTTTCATCAAAACGAGATTTTCAGCGATCGCTGCATTGCTTCGAAGAGAATTCATGTGGAGTGATTGGTCACGCGAAACGTTTTAAGATCCTACAAAATGAAATGGGACATTCAAAACGAATTTTATCTGGACGGATTATTTTCATCTGTTTCAGTCTAATCAACCTGTTTCCCGCTATAGACGACGAATCGTCGTAACGTTTCAACCAGTATTTAACTTATCCTTGTTTCGCATTCAATAGGCCTATATGCTTTTACACAAAACGATATTAATATTTCATTATTGTTTTATCATCTATATTTATGTTTTCATCACAACAATTTTATTGGTTACAGCATTTTATTGTTCAGTTATACATATATATACAAAATAAAAAATTACACATATACATACTAAACTCGAACAAGAACAATAAGCATGAAATATATCTTTAGAGGCTCTTAGCGATATGTACACGGTACATTTCGTAAAAATTACACAGTTTCGGTAACAATTTATTCTCCCAAAACGCCTCATCGAAAGATATTTTTTCAATAAACACGTCGTGAGGAGAAAAAACAACAAAAAACGAGGTCTGGATTCCTGTGATGGCCATCTGCCCCATAACTTGGCAAAAATAATTACACCCGTATTTTACCATCAAGCCGCCTTGGTCGTCTCGGACCAGATATGGCAATTTTTGCGGCATTATGTTGCAATCTCTGCACGGCCATGGGCATTTAACTTCCACTAACGCCCTCCCGTTGTCAGTGGTGCCGTCAGGCGTTGATCCCAAGAAATTGAACTGTTTGTGTACGAACAGTCCGCACGGTTCCACCGATCGGCGAGTGATGTTCTCAAATGCTTCAATAGCAGAATTCTCCATTGCCTTACCATACAACACTGGCTCGGTGTGCAATTCTGTTAAATTCGATGTAAATCAAAGTTTACCTCTCCAACAGGCATATAACAAGTAATGATATCAAAGTATAAATTTATATGACGCCGCATCACCTCTGCAGACATAATCGCTTACCGGTCGGATTTAACAGCTGTACCATAAAGCTCTTCATGTTTTTTCTTTCCGTTGCATGGAATATTGCACCAAAATTGGACGAGGTTAATCGCCACTTCCTTTGGTGCTTCCAAAACTTAACTTAATTGGTTTTGATGCCTGAAATTTTTCTCGATTTCCTTTATATCATCTTCGGAAACCTTGAAGGATATTTGTTGTTGGCGTATCGCCAGTAAAAATATAATTTCATATGGCGTGCATACCAATAGGACGGAATCAACCCAAAATTCGGTGAATGTTTTTTTCAGGTAGTCGTGGTCATTTACAGCTAGCTGCCTGTAAGTCAGCCTTGTAGTTATATCGCATAACCAGATCCATCGATGTAGCTCCACAAAAATTTATTATCTGGCTTCTGACGTAGGCATTATAGCTCTGGTTGTTGCGGAAACGGAATGGTCTTGGATCGTCGTGGGTTTTGTAGTTAAAATTGAATTTGTTCATCTCCGAGCATTTCACAGGGGATACTGAAGCGAGCAAAGAATTCGAATTACTCGATATAAAAGAAAATGTTAATACGCAATAAAGCATAGGCCTACCGGTCTCAAGAATCGGTCGATGGAACATCTGGATTGTAGAGGTGCAGCTTTCCGTACCAATTAATTCACCCGAGTGTAAAAAGTGGCTCAACATGCTAAGTGCTTGCAAGAGCCATTGCCGCTTCCAGCTGGACAGTCACACTCGCCGTTTGTAATACTACCCAATTTGCAGTCCACGAGAAGCCTTATGCAGTATGAAACCTACAACAAATGACATCCCAGCTATAACGATGACAATATTTAGGAATAGACTGAATCTTATTCTCAACACCTTCTTTTTCATCGCAGCTCCAACTACACCAGTGAAGAAAACTTTGGACTGTGCACCGATACTATAACTGGCTGCGAGGACTCTTTTGGATCGGAACAAATTATAACAGTTGTCCAGAACCGTTCTGTAGTCGCTACTACCGCCGACCGCCGTAACAAATACAGCTCTATGCACAAAAACGTAACGATTTTTCTTAGAATTTCAAGACACGACAAAGATATTTCCCTAAAACCAGTATTTGACCAATCAATGGAATAGTGTTTCGTTACTGGCCGCGACATGATGTCCTTCCTGAAATCATTATTCCGGTCATACGCTTCCAATCTGAAAATAAAATTGAATGTCATCGGAGTAATGTAGAATCTCTCAAGAAAATATATTCAGACCGTTCAATAAGATCGGACTTTCTTCCCCTTGTCGAAGCACCCCTTCCGCTCAATCGTTGCTTAAGTTGATACACACTTAGGGTGGATTGCACAGATGTCGATTAAAAAGTAATCACCGATTGCCTTAATCGGCGATAATTTAATCAGCGAGCAAGGTCACCTGGTGACTCTGTGGTACAGATACGGATTCGCCTGTGAGTTATCTTATCGCGGATTACTGACGCAAATCGACGCAAATGACGTAAGGTAGCAATCAGCTGTTTTCGGTCGGTGGCGATATGAACTGTGTCGTCATAAGGGAGAGATGCGCTCTTCATAGATATGTATGTTTAGACCAGTGGTTCCCAACCTTTTTCTCCCCGTTACCCAAAACCAGACTTTCCAGACAGGTTTTTACCCCCCTCTTCCATCAAAACCACGTTTCATCACTAAACACTCAAAAACGATCGTCCAGTCCAGGATGGGAGTTTTACCTGAGGGAGAGACCGACCTGAGAAAAAGCGACATCAAGTTTGAAAGAGAAATAAATTGGTTTATCAGTGGAAAAAGGCTGCAGACGTTCGTTGCCAAGGAACAAATGCAAGCAAGGGATAGCAAACACCAAGACAACTGTCGTGGAATGACAAAGATAATATTCAATCAGTGCGAAGGTTGAGCTTGCATATCTACCACTAGCTTTGCAATTCTGGGTTTGGTTGTACTGAGGGCAATTCTTGCGTCGTTTTCGACATCCAGGCGATTCCGCTTTTTGGTTTTCAACCCTACAATGGTCGAAAATCCTTGTTCGCAACGATATGATGTCGAAAAGGAGATGAGAACATTCAATGCCCGTGTGGCCAATGTTGGTGCATCCTGAAGTCTTTCTATCCAGAATGCATCCAAATTCTTTTCTTTGAAATCAATTTTCAAGGCCTCACTCATTCTGAGGGCGATGAATTCCTCCTTGGCGGGAAAGTCATCGTCGTCCACTTGGCTGTCAAGACACCTGAACGGTTCAGTTAGCCATCCCATGTTAGTGGTGTCCAAATCCGGAAAATATTCTTCCATTTTCTCGACTAGCTGTCCCAAGTGGTCAGCTATGTTCCCTTTCAACGCCTCTGTGAAGTCGGGTTCATTCTCTGTCTCCAGGCCTTCGAGATACATGTCGAGCGTTGGAAACTGTGCCAGTACACCTCTGTTGACCCGCTTAATCCACAACTTCATCTTCGCGATAAATGCTGCTACAGCTTCTTTCGAGTGGATCACAGTCACACACTTGCCTTGAATTGACAGATTCCCTTTGTTCAACTCAACAAAAATATCGGCCAGGTAGCCAAGCTGGGCAATCCAATGGGGGTCTGAAAAGTATTCGGCCAAGCCCGACTTCTTTTCTATCAAGAAAATCTCAACAGCCTCACGAAGTTCAAACAAACGGGTGATCACTTTGCCACGAGATAGCCATCGCACCTCTGTGTGGTACAGTAATGCCTCATATTTTTGCCCCATCTCCTTGCACAGTTCCTTGAAAAGACGACTGTTCAACTCCTTCGCTTTTATGAAGTTTACAACCTTCACTGCTTGGTCGAACACTATTTTCAAGCTCTCCGGCAGAGATTTGGACGCAAGCGAGTAGCGGTGCAGTGCGCAATGATCCACATGAATGTCCGAGTTTTCCCGCTGCACAAAGCCCCTGAAACCGCGGTTTCCACCCATCATAGCGGGACAGCCGTCAACAGAGATTTGCTGCACATTGTTCCACTCCAAACCGTGCATGCCCAAGAAATCGTTCACAAGGTTGAAGATATCTTCTCCTTTCGTTGTTGTCTTCAAGTTCTTGGCAAGCAAAAATTCCTCCTTGACAGAGTACTCGTGAATGTATCGAACGTATCCGAGTAAAACTGCGCAGCTGCTTACATCCGTGGATTCATCGAACTGGAGAGAAAACATTTTGTGAGGACTTGCCTTCACTTCGGCAACGACTTGGGCAAGGATGTCAGCTGCAAGATCATCAACCCTTCTTCGAATTGTGGTGTTCGAGACTGATACTCCTTCCAGCTTCTTGGCCTGATCTTCCCCACACATTTTGGAAACGATCAACTTGGTACAAGGCATAATAAGGTCTTCTGCGATTGTGTGGTTCTTGGAACTTTTTGCAATTCGGTATGCCACCTCGTACGAAACTTCAACAGCGGCCGTTAGCTTCTCCGAAGCCATGCCACCTGATCCAAATTGAATGCCTCGAAGTTGCTTCGATTTGCCCTCAAAGTATCCTCGACTCTTTCCGGCCAGTAGCGGATGACGCTTCATGAGGTGCTCGTTCAGTTTTGACGGCTTTAGGCTTTCGTTGGTCAAAACTTTGAGACAAATGACACACTGTGGTCGATCGTCACCATTCAGTTGTGGTGTGTTTACAAAGCCGTGATTCAAAAACGCCTCTGCATAATGTCGCTTCTTGCCCGGCATAATGACAGTTCTTCTGAGGAGCGTAAAAAGCGGATGATTAGAGTGCATCAAATGCTAAGGTGAAGTAATGTGGTAATAAGGAACTTTTATCACACAAAGAATAAAATCTCTAACAAACTCAATTATAAACTGACCTATGAGCTATGAGAGCAGTCACGGAGGAAAAAAAACAACTTCAAGAAGTATAGGACCATAGCAATTTACAGCGTAGCTGGCATGGAAACTCCGTAAGCAATGTTGCGTTTTGCACTGCCTCCAGTGGTGGCGTACAGATGCTGCTGCTTCAACCTGCTTTAGTGTGTTTCTGGGTAATCTTCCAGCTGGGACCAGAGCACAAAAGTAAATGAAACTGGTATCAATCGAAAGCAAATTTCGCACTGATTCCAAAAACATAAGTGGAAATCCGGCCCGGGAACTGAAACCCTCTGAAAATTGACTTCAAAGTCTTAAATCGTCATTGTTTCACACAATGGGGTCGCCGGCCGACAATCGCCGATTAACTTTTCGTATGATTGTGACGCCACTGAGCGGAGATGAGCCGTGCTGTAACGCGTATCCCAATACCAGTACGGTAGTTCACGTCGTTGCGCAATGCGCATTTACACAACCGTCGATAAATACACGGTATAACACAGAAGCCTCCGCATATCATCGTAGAAGAAGTTACTTGACTATTTTTGGAAAAATGATGTCACTGATCTGTCAGCGTATGGAGTTGCAGTTGGAATTTCAACTTTTATAGTTAGGTCAGCAAAATTTGCACTCATTCTTGGTTCACATATTGTCAGTCTGTAGTTCATACATAAGTGCTCGGACTGCTCACTGTTCAATCAAGTTGTCACATTATGGCCACTGTAAATATGTTCTTTCTGGAGTATTTGCAATAACTGGATATAAATATACAGAATGTAAAAAATCAGGCAGGTTCCACTCGTTGGAATAATGTACACTCGGAATCTGCTTCAGCAGAATAGATGCAGTCATCACACAGAAGAAAACATTGCTTTTATATATCCTAATTTAGCAACTATTGAAATGATCTCCACAAGTATCGGAAGACAGCGTTAGTACGGCTAATGTTTACATCTCTGTTCTGAAATCTGAATGACGGCTAAAAAGTATTACGCTAGCGATAGGTGTCGCTGTAAACCACAACATCGATCGTATTCAGATGGAACTCTCCATGCCAGCTACGCTGTAAATTGCTATGATCGCATCGTGCTTTGACTTCCTCTTTGGCTTCGCTGTAAATTGCTATGATAGGACGGCGCCATTATGAAGTTTGGAAAAGCTGTGCACACCCACTGACGAAAGTCACCTTTGAATTTTTATATTTTTTTTCACAAAAGTACGAAGAAAACAATGAATACAACAATTATTTTTTTACTTAAAATCCGACCCCTTTTTACCCCCCCAAAAATGCCAAATTACCCCCGGGGGGTAATTTACCCCCAGGTTGGGAACCACTGGTTTAGACGATGTCATGTGCGTATAGCAGCTAACTAGACTGTTGCTACTTCACAGTGTAAGGTTATGAACGCTAGAACGCGTCAGAACAAACGTTTTGAGGTTATGAAAAGAGGTATTGTAGGAATAGCGTACCAAAATCATCGTCTTATACCGGTATTGCTATGCCAGAAACTCTACTACAAATTTCGTATATTGCAAGACATTTATCTCATTACTCTGAAAAGTATCTATCTAGTTCTAGATATCCCAGAGAATTTTATTTTCCGTTTATTGGTGCATTAGCCGCTTCACCAATGTGAAGATATACAAATTGAGTTCATACACACACATTTGCATACGATTTTGATTTCTCCATACCAATGACAATTGGCTCTGCAGGAGTGTAGAAGTAAATTTCAGCCATTGCAAGGATCTAACTGTTGTGCAATGTGCTCAAGTGCTGTACAAACAGTAATGCATTTATGTTATAATTTTGCAATGCAAACTTATCTGCTGTTACCTAGTTGAGTAATCTTGTTTGTTGACAGCCAAACCTCACTTCAGTTTATCAAGAATTTGGTCAACCATAAAATTCAATACAACCTGTTTTATAGAGAGCTACATTAATATAGTGCAATATCGACTGAGAATAACAATGCATCCATACCTCAATGTTCTTGCTACCCTCAATATGTTAAAGAGCCTAGCGGAAGAGAGAGTGCCAAGAAGATTGGTCAAAGGCAGAGCAAATCCATTGGAATATACCCTGGAGGTTAGCGACACCGATAACGTGACGGCACAACCGAGCACGACTTCAGCGCAGACAGATTGTTCAAAATCACTTCTCTGGAATGTAATCACTTCTCTGGAATGTCTTGAGTATTTAGCTCATGTTTGAAGACCAATAACCACACATTCAATTGCTCGTCAATTATTTTTTATTACGAGATCCAGTAGCCTATGCTGTAGTCAGAATTGGACAACTAGAAATTCAGCTTTTCAAAATTAGACTATAATGATAATTATGGCTGCATATTTTCCCAAATTAGAATAGGGATTACTGCATATGTGAAAATTTGGAAATTGAATCTGCACAACTCGCTTAGTATTGTAGAGTTCTACTGTAGAATTTTCAGCAAAACCAGAAATTAAGTTAGAATTATATTACTGGCATTTTGCACTTACTATTCTAATTATACAGCCAATTTACTAGTTGTCCAAGTCTGGTTTTTGTGCTATTTCGATTCGTTGCTGTATTTTCTCAATTTTGCAGTTCTTTTTCCATTTCCAGTTTCTGGTACTTGACATGCATCTGTAATTCAAAATATTTCATTCTGATATCATGCTGCTCCTTTGCCATTTCCAGGACGCTCATTTCTGAACACCACATTTTGATCACCAACATTATAGTTAAAATATGATTTTTTTCATCAACACACCTGGCTCTCATTTTCGAGACAATTGGCGTTGAGCTTTTTGTGTTCTCTGTTTCATCTTGCATATCTGAATGTAGTAATGAATAAACTGTGGGTTGCATCACCATCATTGTATGCTAACACTTACCGGTCTGTCGAGGGAACTGAAGGAAGCGTCACATCGCCATCAACAACGAAAAGGGCAGCAATTTCATTTGCTGCAATAAAACTATGGTTAACAATAGTTGTATTGATTCAATAGAGTTCAAATTCAATAGAGCAATGTTAATGTCAATCAAAACAACCCACAATGTTCTATTTGAAGTATTCGTGCGGCTATGTTAGTACCAACACGATTCATATGGATTTCAAATTAGTACCTCAACTTACCATCGCTGTTGTGACATGAAGAACCAGCCTCTGCGCTCACATCCTCGTCGATGATGAAGGTGCAAACTGAGTCTTTGGAATATGCATCTGAATAAAAATTTTAGTTAGACATACATTAGAAAAGTTACTTTCAAATTATTTTTTCATCTTAACCTCGCGAGGAAGGATGAATGACTAAAATCATGACTTGACTCGGGTCAAAATTACCTGTTTCGAATGGGATGAATTGATTTGACTCCAGTCACTTCTTCAATGTGATATATGAGAAATCCTGACTCAAATTCAAATTTCCAATTCAAGTTGCAAGCCTAACAATAATATGGTAAATGATATGGCTCAGGCGCCTGCACAGTAGCATAGCAAAGCCAGACTGTTTCAAATTAAAATAGGATGCAAGTTCCTCTGCCGTTGGTTGCAACATATTAAAAAAGTTGATGTCCTAAATGTACTCACCGTTGTTTTTGTAGATCCAATACGGTATCGTCGTCATACGGATGTTTCAGACATTCAATTTGAGATGGAATATGGTCTGAAAAGTGATAATAAATATACCAGTGTTATGAAAAACAATTGCAGATTAATCAAGGAGCGGTTCACAGTCGAATATGCTGAGCAGTGTTCCCCATGTGTCATTTTCGTATAGCTAATGTGCAGCAGACTCTGGATATGATTAGTTTGTTGGGAATTACAAAAAGACAATGAATTCATGTTGTCCATAGTCATCAAAATTTGTCTATTCAGTTCGAAACGAGCGTTGAAATGCGAATATGAAGCACGCCGAGAGTCACGATAAACACAGATGGAAACAATACATCAACAACTGCAAATTTTAAAGAATTGCTTGTAATGTTACCTACCGAAACTTTTTTCCATAAAGGTCATCAACTGAAGGTAGCGGTGGGCCGCCGCCAGCTTTTGCTCGTTCGACGCGTCGTGATGCGTATATCTTTTTTGCTTTTTGTTTCCAAACTTTTCCATACATTCTGGATTTGGCCAATTTTTCTTACTGATTACATCCCAGGCAACATCTTTTGTTTTGTTGTTTTGCCATCTGTCTTTTTGTTTTCCATGGTTTCAATATATTATTCTATTAATTCAATTATTCTAAACTTTTCTTGTCTGTTGAAATTTTCCGTCCTCATATTTACTGACAAAGTATACTATCGAATTCTGTACAGTCTGTAAAAAATACCATACCGGTAATCACAGCATAAGGTACTATCGGCTGTGGTAGGCCCACGCTTATAATATGCACAAACAGTCCAACAGTTGTTGTAGTAGTGTCAGAGAACAATATATTCAGCTAATACCGCAACTGCACGTCAGAACATCCACTTAACACCATCTCCATACGAAATACCAATGTACCTATAGCCAGCCCCGACAGCAGTCGCCGCGAAGCACACAGCCGATTAACTTTCTAGACACCTCGCTCGGCGGATAACATTTGGCCGATTAAAATTCATCGATTAGTGCCTAATCGTCATCTGTGCAAGGGAAGCCAGCCGATTACTGACGTTTAATCGGCGATTACGTATTAATCGACATCTATGCAATCCACCCTTAAACTACCATAAACCGACATCCGACATCCTGGCATTACAAACAGTTGCTATTATATTTATTATTACAAAAAAATCCGACATACTGTTTATTTTCACTAATTTACGTGCTGGAATATTGTTACAACCGTTGGATGGATGAGGTATCGTATACTATATATAGTAAAGCAAATGTAACCCGGCGTCCCGTTGCCAAGGCCTCATGAGCTCACTAGCGCCAAATGTGGGCAAGCAGTCGACACTCTCTATTGAACCACCCCGAAAAAGCCCATAAAATCTGAAAATTGGCATTGTTCTGAACAATCGACGATCGTGGATGTAATGCCTATGCTGTCAGGGTGTTCGATGTAGTTATTCTTCCACTCTGTCAGGATAGTGCCCAAATGTTTACCGGATTCTACTGTGATCAACGAATGAGCCGAAATGATAGGTCTGCGTTTAAGTTTTGGTTCATGCTTAGCGTTGAAAGTTCCCAGTCCCCAATAAAGGGATGTGGGAGTTTTCTTTGAGTTCTGAAGAAGCGACGATTAATGGTCACAGGATTTCTGCATGTTTCACAGTGATAGTAGTATTCCTATCACAGAGGGCCCTATATAATATCGTTTCCAAATTTAGGTTAATGGGTGAGTAGATGTTTTGTCCTACTTGCCGAAGAGATTTATTAATATACAAATTGGTCGAATTCATGCAGAAACTTAAATTTTTATCTGACATAGTAATAAGTATTTCCAATTTGGTTGGTGTGTAATTCATATTCCCCAAATTTATCTAAGGTATTCAGTATGACATCACTAACACGGCTAGTAAGTAGTATACTGCGAATGTACTTTTGATATGACCGAATTGAATTTGTTTGAAAGTGGAAGTGGAGTGGGGTTATTTTTTAAAAGCAAGCTAAGTATGGAATGGGTGACTTCGTTTTTGAATTTACTGGGGGATCGAAATTGCTGGGTGGGGTATAAAGCCCCGGGGCTTTAACCCAAGATATTTGACAGAGTGGAATCCAGAGTATGTGTTGTGAAATAGGGTTTTAGGCTCATTAAATTCGTCTGTAGTATTTTTAAGTTCTATGTTGTGTGGTGATGGGGAGGAGGTCATGTAGTGTTTTCTTCACAGCAAAAATAGCGAGATGGTAACGTATAGCAAACAGCGAGATATACTCACTATTGATTAGGTCGGCAACCCTTGGATTTTCATTTTAGAAATAGGCGACTGCCGTTAATACAATGCGAAGTGATTCCCTTCGCCGTACGGTGAAGTTACGCTGAGTTGTCCCTTTTCCGAAGCGTCCATCGTACGCGAATCTCTCTTGTAGAGTTGCACAATTGAACATATTTGTTTATCTGATGGTGTGCCGCTACACACTCAAATCCCTCATAAGAGGCAAACTTGCTATCTTTATTTATTGTGTCATCGGACATATCAAGTATAACGTGCACGGAGAAATTGATTACCAGTCAGAGTTCGTCGGTCACGTCACGATCCTGGTTTTACATAATTACATTACACGAAACATTTATCCCGAATAGTTACGTTACACAGTTCCGGACGAATAGCCTGATAAATGGCTTCGGGCTATTTCATCCTGTTCCGGACGAATAGCGATGGTCTCATAATACAATGTACAATAAATCGTACAGTGAAGTTTGGAAATCGTTTTGACATGTCATTGTGATTCGTTCATTCGGAGGAATCGGTTTGCTGATCACTGTCGTCTGCTTCGAAATGAGCGGGCCAACAATTGTCAGAATCTGTTCAAACTTCTCGGCATGCGGAAACATCGGAAGGAGTCTTTCACATCTCATTTCCTGCGTTAGCCTGTCCTCTTCAAGTTGATCCCTTCTCTGAAGAATGGGGTGAAGCCAACATGCCCGTCTCTTCCTCCTTTCATCCTTCAGAGCCAAGTAAATCAAAGCTAACAGGTCCATTTTAGTTTGGCTGCTTGCCCCAGCCGAATCATCCTTCCTACGTACGATACTGATGCTTTTCAATGAAAGTATAAGTTTTCCAGTACAGAATGCTGTCTCCGGTGCGAAGCGCGAACTCAAAAGAGACTGATTGCTTTTGTTTTCGCGCGAAAGCAGCTTGAAGCTCGACATTTTTCGTTCAGCGATGACGCAATCACTTCGTTTTGGCCAATTTAGTGAGAAGCGTACGATTTACGCAAATGTGCACTGCGTTCAAGTCTTCACTTTTAAATAATTGCTTGAGCTCGATATCTGTCTGCATGTCTAGCAACTCAAGTTGAAAATTGCTAGGGGCGGTGGCCACATTATATGCAATAGGATTTGAAAACATTTTCATCATGGGTAAGAAAGCATTCAATCCGTCAATGCGGTGGTTGAACTGATCAACAAAGTTGGTGATAAGCCTGTTGTCAGATATCGTTGAAATAAGTGTTTTTATCGTTTGAAAATGTGCACTTGAGCTGACTTAAATTTTAGTGCAGATCCTAACGCATTTGAGTGAGTATTTTGACGTGAGATCGAATTCGTTGATGAGTAGAGCATCGCTACTCGACTGCAGAGGAATTGGTCCCCGCCCTTAATTATAAACTCTAGACTCCAAGTCAAGCAAGGGTAATATTCAAATAAATTGATTTTTAAAATATTTTTGTGGTATTTTCGAACATCAATGAAAGCTGAACTCTGTTCATTGTTATATCATAAACCCGGTATACGGGTTGCAGTGTGACGACATCCCGGTATACGGGTTGCAGTGTGACGACATAATGAGTAGAGCTCTATTATTATGACCTTAAAAATTCAATAATATGACTTTATTTTTTGGAATATATATGACTTTATCTGAAAATCGTGTATTTTTACATGAGAACAACGTCACTCACTGAACTGAATAGTAAAACATACGCAACATAACAGTAATACACGTCCATTTTTAAAACCACTGTTGTAGTACAGTTTCTTTACAGTGTGGAATGTTAGAGTCTTTGAAATTACGATTTGCACTTACTTTAGGACATACGCAACATAACAGTAATACACGTCCATTTTTAAAACCACTGTTGTAGTACAGTTTCTTTACAGTGTGGAATGTTAGAGTCTTTGAAATTACGATTTGCACTTACTTTAGGATAATGAGGGCTTCACAGACGCTGATGTTGGTTTCAGTTTGCTGACGACCAATTTTGTGTTTGCTTCGTCAAGCGATTGCACTTGGCGATGCCTCTCGTACCTGGAGAGTAGCTGTAATAAACGAATCAGCATTGTTTCGGTAACCAAAGTGACACATTACTATCACAGTTACTCACGCTTGAAAAGTGGGACTCGAAGGTCAACTTTTGAAAATTTCCCTTGTAGGTGTCGCAACCTACCCCAAAGCCGTCACGTATTCTATCCGAATGGGTAATCCTCCAGTGCGTTGCTATATAGGCTGTGGCCACTGATCTCGAACAGAGAGCACACCAAGACTGTGGGCGACATTGCTTGATGTCTTGCCTGGGCTCGCGCAAGGAGCGAGCAGACCTGCGACATGTCATATTTATTTGCTTCTAGTTGTTATAAATACGCCAACGACAATCTTACTCTTTAATTCTGTCGACCGACCACTTATGAACGTTCCGAAAATGCCTCGTTCTATGACCTTTGGTCTGTATATGGCAGATTTGACATCTGTCGAGTCTGATTCTTTTCCTGGGTCGAATTGTAACAGGATCGCTACAATAAACGATAAAAAATTATTAAAAATCGTTGACTCCGAGATACGACGTTTCGACGTATAGCTCAGCTCGTGGGGGGCCCAGACCCTCACGCGACCCATCGTTGGAAGCAGTGGGTTCGATCCCCGGCCGGGTCATACCAAAGACTCGAAAATTGGTATCCGCAGCTATCCTGCTAGGCGCTCAGCAATCACGGATAGCATGGAGGAGAAAAAAACGGGGGCGCAGACTAGATGACCTCATGGGGCCGTATCGCAACTCCGTCGTCAAAGCATCTCGATGGTGCAGGCGAAAATGAATATCATATCTCTCTCTCTCTCTCTCTAATGCGATAGGTAAGGCACAGACGGGCCAAACTTCGCCATTGATACCGCAATTCATTGTAAATAGCTTAGAATTTATAATAACTGATATGAACTGAATGTAATCTAACTGTTGCACTGATTCCGAAAATCTAAATACTGATCGAATTCTCAATTCTCGAAGTTTCGGCGATAGCTATGGCGTTGTTTGTAATTGTGAATGTCACTTCCACGGCGGTTCATTTCGCGCCGTAGATCAGCGTTGGTAATTCATGGGCATCTGGGTCTGCTATTATTCCCTTTGATCAATCAACGTATCGGGAAATCCAAGATGTCGAGTCGGGTACATCGAATTCGCGAGTGATATTGGTCTCCGGCGCGACAGTTACTTTAATTTGAGGATTTTAAAAAGGGCTGTCCGAACCTATCAGTGCCGTTTGATAACCACGTAAGTCGAACAAAGCAGTTGGCTGTGATCAATTTTTAACCATATTTCCTTGCCCATCGATGACCAGCTGGTTTACCGGGAAATTACTCGGATATTTCAGCTTTGTTGGCTTTTTTGAATGTATGCTGTCCAACATAAACCTATGGCAGCACGCAGCAGTGCAGCGGCACATGTCTATTAGGGTTACATGTGCAATTGTGCATTATGCATCCCAGGGATATCTAGACTAGGGATTGATAACTCTTTTTTGCCCATTACGTGATGAGGGCAAAAGTCCAATTTTATCTGTGAGGACTGCTGTCTGCACCTACGGACCCTTGTTGCCCACTATTACTCTTCAAGTTAGATAACAAATTGTTGATGACATCATAGTGGCCATGACGTCATAGTGACTATGACGTCACAAATACTTTTCTTTATTATAATATTCGTGAAATGGCATGCAATTAATTGATTATAAACACAAGATAAACCGTTACAGGACATGCAATACCACCAACTTTGATTGTGTCAATCCTTGGAAGCCTTTGACGTGAGCTTCCTAATTTTACGTAGCTTTTTTGCTGGCGGCTCAACAAGAGCTGGTTTGCTGTTGAATCGCTTAAGTTCATTCTTCGCAAAGCAATTGAAAGCTGTCTGGACGATGGAGTTGAAGTTTGCATGACCAGATTGACAGCAGTTATTCAAAAGAGGGCGCATTAGGCTTGACAAATGAACCACCTCGTGAGTTGCCTCCGTGAAAACAAATCTTTGGTTTTGACAACAAAACAATTTTTGCTTCATGTCCATGGAATCACTTATGATGGTGAAATATTTGACAGCAAGCGCCGTTATTGCAAAGCATAACTCGGTAGGCTCAGCAAGTCCACCTCGATCAGCCATTTTGAATATTCTCTTGTATTCTTCTGGGAAGCAGAAATCCAAATCCGGAACATCACGGTTGGTTATCAGCAATTTTTTGCAATCCATGCACTTTCGTCGCACAGAAATTGATCGGCCAATGTATCCACTGACAAAATATATAACACCGGCCTCTTCAGTTGTGATAAAATTCAGCGGCGCAGATAGGCAAAAGAAAGCTCACCAACCATTTGAAATCTTCTGCAGGTTGTAGCCTAACACAGTTGCGGTCAAAGGTGGGTCTTGTTCATTCAAATTCAGAATACTCTTCAAACCATGCTGCTGAAGTAAGCTCAAGCAGCGGAACTTCTTTTCCGCAAGCAGTAACTGCTTCACGGACATGAAAAAGTTTGCCCCATTAGCTTGCCGGTACATGCCAAATCTAGCCTCAATGGGATCTGACATGACTTTTCCGGTTAGAAAATACTTCACGCCATGTTGCCGTTGAAGGTATTTTGACAGTGAAAGGACTGAGGTCATGGTTTGAATACAAGCCATAAAGGTCTCGTTAGTGAGCCCAGCTCTGTCAGATCTTTGCCACTCCATGAATATAGTTATGGCTTTGTTCAGGAATGCTTCCCCTGGGTGGACACAACCTTCCATTTCTTGTAAAGGCATGTAGAATGGATTTCTCTTCCTAGTAGCTTTATTAGGACTTTTCATGGACATGATGTTCCATATATTTTCAATGAATTCCAGATAACGTGCTGTTTGTAAAAATCCAGAGAATTTGCAAGAGGCTCCTTCATGCAGTGGCTGCCCATATGCCTTAAGCCCAATCACAGTGCTTTCACTGAAAACAGCAAAAGCATGTATAGGCGACGTTCGAGCAATACCACTAGGATTCAAAGATACTTTAGTTAATTTGTGAGCAGCTTTGACAGGAAGGCCTTCTTCAAGTTCATACAATTTTCGTATGTGACTGAACTTGGCATCGCACGACTCTCCTAAAATATCCTCATGGCCAGCAGTGGGAGGATTCATCCGCTTTTTGTTTACAAAGTTATTATTTATGTTTTTGAAATTATGGGTAAAATCAAAAATGAGAAACAGCTCTTCTCCACTCCTCACTGGGTGCTCGATACTCGGACGAAGCTGGCCACCACAAAGCTCAATGAAGAGTTTCCTGTTACAAACATGGTTATCTGTTGACACCGCTATCACTAGGAAGAATTCATCCAAAGCCTGCATGACAAATTCAAACCACTTGCGAAGGCGGTCTGTGTCCAATTTTTCAACTGGAATCAGGCAAGCAATATCTTTGTACTTGCTGAACAGAGACTGGACCATAAATGCCAGTACAGTTTTTGCTGGTTTGCCTTCCTCAGTCAGACCCGCGAATGAGCCATTAGTGTACTCAATTCTTTGTGCCGTATACACCTCATCTATCATGAGGCATACGATACGATCGCGGGGTGTTAAGTCTTTTGATCGCTCTTTAAATAATGCAAGTCTACTTTTCTTGGTTCCACAGTCATTTTCGATGATATTTGGCGAAGTCGACTCATCGAAGGCAAGGCAAAGAAATGCTTCAACTTTTTGTACAGTGCAGGACTAGTCAATCTCCACAGGAAAGCCAACATAAGAGTATCAGGTGAATATCGGCGACCTTTTGGGTGGATTTGAATCAATTTCAACTGTTCCACAATAAATCCTAACAAAGGTGTCATGCAGCCATCCTGTAGAGCTGCGGACTCTGCCGAAGTGACGAGATAATCTTCCAGGATAGACACAGCAAGACTAATGCTGCTCGAGTCATCACTGCCACTATACAGTTTCCTGCATACAGCAAGCACATTGGCTACCTGGCTGGTGCTTTGTACAAATCCGGTTGGAAGCACGTTCTCATACATCGATCTGGGAACTGGTTTGGAATTAACAAAAGCAAAGACTTCCAAATTCTGCTTTATGAGAACGGATATGGCAAGTTTCGGTGGATTGATCATATTTTCTGATGTCTCTATCCAGTGAAATTGCAGCGAATCATCGGTGCACACAGAACTATATCCAGATGGTAGTGTCTCGCTCTTAATCTTCTCCTTCAGAGAAGCTAATGTTTCAATATTTTCAAGCAGAAAAATTTGCTTGTTACGGCCCTCAATTAGAGAATTTTGCATTTCACGTCTTGCAGAAGCACTTGATTTCGTACTCCGAGATTTAGGGCTCGGTACACTCAAATACTCCGACAGATTCGGGAAAATATGAGGAACAACACCCGGTTTCAAACGCGATCTTGATAATTTCTGAAATTCGTGCTTGTTTCGGCGGGTGCTGTTTGTATCACAGGTGTCTACCATGAAGTCATCAGGAGAGAAATGCTTCGCACACACCCTGGAGTACATTGTTACTATCCAATTTTTGCGTGGAATCGCTTTAATCCATTTCTGGCGTAAATGTTGCTCTTGTGGAAAAACAAACATGCGTTCATGTAAAACTGAGCATTCCTCTACCCTAGAACTTTTTCTGGGTTTGTATCCAGTACGGCAATTTGGCACACAGCAGGTATATCCCATTCGTCAATCGTAGTGTCAGCGTCAGATAAATTCAAGTCTAATATAATTAGTTCCAGCAATTTATGGTGACAAAATGGAAATTAGATGATATAGGCGTGTAAGCATATGAGCCTGTAAGCCTATAGACCTGTATTATGCCTATTGCCAGTAGGCCTATAGGGCCAAAGCCTTGCACGCTGCTCAGTCGCCCACTCGCCCAGCCTATAGGTCTGTCGGTCTGTCCATATACTGTGTAGCACCAGTGGCTGTACGTCAAGACAAAAAAAAAACACGAGTACAAATCAGTCAGTCACTACCACTACTACTGAACGACTCGACTAGTTCTTACCGGTACTTCTCGCGCGTGACAAACTTAACGAGCTGAGTAGCCAATACTGGTACCGCTCCAACGTTTAAACTATCAAAACTTATCCTCAGTTCACTTCAGTAAGATCTACGGTCAGCCCATCAATAGTAACGACGCAGTTAGCGATGAACGCAAACCCGCAATTACAATTAGAATTAGTACCGGCACTGCTCAAACGCGATCGTCATCGACCTTTCGCACGAGATTTATAAGACAGTTTGCCAACTAACTTACGATGTACGATCGTCCCTAACTTATCTAGTAGATGCCTGGCGAACAGTATATATCCCTGAATTGACAAATAACAAGGCACACATGAACTGCGAGCGCAACGATGTTCCTTCACCTCAACTCCTGTTTGACAAGAATGCCCTCATTCCGTCAATTGAGTACGCGGTCACGTGACTAGTTATCAATCCCGTAGTCTAGATATCCCTGATGCATCCTTATTGTCCGATCACTAAGAATACTCCACGTTATGAATCATCTTCGATTTCAAAATCTTCATCATTAGACCTCCTATCCCTAAGATCTTCATCCAAATTATCGAGCGTATAGGAGATTCAAGTTACACTGATAAGGCTGAATGGGAATTTTAGATTATAGATGCTGATATGTCAGTTGATGATCATCGTCGTACGGTACTGGTAACTGTTTTTCTGCTGTTTTCCGTCGGCGACACACAATAACTATATAAAGCCTCATATGTTAATGCTCATACACCTTCAACTTTATCAGTGATGCTATCGCTCTCTATGATGACTTTTGGCCCTCCTCCAGTTTTGATTCGCTCCCGATTTTGCTGGGCACGAATAGTTTTGATACGCGATTCAAGCAACGCTTCAGAACTCCTCATAGTAGCTGCTAGTCCTGACGCAATCAACTCGTTTGTTAATTTATCCCACGCCGCCTTTTTTAGCCTTTCAGGACAGTTTGTCCGTTTTCTTGCATGTTATTGCAGATAACATCACAAGAAGATCTTTATATGATGGCGTAAAATTTGGTACTCCTGGCTTTTTATTATTCACATACTCCATAACATCTATTCTGATAGAATACAACGAAATCACAGGTAATACGACCTTTTCACGTCGTCTACGAATCCAATGCAGCCCGACACTTGGTGTTGTGTTGTACTTAGTAAATGTCATAGTATCGATGGCCTTATAGTTTCTAATTCCAGTGCATATGACTGATTTCCATGTACTCGACAATTATTTTCGTATCTACCCGTCATATTACCACTTTAAAAGGTGTAAATGTTCTGTTTTGTGATCGATAGTGTATTCCGGACCGAGCTATCCGAAGACATCGGGGCTGAATTTACGACACTCCGAAAATCGCCGAACAACTACGATTCTGCTTCGAGTGTCACAAAATCGGCAAAACTATGCTCCGAATAGACTCCGACTCCGCTCCGATGCTCATCACAGAATTTTCGTAGCGAATAGCATATATTAGAGCAGTGCTTTTCAACCTTTTAGAGCTCCATTCGAACTTCTTGGAGGCACAGAGCATCATTATTTTGCATTCAGCGTATCGTATTATTGATTAAGCACTAAAGTCACTGCAGTACAAAAATCATAGATACCGCACTCCCGTTGTTCTCAGGATGTTCATTTCCTTACGCGGGTATCCTGCATGGATTACCTTCGAAGTTTAAAGGGTGAACCCAAGAACAATATTCACTCGCAACAATATCACTTTGCCACTAAATCCACATGTTGGATCATCGCGATGTAAGTGTGTTCGCATTTAGAACGCACAAAATAGTGAAACTGCACTTAGTCGTAGCACCAATGTTGCGACTAGCACCTTTGGTTCATTTTCTGCTTCGCGTACTATAAGATATGCTAGCCGCTTTAATGGTATGGTGGGCGTTAAAATCAGGAATGCATTGCTATACAAACCCACACACACAATCCGAGTACTTGATGACGGTTATTTATGGACAGGCTTATGCACTTCTTATCTTATCTATGCAGTCTGTTGTCATTCACTTCTTATCTATGCAGTCTATGTTGTCAAAGCCAACACTTACACCTTTTTGAATATTTATTACTCAATGATTAACAGACAGTTATATCGGCCCAGGTAGCCAACTGCGGGAAGGCTTTTGGGTAAATCGTACTGTAACTGCTCCTCACGTAAGGAGAGTTATTGAAACCACTTTTTGAATTGAACTCAAATTCCACGACCGATCCAGACAAATGATGATCCGTAGATGAAGGTAGAAATGATATGTATTGCAAATAATTGATGTAACGAAGTAATGTCCAAATACAGCAAATGAAACTGGGTCGTGAAATTAGGTTTTAAAATAGTGGTCGCCTGCAGTTATGGAAGACAAGCCTCTAAACAATAGAAACACATGTCAATAACTAGAGACCACATAGAACACGAAGAACAACTGACAGCGTACCAACTTAAAGTAGCTAACACAACAGTACCAACGACAGAAACGAATAAACTAGAAGCGGCGCCCAATCAACATATATAGAGAGAACAAAGCACGGGGCGCCTAATCAACTGATGACAATAATCACTACACTAAACCCTGCAGATTACTGCAGTAACATGGCTCCCCCGAAACTGCAATTTGATGCAATTGTGGTTTCGCAAACAAATGAGTTCAATGAAGGCTCCCATCGTCGGGGATCGACCCACAAATACATGGCACACAAAGAACTAAAGACACGTATACGGAGGATAAGCATACAGTATTCAAAGAATTTACCCTTTCCACGATACAAACCAAACGAGATTCAGACAATTCGAGATTTTGACAATTCATTTCAATAGAAAAACTACGGTTCTTGTTTGAGAGTGCGACTCAACAAGTAAGACTCAACAAGTAAGGTGAGTTTGTGTATTGGCCTTTCCAGATAAGTCGGCTTTCCATCAGAGTCTCTTCGCCCAACGAGTATCCTTGCTTTCCGCACCAACCCATCATCTGAAGGATAAACGGAGTCGATTCTTCCCAGTTTCCACCGATTTCGTGGCAAATTTTCTTCCGACAGCAAGACGACATCGCCGACTTTCAGATTCGGCACGACGCGTGTCCACTTTTTTTCGACGTTGCAGAGATTGGACGTACTCTTTTCTCCACCGATTCCAAAATTCGTTGGCCATGTACTGTACTCGGCGCCACCTGCGTCTCAAATAAAAATCATCTTTTTGAAACACACCAGGTGGAGGCAGAACAATTTTCGATTTCAAAGTTAATATGTGATTCGGAGTCAAAGGTTCGGGAGCTGAAGGGTCATTAATGCTTGAAACATCTAATGGTCACGAGTTAACGATACATTCAACTTCACAAAGGAAAGTTCTGAAGGACTCGTCACAGAGCATGTGACCGAAGTTATTCAGCAATGGGTCAAGGGCCGATTTTATCGTTCTAATTTGACGTTCGACATATCCAGACATGTGGCTGGCATGCGGTATCGTAAACTTGAACTCGAAATAATCACAATTTTGCGACAACAGAAATTCACTTATTCTTTGCTGATTCATCGTCTTCAATTCTCTTTCAAGCTCGTTACTCGCGCCGACGAAGTTGGTTCCACAGTCACAGCGCAATTGCTTGATTACTCCTCTCCGACAGATGAACCTTCTTAAAGCGTTTATGAACGAATCCGTGGTTAAAGTATTCAGTGGCTCCAGATGAACTGCTCGCGAAGACATGCAAGTGAAAACGACACAATACCTTTTCATCGTTGACCTCCGTTCTTTGATGTAGTATGTTCCAAAGACATCACAGCCGGAGAAGGTGAATGGTGCCTCTTCTTTTAGTCGATCTGGCGGGAGGTCGGCCATCTGTTGGTTCTGCATCTTTGCCCTGAGTTTCTTACAAACCACGCAATTATGTATCACCTCTGATACAACTGATGGACCTCGAACGATCCAAAAGCCACGTTGTCTAACTGAGTTCAAGGTTGTGTACCTACCCATGTGATTTACACCTTCATGAAAATGACGAGCCAGCCGTCGTGTCAGAAGGGACTGTCGTGGCATTATTATAGGATGCTTCACCTCGAAATCTTGATTTAAGTTCCCAATACGGCCACCAACACGTAGTATCCCGTCAGCGTCGAGGAACGGATTCAAGCTTGCCAAACTTCCACCTGTTGGTTTCTTTCCAGCCGAACGATTTTCAGCGCCATGTTCTTTCAAGGCATTGATCTCCTGTGAAAACACTTCTCTCTGGAGAGAACGGATAATTATTTTTTCAGAAATCATCATTAACTCGCTGGACAAAGTGGCGGGTTGTTTCCTCAATATGTTCATGTACCTGAGGCAGTTGGCTACCGCTTTCACCGTTCTTTTCCATTCCGAAATGGACTCCAACCGCTTAATATTGATGAATTGGAGACCACTAACTTCCGCGTCCGTTTTGACCTGAAACGCAGTCGCTTTTCGCATTTCAGCATCAACTTCCAATGCATCTCGTTCGGTTGGCGTATAGTCGTGATCACTAGCAACAACAAATGGTCCTGATTTCCACAAAAATTTGGGACCTTTCAGCCAGCGACAATCATCTGTGAGGTCTTTGCCATCGATACCACGACTCGCATCGTCGCTGGGGTTCATCGCCGAGCTGATATGATGCCACGAGCTAGGTTCAGTGAGGTCATGAGGTCATTGCACCCTGTTAGCAACAAACACGTTGAAACGTTTCGACTCATTTCGGATATAGCCCAAGACAACCATGCTATCAACCCAGAAATACTCGTTCACCGTTTCGAACTTCAATTCATAAACAACAGCAGCATTCAACTCCAAACGCGGAATAGATACCTGTCGCTTCAGAGGGGCAACTCTGGCCTTGCCGATTACCAACGAAACATGGGCATTTCCTCTTTCGTTGACCAAGCGTACGTAAGAGCATTGACCATAAGCATACGAGCTGCTGTCCGAAAAATGATGATATTCAACAAGCACGATCTTACCAAAACTCGGCGGCTTGAAACAGCGGTCAATGCGCAAAGACTCGATCGATGATAACGTTGAACACCACGCAACCCATCGGCGCTTCAGCTCGTCTGGTACTTCATCATCCCAGTCCGTCCCAGCTTTGCAAAGAGATTGCAGAATGAGTTTCCCTTCCAGCACCGCTGGCGATATGAAACCCAACGGATCATATACGGAGTTGACGAAGGATAAGATTGAACGCCTGCTCAACGCACGATCGGACAATTTGATGTTGAATCTGAAACAATCATTCTTAACATCCCAAATTAGCCCCAATGTTCGAGTGTTAGGCACGATATCATCACATAGGTTTATTTCGCGATACCCAGTCGCTCTATCTTCCGTTGGAATAGAATTCATTACCTCGGCGCTATTCGAAACGAATTTGCAAAGTCGTAACTTGAAATTAGCGCACAGTGCTTTGCTGCTTTTAACCAAGCCCACGATTTCTTCAACCGAGTCTTTCGACGTAATACCGTCGTCCATATAGAAGTCGTCGCGTATGAAATCAGCAGCTTCGGGACCAAACAGATTTTCCCCGTCATCAGCCGCCCGCTTCAATCCAAAGTTGGCACAGCCTGGTGAACTTTTTGCTCCAAACAAATGAACCTTCATCCGGTATTCCACCAGAGGTCCATTCCTGATGTCGTGATCTTGGAACCACAGGAATCTTAGAAAATCACGATACGGCTGCGATACAATAAACTGATGGAACATGGCTTCTATATCTGTGCACAACGCCACGTATCCTTTCCGAAACCTGCAAAGAACTCCCAGCATCTCATTCAGCAGTATTGGGCCAGATAACAAAACATCATTCAGGGAAATTGAGCAATATGGAGCAGAACAATCGAATACGACTCTGATTTTATCCGGTTTATGCGGGTGATAAACTCTACAGGGTTGGTGCGATGACATGCAAAATAAGGTCAGTCACATGCAAAATAAGGTCAGTCGCGACATGCAAAATAAGGTCAGTCCGCGCATGAATCCAGATCTATACTTCAATTACAAATCCAACTTTCTTCTTATGAAAAATAAATTCAAAATATCTTTCCTGTATAGCAGCCTACTTTCAACATTGAAATTCCTTATCTATATCCTAAATCCTGAGATGTTTCAATCAAAAGATATTCATGATTAACTTGATTACGAAGTCAGTCGCATGTGTAATATCATTATCAGTCCGCGCATAAATCCAAATCCACACTTCAATTACAAATCCAATTCTTTTTTTTATGAAAAATAAATTCAAAATATCTTTTCTATATAGTAATTTCATGATTGACATTCCCCATCTATATCCTAAATCTGAAGATGTTTCAACAAAATGTAATCAGACGATTCTTACGATCACGGGGTGAGTCGCATGTAGAATATTAACAGTCCGCGTATAAATCCAAATATTTACTTCAAATCCTACTTTTTTCTTATGCCACTGACCTTATACTGCAATCTGCATGTCGCGACTGACCCTATTTCGCATGCCACTGACCTTATTTTGCATGAGACTGACCTTATTTTGCATGTCGCGACTGACCTTATTTTGCATGCGGCTGACCTTATTTTGCATGTGATTGACCTTATTTTGCATGTCGCGACTGACCTTATTTTGCATGTGACTGACCTTATTTTGCATGTGACTGACCTTATTTTGCATGTGATTGACCTTATTTTGCATGTCGCGACTGACCTTATTTTGCATGTGACTGACCTTATTTTGCATGTGATTGACCTTATTTTGCATGTCGCGACTGACCTTATTTTGCATGTGACTGACCTTATTTTGCATGTGACTGACCTTATTTTGCATGTGATTAACCTTATTTTGCATGTCGCGACTGACCTTATTTTGCATGTGACTGACCTTATTTTGCATGTGACTGACCTTATTCTGCATGTCACGACTGACCTTATTTTACATGTGACTGACCTTATTTTGCATGTGATTGACCTTATTTTGCATGTGACTGACCTTATTTTGCATGTGACTGATCTTATTCTGCATGTCGCGACTGACCTTATTTTGCATGCGACTGACCTTATTTTGCATGTGACTGACCTTATTTTGCATGTGACTGACCTTATTTTGCATGTGACTGATCTTATTCTGCATGTCGCGACTGACCTTATTTTGCATGCGACTGACCTTATTTTGCATGTGACTGTCCTTATTCTGCGTGTAGCGACTTATTGCGGCCTTATTTTACATATCATCAAGGGGCCTGGCTGCCCATCCAACAAGTCTCTGCTGAAGAGATTCGGTGTCTTAAACATAGAAGATATTCGCAAACTAGAAATCGCCACGTTTACGTATCAGTTCCACTGCGGTCGTTGCCGCAAATATTTCAATGACTTCTTTACCTCGGATTCAAAAGCGCACAAGTACAACACACGCGCGTCCAAATATCGTATGATCGACCGAAAAGATCATCGCTCCATCAAATATGCCGGACCTGATGTGTGGAACAGTATTCCGCCGGCCATCCGACAGTCGACGAGCATGTCCACATTCAAGTCGAAATACTAAATAAATACAGACCATTCTCAAGATTACCGGACCACGACTGACCTATCGATCTCGATTTCCATGACATGCCGCCCTGTTTCTTGTCGCATTCTTTTTCTATACTATCTTTTCTACTTTCATTCAGTGTGCATGCCTTATTTTTACATTGCCTAGGCCAAGGTGGGTGTCTGATTCCATAGACTACTCCAAGTCGCTTCGACATCTTCCTGTCTTTTCATAGTATCGCCTTTTTGTGGTGTATTGAACTGATAAAATTGCTAATAAACCGATGATGATGATGTCATATAAATTCAGGGACTCTATTCGCGGAGAGTATAGAATTTTCATCATGTTCAACGCGGAATGAGTATGGCTGATTATAAGATTCCTAAGATTATGAAACACTCGAAACATTCCAGATAGGCAAATTTTTACAAAAAAATCAAACGAAACAAAGTCAGAAACAACGGATGAAGATTTTCTGACGCAGGCGGTATAATGACACAATGGCCTGACCATTTCTATCCACTTTTTTGTAACGGTTGGAGCAACCCACCGCTGTAACATTGCTCCCAGTCTTCCCCTATATTTGGAATTTCAATTTTCACGCGGACATATATCTGAATTTTCATTCGAATTTTGATGTTAAAAGTAGTGTAGGTAACAAAATTTATATTTTGATTTCCAGTAGAAAAAAGTTGGATTTGGAATTATGATTTTTGCGCGGACTGCATGCAAAATAAGGTCAGTCACATGCAAAATAAGGTCAGTCGCGACATGCAAAATAAGGTCAGTCACATGCAAAATAAGGTCAGTCACATGCAAAATAAGGTCAGTCGCGACATGCAAAATAAGGTCAATCACATGCAAAATAAGGTCAGTCACATGCAAAATAAGGTCAGTCGCGACATGCAAAATAAGGTCAATCACATGCAAAATAAGGTCAGTCACATGCAAAATAAGGTCAGTCACATGCAAAATAAGGTCAATCACATGCAAAATAAGGTCAGTCACATGCAAAATAAGGTCAGTCACATGCAAAATAAGGTCAGTAGTATATAACAGCACGTTCTCATGCGGACCAATCAAATCGCAGCATTTGATCACGTGACTACTTTTGAATTTCAAATCAAACAGAGAAAAGCGCGCGAAAGAGTTATATCGATAGTGCTTCAATAGGGACAATGGGTGACAATATATGTCAATAACGGGCGTGACCGTCATTGTATTGACAATGATTGTGTCAGCTGATTGTATAATGGGTGTTAATGGGTGTGGCTTAGGAGAGCGAACCGTGACAGCATAATGGGGTGTGTGCTAGCGAACGTTACGGTATTGTGCAATGGTTAATACCATAGACAAGTCCAAAGCTAGTGATATTACACCATACACAGCTTTGATCACGTACCAAATTTGTAATTATATATTTTTTTAGCATCACTACAAATCATTCTTATTCCTATATACAGTCCAATTATTCCTATACAGCCATCCCATCGCAAGCTCCATCCCAGTTCCTCTCCCAGTGCTTGTCCAAATGTTCGAAGTATATTTTCGCTCGTTCTGGTGTTACACCCTCCATTGTTCAGGATTTGCAGTCTTCTGCCCATCTCGCCTAGCGTTCGTTGCTGTTGTTTTGATTAACGCGTCAAAGTGGGTACTTAGACCCACTCCAATCACGTGACCACTTTTGAATTTCAAATCAAACAGAGAAAAGCGCGCGAAAGAGTTGTGTGTCCGTTATTGCACAATGGGTAATAACCTAGCGATATTGCACCATACATAGCTTTGATCACGTGACAAGTTTGCAATCATATATATGTTTATTCCGCGATGGTGTGATCATCATTGTATTGACAATGATTGTAGAAGAAGTTTAGGGGACTATTTAAGTCACAAATTTGATGCTAAGCCATTCAATACGAAATTGAGCGACGATGGGAAGAATAGTGATTAACGATGTCAAATTCGAATCTCCAACAAATATTACAATGGAGCAAACTTCAAAGAGTATAATAGTAACGGGTGTAGCAACGATAAAATTTGAGCAGCAGTTCATGATAAAACGCCGTGAAGGATATACGTGGGTGATCATACGTGACGAAGACAACGAAAAAAAATCAATGAAGATTCATGAGGAAGATGTCCGCATAAATGGAAAGTGTATTACTATCAAACAAGGAACCGCCGTGGAATTAAACAGCCTATTCATGAAAAATTGTTACAGATTAGAAATGAGCGACGCATCTCATCTCATACATTAATATATTTTTTGTTGTAGATTTGAAATGCGCTACGCATGTCATTTCATACATTAATCATATCATTCATTATTCTGTAACCTATTTCTATTTACATGTATAATTAGATTGAATTATAATTTATTTGAAAGCAAGTGCGACAGTTCGAATACTATCATTCGATAGACATGCGTGCTTTGAAGCGTTTGATATATGAACAAGCAAAATTTAAGCAGAATGCTTACGAAGGGATCCGAGCAGGACCATTCGATGAAAAGAATATGTATAGTTGGTGGGCAACGATCCAAGGACCAAACGGAACGCCCTACGAAGGTGGTGTGTTCAGATTATCAATCGAATATTCTACCGAGTATCCATTCAAGCCTCCTAAAATGCGATTTGAAACACGGATATTCCATCCTAACGTAAGCTGTAAAGGTACCATATGTGTCGATATTTTACAGAAGGAATGGTCACCAGCGATGACAACGTCCACTCTACTGATATCAATACGTTCATTGCTCGCTTCACCAAACCCTTATGATCCGATGGATCAAGAGAGTGCGGAAATGTATTTAAAAAATAAGGAACGTTATTTCCAACTAGCTACTCAATATACCCGTAGACATGCAATGGAAGATACGCAAGTCACCCAGCAAGAAAAATAGTGTTGTTTTAATCCACCGCGAGTAGCGTGGAATTGCATTATACATTCCGTATTGTTCTTGTAATAAATAATAAAAATCAACGTCTGGTTGCGTTGTTATTCGTCTGAATGGGGACTTAGCTCAATGGTAGAGTATCTGTCTTGCAAATAGAAGATACGGGTTCAATTCCCGTAGTCTCCACGACTTTTCTATTGATGCTGTATCTGACTAGAACACGAATGAGGAGCCGTAGTTGTTTTGCGATTTTATTACAGACATATCAAACTAATAACAAGCATCATAAAATCGCGCGTTGTGTAACGCTTCGAATACGATTATATTTTTTACAACGCTCGCATTCCCTTTAAATTCTATAAGAATAGGACAGGTACGCGGTAAACAGTAATGTTTGTCTTTGCAGACAGTGATTGTCGGAGATTCAATCTTACCGTAGTGAGGAACATGCAGTTTCTTCACTACGATCTTATTGGTACGATACATTATTTCACATGAGAAAGGAATAGTGATAGATCTCACTTTCGGTAATACAATCGTTTTTTCATAATACCTACGATCTCCATTACTACTCAAGCGTAGGGGACCAATACAAATGCGAGCCATAGTCATGATTTACGTTCACATTCTTCTCCACAGCAAAATAGCGTATATAATAAGAATTCCAGAAATAACAGCGCGGTTGCAACGATAGTTATTATTTCGATTTCTTCCATTGAGATTTTATCCAACTGAAACTTCTTTTTCGAATGAGATGATCGTGTTCATCCAATTTGAAGCTTGATGATATCGAACACTTTTGTCTCTTATCTAGTTGTCGCAATTTACACATAAGATCGAAGAATTTGATTTCGTCGTGTTCACGTATGACGGTTCTGAAATTCTTTGCAAAAGCACTACCGTCTTCAAAACACCAACTGATTTGATCGTCACTAACTGCACTTATGAGAACAGTTTTGGATTTTACGTCTCGTTTGCGCTTGAGTGCTTGCGAAGCAGCGTCTTCTCGTAAATGAAATTTCAAATCGGCAGAGTTACCACTATAACACTGCGCAAACATGAGTAGGTTTTTTGTATCTTTACGAAAGCTTTTTAATAGCTCACACATATCATCATCGAGTAGATGCCTATCATAAAATACAAATCCGGAATCGCGAGCTTCAGGATCATTTTCTTTTGTGTTATTTGGACATGAAAAGCCGTGACCGACGAAATATATGAAGTTTATCTTGGCGCTACTATCGGCCATCGTTTGAAGCTCTCTGGAAAAATTTCCAAGAGTGGCTTGCTCTTCACGCAACACTTTGATATCTTCAGTCTTGAATTTGAATTTCTGTACTAAGATATCTGTCATAATCTGAATGTCTTGTAACGTTCCTTCATTTTCGACATGGTGCGGCTTTCCGCGATAACACATCGATACTATAAGCGCATTCATGATGACACTGACTAGATCCCGAGCAATAACCACTTATATACTCCGATGAATACACACGAATTTATTAAAAGCGATTTCTCAAAAATTCCCATAATTTTAGTTTACGAAAAACGACAAGTTCACCGCGGTTACGACGAATAATTCTATGCTTCGACAACACATCTATATACATACAATTTTTAGGAAAACGCACTGGTATCCAATCAGACCCGCGGAAAATTGTAACTTCGTTATCATGCGGGTAAATGCGTATGTGAAACGGCTCGAAAGAAATTCTATGAATACGATTTGCATTCATGACAATAATTTTTCCTTGGACTTTCATGTAGGCCTTCTCATCATCTCCAAAGTATTCTATGATGGTGAAACTAGTTGCTCCCATTTCAAGATTCTAACGAAGTCCACTACGATATCGTCGTTCTCTTTTCGATCATCACCGAAGTGATCCAAATACTGTAGTGTGCTCATACCAGTAGAGCGTTTGACGATATATGCAATTGCATGAGCTCCACAAGCGTCTGACCTTTCATGCTGTAATGGTTTTATTGAGCTAGTATAATTTTCGGGATCAAGGAAACTCGCAATCTCAATCCTGAATGGAGTGATACCCAGACTATCGTGAAAATGGGTTTCATATTGATCAGCATATATGCAAACCCAGTGACTACCTTCCTTGTGACTTTCATCATAATTGATCACAATTGAATAAGGAGGTTTTGGGCGCTGAGGGAGTTGATCAATAGGGAAATTCCCTAGATAGTGTTGTTTCGTAGCATGGTAACTATACAATATTTCATCTATTTCTTGTCCGTTCATATCACGGTCACCGTGCGAGCTTGGCTTATTTCCAGTATTTTTTGAAATTCCATAAAGCACAGCAGTGTCGTTTCGCTCTCAACACCTGCCGCAGGAAAGGTGATTCGAAGACTGATCGTTCCACTTTTCTGCAGCTCGAAGCAGTCATCTAAATCGTCACCTCGCAAATTATATGCTAGAAGCGTGTATCCATTTGCGAACTCGGAAGGGGAAATCAAGCCTTTTTGTCGTTCGATGGCACCCATAGATTGAATGAGATTTAGGTAGGCCTCGGAATAATGATTGTTTTCAAAATCAAGTTCGTAGCCACCCTCCGGCATAAGGAAACCATTTACTTTCAATTCAACCCGATTCATTTTATTATGAATAAAATTATATGGGTTCTTATCGAGTGCTCCTTGGAATGCCTCAGTTTTCACCATGGCTATAATCAAACGTGTCGGCAGGGTTCCCGAATACAGATTACCAATATCGATTTGAGTGGTGTTAGCCGCAAAAGTTCGAGTCAGCAGCTTCATGTCCATAAAGGGATACCGAGCCGGTGCGTCTACCATCAAGGCAGATTTTACATCTTCGGTTACCCGCACTCCACATAGGTGCAATTCTTTTTTGATGATTTTGAAATTGCTGGTAGCGGCTCCAAACAGAAAGAAACTTTTCGGATTCAATGTCAATTCGAACTCTAACGGAACCTCGTCCAAAATATAGCGGTCTTGCAAACACAACCCATGATGTATTTTACCGCGAATTTCGACGACTTTGCTCCCGGCATAAGGCAAACTTCTCGCCTTATGACCTTTGTTAGCCGCACCGTCGCCTGGGGCCGAATCATCCAATTGCTTCTCTGTGTCCTTGAACCATCCTTGTGTAAGAAGTGTTGTCTCTTGCACGTCGTGAGGTGTGAACAGATAGTGTAAGTAGGCCGAATAACATTGTAGCTTCACGTCTTGTTTCAGGGTATGGTTCCCGACTTTGATGTGAAGTTGAGAAATTAGAGAATCAAGAATGTTATTCACAACTCCGATGCTGTCCGTGGCAGCTAGATTCGCATCGCCTTTCAATAGTTTCAAGCGAAATAAAAAAATAGGATTCGCTTAAATCAATAAAATCGTCACATCCTTCATAGCGGTAAATAATTACGCTTGCGTTGTCCGACACAGGTGGAATCTTAATGATCCGTTTCTTCTCCACGCTTGTTTGGGTAGGTGGGAGTTGAAAAAGATCCAAGCTAGGATGTACGCCTTCGGCAGATTTCGCGTGAATTAGCTCCGTCATCTTTCGCGAGTCTGCTAGCTAATGAAAAAATAAAGTAGGGAGAGTCCTATTTAATCGAAAATGTCCCGTCGGCGCTTTTTCCGTTTCGTGGTCTTTTTTCTAGGTGCCTTTCTCTTGCCTAGGAAGTTGTCAAGAGCTTTGCTAGCTGCTTGTTTACCTCTTATTTTGAAGCTTTCACCGACGTTTTGCCCACGCAATACGTCAGAAGCTACTTCTGCTCCTGTATGGAGTAGTTGTTTGCCGAGAGCTTTCGCCCCTTTTGATATCAATGGTACAACACTTCGTCCCAAACTACGAAAGAGATTTCCTAAACCGTGTCCTCTTTGCACTCGTCCTCGAAAATAGTTTATGCCATTACCACTTTGCACACGATAGTATTGTTGAAAGGCATCGCGATCACAACAGTAATGTGCTCTCATGATGACGTAAAGCAAGTGTGATATCAATCATGGACCCCTTCAGATTTATACCCGTACCTTTATCGTCTTTGATACTAATCTGAATTCGACGAGCGTATTCCGTAATCATAGGGAAAAAGTATATTTTTTCGAATATATGATGTTGATATTCATTGACACTACTCGTAATGGGGATGTTTCGTAATAGCGGAGCTTTCGTGTCGCCGACTGATTGCGGTCGAATGAGATCGGTATAAATTAATAAATTGGTGATAGGCGTAATGGAATCCCTCAGAGTGATCTCTGAAGTTAAATAATTCCCTCCTAGCAGCTTTTTCTTCCTAAGCTTTCCATACACGAAAACCGGATTTCTGACTCTGGTTGGATTCTTCAGGAAATTAGGAAACGCACCCGATTTGTAAGGTGGAATGACTAACATACCAGTAGAACTTCCTAGCTGGTTAATATATACTTGGTCCTGCGTGCGATTGATTCTATCAATCAAACTTTTGAAGTCATAATAATTACCCTTGGGGTAATAATAATGATTGGTACTTCCCACTTGAATCAGAGGCGATGTTTTCTCATCCTGAAATTGCCATAACAGAGCGTCGAAAGCAGGTAAAGTAGGTTGGAACTCGTTGCGAATCGAGAACTCCGCTAGCCCCAGTTCGTATTTTCCAGCAATCGGTCGTGCTAGCTCGAGAACAAAATCTGATTCCAAACTGCTAATGTGAATGTATTTCATAGTGCGATACCGCGCTTTCGGAATTGAAGTACAGCGCTCGATGGAGCGCTTCGAAACGGAATTTCACCCCCTTTGTGATCCAGCAAGGAAATTTTTACCCGTTCCAATCTATTTATACTTAGCGGAAGAAAGAAAGGTTTTACGTAATATTTTGAAAACACCTTCTTATCTCCTTCGACTTTTACAACTCGTAATAAACGCTGTAGTGAACCGCTAGACTCTTGTGGTTCAATGATGTCGCAATGAACGTATACGAAATCGATTTTCGACAAGGGTCGTACATCAAAATTGAGATGTATTGTCTTGTCAGTAAAAAAGTATGCGGATAGGTCTGCTCTATTCTTCGGTAATATGAAACGTAGGAGAGTAAGGGTAACTACCGCCAATTCTAGATGCTCAAGTGTCCCAGTATAATCGTACTCTCTGGTGTCGATTCGATATCGCGTATCCTCTCCCGGTCTTGCACTAGCTGCAATGTTTTTGTGTGGAATCGAAACCGTCAGGCTATCACTTTCAGGAAAACACTTGACTTTCACATCGGGATTAATGCTCTCCAACGATTTAAACATGTCATATACAGATTCATATTCACCAATTTTGAACTTCAATCTTCTTGTGACTTCACTGGGACCCATAATGTCGAAACCGTAGTAGCTATTTGTGATTGGGATCCGTTCGTTAAAATCGGTTGGGAAGCCAATCTCAGTCAACGCGACTTCGCTTCTTTCTACATTTCTGGGGGTGTCTAGTTCGTTGGTGTAAACCGCAGCTGTATTTTGTGGAAACCTGTCCATGGAGGCATTGGAAAATAACGTAATATAACTCATAGTTTGGGTATCTTTGGAGCCGGTAACATATATCCCACACACGATGATAACAGCGACACCCAAAGCTCTTTGTTGTCTTGCACGACACTCAAATTATACAGCGAAAAACTCACGATGAGCAGTATAATTATAACTTGAGCAATGAATTGATAAAAGTTACGGTTCGACGATATCTTTTTGATCGACCCAGGTATTGAATTCCGGTCCATAATTCAACCACTTCACTAAAAACTGACTGCGTTTACCACGCCGTCGCCTCTTTATAATCTTTTCGACTTGCCATTTTTGCGGTTCAGTAACGGGTTGAATTTCTTGTCTGTAAAATTGTCCGTCAATTATTTCGTTATTGTAATCACGTAAGCGATACGTTGGCGGATCTCCTTTCATGGCTTTGGCAATGTAAAATATCTCGGGTTGCCAGTTGGGTCGACTAGACTTCTCAAACAGATTGCGAATTTTCGAGATGCGTACAGGGGTCCCGACCGCTAAAGTGGGTAGTTTGGAGTCGCGAAATCCATACATTTTTTGCCAAATGCTTTCTTGATTATGTCTATTAACTTCACTAGGAGGGATCCCTAACGAGCGGTGTCTGGTGTGATTGTACGAATAGACCATATCATCTAGCACATCGATATAATTGCTGGTGTTATTTTTCGTGAAATAGCGGTAGAAGATTTGACGGAAACTACGGATAGCCCTTTCCGCAATCGAAGATTTCAATTCGCTTTTCGTGTAAAAGTACCGCACCTTGTTTTTTCTGAGAAAATTCTGAAAAGCTCGACTCGAGTATTCTGTACCTCTGTCTGTCTGTAGCACTAATGGAAGGCTCTCTTTGAAAACTTTTTTGAAAGCAGATATCATGTTGTCACTCGATTTATTTTTAATCGGAATCATCCACACATACTTGGAGAAAACATCAATAATAAGAACGATATATCTAAACCCACGATTGTATTTTGAAATAGACTGTACGTCGATTAAATCGCTTTGAAACTGCGCTCCGATCCCTGACACAACAACTTGACGACGTTTAAATCTTTTTCGAATGGGAAAGTGATAGGTATAACTATCTTGTCCCTTCAACCACTCGCTGTCTTTCTGTAGGTAAGCACCCCTATAAGAATTGGGTTTTTTGGGATCGAAGTAGTCTAGTTTGTCCATAGCTTCCCAAAGTAGCGTTGATTGGGCTTTTGTTGACGTGGAGTATCGAGTTCTTTCCAGTTAAGCGGAGGTTTGAGGTCGACCTTTTTCTTTGCTTTTTTCTTGGGTTTTTTCTTCTTTGGAGTATCTCCCTCCTGTTTAGTAACGCTCCAATTTAACGCGTGCGGGGGCCCCGGCGTCGCGTTTGTGTCATCAGATGGTGGCGCGCGCGCTGCGTCTGCTTTAATGACGGGCGGCGACGCGTTTTTATCGTCAAGTGACGAAGCGTTTGCGAGCGCTTTTATCGTCGCGTCATTCTTTCTTAGGTTTCTCAAGACATTGATACCGTGTTTGTAAAGCGCTAGTTTTTGCACGCGAGTCAAATCCGAGTCTCTGATTTTGGCAATATGTTTGTCAAATTTCCTTTCGTATCCATCTTTTGTTAGTAGCGGTGGAAAATAGAGCTCACGCATTTCTCGTCAGTCCGCCCAAGAGGCTTCCCAGTATCGGAATAGCGGCACTCAAAATGGCTAGGAACGGAATAACGTTAGATAAAGTATTGAATCAAAGTTACACGTATTTACCCGAAAGAAAGCCACCTCTTTGCAAAACTTTGCGCCTGCCTTTTTGAGTTTGCAACAGAGGACCTTCCGTATGCTGGCTTTGTGTTTTTTCAATTTAGATTTTCTTGCGTTAGAAATAGGTACATCGCCCGCCACCAGGTTTCGAAGACACTCGCACACACTAGCGACAAATTCCTTATGCTTCAATAACTGAATACGTTCGGGGTTTTTAGCCCTCCGTAAAGTTTTCAATTTGGTAAGATGATCTTTTAAACGTTTTTTCAAAATGAGTCTTCGCGCGTCCTTAGCCATCACGAATGATGATTATCGTTCGAGCAGCGCGCTATTTATTCCAAATACACAGTCATGCGTTCGTCCGGAAATATGTTGGTACGAAGTCGATACTTTTCCGGTGTCTCTTGGGTTAAATCAATGGCAATATATGAATAAGGTTCGCGAGTTGCTCTTTTGTATGCTTCTGTAAGCATAGTAGGATTGTCCGGGAACATTTGCCGTGAAAGGTAACGTATTTGTGAAACGTCACGTGGATTTTTAAACACCACAATATAGCTAGCGCTGAGAGTGACGTCACGAAAACCACCACCTCGGTGAAATATGTTCTGGACTAATAGGATTACTGAGACATTATTATGATGGGAATGACGTATGAATAGGTCCCTCGCTTGTTGTGCTTCCGTCATCATGTCGTCTAGTATTATCAGAGTGTGTCCATTACCACCCTGCTGTAAATGTTCTAACTCGCCTAGACCTTGGTGGAATTTCACACCCTTCATTTTATCGTATAACGGCTGATAATTATTGTACAGCCAAATAATCTTCCTTGGATAAGGCGCAATGATCTTCTTGGCATTTTGCACAAGGCGATAGGCAAAACATGTCTTACCGCAGCTCGAAGGTCCAGCTATGATCATCCTGAACGGAGAATTTAAGACACGTGCACGCTCCATTTTATTACAAAACAGACAACATTTTATTACAAAGCAAGCGGTACAGTATGAATCCCATCACTCAATACAATTCTTTTATAGTAACCGTATGATAGAGCGGAACGATATTGATGATATGTATATATATCTCCCTGAAAGCAACGGAATCCGGAGTTATACCCTCCTGATATAGAACGGTTTTGCAATACACCTTTGAAATCTTTGAAAGTTTTGCGGGCCGTTTTACTCAAACCTTTCGATGAATATTTATCTGTATCACCCGAGCAATAGTAGGTTTTTGAATTGAGGCCAACAAACCCCCGTCCACTCCATTCTACTTTAAACAGACCCGGTGTTCGCTTAGAGTAATTATGAGCAGCGACACAGCACGGTTCATCGATTTTGAATGCGACTGGGTCCCTCTCGAAGTCTGTTTTATGCTTAACGCACGCCTGCTGAACCAACCACTGATCATGAACTTCAAAGAACTCTTTACGCTTTGAAGGTATGATCAATGAGTAGATAGAATCAGCTGATATCGCTAAATAACAGCTGTCGGTGTCAAGTTCAAGATGAAATTGATCACAATCGTTTATGTAGACGTGGAGGAAGTCATACATGAACGACAACATCCGTTGCTTACTGTGATTAAATATGAAGAAGCCTACGATGACGGGTTGATCAAGTTGAGTCGTATCGGGCCGTGAGGTTACTTCAATTAAGTCCGAATCAATTTCATCAGCGTCGATAAAATTCGGTTTTTTGATGAGCGCTTGAACTTCATCGCAAGTCACATATTTGTGATTTTTATATTTGGCTGGATTTTGTATAGTGGTTCCGAAAGCACTATTTCCAAGATTCTTGAAGGTTAATGCCTGCATTTCAAGTGCATGGTCTCTAGGAATGACGTCACCTTTACGCCGTAGCGTAGTTACGCGATCTACGAAGTTGCGAAATAGTCTTTTAGGTTCATATTCCAAACATTGATAAACACGTGTGACCACCATTCCGTGACGCAAGTACCAACTCAACAAGTCGGTAGTAACCAATTGCTTTTCGATGAAATAACTGGACGCGAGCGCTTTTTTTGGAAACTTGACTTTGTTTTCCCTTGCGTATTGAGCCATATGCGGACCGATATCACATTCATTAATTTCGATGTGCTTAAAGAAAGGCGGTAACTCTTCAAACTTAGATTTCAAATGATCTGGGCAATGCGCGTCGCATTCTATCGCACCGAAAAAGCGATTGTTAACGACTCGATCGAGTATTTGTTCTTGCGAGAGTAAATATTCTTTTGTCACATTCCTTTGTAAATGTGCAACGAGGCGCGCAATGTCTGGATCGCGCTTCATTGCTTTCCATTCACATTCGCGCACTCGAATGACCTGATATCCTAGGCGTTCAAAATAAGCGGTGGTTTCTTCGGTTTTAATGCGTCGATTATGATTAATATTTTGATTATTAGATATACAAGGACACGAGTGCCACCAACATCCGTCCATGTTGAATATTAACTTCCGCTCCGCTGAGTATCCATCTACGCTAATTCTACGGGCTCCCAGTTTCACTTGCGGACCGTTCCAAGCGTGACGAATCGGAATACCGCGAACAATGCTTTGATAAGTTAACCACTCGAGTTCGATCATGGACGGATAAGTCTGTTTTCTATGAAATTTCTGTTTCACTTCATCATACAGCCAACGGGTGACATATCCAGTTGGCATATTGAGATCAATGGCGTGCAAGTATAATGCGTTGCTGTCATACCCTACTATAGATTTCACGTCTTTGGCTGCGTCTCCATACTTCAAAATGCGAATTTTGGTCTCGTCTGCCATTGCATACCGGTTTGTAATTTGTGCCAATCCACCGATTAAGTTATTAGTTACAGTGTGATGGAGATCGGCATTGGCTTTATTGAATAAAGCGATTTCCCACCTTTCATCGAACATAAGTCGATTAGCTATACTCGGTAAGCTGACGTGATTTTTGAACATGTCAATCCCCAGTTTTTTATAAAAGTCGAAGTGGTTATTTACCGCGACGAGAAAGCCGACCACATCACATTCATTGTAGTATTTTAAAAAATCCCTCATTGTTTTCATATCGAGACGCTTCCAAGTATCGACGCATTCTTGGTATTGTTCAGCTGTAATATTATGCCCGCGAAGACTACTATAAAAGCTATCGTGTGGCGGTAGCGATGTTTCTTTCAATTTATCAATATGCGTCATATATTCGTATGGAAAGAAAAATTTATTGTTTACTCCATCACCGTACACTTTCAAATACGCATCCAGGCTATATCCCGGAGCGAGGAATAGAGATATATCTAGAAATTTCAATTTATTTGTGGAGATAGTGAGGTAACTGCTGTTTCGCTTCAATACAAAAAAGCCGCTCTCCTCTCGCAAAAGAGCAATCAAATATTTTTTACACAGATTTAAATCGTAGCGAGCCGAGTTGAATCCGATTACGGGTATTTGATCTAACCACGTTTCAAAGCGATGATACAACAACTCCAGGTACGATCGCGTTTTAATCGGATCAATCACTTTACGTTCTTCAATCAAGTCGCGAAGAGCGGTCAACTCGGTGTCATATATAGCACGCATTTGCGAAGACGCAATTTCTTGAATTTCATGAAGCTTATCGACCATTTCTTTAATTAGATCACGCGGGTTGCCATTGGAAATAAATGTAGTTGTTTCGTTCGTGACATTATCACACAGTGAGACCGAGAGCGGGACATGTTTACTGGTAAATTTTACTTTGGCTGTATCGGGCTTGAGATTTTCTTTTACTAAGAGACTCTCAAAGTCAAAGCAAATTCTGAATTTGTAAAAACGTTTTTCTTTACTAACAAATATACCTTCATTTTCCAAATCTTCAAACACCGTCGCTTTAGGACGATAAACACCAGAACCGTAGCGATACCTTTTCTCAGAATTACAATGATTTTTAATATGTCGTTTTAAACTACTTTTCAAGGTAAAGAATGTTTTACACGAATCACACATAAAAGTAGACGTATAATTCTCTATATTCAAAATTAAAGAACAGTGATTTTCGAGCATGTGAATATGAATTGTGAGTCCAGACGCATTGGAAGTACGACGCAAGACCGTGGTTTGTTCACGTTTCTCGTAAAGCAATATTCTAACGTTAAAACACGCTTCCACTTTCGATAGTTGGTCGAAGGATATACCATTTGCAACTGAAATTCCGTAACGATTTTCAAATTGCGTAGTCAATTGAGAAACATGACTTTCGTCACGTTTTTTAATTAATCTAAATGAGACGCATCGAAACAGACAGAGATTATCTGTATATGGTACACCTTCACGATTACGAATAAAAGCACTGATATATCTACATTTGGATAATCTTTCCATTTCTTCTGAGACAACGCCCCCGCTAAGTAAAGGTCTTTCCATTTCATACAGGAATAAAGTAATGTGTAGCACCTCCGAACAAACAAATTTTGTATCCGGTCTGACTCGATTCGCATAATCGTAACCGGCCGATAAATCAATTGCATTTCTAAACGAATCAAAATCTTCACGCGATATGATAGTTCTTGGGACATCGAGGACAGCTTGCGATGATTGGGGGTGAAAATACGTATATCGCTCAGACTCGCGATTATATAGTAGATACCCAAAGCCATAATTTATTTTAAATTGTCTAAATCGTTGCGGGTATATACTTGCGATACGCGCGTGAATGTCTGCGGGGTCTCGTTCAATCATCCGAATATTGACTATATGTCGCACGCGATTTCTCGACGTCCACGTTGAGTCAATGATCGAATCGTAGTGCTCTTCAATTACTTCGACGGCGGCATCTTCAAAGCCCAAGGATTCATCGACGGTCCAATCTCGATCCAAATATCGCCTGCGTAGAGCCATTTATGCTATCTGTAAAACATAGAACATTAGAAATTGAGAAGCTTATTTCAATCACAGTTTTGCTTACCGTTTGGGCTTTATGATACGGTATCCAGTCGTAAAGTCGTGTGTCAACAAAGTATTGAAAGTATTACCTATATTTACTCCATATCTGTAAAACAAAGCACAATTTCACTTACTAGAAAACGAAATTATATCTCAAGCGCAATTTAGATTGGTTTAGACCGTACAGAAACATGAACTTAATTCTGTCCAATCTAGCAATCTCAGTATCACGAATATTCGAGTCTGTTTTATCGTCACACAACAGTTTTTCGATATCTTTGATCACGTTTTTTGCAATGACAAGAAAATTTTTTGTCCAGTCTTGTTCGAATCCTTCCATCGAAATGAGGCGGTTCCACATCGCTTGCATTTTCAAATGATCATCCATCATGTGTTCGAAGTAAGAACCAATATCTTGACGAGGACGCTTTCGTGAAGGTTCCTGTGGATCCATTAGACTTTGATAGAAGGCCGACATATCGCTAATTTGTGTCATGTCTCTCTGAGTGGTGGATGCAGCTATATCGGCTAAGTTATCATTCATAATGTTAAGCTGCAAACAAAATTCGAATTAGTGACAATCATTCATGCAAATAATATATACATCAGCTAAGTTTTCAGTCATAATGTCAAGGTGCAAACAAAATTCGAATTGGTAACGATCGTTCATGCAAATAACAATCGTACAAGCAAAACATATTATTCAAAGAGTATCATTATCAGCTTTTTCCTTTCTCCTTCTGAAGCCAGATGCTCTGAGATACAGTACTTGAGCCAAGGGATCCTTCTCAACACAGCCATTAACTTCTTTAATATTTGAAGTTTTAGTTCTCTTTATTAAATCAAACAGAACATCACGACGGGCATGTTTGTTGAAACTGGCCAGAGAAGGTGCGTAAATACCCCTTCCAAATTTTACAATGACCGTTTTAGCCTTGAATGATATAGGATGTTTGACAGTCATCAAGTCAGAGCCATTTTGTTTATCACAAAGCATGAAGCAGCAAGATGGATTAATAATCCCGTATTCACATTGCACTGCTGTACGATGTATAGTCAAAATTGTTTCCTGTAAAGCAGTATTTTCAAAGAAAAGCGTTCCGCAGTTGGGAAACACAGAAACACATTTTGTAGCATCATAATATTTGAAAGCATTCAAATTTTCCAAACTCGGCAGCAAATAATTTGCTGTTTCACTACCGAAAAGCATTTCGTGCAATACTTCCTTTCCAGAAAGGCAATCCCCTTCCAGAAAGAAGTGTGGAGCAAGTAATTTTTCATGAGTCAAGCTTTCACCGACAGCTACAATCAGAGCGGCGCGAAGAAAATTGAGACTCCGTTTCAACCCGCCATATTGTATATCAACAATATTTTCTTCCAGATATCTATACATGAGATAACCCTCATGTATTTCTGTCGCCTCTCTAAATCCAACTAGCCAACGCATGAATACGCGATTCTTCTCATCATACTTCTGTTCTGCTTTGGTAGTGTCACCTATATGCCATTGCGGTGGGTTAATGACCGGACGATCATGCTGGATCCAATATCTAGGAAAGATCCTTATTGACGAATCTGGCGATGATAGTATATTCGGCTTTGGTATAGAACCAACATTAGAGTCGGAAAAACCACTTGAGATATGAGTGGAATCGGCGACAAGCTCGCTAAAAGTAGGTTGCTCTGTAACTTGCGATGTGCTCTTCTCTATACGACGCAGTAGGATTTGCTTCGCGATCTCATTGCTATCACGAGAAATTTCACCTAGCGGCTCGCTACTTTCGGCAATCGCCTCCGCACCAAGAGACAAATCCATTTCCGTGTCGGGATTGCCTACTGCTTGTCCCGAAGCTTGATGATTGACAGTATCAGAAGGGGTCGGATCGCTAGTCACTTTCTCAACGTCATAAACGGGTTGTTCACCTACTGGTGTTGATTGACTCAGAGGTATCAATTGATCCTTAAGTTGGGTCTCGTTGCTAATTAGCTCGATGTCATTAGCCTGTTGTTTTGATGGGGATGAATCAGTTTTGAATGCGGGACATATCTGACGTATGACAACGCGATCGCGAAATTCTTCTTCGCTCAAAGATTTCAGAAGAACTTCTTTAGCAGATGGGATCTTCGTTATGGGTCTAAAGTATCGATCCATAGCGACGAGTTCCTCATCATCTTTATCCATTTGATCACATTTCATATGATTCGGAATTTCTACACTCAATGCATGGTCACTGCTTTCTCGGGTTGATTGGTTGCTTGGCAACTGCTGACTATCATCATCCATAATTACTTCAATTTGCAAAGACATCTCGAATACTTTTCACTGATTCGCTCAGATTTAGTGATAACTCATTTCACATTCGGCTAATCTTATACGAAAATGCTTCGCGCCAGAATCACATAAGAAAAATGTTCGCTCACTAACGGACAAACATTAACCGTTAGGATGTGAAATTGTTGATAGATAGTAACAGCCCGTTCGAACAAAAGACATTCCCAACCGTCGTTTTCGCTTTGTTGGTAGAGCAAACAATGCATTGAGTGTTTGAAAAGCAATGAATAGTAGACGGTAAAACGAACCTCTATCAAATTTCTTAAAACAAAGTAAACTCAGATTGAACTCTCAAATAAATGGAAGTGCGCGAAAGTAACGTTCGTTACAATTCATACCAATACTTTCAACGAATTTTTTAACCAACAACATATTCAAACTCTGGAATGTCATAAATTTAAATCAAAGTACGACCAATCATTTCAAAGTTGGAAATCTACCAATCAGAATACAGTATCGTGTTCTAGACCAATACTTTCAATGTATTTTTTAACCAACAACATATTCGAACTTTGGAATGTTGTAAATTTAAATCAAACGACCACCAAGCATTTCAAAGTTGAAAAATCTTCCAATCAGAATACAGCATCGCATTCTACACAGCTATAAAAGCTCCTATTCTTATAAATATTTCAGTTCTTCAATATAACGAGATGGTGTCTATTAAGCCGTTAGGTGCACATCAGGCAATGAAGAATGAAGTCGGTGATATCGTTTATGAAATTTGTAATCGAAATGCGAAGCAGAACGAAGCTGTGTTTTTCAATATGAATTTTGAACGTAGATTACGTTCGTTCGAACCTTACAAAGAAAATTTCAACAGTAGTGCCTATCAATTAGCAGAATGTGGTTATTTTCATCTCGGCTTCGAAAATTTAGCCAAATGCTATATGTGTGGAAAACTATTCGAAAATCTCTGTCATTGTGATAATGTATGGGTTGAGCATGAACAAGTGAATAGTCGTTGTGCTTTACTAAGTAAAAGATATGACAAGACTCATTCTTAATCTATTTTCTCGTGTGGGGATTCATGTTTTCACTGAATAATAACTATATTGTGTTTTCTATATTAATTTAGAATCAATATGAGCATCGCAATAAGAGGTGATAGTAGAATTGTTGGTGGTCCAACAATGAAAAAAGAGGTATATGTTTTTAATAACATATCGAAGCTACGACTTGAAAGCATAAATGATGATGTAATTGATCATCATCAATTGCGCTTACATCGTACTTCGGGTGCCATTCAACGATACAAAGCCGTCTTCACACACAAAGGGGGTCTCGTCGCGACCTATACTCGTGATGGTGTTGAATGTTTCCAGCAGATTAACCCAGCAGACGAATTAACAATTTATTCTCCAAGTATGTTAGATTGTAAATATCTAATGAAATTCTGTACTAATAAACTATATCTTTTATATAGGTAACGTGGTACAGGATCCTGACCGTGGTCCGCTATCGTTCATTCTGCAGGAAACATCTCGCTTCATCGCAGAATCGGGACAAATCCAATCGAAAGATCATCCTCAAGCGAACTTCGCGACTAATGGCATGAATGCAGCGCCGCAAAACGCCTATTATGGAATGAATGCTGGTGTACCGCCGCCACCGCCATCTCAATACGGACATCGCCCTGCTGGGTGGATGCAAAATTCTCAGCAATTTTAAATTACTGGTTGAATATGTGTTAATGGAAAATAAAATGGTAAATTCCTATTTGGTCTGAATAATAAATCTCATCCTACATTTGTGCCTCTCTATTCTCAAAGCTTTAGTGTTAGAAAAAATTGTGTCAGAACCACGAAGCTAGTAGCACTATATCGCAACGAGACAGTAACGAGTATGCACTGAAAGCACAACCTAACAAAGTCGAGACAAGACAATACAAATCATCATTCAATAGTTTATTTCGGTATGCGTACAGTTAGTCAAAGAATATGCTCCGATATAACGTAAAATCAATTTCATTGCTTCTTGGTCAGTAGCTAAGCAGTCCTCTTCGTGATATTTCACGCTGAAAGGGTATAACAATTCGGGAGCATCCGTTGATTTCCAATTTAGCATCAGCAAGAATAGTATGAATATTAGCTTCATTGCCCGAAGACTTTACAGATAGCAGCTTTAAGATCGTTGCAAGCTTCCGCAATCTCGGAATCTCTTTTCTTCTTGTATATATTGATGCAGCAATAGCTTTTAATGCAAGAGCATAATATCACGTAGAACGCGATATCGGAGTCTTCACTAAGAAGTATATCCATTTCTCATGTCCCACTCACTCGTAGTGGTGTTTAAATAACTACTTTTGGCGCGTTAATTCACAACGGTAAACTCATTGAGACATTCAAATCTGGTAACGGTAAATCAAATGGACTGTTCTCATTTTTTTTCTGGTCGAGCTAATTCCGTGTGGTAGTACAATCATACATACAACTATTAGCTAATTCATCGAGTCTGTCAATTGTAGCACATCGACCATTTTTACGAATCCATATTTGTATCATTTGATAACATTGTTCAGTTAAGTTCTTGGGATCCGCGTATTCACAATCAGCAATTTCTAAGTCTGTTAACTTAAGTTGATCTCGAGCAAATCTTTTCCAAGTCTTGTAATGAACCCTATCTATAATGTCGTATACATCAGAAGCTGTAATCCCCGACATCTTCCAATTGCAATCCTTGATTTTCTTTGATGGTATAATCTCATAAGCGACATACACATATATATATATATTTACCTATTAGGCTACTTTGGGAGACAATCGTACTTATTTTTGTGGCAGTTGGGGGACGAAAAAAATTGGGAGACAATTTTGTGTCCCCCTAATTCTTGGCGACATTTTTCCCTCAGTTGTTATCGTCTGTCAAGCAAATCCGTTTGGGACCACGGTTATTGGTCCCTCATTTGTCCCTTACAAAAGAAATCAAGCCAGGAAGTAGCAGGAATTTCGAGTTACAATGGCGACATTTTGACCCCTGTATAAACCCCGTATTTTGAAAAGTGGCATTAAGTCGACAACCAATAGGGGGGATTTTCTTCCACTTTTCGCGTGTATAAAATGACACCGCTTTGCATACATGATAGTTTTTCTTTTGGAATTACTCAGTTAAGAGCATCCCCGTATATATAGGGATTTTAAGCCTTTATACACTGTGTTAAAAAATGGCGACATAAAAAATGCTGACTACCATTGAGATGACTCGACATAAAGTCTAGTTGCGATCTTGGTAGACGCTGCGGGTCGTACGATTTTAATGTCGACTCCTAATATTGGGCCCTGGTTAGCTCTTAGCAAAGGCGAGAAGGCATTATATCATTGTTACATGTTGTTGTTTAACACGCGTGATACATATTGTTAATAAGAATCACTGCTCTACCTTAATATAACTCCATCAAATATATGTATTGGTTATAGCATGATAAATATTCTGTAGTATGTCCCGCAACCGATATGTCGAGCTGATAGGTCGTTGATTTGCTTGTGTCAAGATCGCTTGAAGATGCTCTGTCAGTTGTGAGCAGAAGGCATATACTTTATGTCAGTGATTATCAACCCTTCTGTCTTTGCAGACCCCTTTTGGACCGTCGCGAGCCTCCGCGGACCCCCTACTTTTATTTCTAATTTAGCTCAAATTATTGTTTCCGTTCAAGCCAGACAATGTACAATGCGGTACAAATGATGCATTGCGACATATTGAACAGAGAGGATAATGCTGAAACTACCAAGCACGCGCGGTCTTCAATATAGCATCCATCTCGGCCTAATAATGGCCAAGGTGATTGGCTTCTATTTTGATCTCTTCAGCTGTGTTTCAGTTGCCTATCCTTGCAATTCACTGTTCACTTTCCTGGCATTCGCAAAGCCATGTCTTTGTCAAAGAATTAGCCAAGATAAACCGAGGAGGGTTGTTGTTCTGATCGTACAAATAAGAAAGGATTCCCTTGCAAATGCTCAAGAGAGAGCGAGAGTGAAAGAGAGAGAGAGAGAGTGAGAGAGGAAGCGAACAAACTTATTTTTATCCTAACCAGCGGATACCGTGGATACCAGTTTTCGAATCTTAGGTCTGACCCGCCCGGAGATTGAACCCATGATTTACAGATCAAACAGAGGCGCGCAGCACTGCTATGCTACCCCCCCCCCCATTCCTTCCATCAGTTTCGCCACACACAGATAATCCTACCCCACTTGAGAGGGGGTGCCGAAGGGTGTCGAAAATTATTTCGTGGAAGAACATTAATGATACGCTCTATATTTGAAAGTTTTTGCAACTTTTTAATCTTTCTCGCGCTGGGCGCGATTTCATGTAGATAAATGTTTTGATTATCAGCCACCCTTCCTCCACGATAAATACGCATCATTTATGGAAGTAGACATTTAAGGGTTGGCCATTAACACGCCACGATGTATGAAGACATATGAAGTTTGGGCCAACATGGGTCTCAGAGAAGTGTGCCAAAAAGATCGTCAGCGAGAAAGCATTATCCGAAAGAGGATTGCCCTTATGTAGACCGTAAACTTCGATATAAAAATGTCTTTGTCCGGGTGCCTAAATTGCTGGCGCCGAATATTCATGTCGTGACAATCTGGACCTCACATGACAAATGACATCTCATCCCAAATAATTGTTTGACAGTGAAGAAATACCAATTTTGAATCGTGTGCTTCTTTTAGTTTAGTAGCCTACATATAGGCGAGTTCAATATCTTTTGATTACATAGCGCGCATGAAGTCAAGAAATAACAACATGTAGCTAAGTAATTCGTTGAACCGATAGCAGACGATATAGATAATAATAAGATCTTGGTTGCTTTCACACCTTATCTAACGTCCACTTGCAAAGTAATAATTATATTTATTATACGAGCTTTCGGAGCGCCGCTCCTTCATCAGGTGTTAAAGTGAAAGTAACGCAAAAGATTTTAAAACCAAACATATACGCATATTGTGACATCATAGACAAAAGTAATTTCAGATCAGAAAAATGTGTACATTTATGACGTCATAAACAGGAAAATCGAAGTTCATATTTTAAACGCCTACAGCAAGTTGTGGCACTGAAGATGAGATTTGATAGAGTGTTTACAGTAATTGAATGCACACCCGCCGAATATATCAACTGCAGCTTCGCATGGTGTAATGTGACATGGAGCCTCGATCTATATTTAGCCCTTGATGGAACATGTTAAATATGTCGATGTATTTTTGTTCTGTGGCCTTGCGCATGATTGAGTTCTCGATGTTCCCGGCCAACACGTTGATTATCATATCATTTTCTTAGTGTCCTGCTGAAGAAAAGTGCTCATCGACAGGCTTCGATCTGTTGCATTTAGAAATGTCGTGTCGATGCTGACATTCTCTTATGGAGTGGTTGACCAGTTTCTCCAACGTACCAGGCATTGCCACATCCACTTCGGCAACGAATTAAATATATCAAGTCATTGGACTTGCATGTGTAGCTAAGTAATTGCACCAACGGGCCCACCCGATTATGTTCATTTGTTCAATTAATAATTACGTGCCCTGAATATTCCTAGACAATACCTCACTCAGCTCTACAGGTAAATCTGATTACGTGGACTGAGAGGATACAAAATTTATAGCAATATATACGCAATTATCAATACTATTGACCGAATCAATCATTAATTATACAAAATTTTACGTGGTCGCATCTGAGTTGAAATTACATAGGTCAAAAGTGCTACATTCGGTCAAAGTTGGCGGTCACCGGATAGATATATGATTCTTGATTGTATCAATGTGAGGCGTGATGCTATGTAACAGTCACTGGATTAATGGCTTTTCCCTATACAAGAATAATATATTGCTCGGAGTGCAGTAGTCAACGCAGATGAATATAAATTGTGATCTAATATAGCCGCGGGTGTAATCATCCCCGTTCCGCATCCACACCAGTTTCGTTGCTAGCACCGACTAGCATCGCCATAGAAACTGCTTTACCGTCTGCGAAGTAACACGTGCTAATGATAACAATATATCTCGTCGTAATTCTCGGCCTACGGACCATGTGACCTCAATCAGCTTTCCATACCTTCGTAAGTTTGTAGCAATTCCATAAATGATTGTAATCACCCTATCATCGTCACCAGAAACGCATAGTTGAAAACGTGTGATATCAACCCAGCGTACGTTTAACAATAAATTCAACTGAAGTAGCTCATGTCATCCGCTCATACCATGCAGCAGTGTTGATTGAAAAATCGAGCTGGTTTATTCGTCATCACATACAAGGATAAAATGACTCTGCAAAGCTAACATAAACAAATATTGATGATCAGGCTGAAATGTGGCGATATAGGATTGGAAAGCAGCCAAGTGCAAATAGTTAATTAGTTGACTTGTTTGGCATTTCATAACGTCACAATGCTGCGACAGGAGAATGTCAAATCAAACAGCTATCAAACATATTGTGGTATCAGCTATAAATACTCAGAGTGTCGGATTCGCATGAAGCGCCTGTTACAAGGCTCAGTATAGGCTTCAAACCCACAATGCTACATTATATGCGTTATATTAATACTTTCCATGGGTACAGATATTTTAGTTTCCTTATATTAAAACAAGGTAAGAAGCAGTCTGATTCGGGTATCGATTACGGCCCCCGTCTGTTCAAGTCAAGGCAAGGGCAACATTACATATATTGAATGACTGATGTTGAAGTGATCAGAGGGTATAACGTCATCACCGTTGCTCATTATGGCAGACTAGGGAGTGATATTCACATTTGCGTCTGGTTATAATGAAGCCTCCGCAGGCACCTATCGGTCACGCATTGAACAGAATTGCGTGACGGCAAATTCATTGGAGTGTCTTCCCAGCTACCTTAACGTCTCGATTGTTTGCAGTGGCTGAAAAACAAGGCAGCGATGTAATGCCAAATTGTTAACTACATGCAAAGTACACACGTTTGGAGATGATACACAACTCCAGTAAATTGCAAAACAAAAATGCAACATGATAAGTTGCCTCATCAAGATTGAGCTTTACAATAGGTCACACACTGAATTTTACAACGAATCAATAAAACGAAAAGGCAGATGTTATCGTAACTATATGCTCCCTCACACAGCGTTTAAATACGATTTATCAATATCAATATTTATCAGTATCTAGTTGAATTATTTGAAATTAATCGGGAAACAATATAAAGTTAACGTTACGCGATCAAAATATTCTCAGATATATTGAGCGGGCAGTCAACATTTTACTAATTGAGTTATGTGAACACGTTATCAAGGAGGATTCTGAATCCGTTGCTACTCACATAGACGTTTAAAAATGTATCAGAAAGCGCGTTACGTAGTGAAAATCTATTACGACATGAATTGAATTAGTGAGGGAAAGATCATAGGCCGCAGTATCCGTTTGGCGACTGTCCTGTCCAGTATTTACTAGGGATGGTGTGAACGTGAGGTTCACGTTCGTGTTCTGTGTGTGAACCTCGGAAAATTTGAGGTTCGCGTTCACAACAGAACCTTGGTAGGTTCTGCATTGTGAACCTTTTTCATATATTGCAATTTTCACTTCATTATAACATCTTTGGTTCAAATTTATTGACTTTCAACTGCGGACCACTCAATGCATGGGGCTGGCAGCATAAACATTCAACACTAAACGAGCATGCCCTTGACAATCTCAAAAATTTACTTGTATTGTTACAAAAGTGTGCCCGAAATATCCAGCCTTCCGTTTGTGCATATTTAGTGTCTCTGTGCTGTGAGCTTGACCCGCAATCACATGACATCAAGAGCGAAATACACTGTATTTTGTCAGCAAATGATCCTTATTCAACCGATCAATGAGATTGATATCGTCTTCTGATGTAAAAATCTAGCAGGCGTGCGAGGTCAATCTTGACTACATATGTATACTGTATCATAAAAACCAAATCCGTGCGACTGGGGTGTTGGCTATACTGCTGTATAACTTGTTAATCGGTAGCAAGTATATAGAAACCCATTTTACACTCTGCTCAATATCCATGTGGCAATACTCAGACGCCGAATACATTGTCCGATCAGGTCGAAATTGTTGGCAAAGCGACGCAAGATACTGATTTTATGGGATTATTATATCATTTGATTGCCGCAGTTGATACATTTGGCGACGTTTAAAACGTCAATATGTACTTGAGTACTGAGCTATTATGTGGCCCAGAGTCGTCGCTCGGTATCGTGTACAGTAGATTAATAGAGGCAATCACCTAATAGAAATATGGGGTTTGAATTGCAATATGACGTCAGGTGACGTCATGAGGTTCACGTTCGTGTTCACACAGAACCTTTCAAAAAAGTTCACGTTCACACGAACCTGAACCTTTCAGAGGTTCACACCATCCCTAGTATTTACCCGTTCGTGTGAAATATAACACAACAGAAGAGAAATGCGTTCTATATTCAATACTCACTTTTTGTCATGGAAATGGAGTCGGCGTGGCGATCCAAATTTATACGCTATTGTACGCAGAATTCAGCAGCTATGTGGAATACTCTTCAATACGCAGAACGAATCGTTCGATGAAAACACTGATTGGAAGTAACTCATTCACGCATGTTTGCATCTTAAACTTTTCTTATAAGATTCGTGTTTATAGGATTCATGCTAATATACTTGTCATGAAACTTTAGGGCCATGAGGTGCTAATACATCTTCTGCATCATTCTACATCATCTGCTAGTCCATCGTCCAAAGTAACGTCCATTTACAATAACCTGCTAATACGCTGAAACTAATCTTTCAATCACTCGGTGACAGCGGACATGAGACCTTACCAGTTGATGGCACGCAATTGGTCGCGCGTACGTATACAATACTAAAGTCATCGACCTAATTCAACATTGTGAATTGTGCCTATCTCTGTAAGAAAGGCGGCATGTTGAATTTTTTGTGATAAAAGTAGGCTATTCCTAAGCTACTGATCGATCTGTATATTCTGCGAATTCGGTAGCCTTTGGGAGACAAAAACCGACTTTTCAAACGCCAATACCGGGCCAACCCCGGGTCCCAAGCCGTTGAATCGGATATCATCGCGTTCAGTTCGACGAGAGGAAAACGGGGATAACTCTGTCGAACCCCTAAGACCAGCGGTTGTCGATCGGTATTTCGATCTCTGTTCTGATACCGACCGAACGAAAAACCAATTGCGTAACCCGTATTGTCGCACCATCACGGGTTTTTGTAAGAAAACTTTTTTCTACGCGTCCCAGCCCCATTTCCCGGGCATCGTTGGAATTGTAATCGAATTACGCGTCTGCCGGTACCAAATTTATCCGGCTACGATACTCGGTTGGCGAGAAATCGGTGATTAAAAAAACTGTGAAAAAAGCGCTATACGCTGTTTTTTGAAGGCCGATCCCGAGTCGGCTGAAAGTCCGATACGATCGTATCGGGTATCGGTCTACGCGGGGCCCGAAGACGAACGCAGCGGTACCTCGTATGGCCCAGTGGTGTGAACGACCGAGACGGAACCTCGGATAGCCCGCCTATGAAAAACGTGAACTTCTCGGATGATCCACCGATCCAGGATAATCCGAGGATTATAATCGAAAAACTCACATAACTCCGCTTCTACTGGTCGGAATTGAGTCAAATTTGTTTTGCATCGTCTTTGAAAACAGCTCAACAATTTCATGGGGTTGGCAGTAAAATTTGATTTTTTTAAAATTTTACCCAATAAATTAAAAATTCTAATTTGATCTGCGGAGTCCTATGCTTGTTAGAATTGAACCAAATTTGGTGTGCAGTGTTTTTTTAGAGTAAGCTGACAATTTAATAAGTGAATGGCTGGAATCCGGAATTATTTTTTATGACATTTATGATCAGTGCGGGATTTGAAGAACAGGCCTGCAGACATGGGCGGAGCCTGGAGCCTATTAAATCATATTACGTCGCGTGCAATACCTCGGTTACAATGATGATGACCCCATCAAGCGCCAAGGTAATCAAGGAGGTTCGCAATTCGAAATGAAGATAGGTTGGGATTGGTTTATACAGGGTTTGACGCTTTGGCCATGTTGATAATTGTAATTATAATTGATCGGGCAGGGTTATTACCCGTAACATTTCTGATACCTTACAAAACGCGTATTCAACGTAGTATCGGCGACAAATATAGCTTTAGTTACGAAATTACACATGAAGGAAATCTATCGGTATCAAGGTCAATATTACATGACTTCACTATTTCGAATCTGGTTTTACTGGTGGATGGCTGCATCAACAAACCCACTCTGACTGTTTTAGTATAGATTAGTGAAGATTCATTAGACTCCGAGCCGGTAAATCTAGGTTAATGTGTTTCAACTGCGAAAGTATGAACAGTGAACAATGAACATAGACGATATCAGATCGATGCGATTCATGAAAGCAATTTTCACGCCGCAATATAGCGTACCGCAACAATTGTGGTCGTTATTGTTTGATATTCACGGTGCTCGACTACATTGTTCACATTTTACACCATGCCGATGTTTTTTATGCCATATTTACCTTCATAAGACAACGATTACGCGAATGAGATGCTACGTAGAAGCCGAGATAAACCTTTATTACCTTAGTACAAATTCTGGAGTCGACCTCGGTCGGACCCGAAACCGCAACCAGCTGGTCTTGCGGTTGTGGATTATTCCACTATACGCTATCTCGCCACGCTCTCACTCGCTAGCGAGCATGATTGAATTGGAGATCTAGGCGTGTCTATGAATGCGGCGAATGTTCGGTTAGGTTTGCTGGATTTCCCGCTGCGTAGAAGCCGAGGCCAGTCAAATGGAAATTTCGGTCATTTTTGAAATAATAGTATTTACGGTGACCAATTTCGTCACACCGACATGACCAAAAATCGTGTTCCATTTATGCCTGAAGAGGCATGGATGTCTTTTAGACTTGTTTTGATCTTGACAAGTGCCTACATCGCCAGTAAATGAAAGAAATTGATGACACATATTAGCTGTAAATTAGTCCACTTCATTGAAATAGACACGTTAAAACGATGGTGAGATAATTTTCCAATAGAGTAGTTTACACACTGAAATTCACGACCACAATAAGCACGCAAAATACGGGTAAATATATTTTTCAAGTGATAGTCAATATCTATATTCTTTATCGGTCCAAGGTGCATTCCTTCACGCTACAATTTGATATTTATGATATTCTATCATTTGCTCTGCAGCACTCCTATAGTACTCTTACAGGCGGATTAAAAGACTAATTGGCATCGTGACAGATCTTATTCCTATCAAAAGTCATCGTCCTTTTTTCATGTCATCCTCCACATTCGGTGAATACCATCTAATAACTAATTGTATCCATATATCGTGTTAAATCACCAATGTTTTTTATTACTTCATGACAAGAAGGGGGTTCTGGTGATATTGAAAGACCAGAAAATATCTAATGTGCTTTATAAGCTCAGTGGGTTACCATTTAGTTTCCCTGAAGCTCGCAAAGTTTCCAGCACATACACAGCTCTAGTATCAACGCCTAAGTGAAGTACCATAAATGCTTTTTCAACTCATAAATACCATTCATTGGCATAGCCCATTCTCAATTGCAATCGGCATCATTTACGCACTGGATCAGTCAATGTCAAGTGGCAGAGAAATATTCGAACGCTGAGTTGCTGAGGAATGCAATTGATGTCTCTGTGGATGAGATTTTAGGAATGGCGACTTTGCAATCAGTAAAAACTTCGAATCAAGGCAGAGAGACATCGGTGTGCCCTGCATAACTGGGATTGATTTCATGAAATCTAAATTGGTCCGACAAAAATACATGTTACTATCACTGGAGAAATATATTTACCCGTATTTTACCTGCTTGTCAGCTCATTTCATTTTCGTCGTCCTTAATTTCAAAAAATTATCCCACCACCCTTTAATGGAGTTATTTTAATCAAGTGGACTAATTTCCAGCTAATCCGTAACGATTTGAAGCGGCTTTAACATGACGAGAGTCTGAGATAGGAGGTAGAGACATGTTAAAGTGGTCTTTATTCGAAGGTTTCTGTCTTGCAGCACTAGTAATAATTGATCAAAAAGTGTGCCTTACGTTAAGCCGAAAATTGCCTTATACCTGCTAATACACTCCAAGTCCATGAAACAAGAAGCTTGCGATGGATATTAGGGTCGAATATAATAAATGAATATATTTATTATTTTATGGTAACTGAGATCTGCTATCGCAGCAAGGTAGCTATTGAATGTCGTAGTTATTTGCATACTAGCCGTAGAGAACTGGTGATCTATAATCTGCAGCATGGCCAACTGTAGCTTCTTATAAAGACACATGTTCCGTATTTTCACAGCAGTTTTCAAACGCAAATATGTGCGTGGTGAAATGGCGTGGTCATTGGTATAATCCACAGCTGCAACACCAATGGGTTGTTGGTTCGAGTCCGGCTGAGGACGACACGAGAATTCCTACCCAAGTGTTGGAGGTTTATCTAGGCTCCTCGTCGTCGTGTGATCCGCGTAAGCGGTGATTTATAAAAGCCTAGGAGTGGGCTGTGCTAAAAGTCGGTGAATACGGAATCAAAAAATGAATATAGGCATACTCTAAAACTACCAAATTAGTCAAAACACCATGAATAAAAAACAAACAAACGGCGAATTATATATCGCGATCATCGATATCGTACAAGGATGACGTCGTGGATTTCAAATAGTGACGTCAAAAGTGATTGTCATTGGTAAATGACTCTTTTGACGAAACTGGTTCCCGAACCTTGTCATATAATACGACGTCAATGTCCACCTTAGTTCAGTAACAGCAATGGTCATGGTCTGGTAATTCAAAATGGCGAATTGTCTCCTTAAGTAACAAATGTCCACTAAAGTGGTCTATTAGGTATTGCAAAAGTTGGGAAAAATTAGGGCGACCGCAGTTGGAGGACATTTCGTGTATATTCTAAACGCTGCGATATAAACCGCAAATCACCAGTGACAAAGCGCGGAATCGATATTCCAAAACCAATCCAGTTATTTTCAGACGCCTAGCTTGTCTCCTTCTGTTGGCGATAATTTTCGCCCAACTGCTTCAAAACAGGACTGTCCACCAAAGTAGTCTAATAGGTAAATATATATATATATATATATATATCGTTGTGATTCAACTTTCACCTCTTCAGGTGTGATTCAGAAGATTCCTTGGTCTAGGGGTATTCAATCAGCTGACGTAATCATTGTCAATACAATGATGGTTACGTCCGATATTGACATATATTGTCACCCATTGTCCCTATTGAAGTACTCTTTCGCGCGCTTTTCTCTGTTTGATTTGAAAATTCAAAAGTGGAAAGCTATGCTGCAATATCGCTAGGTTATTTACCCATTGTGCAATAACGCTCGCTCTCAGACACACCTCAATTATGCTGTCACGCAGACCCATTATGCAATCAGCTGACGTAATCATTGTGAATACAATGATGGTTACGCCCGTTATTGACATATATTGTCACCCATTGTCCCTATTGAAACACTATTGATATAACTCTTTCGCGCGCTTTTCTCTGTTTGATTTGAAATTCAAAGTGGTCACGTGATCAAATGCTGCGATTTGATTGGTCCGCATGAGAAAGTGCTGTTATATACTACTAAGGTCAGTCGCGACATGCAAAATAAGGTCAATCACATGCAAAATAAGGTCAGTCACATGCAAAATAAGGTCAGTCGCGACATGCAAAATAAGGTCAATCACATGCAAAATAAGGTCAGTCACATGCAAAATAAGGTCAGTCACATGCAAAATAAGGTCAGTCGCGACATGCAAAATAAGGTCAATCACATGCAAAATAAGGTCAATCACATGCAAAATAAGGTCAGTCACATGCAAAATAAGGTCAGTCGCGACATGCAAAATAAGGTCAATCACATGCAAAATAAGGTCAGTCACATGCAAAATAAGGTCAGTCACATGCAAAATAAGGTCAATCACATGCAAAATAAGGTCAGTCACATGCAAAATAAGGTCAGTCACATGCAAAATAAGGTCAGTCACATGCAAAATAAGGTCAGTCACACGCAAAATAAGGTCAGTCGCGACATGCAAAATAAGGTCAATCACATGCAAAATAAGGTCAGTCACATGCAAAATAAGGTCAGTCGCGACATGCAAAATAAGGTCAATCACATGCAAAGTAAGGTCAGTCACATGCAAAATAAGGTCAGTCGCGACATGCAAAATAAGGTCAATCACATGCAAAATAAGGTCAGTCACATGCAAAATAAGGTCAGTCACATGCAAAATAAGGTCAGTCGCGACATGCAAAATAAGGTCAATCACATGCAAAATAAGGTCAATCACATGCAAAATAAGGTCAGTCACATGCAAAATAAGGTCAGTCACATGCAAAATAAGGTCAGTCGCGACATGCAAAATAAGGTCAGTCACATGCAAAATAAGGTCAGTCACATGCAAAATAAGGTCAGTCGCATACAAAATAAGGTCAGTCGCGACATGCAAAATAAGGTCAGTCACATGCAAAATAAGGCCAGTCGCATGCAAAATAAGGTCAGTCACGACATGCAGAATAAGATCAGTCACATGCAAAATAAGGTCAGTCGCATGCGAAATACGGTCAGTCGCCACATGCAGATTGCAGAATAAGGTCAGTGGCATAAGAAAACAGTAGGATTTGAAGTAAACATTTGGATTTATATGCGTACTCTTTATATTCTACATGCGACTCACCTCTCGTAATTGTAATAATCGTCTGATTACATTTTGTTGAAACATCTTCAGATTTAGGATATAGATGGGGAATGTGAATCGTGAAATTGTTATAGGAAAGATATTTTGAATTTATTTTTCATAAGAAAAAGAGTTGGATTTGTAATTGAAGTATGGATTTGGATTTATGCGCGGACCGATAATAATATTCTACATGCGACTGACTTCGTAATCAAGATAATCATGATTATCTTTTGATTGAAAAATCTTAAGATTTGGAATATAGATATGGAATTTCAATGTTGAAACTAGGCTACTATACAGGAAAGATAATTTGAATTTATTTTTCATAAGAAAAAGGTTGGATTTGTAATTGGAGTATAGATTTGGATTCATGTGCGGACTGACCTTATTTTGCATGTCGCGACTGACCTTATTTTGCATGTGACTGACCTTATTTTGCATGTTTTTGACCTTATTTTGCATGTCATCGCACCAACCCTCCTCGATAAACTCCCAAGTGCGGTATGTAATTCACTTTGCCATTTGCGATATTTCGGTCAGTTTCTGGCACTGCCTCAGCCCAATTGTTAATACCTTTCATCTTTCAGAAGGCGCTTTCTAAGTTGACCGATTCGTTTTACAGCTAGCGGCTTATTATTCGGTAACGTTGCCGTACTACTTTTCAAGGAAGGGTAAAGGCATTTCCAAATGACCATCGCATCTTTGAAATGTGCCTTCTTTGAGAATTTCGACAAACCTACGGTCTTCTATGGACATTGGAATATGCTTACCATTGTGTTCCGCAAATTCAATCTCAAACATGGTTCCTACTGATTGAGGTGTTAATACTTCTTTACATTTCGAACCGAACACAAGCTTGTCATCTAGGGCCGTAGGTCGAATTAACGTTTTGTGACAAATGACGGAATCCTTAGCAACGTCCAAACACATTGGACCAACAACTCCCCAACCTAATATGGTACGCACGCCATATGGATCATTGTCCCCTCCAGCCACGACGTCTCTCGGCCGCAATGCTTTCGGTACGTCAGTGCCGAGCAATACTGAGACATCCAACTTAGAGTCGTACGGGACAAGCTGATCACATACCTCTGTGAGATGTACCCACTCCTTGCAGATTTTACGGTTGGGAATCTGGGTGCGACAGACCGGAATCTCCTTTTCCGTGAAAAGTGTCGCCACATCAACTATTTCTTTCTTGTCATAGCTCAAGATCTCCAAATCCTTGACTTTCTTGCAAGGCGTGTCGATGTCTCTTCCGGCAAGAGTTGTCAACGATATCGCTGTATCCGTTCCATCTAGGCCAAGCTTATCAAACAGTTCGTCTGAGATAAAACTGGAGTTGGAATGGTCGTCAAGGACGCAATAACAAAGTACTTCACATCTCGCATTTTGTTTAGATCTAACCCAAACAGGCACAATGAGCGCACTGCTTATGCCTCTACCATTTGAATCGCATATCTGGGTACATAGGGAAGTTGAGGTACTAACTTCCTTTTCATGATCTGTGTCAAGATGAAGGCATGTAGGATGCCTTTTGTCACATTTGGAGCATTTTGCTCGCTTGGTACAGGATCTTGAAATGTGAGTTTTACCAGTTTTGTTGCCACAGCCGAAACACAGATAAAGAGCATAAAATACCTTCTTACGCTCCGCCATGGTTTTACCTTGCAATTCAAAGCAGTCAGCAATGTGATGATCTCCTTCACAATGCAAACAACTTGCTTTCTCTACTTTGAACGCGAAAGAAGTTGTTTTCGGTTTCGGTTTGCTCTCGATGTTTCCGCTGTCTTGTACTTCAAATTCAGGCTGATTCTTGATATCGGATTGGTCCTTGATAAATCTGACAATGTTAGCGAATGGCGGGTAGCTATCGTCGTTACTAGGGTTAGTTCGGATATCAATAATTTTCACTATCCGGATAACGGATATATCCGTATATTTGGAATTTAGCTAACCGGTTAACCGGATAGTGAATCCTAAGTGAAATAATCGATTTCACGAGGTCTGCATGAAAAATGGATCGCAAAATCATTACACAGTGTAATTGCAGCTCCCTCCTTATAAAGCACACCGCATCAATTGTGGCATCCTGTAGCCGGGACCGGAGTTTTGCAACAAAGAGTCCACACGTATCGAATGCTCTTTCTGCTTCCACAAAATGGGCTGAATTATAGTAGGCTAAGCAAGGCTGAATATAGTAAGCAGCCCTTCCTTTTTGCCCATTCTTCTGTTTAGGTGTCCAGTACTGGAAGGACGAGTAGCTGATACCGGAATTGAGGCCGCCATGATAGCTCGCTCTAATTCCTTCATGAGAAATTTACATGATCGGGCCCGTAGCCAGCCGAAAAATAAGGGGGTGTTTTAAATAACACGAGGTGGTTTCGATTTTTTTTCGAATTTAGTATCAGCGGAAATCAATTACGCTTGCACGCACGAATATGTTTCCGGAATGCGAACATTCGATGTCATTCAGTTTCGCAATGTCACTCATTATAATCTCAGCGGCATATTGTCTCCATGCCACCAAGAGATAAGAGCCAACGCATGCCAGGCCCGAGACTATGGTTACGCCAGCGATGATATCGTTCGTACCATGCCTATTGCAGATGCGATTGCGCAGGCCAGCGATAATATCGTGAGCACCAAGCCAATGCAGATGCGATTATGTAGGCCAGTGATGGTGTAATGTCCACAGAGCCTATTGCAGATGTGATTCTGCCAGCGGAACTATAGGCTTGTTGAAGACTCGAAAAACCAGGCCAGCAACGATAGCCGAGTTCGCGGCAATCAATGACTAGGGCTGGGCAAAATCGAGTACCTGAGTGATTCGATTCTGAATCACGTAATATGCTTCGAGTCGAGTCGAGTAATCGAGTATCACTCGTTATGACGTCATAATAGAAAGTAATATGTCAAAGCTCTACCTTTTATGTACCTGTACCTTTTATGCGATCTCAAAGAATATAATAGCTGTTATCCATCACATTAAAGATACTTTGGAATTTTTCGACCAAAGATTTCATTGCACTTGGTGACAATGTTGTGGGATGATCATGACTTCGGAAACATGCTATTCCCAGTAACGTTCGTAGCTTTGTACCACATGTTTCGTGTGGTACGATACGGGCAATCAAGGTTTCAAGGCACCAACAGTGAAAATAAGTATCGAAACTATGATTCTCGTTGATAAATTAACTTTCAGTGGCGAGAAACGTATAATTTCAGTACTCGAAAAAATCGACTTTTACTACTCGACTCGAATCATTAAAATTAATACTCGATTCAGATTCGAGTACTCGAATCATTGTGCCCAGCCCTATCAATGACCTAATTTGGCGATCTTCTCAGCGGGAGATTGCGTGGCGTTACACAGTGCATTAACGTATCCCGCTAATTGGCGACACGCTTCTCGCTAATTGGCCGCGCGAAACACTTATAATACGACTTATTGAAGCTTCCTAAAAGTTTAAAACACATTATTAACTAGATACTATTTTATCCGGTTAACCGGCATATTTATATCCGGATATCGGATAATGAAAACACCTGCGGTTAACCGTTATCCGGATAATCCAACCCTAGTCGTTACCAGTGGCCCGTTTGTATTTATGAACTTCGTCCATCCATCGGTTCTTCAAATACAGCGGGAGTTTGTTGACCACAGTCGGTATTTGACAAGACGCATAGTCCAGTGTTTTCAAGTCCGTATTTCGTTCCTTGTTGGCTGAAACTTGCAACAGGAAATCAGAAAATTCGCGAAGGTCATGCTTACTTTTGACGGGCTTCCACGCTTTCAGTTCATTGATGAAGGCGCTTCCAATCGACGTGCTGCCACCGTATCTGAGCTTCAGCTCTCTCTTTGCAGCGAAGTACGTTTCCTCGGTATTATTCAGGAAGTAACCATCGACAACCTTCAAGGGACCGTCACCTAAATATTGCCGTAACAAATTCATTTTTTCGTTAGTATTTTGAACTCTGGACTCTACCAACGCCTCAAACGATGCTTCCCATTTCGGAAAATCCAAAGGGTTACCAGTAAACTTCCACAGTCGAATGCTTGGAAGTCTTTGAGCAGATATCATCTCCCTCATCATTGATAGTAGCATCTCCTCGTTGCGTTGGAGACCATCGAGAGTACCGCGTACATTCAAGTTCGATGCTGTGATCTTCGGAGCTGCACCGGATCTACTCACGGGATCACGCGGAATCTGTGCATTATCTGCAAACATTGGAACAAAGTTATCGGAATAGACATTAAGCCTATTAGTTACTGGAGGTGCAGACGATGCTTGAGCGATGTGTCCTGCGATCGTATTGATTGAAGGTTCAACGGGAGAATAATCAGCCACGCGAGAGTCATTGGCCACCACGCGAGAACTAAATTGTGGTCGGTCACGAATATCAACTGGATCTTCAACAGGATTTCTCGCTGGTGGGATTTCGTTAAAGGCGATTTCTGTTGTTTGATCTTGACGTGAAACCGCTGGTGGCTGCATGTATGAAGACGGCTCACGCGATAGATCCTCCAACTCTTCCATCAGACCGAAAGGATTCTCCACTTTCTCCACTTCCCTGCACTCCTTTACGATCGCTTCTTGCGCTGCGATCTGCATTTTCGTTTTGAGTGCATCACGCTCCAGCTTAACTTTGTTTTCAAGCAACACCTTTGCGTCTCAAGCGAAGCCATCTTTTCAGCGAGTTCTGTTTCGAGTTCTGTTTCTTTTTGCTTGAACGCTAAACCCGCTTTCAGCACGGCTGCCTTTTCCTTCGCCTTTCGCATCTTTTGGATATGGGATTTGACACTGCCGGCTTTCGAAGAACTTCCGGATGACTTGGTTCGACTCGACCGACTAGAACGCGAACGTCTATCGCTTCTAATATCCCCAAGACGCTTCGACACTTGTATCTTGATCTCCGTTATTTCAGCTTCCAAACGTTTGAAGTCTTCTTCACATGGGCCATACTCTTCGTCCGGAAGAACATCTTTCATCACTTTCAGAATATTTCTCAAACTGTCTCTGTGCTGTAGCATCAGTTTCAAGGACTCCCCTACTTCACTTTCATCACTCGAGATTATTGCGATCTCGGAGCATTTTTCCATTCTTAGGCTCAAATGTTCCGTGCTTTCTGAATATCTTGCCTTTATTTCTTTTGTCTTGCTGCGCGTCGCCGCCGGCCGCTTTTTCACTACATCAGACAGTCCTTCGCCGTCATGTTCGCATGCATTGCGGTCGTTGCGCGGTACATTAGCGTCATCAGTGGACGTTGCGCCCACGTGCGCGGTTCCACGGGCTTTGTCGGCGTCATCAGCGGACGTTGCATCGACATGCGCGGGGCGATGGGCTTCATCGGATGCCTTTGCATCAGCGGACGTTACATCCACATGCGTGGTGTCATCGGATACCTTTGCATCAGCGGACATTAAATCCCCATGCGTGATGGTTGCATGGGCTTCATCGGATGCCTTTACATCATGATCACCCATCTCTTGATTGATTGGCGTGTCTTTCGAAGCCATCTTCGAATAGCTTCAGTCTCCCGTTCTTACGACAAGCGTATATTTTAAAACTGTAACTGCTCCTCACGTAAGGAGAGTTATTGAAACCACTTTTTGAATTGAACTCAAATTCCACGACCGATCCAGACAAATGATGATCCGTAGATGAAGGTAGAACTGATATGTATTGCAAATAATTGATGTAACGAAGTAATGTCCAAATACAGCAAATGAAACTGGGTCGTGAAATTAGGTTTTAAAATAGTGGTCGCCTGCGGTTATGGAAGACAAGCCTAAACAATAGAAACACATGTCAATAACTAGAGACCACATAGAACACAAAGAACAACTGACAGCGTACCAACTTAAAGTAGCTAACACAACAGTACCAACGACAGAAACGAATAAACTAGATGCGGCGCCCAATCAACATATATAGAGAGAACAAAGTACGGGGCGCCTAATCAACTGATGACAATAATCACTACACTAAACCCTGCAGATTACTGCAGTAACACGTACAATGTTGGAAAATTGACTGAAATAACGCCAAATTATCTTTACTATCCCGCATATCCTTATACATAACGAGTAATAAATTACTATCCCGCATATCCTTATACATAACGAGTAATAAATAAGTTTCAACAGTTTAATACAGCTTAAATTAGGCTGCAGAAGGAATATCGTAAGACATATACGGCTTGGTGGATTTGATTTTGCTCTGCAGAGGGTGCTGTTTACTGCTCAAGCTAAATCGGAATAGTACAAAGTTTGTAGTACAAAGGCGGTATGGTTCAGCAAGCTGAGTGGCATCACCAATATATTATATATAAGCCTATGCCTTTACGATCTAGACTTGACCTTGATATAATCAGCCACAGAACAATAAAGCGTGTCTAAGCCTAAATCAGTGGTTCTTAACCTTGCCTCCAGCGTCCCCAAGGGACGCTGGCGAATTTGAAGGGGGCGGAAGCGCTTAGGGTCGATATGGGGGGGCGCTGGGCTCAGGGCCGATATGAGGGGGGCTGAAGAAAAATGGCTACGCAATAGATGATGATGTAGTAGGAGTAGGACATATCCCTAATGAGTAGTATTCAGAGCAAATTAACATTCCGCAAATCATGTCAAATCCCGAAACTCTCGGTCGCGCATCGCGACGATGTTTGCGACATATGTTTTCATAAATGTAGTGGGTTATTATAATTCGTGTAAAATGAATTGCGCGTACTTTAAAACCGATAATTTCCCGTTAAAACACTGCCTTCACGTTTGTAACAAAATGTTTCGAACTAGGTAGTATATCCTGCGGCGCACAGCGTGCTGAAATCGAAGGAGGCGGCACTGTTCATCACTTTTGATAGTGAGGGCCCCTTGCACATAAAATATGTTTTGAAGCTTTGCGCACGAAATGAATAACTAAATATACGTGTATTTGAAAGCTACGCAATTTAATCGTCAGAATATTTCTTCGTCGTATCATTCAGGATGATACTATCTAGTGTTGTGGCCCACAACTTCACATGAACGTCATATAATAGAGTTTCTTTGTTTAGAATACACCCATGTTAAAATTATTAACTGGGTGCAGTACTAAAAATTCAAGGTGAGCAGATATATATACATCCCAATCTCAGTTAACTTACTTGGACACACAAAGCACTAAAACAAAATGCAATGCCATTAATTTCCAATCGCTGATGTAAATTCGGGGTGGTTCGAACCACAGGGTATGAGACCGTACCCGATTGTTGTTATAACAACCTTGATTTGACTCCGAATATACCACATACAATTATTGTTTGGTTTATTATAGCCGAGTGGTCCTCTAGCGCGATCAAAGCGCGAAATATTTCCAATACTAAAGTCCCGAAAAGACCGACTGGACTTTGACCTCTTACGACAGTGGTTCACAAAGCACTAAAACAAAATCCAATACCATTAATTTCCCCGTATTGCCAATCGCTGATGTGAATTCGGGCGGGTTCGAACAACCCTTATTATATGTTTTATTATAGTCGAATGTTCCTCGAGCGCGAAATACTTCCAATACTGAAGTCCAAAAAAGACCGACTGAACTTTGACCTCTTACCAAGACCGAAACTCCTGCGACCCAAACCCCCCCAAATCGGTCAGCTAGGCGCAATGTCATAGTGCTTCCTTTGCGTCCACTGAGTTTAGTAAATATGGCTCGTGTGGAATTTAGTATATTATTATGCTTGGCTGGTCGAGTTTAAGGCACATGGTTGCGAGCATCTAAGAAAGTCTTTCTTTGGTTGAGGTCGCCTGTGGAGCATCTAAAGACGATGCCAATACGTAAGTAACCTTGTTGATTACATGATGAGGCAATTACTAATAATTTTATGTGAGGCAATTACTAATAATTTTATGTTAAGTTACTAATAATTTTATGTTAAGTTGACGTAACATAACGGGGGACATAGTATATGGCATTGGGTAGGAGTAAAGAATACCTGTAAAATTCTTATGTCTCATAATTTACAGGTGATAAACCAATTAAACGACAGCGGGCGAGGTCGGGTGTATTCAACGTGGTATGGTCGTAAGCCATACAAGTGGGCCAATGATTAAGATGCGTGGGGCGAGATCGACTCTATCGCGTAGAGGAGTAGCGTCTTCTGATTGAGACCCATCTTATTAAGTAAGTCAGATTTTTACAATTTGATATTTCCCAAGCTAAATTGTAGCTTCTTTGTTGTGTAGATACAGATATTTATGGCCAGTGCTATTATGTAATTCTAATTAGAAATTAAGTTGAAAAACATTATTCTCTTATGCCGTCGACTCTCAATATTGTGTTGTATAGATAATATTCTATTACTGTGGTTGTGCATACAGTATGCTACACGTCGGTCAGTCAGTAACTAACAGTTGTTGCTATTATAATCACAGGAATTAAAGTGTCTAAGACAACGAGAGAGATGCTTGAAAGAATGCTGCCACGAAATGCTGATTCCGAAAAGGCCAGAATGAGCGGTGAGAAGAAAACTTTTTAATCACTTACTGACGTCTATGGACACGCGCATATGAAATCTGAACAAAACATACCAAGTTTCATTTTTCATATGAAAATGATTGATTAAATGAACGGAAAAAAGTAACCCCTGGACAAATCAATTCTAAGCAAAAAAAAAACCTTGAAATGATATCATTTGAAAATTCCGATTTGCTTCCTCTTTCTGCGGCTGCGTTTTGATCCGGCATTCTTATTGGGACCCGTGACGCGTAGCTTTCCATCGGATGAAACATGCAAAGCGTTAACGGCCAATACTGGTTCCGCAAGAAACTTAGTAAATGCCTTTTGTTTTTCCTTTTCCGACTTATTGTCCCATTCGCATAAATCTGATTCATATTTTAGATACTGATCCTTCAGTCGGTACATGCCTTGAACGTCCAAAAACATGGTCGTGACCATTTTGTGGAGAAGATCAATCAATTTAGTTGATTTACATTTTTGCCATTGTGTCCGTACCTTGATCATAAAATTCGCGGTTTCACAATTATTATTTAGATACAGTCCTTCGGAATTCGATTGTCGGTCCAATGTTCTATTTGACGCCCAAACCTTGTCGCGAGCCTTGGCGAGGAGTGAATCGAAGTATGGAAGTGTGTCTGTGGGCAGTTTCCCTGCAGTACTTCTTCATCGCGTCTTCCGCTGACCACAAAGATGCAAGCAAGGCTGGATGATTTCATTAGCCCCAATCTTTATTAAATGATCAGAAATATTTTTTTCATGTGGCTATAGCCTATAGCAGAGATTGTGGGTAGCACCTGGCAGGCCATCCAATAAGCCATTATACATACATACATTGCCCGCTCGTCGTCGGTTCTAATTGTTGAATTATCTGCAGCTGGAAACTCCTTTTGCAACTGGCTAGCAAATATAGGAATGATGACCTGCACGATTTCGTATGTAGGAATATTGGGCCGAGGAATATAGGAGATTGGCCCGTATCTCTTATCATGATGCTCACATTTTAAACACCATTACTGTTACGTATATTTTCCCAAGATTATATGTTTCATCACGTATATTTTCCCAAGATTATATGTTTCATCGACTGGAAGCGGAGTATTCCCAGTAAACCAGAATCGTTCAACATCCACAATTTGTTCTGGTACATACAGAGTAGCGCAGAACGGTTCGTCCTTTTCTATAACACAAGATTGTACATAGGGGTGATTGCTAATCATGCTGAATACTTGCTGAGAGTCGTCCGATACCTTATTTCCTGTTCCGCTGACAACTTTGATTGGAAATTCTTTTACCTTCTGTATTTTTTCTGGTCTCGAATTTGCTGTTGATTAATTGGCTGTTATCTGTCATTAGCATTGTGTACACTTTTTTGGTGAAATAAATTTGGTCAATCTCTTTACTTCAGACAAAATCTGTGGTGGCTCTTCAGATATATCCCGGCAGATCCAGCATCGCCATGAGGCGCGTGCCCAGGAAAGACACCGATGTATTCGTACAATGCGACTTCCGATTCATGTCCGATCAACCAACTAATTTTCCTCTGATATGAGCCTTTGCCTTTGCAATGGTAAACACCAATGATCTCGAATAGGACGTACTTCGTTGCATCATTGAATTCAGGTACCTCCGGCCAAATGTTGTCTTCCCTCCCCTAATTCGATCCCGTAACCTGCCGTCACGTTTCAATACAATTTTTGAAAAGTCACTGTCAATCCCTTCGATGTAATATTTAGTGGATCTATTATGCTCGCACCAAGCTCCGCAATCATCGATGAAGGCATATTTCAGGTTGTTGTCTTTCCTTTTTCTATTTTCATCATTTGTCACGACAAAATATACGTTTTCTTTTGGTCCTCGCGGAACTCCTGCTGGAGGTTTGTTGCTCCGTGACAGCTCATCAAAAACCTTTCGCAGTTGAAGAAATGAGTCATGCTGAAGTGGACTGCTATATTCTATTATTTTCGTTTTTCATTGCAATTATTATCGGGATCTGATTCGTCTTGTGCTTCTAATTCCATGTGCTTCTGCTTACTTACTTGGTTATTTGAATCATGCAACAAACTCTCAACGTCATTTTCCATCTAGCTGGATTGAATTTTATTGCTTGTAGTTTCTGCTGCTCTTTTTCCTGTCAAGTTATTTGAGTAGTTCAGTACTTGGCGGGCAGCTTATTGAAATGGGGTATCAGGAAACTAAAAGGGGAGCGTTATGATTGGTGCCGTAGTGAGATAGATCGCAACAGAGGGAGCCTAGTTCAACCACGTAACGGTTATACACTGCTATGATTTTGCGCACTGAAGTTGTAGTTTCAAAATATCTGGGTCACGGGCATATTTTTGCTACGGGGCATCCCTAAAAGACGGACAGCGGAGAACGGACCCTAAAATGCCGATTCCTAAAAGACGGAGATAGCGGAGAGCGGAGCTTTCGGTCATCGACCTTTATAGACACGCGCATACGCAACTCTAAAATGTGTAACTCTAAAATGTGTAGACGGCGGAACACATAAACTTTCGAGCTAAAGAAGAATTAATGGCAACATATGACGCTGAGATCAATGTCTATGTAAGCGAATAGAATAACGGAAATGTGAAAATATGAAATACGCAAATTCGACAAGGACACGGTTTATAATGCTGCCGACCGCAACCGAACGCCCCTAGGTGCGGTGTCCCCTCAGACTGTGACCGAACGACTCTAGGTCGAAGTCCCGAAATCCCCTCCGACGGCTTGCGTTCCGGCTAACACCTGGTTCACTGATGTGGAAGGACGGGGATGATTTGAGTACTGGAGGTCGGACCGAACGACTCTAGGTCCGATGGCGAACGAGACTAACCGAGGGGGAGACTGACACCGAACGCCTCTAGGTGCGATGTCCCGCCCTGACTAAGACCGAACGACTCTAGGTCGAAGTCCCGAAATCCCCACCGACAGCTTGCGTTCCGGCTAACACCTGGTTCACTGACGCGAAAGGACGGGGACGTCTCGAGTACTTAGGATAGGCCGAACGCCTCTAGGTCCGTCCTCTAACACTTGGTGTTAGGACCCGAAGGTAGGGCCTTTGGAAAGCCCCCTTAGCAACCTATTGCTTAAATGCGGGTAGTTCATCTGCCTAGTAGTCCTTACCATTCGGCTTGAGTCCCGGCTAAGCACTGGTCCACTGTCGCGGAAGGTAAGGCTCTGCCTGGAACGCCCGATAGTCGAAGGGGTGATAGGTCTATGACCCAAAACCCCGGAGACCTCCCCTAACCTATCTGCCCCTAAGGGCCGACCTGGGGTCCGCAAGGGGTGGGTCCTCGGCTCCACTGGTGCTGGCCACTAGGGGAAGATGGCTGTTCCCCCGCCGATTGTCGATTGACGCCTGATACTTACCGAATGTTCTCTCTTTTTGCAGTGCTCTAGTTGGTTGTTCTGTATCTGAGAGTTTATTCACGAGAAAGCGAAAGTTCAGCAAAGAGGAAGTACAGCAAGAATCCAGAAGTTAGCAATGGCCGACGAGACTCCAGGGAGCTGTACCCCAGGGGGTGGATCTCGGTCTGGATTCCCGTGCGGGACCTGCGACCGGTCATTCAGTACGCCCCAAGGCAGAGGGCAACACCGCAAGCGGAGCCACTCGGTGGCGTTTGCGGCCGAAGCGATTGCGAAGATCGCGACCAAAAGGCGGCAGTGGTGCCGTGAGGAGGAGCGACTTTTGGCGGGGGCGGAGTTGCACCTTAAAACTTCCGGCAGGAAGATTGACTACAAAGTCTTTGAGAGAGCGCTCAATTTTGAACGGAGCATCGAGGCCATCCGGTGTCATCGTAAGAATAAAAAGTACAGAGAACTTGTGCTGAGGTTAGAATCCGAGGCGGCCAACAGCTCGGTGGCAGGACAGACTGACCCTAACCCAGCGGGGAAGGATGCGGCGAATGGACCAATCCCCCAAGGGCCCCTTCAGCAATGGCCCGCAAGTTCGGATCGGCGCGGTGCGGCCAATGGGCCGAGCCATCCTAGCCCCCTTGAGGAAGGGGCGACTGTGCGAGGGGAATCGGGAGCGGCAAATGGGCCCGAGCACCCCGGGGTGTACAGCGCGGCCGAGGGGGCTTGAACACCTTGATCCCGTGGGCGGCGGGATCCCAACATCCACGGGCTCCGGGGCGGCAAATGGACCGGAACCCGAAGACCCCGCGGCCGGGGCGACAATGGTCTCGTGTAGTCGGGTGATGGGAGACGGAGAATCCCAAAGCCAGTACAGGTCGGCCGAAGCTCGAGATATCTGGGACGAACGTCTACGTGAGACCCTCTCCCCGTTGGAGCCTCGGGATCCCTTGGACCCTGGAGGGGAAGGCTTCCTGGATCAGTTAATTGCTGAACGTTCCCTGGGGGCGACCCTGGCGGAAGCACTTACGGCGCACGCGGGTGATTTAGTGGAACACCTCGGGATTAGCATGCCATCGAACTCCTGGACTAATAGGAAGTCCCCACGGGAGGGATTCCGATCGGAGAGATCCCTACGGAGGGATAGGTACGCGATGGGTACGCGGTGGTACAACGGTTGTACGCCAAGTCTAGGAAGTCGTGTGCAAGCTTGGTCCTGGGGGGCAGTTGGCGGAGTTCGGGGGCCCTGGGGCAACCGTCCCGATCAGAGATGATCGCCTTCTGGCGCAGGATAATGAGTGTTGAGGCTGGAGCGGATGATAGACGGACGACCCCGAAAGGGCCTGTCGACTGGGATCTGTTATCCGGGGTGACAGCAGAGGTGACCCATGCTTTGCGAACCTCTCGCCCTTCGGCACCAGGCCCGGATGGGATGACACTCGGATGCGTGAAGAAGCTATCCGTCAACTACCTTGTGAAACTATTCAACCTGTGGATCCTAAACCGTGCCCTGCCTTTGCCGCTCCGCTCAGCCCGAACCGTGTTGGTTCCGAAGGTCAATAACCCAAAGTCGCCCGGCGAGTACCGGCCGATTACCATCAGTCCGGTGCTAGTCCGGGTGTTCCACAAGTTTTTGGCTAAACGTCTCAGCATGAGCTTTAAACTTAATCCCATGCAGCGTGCCTTTCTACCTACTGACGGCTGCGCGGAAAATGTGACGCTGCTTGACGCGATGATCACTCAGGCCAAGGGGTCCAACCTGTGTGTCGTCTTCCTCGACCTGAGAAAGGCGTTCGATTCCGTTAAGCACGACAGCATTTTAAGGGCGGCTAGACGAATGGGAGTTCCTGAGCCCCTCGTGGAGTACATAAGTAGTTGTAGTCTGGAGCCTATTGGTCCGACCGTTGAGGGTCACTTGGTCAGTGCATTAGGGTTTGCTGATGACGTCGCGCTAGTGACTGAGACCGAGATGGGTATGTGTGCGCAGTTGAAGCGATTCTTCGTCGCCCTTGCCCCGACCGGCCTGGAAGCGAATGCGGCCAAATGCAGGTCCCTGCTTATCCGTGCGGACGGAAAGCGCAAGCGGAGTTGTGTAGGTGTGGCTACTGCGTTGCGGATTTCTGGAGCGCCGGTCCCTTCACTGGGTCCGGACGAGGGCTTCCGTTACCTGGGGCTGGAAGTGGGCGCGGGTGGCTGTCGGGCACCCCTGGGGGATACTCTCCGCCGGGGTCTCCGGGAGCTGGCCGAGGCCCCCCTAAAGCCCCAACAGCGGCTATACTTGTTACGCAACCACCTGATTCCCAAGCTGATCTACGGTGGCTCCATAGGAAGGCTCACGCACGGGATGTTGGCGACGTATGACATCAAAATACGAGGGTATGTGAGGAAATGGCTCCATCTTCCGAAGGACACGACGGTGGCCTTTATTCATGCCGACGTAACTGATGGTGGTCTCGGAGAGCCCTCCCTGGCGTCTCGACTCGTCCTCTTGCAGAAAGTTCGGCTTACCCGGATGAAGGTCTCCAGCGAATCTTTGGTGAGTGCGCTGGGACATGGACGGTTCGTGTCCAGGGTGCTTACGAGGCTTGGTCAGCCTAAGGTTCAAGGGATTGGAGTCGATGCCTTGGCCGACGAGAAGTCGGAGTACGCCAGAGCACTCCACCAGTCAGTCGATGGTAGGGGCCTGGCGGAAGCGGATGAGGTTCCCGCGGTTCACCGATGGGTAACGGACGGTACGAAGTTGCTCAGCGGTCGCGGGTTCATCGAAGCTATCAAGATCCGTGGTAACTTGGTAACTTTGCCAGAAAGATCGAAATAATTCCCGACATCACTACCGTATGGCACACAGCGATAGGCTTGATGAGACTGGACATATATTGAAAATCTCAATGAAGAATACGGAACTACCGCCAGTGCTATCCTACGATACGACTTTCTCCCTAGGGGACTTTTACGTTTCCATTTTAGTGTGCTGCAATGTGTTGATGAAGGGAGACCCAATATTCCTAGTCGCATTTATGGTGCATGAGAAAAAGTTCATGACAAACCATGAACAGATGTCCCGCGACATATTGCATTGCCTCGGAATGTATAAATGCTCAAACATTCCGTTTGTAACTGGCCGGGAAAAAGGCATAACTAAACCACTCCATGACATGATTACTTTCAAGACTTGCCAATGTTTTATTGTCTGAACCATATCGTCAATGATGCAAAAAGATGGCTTCGCGAACTCTCTTTTAGAACACACGAAGTGGGCAATGCTGAGCATTCTATTAGGTGATATACGCAAGTTGGTTGTATGTGGAGTGAACTCAATAGACCGGACCAGTGCTCTTCACCCAGATTTATCTCGTACAACAGTTTGGTGCTATAATTTTGGAAGGTTGCATCACACAACCCGTGTCTTCATCAGGTAAGAATAATAGAACGCCTTTTGCCACACCCGAAAAGGAATTTGGAATCCTGAATTTGTATGTACGGCGATCTTGTTCAGTGCATTTTCTCGCGTTACACCTGTGCTCTCCAGTCGCCATACTGGTTTGCTCTCCAGTCGCCATACTGGTTGAGAGCCACTAGCAAATAGAGTAGTATACAAGCAAATGCACAATATACATAATTTTAGATCGAGGATGAGACACGCAACAGCAGGAACGGAACGGTCCGTAGGCCATGCACTTTACAAAACTTACGCAGGCTATTGCATAATAGTTCGCAAGGTAGCACATTGTATCAAGTATATAACATTAAACAAATTCATGATGTTTACACGTAAAAATAGGAACGAGCGGGTGGCCAGAGACGCGCCGGAGCGCACACAACCAGGTAGTATATAATAAGAGATAGAAGACGTAGACAAACTCAGCCAACGGCTGTTACCATATTCTCGCAAACCGCAATACATTCAAGTACATTCATGTTCAGCAAACGCGACAACCCGCTATTACCAGTCAGAAGACTCGAGCTGTCTAGCGAACACGTCCTACCGCCAATACGTCCTGAACCGAATGCACTAGAGCCAATTGTTAGAAGACTCTCACAATGAACCGTAGGTGTATACTCCGATTGTCCGTAATCAACAAAATAACAATGATGAAGTCTCGTATCTCAGCAACGCATACTCAAAAGGTGGTATGCAGTGTTGCCGATGGCGCATTTGGGAGCCAAATTTCTGAATTTTGGCTCATTTTCATGTTATTTGGCACCGGTTTTTTAGTTTGTCACATTGGAACTATTTAGGCACTTTCCTTATGGTTGCTTCAAAGACACTGCTACATCATGAAGACACGCGATAGCAATTATTATAGCGATGCTATCGTGTAATTTTGTTCTCGGGGAGATTCTGAGAGCTCGAAATCTTGGCTTCATCACTCCGAAGCATTGCTCTATCCTTGCACGAGTGCTGCGCCACCCCGCCACCCGGCGCCTATGCGCGCATCGATATCTACGCGGAGCCGACGCTAGAGCCCAGAAAGGCACGTATTGCGACACAAAGGCCCCGCCTGTCCACAACAATATCCGATCTGAATATGTTTTTCTTTCTAAAGCGCCTACGCTTTTCCCCTTCGCACGGCGTTTACCAATTCCTAGAATATATAACGGTATCACGTACACGCGGATTTCGAATGCAGAAAAAGAACATCTGTCTTGATACGTATTGTTCGTTGCACGAAAGCAAAGATGCTCATCTACATACGATGCATTCAAACTAACTTTCAGTGTAGCGTATAATGTTGTAGGTTAGCGAAATGAAATGTTTCGTTAAAAAAGATATACTCATACGTTCACCGATTTCAATTGGCACCGATCATCACTGATTTTCGCTTCAATTTGCCACGCGTCTATGCTTCAAGAATGGAGAAGGGGAGTATATATATACGCCCTCCGACTCACAAAAACACCTTTTTCGGGCACTCCAGGTACACGCTCAGCGTAAGTTTCGGATTTTTCACGTTTTACAGTGAGTATCACGGTAACGGCTGAAATATAGCGTGGCATTTTTCGACAAAATCATGTTCCATCACTGACAACGTCAACAAATCCGAACTGGTGTTGAGGTACAAACAGCGAAGCTATATAACTACGGAACATCAGGCATCATGGTGCTAATATGCGTGACACTGTCAACGACGCCTTTGCTTCATTATCCGGTAAGATACATGTACGGATTTCGTCATAGCGGTGCAGAAATGCACAAGATTAGGACGAAACCTGTTTAACTGGTATCGCGGATTGAACTTTGTAACTGAATTCAGCGGAATCCTGCGGTTCGTTGATATAATCGCTACATTTATATTTGAAAGTTTTGATATCCATCTACTAGTTGCTGTCATATGTCGTTAAAACCGTTACGTTTAGTTTACCCCACCCGCATTTCGTCGGTTTCGAAGCACCGTCTCTCGGTGACGGCTTGTAACTTCAGTCAAAAGGAACATGCTCACATACACATACAGTCATACATATTAGCTACGCACCCGTATTTGTTCACAGCATCCGATTTCATAATTCTTCAAACTCGGCACCATGAAGTCACATTTTCATGATACGAAACACCGTCAGAATAGACTCATACCAGCACCAGCAAAGGTCGACTCAACGCATAGGACGGTAACATAGTTCAGGGGGGTTATTACATGCTCTCCGTAAGAATAAAAATCTTGGGTATTCTGAAAATCGCCGAACCTTTTTCATGATCGGTATTCCATGCGATCTTGTCACGAACACCAAGAAAAAAATCTTCGGGAATCCGCACAATTATATTCGGAAAGCTGCGAACAGTCAATACCATTCGTGTTTATACGATCGCCATTCGTAAGACTTATTTCGGCATCATGGCTGCCCGTTATTTTTTTTAAATGAACGCACATCAATCACACTTTGGAAGAGATCAAGAACGGGAACATTTTGACTTGAACGAGTGGAGCGAGAACGAAGTCGTTACAGAATTTCGAATGAGCAAAGATGAAATCGATTATTTGTGTTCACTACCTGGATTAAGGAATAGTATGGAACCATTAGGTTATCGTTAGGCAGACCCAACTTTACCACACAAAGTTTTGATATCTCTGAAAACGCTTGGTTCAGGGAGCTTTCAGAATTGCAGTAAAGATTTCTTGAACGTATCGCAGCCAACTGTTAGCAAAGTGTTAGGCGCATTTTGCGATCCAAGAATACCCCAAAACTGAAGACGATCTGCCCAGGTGAATATGACAGGGAATTCCATGAGATAATACACAACGTACGTATGTGTATGAACTGGTTGACCTCTCAGTTCGCCGTTCGTCTAGTCAAGTGCGAACAAGAAACATGTTCATAGTTAGTCTGTTTGTAGTTTTGCTTGTCGCTTGCGTAATCTCTACCACGGAATCGTTACTCATGTGTCTAAGGGTGCCCTGATGATTCTTAGTTCTGCCACATTTTGTAAAACACATTTGTTACTACTACATACAATTCGAGTCACGGCTTACCTACAAATATCTCACTGTACCTAGGTTAAAAATCACTGTTACCGAGTAATTAGTGACACCATCATCAAGTTACAGTGTAACGTCATGTTCGCTGCTGATATGTCATCATTAGGGCGATTTTTTTTTGACCTAAAAAACGGAAGATTTTGACCCAACAAATCGAAATTTTGACTTTTTTTGACCTAAAAAAACTGAATTTTGACCGAATCTTGACCTCACACGTATGCAAATTAGGCGTTTTCGCACTTGATGTGAAAATTGTAGGCCACTACTTATCTTCATTTCTGGTTGGAACTGTCTGTCCTTATGAAGTATTTTGGCTGGCCTGAAAACACTTTTTTGGCTTGAAAACTGACAAATTTTTACATGAAAAAAGCTAGTATTTCTACGAAATCTGGCCCTATGAAGAATTCCAGTAGTTATATCACGAATTATGGTAGAAATAATTAAAATTTGTTGTAGTACAACGAAAGATACTTTCCTACATTCACGGGTAGAAAGTGTCTGTCCTTACTAAGTAGCTTGCCAAGAATGGAGAAAGAACGTTCAACAGCAGCAGTTGTTGCCTTTTTGGCTGACAGCATTGAAGTTGTGCGTACACTGCTGGTGACACACCGTGTTGCTTCATTTTGAAAATGCTATCTACATCACAATTTTTCATTATGCGCTTCTTGATATAAGAACCCTGCACTGCCCACGCAGTCTTGCTTCAGTTAGGATATTGAGGCACATTGACCAAACACCACATCAGCCTATTTGGTTCATTTGAATGTTTATGATTCACAATGAATGAGCGGACAATGGGCCGTCTACAACAGTAGGCCTATAAAATAGGCTACACGCTGTAAAATGTCAAATAATAAGTTCACCGACAGTGCAAAATCTACGATACAAACGAAATGCAGGTTGCAAAAAAGTTTCAACTTTTTAAACAATTTTGACTTTTTTTGACCTAACGCTACAATTTTGACCTAATTTTGACTTTTTTTGACATGTCAAAAAAAAATCGCCCTAGTCATCATAACAATAAAATATTGGAAATATTGGACATCAAAAACAAGAGGCGCTGCATAGTCCAAGCGGGCCAAGTCGTCCAGTCCAGGTGAGGTGTGGTCGGCAAAGGAGTTTTGCCCTCGGTTGAAATGGCTCTAATAGCAATATTTCGTTGACTTTGTTTCGTGTTTCATGGCATATTCGATCACATCATCTTATTTTGTGATTTGTGGAAACGATTTTTATAAAATAGCTAGCCCAATTTCAGGGTAACTGAATTTTGTTTTGACCCAAACCCTTTCCAACCCACTGACGCTGGATATTTTTCATTACCGACCAGAAGAAGTTTGGCATGTACGATAGCCTGCAGCAGGGTTTATCGAAATTAATAATTCTTCTCCCCTGGCCTATATCGTCTGCTATATCGGCCGTGGATATTCTCCGGCGTGTGCTTGGCTGCCTACGCTTTGTGCAAGAAGATATTGCCTTTGAAATTTCCAGACGTGTCGTAAGATCTAAATCATATTTTATAATTCAATACTGACTCCACTTCTTTTGATGAACGCTGGTAACCATGGGGTCCTCATCTAAGCATATCCGGCATATAAGAACACCAGAAATACATGCTGGAAATACATGCTGGTTTAATGTTGTGACACAGTCACTGTCAATGTTTTTCAAACCAAGCGATAAATATGCTAATGATTTTTATGACCTATCGGTTAACGAAGCATGTGATTGTTGCAATTTCGTCTACGGCGATCAGTTGGATCCCGAGAGTTTCTGCCATCTCATTACGCAACAACTACATTGGCATCTTATAATAGTGTACCATTCGTGCGCGTCGAACGTTAATCTCAATGCTGCAGCTGCGATGGTTGTAAAATTCAATTTACAACCAAAATAATCGAAGAATCGATCTGATCCTCCCTGTACCAAGTTCTCGCACAAGCATACAAATTTGTTAGCACTATTTCATATTTCAAAAATGAAATCTATTATTACAGACATTGTGCCGCGTCTGCTACTCCGCTAAAAACTTGGTCAAAATGAGTTCAACGTCGATATCGAATATTTCAATTATTTCGTTTTCACCTGTCAAAGGTTGAAAGGTACTTTCACCCATTGCTTCCATAAAATTCCATCGGGAAACGTGGATGGGCTATCCATCCCTGTGAGATTAGCTATCACAGGTGAAGGGATTGAAATTTCTTGATCAAATTCAAAGCTTCATATCTTGTATGTTTATACATACCTAATCCAATTCCAACAGTGAGTTGTTCTTGAGTTTGGATTCAGCCGTGCGGCACTATTAAAATCATTTTAGATAGTTGTCAGCCGATGTTATGAAGGAAATGTGTCTAAATTTCATTCTCTGCGTGACTGCCTTATCGCGTCGAGCAAGTGCGACGATGAATACATCGTGCCATGTAACGGGTTGAGCACCCGCGGCAGCCGGTCTTGTAGAAATTTCAATAAATTGCAGCTCCATTACGGTGGCGTCCTAAAGGAAATGGCTGCTTCAAAAATTTTTGTTCGTTTGTTGCGAATGTATTGTGATAAACTAGTTTCGATAATATCTGCTTCGAGCTATTCCATTTCTTGTGATTTAGCGGGTTGAGCTTGTTAGCGACGTAATATTGAATTGGAGAATCGAAGGATTTTTTGGCCGCTTCCAACATTGCTTCATGGGTACACCCATTGCTCTCCATAGTAGGAGTCCAGACCGTGTGGCTCCCGAACCGGATTACTACATGAACTGTGCACAAGCTGGCGTATGACTTTCGAGCAATTGGAAGTTATCCATTTTTATCAAGTATCGCGATTATCACGAATCAAGAGTCGTCTTTAATCTGCTGTAGGATATTTAAAGAGACGTGACGAAGTGAAGTTTGAACGGTAAACAACTAACTCCTTACGATGCGGCGAGGCTATAACATGACAAGATTGGATCAAAAAGTGTGCGGTACCTCGTACCTGCAAATAGAATGTAAGGTCCCATCTCCGCCATTTTCCAAATCTATGTTCGTAAAAATTATGCGACTTGCGGCGTTGAATTCCGTTTTAATAGACAAGATGTAGAAACAGATGGTGTTGCTATGGGTTCTCCAATCGACATATGCGGGGTTTTATGAAGAGATTGTTGGATAGTACCGATCGGCCATTGATGTACTAATGTTATGTTGATGACACCTTTGTCATGTTTAATAATAAAGCTCGATCTGATTTGTTTCTGGCCAAATTAAATAACCTTCACCCTTCTTTGAAGTTCACTGTTGAATAAGAGAATAACTATTCGATACCGCTGTTGGATGTATTTGTTGCTCATCTGTCCACCGTAAAGACCGTATCAGACATCTGTCTACCGTAAAGGCCGTATCAGACGAGGCGATGCCGGCGATAAGTTCTCTACCAGCATGCACTTGGTTAGTTTCAGAAGGCGTTGACCCGTTGCATTTAAAAACCTGCTCGGGGGATGATGGACAATGGACATAGGTACTTACTACCGTATTATGGGTCAGTGATGGGCGGATAGTGATTTCTGAGAATCCGAATCCCCCCGACAGCCCAAGTCTAGGGAGCAATCCTTCCGAATCCGAACAATCGCATCCAAATATCCATGCAAATCCGAACAATCTTGTCCATAATCCAGAAAATCCGAATATAATATATTGTCCGCGGAATCCCAATTGTGCAGCGGAACCAGATACATCTAGGGCGTAGCCTTTATAAAGGCCTGGAGTTGGCTGGTTTATATTTGCTTGGTCCTTTGACTGAACAACTTTAGAGTGCTACCAGTCCTATAACCAGTCCGTTTTGGTTGTCGAGCTGACGATTTTTTCTTTCGACTTGGAAGTCAAAGTCGCGTCTGGTCAAAACTATCCAGAAAAGTCCGAAACAACTAGCCGATAATATTCGAAACTAATTCTGCGATATGGTTATGATGTCTGTCCAATGTGCTCAACTGCTCATGCTGCAATGTCTTGTCGAATGAAACCCTTTCGGAACCATGGTAGCATAGTATATAAGGGTTGGTCAAAAAAATTGAAGGTATCACGAGTTTGACTGCCATGATAGCTGCAGAAGAATTTGGCTGTTGTGAGTACAAAAGTGATAGTTATTAAGCGAAACTAATTTAGAAAATTACAAATTAAATTATCAAATTATTTCGAGTAACCCCTGAAAATGCTTCCCAGACTCATCGGGATCCCCGGTTGAAAACCACTGCTGAAGAGCGTTATAAGTTAAGGCATAAGAAGCAAGGCGATATTGCCTTACCTGTCTACTAGATTTTGAACATTTTTAATATGAAAATCACGCAACTTACCATTTATTGTTCGAAAATATAGCGTGAAATGGAGGAAAGCCATTGGCGAGGCACGGTCGGGATTAGCATAGCGCCATTAATCGTAAATATAGAATTTATAATAACTGATAACTAGGGCAAGTTTTCGTTGCAGTTGAATCCGTGGAAAATTGCATTTATTTTTCGCAGTTAAACCCGTGGAAAGTTGCATTTATTTTTTCACAAAAGTTGCACACTAAAAGACCACATTTTGCTCGGTTGACTAAAAAAAGGTCAATTTTCCGGCGCATTTATTTTTTCACAAAAGTTGCACACTAAAAGACCACATTTTGCTCGGTAGACTAAAAAACGGTCAATTTTCCGGCTCAGTTTCCGAAATACCCGTAAAAGCGTTACCTCGGTACGGTGTTTAGTCGAATTTGGCCATGTATTTCACCAAAATCGAAAATACTTCCATGAAAATGTTGCAAAAAGTTGCATGGGAAAATAGACAAAAGTTGCACTATAGGATTCCTTCAAACTGCTCACCAAAATCGAAAATACTTTCATGAAAATGTTGCAAAAAGTTGCATGGGAAAATAGACAATAGTTGCACTATAGGATTCCTTCAAACTGCTCAACACAGCATTCTACATATCTTACGAGTATTTATGAAGCTGCCGGAAGTGGTAAAAAGAGTTGCAAAAGTTGGGTGACATGGGGGTTCTTCATAGTCAATAATCATCTATTCAAGTGCAGTAAAAAAATAGTTACTATGATTTTCTTCTTGCCAAGTGAAATATTCAATGGTAAATACAGTAATTTTTTTGACTTTTTTAGGGGTATAAGATCTAATCACGAATACGATATTCGAAATCAGCAACCTCGAAAACTCGAGAAACGGCTCTTAGACCGAAGTCGCGATTAAATTCATTCGCATCGTATATTTCATTTCATGAATTCATGCGGAATAAAATATTTATAATAAAATTGAATGTAATAGCCACACCGATTCCGATTTGATTTCTCAAAGTATCCGGCAGTAACACAACGTTGTGCCACACGCCTACATTTGAACAGCAACTTCAAAGCTACGTTGTCAATCAATAACGTGGATCACTATGGCGTTGTTTGTAATTGTGAATTTCACTTTCACGGAATTCATTTCTCGCCGTAGATCAGTAAGACAATGTGTATTTGAAAACTGCATTGTCATACAGGCGTCGCGTCGTCTGCTATTCTCATTGAGCAATCAACGCATCGCGCAATCCGAGATTTCGTGGCGCAGGCGAGACAGCAACTTAGATTCGAGGATTTTGAAACGAGGTCCGAGCCCCTAACCCTGAATACGCCACTGTATTCACCTCTCAAAACATGTTTATACTGCCACAAGAATAATTATACTGTTCGTCCTGAAGATTTAATAACAAGTTGCTTTAATATTGATAAATCATGCACAAAATTAGATACCAAAATTAGAATTTTCGCAGAGTCATACTTTATGCCGAAAAGAGCCATATATGGCTCGCGAGCCGTAGGTTCCCGGCCACTGATGTATATATACGCCTTACAAATAACGCGGTTCCAGAAAAATATTTTACGTGTTTTCAGGTCCTCCACGAACAAAATGCACACTTTAGCGGGATGTGTTTCGCTGGTCTATTTTGATTACACTCTCAGCGCAAGTTTCGGATTTTTCACGTTTTGCAGTGAGTATCACGGTAACGGCTGGAATATCGTGGCATTTTACGACAAAATCAAGCTTCATCACGGAGTACCGACAATGTCAAATCCGAACTGGTGTTGAGGGTACAGCGAAGCCATACCTACGGACCATCTGATTGTATGATCACTTGATCAGGAATCATCGTGCTCATGTGCGTGACAGGGAATATTTTACGTGTCTTCAGGTCCTATTTTACGTCTTTTCAGGTCCTCCACGAACAATGCAACTGTAGCGGGATGTGTTTCGCTTGTCTTTTTTGATTATACGCTCAGCGCAAGTTTAGGAGTTCTCACGTTAGTATAACTAACGGTTGGAATAGCGTGGAATTTTTCGACAAAATCATGCTTCATTACAGACAATGTCAAATCCGAACTGGAGTTGAGGCACAGCGAAGCTCTACCTACGGACCATCTGATTGTATGATCAGGAATCATTGTGCTCTTATGCGTGACAGTGTCGACGCCTCCTATGCTCCATTATGCGGTACTACACATGCACTGATTTCGCCATAGCGGTGCGGGAATGCACAAGGTTAGGGCGAAACTGGTAAACTGGCATCGAGAGGCCACCGTTTGGCGCATGGGCAATCTCACGGAGAAGATGGGCTATCCGATCAAGCAGTCTGATGGGTGGAAGCTCCCATCAGTGGTCGCGACTATCGACGTTCGTCACCTCCGCGCGCCGTTAGCGTGGCGGAAGAGCCGTCGTGCGTATAACACAACGGTAGCTCAAGGCGTTCAAGTAGGCAATGGTGCTACATTCAAGCACTCAAGCCCCATAGCTATGCATCAATAAGGCATCAACAGTTACAACATTCGTAACACAAATTCGGCAGTACTGGCCCAATAAAGTTTACATAAAAATGCTCTTCCTCGGTGTCTTGCTTGTCCAGAAATCGATTTTCCGCCATCATGTCTTTTCTGAATTGCAATGACAATGCCCATTACATTTTTCGTGGCAATGAAGGGCGGCATAATCCTTTATTCAAACGGAGGCCAATAGAACATTTTGAAATATTCAAAACCAAATTTGTCCCTAGGATGGAACTCAAGTTTGGATGAAGGGACATGCCCTTTCAAAGGCCGTGTAGTTTTCAAGGTGTATAATCCTTCAAAGCCAAAGAATGGGGTATAAAACTATTCCAGTTGTGCGAGTCACGAAGTGGATACTGTCCGAAATTTTCAATAGCGACTGGCAAATTATCGCACGACTATGGTCCAGGGAGTACTGCACAACTCGTCCTCGATATGGTCGATGAATATTCCGGCAAAGGCTACGAGTTATACACCGATCGTTATTACACCAGTGTGGCGCTGTACGACGTATTGTACACGCGTGACATCATCGGCGTTGGCACTAGGACTCCAACCTATGATCAAAGAAAACTTGGTAAATAAAGGGGACACTAAAAGTGCTAGACGTGGTCACTTCCTAGCCATGAAATGGAGAGACAAAAAGGAGGTGCCACTTTTATCGTCAAAACACAACAATGACATGATTCAGGTGAAAGTATGAAGTGCGGGAGGTGCCAAAGAAAAATCGAAGCCGAAGTGCGTGGACGATTATAACCAGTTTATGAACGGAGTCGATCGTTCAGATCAAAGGATTATAGCTTCGAGCGTCGATGTAAAAAATGGTGGAAGAAACTTTTCTTTCACCTGGTCAGTTTGGCAACTACTGCATTACGGCGGCCGTCGGGTAGAACACTCGCAGCCGTCCTGGTCGGCTAAAAAACTCGCTGCGCGAAACAATCTAACAATGCAGCAATCGTCATAACCACCGAGGAGCCATGTCAATTCGCGATACTGGTCGCCGGTGGAGAGCTACGCGCGGCGAAAGGCGGAGAGCTACGCGAGGCGTGGAGCTTCGTGTTATACTTTGCCGGCGCATTTGTCCTTCGTAACAGAAAGCAGCCTATATCCAGCGCAACGTGCGAGGCAATACTGGACCGACTCGTTGTGACTTAGAAGCGGATTTCGAAAAAGAATAACTGTCAGAAGATATGTACTGTACTGTTCGTTGTATGAAAGCAAGATATGTGTTGTTCGATGCATGAAAGCAAAGATGATTATCTACACACAGACGATGTATTCGTATTCAAACTACCCACCTTTGAATGTAGCGTATAGTGTTGTAAGTAAGCAAAAGGCATTGTTGAGAGGGATACGCATATGTTCACCGATTTCAGATGGCACCGATTATCACCGAGCTTTTTCGTGACTGTCTATTGGAAGGTCTCATGTTGGCGGAAAATGTTTCCCGTTGGGGAATAGATAATCGGATAGTCGGATTGTACCGATAATCAAAACAATTCGAGACGAGTAATTTTAGTTCGGCGCAATGTAAACCTAGACGCGACAAAACTCTCACTCGAAAGATATGAGCCAAAGTGCAAAATTATCGTTTCCGCTCTGCATGAGGCTTATGCAAGAGATTTAACGAATCTCATCATCTCAAACAGCCTGACCAAAATTTTTCTGGCCAGCCAGCGAAGCAGCCTACTCCAAGCTCAATTAGACCTTTGAGACTTATTTGGGATACTAAAGATGATTTGGCATATTATCACTGGGTGTCGGCGTCACTCGGTAGTCCATTTGACTTGATGGTGGGACTGATGTGTTTTGAAGAGGAAGGAATAAAAGAGGAAAGGTATAAAACTATCTTTGTAACTAAATCGGTCGGTTGCGAAGTCTCATGTCGTGTTTACATGTATGGATCTATCAACTATCCGCACAACGGCAACGTATCCCTGGTCACTATGCGTCCATCTATATCCGTATATCATTACATATATTGTCGCTCGTTATCGCGTATATGTAACAATAACTTTTTCATGTTGATCATTGTCTATCATTAATCTTGACCGATTCAAAATGGAAGTTGGTAAGCAGAACAGCAACTTACGACCCAATCAAGATAACTGACATGCAGTACAGCAACATACAACTGAATGAAGACAGCTGACACGTAGAATAGAAACACCGACATACAAATGAAGGTAGCTGACCCGCAGTACAGCAACAGCAACGTACTACTGAATGAAGACAGCTGCTGACACGTAGAACAGCAACACCAGCATACCACAAAGAAGATTGCTGACACGCAGTACAGCAACGAACTAATGAATGAAGACAGCAGCTGACACGTAGAACAGCAACACCAACATACAAATGAAGACCCACAACTGATAGCTGACCCGCAGTTCTGCAATATGCAACTGAATGAACATCGCTGGCACGAAGAACAGCAACACCAACATCCAACTGAATGAAGATCGCTGACAGGAAGAATAGAAACAACAACATACAACTGGATGAAAATCGCTTGACAAGAAGCGCGCAGTACTGCAAGAGCAACATACAGCAGTATACAACCGAAAGACTGACACATTGCTGTGAGATTACTTCGCGTTTGCCAATGATTACCCGTGGTCCTTGGTTTCTTCATGTTAGTAATTCGTGCTTGCCGTGTAGTAAAAGTCGTAACTTGTACTGTATCGGCTTACTTTGTTTGGTATAGGATCAAGAAGTAGTTGAAAAAACAACAACAGAACGTTTCTAGCGGCGAGAATGGGATCGTGATGGAGATTTTGAAGACGATTTGAGCTATTTCAACATCTCCGAGAAGAGGTTTCAGTGCGACAAAGTTTTTATTCTCAAGAATTATTAGGGTTAGGGTTAAATTTTGTGTCTCACATCAGGCCGGCCAGCTTACCAAGTACTCACTCTGATTCGCCATCCTAACAGGAATAACTGCCTTTTTACCAGGACTTTTGCCGTGTCACTCACATGACGTCATTTCATAGCTGAATGATTTCATATCCGTTTTTCGGCTTTACGATTTATAATTTAAATTACTTGAAAACTATTAGGTAATTTCAATTTTCATTATTTTATTCATATTCCTAACCACATTATGTACGAAATAAGGCAAAGCCATTTTGAAGACGCAGTTGATCCTTTAAAGCAAGTTGAATGTCCGACTCACTCCACTCCATCTTCTCAATCAATCCTTAGACCTAGCTGGACAATACAAACCGACGAATTTTAATTGCTACGGAGCCTCATTATGTCGTCATACTACAGCCGGTATAAGGGGTTATGATATAACAATGGACTGAGTTCAGCGTACACCGCAGCGTGCGGGAAGCTGGCGATTCGAGCGGGAAAAAATTCAAGGACGCTTGTTTGTGGTCACTGGTCATAGCACAGCACAAAACGAGCATAGGATTGACATACGCGCTCGTGCGTAACGCCGCGGGTAGCAAAGTTGTGGCTGCCGGTACGGAGAAGTTTCTAGCCACAACTATGAAGGCAAACAATGGTAAATTGGAAGTCCTCAAAATATTCAGGGATCTGCTCCGATCATTTAATGGAGAAATACATCAACAGAAGTCGATCCAAATGTAAATTAATGCCAAATGCTGTGCCAACAAGGTTCACGAAATTTCCTTCTTATTTGATAACGGTAATTATGTCCTGCATTTGCTCACCATGATATAAAATGTCGATAATAATTTTTCAACTTTCCCAGGGTTCTGCCTGTACACAAAGGAGGGCTCTAAGGAGGCCCATATCATGTAAGCCAACAATAACTCAGTCAAAATGTCAGCTGAAGAAAATAATTCAACATGATCATTGTCATTCATACAGTAAACCAATTTCACCGGTAAAGCTCCAGAAACTTTTCAATACGGCGAAGGCACGTAATGATATATTGAAGAGAAAGCTGAAGAAGTCGAGACAGAAGAAGTACCGGGCGGGAGCAAAATTGAAGTTGATGGTGGTACATGTCTTAAGAACGTTGAAGGCGAAAAATGTGATTAGTGGGTCACGTGGAGAGTTATTGGAACAAAGATTTTCTGGAATACCGAATGAGTTATTTCAGCGTGTGAAGCGACCGCCTGGCGGATAAAGGAAATAAATACACCTAAGAGCTCAAAGCTTTCGCCATGACTTTCCAAGAAAAGCCTGTAATATTGTCCGGAAGTTGTTGAATCTTGCCCTTCCGCACCCCAGTGTTATCACACGTTAGTAGACCAGACTTCCGACAGAACCAGCTTGCACGGCTATTGCTTTTGAGCCATAAAGGAAAAAGTACTCACATCTCCTAATCCACCGGTCTGTACTCTGTTTTCTTACAGCCATTTCGTCTAGCATCATACCGTACTCAATTTGATGGGAAGAAATTCCGCGGTTGTGTTGATCTGGGAACAGATTATACAGATGACTCTGCTCCACAAGTCAAAGATGTACCAGTTTTTATGCCAGTATGTGTGAATAAATGGATCATGGAAGATTCCATTTGGGTACTTTTAGAACGCAGGACTAAACGGCTCAAAGCGGACGAATTTGGTGAATCTGTGCATCAAGAGCGAGACTTGAGCCCAATAAGATCACACAAATTATAGTGGCATTGTTGAGCTTCATATTTGTATTCAAAAATGATGGATCCCTTATGACAGAAGTAATTTGTTCGCCACTTGCATAAGCCCCTTTGCTTTCCCTCGAAGAAAACAAGGCATGTAGGCTACAGCGCTATCCTTCACAATAAAGCGGTAATGCTTAAGACGTTTTTGTGAATCAGCTGTCGTTTGTACGTCACGTATTTCCGACCTCAACACGCCCTAAATCATCATCTGACAACCTACCTACAATGCGTTTCCAGAATCGTCGCCGGTACCAGACTCCCTGATCACCTAATGAGCACGCTGCTGCTGTCGTGATCATTGAAGCAGTTAATCGAGAGCCGTGGTTTCGTGATTACTAGTCTTCTCGCCGTTCTATGGCACGTCCATTCCGCAGCAACTTTCAAACGTTGTGCACGAAATCTTGCTTTCCTGCGAGCTTCTTTTAGGCTCATTGTTTTTTTTTAAATAATCTATAGAATAACCCAGCGGAGCATTTTAAAGATTTTCCAAATTATGGACAACCCTATACGGCCGTAAACCAAACTTTACGCTGATTGGTCGAGAGACAATGGCCCATGGATACGGCGCAGCGACGGAAGACGCTGCCTTTACCTAAGCCTAGTTAGCACTACGATGCATTACTATAGCCGTACAGGACTGTATAAAAACGACAAGATTTACAGTTAAATGTTTATTTTTTCATCAATAATAGAATTATAGGAAGGGAAATGACATATTTAGTAACATATACTAAAGTATAATGCCGAGATACTGCTGTGTTTATAAATGCAGTGCCACCAATGGCAATGAACTGGGTAAGAACAGATCTTACCATTCATTTCCTTTCAACGCAAAGCACAGGAACGTTCGGGAATGCAGAGTAAGAAGGCAGGAAAATTTGTGGCATATATTTGGGCCCGAATTTGATGCCAATAAGAGTGATTTACTTGTAATTATCCAGTAGCAGTCAAATAAAATATGTTTTTCTGTGATTTCTGCCCAAGTTCAAATTTCATTAACTCATCGACTATGATGTTACGATATTTCTAGGGGCACTTTACCTCGAGCAGACCCACCAAATGCAGATGAGGTCTGCTCAACTAGAATCCCTCCCTCAGGTGAAGCACCCAGGCATCAACATGGAAAATTAAGATCAAGACCAATCTTTGCTACATTCACATGAGTGATGCTACATATGGTAGTCTTGAATAGCCCTTTCTTCGTGCGATAACACCCACAATATTGAATCCCTGTTCCTGCTGTACTGTCCTTGAAGTGATTTGAAAAGAGATGGTGGATATGGAGTACCTGCTGTCCTGGTCCCCCCAAAGCAGTCCAAAACCCTAACAAAATTGCTACTTACTGTGAGTCGATGAGCCCTATGTATTTACCCCATTCTGCACATTCTCGTTGTTCTGATGTCCTGTGGGCAAGGTAGCTAATCTGCATATGACTAACGTTGTTGGCTTCAAACCCTAAGATTCAGGTGATGGCTTTAAAGATGCCATTTCAAGGCTACATACACGATGGGAATTCTATATCAGGATCAACAGATGACAATGTAGGATTTGCATGTGCAGCATCCACAACATTGGAGGAAGACAGTTGACACGGCATGGAGTTCAGGGTCCGCCTTTTTCAATGCACGTATTTTCTGCTTCACCATGGAGATTGTGGCTGGGAATCGCACCTCTCTTGAGACGTGATTTTCTAAACTGTATTGGTGTATCTATAATGCACTAGCAGCAAAATCTTCCCTGCAAAAGTGGTAGGACCAAATTTTCATTGTACACAACATTGGTGCTTTAAGCCTGTTCAAGGCTTTGTGCTCCACGACATTACAGTATTTGAACTGACCAATGCATTTTTTCTTGTCTTTGACATTCTTTCCTCTCTCCCATGCACTCGCTCGCGATTCATCGCTCGCTCGCGATTCATCGGGTCTTTTGCTGCCGACTTACAGCTCGGCTCACTGTGAATTCTGGGCTTTTAAAGTCACTGTAACTGCAGTGAGGTCGGCGATGAGGAGCAAATGAAGCTTGTGGGTGGAAGTAGGCTTGAAGTCATGCCTTCTTACTCTGCATTCCCAAGCCTTTCTGTCCTTTGCGTTGAAAGGAAATGAATGGAATGATCTGTTCTTCCCCAGTTCATTGCCATTGGTGGCACTGTATTTATAAACACAGCAGTATTTCGGCATTACATATCAGTATATGTTACCAAATATTTTATTTCCTTTCCTAATTCTGTTATTGATGAAGAAATAAACATTTAACTGTAATCTTGTCGTTTTTATACAGTCTATACGGCTATAGGAATACATCGTAGTGACAACTAGGCTTAGGTAAATGCAGCGTCTTCCGTTGCTGCGCCGTATCCATGGCCATTGTCTCGACCAATCAGTGTAAAGTTAGGTTTACGGCCGTATTGTACATAAGCATACTATTTTCTTTTGATGCAGCACCAATGAAAATTAATTAGCGATATCCCATTGGCATTAGCCAGCAGAAACTACCCTGAATAGTTTCCATGCGTTCTTTTTCTCTATTTCAAACTACCCTGAATAGTTTTCCATACGTTCATTTTCTCTTCGTACTTATCTGGATATGATCACATTTATTGATCAGCTTCTTTGTGTGGTTCTGTAGAGAGCAGAGCGAAAAATACAGAGAACGTGATCGCAAAATCATGTAGATACTGATGAGGTGGGTCACTTGAAAGTTTACTGACTTTACCCCGAATATGGCAAAAATGTTATGCCAACAGCTGATCTTAACTGGTCAATTTTGGTTAGTCACATGTCATATATTACACTGAGTTTAGGATTTTGTCATATATTACACTGAGTTTAGGATTTTGTAACAACTAATACTTCGATAGCAACGACACATCAGATATGGATGCCTCTCGTCTCTGACTTGGACACAAGCAAATCTCACGGCTCAGTGAAATTGGTCTACGTCACACTTTCCATTTGTCGCAGATACAACTTTCAGTTGTTCGGTAGGGTCTGGTTTTGGTTTAGTTCATGTAATATAGATCATCTCGATACCGATGTGGCGTACAGACGAGGATATTCATTTTGGCGTCAATGATTTGTAATCACTAAAAGACATACATCATATTACTTTAGGTGCATCTATACTCTAAAGAAAGGTGTATCTATACTGTTAAGAAAGGTTAAAGAAAGGTGTATCTACACTGTAAAGAAAGGTAACTCATATCTGTGTAGATAGGAGTGTTCGGGAATCGCTGTAATCCACCCAAGATTAGTACTGATGTAGCCAGGTTATTATAATATTACTTATTGATCATTCATCACCGAGCCATGAGTCGCTTCTCAGATATTTTATTATTTTTTTACACGCACTGAGTAAGGTTTGTAACGTTAAGACAGCGAACTCGAGTGGTTGATCGTACAGAAATCCTAATCGATCTATTCGTATAGTGATTCGTAGTATCAAGTTATCATAGAATTACATAACAAGATTCGAGTTGTAGACCGCTATATCGATACCCGCTCTATAGTTCAGATGGGTTACTTTATATTATTGCATATCCTTATGGGAATAACCGTATTCATTCCACATTTTTTTCTCGACAGCTCACTCTATAAGGACACTCGAATTATTTATAGTAATGAAACATTTTTTTCTCGACAGCTCACTCTACAAGGACACTCGAATTATCTATAGTAATGAACTGCTATCGATGTTGGGTTTGCGCGCGTCAGTTCACGAACAAAAGTACTATGAAAGTACATTTAGCGACGCACACCGATATCAAGAACCACGAATGTGAGATTTGAGGTCGAAGATTCCTGCAAAAAGGAAATCTCCATACACGCATAGCGGGACACTTCGGTGTAAAGAACCACGGCTGCGGGGTTTGTGGAAGGCTTTTTGCTAGAAAAAGCACATTGAACACTCACGCACTCACGCATGCTGCAGTAAAAAAAACTCTATGGTTGTGAGATTTGTGAAAAATATTTCAGGCGGACAAGTGATCTACGCCGCCATTTGCTAAAGCACTCGGATGTAAAAAACACGGTTGCGAGATTTGTGTGAAAGGTTTACTTTTCAATATTCTTTGAGAAAGCACTCGCTACTCATTCACGTGGTTAGATTCTGTTTTGGTTATTCACCACTGTAAATAAATTTTCATCGAGGTTGTGAATTCGTCGTGTCAATGTATACCCGGGATATTCTCGAGTTATTAGATACGGGTTCACTGAAAGAACGTTAATTGAACTCAGCGGGAGGGGTGCATCTGTGTAGGATTCGGTACGCCTAACCGACTTACGCGCATATTCGCAGTCAAAAGCTAATTAGATAACAACGCGTGATAACGACCGACTTACGCGCATACTCGCTGTCAAAGCTAATTAGATACCAACACGTGATAATGAATAATGATATAGACCAGTGATTCCCAACCTTTTTGTCTGCATTCCCCACTTCAGTAAGACAGAATCTGTTTAAAAGATCACTGATTCCTGATGTAAGGAACATATTACGAGATTGCGATCCACTCTGCATTTTAGAACTGTTTCCCGTCGGCTCGTCATGTCAGGTGTGGAAATCATTTAAAAGAGAATTTAGAGAAATATTGCACCGACAGGGTTCCAATGACTTGGAAAGTAAGAACAAGGTTGGTGAAAAATAACATAGCAGTGATGGAGAGCACTGGCGAGGCAGAATTCGACTTGAAGGCTAACATATTGCTTTAAACAATGTCAGCGCAGGTCCGCTCATATGTCGACAGACAGATTTTTCCTGCTTTACGGTGGAAACGTCTGGCCATATAAAAGTGAAATAGGCGGGTGTGTGGACTAACAATAACTGTGAATCTTTTTAACGCAGTTATGAAAAGGGTAACATAGAGAAAAATTGAGTCATTCCAAAATTAATAGGAGTCATACAACCTAGTTACTGTCATGTTTGGCGATATTTAAAAGAGTTTAATTGGAGTATGTAGCTACCGGCTGTATGGTGAATATGTGAACTTTCAGCAAACCCCGAATAATTGGATTGGAAAAAGTCAAACAGCTAAAGATAACTATTGGAATAGATTCAATCAGGCCAAATTAAAAAAACAAAAGAAAGTCACGTAAAAAAAGGAATGAAAACGATAACAAGATGGGAAAGATCGGATCGGGATGATATAGTATGGATTGAAATTATATGAATGTTTCTTCAGACTATATGAATGTTTCATCAGACAACTGAAATTTCTGATAGTGTTGCTTAATGTTGAATTGGAGCGTATGCCTAAATATATGTTTTCCAGTGCCAAGCTGTGACAATATTCTAAAAGATACATACACTGGATAGGGTAACCATATTTTTGTAACACAAATTCCGGACGCTATTTAGCGCCCACTAGCGGATTTCAAAATGAGGTATGAGCACACTGTCGATCAATATGACGTCACACCAGCAAAGCTTTGTCTATCGACTAGAGGTGGTCCAGGACCGAAGTCACATTTTCAGCCTCCTCCTGCCCAAATAAACACTGACCTTGAGCCCACAGTAGGATAATCGATGCAATTTCTGGCGGCTTGATGTATCTGGTTTCTATATGCACCTGGTCGCTAAATGATTTGAATGAAGTCATGTTCATGTCACACCGATATGATTATTTGTCAGCCTAATGCCGATGTGCACTACGCCACGGAGCTATATAAACACCGCACATTCGGTGGTTTCCAACATTTCATGGTCGCGATTCCATTTCCAATTTGAAAATGTACCGTGACCCAGCTTAGAATTTGATACGCTGATGACTAATTAAAGAGGTGCACATTTGACCAGACTTACTCACGGCCTATTTAGGAAGGTGATCACGTTTAACACCTTCGCCAACCCCAGAATATAGGCAAACTACCCCAAGGTTTAGAACCACTATCTTTGAATAAATCATCCAAACGATCTAATCCGACTCAATGAATATACCGTTACATTGTAATTGCGATTACAATTAGAATTATTTCTGTAACTGAATGTTATTTTTATCCATATTTTATCGCAGTTTTCTCGGGGGTGGTAGTCCCGATATTAAAACCAACATATATGTGATACCAAATCGCACGCAGCGCGAAAAATGGCATGTAGCAATGCCAACTATTGATATTGTTTGTTTATTTTGAAAAAAATCATGAGCTTACTTTAAGCCTCCAAAATTCCGGACATTAAGGCATATTTTAGAAATTCCTCCCGGCTCAGTTGTAACAGTGAAGTTCCGGACATGTCCGTGAAATTCTGGACGTATGGCAACCCTAACATACACATTTCCTGCATATGCCTTGCTTTTGTGGGTTTCGCGTACAGATCATTGCGTATAGTTGAATTTCATAACTAATTTATGATATCTAAAGGCCATGCAGCGACAGTATTGTAAGACACACACATTACCTGGATATCCCCCGCCTTTGCGGGTTTTACAGTGTCCCGTGTGAGAATATGGATTAGTTTCGAATGCAAAAACAAAGAAAGCTTTGGAGCATCAAGCTGCCTTAGAATGTGATGACGTCAGAATGTGATGACTCCAGGACGTGGCAACTCAAAGATTGTTGCCCACAAGCTAACACGTTATTTCAAGAAGAATACTGGAGAATTGTGGAGGAAGATTGTAGCGTGGACTTCAAATGTTCTGAATGTGAGTTTTTTTTAGTGGTAGTCGCTAGCGACAAGTCTACTTCATATTGTGAGATATAAAGTAATGAGAAATGGTAGGAATTAGGATGAGGAAAGAAGTCGAAAAGGTGGTTTGTCAGAAATGGTGTTATATAATATCCAGTGGTCTGTTTGTTATCCAGTGGTCTGGTCTGTGTAGTTAGCCTATCTGAAGACCGCGCCGACGGAGTTACGATAGGATTTTCCTCATTCCCAAGTAATTTGGCTGGACCTGCTTGCTGTGATTAGGTTTTTATATCTCCATTTTATAGCCGCCACCGCCTTCATCTCCAATTGTGCACGTACCTGATGCTCAACTTCTTGAGGGTGCATGTGAAGGGTCACGTGCCTTTGATGCAACTCGGGCGAACCCGGTTAGTCGAACAGTGCAGTTGGATATGATAAAGTTTTACCCATATTTCGTATGCAGGATGGTAGTATTGTTGAGCCACCGCTATCCGACAATTCAACTTGAGCAGTGCCGTAAGTAGAACAGTGCCGTTATTTACGATGAAATTTTGCTCATATTTCCTTTGCAGGATGGTAATATTGTTGAGCCATCGCTATCCGACACTTCAACTCGAGCAGTGACATTTGACAACCAAGTATGTCGAACAATGCAGTTATTTGTGATGAAGTTTTAACCATATTTCCTTTGCAGGATGGTAATATTGTTGAGCCACCGCTATCCGACACTTCAACTCTATCAGTGCCGTTTGATATAACGCCGTATCAGTAACCCCGTATCAGTGCCGTTTGATAACCCCGTAAGTCGAACAAAGCAGTTAGTTGGATGTGATCAAGTTTCAACCATATTTCCTTGCCCATCGCCGACATGCCAAGGTTAACCGGGAAATTATTTAGATATTTCAGCTTTTTTGAATGTATGTTGTCCGACATAAACCTATGGCAGCACGCAGCAGTACATGTCTATTCGGGTTACATGTGCATTATGCATCATTATTGTCCGATCACTAAGAATACTCCACGTTATGAATCATCTTCGATTTCAAAATCTTCATTATTAGACCTCTTATCCCTAAAATCTTCGACCTCATCATTAGACCTCCTATCCCTAGGATCTTCATCCATCGAGCGTATAGGAGTTTCCAGTTACACTGATAATGCTGAATGGGAAATTGAACCTCTAGATCAGAGGTCTCAAACTGAAACGGGCGCGCGGGCCAATTTCTCAGTTTTGATGACGCCGCGGGCCGCACCACCAATATTAGGGATGTTCAACGCAGAATTTCCAAGTAGGCCTTATTTGACGGGAGCATGAAGACAGCCATTCCAGAAACATCATGAATATGTAATTTACTATTGTACTATTCACGCTTGACACGAAAAAAAAATCATATTTTCAAATATTTTAATAAAATTGATTTCATGCCGGGCATTATTTGTTCAAATAATGAGTGATAGAGTAGTACAAAACAGGGATGCCTACAGCAATATTTCAATCAGTGTTCCTGGTAGAGACTGGGATGCATGCTACAAGCGCATGCAAAAGCTACTGAGAGAGTATAGAAAGTATAAAGATGATCAGAAAAGGACAGCAGGAGGAGAGATTCATATGCCCCCTGCTTTGTTAGTAGTGTATGAAACACTGGATATGACCTTATGCGATAAAGAGCTGACAAGCCCGCAACTAATGCAGTCCATGGAAGGTACTTATTATTCGATATAATATGGTTTACCATATCAGTAATTATGATTATGCCAATGTTTTTCAGATCCATGCTCCAGTGCAGACTCCTCTTTTGAAGGCTCTGTTACCAGTTCCAAGCGAGGTGCAGATAATAGTTTGGGAGGTGGGTTTTCCATATACCTTGTAGTATGATACCATAGCATTTGGTTATAAATGTTTAAAGCTCAGTCTTGAATTTCGAAAGGAATTTATAGTTTAAAGTTTATATTCGTAGGCCAACTGTGCAGGTATGCATCATGTAATAACTTTCTTATAGGGCCTATGAAGAGAAGAGCTAGTGATCTCTCTGAAATGCGTGAGTATAGACTTTGGAAATCGATGTGCGAATAATATGTTAATTGACCATATATCATTTAAGGAACTTATTGGAAGAGAGCCAAAGCAGGGCCGACAAAAGAATTGACCGCTTGAAATGGTATATTTTTCAGATTGACATGTTCTACCCGCGCTGCTAAGGATCGACATCTCATTGCAACAAGTATGTGATCGCAGGGTCCAACAAGAAACATTATTACAAGAATGACGGTTCAATGACGATGCGAATATTAACAAACCTCTACCACATTAAGGTGTAGGGTACAATACTATATATACCACACCAGAAGCTTTGTTGACTTCTAAGCATGCAATCCTTCCATTTCTCATCTGAGCAATAAAATGAGCAACTTGCAACAGTCATCATGTGTGGTATTGTATATTGACAAATTATCAAGTATATTGACGATTTATCATCCATTCGCTAGATGTTAGCCAGTTATGCAGCGCTGTCCGGGGCACAACTGGTACGAGCAGATTGGTGCATGAAGGCACCACGGAGACCAAAGTATAAACCCGGTTAAAATGAAAGATCTCCGGGTCGCCATGACCCTTTCATATCCAGCAAACGGGTTGAGTGTCAGTGACAGTTTTCGATTTTTCTTCAGATTTTGTGATTTCCTGACATGGTTCATATTTTGTAATCTCCTTGCATGGTCCGCGGCGGCATGTGGCTGGTCATCTTCATCTGAAAAATAACATCATACGGCAGCATACGATGGACAAGTGGAACAATTGATACAACGTTGGCCTGGGTGAAATTGCTTCAGTCTCTAGCTGAACCTCAATCGTTACTTAGTAATAGCACCGCTCAAATGTCAGAACCATCCTGTATACACAGGTTTAAAACATGCCGCCGAAACTCCAAGCACAAAAGTATAAAACAATCCTATTCCTACCATAGAGTGCAGTGGTTACAGCTTTATTAACATATGGTGAAAGTGAAAAAATAATATAACCTTGATGGACAGCTTTCATGATGATCATCTATCGCGGCCACTGCGGTAATCCTTGGTCTAAAATTGATTAGTTATGCAATGATATGCACGGAAAAGGAAAAGCCTGAAAAAATAATATAACCTCGATGGACATCAGGATTGATTACAGTGAGGAATTTCCTTTTTCATGCATATCAGAATTTAGGCAATTGTATCAAGGGTTCTCTAACTATCTCACCTTGTTGTGAAATGATTATGAATTACACTTTCTTCTTCATGACAATGGGTTCTTCATTGATGGTAGTCAGGGCCGTAACTGCCGCACCCCAAACCCCCCAATTGGGGGGGCCGAGCTCGAAGGGGGCCCCAAATTATTTCGCGAATTAGCATAAATTATAGAGTATTTTTTGAAAATTTTAGCAACTTTATCAAAAATTTTGCGCGCTGCGCGCGATTTCAAGTTGCCAAGTATCTTGAATATTGGGTACTCTCCCCACAAGAAAAAATACTCAAGATTTATAGAAATGGGCATATCAGCGTCGGACATTACCTCGCCACGACGCACCAAGACGTATAATGTTTTAGGCCATGTAACATGCGACTGCAAGAAGTGTGCCAGAACGATCGGCAGCGAGAAAACCTTGGCCGAAAAGGTCTGCCCTTATGTTGACCGAAAACTTCGTTATATATACAAAATACATGTGGGTTTAATAGTCCATAGGCGCCTAAATGACTGGCACCTAAATGTTCCTGTCTGGACAATCTGAACCTCGCAAGACAATATACCAACCCGCAGGGAAAAATTATATGCCAGTGAAGAAATACTAATTTGAAATCGTGAGATCTTTTAGTTTAGTACGTTTCGGCGATTGTATATTTTTGATATAGCAGACAGGAGGTCACGAAATAACATCATGTAACGAAGTTATACCTACGGGTACACTTGCCCGATGATGTTTAATTATTATTTACGGGCTCTACATTTTCCGAGACAACACCTAACTCAGCTCTACCGGTAAATCTGATTACGTGAGCAACTGAGTGTAGAGGACAAGAAATTGATAGCAATATATATGCAATTCCCGATCTTATTGGCCGATTTTATCTTGAATTATCGAAAATTTTTGCGCCTCGCGCTAGCTTACTACGCAATACATCTATACTTTCGTGACAAAGTGAACAACGTGGTGGCGGCCGGGAGGGTCGGTTTGTCACCCTATGGGAGCCCAAGACTCCAGTTTTTCGGGGCCTGACGAAGTGGTGTTTCGTTCCTGCGAACGGGTATACAATACATCCGGAGATGTTCATTGATTATTGAGGGGTCCTACCCTTTCAAACACGAAGCCCCCCAGAAGTTAGGTTTATCACCCTTTGGGGGGCCCAGGACCAACGTTTTGGGGGGGGGGCTGACGAAGTGCTGTTACGGCCCTGATGGTAGTCCAGACATTATTAGCGCCATGCGTGGAGGAGGAACCGGCATTGGACCCTTTGATTTTCTTGATGGACTTACGCTGAACCTGGTGTTGGAGCCCATAGTATGCCTTCGAAGCATCAGGATGCCGTGATCTATATGCTTGCATTCTCTGTTTCGAGCGAACTTTTGTAACAAAGCAACGGCAAGGTGCATGTTCTAGAGTTCATTACTTGTATGCTGCCAAGTGCCAATGCCATTCACATAGAGTGGTCCGGAATTGAAATGCAACGAATTTAAAACAAATATGTTATCATGACAAAAATTGTAATATAGCCTATGAAAAAAGTTCACAGTGCAGAACCTACCATGGTTCGTTTGTGAACGTGAACCTTGAAATTTCTGAGGTTCAGAACGCGAACTTGAACCTCATCATCCTTACTAATTTGTGAAAAATAGAACAGATCAGATCTCTCGGACAGTGTTTCTCGACCGGTGGGCCACAGAGCTATTTGAAAAATTATGAAGTTGGTAACATGTTTGGTATATATTTTTCAGCAAACATGTAGGCTATTCATATTGCTAATTCGATTGTAATTCAAGCATTCAATTTTTCGGCTGACTTTTATCATCAGCCGACATCAATTGACTAGATGACGAGGTGAAATCGAAATATCGACAGAATTCTATCGCTGTGACGCAAACCTTGTGCATATGCTCGTTACTAACATATGATGAACGAAGCTTACCACAACGATATGAAAATCTATCAGTGTGTTGCAGGAAACAATACAATATATAATAACCATATATACTCTGAGGGGCATGTCATGTTCCGTTCAAAAGGGTATTCACTATTCAGTAGCGATGGTGTGAACGTGAGGTTCACTTCACGTTCGCGTTCTGTGTGTGTATCTCAGAAATTTAGATGTTCACTTTCACAAACCAAACTTGGCAGGTTCTGCACTGCGAACCTTCTCCACACAGTACAATTTTTGACGTCATTTTAACTTCAGACCACTCTGGCTTAATTTTAAAAAGTAGAATAAATGATATAAAAGGAGAAAATTTTGGATTTGCAAATAAATGGTGTATTTTTAGTGAGAAATATTTTCATATAATATAATTGCATACTAGTAGTAAGCCGACTATTTTTTTTTCTTATCCAAAATATTCCACTCTAATAATTTCGCTTGTTCTAGTTGGAATAGAGCCAAATTTGCTATGAATCATATTTTTACACAATCGAGCAATATCATGAGGTAGCCGGTAAAATTCGAAAGTCTCTATTTGTAATTAATCCAAAATATTTTCTCTTAGCATTGCTTTCTAGTCGTTGGAATTGAGCCGAATTTAAGTTCTCTTTAGAAAATCTAACAAATTTAATAAGTATAGCCTCCTTTTACAGATTTTGTCCTCGTTTTGAGAATTTTTGGTAAATGTAGGGCAAATTCGACTAAGATATCAGTAAATCGGCACTAAAGTAACGCTCTGGCGACAATTTCGGGAGCTGAGCAAGACAGTTGACCTTTCTCTGATCAACCACCTGATAATGTGAAAGCAAACTATACCTCTACATAAACGTTTATCTGTTGATTCTCTATCAGATAGTATGTAGACGTTAATTCGTTAATCCGCCACAAGCTATTTGTGAGCGGTCGTCGATGTGCTCATAATAAAAACTGAATGCTTGTATTTGTGATATATCAGACTGACAAGACAGATATGACTTAAAGTTCTAAGATCATTAATGTTATCGTATTGGCGGCCTGTCTCGCCTATCTGTAGCATCGGTAAATGAGGCCAGGAACTGTCCGTTATCTGCCTAAATAAACATGTGCCAAGACTATCATGGAGACAAAATATGCATGTTTGGCAAGCAAGCAATTCGATATCACCCAAGTAGGATTGAAACATAAGTTGAACATGACTTGAATACTGTGACTTGGACTCGGACTCGAGTCATAACACTATGACTCGGGACTTGAGCCTTAAAACGGTGACTCGGACTCGAGTCGGTGATGAATTGAAAATGACTCGACTCGAGTCAAAACCACAAAAGTAAGATTGACTCGTGACTCGGAACCATGAGACTTGGTTACAACCCTGTTCATGAGGCGTCATCTCAGCAACTTCTTGATCAAGTTCCTTCATATCTACAAGCGTCAATTCAAAAGATTTTTTCATCGAACTAGCGTTGTCGCTTATAATGCGTCTCACTTTGCCGTCGATTTGGTATCTATCTCATGACCACATCTTCATATCTGTTGGCTATGTTGACGGCAGTGTGTCTTTCAGCAGAATGGTCGCAGCACAAAAGACGAGACTTTAACTGAAAGTCGTTGTCAACGAAGTGTGCAATCCGATGAAAGAACGCATTTGGCGGTTGGTCCAAATGTCAACGGTGACGTACACGCTAGTTAAATCTTTCATTTCAGCTGTGATGCTGTTGACGATTAGCTTTTCACTAGAAGGAAGGTGGGTCTCTTTGATCGTTTGCCGATGAGGAATTGCATAATTATCATTGAGTTCCTCGATAAGCTCGCGAAAGCTTGGTTTGTCAACAATTGAGAGTGGTAGTGATGCACAAGCCACGCTCTTAAGTAGAAGCCTAGTTATTTGCCTCTGCTTCGGATGCTGCTTGGAATACTTCCTTTTATTGTCACTCCCAAAATTTTCAGTTATCATCGGCTGAGACTTTCCTGTTATTGCATGAGTTTTCGAAGTTGATGCACGGAAACGATCGCGGTCGTTTGACTTTTTCACAGCTTCGGCTTTGGTTTCCTCGTACTTGCAAGAGAGATGACCCTCCCAGTTGGACAATGAGTTTTTGAACCTCTTAAATTCGGAATTTTTTGCCTTCTTCTTCACACAAAGAAGACACCGTGCAATAGGACGTCTTGCATCTTTGTCGACAAGCTCTTAGTACAGGCGAAGTAATTCTGGGAGTTCGTTATCATTGCCTAGCTTCTCTCTAGCAGAATGACTTGAATCAACTTTCCAGTTCATATCTTGGAGGTTCGTTCATGTTAATATTCAGCTCCACAATAGTGCGAATTATTGATTCTGAAATTCGCTGCTATTGCACGCAACTCGAACACTAACTGCGAGACACGCTGTGTATGTGCCGGTAGGCCTAATGTGCCTTGATTGTCGCGTTGCCAGCCTGCATTGTGTCGTATCAGACTATACCTGCTACTGAGACTGCATAGCTATTATTTGTCACAATAACGATTAACTGTCCGGTGTAAGGCGGATTGGCTCAGGTTTTCATTGCGCAAGAGGTATATTCTTGTTAACTTGCTACGAAATGTCGCAGACAAGGAGGTATTTTCAGGACAACAATAAATTAGATTAGAATTAAAATTAGAGCATAGCAGCGTTTCACAAATTGGATTAGAATTAGAATTAGAGAATAGAAACATTTCACAAACTAGATTAGAATTAGAATTAGAGCATAGGAACATTTCACAAATTAGATTAGAATTAGATTACTGGCATTTCGCTCTAATTTAGTATAATTAGACAACTTGAATTTTCCAGTTGTCCAAGTCTGCTGCAAGAGATGTCAGTAACCTCAGATCGTATGCCGCTATACACAGTCTATTGTCGCTAATTTGCATCACTAATAACAAAATTCTAAATTGGAAATGTATGGCGAAATATTGGACATAAAATCGGCATTTTAAAACAAAAGGGTTTCGATTTCAACATGGAAGCTGTTTCGACCCTGGCTGGCTACGTCACTTCATTTATGTGCATTGCGGTACTTATTAACGTCGGGTAGGAAGTACCGACTCAAGAAGTCTGAGCTATCGCGGCGGTTTCCTCAAAAATCACTAAAAGACAAATGACTAGCTGGACACGTTTGTTAACTGCATACTTTCCAACACCAAACGGAACCATTGGTCTATTGCCGACGGCTAAATGAATAGGAGAAATGTTTGCTTATGACATCACAATCAAGCGGTGTACAGTATTACACTTGAGATAACATCGTAGATCGTACCATATTGCTCATTAACCTGTGCGTCAACCTGTAGGCCTACTGCATAAACCTGTCTTTGTGATGGGTAGACATCGGCTCATTGTAATTCTAATCTGGTACACCCCTGTACACCCCATCCGAGTGGTACACCCTTTGCAAATTCTGGTACACCCCAGGGTGTACGGCAACCCCGGTTGAAGAGCACTGCCTTAGACGATGCGTGATTGAAATTTGTGAGTTGGACAACTTGGACTTGGATGCGATCTTATTTAGAATTACTCAGACTCGGGCTAACTCGGTGGCAAAATGAAAAAGACCCGATTGGACTCGGAATGCCGTGAATTTGTTAGAACCACGGACGCAACAAACTAATCGCGTATCAGGGGAATAGTAATAGATCAGAAGGTGGCTGATTGATATCTCGCTAACTAAGCAAGTAGTTATGGCAACCATTGGCCATCTGTTGAAGGTCACTTTAAGGTATCGAGTACCGTAGTGGTTCGCTCCAACAATGTAACAACAATAGGGCGTTCCGACATTTCAATCACTAGGACACATTCATCAATATATTTATCTTATATTTAAATTTCTGTTCCTATATTTGAAGATATTTGGCCATGAGATTAATTGCCCACTTATAAGAAGTATACCCAAATCTTGGATTGGAAATACAGCACAACCTAAAAATGTTTTGATATCAGATCAGTCTCTATTATCAATCTGTTATTCAAAATATGCAATAGTAGCTGCAAAATTATATCCCGATAGCTTTTATGATCGCACGGCATCATACATTTGTCCGCCCATATGGTGTCCATATCCAGGCTATATCCATTACAACAACAGTTCTATTCAAATAGTTATAAATGTGATGATTCTTTTCGTGTCAGACCTAAATTAATACAAGAGTAAATCACATTTTGACGACGCGTCTTTACTGTCAGTCTGCTGAATCAGTTCAATTTTAATAGGACAATTCATTCCCGTCAAATATGGCCTACTTGGAAAGACATAGAATACCCCTATAAATGCTGCGGCCCGCGGCGTCGTCAAAACTGGAAAACTGACCCGCCAGCGCATTTGAGTTCGAGACCTCTGGTCTATAGTTACTGTTAAGCTCAAAAAATATTTAGTGTCGTATGCTCAAAAAATATTCAGTGTCGTAAACCTAAAAGAAATTGCCCTGAAAACTTGCTACCGGAACAGTCGTATGCCGATTGGATCGCTACTCGAAGCGGAATCTGCAAAGATTGCAACTTCACTTGTTCGAGAGAACGGCATGGAAACTTCCCTATACACTATATTTTGGAGGCAGATTCCGAGTCCGACAAACGTCCGATACGATTGTATCGGATATCGATGAACGCGTGGTCTGGAGACGAATGCAGCGGTACCTCGTTTGACCCTGTAGCGTCTGCAGTCGTGATGGAACCTCGGATAGCCCTCCTATGAAAACCCGTATTCCGTCGCGTCGGCATTTAAATTTACGGGTGTTCCTTACAGTAACATTGAGCTATACGATCCTCATTATCTATATATACACAAAAATACACGCGGAGTTCTTCTTCTACTTCGAAGGGTAGGCTGCGTCAACAGGCTCCCAATCATGAAGTCATTCTGACAAAACCTAGTGCAGGAAATACATGTTTGGTACAAAGGTTGCTGTGGTAATCTTTCATTGAACCACTACACTCAGACTCGTACATTGAACCACTACACTCAGACTCGTACAGAGTACTAGATTTTCAAAATGCGCATGCGCAACTATAACTAGAACTACTCGATTTTTAAAACTAGCAACTAGAACTACATACTTTTCAAAACTGAAACTACTCACTTTTAAATATCCACAATTAGAGCTATTCACTGTTTCAAATCCGCAACTACAACTAGAACTACTAATTTTTAAAATATGCAACTAGAACTAGAAACGTTCGTTCAGGTCTACTAACTAAATGAGTAGCTTGATGTGCAAGTCTGACTACGTTACAAAAATATACAAATTCGGTCTCGCATGTAAGACTTGGTCTCATTTTCAGCAATTCTAGTCTTAATGATGACTTGAGGTCTTAAAATTGAGCTGATTCAACTCTTCAAGACCATATAAAATTAGACTTACCATACGTCCCGTTTTAGGCGGGATAGTCCCGCTTTTTAACGTCTTGTCCCGGCGTCCCGACCAGTCAGCCAAACGTCCCGCTTTTTAAGGCCGTCAGGTACTGCTGAACTAACTAAATTTTCCAAATTTTTTTTATTGCGGAATCCTAAAGTATGAAACTACTTCTTTTCAAAAATGTCAAAGTTTCATGTGCCATAGTTGTCTGCAAGTTGTGCGCAGGAGATTCATTCATCACCAGACTTGAGCTTGAACTAGTATTGTTACGGTGGCGGAATATGTGTCCAATGGGATTTGTGAGGTCCGCAATGGGGTCTGCATCCTCGCATATGAGATTGCATCGTCTCCACTGGGTATCATCAAACGTGATTTCTAGACTATTTTTACCGAACACACATGAAGGGTGGAACCACGTATAACATCGTTCGCACTGCACCATGAAATCTCCTTCCTTACAAGGCATCTGGCATATGCAGTGTAGCTCGGCACGGTCTATGGAAATGTGGCTCGCAGTGATGCCATCGTCTGCAACAGTAGCTTCTTGGTTAATTTCATGTCGGACGGTATCTTACTCTGTTTGTCCACATGTCGTTTTTTCGTGGGCTTTGCTTTCAACAGTTGTCTCAGCTTGTATACTTTTATCATTCTTTTCGCCGCAATCATTCGAAATTTCAGTCAGATCAATAGATGCTTTTGTTTTAATAACATTCGGTGAAAACTCATCAGTGTCCACGTTATCGCATAAATTATCATCTGACATTACATTTCCTGTTAGTAGGCTGTCAGAATCTTCATTGCTTTTACGAAGCACAGCGGTTATATCCCAATCACGTAGAATTATATCCCAACCACGTAGAATTTTACCAACATTCCGTTTACAAGTCTTGAGGTGGTTGCTCGAAAGGTACTTTTTTGCAGCAGAAATGTGATCGGTACTCGTGATTTGGCCTGTCTTTATCATTGCTTCTAGCGCAGTTCTGTATATTTAACCAGGTTTGCGAATCTTTGTAACCGGTCTTTAGGCCTATTCGTTTTCCAATGCTTAGTTTGTAATAAGAAGTTCATCATTTCGGTAGAATTGAAGTGCGCGAGGTTTTTAATGTCATGTTCCATGCAATACTTCGCGACTGCCTTCACAATTCCATCATCTTTCCGGTCCCGTCCACCACCTGTCTGACTTATCAGCTCAGTTCGGCGCCTGGAATGAGAATAAATTCATTAACTGGAATAAGCCTAATTGTAATCACAATTATAGGAGAACGATATATTTTGCCTTTATTCTGTGGTTTGCGAATATGTTGAACGAAATCAGCTTCCAAAATAGTCCGTGAGTAAGTCTGGGCAAAGGTGCTGACTTCTTTTAGTAATCAGCTCGTAAAATTCTAATCTGGGCCACGGAATATTTTCAAATTGGAGGCGGGGTCGCCCAGAAGTTGCATCGATTACCCCATAGTGTGGGCTCAAAATCATTGTTTATATGGGCAGGAGGGGGCTAAAACATGTGCTTTCGGTACCGGTTACACAACACACAGCCACATACTCGTGAACCGGACCGTGACAGCCTCGGGTCTATGAGCAGAGCGTTGCTATTGTGACGTCATAATCCAATTCGAATTCCACTAGTGGGCGCTAAAGAGTGTCTCGAATTTGGGTTGCTGAAATATGGTAACCCTATATAGAATTCTCACGCTTTTTCAGTCTATAAATAAGACCAAGAAGACAGTTTATGCTAATCAAGACAATATTTTATTGCATCAATTTTTTTGGTATTGTGTTCAAGGTGAATTTTGCTAATGAAGGAACAATATGGTCTGTGGTCTTGAATGAGACTTTAAAGTTGTCGTGAGATAAGAACACAAGACACAACTAGCTTATTCAGACAATTTTAGATACTCCTGTTTTATAAGTCACTTTTTAAAGACGAATTCAGCCTGCTGAAAAGCAGGCCCCTACAGCACAGCTAGGCAATGTGCCCTCCAAGCTGCGCACGTGCTCAATTGCGCAGTGCTGACACGGTATCTGCGCACAGAAAATCTAAGTTGCGCACAAAAAATCCTAAGTGATGACCTTTTTTTAGTCGTTACGCACTGTTGTCCAAGGGTCTGCGCAGTGAGTTGGTGAGAGGGAACATTGCTGCCAGGCCTACTAATTTCCATCAATTTGGGTCTTACTTATGAGACAAAAAGTAGCGTTGTTGGTAAGATCAGTTTAACATATTGATTCCTGATTCAAGACAAAATTTGTCTGACTTTTTTCTAGTGGTATGTTATCCAAAAACTGGCTTCATATACTGACATTCCGCCATGACAAATATAGAAGATATTACTTAGCACCAGCAATTAATTCCATTAAAACCAACTTGTGACAGTTGCTTTCTCAAAATAGATCTGAAGTTTACCTGGATCTATAAACGAGCTCCATTGGCTAGCCCCAAAAGAGCGACGCAGCTACTCGGCAATCAGGAGAAATTGAGTTCGTATAATTTGCTGGCTGCTTTTCGATATGGTCTCGAAGCTCGTCACAGAGTATATCAAGCGTTTCTCTGTACATGATATTACATTTACCAAAACCATTATACAGCGATCATAGATAAACTGACTTTGTCGTACGCCGATGTGATCCGTGATATGTGAGATTTTAGTGGTAAATTTAATGTCGGGATTGATCCAAATTTAATACAACTTTGAGAACTAGTTTTTTTGAGTATCAGACTCATTGAAATGTCTGGAACATATGTAAGTCAATCCGTCTAGCACTTTCTTCTTGAAACCCACGTCGTATTGGAATTTATCTGTAAATGAAATATAACAAACTCACTTTGTTATTGCATAATAAAAAAAACATCCTAGCACAACATGAATACCCTACCTTTCTAGTTCCTACTGACATTACCAATCTTTACTGCATGGTTCGATCAACCACAACACATGCCTGTGGAACTTTTCATCCCAATCTTTTTTCGGCATTCCTGTTATGGTCTGATTCATGTACAACCTGTTGTTGCGTGTACTAGAGCTGCTGCAATGTGGAAGGCAGCTGTATCGACCACCTCTGCTTCTCTTGCGATCTGGATATATTGGACTACACAACATTAACCTCCGTAGTTCTGAGCGAGTTACTGAGAAATATCATAAGATAGATACATCCATAATAACGTACTATAAACTCTAAACTTCCAGAACTACAGGCCTTCGAGGGGAATCTACCTACGTTTTAACCTATACCAGAGCCAACGGAGACGCAATAATACAGTTTGAGAGGCTGCTTCTTACGCGTGTATGATACGGTGTCACTAGGAGCGCTGTCGGTCAAACATTGACATCTCTCTCTAAGCCCAGTCTCCATGCCAGCTACGTTGTAGACAGACAGACAGACAGTTCTATTGAACAAAATTGCAATAGAAATATAATACATGCTGCAGCGATACGATCCTTAGGGATTCCCGCGGAACATTGCTATGATAAAACAGTTAATGGAAATTGAAAAAGAAAATGGAACCACTGCAAGTTAAATGACACAGTTTTTCGTGAAATCATATTAGGACAGTTTTCGTAAATTACAAAACAATCGATCCACTGCCTTTAAATTAATTGACACATTTCTTTATCATAAGAGCACAGTTAACGAAAATTGAAAAATAAAATAGAACTACTGCGAGTAAGGGCGATTCCGAAACAGTTACCGTAACTGACACTGTTCACACTGCGTATAATTTGCCGAAATATTTACGAAAACGATTCTGTTCATACTGAAGGCGGTTTTCGAAATACTTTCATTCACATTGAGCTCTCTTACGGTAAATATACCGTAAATATGCTTCAGTGTGAACGCGGCTTTGTAGTGTTACGAAACTATCGACTGGAGGTGTTACAGAGTGTTTCAGCTACTAGTGCGAGCTTGCAATTCGTGGTAGGGTGTATATACTATACTGCCCTTTTGGATCAGATGGATCCAGCTAGAATAAACTATTTGTTAAAGTCAATGGTCGATCGCCGCCGTAAACAACGACAAAGGAAGTTGAAAACACGGGGCCAAATCATGGCAATTGTGGGCGAGGCTGTAGAAGATGATGATGCGATGTTGGCAGCTGGATTTCTGCACAGATTGAAAGGCGCAGCAAGGAGTATGCACTGTCTGCCTAAGCCCAACCAGTATTTTTGGCAACGGGTACTGGACACGTGGCGCGACAAAGATTATAAAGATAACCTTCGATTGAACAGGTAGGTATTCTCTAGCCTTATCACCGTATTATAACCTGATGTGATCAGTACGAAGCACGGTACTTCCCATATTTCGAACTATAGATTCACGACGTTATTTCTACTTCTTTATAGTATAGTATACATCAGTGCTCTTCAACCTGTGTGACGGTTCGCACTTGTGCGAATGAAAAAATTTGCAGTGCGAATGACGAACATGGTGCGAACGGTGCGAATGAAAATCCCGGATGAGTGCGAATGACGAAGGTGGTGCGAACGATGCAAATGAATATCCCGGATGAGTGCGAATGAAAATCGTGAATAATAATTGCTTTTCAAATAAACATAATACGAAATTCACCTTAGTTGTTGCGACGCAATTGTCTTACGACTCACCACTAGTCGTAGCTCTCACAAGCCGTAGTGAATTGATATTTTCTCACGATAATTATTATGTAACCTAAACCCTGGTTTGGAAGCTGGTGTGGTGACAGACATATAGCAGCCCGTCAGAGGCTGGGAAAATGACGTTAAATTCACTTTCCGCTTACTTTCGATAAACATCATCAATACTTTCGTAATATCTGTTCGATTAGTGCTAGGCACGAGGACAGTAGTAAATACTATCATTACAGACTGGCATTTGCAAGTTACAGTAACGCAAATTTTACCCTTTCAGGGGTTATTAAAGTATCGACCGCAAAGGGTATAATTTTGGGTCGACACGGTGCCAGGAGTGCCAGGACTATCTGTCGGTTCGGCGTAGCCAGCCGAAAAATGGGGAGGGTGGTTGAAATAAAAATGCGGGTTCGATTTTTACCGAATTTAGTAATATACAGGTCCGTAACAGCACTTCGTCAGCCCCCAAAACGTTGGTCCCGGGCCCCCATATGGTGATAAACCGAACTTCAGTGAGCCAGCGCTAAGCGCGAAAGTTTTCGATTATTTATGATAAAACCGGTCAATAAGATCGGGATTTGCAGATATATTGCTATCAATGTCTTGTCCTCTCTGCTCAAGTAATGAGTTTTACCGGTAGAGATGAGTGAGGTGTCTTTGAAACTGTACAGTCCGTAAATAATGATTGAACATCATCGGGCGGGCGGACCCGTTGGTATGACTCCGTTACATGATGTTATTTCGTGACCCCCTGTCTGCTATATCAAAAATATAGAAGCGCTCAAACGTACTAGACTGAAAGATCACACGGTTTCGGATTGGTATTTCTTCATTGGAATATAATTTGTTCCTGCAGGATGGTATTTGTCTTGTGTGTTTGCTGCGATCGTTCTGGCACGCTTCTTGGAGTCGCATGTTTCATGGCCTAAAACGTTATATGTCTTTGTGCTTCGCGCCGCGGTAATGGCCAACGCCGATATGCCCATTTCTATAAATCTTGCGTATTTTTTCTTGGGGGAAGAGCACCCAATAATCAAGATATTTGGAGACTTGAAATTGCGCCTAGCGCGAAATATTTTTGAAAATATTGCATAAATTGGGTTTGGGGTGCGGTAGTTACGACCCTGGTAATATAGCATCAATTCATTAAGGTTAAGTAGACCTACATGCGGAAATAACAATTATACAACATCCTCGTGTTGACGATCATACGCGTGTGATAAGCTTGTCGACGAGTCCGAAAGAGCTGTTAATTAGCGACTCCCTGATCTGTCGTGAACAATTCAATACCCGCGCTTATCAAGGCATCGAACAATAAAATACGCGCGCTGACCAATGCGTCTTACGTAGCCCCGGCCAAAGTATGGTAGGCCCAAGAAAGTAGTTAGGCTAGCGATATCTTTCTTATACTAGGCCTATTGCAGATGCGATTGTGCAGGCCAGACGTGATATTGTGCGCACCAAGCCAATGCAGATGCGATTGTGTAGACTAGCGATGATGTCGTGCACACACGGCCAATTGCAGATGCGATTATTCAAGCCAGCGGAATTAGGATTGTTGGAGACGCGATAAATCAGGTTAGCAACGATTATCGAGCGCGCGGCAATAAATGACCTGATTTCGCAATAATCTTAGCGGGAGATCGTGTCGCGTTACATTTGCAGTGCAATGCGCAATGACGAATCTCGCTAATTGGTATCACGCCTTTCGTTATTTATCCGTGCGCAACACTGATAATACTTATTGAATTGCAACCGAGTATTAGGCTCTGAAGTGCCATTTCAAAAAGATGGGGTTTCACGTTTAAGAAGGGGGTTTCGCGTTTCTAATGGGAGAGTAGCACATTTTGAACAACGTCGACAATATTTTTAAACAGAAATGAATTTCAGTACTGGGCGTTCTTCTGAAAACAAATCCCGGGCCGCGAAATATCACATCGCGGGCCTCATGCGACCCTCGGGCCGGGTGTTGGTGTCCCCTGCTTTAAGACCTGACCATCCAATCACTAATTAACTAGTAGAAAGGTTTTAGTGAAATAGCTGAAATCAAAACGAGCGAAAATAGTAGCATTTTTCATGAGACACTTGATAGATTAAGATACATAGTAGCCAATTTGTTGCACATCTGCCCAAATAAATGTTGTATTTTCATTTTCTTTTTGTATATCAATATTCGGTTAGTTTGTGCGAATGAAATTGATTTGACAAAAAAAGTGCGAATGAAGCTCAAAAAGGTTGAAAAGCACTGGTATACATCATCATAACGTGGATACTATGAGCTTGTTATGTTAATGTTTAACTATTTTTCAGGAGAACCTTCGGTATTCTCTGTGCCGAAATGGGGTCTCACCTCATTAAAAAAGAAACAAATTTTAAGTTGCCAATATCTCCGGAATACAGAGTGGCCATTGCTCTCCGAAGATTGTCCTCTGGGACGACGTATCGTGAAATCGCAGTCACGTTTGGATTGGGGCAATCAAGCGTCTTCGAAGTGAGAACCATAATTATATTCAATGCCTATTCTATTTGACAGCCATACCTGTTGGACAACAGATAACTATGGATGTTTGTCGGTATATCTCGGTTTTCATGATGTGCAAGTACGTAAGGATGACTGAGAATATCCACCTAGCTGCCCAAGCCTTTTCCCTTGCTTATCATTTCCCGAATTGCGTTGGCGCCATGGATGGGTGTCATATTCCGATTTTAAAGGCTCCAGTTAATGACGGAGAAGATTACTGGTGCAGAAAAGGATTTTACTCAATCAACATGCAAGCGGTAGTTGACATCAAGGGAAGGTTTGTGTAGCCTAATCCGGCATAATTACAATTGGTAATCTAAAACTCCGCCAACAGATTTATAGATGTGGTCATAGGCTGGCCAGGAAAAGCGCATGACGCACGGGTGTTGAAGAATTCATCGCTTTATCAGAGAGCACAAAATGGTCATCTTTTTCCCCCGGTAAATATTGAAGCATACATATTGAGTTCGTCAGATTTCACTACCTTCTAATTTTGCGCCGTTGCCATTAATTGACCATCGTTTCTGTTGTAACACCTTAATTTAGAGCGAGCTAGCAATCCGGAACCAAAAGATTCCGTTCTATCTGATTGGTGATGCGGCTTATCCTCTGGAGCCTTGGCTTATGAAACCATATTCACAGGAATCGGGCACAGATGAGATCAACTTCAATCATGTCGGTTTTGTCTCCGTTTGATACCAACAGTAGCTAATGATGAGACTTCTTCCAGAGACTAAGCAAGGCTCGTATGACGGGGGAATGTTAATAGCTTCATGTGTAACCCTACACAACTTCTGTGAGATGCACGGAGACACCTACGATTGCGAGGAAGACATGGAAGCTGATGTCACGACGGAGGCAACACAGGATGCTACGATCAGCGGACTACATGTCCGAAATGCATTGAAAAATTTATTAGCCAATTACTGAATTTTGAAATTTCGGAACGGACTCTGCAGCTCAGAACGAAGGGTAATTCGTTACGACACTATACAGTCACCGGCGACTAGTACACCAAATGGATTTGCAGCGCGCGCACACCTGGGTTATTTAGATTTGACCGGGCTCTCGAAATCGGGAGTCCGAAGAGTCTTGACGCCCAAATTGGATGGGGTCTTTAGATTTGACCGACCTCTCGAAATCGGAGTCCGAAGAGTCCGACGTCCAAATTGCATTCGAACTGCTGGTGCCAATTACAAATAGTGTCACCTGTCGAACCCTCGTAGCGTGAACCGCTGAAGTTTCGGAGGTTGTTCCTTCTTACTCATGCTATGATTCATGATAATGCGCAATACTCATGCTATGATTCATAATATTGCGCAATACAGAATGAAGGTTACATGCATAAGTACTGGCTTTTGCGCTGTCGCAGCACAACGATATTCCAGTTGGGAGCAGTGACGTAACATTTTTGCTTTCTCGACCTTCTACTTCGCTTGCAGTCTGCCCAGACTGTCTCTGCGAACGGGCTATCGATATTAGAAACTATAGAGTAACCATACTGCCTTTGACTATACGCGCCTTGCCAGTATCGCGACAGCGTTGGGACCGACGAACGCACCACGGCTCCCTTATCTGTTCACAAACGTGACTAAATGCGTTACTGAAAGCAGCGTGCGATTACAGGACGTAACCGAGCATGTGATACTCGCAGTGTTTTCGCCACCACCGAAAGTTGTTCATAAATAAGCTGACCCGTCAACGCATAAACATGCGCGACAATCTTCGACCAAGGCTTACAACTTACACACATGTCCGTCTTCTTGAGGTCCTTGACCAAGGAATTGGCCTGTACAAATATTCAGGTTGAGTGTGAATAGAATTAGAATGATTGATGGCCACAGCCATAGGCGCCGACTTTTAATTTTGCATAAGGTGGCGGCAGGCTCGTAGCCAGGGGGTGTCGAAACACCCCTTTTGAAACGCAAAACCCGTCATACTATTATTCAGTTGCAATTAAACAAGTATTATCCAGTGTCACACGTGGCCGCTACCAATTAGCGAGGATCGTCCGTGCACCAGTGCACGCATATCGCACAATTTAACGCGACGTGATGTCCCGCTGAGATGACTGTAAACTTGAGTCATTCATTGCCGCGTATTCGGCATTCGTCGCTGGACTGAGCAGTAACTTGGTGCGACAATTCAGGAACACGTAAGACAGACAAGAATGTTGATAACGAACTCGCGCGGCCAATCAGTCATGATCCCTTACCGCCGAACACAATGTTTTTTACATATATAGTATTGAGTAGCTCGCATCGCGACAATTGGTTGCTGATTAAACATCGATTTCCTGATTTACGTTCGCAAACCGTAATTAGATTAATATTATTATGGCCACTAGAATATATTCATTCCACCGAGCAGGCACACGCAATGAAACACTTGTTCAACTAAAATGGTTCACAAAATATTTTGAACGCGGCTTGCGGCCCCCATCGATGCAAATAATCCACTTCGATTTGTAGAAGGTGAACAAATATACCGTCAAATCGCGATAAGAGAGTTTCTCGGAGCGCGCGATGAAGTCTACGTTTCTAACGATGAGGTCGAATTCGTATATGTAATAAGGATCGTTGGTTTGCTGAAATCAGCATCAACGCTGTGCGAAATACATAGTAGTGATCAATTTTGCGTACTGTAACGATCGACCGGCAAGGTTGCGCTGTTAACGAAATTGCAGGCATGCCGCAAACCCGCAGTAATAACAATTACAGGGTCCGCTAACCCAATTCGACAATGGCAATGATCACAATTTGTTCAGTCGCGGGCATAATTTTTAATCAAAAAGATACATTAACACAAACAATATTAGACCTACACTCAGAGATTGTTACGGCCCGGCGAAAGTGTTTCTGGGGACGTTAGCTCTTTCAATCCAGTCATTCATTAAGGGTTCCAGCGGAATCTTCGAAGCTTCCTTTTGATATCCATTCAATACGAGCACATGATTCATGATTCAATCGCTGTTGCGTCATGCTTGATCCTGGATACGTTTTTAAGCGTCGGAGCGCACTGAAGGACCTCTCTGCTTAACAGGCAGTACACGACAGGGAGAGATAAATTCTCGAGTTCAGCCATATTCGGTGACATAAGCGGAATTGTTTCATTTTTGTTAAGGAGATTGTGAAGCTGTGGCATCGTTGTAACAGAAATCTGCTTTTGTTTTATGAAGCTTCTCAATTGTTGTTGTTCCATACGCAGCATATTTGAATCGACGTCGTTACAATATATAACAGTGACTTGAGGAGTAACAATATATAACAGTGACTTGAGGAGTAGCAGAGTCCTTACAAATAAACAACACGGATGCCTCACTTTCAGTGCCCGCGTTCCACGAAATTGTCGGCGAGACGGTTTCCAACAGTTGACGAACTCGTCTGACGCTAATTCAACGTTTTTGAACTTCTGTCCAGAAGTTTTTGCAATATGCGTAATAAAAAATACACATCAAAATCTTCCATCGAATGAAAGTAACTGGAAGCTTTGCAGCGACTGAGTGCATCCAAGCTGGTGTCTCCCTACGCGTATCGATCCTAAATTGCAATAGGTCAGTCAATTTTATGACTCCGGTCAGGCTGCCCGCGCCGTCTACTAAATTGATAAGTTAGCCCTTCACCAGCCTTGAGTGATAGAGCCCTGGTGCAGACGATACTATATGATGCATTAGGGTTGCCATACGTCCTCCTTTTTCTAAGAAATCGAAATGTCCTCCGGTGGCGACCGAATGTCCTCCTTCATATATTTCAAAGCTGCGGGAATCTCGGAAACGAATAGAACTGAACAACTTCCACAGTAGTACATTTCAAATGAGAAGTTGAGGAATTGTGCGACAGGCAGGTAAACTCCCGAGGACAAATTAGTCACTTGGCGCAGTTTGTTGAAATGTGAATTAATAGGAATATCGCTATATGACTGAAATTCGCTAGATAACTCGCTCACTTCCATTTTCGACCAGGCGGATATCGTTGCGACCACATGCGTACATCAACAAACGTATAGGTTGTTCAAGTCTACTCTGAAAATTAGGGCTTCGATGCCAGCTATGTACAACATACCCTTAACGCAATCCACGTAATATCACACTAGCTTTAAACCTTGATCTAACAAATCTCACCAGATAATTGCTTGTCTCCACGTCTTTTCCTGTACTACAATCACGTTTGCTTGCGACATCAGTTAGAGTTCTTTTCTTGAGTATGCGCACCAGGTCTGTAATTTACTTACTCTGGAACGATCGCAGCAGTCTCGATAAGTTAATCAAGCGTGCTGGCAATCACTGTCGTAACATTTTAGAAGTTAGAACAGATTACAGAAGGACGTGACTGGAAGCTTTGCAGCGACTGAGTGCATCCAAGCTGGTGTCATCTGAGGTCTCCGCAAGCTAATCCAGTACGGCTTGATACTGGTCCACGAAGGCGTTGACGGAAGGAAGCTTCATTACCCAGCGAGTGCCGCAGAGAGGGCGTAATGAAGACGAGAGATTCATCATTTGTGAGGGTGAATTCGTTAAAGCTATTCGAATAGCTGATCAGTTTTTTCGGAGACGATTTGATGAAATTTACAGCGCCCAACATTAATGGCATGCAAACCTTGTCTGGTTGCTTTGGAGCAATTTTGTGCAACCAGGCTTGTTTGATGGCCAGCACAGCATGGTGGGGTAAGTTTCCTTGGAACGAGCTTGCACCCCTGATAACCGCCCTGCCATGGCTGCTGCCCCGTCGTATCCTTGCCCTCGGCAAAGAGAAAGGTCGAGTCCAAGCGGAGTCAATCCACACGATATTACTTAATGCTATGTTGCAGCATCAGTGTAGGGGCACTCTGTCAAACCAAGAAGTGTAACGAATGCATAAATACCTAATTGACTATGAAGAACCCTTATGTCATTCTCTGTCATTTTATCAATATTAACATGACATGATGCGAATTACTTCTTTTATCGAAAAAGCAGTTTGTCAAGCCTAAAAATTGTACTTTCACAACGGAAACGCAAATTCTCCTGTATCAATTGGTAATCATACCAAGATTAAAGAGGAGTATAAATCTGTAACATTTGCCCTAGAAAGGCTTGACTACAATACTCTATAAAGTCTACTTTCTTTTGACTGGTAAATGTATAATTTTCCGCTGAGTCAACAAAGTGGGCATACCTAGTAATCCTATCAAACGAGAAGTTTAAATCTTATCTGTTATATTCGAATACCGATTCCAATTTCACATTAGAAAGGAGTTCCCTGCATGTAATTTATCCTAGGATGTAGTAAATTGAACAACTACAAACAGTTGGTGCTAAAATTAGTATCTGCATATCGAAAACTGAGCACGAACATGAGCATATAAGTTCACTTCCTGTTCAGTCATCTTTATATATATCCTGATCATCTTGTTGATTAGCAATTGGAGAGGTCAGACAACATAAGAAAGATCTGGGCAGATGAGATGAGCAATTGAACATGTATTATGTCAGACCATTGCCGGAACATTTCGAGAAACTGCACGAGATAGCTTACAGGCGAAAATCATACAAAACAATTGTAATTAAAAATATATATATAAAATATAATCAACAATTAATGCCACGTTATTTGAGATAATCAATAATTAATGCCATGTTATTTTAGTATCTAGGTAAATACTTATATACATGACTAGAGTTTAGTTATGAACATGATATCCGTCGAGGTGTGTAACTATGATAAATCTATTACCTCTAAATATAATGCCGTTGCCGTATTTTGATTTTAAAAGAGTCTTCTATGTGTAAAAAACAGTAGATCGAATTTGCAAACTCTGTAGGTACGACTTAGCCGACTTTTTATCGAGTCATTACCGTCATTATCATCCGATACAGGCTCTGTTTTGATCTTCACAGCAGAAAAATCTTTTCCCGTCTGTTCTCCATATTATAGTTCTTAAATTACGAATCCTGTAATAGAGATTATTACGATTTAGAATTCTAAACTCCACAATTATTCTGTCGATTTAGAATTCTTGATTCATAACACAATTATTCTATCAGTCCAAACCGCTCAGAGTTCTCGCATCTTCTCAGTGCGGAATGGATATTAATATAAAATATATTCCGTTTTAAAAGATACAAAACGATCAACAAAACGATCATGACCTACTGATGCATGAACATTTGCAACATCGTATCAGCGGCGTGCCATTGTAATGTGCACGGTCGTAAATGGGGGAGTGAGTATCTATACGGTAAATATTCTGCGCCGCTATATACCATAATAATATCTTCGCCGATTCGAAGCGCATATTTGATTTTTTAATTCCTGAAATTCCGAATATTACAGAATCCGAATTGCTCATAAGCTTGGAACCGTTAAGTTATAAACACTTGAGTACTATGGAACTTGGAACTGAGTACTATCTCATTAAACAGATACCTACGGAGCGATCAATATTGCTAAATTTTATCCCCGGTTAAAACACCAATTGAATATGCATGCATACGTTTAAATTAATTAGTACCCGACGGCGCGATATAAATATATAATCATGCTTTATCTCGAATAGAAAAGTATGCTCATTATGTCCAGACGCGCTAAATACTGCGGCTCAATTCGGATAGAAACGTATGCCCATTATCCCCAGAGGCGCTAAATACTGCGGCTCAATTAATAATTACGCGTCGACCTACCGCGATATGTCAATTAAATATTTCTACGAGCGCATTTCTGCTACGCGGAGGGTCGAGAAAGTACGGTTTACTGCTACCCATTACGAAGGTCAGCAGAGTAGCACAGTAGCACAGTAGCACGAGTTTCTTGGATTCCAACAAGTCATAAATTCTTGAGCACTATAGATCTATCTCGTTAAAGAAATTCTCACGGAGCGGTCAATATTGCTAAATCTTATTCCTGTGTTTTAGGCATGAATATGGGTAGTATGCATACGTTTATAGTAAATTAATTAGTACTCTACCCGCCAGCGCGATAAATAGATAATCACGCTTCGTCTCGAATAGAAAAGTATGGTCATTATCTCAAGACGGGGTAAACGCCGTGGCTCAATTAGAGTCATCAATAGATGCGCGTAAGCCCGTCGCGATATGGTAATTAGATATTTTCACGGGCGCTTTCGCATAACTCTTTCGTCGCCGAGCTGAAATCATCGATTGTCTTCAAAACGCCGCTATTTTACAAAAATATACGATTTTCAATGAGTTATAACTTTCTATCCGCTGGTGCTATGGTTTCGTATCCAAATCCGTATTGTAGCCAGTAACAAGATCTGTCTTTTGAGCCATAACATGCTTGAGTACACAAGAAGATGTTGCCTGGGTTCACTCCAGTGATGAGCGGAGTCTGCTTTTCGAGACTCCGAGTCCCTCCGGCAACTTTTGTCTCTGATGCAAAGTCCCTCCGACTCCGGGGATCTCAATCCCAGACTCCGAGATAACCCGAAGAATCTTGTCCAGTCTTCGAAATATATCCAGACCATTGTCGAAGAATCCCAATCGATGTTTTTGATAGCCTGTCTGATATTCATACCAGTTTTTTTAGTATCCGTGAATTGCCGAACAGTCGCAACATTACTTCTGAGAGTCAAGTTCTCTCCAACAAAATGGACAGTCAAGCTAATAGAACTGCGACCCCCGATCGGTCCACATATCTGAGGTGATGCCAGCCAGCTCATAACACTTGATAGCAACTCTTAGTTCCTCTGACAGCTTCTGCTTCAAAGATGAAGCCTCCTCATCCAACTTACGTTTCACCGTAAATCTGGATTTCAAAACATCTTCTGCACAACACCACGGCAAACCGGCACTTCTTCGGTATTCTCCACCCGGCGATCAGTGTTCCCCATGATCACCTTCTCCTTTGATTACTCGCTTACTTGCATTTCAACTGCGATCAATTCTTCTTACAAGCTTCGATATGTCTTCGAAGATGCGACGTACCACGTGTCAACTTGTGATGCTTTAGCTGAACATTGCAATTTTGACATCTCGCAAACCCAGTATACTGGCCGTTATTATCATGCAGCATCAGAGTGAAATCCTTCCACACGTCACTCTTTCTCTGCGTCTTTGTGAGTAACCCACTTGAAGTCGACGGTGCTTCAGCCATTATATTAAAACGACGAAGGAAGACCAGTCAGTTCGAACTAACTACCACTAACACCACTGAAATCGACGATCACATCACAGGTTTCAGTAAATTAAGTTCCGCACCGCCATGAACCAGTTGATGGAACTGCACTGCACTAAACATACATGATGCTTCACTGACGCACCGATCGATGCTCCTTGGAGTTGACTAAATGACAAGTGACTTCCAATTTTGAAGCTGATACATGATATCTGGAATTTGGAGTCTGAGACAGACCAGCAGCAGAAACTTGATTGCGGTGCTGATTTTTCTTATCACATTAAAGTCATTTTTAAATCAAACCAAACATTACATGACGAAAATTCAGAAGAGTTCTGGATGACTGACTACGTCAATCAATATTGAAGGAAGCGTAGTTGAGTTGATGCGAGCAGAGCAAAGCAGACTGGTGTGGTTATTTAGTGTGGCTGTTCAGGATTTCGGAATATTCTGTTTTTACAGGGTAAGATCAGCTTACCTTAGTGATTTATGTATTGCTGAAATCTTAGATGCTGGTATGCCTCTGTGAGCGGATCTTACTAGCGAAAATTCGTCGCAATGTCATTAAATCATGTAACACATTGCATAAGTTATTATTGTTTCCATCCAGATACTTTCTTGTTGTATGTATATTTCTCACAGATATAAAGGTAATATTGATGCAACACTTATTATCGATATCTCTTACTGCAAATTGCAAGTACGATGAAAGTTGCGAAAAGTTATCACAAAAGTGGTATCGGATAAATTATCTTGTTTCAACTGATACCAACGTTGGGAATACATTTTCACAAAATGGACTTATTACTATGTTGAATGTCATCAGGATAATGGGATATATTCCGTTATGATCATGAACTTGCTGGAAGAATCAGGGTAGCTAAAGGCTGTACCATAGGGAAGCCCCGCTGTATGTTGCTAATTGTAAATGTTTCGCACAATTACTGGGGTAGCATGAAAATTAGTCACGAAACAAATACGCCAGGAGGAATGTGATGTGACTATACGCAAGGAGGAATGTGATGTGACTATAGAAGACTGCAATGACAGCAACGTGGAAGATTCTGGAGATCTTATCTCATAATATGGTGACATTCAGCAGTGGATTCAAAGACTGCATCTCAAGGCAGGGAGAAAATGATGCGCTGCGAACGATATTGGGTGCCTTCAAGTTTGTGAACTACAGACACTGCTCAACGGAAATGCCTTGCTAGATCACTAGGTTACTCTCCAGTCCCCAATTGCAGTGCATATGGCTGATTTTATGCACTTGTCAATCATTTTTGCATGTTACTGGTCATATTACAACTTTACAAGGTGTCAACTGTCTGTGTTTTGGTTTGTAATCAATAGTGTCTCCTGGTCAAAGCTATCGAAAGATATCGGGGGCAAAACTTACAATACTCCGTAAAACTCCGGAAAAATATCTGTAGTAAACTCCGACTCCACTCCGGGTATCACAAAATTGGCAAAACTCCGCTCCGAATCCACTCCGACTCCGCTCCGGTGCTCATCACTGGTTCACTCTGGTACGAACCACGTTTTGCGAGCGGAGATGCGGATGGTACGTACTTTGTGGGTTGATTTCTGGTATAAATATGTATTCAAGTGAAGTGAAACTTTGTATTTATACCCATTCTATCAAATATAAACATTATGTTGTTATTAGTAAGAATTAATCTCTTACTAGTCTGTATTACGCTACATTATATAGCAGTAAATTGCGATATTCTGTGAGCCTTGGCGACAAATCTGCCAATATCGAGCAGTTTCGGTTATTATGACGTTAGAATACGCGATAAGCTGAATGAAAGTTAGGCTAGGCTACTGAATTGTTTAGGCTAATGAAATTATACCGGTATTCTATTCAATTGTATAAAGTCAAATTTGCCACACACAGAGTGCTGAGAGTACTCACAGACAGAGTGCTGTATTAAGAGTGCTACTATTTCAGTTCTGTGAATTACGACGCGCTCAAACTAATCCCATGGTATGAATACTACTGTGATTAAACATATCTGTATAAACTATTCCAGGTTCCAGCCAAGAAGTTGAACAAGTCCGATCTTTTCGATTTGAATTGCCATCGCCACAACCAAGACAGTTTAACCACTGTGATGCGACTACGACAACGGATTTGTAGGAAATTTCACACTGCCAGAGTAAAGAGCATTCATTTGTGAATGGCGCAAATCAGCAAACATGAACATGGAACAGGTAAACAATAACGAACGCTGTGACAGGAGCAAAATTGCCCTGAAGAACCACTAGCTTGAAAGGGGCACTGCACTATAGATACGATGTAGTCTCAAATTTGAGATGAAACTGCGAAAATTATTTTATCGCAGTCATTTTCTTGGAAAAGCCACTGTAATAAAACTGCAGCTAGAAAAGAATTACAACCATCACAATGCACCCTATGTGCCAGCAATTTCACAATGGGTTAGACTTGAGCACCATAAAAATTTAATCATGCAGATGCAGCCAGTGTGCAATGGGATAATTGTAGTTTTCTTCTAGCTGCATTCCCTGATGAATGAATAATGATATTAAAAATGATAAAATGACGAACCCTTGACTGTCACTTAATTATTCTTGTTTTTGTTTGAAACTTTATTCCCAGCAGCCATCTGTGTGGTAGACTTCAAAACAAGGTGCTGCATGTAGCCCGACTTTGCATATGGGGCAGTGAAACTTCGATTTTTTATTTTTGACAGGCTTCTGTTGTTCTGCATCATCGTGGATTTCGGCCCTACGTTTTTCAATCTGATAGAAGACTACACAGTTACGCTGTCCATGCGCTTTCGTTCCAAATGGTGGATTCAGCGCCATAAAATGTCTTCCAACCAATCTATCCCTGATGACAGCTGGTATCGCAGAGCCATGGTGGTTGACCTTGTCATCAACAAGATGGTGTACAATCATTCGGACGTATAGCAGCACTGGCACGTGCTTTCGCGATGCTATATTTTACAACTTCTGTGCGTTGACCAATGCCAAGCTCATCAGGTGGAAGAAACTTTTCTTCCACCACTTGACAGTTTTGCGCTCGATGCTGTAGTATGACAGAAGTTGATCAGACTTATCAACTCTTGCAATGTTTGAATTATAGGAGTCAATCACCTGCGGTTTTTGTTTGTTTTCTGCCCCAGTTTTGGTCCTCACTCTGACAGTGGTCATCCCATTATCATGAATGGTGGATAACATTAATACTTCTTTCTTGTCTTTCCACTTGAGAGCGAGGACCATCCCGGTACGCATAGACTTTGTCTCCCCCATTAAAGTGATTGGCTCCTTTATTTCGGCTGGTAAGCCCCTGCGGTCCGAGCGGCATGTGTCTGCACTGCCAACAAGCTTTCGAAAAGGGGTAAGCTGGTATAGTAGTGTCCATACACAGGCCCACAGTCCCCAGCAAGTTTTCCCACCCCCACTTGAAAACTCACACAATATCCTGATCTCGATTTGCACAATGCAAATAATTTTATCCGTCACTTTTTAGGCTTCACTGGGTTGGCTTTGAATGCCACACGACCCTTGAAAGGACATGTCCCTTCGTCCAAACTCAAATCCCTTTCAGGGGAGTAGTTATCCTGGAAATTGGCGTTGAGGTAATCGATGATGGGCCGTAGCTTCATCACGGGATCGTATCCTTCGGCGCCAAAAGGGACTGCATTGTCATTGTCGTTACAATGAAGTGCCGCTAATATTTGCCGAAAGCGATTTCTTGACATTGCAGTTGACCGAAATTCAGAGCGAAAAATTGCTTCGGATTTACACCAATAGTCATCCAATTTTGTTTTTTTGTCCAATCCCAGAGCAAATATAAGGCTAATGAATTTTTTCATTTCTTTAGTTGATACTGATTTCCAATTGTTCCAAAATTTCTTTCTTTCTATTTTTGCTTTCATTTGAGTCGCGTACCTCTGTTGCTTTCATATGTAATTAAATTGAAAAAACTTCCGTTCAAAACCTGGTCGAATGTGTTCGTTGCTGTGGCAGCTATATCGGGATCAAGTGTAGGTCCAGGTCAGCCTAGGAATTGGAATGGAGGGTTTGGCGTTGACGTATCTCCATCCCACGTCCTACCAACTGGTTCGCTGGCAGTCGGGTTGGGCGAGTGAGCGCCCAGATGGACTGTTGGTGCACAATATGCGTCTCTTTGTAGGTGAGGACCCATCCCGTACCAAAGTTGACAAATTCACGGGCCTTATACCGCGCGTCCTAAATACGCTCTGCAGTTCCGAGTCCTCGTCCTCAAAGCCGGAGCTAACAATGTCGCTCTCCTCGCCGTAATCATAGTCGCAAAATGAGTCCATACTGGTTATTTATTATCCAACGCCTAAACAGTGCGAACGTGTATCGCTGATAATGGCTGTACTTCCAGCAGGAATCAGAATGATTTAACTGGGCATTTTATTTTCCATCCGGCTCGCGGCCACAAAGGAGGAATATACAACATACGTTACCTGTCATATAGTATAAGGCAGCAACGCCTCGCTGTCTGTACGCCGGTATAATTAACGAATTTATATATTGATAAAAAAATTCATCAAAACTCATTTGTTATGATATATTCAAACGTCATTTCAATTAACAATTTATAGCTAATGATATATTCAAACGTCATTTCAATTAACAATTTATATCTATACACTAGGTAATGTACAACACACCGAAGAAATCTATAAAAAACCGTATTCCGCAAGCCAAGATACATCAAATTACGTCTATCTTACTGGTTAGATTAAATTAGCCTATACAGCATAATTTTAGGCCGATGTAAAAATACTTAGCCCTTTCATCAACTTTTCCATTGATTACCGCATAATGCAGCCCGGCTAACCCGTTGCCCGCGGGCCACATGTGGCCCGAGGGAAGGTTTTGAGTGGCCCGCGAGGTAACTTCAGAAATTAGTAACATTATCAAAAATGGATTGCACAGATTGTGAGCTTGCAAGGCCAACCAAAATGTGATGACTAAAATATCGGTTCTGACGCATTGGCAGATCCACGAGCCAGTCACATTTTGGTAGATCTTTGTAACTACAATAAAGCTTATTAATTTGCGATAGATTTATCAAAAGTAAAAATTTTCTACACGCTTCGCGCAACATGTTGTCACTCCAATTATTGCTTTTAATATTGTTATCCCTTTGTCAAAATAAAAGAACGCCTAATGTATCAGATTGAGTCTAACTATATTCGCTATTACGAGACAAAGAATCGATCAACATATGCGGCATTGCTTTAACGCTCGCAGAAAGACCGTCGACTATGGAACCTAAGGCGCAAAATGATTGATGCATGTTGGTCGGTGAAGCTTTCGATATCGATATGTCCCTTGTCCAGGCGCCAAATAGTGGAGTCCTTGCAACTGAGCCCAGCGATTTACAGCAGGCCCGCAATATCGTGAAGCGACAATATTATTGACCTATGAACTTCGAAAATTTTTCGCGCTTGGCGCGGCTAATGGCCCGCGCAATAGTTCGTCGATCGAATGTGGCCCTCTGGCTGAAAAGGTTAGCCACCCGGCATAATGCGACATCTTGGTTGAACGCGAAAATGGCTTGTCAGATTTCGAGACAAAAATAAGCTCTCTCGATTTAACGAACATATGGGGATACGCGGCGTTTTGAAGACAATCTCTAGCGAACATATGGGGATACGCGGCGTCGAAAGAGTTGAACGAGAGAACACGCGCTACGCGTAAGGATCGGTTTTCAGTTACGCATTACGAAGGTTAGCTGAGTGACGCGAGTTTTGAGTGTCTTGACGCAGCCACGCTGGATAGGTACCAGTGATGAGCGGAGTCGGCTTTTCGAAACTCCGAGTCCCTCCGACAACTTTGGTCTCTGAGGCAAAGCCCCTCCGACTCCGGGGATCTCAATCCCAGACTCCGAGATAACCCGAAGAATCTTGTCCAGTCTCCGAAACATCCATATCGGTAGAGGCGGTTATTCAAAACCATTGTAGAAGAATCCCAATCGATGTTTTCAATAGCCCGTCTGATATTCAGACCAGTTTTTTAGTATCAATGAATTGCCTAACAGTCGCAACATTACTTCTGAGAGTCAAGTTCTCTCCAACAAAATGGACAGTCAAGCTAATAGAACTGCGACCCTTTAGATCGGTCCACACATCTGTGGTGATGCCAGCCAGCCCATAAGACTTGATAGCAACTCTTAGTTCCTCTGACAGCTTCTGCTTCAAAGATGACGCCTTCTCATCCAACTTACGTTTCACCGTAAATATGGATGGCAAAACGTCTTCTGCACAACACCACGGCAAACCGGCACTTCTTCGGTATTCTCCACCCGACAGTCAGTGTTCCCCATGATCACCTTCTCCTTTGATTTCTCGCTTACTTTTTTGTTGGAAGAAAGAAAGGAACTTTCTTCAACTGCGATCAATTCTTCTTATACGCTTCGCTATGTCTTCGAACATGCGACGTACCACGTGTCGACTTGTGATGCTTTAGCTGAACATTGCAATTTTGACAATTGACATCTCGCAAACCCAGTATACCGGCCGTTATTATCATGCAGCATCAGAGTGAAATCCTTCCACACGTCACTCTTTTTCTGCGTCTCTGTGGTGATGCCAGCCAGCCCATAAGACTTGATAGCAACTCTTAGTTCCTCTGACAGCTTCTGCTTCAAAGATGACGCCTTCTCATCCAACTTACGTTTCACCGTAAATATGGATGGCAAAACGTCTTCTGCACAACACCACGGCAAACCGGCACTTCTTCGGTATTCTCCACCCGACAGTCAGTGTTCCCCATGATCACCTTCTCCTTTGATTTCTCGCTTACTTTTTTGTTGGAAGAAAGAAAGGAACTTTCGTCAACTGCGATCAATTCTTCTTATACGCTTCGCTATGTCTTCGAAGATGCGACGTACCACGTGTCGACTTGTGATGCTTTAGCTCAGTGGTTCTCAACCGGTGTGCCGCGGCACACTAGTGTGCCAATTGGACTGCTCAGGTGTGCCGCGAGCAAATTATGTCGAAGTAATCTCAATTTTGAGTGGGTCATTCATTGTTGGTTTTCTATTGAATTTACCCGATCAAGACACGCGATGCACCAACCGATGCAGTGAACGGTATCTCAATCTAGTATTTCAATTTGGCATCCCCATGAGGTCATGGATTGGGTCTTTCTCGGGGCTTTTTATTTCAGTAAAGACGCTCTGAGCACAGCAAGCAACGTATGGGGGCGGAGAATCTAATAAATCTGCAACGCTTTGCAACTTGCTACTGCACTGCCATGAATCAAACTGGGGCCTCCGCCGTCAGTGATTGGTGTGATATGCTAGTTTGCCCATATAGTAGCATTTAGGACGGTGATAACTAAACTCGGGTAATTGGACCGTGATATTGAGGTGTGGCCGAAGTGTTCACCTTTTACTTGTCTCCCATCAGAACCGTAGGCAGAACAGGGACATGACGCAGGTTGATGACCTTTTTATGTTTCTATTTGTAGTCGTATTCTTGCCATGTCTACGTCATCGAATATCGATGATTATTTTACACCATGCCGATATGACATATTTTGATTCCTGAGATGCCAACTTATAGCACGGCCCACTTTTTGTAAGACACTGCTTTTGCAGATCGGAGGACAAGTAGGAGCCCACACAAATCTCCAACACCTAGGAAGGCATTTTCACCATCGAGAAATGAACTCATTTGAAAGTGATGTTCACGTTTAAAAATTACAATTGCTATCATAGCCATTCACATTGCGATTGTTATGTAGTCCTAGCGTGCCAGCGCTGCAGGTAAAACGTAGGCTCAATGCGCAATGTTATTTTGCAGGCGACAATTTCGAGAATTGAGAAGTAAAGTTGATCAAATTATATCAGTTACAAATTTCCCCACCGCTGAGGTTTATTTTCCCGATTTGTTGGAACTACAATTGAACTGCGGGTGGCTGCCAGTAACACTATTGAGGTATAGCCTACTATCCTAACAGGTGCTATTGCACGATCTGCGCGGAAATGCGTTTGGCATCCATGTATATTGTATAATACACCTCTACGCCTCTGTATTTGTTAGTGGCAATCGTGATTGGACTCTTCGATGCGACGGTTAATTACATCGACAATGCGGTAGTGGGCAGACTTTATTGTCATGTCAATCTTGTGAAATTAAGCTGAATCTGAAGTTTAAACGAGATCTCAGCTGGCCAGTTATGTGGTAACAGAGGTAATAGCTGATAATTCAAAACCTCACACGGAAACGAAGAAAGCTCTTCTTCCGGCCTGCAATAAAATTGTAAAAAAATGTTTGGGAATAATTAAAAACGATTCCCATATCAAATGATAGACGTTTTGAGGTATGGCCGCAGAGATAAAAGAAAACTTAAGCAGAGAAAAGCCTGCTTGAGCGCTCCGAAAAGGTAGCAGTGCTTCGTCAGTGACCACCTCTGTAAGATTATGGTTGCTGCTATACGCATTCTGGTAGTTTGCCTGTAGTGTAAGCCAAAAGAGTTCTGAACCACTGTGGTAGTGTGCCGCGGACTATTTTTAATTTTCATAGTGTGCCGCGAGGTCAAAAAGGTTGAGAACCACTGCTTTAGCTGAACATTGCAATTTTGACAATTGACATCTCGCAAACCCAGTATACCGGCCGTTATTATCATGCAGCATCAGAGTGAAATCCTTCCACACGTCACTCTTTTTCTGCGTCTTTGTGGGTAACCCACTTGACGTCGACGGTGCTTCAGCCATTATATTAAAACGACGAAGGAAGGCCAGTCAGTTCGAACTAACTACCACTAACACCACTGAAATCGACGATCACATCACAGGTTTCAGTGAATTAAGTTCCGCATCGCCATGAAACAGCTGATGGAGCTGCACTGTACTAAACATACATGATGCAACACTGACGCACCGATCGACGCTCCTTGGAGTTGACTAAATGACTAGTGAGAGTAACTTCCAATTTTGAAACGAGCTGATACATGATAACTGGAATTTGGAGTCTGAGACAGACCAGCAGCAGAAACTTGATTGCGGTGCTGATTTTTCTTATCACATCAAAGTCATTTTTCAATCAAACCAAAAATTACATGACGAAAATTCAGAAGAGTTCTGGATGACTGACTACGTCAATCAATATTGAAGGAAGCGTAGTTGATGCGAGCAGAGCAAAGCAAACGCTTGTATGGTTATTTAGTGTGGCTGTTCAGAAATTCGGAATATTTTGTTTTTACAGGGTAAGATCAGCTTACCTTAGTGATTTATGTATATTTGAAATCGTTAAAGCGAGCTTAGATGCTGGTATGCCTCTGTGAGCGGATCTTACTAGCGAAAATTCGTCGCAATGCCATTAACACATTGCATAGTTATTATTGTTTCCATCCAGAAACTTGCTTGTATGTATATTTCTCACAGATATAAAGGTAATATTGATGTAACACTTATTATCGATATCTCTCACTGCGAATTGCAAGTACGATGAAAGTTGCGAAAAGTTATCACAAAAGCGGTATCGTATATCATCTTGTTTCAACTGATACCAACGTTAGGAATACATTTTCACAAAATGGACCCTATTACTATGTTGAACGTCATCATGATAATGGGATATATTCCGTTATGATTATGAACTTGCTGGAAGAATCAGGGTAGCTAAAGGTTGTACCATAGAGAAGCCCCGCTGTATGTTGCTGATTGTAAATGTTTCGCACAATTACTGGGCTGGCATGAAAATCAGTCACCAAACAAATACCCAAGGAGGAATGTGACTATAGAAGACTGCAATGACAGCAACGTCGAAGATTCTGGAGATCTTATTTCATAATATGGTGACATTCGGCTGTGGATTCAATCATTCAAAGACTGCATCTCAAGGCAGGGAGCAAATGATGCACTGCGAATGATATTGGGCGCCGTTAATTTTGTGAACTACAGACACTGCTCAACGAAAATGCCTTGCTAGATCACTAGGTTACTCTCCAGTCCCCAATTGCAGTGCAGATGGCTGATTTTTATGCACTTGGCAATCATTTTTGCATGTTACCCGTCATATTACAACTTTACAAGGTGTCAGCTGTCTATGTTTTGGTGTAATCAATAGTGTCTTCTGGTCAGAGCTATCGAAAGATATCGGGGGCAAAACTTACAACGCCCCGGAAAACTCCGGAAAAATATCTGTAGTAAACTCCGAGTCCACTCCGGGTATCACAAAATTTGCAAAACTCCGCTCCGGAAACACTCCGACTCCGCTCCGATGCTCATCACTGATAGGTACCAAATTTGAAATATCCATGCTCACTAGGGTTGGATTATCCGGATAACGGTTAACCGGTTAACCGGTTAACCGCAGGTATTTTCACTATCTGATATCCGGATATTTTTCTGCCGGTTAACCGGATAAAAAAGAATCGTTGCTAATGCATTTTACACGTTTTAGTGAGCTTCAATAAGTCGTATTCAGTGTTGGCGCGGCCGATTAACGAGAAGCGTATTGCCAATTAGTGAGATGCGTCTGTACAGATTGCACAATGTAATGTGACGCGATCTCCTGCTGAGAAGATCGTTAAATTAGGTCATTGATTGGCGCGCTCGGCTATCGTCTCTGGCCTGATTTATCGCGTCTTCAACAAGCCGATAGTTCCACTGGATTGAAGAATCGCATCTGCAATAGGCCATGTGCAGTGTACACACTATTCCATCGCTGGCCTGCACAATTGAATCTTCATTGGCTTGGTGCTCACGATATTATCGTTGACTTACACAATCGCATCTGCAATAGGCCTACGAACGATATAATCGCTGGCCTAACCATCTCGGACCCAGCATGCATTGGCTGCTATCTCTCGATAGGTTGTTGACGATATGCCGTTAAGTGTATTCTAATTAGTGATTCTGAGAGTGACACCGCGAAACTGAATGACATCGAATGTTCGCAAAAATGTGCGTGCGTGCAAGCGTAATTGATTTCCGCTGATAATTAATTCGAAAAAAAAATCGAAACCCCCTGATTTTATTTCAATCCCCCTACATTTTCGGCTGGCTGCGTGCCTGATCACGTGAATTAAAGCGAGGTATCATGTCGGCATCAATTCCAGTATCAGCTAGTCATCCTTCTAGTACTCCAAACCTAAACATAAGGATGGTCAAAAGGATGTAAAGCCGTTGAAGTTTCCGGCGTACGACCTGCCAACCTTTTGACTCTCTACGAAGCGCTGCTTTCTATTCAGCCCACTTCTGTGGAAGCTGAAAAAGCATTCAATGAACGTGGACTCTTTGTTACAAAATTCCGGTCCCGGCTACAGGATCCCACAATTGATGCATCTGTGCTTTATAAAGAGGGCATTGCAGAAGCAGTGAACATTAAATTTGCGTGGTTTTTCTCGTATTCGCTCATACTGCGCGCGTAGGTAGGTACTCTACAATAACACTGTGTAATGATTTTGCGATCCGTTTTACATGCAGACCTAATGAAATCGATTGTCTCACTTAGCAGTTATTATCCGGTTAACCGGTTAGATAAATTCCAAAATATCCGGATATATCCGTTATCCGGATAGTTAAAATTATTGATATCCGAACTAACCCTAATGCTCACGCGTAAATGAATCGAAATCCTATCTCTCAGGTTATGTAAGTTATATGATATTAGCGCAATATGGAATAGCTCGGAGGCGTAGAAGTATTTCAGCTCAGTTAACAGCGATATTATCAAAGTAAGTATTATTGCGTAATACGCTTCGGTTAGCTAGCTCTCTTTAAGATACTTAACGGCTCTATTGAATATCAATCGACATGATGCTAATATCCAATTACGGGACTGTCGCTCTGATAACGAAGGAATCTGAAATTCATGGTGTCGATGGTTTTCGATGGTCAGGCAACCGAGCGCTATGTATATGCCGCCTAGACGTTAAGGAATTTAAGCGTTCTTGCCAACGGTATCATGATAACATATCCGAAGATATACCGACTTGTGAATCTATATTTACAGATTCAAAGTATGGAGAAGGAATGAATAGGATATTTATACTCCGCTCTCGGTAGAGCTCCGCTATATAGATTACCGATATCTATTTGAGTCGTTGTTGCCGCGAATGTCCTCGTTATCAATTTCGTATCAATGACGAGATATTTTGCCTGCGCATTAATCATCATGGGCGCTCTTTACGTCCTCGCTGACACGAACGCAGCATAACTGCAATTCCGTTTTCGTTAGAGCAAATTGACATGCTGCATCATCCATTAAAAAAACTCTTTGGATTTGAAGTCAATTCAAATTCTAGCGGCACGTCGTATAAACGATATCGATCTTGCAGAACATGACATTCATGACGAATAGAATTCGCTCGAGATGCTACTTCGAGTTCCCCGTAGCGAAGAACGCGTATTTTCGTTTCACTCGCCATGGCATACCGTGTCGAAATCTGCGAAAGCCCGCCAATCAGATTGTTCAGGATCGTTTCATGAAGGTCCGCATTGGCCTTATTTATTAGAGTGATGTCGCAGCAATCGCGAAACATGGATCCATTCGCGATATTTGGTATACTTACATTTCCCTTGAACATATCGATGTCAAGCTTTTTGTAAAATTCAAAGTTGTTATTGAGCACTGTTAAGAAACCGACCACGTCGCATTCATTGTAATAGCGGAGAAAATCTCGGAATGTAGTCATAACCTCTCGCTCTCAGGCTGCGAGACATTCCGTGTATTGCTCTTCCGTTATATTCGAATAGCCTAAGTTATATACAATTCACATGCATGCACATCGTCATCAACATGAGAGGCATCATGATCGAATTCCGAATCTGACGGTATGAATGTGCGAGAAAATATATCATGAATAATTCTACTGCGAGCATGCTTACCGAAACGGATAATCACGCTACTGAATTGAAACATCCCGCCGAGACTGTTAAAGCATGACATTGCTTCCCTTCTGAATTTCGGATACGAGTCAAAACGAAGACGGATTTACGCGTCCGTAATTACACTGCAATGGACTGCGATGCCTCCTGCAACATCTTGTTAATGAAAAACAGATTCCCACAATTACGAATCACAGAAATGGATTTCGAAGCATCGTGGTATTTGAACGCCTCAAAATTCGAATGAAAAGGTTCTAGGAAATCATCGGATAGCAACAAATCAATCAATACCTCTTTCCCTGTGTGATTTTTACCTTCTATGAAAAAGTGCGGGGAAAATACTTCTTATGCACGTAGCCTTCAATTAGGCTGATAATAAATACGGCACGATGAATATTAGGACTCCGTTTACGACCAACAAACAACACCTCATCAATAGTCTGCTCAAGGCGAACTGAAAAATATTATGCCGTTATCGATCGTAAGTTGAGGATAATTCATATATAAATCAACCCATCGAATTTTTCTTCGTCCAGTATGTTGGTAGCGATACGGCGCCGTTTGCGGGTGATAGGAGCCGAATAAACTCTCCATGGGGCAATCGTCGGCGAGTAAGGTGGGGTTTGGGCTCGGGTCACAGCTGTAATCGGCGGAGACATAAACTGAGCGCCAATTGATATGCTTTTATCATCCGAATCCTTATTGAAGCTGGGTTTACGCTTCACGTTAGGCTCGCATGACCTGAGAAGCGGTCGAGGTCTGGCATTGTCGATCGGTGTTAGCATCAAACCATCGATAACTACGGGTACTTAATCCTCATTGCATTCTGTCTCAGCCCCGGGATCGGTAATTGTTATTACGGCGGTATCAGTAGTATCAACTCTCCTTAAACTCTCCCTATTTTCGTATCTTTCGCGGCAGACCTTACAGCCGCGATCGTAATATTGACAAATTCCGTATTGACGTCACAGACCGATTATCACCCATCAGGACCACAGATTCGCTTGTAAAGTCGGTTACTTTCTCCGTTGCAGACATCTTTGTTTCCGTTTGCCTATAAATTCACTGTTTATGCGATTCTTATACATAGCGATGTCCACGTGTGTTTCACGCGCATAGCGCCTGATGGTATTCGTGACATTCTTCCGTATTCGAAGAAATCGACGCTGACGTTCTAAATAGCGACATGGCTCGCGGCCACGATGCATTCAAATTAACCGCTCGATCGTAAATAGATGATATCCACTTATAGGACGAACCAACCTTCTAATTCCGTGAGAAATATACGTCTGCGCGGATATGCCCTACGTGTCTTCTTTGAATGATTCCTAAAACAACTTTTGTTTATATTAGATAAACACTAATGTTTTAGTTAGAAAAATAGAACACCGCGGGGCGAATCGTTCCATAAATTCGCGCTATAGGCGTTTGCGCTCAATGTCTATATAAAGCGTACGAAGCGGGAGCGAATATAACAATCTACACTGTAAAAACTGGGCCCACCTTTAAATAAGGATACAAAAATCGTCCTAAAAGGGTGGCTCAGGATCCACCTTTGTGAGGTGGAGCAATAATGCTCCTTTTTAGGGTGGAATATGTCCCACCCTTTAAGGGTGCTTTCAGATTCCTGGTCAGTATTAGAGACGTTAAAAAGGAGTTTTTTTTTGCAGAATTATAGCCATTCACTGATCAAATTACTAAGTTACCTTTAAAACGCTGCACACCAAATTTCATTCACTCCTAGAATAAGCCGCAGCAGAGCCAATTAAAAAAATTCTGTCAATCCCACGAAATTGTTGATTTGTCATCAAAAACGATGCAAAGCTAATTTAACTCGATTCCACCGCGCAAAACAAGTATAAACTGCATGGGCAGTCAATTTCTTCAAAAAAGCAAAGCGTGACAATGGTAGTTGTGTATCGATCAGACATTCACATGGATTAGGGTTTGGGAAAACCGGATTTTGGAAAAATGATGATCAGTGAATAGAGTTCAATCACAACAAATTGTTTAGTAAGTCGTTGGAGCTGTTGGAAGCTTCTTTCCATATTGCTCGAGAACACGCAATATCGGAATCTATTGATAGCTTAGATCACGTTGTTGCGAGGAAGACTTCACTACACTGACCAGTGACGGATAGGATTAGAATATGATTTGAGGATATTTTTTTAAGGATTTGGATTAGAGTCACCCATTGCCAAATAGTATCTTTATTAGTCACTGATTAGATAAAGTTTGGTGCGGACAGTTGAACTGTTGCACTTAGCACCCGGCAATCTCGCGAGGAAAATAGACATAAATGTCAATGAGTTTTTGAGCTGAGACGCAAACTCGATGTTGAACACCCAGTAGCACTGCAAGTGGTTCGTGGAATCCATTGCAACAAGTTACTTATTGGTCATCGAAACAGACCGCCCACTCTTCCTTGGCCGTGTCGAAGGAGATGGTCGGATATGCAGACTTGGGCGTCTGGGAGAAAAATCACACATTGTCATGACTTGAATCATAAATCCATTATTCGAAAATAACTTTAGGACGAGGTGCGAGATAGAAAGGACGAGGCTGGGTATCATTATTATGTTCAAGAAAATTCTTGTTCTCAATTTTCGTGCATAGAAAAAGGTATCGTCAGAAGCGTTCCGCGTCATTCTTACATTCACTACCACCATGTTTGCGAAAATTGATTTTACCTGTGATGATAGTTTCAAAAAAGTAATTTTGTTGCTTGTTATCACTAGTCCACAGTTTATATTTGCACAAGATAGATGGGGATCGCACGATAATTGACCTAATAACTTCGAGCTAACATTGGAAGGGGGCCGTGATGCATCATGGTCCCAAGCTAAGGGGGTCTCTTAGCTTGTAGTTGGCGGGGTTACGAACATAAATTGAACCTGATACCAATAGCCTAGCAATAAGTCTTCGTGACCATCTCGAGTTGCATCATTACAGTTGACACACCATTCAGATGCTATTGAACTCAAATCTCGAACTGCGCTTGTTAGTCATGTAGACTAAAATCATTTAAGCGGTAGTTAACATCGATGAAAATATTACCTGATCAACTATCAAGAAATGTGAATAGCTGTCACCAAAAATGGTATTGATGCCAACCATCCAGTCCAATTTTTGAGAGTCTGTAAAATATTCAATGTTAGGTCATAAGTTGATCATTGAAAACATACCCGATAACATTAAAGGATGGCTATCAGAGGTAGTAATTGACGAAGTACTATGTCTGGAAATATTCCTTTACTTCGAAACTTTGTACTGCGTCGCTACTTATACTCCAAGCAATTTAAGGACGGAGACGTTTTCAAAAGGACTACTTCTACTCGTACTTGAGTTGATTTTAGATTCCCTTCCTAAGAGATGCCATATGATTGATTGTTTCACGTGTAAACAGCATACAACCGTATATAGTCAATGAGGGATACTGCTATAGCGTTACATAGGCGTTTATATTGGAAGCGCGCATTTCGAAAAGCCTTCCGGTAGCTTAATTTCGAGGCAGTGTGGCTCTAGAGCAGGGGTGGGCAAACTACGGCCCGCGGGCCGCATGCGGCCCGCAACACCGTTCTGTGCGGCCCGCGAGAGTCTAAAGAGACTTATTCAAAATATTGATAAAATGCGTACTAAAAATCGAATTATTGCAGGGACTTGATTAAACTTTTTCTTAGTATTTTTCGTAATGATAATTTCAAGGAAGTGGTTCTCAAACTGGGCGGCGCGCCCCCCTTGACGGCGTGAAAGCATCTGAAGAGGGGCGCGAAGCTGATATAAACTAAAAAAAAAATTTCGAGCTTCGCGCGATTCACATCCAATTAATAATAATTGCTCTGTATCTAGTCTGAATTGCATATTTAAAAATCTCTCATCCACGGTCGTAACCTTTCATGCCATCAAACTACCCGTTAGGTTTGCTAGCATCCTGATTGCGTTTTGTGATATGACGATAAGGGGGACGCGAGATCTTTCAACATCATAAGGGGGCGTGTCTTGCAAAGTTTGACAACCACTGTTCTAAGGTCAATACGTCCTATATTATTTGTTATGCTTAATGTCTGGTGCGACAGCCCGATATTAAAGCCCACGCAGTTTGAAAGGTTTCAACTGCTAAAAATCACTGAAATCCTAAACCAGATTTACATAATCATAATTCGGATCGCGAGTGTGATTTCAGATTGGCCACTCCAGTTTTAATTATTTCAGTGATGTGCTTATGAAAAACGTGTCTTCCGTAGATTCGTTCTCTGCATGCGTAGAATTATGGTATTTATATTTTATCTACACACAGTAGAAGCGTGTTTCAAGCTAACATGGTTATGATGCTGTCAGCATTGTGTGTCCTGGAACTGAACCAACAGTGGAATTAGCAAATCTATGAACAGATCGCTGCTCATAGATTCAAATTTCAATCCTGTTCTAAGAATCGGGACCACCGACTTTTATCTGTTTAGTTTTGACAAAGTGGTTATTGAAGTCGACCAGCCTATGAAATCTCGCCACTGTTTCTGACGCATGTACGATATCATAAAAACAATGTTTGGTTTGTTTTAAATAAGCATATATATTATCTCCATGTCCGGACTATATAATCAAATACCATTATTGCCTATGGGTTTATAATCCCAATTTTATATCGTGCGGCCCGCGAATGGATTCAGATGTTGAATGCGGCCCGCGAGCTCAAAAGTTTGCCCACCCCTGCTCTAGAGTCTAGAAGATCTACTGAAATCAAACATATTCGCGATTAAAAGAAGCTATTGAAAGCGGACTGTATCGCCGAGCAGAGTCGTTATGGAGAGGATGATATTCGTCGCGAAATCGATGTTGCATTAATTAAAATATGCGCCAATGATCGTTAATGACCAGCGTAATTAGAGGTAGCTGGCAATAGCTTAGTCGTATAGGAAGTCTTTTAAAACCTTCAATACAGACAGGGATGGTAGATGGTAGTGATGGTTACGGTTCTGGTGTACAAGTCTTAGGGTCCTCCGTTCGAATCACGGAGGGGAGCCGTTTTCATTCGACGTTAAAAGCTTATATACAGACGGACCTTCTCAGCGAGCGCGATAGTGTACTGGTTGCAGTTCGGGTCTATCAGTCATTGAGGTTAACGGTTCGATTCTACGAAAGGGTGCTTTCTCATATCGCGCGAGTCGTGAGGTTCTCGGTTGAAATCATGGCGAGGGTCCGTTCTCGTAATGCACTGAAATTCGTAATCTCATTGAGGGCTATAATGGGCCTACCCACACTACTGGCGCAAGAGGGGCGCGAAGCCGACGTCATCTGATTTAGCGTCTCCTATTTAACGGGTTACATTTTCTCATCAACTGTCATAATCTTCCATACCATCAAACCCTGGGACCGCCAGCATTCTGGTTCCAATTTCTGACATGATGACAAGCGGGATGTGAAACTTTTCACTATCATAAAGGGGGTTCGGGTCGGGTCGTGTCGATTGTAAATGAACGCTTCAGAACCACTGTTCTACGTAATTATGGCTCATTGAATCGAGAGGTAAAAGCGTCATGATATGGTGTCAGTAGAATCAGTGAGTGGTCCATGTATTAGTGAGCAGCACAAGATATAAGTTAATAGTATTTTGGAATTAATAAATCAGGGATAAAGGATAATCCGAGAATTATCAACGGAAAACTAATAACTCCGCTTCTAAAGTCGTAATCGGCTCAAATTTGTTATGCGTCTTCTTAGAAGACAACACAACAATTTCATGGGGTTGAAGACAACACAACAATTTCATGGGGTTGACAGAAAAATTTAAGAATTTTTTTCAATTTTTATTATTAAATTAAAAATTTCAATTCAAGATCACGGCCTTTACTGGTTGGAATTGAGTCAAATTTGGTGTGCATCGTTTTCTCAGTGATTCTAAGCGAGTGAGATTTGGGAAAAAAGTTTTTTTTCAAGAACCCTACTTCACACCAATCCGACGAGATTATTCGCCACTTCATTTATATCTTACCTCGAAGGATATTTTTTGTTGGCGTATCGCAAGTAAGAATATAATTTCATATGGTGTGTATACTAGTAGTGTGGAATAGACTCGAAATTCGCTGAATGAATGGTTTCCTCAGGTAATCATGATCATTCACAGAACCATCGACGTGGCTCCACAATAAATTATTGTCTGACTTCTGACGAAGGCATTATAGTTCTGGCTGTTTCGGGAACGGAATGGTCTTGGATTGTCCTGGGTATTGGAATCAAAATTTGATTAGTTCATCTCAGAGCATTCACAGTGGATGATACTGAGATAAGCAAATAATTCCAATTACTCGTTATAAACGTTTCTCGAGAGCGATAGTTGGCTCAGCATGTAGACGAAACAGGCTAACTGCTAACAAGAGCCATCGCTGATTTCCATAAAAAAAGTGGATAACGACAGGCTCTAGTCTCAGGCGGGCTTATATGGATTTCGGTGAGGATTGAAGATGTGATACTTCTGACGGTGTTGCTCATTATAGGGTAGAGTGAAAATGACTTTTTTTTTCAAATCAAAAAAGGCCTTCCTCAATCCTGACAAATGACCTAAAACTTCCATTAAAAGTGACTTCAGGGTGTTGCCGCCATTTTCCAGCCGGCAACCCCCCAATTTCTGCGCGTGGGGGGGGGGGGGGTAAAATGGCCCATCTCGGCAACCGCTGGTCGTAGAGTCATGATATATAGCTCAAAATCTGCGGAAGCATCATGTTTCTATCTGTCTCCTGAAGAAAGTTTTCTCTATTGTGAACACAAAATGAGTTACAGCCAAAAAACTATATATACGCACATTTTTGTTGAAATTCAGCATTTATTGTGACGAATTGTGATCTGTCATTAGATTTTTTTTAAAGTAAAGTAACAAACTGGCAATACCGAATATTGGGCCCATATTACAAATATATTCACCACACAGTCCTTTTAAAATCGGTTCAAAACATCATAATAAAACATTCACATTGAACGTCTTATATTAAAAATGCATTCTTTTGTCAAGTTTTTTCATCAGTTTACGAGACTTAATTTTTCGGCGAATGAGGCCATCTCGTCTTTGAAATCCCGAAACGTGCCCTGATGCTTCTGTTACGAGCTTTACATGATGTCCCATGCACTGTTTGATTGCGGCATGGATGAAACAAAATCAGAGGCTTCTCGCGGCATTCTTCTAACTCTGCATCAGTTAAGTGCTCAATCGTTGGAGGAAGTTGTTGATAAGGTTCAATATCAACCAACTCGTGGTATACCTTTGCTTCCAAGTTCAACTTTGAGACGCAGAATAAACGAACAGGACCGCAGTTCAATTGGTTGGAACCGCTATGACTCTCAATGTCCAGGAGTGAATTTTATTCAGCGGCATGTTTTCGAAACGCAAGCACCTTGGTCACACCCTTATTTCGTATATCTTCATTATCATCTACCAGCATTGCAATCATAATATTTTCGGGGTGTGCGGAATAACCGTTTCTTATCACCACATTCGGAGCAATTTTTCGAACGTTTCGGTCAGAGAAATTCAAAACCTGTTTAATCAAGTTGAAGATGTTTCTGGGTCCAAGTGTTATATGTTTGTTTCCCTTGATCTCAAACCAACTTGGAAAATATACTTCAAGGCAAAAACGAACCAGAATCTCCAGGTTTAAAGGCGGTTCATTAACTGTTACATAATACCGTAAAACTCTGCACTGCATCCTAAAGTTAGCCATCTTCAATGCGCAACCGGTGGTCCAACCTCCAAGTAAGCCAGATCATCATCAGCATTTCCTTGAATAATTGCCCAGCACATTTATAAGCATATAACTGGTCCTTACTTAAGTCACTAACAATTTCCTATGGGAGCTCTTGAAAGGCCATAAGTGGTGGCGAGAGCTTTTTGAATTGAGTAACTGGCCAACAAGATACACTTCCACGTAGTTTTTTTTCAATTGGGTGAGACCAAGGTGCTGGCGATTCGAAAACATGCCGCTGAATAAAATTCACTCCTGGACATTGAGAGTCATAGCGGTTCCAACCAATTGAACTGCGGTCCTGTTCGTTTATTCTGCGTCTCAAAGTTGAACTTGGAAGCAAAGGTATACCACGAGTTGGTTGATATTGAACCTTATATCAACAACTTTCTCCAGCGATTGAGCACTTAAAACTTTCTCCAGCGATTGAGCACTTAACTGATGCAGAGTTAGAAGAATGCCGCGAGAAGCCTCTGATTTTGTTTCATCCATGCCGCAATCAAACAGTGCATGGGACATCATGTAAAGCTCGTAACAGAAGCATCAGGGCACGTTTCGGGATTTCAAAGACGAGATGGCCTCATTCGCCGAAAAATTAAGTCTCGTAAACCAGGGTTGTAATGACTCGAGTCATGACTCGACTCGAGTCAGACTCGAGTCACGATTTTTTTATGACTCGACTTGACTCGAGTCATTTTCTTGAAATGGGAAAATGACTCGACTCGACTCGAGTCAATATTTGGATTGACTCGACTTGTACTCGAGTCATTACGCATGACTCGACCCAAGTCATTGACTCGGCTTATTTTATATGACTTGAAGATGAAGAAATTTGCGAATCATAATGGCTAGATCAACGCATCCGACGAAATCTGCCGACATCGCTATTTGTCACCACTGCTTTCGTTGCACTTGTCTGATATCAGATATGCCGCCGTAAAAACAACAGAAAATGATACATAGTAGCAATGCATTGTACAAAATCGTCCAGTGATGAAGAGGTAATAGATCCTCCGCAATTAAAGTACTCAAGACTTTTCAATTATACAAGCAAACAATTGGATAAAAGTTCAATTAGAGCCAATGAAATGACTCAGATGGTGAAGAGACTGATAAGCTCATGTGTAGATTTGAAGGCGATGATTCTTTGCATTTTTGGGCGACTAGAAAGAATGAGTATTAAATGCTCTTCAGTGTGGTTCAAAAATGCTTGTCAATTCCTGCATCGAGTGCACTAGTGGTGCGTGTATTCAGTAGATGTGGATTCATTCTACGGCCATGCCGCTTTAACATATTTGAGGATCTCCTTTCCACATTAGTATTTTTGAGGTGTAACTCATTGATTTGATCTGCTGTCTGTGAAAACACACAATGCCCCTCGTCCATTTGACGTTTTGTTAGGTATGTGCATTGTGCACGTGACTAATAATTAGGGCTGGGCAAAATCGAGTACCTGAGTGATTCGATTCTGAATCACGTAATATGCTTCGAGTCGAGTCGAGTAATCGAGTATCACTCATTATGACGTCATAACAGAATGTAAAATTTAAAAGTTCAAATATGTACCTTTTATTCGTCCACAAAGAAGATAATGCCTGTTATCCATCACATTAAAGATACTTTGGTGTTTTTTCGACCATACCGATTTCATTGCACTTGCTGACAATGTTGTGGAAAGATATGACTTCAGCAATATGCTATTTCCAGTAACGTTCCTAGCTCTGTACTATATGTTTTGTATGCTGCGATACGGCCAAGCAAGGTTTCAAGGCTTCAACAGTGGAAATTAGTATCGAAACTGTAATTCTCGGTGATAAATTAACTTTCAGTCGCGAGGAGCGTATAATGTCAGTACTCGAAAAAATCGTCTTTCACTACTCGACTCGAATCATTAAAATTAATACTCGATTCGGATTCGAGTACTCGAATCATTATGCCCAGCCCTACTAATAATGAATGGCTAATGTTGTGTGATGTTTGTACAATATGGCTGTTCTAAAATAACTTCTTTTTTATTTTACTGGGTGGTTACTTGATAAAATTGTTATGTTGCATAAAAGGAACACTGAATCTGGCTTAATTTGAAAAAAGTGGAATCAATGATATGAGAGGAGAATATTTTGGATTTGAAAATAAATGGAGTATTTTAGTGAGAAATTCTTTCATATAATATAATTACATAGTAGTAAGCCGACTATTTTTTCATATCCAAAACATTCTACTCTAATAACTTCACTTTTTCTAGTTGGATTTGAGTCAAATTTGCTATGAATCATATTTTTACACAATGTAACAATATCATGAGATAGCCGGTAAAATTCGAAAATCTCTATTTGTAATTGGTCTAAAATTTTCTTTCATAGCATTGCTTTCTACTGGTTGGAATTGAGCCAAATTTGATTTTTTAGGCAATCTAGCAATTTTAAGAAGTAGCCGGAAAATTTGAAAAAATGTTTTTGAACAGCCCCACTGTACAATTATTTCTCCAATGCTGTAACTGCGATGTAGTCTGTAATGCAATTGGGAAAACCTTTAGTATAATCAAAGGGTATCTGTTCTGTTGTCACTGCACAATGCACATAGTTGCATGCACGCTTTTACAGCATGCTGGCCTGTCGTAAATACCTCTACATAAACATGCATCTATTGATTCTCTATCAACTAGTATCTTGACGTGAATTTGTTGGTTCTCTATCAGCTATTCGTGAACTATCGTCGATGTGTTCATAATAAAAACTGAATGCTTGTATTGGTGATGTATCAGACTGACAAGAGAGATATTCGATTTTAAGTTCTAAGATTAGTAAAGTTATCTTTAGCATCGGTAAATGAGGCCAGGACCTGTCCGTTATCTGCCTAAATAAACACGTGCCAAGACTCTGATAGGGACAAAATGAGCGTGTTTCGCAAACAAGGAATTCGATATTACCCAAGCAGGATTGAAAACATGAGTTGAACATGACTTCAATACTGTGACTTGGACTCGACTCGAGTCATAACACCATGACTCGGACTTGACCCTTTAAACGGTGACTTGGACTCGGACTCGAGTCTGTGATGAATTGAAAATGACTCGACTCGACTCGAGTCAAAACCACAAAAGTATGATTGACTCGTGACTCGGAACCATGTGACTTGGTTACAACCCTGTCGTAAACTGATGAAAAAACTTGACAAAAGAATGCATTTTTAATATAAGACGTTCAATGTGAATGTTTCATTATGATGTTTTGAACCGATTTTAAAAGGACTGTGTGGTGAATATATTTGTAATATGGGCCCAATATTCGGTATTGCCAGTGTGTTACTTTACTTTAAAAAAAAACTAATGACAGATCACAATTCGTCAGAATAAATGCTGAATTTCAACAAAAATGTGCGTATATATAGTTTTTTGGCTATAACTCATTTTGTGTTCACAATAGAGAAAACTTTCTTCAGAAGACAGTTAGAAACATGATGCTTCCGCAGATTTTGAGCTATATATCATGACTCTACGACCAGCGGTTGCCGAGATGGGCCATTTTACCCCCCCACGCGCAGAAATTGGGGGGTTGCCGGCTGGAAAATGGGGGCAACACCCTGAAGTCACTTTTAATTGAAGTTTTAGGTCATTTGTCAGGATTGAGGAAGGCCTTTCTTGATTTGAAAAAAAAAGTCATTTTCACTCCACCCTATTGCTCAACAACTTGCAGCAAACTTTTCTTTTGGAGTTCATCGTCTGTGATGATCGAAGCAAAGTCAGCGTGAGTTCAACTCCTCGTTCAGCAACGTCATTGACGACTTTAACATTACTTACAAAATGCCTCATTTCATTGTATGATTAATACTGAGGTCACTGTTCCACAGCTGATTCAACCATTCTCCAGAACACTCACAATTAGTGTAACAAATGCCATGACCGAGGGCCCACTAAATCAGCCAAAGTTTTGTTCCCCTCCGTCGTCCTTTCTGAGAGAATGTGTGGCCTGTTTGATGAGATTGCGCGGTTTTATAACTTTGGAGTAGTTGAAGAACTACTCCAGAGGCCTGAAACTACTCATCAAACTCCAGTATTACCTCACGTTACCGCGCAGTGGAAGATCAACAAATGCGGCAAAACAGCCATTGGCATTATGTTGCCCGTTTGATGTGTAGTTGGTTACATTCTGTGACATCTTGGATCTTTGGTATCTTTTATATGTTATTATCGCTAATTAAATGTGGCGAGCAGCGAGCATTATGTAGTCGTAGCCTATGCTTCATAGCTGAAACACCAATGGATTCTTCGGCGATTGCACATTTCTACTGCTACCGCACAGTATTCATTATGTATGAAGTTGTTATTGATCTGTTCCATTTCGAATGTATATAGCCTAGTTATGAGGAGTCGGCCTATGCCCGAAACCCGGATTAGGCTGTACTGCTCCGATGCTCTGATATCAGATCAATCTTTGTAAATTCCCTAAATTCTACGTATAATTGTGGCACGTCAAATGTCCAATAGCTGCAAAATTATAACGCGACAGCTTTTACGATGTCCGTCCTGATTCATTTCTACTGTCGCATGGGGTGTACAACTAATTATTTTAACAAACTATGCCAAGTATACAGCAACAATTTAATTAAAAATGTGTTTTTTGTCGTGCCAGGCGTGAATTCACAACAATGAATCACATTTTCATGATGCGTGTGGAATGTGCGTCTGCAAGGTACCGTCAAATAAGGCCTACTTGGAAATACATTGAATTCCCCTATTATTAGTGCTGCGGCCCCATCAAAAAGTAGGAAATTAATTGGCCCGCGAGCACATTTGAGTTTGAGACCTTTGCTGTAGAACCTGGCGTAGGGTAGGTAACTTGGAGATAATACAATACACTCAGATGATTACCGACCACAATACACTCAGATGATTACCGACCAGAGGACCAGACGTACACTCAGATGATTACCGACCAGAGGACCAGACGTCAATCTTGGTGTGGGTGTGGGTCTAGCACAACATTTTCTAACGTTTCAGACATTCTTCATCAACCAAATTCTAGTCTACCATCAAATTGGATAACTCGATATCTTTCAGTAACACTAAGATTTCTGACATAACAAACATATTACATACCTTTCAGTAAAATTACCTAGCTTAACACCAGCTGAACGTATCTGCGCAGTGCGCATCTGTTACCGACTCAACACGATTGTGCTTCTTCGTTACACACTATTCAACACGATTGTGCGTCTTCGTTGCATTGGTCGCATAACAATGAACACGAATGACTGGTTGTACGTGGTGAAACGAAGATACATCTGGCATTAATAGGACTGTATTTCAGTACAATTATGAAAGCAGGTATATTTCCCATCCCTTCACACCCGTTTTGAACTGATAACTTAACAAAAGGTAAGAACTAGTGACACGGCCAACACTACAGAAAGATATGTGACTAAAACACTCTGGTGAATCAACACTCTGGTGAATCGTCTGTAGTAAGGAGAATTGACCAGTGGGGCTTTGCGGGCAAGGAAGACGACCAAAACCACGTGTGAAAGTGTTTTTATGTACTAAACGATCATTTAGATTTTAGAACTTCGCAAAACAAGTTTCCAAAAAATGTGCAAGCTCCATCAGAATCTGGTTCAGCTTACTACCGAAAATGCGTTCAATTGCTGACGACCCGGGGCTTGATACCAATGCTACAAACTGAGCTATGAATCGAAGACATAATGTCGGGGCTTCATAAGTCATTAGCTTACCATGATAAAGAAGTTGAGGAAGTTGAGAAGTAGCTTGAAGCAATCTTAAAAGGTAATACTGAAGTTGTTGTTGTTGTAGTTGTTGTTGGTATTGAGTTTGTGGTGCTCGGCAGCTATGGCCTTGTGCGCCAGGTCTATTAGTTATTATGTATTCATTATTCCATTATATCTCTCTTCCGGACAACACAACGAATTCTATTATCGGGAAAATACTGAATTATTGGTACATCTTCTACTGATAACTTCCTGTCTGAACTTCACTACGTCAATGAACTTGCATCATCCATTATTGTCAGAATATTCTCGTAGAACAGCTATTGCAAATTTATCGTGCTGTGTGGCTCCAGTTCCTTATTTCATCGAAAGTTCGTTTGAAGAAACTAAAACTTTTTATTACGTGCCAATTTTGGACACCATAAAAAGTGTATGTTGTACTGATCTTATGAGACAACAACTACTGAAGATTAGTTCATCATTTAAATCGAACCCCCTTTTTTCGAAAAAGAATGCGATCCAATTGATATTGTATCAAGATTCCTTGCAAATATCAAATCCACTTGGTTCGGGTCGAAAAAAAAACACAAAATGTAGGCTTTTTATGTAACGTTTGCTAACGGTCCTACCTATGCTCGTTTCAAATTTGCTGAAATCACGCTCTTGAGAGATCTCAAAATCCTCGAAACAGAAGGATTAGATATTGGTCTCTCTGAAAAAATATGTGGAGGCATAATGTGTCGCTGGCGAGTGGCGACATTTTCGGTAGTCATTGGATTGGCAGTTTCATAACTAATCTTTCAACCGGCAAGATTTCATGTAGATATTGTGTGACACCAAGAGATAAATGGCCGGACTACAGAACTAGGCTCACTCGGAACCATTGAGACATATAATGAATCTGTTGATCAATGTGAATCATCTATGATGAACAGCCATTGTGGAACGTTGAACGAACTCGAGCATTTCCATTTTTGTAATCCTGGTCTTCCTCCCTGTTTAGATCATGATCTGTTTGAAGGCCTCGTGGCACGAGATATGATGGTATTCATCAAAAATGCACTAGCCGGAGCTCTACATAAAATTCAGCCGTAGCTGGAGCCCGTTATTTGAGGAGTAGCTCCGGCTCCGACGTATGCTATTATATATGCAGCGACCACATCTGCTGAACAGCAGGCCTTAATATTAATGCTGTGCGGAGCAATGGCATAGAGTTTTAAGTGCGTTCTATGCGACTATGATGTTATCGACAATTGACAAGTATTCATTATGACGTCACAAGCCAGCACGGCGGCACCTATGTTCTCGTTGCTACATCGAATGTTACTGACGGCTGACAGACTCTAGATTACTATAGATAACTAACCTATGGGCCAACCTTCTGGTCTATAAGTGACACATGAAATTGACGATCGAGCGCGCGGTCCACTAGTCGCCCCAAGCGGGTTGAAATTTACAAAGTTTATATATAAACTAGGTCAATAATATTATTACTTGAGTATATTGCGGGTCTACTGTATAGTATACCGCCTGCTAGGCTCAGTTTGCAAGGACACGGCCATTCGGCGTCTGACCCCATCTATTACGAAGGTCTCCGATAATATGTGATGATCATTATGTACCTACGTTTCGCCGTCGACGATCTGTATGCGAGTGGAAACGCGAAAAGACTTTCTCCCGTAATTGCGAATACAGTTGGACTCAATCTGGTAAATTAGGCGTTTTTTCATTTTCAGTAGGGGGTAGGCTACCAAGAAAGAAATCGTGTGACAATTAAACACACGAAGCGTGAAGAAAAATTTCACTACTATTTTGGTTTATTGTAATATACGACGATTTACTGAAACTTTGACTGGACCCTGGACCTACCAATGCGTCGGAACTGATATTTTAGTCATAATCATCCCAAATGTCGCAGCCAGACTTGTAATTTATGGTTGGCGTTGCCCAGTATGAAATTTTCAATTATTTGTTTGAGCTAAAAACTAATGGCTTTCTTGATATTTACCATTCACAGAAATGCTCGGATTTCATTAGCATCCGACATGGCTCATTTTTTTTCATTTTTTTTACAAAAGTAATCTCATCCCGACGAAACTTTTGTACATGGTGTACTTCTGGTCAAAGGACCATGACCAGGTAATGATTATCGATGAGCTTAAAATAAGCAACAGGACCTGCATTGGCTGGTGCCAGTTTTCGGGGAGGTATTGTCAAAATTCTATTGTAAAGTAAGGCACTGTATTTACTCTAAAGCTTTGTGGCAAATTCCAGATCTGCTCAGCCGAGCTGTTAAGGGGTCCCGGCGTCATCGGTGGCCCGGGACATGTGGTGGCGATCGACGAATCGGTAATTGCCAAGAGGGGCCGTGGTGCCAACGCTCAGGCAAGACCGATTCCACAGCAATCGATATTCGGAGGCGTGGACCTCACCACAAAGTTTGTGTATAGAAAATAAAAATGCAACGTCAGCAAAACTTGAATATATGTTTTATGCAGCCAATGCTTTATGCGATTCGTCGATCGCCGGGACGCAAACACCTTGCTGCCACTCATTCGGCAATACATTGCTCCGGGTACCGAAATTTGGTCGGGTGAATGGGCAGCGTATCGGGGCATAGCCGGTAAATGAAGTCTTATACAGCGATAATGGTGAATGTTATTAAAACATTTCCGTTTCCTTATCAGGAATGGGCAACGGTTACACCCATAAAACAGTCTGCCACAAACACCTGTTTACGACTCCCCAAGGTGTTCACACCAACAATATTGAGAGTCTTTGGAACGACTGCAAACGGAAGTTCAAGCGAATGAACGGTACGGGGGTTTGTACCCTCATACATCGATGAACGGATGCGGCGTCGGACCAAAGAAAGAGATCATTACTTTTCGGACATTGTTCAGGAAATTGCCAGGCAGCACCCAGTGTGAAATGAGCCCTTTAATTTATTGAGATTTGACTGCTTCGAATTATCTAGTTATCGAAGTGTGCCCGTAATTTCGTTTTTTTTTATACATTTCGTTTTTGTTTTGTTGATAAACGTGCTGCCATTGGCTATAGTTCGAGTCTATCTACATTTGACCGGACGTTGGAGTAGGAGTCAGGGTCAGGGCCATTTCTATGATATGCGAGTGTCTGTAAATAAGTATCGTGGCAACACAAAATGAATGAATCGAAAACGAATGATAACGCAAACTGCGCTGTTTAGCGATGAGTCAGATCGTCCCTGTTCTGTACTTATCGCTCGTCAAATAACACGTCTTGAAGTTCAAGTCAAATCGAACATGTTTCAAGCCCAATGATACCTCGCGAACTTCTGAATTATTTTAAAATTTGATGTTTTATTTATTCTATCATTGGACAAGCCTTCAACATTTTTCATCTTGAAATGGAAGTATAAAATTGTAATGGACCTCGCGGATCGGCAGGAATGTCGTCACGGACCGGCGGTTGATAACCACTGATCTAAACGACATTGGTAGATTTTAGTACGGTTCATTTTTAGATTTTAGTACGGTTTATTTTTAAATGGTAGATTTCAGTACGTTTTATTTCAGTACGTTTTTTTAAAGAGTATCGGGATTTCGTTACCAAATGCTATATCCTATTTGAAAAGATATCCGTCCGCGAGAGTCGGCGAGGATGGTTTCCGCACAAGATACCTGTACAATATTTGTCACAGTTACGGAGTAGAGGAAAAGCTTCTCAATTACATCCTCTATGGTTGCTCTAGCCACATCAGCAACAATCTACCTCGCCCGGGTGAGACTCATGGGTGCCTAACTGCCCATTCAGGACCAGCTCATTGGAGGTGTTAAAGAAACTATTGCGCGATTATGACATCTCGAGCGATGTCGTCGCGCAAATAGTCAACCAAGCAAAACGCGCGCATTACCAGAAGACATGCTCTCAAATTTTTCGCTTGAAAACACAGTGTGGAATGGACGGCCACGTCGGATTTACAGTTGCAAGTGCACAAGGATACTTTCACGCGAGCTGGTCTGTGACTATGCGTTATGAGCCAGTCGAGGATGTATCACTTGTTCGCGAAACAGCGTTCGACTTCCTAATATATGGACCACGTTCACCAGTAACAAACGCATTGGCTTCTCTAGGTATAACGTCCATCATGTGCCATCTATCAATGGTGCCCATCTCATAACATGGTTCTCATGTCGATAACATGATTTCTGAAGCAATGTCCCAAACGTGTGAAGGAGGTTCCATTGCAGTTATTGATGGGGGAACGTACAATGGACTGTCTTGTGAGTTGGCCTGTACAAAGTGTTGCACTAAAACATCAATGTCTACGTCTCAAATGAAGAAACGTTCGCATGAAGTAAATGTGCGTGCATCATTTTTGATGGTGGCAATATTATGTCTTGGCAGAGAAGCATTTTCAAGAATCAGCTGTATTTTTGGAATGCCACCACTGCTTTATATTATTGCATATCCTTATAAGAATAACCGTATTCACTCCAAATTTTTTTCTCGACAGCTCACTTAAGGACACTCGAATTATCTATAGCAGTGGTTCTGAACCTTTTTGACCTCGCGGCACCCTTTGAAAATGAAAAATACTTCGCGGCACACCATCACATTGGTTTTTGTACGTTTATTGACTTACGGTACCTGCAAACTACCGGGATACTTATTATCACCCAGTAGTGACGCCGACTAATGTGACCACCTCTGCAGTCGATCCAAAATGTTTCTGTTCTTCCTTTCTTTTGAAATAAACTTCTCCATTTTAATTATTTCTAAAGATAAACTTTTGTAAGTCCCTCGTATAGCTTACTAAGTCGTGATAAAAAGCCGTCGTTTTCCTCGGGCCATAATATCGTTCATCCGTGATTACAACGAGCAGGGCGTTTCCGGACGAAAGGAAAAAGGGTCATTTTGATATGCGACTTCACAGAAACTCCGGGCTGCCCTTACAATTAGATGCTATTTCATAAGATTTGTTCGACATTAAATCTGCCCACTTCCGCACCTGATCGAAGAAGTCAAGCGAGATCGCCGCTAACGGATACGGAGGCGTAGAGCTACATTGGCTATACCAGGCTGTACAATAGGGGTATTCAAAAATGACTATTTTTCTCAAATCATACTGACTACTTGTTAAAATTAGGTAAGTAACCTGACCTAACAACGTTATCAAGTAGCCAGTATGGTTTGAGAAAAAAGTCATTTTTGAATACCCCTACTGTACAATGCGTTTCCACGTAGATCGTGAGCACGCGTGAGCATAGCCATGCATCAATGGTTGTACTGGCAGCCACCCGCAGTTCAAGGCGGCGAAGAGGTTTGTTAACTGATATAATTTGATCAACACTACTTATCAACTCTCATTTTCGTCGACAGTAACACAACGTTGCGCTACGCGCCTACATTTTACCGGAAGTGCCCGCATGATACCTAACAATCGCAACGCGGATTGCCATGTTTGTATTTCGAATTTGTAAACGCTAACGTCAATTCCAAAGGAGTTCATTTCTCTCTCGCTGGTGATTGGAGGGACAACGAGGATGAGAAAGCTGCATTGTCATACAGGCGCCGGCATTAAGTCTGCTCTTCTCGGCGATCAATCAACGTATTGTGCAAAACTGAATTCAGTCTCCAAGGCACGCGATCTGTCCGGTTAAGTGAATTCGAGGGGGGTATTGATTCAGGGCATAACATCAATTTTGATTTATCCAATGTACAAACTTCACATCAAGCTCGAATTAGATTACTATTGATCGTTTGCTATAAGACTAGAAATATTTTGCGCATAATTTCAAAGTCTGGAGAAATCGCTCGCGGCACACCTGCGAGACGTAAACGGCACACCGGTTGAGAACCACTGATCTATAGTAATGAACTCCTATCGATGTTGGGTTTGCGCGCGCCAGTTCGCGAAGAAAAGTACTATGAAAGTACATTTAGCGACGCACACCTATATCAAGAACCACGAATGTGAGATTTGGGGTCGAAGATTCCTGCAAAAAAGAAATGTCCATACACGCATAGCGGGACACTTCGGTGTAAAGAACCACGGCTGCGGGGTTTGTGGAAGATTTTTTGCTAGAAAAAGCACATTGAACACTCACGCATGCTGCAGTATAAAAAAACTCTATGGTTGTGAGATATGTGAGAAATATTTCACGCGGACAAGTGATCTACGCCGCCATTTGCTAAAGCACTCGGATGTAAAAACACGGTTGCGAGATTTGTGTGAAAGGTTTTACTTTTCAATATTCTTTTAAAAGGCATCTCGCTACTCATTCACGTGGTTAGATTCTGTGTTTTGGTTATTTACCAGTGTAAATAAATTTTCATCGAGGCGGTGAATTCGTCGTGTCAATGTATACCCGGGATATTCTCGAGTTATTAGATACGGGTTCACTGAAAGAACGTTGATTGAACTCAGCGGGAGGGGTGCTTCTGTGTAGGATTCGGTACGCCTAACCGACTTACGCGCATATTCGCTGTCAAAGCTAATTAGATACCAACACGTGATAATGAATAATGATATAGACCAGTGATTCCCAACCTTTTTGTCTGCATTCCCCACTTCAATAAGACAAAATCCGTTTTAAAAGATCACCGATTCCTGATGTGTGGAACATATTACGAGATTGCGATCCACCCTGCATTCAAGAACTGTTTCCCGTCGGCTCGTCATGTCAGGTGTGGAAATCATTTAAAAGAGAATTTAGAGAAATATTGCACCGAGAAGGTACCAATGACTTTGAAAGTAAGAAAAATATTGGTGAAAAATAACATAGCAGTCATAAAGAGCACTGGTGAGGCAGAATTCGACTTGAAGGCAAACATATTGCTCCAAACAATGTCAGCGCAGGTCCGCTCATATGTCGACAGATAGATTTTTCCTGCTTTACGGTGGAAACGTCTGGCCATATAAAAGTGAAATAAGCTTGTGGACTAACGAGAACTGTGAATCTGTTAACGCAGTTATGAAAAATTGAGAGAGAGAGAAAATTGAATCAGTGCCAAAATTAATAGAGGGGTTATAGGACCTAGTTACTGCCATGTTTGGCGATATTAATTAGAGTTGAATTTGAGTAGGTAGTTACCGGCTATATGGTGAATATGTGAACTTTCAGCAAAACCCGGATAATTGGATTGGAAAAAGTCAAGCAGCTAAAGATAACTATTGGAATAGATTCAATCAGGCTGGAATAGATTCAATCAGGCCAAATTAAGATCAAATTTCATCATATCAACAGACGGAGGAATAATTGCAGAGGCATCACCAGTTGGCTCTGGAAAAAAACCAAAAGAAAGTCAGTGAGAAAAAGGAATGAAAACGATAACAAGAGGGAAAGATCGGATCGGGATGATATAGTATGGATTGAAATTATATGAATGTTTCATCACACAACTGAAATTTGAGAGTGTTGCTTATTGTTGAATTGGATCATGTGCCTAATATATGTTTTCCAATGCCAAGCTGTGACAATATTTTAAAAGACATACAGTGTACAGTAGGGTTGTCCATAATTTGAAAAATCTTACAAATCCTCGGTTGTAATGTCTTATTCGATAGATTATTGATAAAAAACGACACTGAGCCTGAAAGAAGCTCACAGAAAGGCCGTTAAGATTTCGTGCAAAGCGTTTGAAAGTAGCTGCCGAAGAATGGGCGTGCCACCGACCATAGAACGGCGAGAAGACTAGTAATCAAGAAACCACGGCTCTTGATTGGATAATCGCCATGCTTCAATGACCACGTCAGCAGCAGCTGGCTGATTAGGTGAACAAGGAGTCTGCTACTGGCGGCGATTCTGAAAGCGCATTGTAAGTAGGTTGACAGATAATGATTTAGGATTGATTCAAGGTATCTTGAGGTACGAAATACATGATGTACAAACAACAGCTGCTTCACAAAAACGTCTAAAGCATGACCGCTTCATCGTGAAGGAAACCGCTGTAGCCTATATGCCTTGTTTTCAACGAGGGAAAGCATAGGCGCTTATGCAAGTGGCAATGGATTCCTAGTTTCAGAAATAATATATCATTATTGAATTCAAAGATAAAGCTTAACAATGACAATATAAGTTAGGTGATCTTATTGGGCTCAGGTTGCCTTACATAGTTGCAGTTTTGAATGCTCTAGCGATCGGCTGAATCAGACGGTTAGGCTTAGCACTCACCAGATGTTTGCAGCAAATTGAATTCACTTGTAAATGTTTTCAAAGTCCCTAATGATGTCGCAGAAACGAGGCCCTGCTTGATATGATATGCAAACTATGTTGGATACTATGCACTATGCAGCATTGTCTGTGTTTACCTTTACACCCCTTTTCTGCGCGATTATTAAGGAATTTGGCATATCATATCCAGCATATTATGTGCTTACTTTTACGCCTCTTTTCTGCGTCATCATCAAGGACTCTGACAACACTTGCAAGTGAATACATTTTGATGCAAGCATCTGACAAGTGCCAAGCATAACCCGCTGATTCAGCCGACCCTTAGAGCTTTCAAAACTTCAACTATGTACTACAACCTGAGCGCAATGAGATCACACAAACTATAGTGTCATTGTTAAGCTTTATCTTTGTATTCAATAATGATATTTCTGAAACTAGGAATCCGTCGCCACTTGCATAAGCGCCTATGCTTTCCCTCGTTGAAAACAAGGCATATAGGCTACGGCGGTTTCTTTCACAATAAAGCAGTCATGCTTTAGACGTTTTTGTGAAGCAGCTGTTGTTTGTTCATCAAGTATTTCGTACCTCAACATACCCTTAATTAATCCTAAATCATTATCTGTCAACCTACATACAATGCGCTTTCAGAATCGCCGCCAGTAGCAGACTCCTTGTTCACCTAATCAGCAAGCTGCTGCTGACGTGGTCATTGAAGCATAGCCGATTATCCAATCAAGAGCCGTGGTTTCTTGATTACTAGTCTTCTCGCCGTTCTATGGTCGGTGGCACGCCCATTCTTCGGCAGCTACTTTCAAACGCTTTGCACGAAATCTTAACGGCCTTTCTGTGAGCTTCTTTCAGGCTCAGTGTCGTTTTTTATCAATAATCTATCGAATAAGACATTACAACCCTAGTGTACAGGGTTACCATATTTTTGTAACACAAATTCCGGACGCTATTTAGCGCCCACGAGCGGATTTCATAATGAGGTATGAGCACACTGTCGATCAACATGACGTCACACCACCAAAGCTCTGTCTATCGACTAGAGGTGGTCCAGGACCGAAGTCACATTTTTCAGCCCCCTCCTGCCCCAATAAACATTGATCTTGAGCCCACAGTAGGGTAATCGATTCGATTTCTGGCGGAGATCTGGTTTCTATATGCACCTGGTCGTTAAAATGATTTGAATGAAGTCATGTGGTGGTCGAAGTAGTCAAGAAAGCTATTCAAGGTGAAGTAGTGAAGAAAAAATCTACTCAAGTACAGGTACTTCTTCCGTAAGCAACCTAAAACTACTTGAGTGGATTTAAAAATTTACTGACTTTAAATCCACTCAAGTAAGTAAGTAGTTTCAGAAAAGTCAATTATACGCTCTTGTTGACTGTCTATAAAACTAACTTTTAATATGACGATTCTTTCACTCAAATGAGGTATCATATCATTGATACACAACCACACCAATGAATGCAACTTCTTTGTTTCGATTTGAAGATGTACTTATTTGAACAGCTTCTTGGTGATACAGAACTTCAATACACAATTGAATGGTATCTTCATATTGAATTGAATGGTATATTCATATTGAAATGAATCCGAATATTGTGCCTAGGAGTCGACTTTTATCTAAATACACAAGCCAAGGCTGTATTAACAAAACGAGTTCGTGTACCATCTACAAATATTACATTTAACGCTCTCGTGTTCAAAATTTCATGCTGGTGGCGTCATATTTTGTGATACGACTGTTGATATACGGTGTTCTTTTGAATTTTCTACTACAGTGGTTCTCAACCTATATGTTTTCGCGGACCACTTCTGGACCGTCATGGATCCCTGCGTACCTCCTCAAATTTAAGTTCAAATTTAGCTTAATTATTGTGCAGCGGTCATCTATCTTGTGCAATAATTAACTGTAAGCTAGTGATAATAGCAATAAATGACTTTTATTCTAATTACCAACATACAATATGTAGAAATAGGATGGTCGTGCATCGAAAATCCACGAGTTCGATTCGACATTAACATGTGCCGAAATTCTATTTCCACGAATATTGATGGTGACGCATGTAATTTTAACATGAAACGCTTCCCACAACACCTTTGGGTATTGCAACATTCATGATATTGCATGACAACTCACTCACCCAAAGTGAGAAACGGATTTTTCAATGAACGTCCAACCTAGTCATTCCTATCTAGCAGCTCATCTTGAAGTTGTTTTTAGCAGTTATGAAGCGAAACTTTTCATTTCTCCCTTTGATTAAAAAAATTAAAATAAGGTTATTATTCATTTTGCAAATTTGGTTTGGTTGAGAACCGCTGCTCTACTATTTGCTGACCACTACCCCCGAGGAGTGTCAGCCGAAAATATTCGGATTCATTTCAATATGTATATGAATACGTATATACCATTCAAATGTACTGATTATTCAACTTGATGAGTAGCTGGTTCTCAAAATTTTAAGAATCAATCTTTGCTCGCTTCGGTGTGAAAATAAGTCCCGCCGAGCTAAAAAGTCTCTCACATACATACAGCAGATGCCAGCAAACCTGTATTCAGCCGTAGAAAATGCTTTTTCAGGGCAGGCAATGTCTTCAACACATTCATATCCCGAGATTTGGAGGACAAGTATGTCTCTAATTCAGTATGTGTCTTAGAAGCAGAGCGGCTGGATTTCTCCGTCGCGGAAAAAAAGATCCTCCTCGTCCTCTTCGGAGGTTGACTCGGATGGCTTACTCTCTTCTTGCAAAAGCTTTTTTTCAAGTACACGAGACCTTTTTGGATTATAGTGTCGTCTGACGTCTAGTTAGCTTTGAATTTTGGCAGCAGAATAGGTGCACTTATCAAGTGTTCATCTTCGCTCATTGTAGCAAATCTGACTTTTATGCCAGTAATGATAGCATTTGCCAATGTTTTACAATGAGAAGATGAATCCTGTGCTCTTTCAAGCTTACAGAGCAACTGTTGTAGTGTTGGAAAAAGCCAACCCATATAAGCATTCTTCTCCGACTGTAGTATATCAATTGCCTTGGCAACCGGCTTCATCACAGCACAGTAATCTTTGACAAACTCCTGCTCTACGGCAGTCAGCATTGGCACTTCGAAGGAATTGAAAACCTTCCTCAGTGCTGCTTCCCCTCTGTTTCTGGTCAATACTACTACGAAGGAATTGAAAACCTTCCTCAGTGCTGCTTCCCCTCTGTTTCTGGTCAATATTACTACGAAGGAATTGAAAACCTTCCTCAGTGCTGCTTCCCCTCTGTTTCTGGTCAATATTACTACAATTCGTTTCACGGCTAGATACATCGAATTCCATCTCGAACAGATTGGCCGAAAGAATTGAATACCACATTCAGCATCTACAATCTCGGCAGCCGACGTAGAACGGCCTAATTCATTCCACACCGCAGATAGTTCTCCAAAAGTAGAGCGATTGAGCTTTTTGAATTTTTCATCCTCCATTTCAGCATCCAGTGCATCTTTTTTAGCAGTCAAATGTAGAATGTGACAAGCGCAACGTTGATGTGGCGGTAGTTTGTACTCCAAACTTGGTTGTTCATCAAGTAATTCTGTAGCATTGGCAAATTTCAATGCATCCTCCTCGTCGTCACTGCCATCCCTGTCACCGTCGTTGTTATCATCATTATTTCCAATCACAGAAAAAGCCTTTAAAAAATTGGAGCCAGTGTCAGTTGTTGTTTTCACTATTCTATCACGTATGCCATATGCAGAATGCACATCGTCAATGGCGCTCGCAAGCGTATCATAGGTGTGTAAGCCTTTTAAGCGCTGACACGCTAATGCGACACTCTAGGTTGGAATCTTCTGTCCAGCGAGCAGTAACTCCTATATAGCTTCGACGTCTTGCTGACCAGCAATCCGTCGTTGTTGCAATGTAGTCGACCTTACTCATTGCCGTGATAAGGTTTTCCTTTACCGTTTTTGCCGTCTCGTCCATCTTCCTCTTCAAAGTTGCTCTACTGATTAATTGAACACTAAAATCACCCATTAGGTCCTTGAATGAGGGTAACTCCACAGAACTGAACGGTCGGACACCTTCTGCAATCAGACGCATTAGATTTTCTTCAAATTTGTTCTGGGAAGCTTTCCTAATTCAGGTGTGATGTATATTGCGCAGCGCATTTTATCACGGGATAAGGAGCAGGAAACGTGATAAATAATAAGTAGGTCCTGCTTTTCAATCTGACGCGTGGGATCCTTATGTTTCTGTTCGTAAATTCAATCTTTCCGTTTAGTAAGTGCACACCATGGTATTCCCCTTTGACTTTCGCAAAATCATGGGGTTTCACAGTCACGGATTTCCACTTTCCGCAATCATCCTCATACTTCCGTGGTTTATTCAGACGGTCGCGTTCGCGGTTCGCAGAATCTTTGATGATATAGGAAGCCTTTTTTTTGCCAAGAGTGATATTATCTCAACATTCACATGAATGAAGCAGACGAGCGATCAATTCGTTTATATTCAGAAATTTTCCGCCGTTATCAATCTGAGAATCTGAATAGAATTTTTCAACGCCTGCAGCTGAGCCCGAATAGTCCTGGGAATCATCATCTTCATCTTGGTTGCCCAAGATTGGTTTCTTGCATCAAACTTGTCGATTGTAACGGGTAATCAATATCAGCGATCCCGGGTTATACAACTCTATTAAGACTGAAATATTGATCATTGATCATCGGACCTTACCGTAGCATAATACTTCCACTTGACAAACTGTGAATAGCGAGAAGTATAAGTCACTGCATTTTGTGAAGTAGAAGTAGCGACAATCAGATCTATTCGAGTAAGTAGTACGAGTGGGGCAAAACTACTTGAGTACTTCGTTACTGACCACCTCTGTGTTCATGTCACACCCATATGATTATTTGTCAGCCTAATGCTGATGTGCACTACGCCACGGAGCTATATAAACACCGCACATCCGGTGGTTTCCAACATTTTATGGTCGCGATTCCATTTCCAATTTGAAAATGTACCGTGACCCAGCTCAGAATTTGATACGCTCTTGACTAATTAAAGGGCTGCACATTTGACCAGACTTACTCACGGCCTATTTTGGAAGGTGATTACGTTCAACACCTTCGCGAACCCCATATAGGCAACCAACCCCAAGGTTTAGAACCACTATCTTTGAATAAAGCATCCAAACGATCTAAACCGACTCAATGAATATACCGTTGTATTGTAATTGCGATTACAATTAGAATTATTTCTGTAACTGAATGTTATTGTAGTTTATTTTTTATCGCAGTTTTTTCGGGGGTGGTAGTCCCCATATTAAAACCAATATATGTGATACCAAATCGCGCGTAGCAATGCGAGATATTAATATTGTATATGTTGATTTTGGAAAAAATGAAGAGCTTACTTTAAAGCCTTTAAAATTCCGGACATTTGGGCATATTTTAGAAATTCCTCCCGGCTCAGTTTTAACAGTGAAGTTTCGGACATGTCCAGGAAATTCCGGACGTATGGCAACCCTAACCTACACATTAACTGAATATGTCTTGCTTTGGTGGGTTTCGCGTGCAGATCATTGCGTATAGTTGAATTTCATCTAAAGGACATGTCACGACACCAATGGTAGTGGTTCGAATCCCGGTTCGGACCAACTTCTATGTGTCGGAGGTTTCTCTGGGCTCCTCATCGCCGACCTCACTGCGGTTGCAGTGCATTGAAAAGCCCAGACCGAAAGTGAGCCGTGCTACAAGTCGGCAGCAGAGACCACGATGGGGACGCATGGGAGCGAGAGAGCCTGGCGATTGACCGAGAGAAGAGTATGAAAGTCGTCCTCAATATTATGAAAAGCAAAGAACTGATGCAATTACAAACATTCGTGTCGTGGTGCACATAGCCTGAAAAAGGCGATAAGCGCCACTGTGTTGTGCAAATAATAATAATAATAATAATCTAAAGGACATGCATTGACAGTATTTTAAGACATGCACACACATTACCTGAATATGCCCTGCCTTAGAATGTGATGACTTCAGGATGTGGCAACTCATAGATTGTTGCCCACAAGCTAACACGTTATCTCAAGAAGAATACTGGAGAATTGTGGAGGAAGATTGTAGCGTGGACTTCAAATGTTCTGAATGTCGACCTGATTTGATTGTGAGTTTTCTTAGTAGTAGTCGCTAGCGACAAGTCTACTTCATATTGTGAGATATACAGTATAGTATATAGCTAAAGTAATGAGAAATGGTATTATCAAGGAATGTAGGAATTAGGATGAGGAAAGAAGTCGAAAAGGTGGTTTGTCAGAAATGGTGTTATATAATATCCAGTGGTCTGTTTATAATATCCAGTGGTCTGTTTGGTTAGCCTATCTGAAGACCGCACAGACGGAGTTACGATAGGATTTTCCTCGTTCCTAAGTAATTTGGATGAACCTGCTTTCTGTGATTAGGTTTTTATATCTTCATTTTATAGCCGCCACCGCCTCCATCTCCAATTGTGCACGTACCTGATGCTCAACTTATTGAGGGTGCATGTGAAGGATCACGTGTCTTTGATGCAACTCGGGCGAACCCGGTAAGTCGAACAGTGCAGTTGGATATGATGGAGTTTTATCCATATTTCGTTTGCAGGATTGTAGTATTGTTGAGCCATCGCTATCCGACAATTCAACTTGAGCAGTGCCGTTTAACAACACCGTAAGTAGAACAGTGCCGTTATTTATGATGAAATTTTACCCATATTTCGTTTGCAAGATGGTAATATTGTTGAGCCATCGCTATCCGACACTTCAACTCGAGCAGTGACATTTGACAACCAAGTATGTCGAACAATGCAGTTATTTGTGAAGTTTTAACCATATTTCCTTTGCAGGATGATAATATTGTTGAGCCATCGCTATCCGACACTTCAACTCTATCAGTGCCGTTTGATAACGCCGTATCAGTGTCATTTGATAACGCCGTATCAGTGCCATTTGATAACCCCGTAAGTCGAACAAAGCAGTTGGATGTGATCAAGTTTTAACCATATTTCCTTGCCCATCGCCGACATGCCAAGGTTAACCGGGAAATTATTTAGATATTTCAGCTTTTTTGAATGTATGCTGTCCGACATAAACCTATGGCAGCACGCAGCAGTACATGTCTATTAGCGTTACATGTGCATTATGCATCCTTTATTGTCCGATCACTAAGAATACTCCACGTTATGAATCATCTTCGATTTCAAAATCTTCATCATTAGACCTCCTATCCCTAAGATCTTCGACCTCATCATTAGACCTCCTATCCCTAGGATCTTCATCTTCATCCAAATTATCGAGCGTATAGGGGTTTCAAGTTACGCTGATAAGGCTGAATGAGGAATTGGACCTGTAGATTATAGATGCTGATATGTCAGTTGATGATCATCGTCGGTACTGGTAACTGTTTTTCTGCTGTTTTCCGTCGGCGACACACAATAACTATATAAAGCCTGATATGCTCATATACCTTCAACTTTATCAGTGATGCTATCGCTCCCAATGATGACTTTTGGCCCTCCAGTTTTGATTCGCTCCGGATTTTGCTGGGCACGAATAGTTTTGATACGCGATTCAATATTCTTCCAGCATTTCAGCAACGCTTCAGAACTCCTCATAGTAGCTGCTAGTCCTGACGCATTTAATTCATTTGGTGATTTATCGCACGTCACCTTTTTAGTGTTCGGGACAGTTTGTCCGTTTTCTTGCATGTTATTACAGGGTACATCGCTATAAGGTCCACAAGAAGATCTTTATCTGATGGCGTAAAATTTTGCTACTCTTGGCATTTTATTGTTCACATACTCCATAATATCTATGCTGATAGAATACAATGAAATCACAGTTAACCTTTTCACGTCGTCTACGAATCCAACGCAGCCCGACACTTTGTGTTGTACTTAATAAATGCCATAGTATCGCAGGGATATATAGAACTCCGGGATGGCTGGCTGCGTCAATTGCATCATCGCGGTATTACCTAAGTGGGTCCAGATTCGCGCATTCAGTTTTGATGCACGTTCCGGTCAGCCGCTTAATATGTGTGTAATTTTAAGTTTTTGAGAGCGGTAGAGGCATATAATATCCATGTTTATGTTATTATATAAAGCTAGAGGTTAACTAGGTTATGAGATGTTCAGGTAGTCTGAAACTTTGCGGTATTAGCCCTATTCCTTCAGCAGCAATTTGCCGGTATACCGGTACGGTCATTTACTCGCCTTTGGAATATCTCTGCTTCTGTAGTATCTTATGTAACATGTTTTGCTGCGCTGATAATCGTGAGAAGATAACAAAATGTAGAATAATTTCCAACGTTAACATTGATATCCGCAGTATGATTTTGATTACGCCTTGCGGTATGTTTTTCATTTACCGGTATGTTATGCGAATGTATGTCACCATCCAAGGCTGTACATTGTACAAGTACTACACTGTGCCGTGTCAACTATGAAGGCGGCCGTTAGGAGGGACTTCGTCAGTTAAGATCTTGTACTATAGATTAATGTGTGAATATGCAGGTAGAGCTGGTAATGCAGGCTTACCGGTATTCCAGATCATTGCTGGATTATTCCTAGTAAGAATTGGAGCCACTGAGTACACCACCGGTGTGCAAGATTCAAGAGGCATTTCAATTAAGGATAACCAAACATTTGAATCTAATACAAACATAACACGTCAAGGTCGTTGCAGTTGTAAGTGTCCATAACAACTGTTGAATCCAATCCTCTTGTTACAGATACTATTCATCAGTTACATGTCTGGTAAAACAAGGCAGGCATATGTTTGTTAATGAACGGCACCTCAATGCTACAGTACTGGAATTATACTTCAACAGAAGTGCACTGTTGTGAACTGCCAATGGCTGACTCCCAGTATATGGCCACAGCATTTGTTGACCATTTGCTCTTACTGAAGCCATGAAGATGGCAACTCCCTTGAATGGATAAGCCAACACAATCGTCAGGACACGATACGACCCTGAGATAGGCCTGTCTTTACCATATAAACACTTAGGCCTGTCTTTACCATATAAACAGTTAAACACTTATAGCCAGGCCGTGTTATTTTTGGCATTTCAGGAGCCAGATGCCAAAACTGCCAAAAATAAAAATTTGAAAATGCCAAAAATAAGCAATTTTTGGCATATGCCAAAAATAACACGGCCTGCCAAATAGTGTATTTCGTTCATGGTGTTGTGTTAACAGGACCGCGTTACAAGCGAGAATAGCGTTTGTGAAAGGCAGGTTTCTTAATCTGGGTCCAGCCCACCCATTAGGGGTGAAAGCATGGTGTCCTAAATGGTGTGGGCACAGCGAGATTGAACGGCTGACTGCATTTGGTTTACGTCATACTTTCCATTTGCCAAAAGGCAATTTTACGATCATTTTTGACCGGCTTGTCGAGCGCTAAATTTGATAAAACGGATATCAATGAGAAGCTGCCGCAGAACTGATTATTAAAATATAAATTATATTCTTCTGCTCATGGAACTGGAACCCCCAAAATCAACCACGACTTTTGCATCGTGATCGAGTTGAACATTGTGACGCAACAAACTGTCTGGCTATTTCTGAGCTGCATAGTCTCGTTTGGCCAGACAGTCTTGTTGCGTCAATGTTCTTAAACAAGCTAACCTTCCCAGGACTCTTCCATGCGAGTTGGTAATATTAACGCCACCTGAAGTGACAAAAGTCGTCCGAAAATATATCGGTAGACTGAAGGAGAAATGATAGTCGGGCTACTAAATAGAATGTGTTCAGAGACAACACAGGAAACTCCTGGGAAAGGATCTGGAAGAAAATTCTTTCCGCGATGAGATCGATGGCACTGGCGAAGTGATCTCTTTTCATCATGCATGGAAGCCGGTTCGGCCCTCCAAAGATTTTGAAGGTCTGAAAACCTTTTGTGGATGACTGGCAACATTCATTCCCTCAACGGCTACTGTTGAAGCCGATATTTCTCAGACTCGCTGGGCGAGAAATGAATTTATGAGAAACTAAGCTGACCTGAGCTTGGAAGCACTGTTACAGTGCAAACGATTTAAGTCTATTCGACAGCTGTAACAATCAGCTGTTGAGCGTGTTTGTTAGGCTTTTTTTCGGGTTTATTGGCACCGATTCCGATGGATACTGCACATTTTGTGGTTTCGTTTGATATTATTAACCTATGAAATCGTTAGGTTTTTTCTTCTTCTTATTGTTTGTTGGCACTGATTATACGTGGATGCTGTACATTTTGTGGTGTCTTTTGACAAACTAGCCCAAATAAAGCGTTTTTGTGACTAATTCGAGGCTGAAACTATCTATTTAGATGACGATGCCAAAACTGCCAAAAATAAAAATCGAAAAATGCCAAAAATAAGTTATTTTTGGCAATTTTGGCATATGCCAAAAATAACACGGCCTGCTTATAGCCTATAGGCTATAGGCCTGTACGATGGAGGAAGAGAAAACTCTGAAGATTGCTTTCAATTTGCAAGGTTTAGTCAAATCGTCGCAATAACACATGGACCTCTCCTCAGTCGGCCCAAGGTAAGTTTGGCTGATTCTAGTGATACGCTATTAAATGAGCGATTTACATTAATCCTGATGTGGTTAAAATAGTCTGCATTGCTACTCAAGTAACAGTTGTATTCCCGGGCGTACTGGTATTTGAACTTCCTCAAGTAGCTGTAGAAAGTGAAATGCCTGCAAGGTACTTAAGTTTGGAGATGGCTGCTTCAAAATTACAAGATGTATCTTCGAAAATAGGCAACACCTACTTGAGTACTGCAATGAAGTAGAAGTTCTTCATTACTGACCAAGTCTGCATACATCTATATATATTCTTAATATTAATTTGTATCTCTAAATACATCATTTGTTCATTTTTGTTGCAGATTCCGGAAAAACAAAGGCGATGTTCCAGCATTTGCATCACGTCAACAGTGGATATCCTGGTATATTATACTGGGCACATGCCATTGAAATCTTGGCAAAGATGGCCACGATCTGAATATTTGGATCTCGTGCCTCCTCACCGAGATGATTTTTTTGACATGGAATCATCTATCGCTCTATCTGAAAATCTGCAAGACAATGATACTGAATATTTCTTAACTGATAAATGGCATGAAATGCTTCAGGAGGCCCATTCGTGATGTACTTTTAAGCCATGGTGGTTATTTCTTCACTGCGGTCATGAAACTATTTCTCGGTGAACAAAATATCAGCTGAATTCAACTACTGGGTCTACTGAATGCTTCTTAAATTGATAATGATATGTACCAAACTGCTACCCTGGCTACATTTGAACCTGAAGAGAAGTATCAATGGTGTGTTGATTTCTTGATCAACTTTCATTGAGTGACATAGAAGCTGACAATGCTGCTATCACAATTTCGAGTCCTTACAGGCCGTGCTATCTTTTCGTTATTGGAAATGCTCCATGGTAGGGGTGCATTTAAAACAAACGGTGTTTGAAACACTATCTTTAAAACATGCTTTAAACAGTGTTTTAAACAAAGGCCTCTTGAAAAAAATTCTTTTTAATTGTAAAATTATGCCATAATTGTGTAAATACTTTCCAAAATACGTGTTGCATGAGCCTACGGACGATTACCACCCGATATAGCCGACTAATATCGATATGGGATGGCTGGAACCCTCAAAGTAGTCGGTTCAACAGCAATAGCACAGATATTTCGTCAAAGGAGCTATATTTACACTATATTTTCAATTGTCAATGTCAATCCAATATGACGTCATGGCTTAAAAAAGTATGTTTTATACAAGGGCCTGGTTTTGAACATGTTTGTTTTGAATGCAACCCTATACCCCATGGTAACGGTCGATTAACGCGAATTGAAAAGGTTAATTTAATCAATCCTATTAACCCCCCCCCCTTCCCAGCTGCAAGGTTTCCGACAATGGCTTGTAAATAGGTAGAAGACGCTCATATTATTCGTTATTCACCCTGTTATTTATGTCCTGATGCAAATTATATGATGTGTAGAAATTAAACACATTCATGATTTATTGAAATTCAGAGTTGTCATGGTTTACTTGGTTGGTTATACAGCAGTGTCATACTTAACTAGGTTGGCTATACAGCAGTAAGGTTGTGATAAGGGAAGAATGTCTAGCTTACTCACTAACTATTCCGCAAAAGGTTGAGGATCGTTATTCTAGAAACAGCTGTATCGCTAGCTTGCAGAAAAGTGGATATTTCGAGGCAGATTGCAGGTAACTTTCTGGACCTACTTAGGTAAAGGCCAAAATGAAGTCAGCCATCCCGGAGTTCTATATATCCCTGTAGTATAGCTGGCCTTATAGTTTCCAATTCCAGTGCATATGGCTGATTTTCATGTGCTTAGCAATTATTTTCGTATCTACCCGTCAAAGTCGTAAACGTTCTGTTTCGTTTTGTGATCGATAGTGTATTCCGGACCGAGCTATCCGAAGATAGCTGAATTTACGACACTCCGAAAATCGCCGAACAACTGCGACTCTGCTTCGAGTGTCAAAATCGGCAAAACTATGCTCCGAAAAGACTCCGACTCCGCTCCGATGCTCATCACTGGTGTGGGCAGGACGTCCGTCCGATTTCTTGTTTATTGATGTTACTTAGGCATGACACGAAGGGAGCGTTTAAAGCTGACCGGATTAATCAACCGGAATTGGACATATCTTATACTAATACGACGGGTCGCGCGGTGTCGTAAGGGCCAAGCTTCAATGAGAGGACGTGTGCACGACGTTGTTGTCGAGCAACTGAGCTTAGTATATATATTATATATATATAGGGTTGTCCAAAATTTGGAAAATCTCAAAAAAGATGCGTATCCATGTCTCATTCTGTAGATTATTGATAAAAAAAAAACGTCAATGAACCTGCAATAAGCTTACAGGAAAGTCGTTAACATCTGTCTAAATGCGTTTGAAAGTAGCTGCCATAGAGTAGGCGTGTTAGCGACCATAGACCGGCGAGAAGACTAGTAATCACAAAATCACGTCGCTTGATTGGTTAATCAGCTATGCTTCAATGATCACGACCACGGCGGTTTGCTGATTATGTGCTTCTACTAGTTCAAGAAGTACGCTGACGGCAATGATGATTCTGTAAGCGCATTGTACGTTGGTGATCAAATACTAAAATGAGACACTTAGTCATTGAATTTTTACTGTTAAAACTAGATAACGATAGGTTCAGAACAACAATACCCTCCATCAGGCATGACATAGGTGAAACAGCGAATGCTTGTGAACTTATAGATCCCAGAAATACCTATCTGATATGGTTGAGATTACGCAAAGTAGCCCTGCTTTTCTGGGTGCAGTGCAGGTGAAGTATATTAGTTATCGCCAAACTGGTGCAGCACACCATGTGAGATTGATTCTGGACACAGTCCTGTATGCTCAGAAGATATATGGGCCGACCAGGTAGCTTACATTGGGACTCTAAAGAAATGTAACTACCGCGCCGCTTCAATACATTCTTTTTTACGTCCATGTCTGGTTTGATTCAAGCATTAGTCGGGGCAGTGTTAAATACCACCATCACGACATGACATACCAAGTTTCAAGAATTATCACGGTGTGAAACACCATCAAAATCGACATGTACCAGCAAAGGTCGAATAAACGCATATGACGGAAACCGAGTTTAGATGATACGATTGTTACATCACACCTTGGGGGCACAGACCCACTTTGCCCCACTTGCTCGGTAATTTTATGAATAGGAGAGATTAAATCACCGTTTTATATTGTGCACGGCTTTGAGAGAATAGGCAGTGAAAGCTTGTAATGAGCGCTACCGGTGCATGCCCCGGCTAGGCATTCGCAAAGCGAAACACAGAAGAGAATTCGATTTTCGCAGAGACTTCGCTATATAACGGCATTCACAAGCGAAAGGACAGGAAGAATACGATTTTCGCTGTGATTTCAGTATACTATACATAGATTGCTGTGCGCCCATAAATGGTAAACAATTGTTATTGAACAGAATTTTAGGTGGGACAATGTCCCAGTTGCCCTATAGGACGAGCCGCCACTGGTAGTCGTAGTATTATATCGTATTCGGTAGTTGTAGATGTAGTAGAGCGATGAAGCTAGTCTGTAATCCCTGCTAATTTTGCACAGGTACGCCGATACGTCCACCCACGTACCAATGAAATTGGCACGGATGCGCTATTCCGTTCACAGGCTAACGGAGGCCACTCGCAGCATCGCCATAACCTTGTTGAAAAGCAACATGGTGGACATGGGCCAGATGAGTGCTACCGGATTGCCGGCCTTGTCGTAGATATTTCACTACGCGAGGAAATATAAGATTTATTTTCGCGACACGGTTGAACTTATGCGCAGTGCGCACACGTCATACGGACGTGATATGCAAATCGCAGACCGCGGTGTTGACGAACTCACAATTAATGTTTTTCAGAAACAATCGGAGGTTGCCCAACATCAAGATTCAATCGATTCGGTGGACAACTGCGACATAGATTCGATGGACAACTGTAACATAGCAACGATTTCTGCTAGGAAAGCAGAATCGAATATTGATTACATTGGAAACACGGATAATCTGGACACAGCCATCAAATTGATCATCAAAAACCATCGGAAGTTGCCCAACATCAAGATTCAATCGATTCGGTGGACAACTCTGACTCAACAACAAAAATTAACAGCGATGTTGACCAGATAAAAGATGATGAAATACGAAGCGCAGAAGGGTTCGGTTCATCGAAATACTTGCCAGTGGGTGGTAACGAGTTGGTATTCGGGGAATACATGGGGAATACATGCTGCACCTTCTGCAGAACTGTCGATCACCGATCAACCGTATCCCAATTGGCAGGAAACGTATTGTCTACTTTCTAGTAGACAACACGATAAACATAGAAAGAAAAAAAAACGAACATCCTACGCGTATTTTGGAACGATATGGGAGCATGGGATAAGACGATGCACATCGTCTTATATCAAGTCGGAGGAAAATATACCCTTACCTACATCCCCGAAATAAAAGACGGAGCTTATTGTATTCGAAGAAAGGTCCAAGAAACTAACTCTGTAGGATACCAGGAGCTTTCTCCTCGACCAATGCCTCAAAATATTATTAAAATTGGAAGGCACTACGCTACCCCAAAAGAGAACAAACTAGAAAAAAGAATAACATGGATTGTGGACGATTTTGCGCTCCCTGTAGCTCTTGTGGAAATTCCACAACTCACGTCAACAGTCGTGAAAATAAGCATATATATATTCGAACTAATCCAAATGTTATGGATGAAATAAAAAAGAAATGCTCATACGTTTCCGCCAAAAGACTTTGCACCAATTTACAAACATAAGCGTCAGACATCACCAACATGCCACGAAACCACCACCGAATACACCAAACGAAATACAGGAAAAACGATGGACATCAGCAGCATGATATCAAGATTCCGGCTAAGGGAGGGTTTGCCGACGAAATGCTTCAAGTCATTAATATGGCACAGACGTCCAATTTCGTAAAAAAAATCATTCATTCTAATGACAATCCTCCAAACAGAATTTTGTATAGCAACGAACAAATTTTGGATATCAAAAATCAATGCTTAACGGGCAAGGCAGTAGGGTTATGACTAGAAAAAAAAATTCAAAATTTTGTGTGGCCTGTAGTCACAAATGATGAGCTTTTGTGTCCTGATTTCAAAACTCACAAAAGTTAAGACTGTTTGAACAAAAACCTCCCGCACAAAAAATTTCCAGTTTTCACTGTATGGAGGATAGGCTTTCTTTTGTAGATACAGACTATATAATTTATTTATCTACTGATTTGAATTTAAGTGACCCAATTCCAATTGCGAAGATTTAAAATAGTATTTTGGTACATTTTGAACGCCCAGATTGAATTATTCCTATCGTGTTCTTGTTTACAGTCAATATTAAATAATTAATAAATAATTATTAATTCCGATTTTAGATGTAGACTGTATATATCGTATAATTTCAATTTGTCTGGCAAAAATCAAACTGGGTGTTCGAAAAGGCGAAAGTAGAACAACTCTAGGTATTTTCAGCGGTATAGAAAACCGCTTAGAAGAATATGATGTATAGGAAAATTTGAAAATCTCATATATCATATGTGACACTGTAGCATCTGTTGATACTGGACGGTAGAATGGCGTTGTTTCGAAACTGCGAAATGCAATGATGAGGATGGGTTTTCATATCCCTTGCCAACATCATATTATCGATTCTTAAAGCATATATTAGAGTTCTTCGATCCAACGTCTTCAAGAAATCCAACTCTCAGCTACAAATTTGGAGATGATGTGGAAAAACACTACGAAAACTAGGTGCAATCCACCAAGCACGACTTTCAGATGAAAATATTAGAAAACCAAGGATGTAGGGATGATTTTAAGTTTATCTATGGCATGTGCAGAACATGCCGTTCTTTCAAAGAAAATAGTATAGATTACCACTGATCAAATGGCATAAACTTCCATCTCTACGCAATGCGAGAGGGTGCTCAAGGGTTGCGTTGCGTACTTCCACTTCCTCAGAAAGAGAATGACTCTGGAGATACTTATTTATCGCAAATGCGTGTCAGGAAGACTGGTATTCTAACCAGATGTCTAAGGATGGAATATACTAGAGCCCGACCGATTATCGGTTCGTCGATAATATCGAGACGATATCACACTTTGGAAGAATTATCGGTATCGGCCATTGGAGTTGAAAAATTAACGGCAATTTGCGTGTGACGTCACAACATGGCGGAAGGAAGCCAGAAAACTATAATCTTTGATCGCTAGACTGAGAATATTGATATATTTCATATAGCTTACACTTTACAGGTGTCCAGGTGCAGCCTTTCTAGTTCATTTCATGTTGAAGTATAACAATGACTGTAAAGATGTTCAAATAAATGCCCTCTGAAGATTTGAAAATGTGCTTATGTATGCATCCAACTTCTTTTGAATATCGGCTGAATGTATTGGGGTTATTGGCTAAGGTGTGAGATATTGGTTTTATCGGTATCGACCCAAAAATCCAATATCGGTCGGGCTCTAGAATATACCAAAGATCATTTGCTGCTATCTTTGCGGTCGAATGTCCTGCAGCGATAAAGTGCCCCCAAACCCCATTTGAAGTCGGATATGTCCGTCGTAGATGTCCCTGGCACTAACATAATAACAGAAAGGGAGGTCAAATTGATGAATGAACTTTACAATAAGTGGAAAAGGACATATATTTGAAGATTAAATTTGTAGCAAAGAATATCTTTGAATTTTAAATTTTTTCCATATTTGGACCAGTGTCGAAAATTTCATGTTAGTTTGTGCGGGACATTTTTTTCGATTTGAACAAAATGATTATGATTTTATTAATTTACACCAAAATGTTCATCAATTCCTGCTACAGGCAAAAATTTTTTTTTTTAGTCATAACCCTAGCAAGGCAGTTGTCGGATTTGATAAGACACATTCCATTTCGGAAACGTATATGCGACTGCTGCAGTACTTGAAAATATGAATCTTATCAGTGTAGATACCAACGAACACCTAATATTTAAAGGTCTGGTGTATTGCACCACAGATCGGACATTGGAATTTATAAGGACTTTTTTAATCATCTGCTCTCGGATCTGACTTCACCAAACCAACTGTTGGCGCTGATGACGAAACAGCACTTCACACGGCCATAGAGAGTTCGTTCCGCAAATGCACACATGTACTTGGCCTGAAACATTTGAAAGACAATCTCATCGAAATGCTGCAAAATGAGATCGGAACCAACAAGAAATTGAGAAAGAGTTTTTTTAGTCAATGATGTTTTAATCTCCTCGATAGTATTACAGATGCAGAGTTCGAGTAACGCGAACAACAAATTATTGCGCGGTGCACTTCTGAATGACCTGATTTGATTCACTACCTCAGGACTAGAATGTTCAAATTGCTGAAAAACAAAGTTTGGAAAGTTGGCAAATATCTCATGAAAATCAATTTTGGACGAATAATAACAACGAAAGTATTATTAACCACGTACTAAAAAGACTAACCAACTTAAAACTTGAAAAAATTTCCAAACCAATCGATTCACTGCATACGGCAGTTTCTGCGCAATATATAGATGCGAAGCATAGCTAACACTATGCCTTATTGCATGATCATGATCATGGCTGCAATAAATTTCTCGTTCCGAAGTGGGATTATACCACGAGTCATACGCAGCTGGAAGATTTTCTCAAATATACTTCTCAATCAAATATGCAGTGTTAAAAAACTTCAGTTTCAAGCAATTAGCTCATCACCAAAACACCTGCAAAACACAGTGGGAGTATCCACGATCTGCGATCAAGCAAAAAATAAAGAACAAATTCTCATGATATCGGTGTCCCACATATCGTTGCAGCGGGATCAAAGTCGCAGCGGGATCAAAGTCGCTTATGTCCAGTTTGCAAATTTTCAATGTAATTTTTTCTCAACTGCAGCAGCTCCTGATTGCAAATCTTTCATTCTCGCCCACCACTCGTGCCTGCTTTATAGCAGACTTTGGCGTCTTTTCAGTCAGATTTCGAAATTCTTTGGACGCCCTCGTGCATTTCCTTCCGTAGAAGGTGGTAACAAAGTAGCTTATGTCCATATTGAACATTCAGAAAAATTAACTTGATGTTTTCATCGAAAAAAATTTTCAGTAGCAGTGTTTTATTAATTACTGTAAACACGGCATGTAGGCTACAGTAGTTTCCTTCACAATAAAGCGGTCATGCTGTAAAGGTTTTTGTGAACAGGCTGATGTTTGTTCATCATGTATTTCGTACCTCAACATGTCCTGAATTAATCTTAAATCATCACCTGCCAACCTACCAAGAATGCGCATTGCGCATTCACAATCCCCGCCGGTAGCAGACTCCTTGAACACTTTATCAGCAGGCTGCTGTTGTCGTCATCATTGAAGCATACCGGTAGCCGATTACCCAATCAAGAGCAGAGATGGCCACAGTCCGGTTCAGGAGCCGGAGCCGGAGCAGGATTTTGATGAATTTTACTGTGGCCGGATCGGAGCCGGATTCTGAAACTACCACATGAGCCGGATTTAAACAGGATTTGATATTCATAACAAATATTGTGTGATAAAGGTTCAAGATATCTTCTATTCAATGAAAAAAGCTGCTTCGATATTATTTCCGTAGTTAAATGCATTCAATGCTATGGATCAAGCCCAGGCTGGTTCCGACAATAAATGACAACGCTGAAACCGCTGATACCGGTCACGTCGTTGAAATGCGTAAGCAACATAAGTAAAGTTTCTGCGATGATGAGATTGCTGCTGGGTGAGATGAGGACGAAGGCAGGCTCCAGGAAGCGAGCTGCACAAGTGTTTGTTTTCGAATTCAGTTGTTCCTCAAATAGTGATTCTTGTACTTCCTGTTCATCAGCCATTAGGGTACTTGATATCAGTTGTCAGGATGGCAGAAAAGCGAAGTATCGGTGTTGTTACAGAATGCAGAGGTAACTATGGTGGTTCTGATTTCTGATGTCATTTGGAATGATTGTGTGGTGTGGTAATGTATGAATATATGCTGGCATGGTCATGTTTATGATTTCGGAAACACACTAGAACTGAAGTACCACCGGTACTCTCTGATTGATTGTGCACATCATCATGCTGATTATATAACATTATATTTATTTCCTATTCATTGCTGGCTGCTCTATCAAGTGATCATTTTGATTGATTCAGCCATTTTGTTTGATACATGTCTGTTCTGTGAAAATTTAGTTCCATTCTTCAGTAGTACTATAGGCCTAGTTGTCTTGGCCAAGTCACAATGCACAATATCTGATTTTGTTGTTGGCATCATGGCATGCCTGGGTTACTATGTTTACACTCTCCGTAAAGCAACTGATATTGCATTCTCTGTTCTCACAGTCTTTTTAGCTCATTTCCCCTGCCTAGTTCCTACTACTCGCATTTATATGATATATACCGTACCTAACATTATTGATTTGAAATGTGATATAAATAAACCCTTGTAAGGCATTATTTGATACTAATTTGTTGATTATAATGTTCATATCTGTTTTGCAGGCTATATTTAATGTCAAATAGCACTAAAGCAATAGCAGGATTTTTTCGGATCCTAATTTTGTTGCTCAACTGTCGGACTCCGAAATCCTATTTGACTGTCGGATCAGGACGGATACGGATTCCCAAAATCTGGAATCCGCCCATCTCTGATCAAGAGCCGTGGTTATTTGACCACTAGTTTTCTCGCCGTTCTATGGTCGGTGGCACGCCTATTCTTGAGCAGCTTCTTTCAAACGCTTCGCCCGAAATCTTAACGGCTTCTCTGTATGCTTCTGTCAGGCTCGTTTTTTTTAAATCAATATTCTACAGAATGAGACACAATCACGGGGTATTTTTAAGATTTTCCAAATTTTGGGCAACCCTAATGCGTACTTAACATCTACCCCACACAATTCCAGATACGTGACTGTGGGTGTGCGACCTCTGGTCCGAGTAAATCTAGCGATTATTATTTATAAGCATTAAGCGATTATTAATATAAGCATTAAGCAATTACAATATGATTAAAGGTGTTCTGTGATATAAATGGTCTGCGGGTTGTGAACGTCAATGTAGCTATATCTCACAAGTATTTTTTTCTGGCGATTCCGTCACCCTGACTCAATTGAATACGTAACAAAATTGGGAATAAGGACATAAAATATAATAGTTAATCATTTTAACAGAAAGAGAAATGACGAATGAACGCAATATGACTACTGTGAGGCGAAGAAGTTACGGGTGAAAATGATGAAACGATGGAAAAATGACTCCGGGGATTCACGCGACTGTGTGATGATGTTCGATCAAGATAAGCCGTCAACTTGGTCATTATTATTGTGTTGTTGATATGTAAATTAGTTCGGTGTAAATATATTTGCAGCGATGCCAGGACGTGGTCCGGTAAATGTTGAGGGCTCACTAGACTTCATTCGGAAGAAAATGATTGTATTTCGACTTGAATGCGGACACGCTCGACGACTGTCGGATAGCAGGCAAGATGCGGTTCCACAATTGGGGCCCGGCATACTTGATAAATCAATGCGTTTTCTTGTATTCCGTCCTGATCATATGGTAGTTTCGACCAAGAAGAATGGCATCTAGATGAATATATATACACAAATGATATGGGATCATCAACATGACAAAATAATCACGACCGAATTTCTGAGAACATTCTTTCCTTGGCAACGATAAACCTTGCTCGCCTCGTCTTGATCGTACCAGACTCTGTCTGATTTCAACAAAATTATATAGATCCTGTTCTTTGGGATTAGGATGAGACGCAGTTTCAAGAATGTCAATCCTTTCATCACCTATTTCCCAAGCCTCTCAACTTCAGCACAGGCTAATTCATATTCGTGAGCATTTTTTGGCGCGCCAATTTGCGTTCTACCTGTATACGCTTATCTTCCAGAGACTCCCTTTCTACTTGCTGCTTCAACTTCAAACGAGCCTTTTCTCTCAAAGCTATGGCTTTAATACGCCTCGAACGTTCACTGTCGATGCTCTTGATAGAATGTGAGGTACCTGATCGAATAGATGAACAACCGGATTATCGGGGGTGTCAAAGAGGCCTTGTTACACCCGTTACAACATTCCTGGAGTTTGTAATGGAATTCTTGATAATACCGAAGCTCTCTTTTATAATCCTTGTTGTGGGTTGCTCTGACAATATCATACTGCATTCCCATAGTATACAGTCGTTGGACTATAACATATTTCTTAAACGTACGCTCCAATTCCTTACGGTACATTTGCAGGGTGTCATCGGGATTTAACATATTTTCTTCAATAAATCGATATTGTTCTGTCAAACAAGCGAGCGCCTCTTCCAATTCCTTCATTGCAACAGGTTCCTTCATCACCATTGGTTCTAGCCCTTCGAGTGCCGCTGAAACCTCAGTTACAAACTATGCCTTTCAGTCGACGTGAATACTACAAGAATTAGGAGCGAATCAAGCAAATAGTTCTACCAACAATAGATGATTACCGGTACTGAGAAAATTTATTTTGCAGATACTATAACTGCAACAATTCGATATATAGCTAATGAGAAGCTCTCAATCACAACTGAGTAGTGTTGTTAACTTGAATTATAATGTACGTTTTGGTCGTTGCCTAGCTCAAACGATAGTTCGTCATATTTACTTGATTAGAGTTTTGGCTGTAAGCTGTAACAATTTAGGCTTGTCGAGTAGCCTAACTCGAATTGAGACTACTACCTCACTTTCTTTGCTTCCTATAATCCGAGCCTACCCCTGAGACCCGGTCAAATGTAACTCAAACAATTACAGAATAGGATAGCAATTCACTACATAAGAAAGATCACGTCAACATCGAGGCAATGGTCACAATAGCGGTTAACAACAGTAAACTCTCTAGGCTCTAAACTTGCAATCGAAATCAGTAAAATACAATCACCTGAATGATGGCCGAAACTTACAATAATTATACAATACAAATAATGCCCTATGGTACATTATATCCCTAAATTTAGCCTAACTTCAATCACCAGGCCGTGTTATTTTTGGCATATGCCAAAATTGCCAAAAATAACTTATTTTTGGCATTTTTCGATTTTTATTTTTGGCAGTTTTGGCATCGTCATCTAAATAGATAGTTTCAGCCTCGAATTAGTCACAAAAACGCTTTATTTGGGCTAGTTTGTCAAAAGACACCACAAAATGTACAGCATCCACGTATAATCAGTGCCAACAAACAATAAGAAGAAAAAACCTAACGATTTCATAGTTAATAATATCAAACGAAACCACAAAATGTGCAGTATCCATCGGAATCGGTGCCAATAAACCCAAAAAAAAGCCTAACAAACACGCTCAACAGCTGATTGTTACAGCTGTCGAATAGACTTAAATCGTTTGCACTGTAACAGTGCTTCCAAGCTCAGGTCAGCTTAGTTTCTCATAAATTCATTTCTCGCCCAGCGAGTCTGAGAAATATCGGCTTCAACAGTAGCCGTTGAGGGAAAGAATGTTGCCAGTCATCCACAAAAGGTTTTCAGACCTTCAAAATCTTTGGAGGGCCGAACCGGCTTCCATGCATCATGAAAAGAGATCACTTCGCCAGTGCCATCGATCTCATCGCGGAAAGAATTTTCTTCCAGATCCTTTCCCAGGAGTTTCCTGTGTTGTCTCTGAACACATTCTATTTAGTAGCCCGACTATCATTTCTCCTTCAGTCTACCGATATATTTTCGGACGACTTTTGTCACTTCAGGTGGCTTTAATATTACCAACTCGCATGGAAGAGTCCTGGGAAGGTTAGCTTGTTTAAGAACATTGACGCAACAAGACTGTCTGGCAAAACGAGACTATGCAGCTCAGAAATAGCCAGACAGTTTGTTGCGTCACAATGTTCAACTCGATCACGATGCAAAAGTCGTGGTTGATTTTGGGGGTTCCAGTTCCATGAGCAGAATATAATTTATATTTTAATAATCAGTTCTGCGGCAGCTTCTCATTGATACCCGTTTTATCAAATTTAGCGCTCGACAAGCCGGTCAAAAATGATCGTAAAATTGCCTTTTGACAAATGGAAAGTATGACGTAAACCAAATGCAGTCAGCCGTTCAATCTCGCTGTGCCCACACCATTTAGGACACCATGCTTTCACCCCTAATGGGTGGGCTGGACCCAGATTAAGAAACCTGCCTTTCACAAACGCTATTCTCGCTTGTAACGCGGTCCTGTTAACACAACACCATGAACGAAATACACTATTTGGCAGGCCGTGTTATTTTTGGCATATGCCAAAAATTGCTTATTTTTGGCATTTTCAAATTTTTATTTTTGGCAGTTTTGGCATCTGGCTCCTGAAATGCCAAAAATAACACGGCCTGTCAATCACTGATCCAATGATATTACAAGCAACAAAACGACTAAACTTCAACAAATTTGGCTATCAAGACACGAGGGGAAAATCCAACCAGAGAGGGCTACTGAGCTGCGAGGCTCACAATCACTTGACCATTTCTCGTGTTACAAAATTAACGCTGATACATATCCTAACCTAAAGCCTAACCCTAACCCAACCATAAATCCAACTTCAACCCGTAATTTAACCCACATGCTCATGTGTCGCATGCTGTAATGTCACATGCTCATTAGGGCTGTTCAAAAATAACTTTTTTCCGGATTCAAGCCATTCACTTATTAAATTGTCAAGTTACCCTAAAAAACGCTGCACACCAAATTTGGTTCAATTGTAACAAGTATAGGACTCCGCAGATCCAATTGAAATTTTTATGAATGGAAATTTTTAATTTATTAGAGAAAATTGAAAAAAAAATTCAAAGCTTTCTGCCAACCCCATGAAATTGTTGAGCTGTCTTCTAAGACGATGCAAAACAAATTTGACTCAATTCCGACCAGTAGAAGCGGACTTATGTGAGTTTTTCGTTGATAATTCTCGGATAATCCACCTATCAAGGATAATCCGACGACTCATCAAGTGATGCATGTGAGTTTTTCGTTGATAATTCTCGGATTATCCACCGATCAAGGATAATCCGACGACTCATCACGTGCTGTAGAATTCATGCTCGCCTTCGAGCTAGGCGTAGCCAGAATTGATGCGTTTCAGGAATTCAGCCCCAATATCGATTCCTCAATTTTAAAAACGTAGTTGCTAAACCGTTCCATTTTGTCACGTTATTGCATTCTTACGGCCCGCGGCCTATTTGCAGTTGGCCACCCCTACCGCGTCTACATACATACTTGACGGAAGCTTATTACATTTTCACAAATTGCAACAGCTGTTTGAGTAAATGTTATCGCATCACAATGCACTTTGTTACGTGAAATTTTGAGCGACACGTTTGTCATATAATACAAAGCACTTTACAGTCAACTATCCGAATTGCTCTTATTAGCACGATTTCAGTTCGAGGTGAAAGCTTTTTCCTCAGAGAAACTGAAATGAGCATTCACCATTCGTTCCATTATTTTCGGATGACGTGTGTTTTTTTAGACTGATATCAAGAAAACACCAACACAAAATCGCGGAGGGAAAGTGTACAAAGCATAACACCCCATCTTTTGGGATCTGCAAAAATGATCCAAGGCAGTACCCAAGCCCAGGCAATCACTAATTCCATTTTAATGGATTTAATTGTTCAGGGGGGATGCCTGAGGCATGAATAGTTGATTCGGTTTGATACGATTTCTCGACACTATACCGTCCCCTTCTTGTGAAAAACCCGAATGAAATAAATATCTAAAGAAAACTTGCACAATTTGACATCGTAAAGTACTGTTGACATATGGTCTGATACAAGTACGCATTCCTCTGACATGTGCTAATTGAAGAATCTAATTCACTGAATTCAAAGTCAACTGACATGTGAAAGGTTATCAAAAAAATAAAAGTATGTTGTTGTTTTGAGTTCATAAGCTCAAGAATGGCAAATAAATGTCCGTACAAAGACCGGCAAATGTCTCTTGGCTGGTTTGGCAGTACTCGGAGAGTATTGAAACAACATATTGACCAACATTCCATCCTATGAGTTTAATCATAAACCTGGAATTGAATGTCACGGCATGTGAAGTGGTTTAGGGTGAATTGCACAGATGTCGATTAATCCCTAATCGCCGATTAAACGTCAGTAATCGGCTGGCTTCCGTGGCACAGATGCCGATCAGCCACTAATCGGCGAATTTTAATCGGCCAAATGTTATCCGCCGAGCGAGGTGTCTAGAAAGTTAATCGGCGGTGTGCTTCGCGCCGACTGCGGTCTGGGCTGGCTATAGGTACACTAGTATTTGGTATTGAGATGGTGTTAACTGGATGCTCTGACGTGCAGTTGCGGTATTAGCTGAAAATATTGTATTCTGAAACTACTACAACTGTTGTTCGCGCATATTATGGGCGTGGGCCTACCACAGCCGATAATACCTTATGTTATGATTACCGGTATGACATTTTTTACAGACTGTACTTGTACGTACAGTGTACAGAATTCGATAGTATACTTTGGAAATAATATATGAGGACGGAAAATTGCAACAGACAGGAAAAGTTTAGAATAATTGAATTGATAGAAGAATATATTGAAACCAAGGAAAACAAAAAGACTGATGGCAAAACAACAAAACAAAAAGATGCGGCCTGAGATGTAATCAGTAAGAAATATGCAGCTATGAATACTGGTCCTGCGCGTGCAGCCGTACAACTGGCGTAATCCAGAATGTTCTGGAAAAATTGAAACGAAAAGCAAAAAAGTTATATGCATCACAACGCGTCGAACGGGCCAAAACTGGCCCACCTCCACCTCCAGTTGAGGAACTCCTTGGAAAAGGTTTTCGATAGGTAATTTCACTGGCAATTCTTTAAAATTCGCAGTAGGTGATGTATTGTTATCATCTGTGTTTATCGTGACTCTCTGCGTGCTTCATACTCGCGTTTTAACGCTCGTTTTGAACTGAATAGACAAATTTTGATGATCATGAAAAACATGGATTTATTGTATTTTTGTCATTCGCAACAAACTATCAACCATATCCAGAAATTGCTGCACGTCATCAGCTATACGAAAATGACACATGGGAAACACTGCTCGGCAAATTCCTAATGTGAACCGCTCCTTTATCAATCTGCAATTGATTTTTATAGCACTTGTATATTTATTATCAGACCTTATATATATATTCTAACCTTATTCCATCTCAAATTGAATGTCTGAAACATCGGTATGACTACGATCGCGTATTCGATAGTTAAACAAACAATGGTGAGTGCATTTAGGACATGAAGCTTTTTAATATGTTACAACCAACGGTAGAGGAACTTGCATCCAATTTTAACTTGCAACAGTCTGGCTTTGTTTTTGTGCAGGTGGCTGAGCAGTATCATTGGCCATATTATGTTAGGCTTGCAACTTGACTTCGAGTCAGAATTTCTCATACCGTGTGTCATATTGAAGCAGTGACTCGAGTCAAATCCATTCATCCTATTCCAAGCAGGTAATTTTGACTCAAGTCAAGTCATGATTTGAGTCATCCATCCTTCCTATGTTTCGCGAGGTTAAGATAAACCATGAAAAAATAATTTGAAAGTAACTTTTCTAATGTATTTCTAACTAAAATTTTTAAATAAAATTTTTATTCAGATGCATATTTCCAAGATTCAGTTTGCACCTTCATCATCGACGAGGATGTGACCACAGAGGCTGGTTCTTCATGTCACAACAGCGATGGTAAGTTGAGGTACTAATTTGAAATCCATATGAATCATGTTGGTACCAACATAGCCACACGAATACTTCAAATAGAACATTGCGGGTTGTTTTGATTGACATTAACGTTGCTCTATTGAACTTGAACTCTATTGAATCAATACAACTGTTGTTAACCATAGTTTTCTTGCAGCAAATGAAATTGCTGCCCTTTTCGTTGTTGATGGCGATGTGACGCTTCCTTCAAAATCCCTCAACAGACTTCAGGATGGAACACCAGACCAGTAAGTGTTAGCATTAGCAATTTAGCATACAATGATGGTGATGCAACCCACAGTTTATTCATTACTACATTCAGATATACAAGATGAAACAGACAACACAAAAAGCTCAACGCCAATTGTCTCAAGTTTGGAAATACCAGGTTGTGTTGATGAAAAAAATCATATTTCAACTGATCAAAATGGGGTGTTCAGAAATGAGCGTCCTGGAAATGGCAAAGGAGCAGCATGATATCAGAATGAAGTATTTTGAATTACAGATGCATGTCAAATACCAGAAACTGGAAATTGAAAGGCAGAAACTGGAAATGGCAAAAGAACTGCAAAATTGAGATAGCACTAAAACCAGACTTGGACAACTAGTTAATTGGCTGTATAATTAGAATAGTTAGTGCAAAATGTGAGTAATATAATTCTAACCTGATGAAAATGCTACAGTAGAACTCTACAATGCTAATCGAGTAGTTCAGATTCAATTTTCAGATATTCAGTAATCCCTATTCAAATTTTATTCAAATAACTACTGTATCTATAATTCTATTCTAATTTGGAAAAACATGTGTAGCCATAATTATAATTATAGTCTAAAAGCTGATTTTCTAGTTGTCCAATTCTGACTACAGCATAGGCTACTGGATCTCGTAATAAAAATAATTGACGAGGAATTGAATGTGTGGTTATTGATGTTCAAACACGAGATGAAATACTAAAGACATTCCAGAGAAGTGATTTTGAACAATCTGTCTGCGCTGAAGTCTTGCTCGGTTGTGCTGTCACGTTATCGGTGGCGCTAACCTCCAGGGTATATTCCAATGGATTTGCTATGTCTTTGACCCCTCTCTCTTCTGCTAGGCTCTCTAACATTTGGAGAGTAGCAAGAACATTGAGGTATGGATCCATTGTTATTCTCAGTCGATATTGCACTATATTAATATAGCTCTCTATAAAACAGGCTGTATTGAATTTTATGGTTGACCAAATTCTTGATAAACTGACGTGAGGTTTGGCTGTCAACAAACAAGATTACTCAACTGGGTAACAGCATTGCGTTGGTGAAACGGCAATCATCATAACTAACGCACCCGTGAATGAAAAATAAAATTCTAGTTCTAGATATCCCTGAGTAATGACTAATGACATAAATGTCCTGCAATATACGAAATTTGTAGTCGAGTTTCTGGCATAGCGATACGGGTATAAGACGATGATTTTGGTACGCTATTCCTACAATACCTCTTTTCATAACCTCACAACGCTTGTTCTGACGGGTTCTGGCCTTCATAACTTTGCACTGTGCAGTGGCAACAGTTTAGTGAGCTGCTATACGCATACGAATGAACCTCACACAACAACAACTTTACTGACATCAACTAAACATGAAGATCACATCTCTCCGTTATGACGACGCAGTTCATATCGCCACCGACCGAAATCAGCTGATTGCTAACGTACGTCATTTGCGTCGATTTGCGTCAGTAATCCGCGATAAGATAACTCACAGGCGAATCCGTATCTGTACTAGGGATGGTGTGAACGTGAGGTTCACGTTCGCGTTCTGTGTGTGAACCTCGGAAATTTGGAGGTTCGCGTTCACAACAGAACCTTGGTAGGTTCTGCACTGTGAACCTTTTCAATAAATTGTAATTTGCACTTCATTATAAAATCTTCGGTTCAAATTTATTGCATTTCAACTGCGGGTCACTCTATGCATGGCGCTGACAGCATAAAAAAAAATAACGCTAAACGAGCATGCACCATGACAACCTTAAAAGTTTTACGTACTTTTTTGTTGCAAAACATTTCTCAAAATATCCAGCTTTCCGTTTGTGAATATTTAGTGACTCTCTGATGTGCGCTTGACCCGCAATCACACAACATCACGAGCGATATACGTAGTCAGCGAATGAAGATTAATCAATCAATGACATTGATATCGTTTGCTGATGAAAAAAAATCGAACGAGCGTACGGGGTCAATCTTGACTTCATATCTTTACTGTATCATTAAAACCAAATCCGGGCGAATAAGGTGCTGGCTACTGCTATATAACTTGTGTTTATGGTATCAGTAGCGAGTATAGAAACCGGTTTTACACTCTGCTCAATATAAATTTCGCAATACTCAGACTACGAACACATTGTCCGGTCTGGCTAAGACCGTAAAGGCGTAAGCTTATATTCCTCGTCGAAATTGTTGGCAAAGCGACGGAATGTATTGATTTTATGAGAATATTATATCCTTTGATAACCGCGGTTGATACATTTAGCGACGTTTAAAACGCCAATATGTACTTCAGCAATGTGACATTAATGTGGCCCGAGTCTTCGCTAGGTATCGTGTACATTAATATAGGGCATAGGCTATCACTTCATTGAAAGATAGGGTTGGAATTAGCAATATGACGTCACGAGGTTCACGTTCGTGTTCACACAGAACCTTTCAAAAAGGTTCGCGTTCACACGAACCCGAACCTTTCAGAGGTTCACACCATCCCTAATCTGTACCACAGAGTCACCAGGTGACCTTGCTCGCTGATTAAATTATCGCCGATTAAGGCAATCGGTGATTACTTTTCAATCGGCATCTGTGCAATCCACCCTTAATCATAAAACTAGAATCATGTAAATCGTGTATTCCCCGAAGAACAGCTGTCTAGCGTTTTGGCGAATAGAGGGAACTTGAAATGAAACGACACCAGTCACCACTTACAGTTTCATCCCGAGTTGAAAATATACATATCCACCGGATCTCAGGAAAAAAGTTCCTAGCTAGCAGTGATGAGCGGAGTCTGCTTTTCGAGACTCCGAGTCCCTCCGACAACTTTGGTCTCTGAGGCAAAGTCCCTCCGACTCCGGGGATCTCAATCCCAGACTCCGAGATAACCCGAAGAATCTTGTTCAGTCTCCGAAACATATTCAGACCATTGTCGAAGAATCCCAATCGATGTATTCGATAGCCTGTCTGATATTCATACCAGTTTTTTAGTATCCGTGAATTGCCGAACAGTCGCAACATTACTTCTGAGAGTCAAGTTCTCTCCAACAAAATGGACAGTCAAGTTAATAGAACTGCGACCCTTTAGATTGGTCCACATATCTGTGGTGATGCCAGCCAGCCCATAACACTTGATAGCAACTCTTAGTTCCTCTGACAGCTTCTGCTTCAAAGATAAAGCCTCCTCATCCAACTTACGTTTCACCGTAAATCTGAATGGCAAAACATGTTTTCTGCACAACACCACGGCACACAGGCACTTCGGTATTCTCCACCCGGCGTTCAGTGTTCCCCATGATCACCTTCTCCTTTGATTTCTTGCTTACTTTTTTGTTGGAAGAGAGGAACTTTCTTCGACTACGATCAATTCTTCTTACACGCTTCGATATGTCTTCAAAGATGCGACGTACCACTTGTCAACTTGTGATGCTTAAGCTGAACATTGCAATTTTGACATCTCGCAAACCCAGTATACTTGCCGTTATTATCATGCAGCATCAGAGTGAAATCCTTCCACACGTCACTCTGCGTCTTTGTGAGTAACCCACTTGACGTCGACGGTGCTTCAGCCATTATATTAAAAGGACGAAGGAAGACCAGTCAGTTCGAACTAACACCACTGAAATCGACGATCACATCAGAGGTTTCAGTAAATTAAGTTCCGCATCGCCATGAAACAGTTGATGGAACTGCACTGCACTAAACATACATGATGCATCACTGACGCACCGATCGACGCTCCTTGGAGTTGACTAAATGACTAGTGACTTCCAATTTTCAAGCTGATACATGATATCTGTAATTTGGAGTCTGAGACAGACCAGCAGCAGAAACTTGATTGCGGTGCTGATTTTTCTTATCACGTCAAAGTCATTTCTCAATCAAACCAAACATTACATGACGAAAATTCAGAAGAGTTCTGGATGACTGACTACGTCAATCAATAGTGAAGGAAGTGTAGTTGAGTTGATGCGAGCAAAGCAGACGGTAGTTGTACCATAGTTATTTAGTGTGGCTGTTCAGAAATGCAATCATTAAGTCATGTAACATATTGCATAAGTTATTATTGTTTCCATCCAGATACTTGCCTGTTGTATGTATATTTCTCACAGATATAAAGGTAATATTGATGTAACACTTATTATCGATATCTCTCACTGCAAATTGCAAGTACGGTACGATGAAAGTTGCGAAAAGTTATCACAAAAGTGGTATCGGATATTATCTTGTTTCAACTGATACCAACATTGGGAACACATTTTCACAAAATGGACCTATTACTATGTTGAATGTCATCAGGATGATGGGATATATTCCGTTATGATCATGAACTTGCTGGAAGAATCAGGGTAGCTAAAGGCTGTACCATATGGAAGCCCCGCTGTATGTTGCTGATTGTAAATGTTTTGCACAATTACTGGGGTAGCATGAAAATTAGTCACAAAACAAATACGCAAGGAGGAATGTAATGTGACTTTCTAGCAGACTGCAATGACAGCAACGTGGAAGATCTTATCTCATAATATGGTGACATTCAGCACACAGTAGTGGATTCAAAGACTGCATCTCAAGGCAGGGAACAAATGATGCACTGCGAATGATGTTGGGTGGCTTCAAGTTTGTGAACTACAGACACTGCTCAACGGAAATGCCTTGCTAGATCACTAGGTTACTCTCCAGTTCCCAATTGCAGTGCAGATGGCTGATTTTTATGCACTTGGCAATCATTTTTGCATGTTACCCGTTATATTACAACTTTACAAGGTGTCAACTGTCTGTTTTGGTTTGTAATCAATAGTGTCTTCTGGTCAAAGATATCGGGGGCACCGGGTAAAACTTACAATACTCCGTAAAACTCCGGAAAAATATCCGTTGTAAACTCCGACTCCACTCCGGGTATCACAAAATTGGCAAAACTCCGCTCCGGATCCACTCCGACTCCGCTCCGGTGCTCATCACTGCTAGCTAGATGTCAAAGTCAGCAATGCATATTTCGGGCCATTGTGCAATAAGTGCAGAATATTTTAAATAGGGTATCGTTCAAGATTGATCGAATATCGTTAAAGCCAAGATATCAGCAATATTTCTGTTATCACACTCGTAGCGTACGAACCTGGTAATGTACGCTCCACCAAGTTGCTACCAGTAGCACTAGTTAATGATTTTGAATGTGTCAAAATGCGCTTAACTGCCGGTCTACAACTAACAAACTGAATAAAGTGAATTTAATACTAGATTGAAAATAAAGTTCTGTTCTGCAGCCCCCAGTATCCTCTAAATGTGGCCCGTTGCCGTTATATGTGAAGTTGAGACACCCTGCCGTATTGATTTCATTGAAGCTATTTTCCATTCGAGTATCACCGACTGTCCGTCTGCAGTGTCAGCTTCTGGTGCATTAGATGTAGAAGTGTGTCCATTACAATTGTATTGTTTTATTCAGATTGTGATAATGGCGAACGTATCTGATTGACCGTTGTCTTTTGTTCCATAAATCGATCAACAGAGGAAATCACGACTTACGTAAAATGCACGTGAATGACAACCATGCCACAGATTCCTCGCACGACTGGTCGAAGCATATTGTTCCAATTAATAGCAAGCTGGCTGAGAAGTCAAGAAAGGAACGCGCCACAGCAAAATCTACTTCGCTATCGGTCAAGTACAAAATTGAAAAAGACTGAACAAGATCCCAAGCCAAGTGTCCAGTCCATAAACAAGATCCCAAGCCAAGTGTCCAAACCGGGATGAAAACAATGGAACCAATGAATTTATTTAATATTACAACGGGTCCGGCTGCTACAAACGTGAATAATAGACCTATAGATTCGGGAACAAATATGGCATAGCAGGAGATCCTGGTCAAAATCAATAAAATCGATTGCGCTGTGTGGACCAATAAGCATGAAAACTACGTGAAGCGCATCTTCAATGAAATCGATCGTTACATCTAATTGAGTAACAAAACCCTGGCCGAGCGCGGCGCCAAATTGACATTTGAAACCGAAGTAAGACCGCCGACGCCTGGCGTCTTGGGCAAGTCATTCACTGGCCTTAAGCCAGGTCTAAATTAAGACAACTTTTTGAAACCCACCCTTATTGACTCAGATCGACTGATCAGAATATCAGTCACGAACATTGCGGCTGTCCAAATGGCCAATTCCAGTGCCACCATATATGGATGCGGTTCTTCTTAGGTTATGCAAAACATAACACGCCCCAGTGTTGCATGTAAAAGAATATCTGAATCCTAGCGAAATCAAGGACAAGGTATTAATGGCATCCAGCTTCTTAATGCGAATTTAATGATATTTCAGCATCTACCGACCGTGACGTCATCAATGATGGTATCCTGTTTTTTTCCCAAAGGGATGGATTAGCCAAGTTGAATAGACCTACGGGATTTGGTTTGCATTATCTGAAGAACCTGCTGCTGTAAGTACCATGCTTTATGTTGGTACAATATCATGTTTTATGTTGTAATGGCTCGCTGCACAATTTTTGTGATGGAACTCTATTCATTCATTCATTCATTTACTGACCATCCTTTTTTCAAATCTGAACGCAGCCTATTACGTAATCCTATGAGAGGCTCCAGAGTACCCAGAGGATTACATAAGTTAACAGTATTTTGTTGTGTAATGTCGAGATGAAATATCTCTCAAGCCTTAGCAACATTCATCCTATTATCATTGTTGAAAGTTCAGTGGTGAGGAAGGTTGATCATACTTGATCCTCTATGCCAAGATTGAAATCGCTGTGACTTTACATACTGGTCTAACAATTTCAGGGGCGGCCTAGTCACCACCTAGCTGAAGACAAAATGGATCGCAGAGGGCAATGTCGGAACGAACGGGAATAAAAACGAATAAAGATCCAAGGGGGAATTCCTACCAACAGTTAGACCTACCACTGAATGTACGAAACCGCGTTGTCTGTTTACGTGGGAGCGACTTTTCCGTCAACAACAGGAATCTCATGATAATTTGGAGAGGCTGATGGGGTCTTGAGCCGTCACTCAGCGCAGAAGGCGTATCTCTAAAGGCCGAATGTCTAACGATTATATCGTATATTCGCGCAGAGGCCCCGCGCGAGAGGTTTGAGACGGGGCACCGCTCCCAAACTTAGACTTCTACGTTGAAGCCAGTAGACAGTGGGCGTAACAATCAGAACCAATGAATGCACCAGCGACTCGGCAAGGAGACACTATTCTCGGGTACCGTGCGCTGCACATCCACATAAGAGGTGTTCGTGTTCATTGCTCGATGAGACAGAGGAAGGGGAACGAGAGAATCTTGTCAACAAACGCACCTTGCTATCACATGATACTCAGGTGTCGGTGTGACTCCACCTATAGATAACTAACCTACGGATAGATGGGCAGCACGAGAGTCACGGTCGAGTGATGCGACAACGGCAGATTTGTTGTCGCTTCATAGCATGAAACGGGAGCGTAATTGCTAATCCCATAGATGACGACCCGAGCGCTCAAATTAAATAAAGTTGATCTTATTTGAAAGCTACAGTCGCGCTGATTCTGATAATATACATTAAATTTTCATCAAGGCAATGGAACCACCCCGAAATAGCCTTCAAAATATGAAAATCGGCATTGTTCTAAACAATCGCAACCACGCACGGACCGCTGTTATGGTCATTGTGCTGCGCCGTTGCAATTGTTTTAGAACAATGACAATTATTACGTGGGCTACCTTAAGTTTTTCATCCGACTCTGATAGATCGTAATGGCACGTATGGAGTCAAAATCTACAAGTCGAAAATGGGAGGGGAAACGAAGGCTTTTATCCCCCGGCTTCAACAACCTACGGCTAACGGCAACGAGAATGTACTTGAAGTTGGTGCTGAAGTGACCAGTATTCGAGCAGGGTCGTATGCCGTTGAAAGGGGTGTCCATTAAACTCGGACAGAAGTGTATTTGATGTAGATTTACGGTACCTTGGCAGGTCGTATTGTTGTAATATAAAATAGCCATAATCGCAATTTATTAACAATTCAACTTCCCATCGAAGTATACGGCACCACCGCAACGAATCGTAATGAATTGAGGATTTAGAGCAGTACGTACAATAATGTTTGGAGTCGGTTTAAAATTTCTGGCCTTGAAATCATTGTACATAATGTAAAAGTCACATGAAATGATTGTACCATCGGATTGAATGTTCTGACATCGCAACTTCAGTAGATACAGGACATCTTATATGTACGTTGTACAGCATAAACATTGAAATATATTCTTTCTCCAGATCTGTGCAGTATCCCTTTCACGTAAGAATTGTATGAAGCTGGCCCAGCCCCAATCCGCACCATTGTGGAAGTAAAACCGCAATCACACAGTGGATTAGATTATTGGGTTTCGCGACGTGAGCGGAACAGCGGCCATATTAATATACACAAGAGTTATACGATCTACCAGGACCGTAACTGCCGCACCTAAAACTCCCAATTGGGAGCTCAAAGTTACCCAAATCTTTTTGGTCGTTTGTTTGTTGGAGGAGTTTATTCAACCTGAGAATTTAACCATAGTGTCCTATATGGTGTCGACACAAGCAAATCTCACGGTTCAATGAAATTGTATCACGTCACAATTTCCATTTGGCTACAGGCAATTTAACGGTCATTTTTGACCGGCTTGCCGAGCATTAAATTTGATGAATCGGGTATCAATCGAAAGCTGACTCTGCACTGATTACGAAAATATAAATTTTATTCCACTCATGGCCCTGGAACCCCCACAATCAGCCCCAAATTATTCATTGTTAAGTAGATTGGCAGTGTGACGCAACAATGCTGTCTGGCGAAACGAGAGACTAGCTCAAGAGCAAGGATGCGGCCGAGCGGCGAGAGTGGGATCAGCTGACATCGCGGCAATAGCAATGACTGAGCAATCGCGTCGCAGAGAAACGCTGCGCTGTTGATACTTTTTCAAGGGTAGACCTGGGTCCACAGAATGTATTAGGGCCCTACCAATTTTCGCGCATTATCCTTCAACTGCACCGGTCTTAAAGCATTTGCGACTGCCCTTTTGAATAATGTCTTCGCCACCAAAGTGCATGTCACATAAATTTATGCGCTGTAAAATTAGATACACTATAGCTCAGGGCCGGCCAACCCGTGGCCCGCGAGAAGGTTTTGAGTGACCCGCGAGGTAATTTCTGAAATTAGTAATATTATCAAAAATGGATTGCACAGATTGTGAACTTGTAAAGCCAACCAAAACTTTGATTAGTCTGGCCGCAACACTTGAGACGTGATGACTAAAATATCAGTTCCGACGCAGTGGCAGATCCATGAGTCGGTCACACTTTGGTAGATCTTCGAACACTACAATCAAGCAGAATAATTTGCGATATATTATTTATCAAAAGTCAAAATTTTCTACACGTTTCGCGCAACATGTTGTCACTCGATGTCTTTGTTTTTATATTGTTACCCCTTTGTGAAAATGAAAGAGCGCCTAATCCTAATGTATCAGATTGAGTCTAACTATATTCGCGATGACGAGACAAAGTGTCGTTCAACATATGCGACCTTGCGTTTGCGCTCGCAGAAAGACCGTCGACTGTGAAACCTAGGCACTAGGGATGGTGTGAACGTGAGGTTCACGTTCGCGTTCTGTGTGTGAACCTCGGAAATTTGGAGGTTCGCGTTCACAACAGAACCTTGGTAGGTTCTGCACTGTGAACCTTTTCAATAAATTGTAATTTGCACTTCATTATAAAATCTTCGGTTCAAATTTATTGCATTTCAACTGCGGGTCACTCTATGCATGGCGCTGACAGCATAAAAAAAATTAACGCTAAACGAGCATGCACCATGACAACCTTAAAAGTTTTACGTACTTTTTTGTTGCAAAACATTTCTCGAAATATCCAGCTTTCCGTTTGTGAATATTTAGTGACTCTCTGATGTGCGCTTGACCCGCAATCACACAACATCACGAGCGATATACGTAGTCAGCGAATGAAGATTAATCAATCAATGACATTGATATCGTTTGCTGATGAAAAAAAATCGAACGAGCGTACGGGGTCAATCTTGACTTCATATCTTTACTGTATCATTAAAACCAAATCCGGGCGAATAAGGTGCTGGCTACTGCTATATAACTTGTGTTTATGGTATCAGTAGCGAGTATAGAAACCGGTTTTACACTCTGCTCAATATAAATTTCGCAATACTCAGACTACGAACACATTGTCCGGTCTGGCTAAGACCGTAAAGGCGTAAGCTTATATTCCCTGGTAAGTCCTCGTCGAAATTGTTGGCAAAGCGACGGAATGTATTGATTTTATGAGAATATTATATCCTTTGATAACCGCGGTTGATACATTTAGCGACGTTTAAAACGCCAATATGTACTTCAGCAATGTGACATTAATGTGGCCCGAGTCTTCGCTAGGTATCGTGTACATTAATATAGGGCATAGGCTATCACTTCATTGAAAGATAGGGTTGGAATTAGCAATATGACGTCACGAGGTTCACGTTCGTGTTCACACAGAACCTTTCAAAAAGGTTCGCGTTCACACGAACCCGAACCTTTCAGAGGTTCACACCATCCCTACTAGGCACAAAATGATTGACATATGTTGGTCAAAGCTTTCGAAATTGATATGTCCAGGCGCCGAATAATAGTCCAGTCGTTGCAAACTGAGCCCAGCGATATACAGCAGGCCCGCAATATAGTCAAGTGACATACTTACTGAGCTATGAACTTCGAACAAATTTTCGCGCTTACCGCGGCTAGTGGCCCGCGCAATATTTCGTCAACCGAATGTGGCCCTTTGGCTGAAAAGGTTGGCCACTTACTTGGAAATCGCCACTTCTACTGCTACTTGAGTAGAGAAATTACTAACGAACGATCCCCGAAAATTTGACACAATATGTATTATCATTTATCCTCCTTGAGCAACAAGAGATCGAAATATTTACCTCTCCTTTTTAAGCTGAAACTTGATATCATCATCTTTGTGTGGATCTCGCATAGATAAAACAAGCCTTCTAAGCTCCTCCCTGTGTGACATTTCTTCGTCAGTTTTAGCCAAGTCGACACGTGGTATTTTGAAAAATGACCTCGTCGTATTCAAGTCCTTTGCCTTTGCCGTCGACCATGAGCAGCCAGGGATACAGCAATTGGCCATTTAATATATTCCTGGTAACTTTGCAACCACTTAAACACAAATATCTCATTTATTTAATGGGTAAGGTGTCACCAATAACATAATACCATAAGAGAGGGATGGACATTTTAGTCAACAAAGCGAGGTTTTGCAAGTCTCCAAATACCTCACGCCATAAGAGTAAATCTTGGATGTAAAACATAGCCTACGGCCCGCGGGCAGGATGTGGCCCGCCTGACGACTTCATCCGACCCGCAAAGAAATTCCAAGTAACTGGAAAAATGTTTGTATTACCCAGTACATTTCAAACAGAAGTTTGAATTTCTAGTAAGAAAAATATAGTTTCAAGTAATAAGATTCACTCAAGACAGCAAATTTAGATAATGTAAATATATCATATTGTAGTAATACAACTACAGTGTTGAGTTTTCATTCTAGTCCCCATTAGCACCACGTCGGTGATCTTGACACCAAATTCCGAGAAAGCGAAAAAGTGCATACTCTGTTGGGCCGAATGGACAATGGACATTCAGTTATTCACAGATGCGAAAAAAATAATGCAAATCCGTTTTACGTAAGTTACATTAGGAATATAAATACAGGCTACTGAGTGAATATAATTCAAATATCTGTGATACCACTGTATTACTTTTGACGCAAAAGGTCCCCGGCATTCAAAAAAACTGTTTGGTGATTGAAAACCGATAAACCAAATTCCAACGTCAACGATTATAGTGATATCAGATATATTCCAGTGAAAAACAAAGGTATGGATTTGGCGGTAACATTTGGCAGGTCTGGCCCGCAAGCTTTCCAATAACGGATTGAATCCGGACAGCGATCTCAGTTTAATTCGACATTCCTGCTGTTGAACTTTATTCAACAATCAACATTTTACCTGCTGTATTCGCGGACCAAGTCCTACCCTGACGGATCAAATAAAAGCTTGTAATTTATGCCCATGCTCAATGCTCATTGCTCACACTTAACCATAAAAGCGACTATAGAAAGTATCGACACCCGCCATCAAAAGTGCCACGCATCTGCGGATCCCTACGCAACAAGCGGCTAAGGTAATCGATATCATAATAATCTGACATATTCAATGTAGACTACTTAAACGTAGCCTACATATCTGTATCATCTGAAGGATATTGCGCGAAAATTGGTAGGGACCAAAAACATTCTGTGGACCCAGTTCTACCCTTACAAGTCAAGGAAAGGCTGGTGTGTGCTCGCTTTTAGCGAAGCGCCTAGAAAGTATCAACAGCGCCATATTTTGCACCAATTTCCACAGCCTTTTGAATCAGATTACCCATCCCTTTGCTTTCTGCAGATTTCATAGAAACCAACTCGTGTGCACTGAAATCCACAAATGCGCCTGTCATTGATGCCACTGCTTGTTAAGGCAATTTTGTGGTTTTCATATATGCAATCATCTCACTCTGCACTTGAGATGTGGAGTTCGAAGACGTCTGCGTGTCATTTTGACATGAAGCTGAGTGCTGATGCAGTCTCGATGTACCGCTTGTAGCACGATCATGTTTATAAGTGATTTTGCACTTTCTACACTGAGTATAACCTTGATAGCTCTTGGTAGCGCTATCACATCCAGTAAAAGTTCCAAGCTGAACTTTGGTGATTTATATCAGAGCTGTGTGCATCTACCTGTTCAAGGCTTCCATCTCTCAATCCCTTGGTTATCTTACTCGTATCTCCCAATGGCATTCTGATAGTAAAATCACACCCTGAGTATTAATATAGGCAGACTGATTACGGTATACCAGTGTTGCCAACCTCGCGGAGGTGCGGGCCTGTAAGACTTGAGATCTCAAGTCTAGCCATCAAAGATTCATATAGGCACGCACTATATTTCTTCTTTACTTTGCTTCGGTTATTATGCTTTATCATGCACTTTGAAATAAAATCAGGAGGGACTCGAAGCGGAAGAAAATTTGAAATTACTGGCCGACGCATGTCGGACGAAGGAGAAGCGAACGCCCACTATTACGTTTGCGGCTGGGTTATCGCTAAAGAAAGCACGCCTTCGGAGTGCGAGACTTGCCGCTCGCATTTTTTCCGTACAGGAGCCGGTTCTCCGATCATCTAACATTTCTTCAAATTTAACAGTCATACGGTCCTACAAGAAAGATGGAAATTTATCAATAGCAACTGAGGATGAATATTAAACCCACCCGACCCCGACAATGCTCCGTTTTTCCGAGTTATCGAAACAATTTTTCGCAATAACATATATGTCGCACGGTTCGAAAACTTACCCGACCATTTATATTTGAAAAACTTCCGAAACAGAACGATATCCCACCGTGTCATGCTGCTGCCCCCATTACTAGAATGGCACACCGATATGTTCAACTAAGACTGCATGCATATGCAAGAAATGTATCGGGGAAATCAAATGCACACAGTCATGCAGGGAAATTGGCCACACGCTCAAATATTAAGCGAAACAACATATACCTTGAAGTTTCAACACCATATAAATTACCGCTTTTCTACCGTCTAGGAGCTGATTTTTTTTTCAACTACTACTGAGAATACTTCTTCGGTTACTATTTCTACCATGGATTTCTAAATCTAGTTATGTTATATTTATTGTTCCTTTATTCCAACTGTTCCTTTGTGAGTGTTTTTGAAATTGCTGCCATAAGACATTACATATCTATATCTATAATTTTTATTTAGCATATATATTATATTATTATTATTGTATTATTTTTGCTCCATTCCTACCGTTCTTTTGTTATTGTTGTTGAAATGGTTGTCAATATATTCGACACTAAATCTATATATTATATATATATACAATAGGGTTGTCCAAAATTTGGAAAATCTTAAAAATACTGCGTGATTGTGTCTCATTCTATAGATTATTGATAAAAAACGACAATGTGCCAGAAGGAAGTTTACAGGACAGCCGTTAAGATTTCGGGCAAAGCGTTTGAAAGAAGCTGCTCAAAAATGGGCGTGTCACCGACCATAGAACGGCGAGAAGACTAGTAATCACATAACCACGGCTCTTGATTGGCTAATCGGTTATGCTTCAATGATCACGACAGCAGCAGCTTGCTGATTAGGTGTTCAAGGAGTCTGCTACCGGCGGGGATTCTGAATGCGCATTGTTGGTAGGTTGATTTAGGATTAATTCAGGACATGTTGAGGTACGAAATACATGATGATCAAACAGCAGCTGCTTCACAAAAAACTTTTACTGCATGTCTGCTTTATTGTGAAGGAAACGGCTGAAGCCTATATGCCGAGTTTTCATCGAGGGAAAGCAAAGGCCTTATGCAAGTGTTGAGCGAATTCACCGTTTCAAAAGGGATCCATCATCGCGCGGTGAATACAAATATAAAGCTCAACAATGACACTATACTTTGTGTGATCTTATTGAGCTGAAGCTGTAGTAGGCCTATATAGTTGACGTTTTGAATGCTCTAGGGATCGGCTGAATCAGCGGGTTATGCTTGGCACTTATCAAATGCTTAGAGCAAATTGAATTCACTTGTACGTGTTGTTAAAGTCATTGATGATAACGCAGAAAAGAGGTGGTAATGTACGCACACTCGCATGGTATGTCGAAGTCCTTATTGATCCCGCAGAAAAGAGGTGTACAGAAAAGCATAGACTATGCTGCATAGTATCCAGCGTAGTTTGGATATCATATCCAGCATAGTCTGTGCTTACCTTACACCTCTTTTCTGCAGCATTATTAAGGACTTTGACAACACTTATAAGTGAATTCAATTTGCAGTAGATATAACTGCCAAGCATAACCGGCTGATTCAGTCGATCCCTAGACCATTCATAATCTCAACTATATACTACAATTTGGGTCCAATAAGATCACACAAAGTATAGCGTCATAGTCAAGCTTTATGTTTGTATTCACTGATGATGGATCACTTCTGAAACGGGGAATTCGTTCACCACTTGCATGCGCCTTTGCTTTTCCTCGATGAAAACACGGCATCTAGGCTACAGCCGCTTCCTTCACAATAAAGCAGTGATACTGTAAAGGTTTTTGTGAAGCAGCTGTTGTTTGTTCATCATGTATTTCGTACCTCAACATGTCCTGAATTAATCTTAAATCATCATCTGCGAACCTGCCAAAAATGCGCTTTCAGAATCCCCGCCGGTAGCAGACTCATTGAACACCTAATCAGCAAGCTGCTGCAGTCGTGATCTTTGAAGCATAGCTGATTAGCCAATCAAGAGCCGTGGTTATATGATTACTAGTCTTCTCGTCGCTCTATGGTCGGCGGAGCGCCCATTCTTGAGCAGCTACTTTCAAACGGTTTGCCCGAAATCTTAACGGCTTTCCTGTAAGCTGCTTTCAGGCTCATTGTTTTTTTTCATCAATAATCTGTAGAATGAGACACAATCACGGGGTATTTTTAAGATTTTCCAAATTTTGGACAACCCTATTGTATATATACCGCCCTATGTGGATTGATGGTGCGTGACACATGTTGGTTGAATTTAGTGTCTGTGGAAAATTGAATAATGCCTTCAACAATTTTGAGCACATAGGTGAAGGGCCTACTATAGGCTAAGTCATTTGACTTGGTTATTGCTGTGCAAGTTGCGGAACAGTAGTTCATACTCTAGTTTTATCCTAGGACATTATCTTGTTTTTATTTGCAATATTGCGTTTCTATTTATCAGTCCATTGAATCCGTGGGCATGAACATGTGGCTGGATAGCGTGTGACTCTTTCAGCATATGGGCTGAATTAGTGTTACTGGATAATTTAATAATTTCTTCAAAAATTTTGAGCACATACTGTCAGGCCGTGATAGGCCCACTAATTTGACTTGAATATGACTGTACAAGTTGTTCAACAGTAGTTCATACTCTACCTTAGTATATTGGCACGCTGACTGTCTTGTTTTCCTTGACAATATTTTGTTATTATACTCCATTCCATTAGATCCTTTGACATAAGCATGCGACTTTAAAGCGTGACACTTCAGCATATGGATGGAATTTTGCAGTACACAGGGTCTATATTTACGGGTCCATTTCAGAAGTGTTTTACGTTGTAAAGTCATATGCTCAAGTTACTCAAACTAAGTATGTCGCATGCTCATATTTGTTCTTGAAGCACATAATTTATCACTGTGCCGATGATTCTTTATTTTTACTAGCAGCAGTCTTGTTTCATTGTGCAGTGCAATGCTGGAATGAAACCATATCTAAATAATGCCGGTCATAACTGTGTATCACCCTTCCGAAATTACTGCTCGTTAACCGTAGTGACCTGAACTTGCCCCAAATTGGACACTCTCGTTGTGCTGCAGTCACAGTTTCCAACCATTTTATTTGCCCGACATTAACTTTACATTTTTCCAAAAACTCTCTGGTATCGTTCATGTAGATTGGAATCAAGTCTTCCATGTGTGGTGGTTTGAAACCACTATCATGAGATGGTTCCTGTTCTGGCCCAACAATCCATGTCATTGGACAATCACTGGATGCAGCTTTCAGACGCTCAAACAGATACATTTTGTCGGTTGAATTAACTGGCTGTGAGATCGCTTGGAAAGGTTTGATATCTGGAAATATCTGGGAAATTGGTTTCATTTCAGAAAATGATGATTTGGGCTCTGAAATCCAGGAATTAGGTAAATTAGTCCTTGAAAATCCTTTAACGGTTTGCGTATATGGCTGTTGCTACCATATGACTGCAAAACTCCGTCCCATTCGGACAGGCACATTTTGCATCTAAAATATTCCCACAGCCGTCAACAAGAACCTCAGCATTGTAACTCCTATCCTTCATTGACGCCCTGACAATTCCATGGACTGTATGGCCACGCATTGTAACTTGAAGTACAAATCCTGACTTATACTTTAATTAGCCCTTGCAGAAAGCATTTTTTGCCTCATCGGAATATTTCATCATGCCATAGATCAGCGGTCGGGAACCTATGGCTCGCGAGCCATATATGGCTCTTTTGGGTATAAGATATGGCTCTTTGCCAAATAAATTTTTTTTGTTACTGAATTGATCAATATTGCAGCAACTTGTTAGTAAAATTTCATCACGACCACAATAATCATTCTCGTGGGCGTATGAACATGTCTTTGAAAGGTAAAGACAATGTCGTCTTCAGGGTTAGGGGCTCGGACAGCCCTTTTCAAAATCCCCAAATTGAAGTTACTGTCGCGCCGGCGACGAATATCACGTGCGAATTCGATGTACCCGACTTGAAATCTTGGATTGCACGATACGTTGATTGATCAAAGAGAATAGCAGACATGGTGATGCCCATAAATGACAACGTAGTTATCAAATATACATACGCTCCGTTTTCCTGATTTATGGCGCGAAATGAACTGCCGTGGAAGTGACATTCGCAATTACAAACAACGCCATAGCTATCGACGTTCTTGATTGGTATGTCACTTTGTGACACCAGCGATAAAATATAGGCATGTATAGCGCAACGTTATGTTCTCGCCAAATACTTTCAGAATTGAGAAGTCGATCAGTATTTAGATTTTCGGAATCAGTGCAACAGTTACATTCAGTTCACATCAGTTATTATGAATTCTAAGCTATTTACGATGAATTGCGGTATCAATGTCGACGTTTCGCCCGTCTGTGCCTTACCTATCGCATCGGGCTGTATTTTCGAATAATAAATATGCAAGTCGCCTAATTTTAAGAGGAAAATGTTCAAAATTCAGTCATTCATTAACATCGATAGAAAATACCAATAGTCATTGAAATTTTCACAATTTTCGTTCACTCATCGTAGCGACAGGTGACGAACTGCCTCGCTTGCCTCCCCCGACCCCATGTCACTGATGTATCACAACTTACATTGGGTATATACGGCTGTAGTGATCATGTTTGGCTCCATTTACGGATGTGATCATGGGTTGTCGCAATAAGCTACGTTCTCTTAACTCAAATTTCGCATGCTTGAATACGGTTACCAGCATGATAAGTACGAATTTTTTACAGAGAAAATGAGGCGCACACGACGAATCCCATGTGCTACCATGACGTCACAAATTTTCAATTGTGAAGTAACAGTTGAAAGACGTGTATGGCTCTTTGGGAGTTGAAATGGAAAAAAATTGGGCCAATATGGCTCTTCGGACGAAAAAGGTTCCCGACCACTGCCATAGATAGACACGACTTCGACCAAATTTCCGGTGGCCATGTTTTAACAGCAATCAAACTTACTATAATTACACATTAGATATCTCCTAGCGATAAAAGAATGTTACAGTTACGCAATATAGATATTGCCGAATTCGTAGCAAAGAGAAAAATACGCTAGCATACTTGAACTTGGACAATCACAAAAGGCCGTGTGGATATACGCAGTTCACGCAGGTAGGTTATCATTTCTTGAGTTTATCGGTCGCCGATTTTAAAATTCGTTTTATTTGCATTTTGTCAGATGGTTTGAAGCGTCTAAAGGAGACGCTTTGCTAGCGTGACCTGGACTAGCATCGAACAGGCGGCCTTTGAAGCATAATCTATACTGCTACCGGTAGTCGTTACTTCCAACATTTGGTACGCAGAGGCCAAGCGGCGGAAGTTCCTCTGTGATCCCTGAGCCGACAAAAGAACTCAAATAAGATGAAGGAGTGAAAAGGATGCGAATGTGAAGAACGGGATTTCGATCTCAATTCCCAAATGCATCAAGTTGAACGCTTGTCTATTAATTGGCTAAATAAAACATTAATGTCGTCATAGTCAATTCATGGTCTACTTTGGACGTCACAAATATGCGATTTTTACATACTAGTTGATAAGACATCAATGTCGTCATAGACAATTCATGGTATACTTCGGACGGCGTCACAAAGATGCGTTTTTTTACACAACTAGTAACCTGCAATTCGTTTCGGACCTATAGTATTGAGTTTGCGCAGCTGTTGTCAGATTAGTTGATATCATTATTTATGTAGTGGAATAATTGGCTACTACATAATTTATTTACCGTTCACTAATATACGTGACAACCTTCGTTGCTAGTAACTGTCAAAGAGTAAGCTAAGTCTCGTTTCAAACAGATCGTAAATGACAAAGTTGCGGAGTTTTTCTCAGATTGTTGGATATATTACTGAAGCAGTGAAATCATTGACTGAACATGTCGGAATTGAAATATCCTTGTGGCGTATGCTCTTCAGATACGACAGAGAAAGCTTGCATCCAATGTGACGAGTGCTCTGAGTGGACGCATTTTCCTGCCTAAAAAATTGCGACACAGAAGCTAATAAAAGGGTTTGCGAAAGGCATGAATTTTATTGTAAAAAGTGCAGTTTCAAGGGGCATGAGTACGACGTGGAGAAAGTCCTCAACAGAATCGACAGAAATGTCACTGGAAGGAACTGTCTACGCACAATGGCAACCAGGGAGATGTTAATGAATATTCACGATGTACGGCTTATCTCGGAATTATCTATTCCTTCCACTCAAGTAGGCACAGAAGATGCGGTAACAGTATAGAGTATGACTGGAGTGACGACTCGATTGTTCTCCCATTGTTAGCCGGCAGAATGGTCACGGTCAGATGGCTGCACCCAAAACAGGATCGCTCAGTGCTTGTTTCAATGGCGTTCAAGGCGATTCGTCGTGTATTTCTTGAAGTTACGTCGGTTTTAGTTAGACAGTTCAACATTTAGGTAGCGGTGGCGAGTCGTTATGACTAGTGAATAGTACCGTGTAGCCTGTGTTATATTTTTCGCCAGATTTAGATCATATTTCGTCACACAAAAAGTTTGCGAGATGGCTTGAAAAAAAATGAACAATATGCTCTTTTAGCACCATTTTCTGTACCTTCAAACCTCTCGTTTCAATCACGGTGCCGTGGAATGGCTTTGCTTTTTTGTTATTGTTGGAATTGTTTAGGCCATGGTATTTCTTTACCATTTTGACTACTGCTACTGCTATCACTGTGGGGTTCTTTATAATGTAAGGAATGCAATGCTATTGTTGAAACCTTGGCACCGTGTCTTGGCTGTCTAGAAATGCCAATACATGCCTGTTACCTGTCATCAAATTTCATGTTCTTGAACAGGTTCATCTAGATTCTAGAATAATCTATAATATGCCCAATAACTGCGCCACTCCGGGATGCAGTTTCACCAGAAAGGACAAGTCACAGAAAAGGGCGCTATTTTGTGTGCGAAGGCCTGAATTTATACAAAATGAAGAGGAAAAGGAGCAGCACCAAAAAATGACCAGACTTCTTCTCTCTATCCGTGATGCAGCCCGGGGAGATAACATCAAGCATTTGCTACACAAGGAAAGGTGAGTTGATGTTCATGGAGGATGCAGCATTGTGTAACAACTTCATACTATAACACATGGGATATGTTAATCAGTGCTGCCATATCTGAAATCCATTTTGATGAGGATGACATCATCAGATTTAGCAAATTAACAAAACTAAAAATTGGAGCATTACCTAAAAATCACCTACCGGATAAATGCAACACTATGGAGGTAAGTTTTTGGAAATGATTGATTTACCAATCCTATTACTTGAATTGTTCATCAGAATCAGTACAGCTTATATTCTTGTGCTATTCTATGTAGATCATTCGAGTGCATCCATTTTGCATTCAGCAGTAGAGTTGATGAACAGTTCTTTATTAAGTGTGGTACTAGATCTGCTGTAGCAGGATAGTTGTTCCAGCACTATGTTTTTAGATCAATTTGAATCCATTCTCATCATCAACTTGTTGTATAGTGATGTAAATTTGTCGTCAGTTTTGTCGTAGAGATTTTCAGGATATGTGAAGTAATAGTAATCTCCGAGATGAAGTAATAACAGTAATATGTACACATCCAATTTATTATCAAGAAAGTACAACGCCAGTTGCCTGCTGTAAGGTGTCAGCTACCAGAGAGTATCAGGCACAGAAATGTTGAGGATGTTCTCAAACAAGCTAAAAAACTCAGTAAAGCATGCAGAGGTGGGAAAATAATTCCTCCAATCATCAGTTATTTCTGAATTGTGAATACGGCTTGCACTTAAGATACCTGGAATTTCTTTGAGAGGAAGGAACAATTATTCATTGAAAACTGGAGAGATGAAAATGAAATTGTGCCTACTCTGAGGTAGCCTATATATAACAAGAAGTTCAATTGAATATTTCATTCGCATATAAAAACTATTTCTTTCTTTAGAGTTGTTTTTTCCAGCAATCTTGATTTCATTTCTGCTGCTCTAAATGGTTGGAAATTTCAAGCTAGTTACCTGGGTGATTGCGATATAAAGCACATGACTCTCCAAACTTTCATAGGTAAATTGAATTCAAAATCTAAACGAGTAGCAGAATGACTTAATTTGGACACAGGTACCATGGAAAAAGTAAATTTATGCATTGGGGTCCAAGAAAAAACGAAAAACACAAAAATGCATCAAATTTTGGCATGGTCAAATGACCACTTGAAAACCGAGCAATCGTATGTGAGGTCACCTTATTGTACAGTAATTGGTAAGCTTCTTGGTTTTAGCACTCTGAGGTTTTAGGCTATCAGATCACCATATATTTTTCAGTGTCGGAAGAGGATTCAATGTGTGACTGTTGCTTGAAATACGACACAAAAACCAAATTCAACATTAGATATTCAAAGGAAGAAAAATTGCCGTGTATATCGGAGGAAAATATGGTGACTGTCGATGAACACCTCCACTCAGATATCTTGGTGACTATCTTATCGGCGAACCTGCTAAGCAAATGCATCCGTTTATGTAGGCTATATCATACTTCAGAACTTGTACAAGGCCGAATCAAACTCTATGAATGAATGGCAGCAAATGTTCTTCGAGGAACAATGTGCAAATGCCCAGAAACATCAGAATGCAAGGCGATACCACCCTGATGTTGTCAGATGGGCCATTGAAATGTATGCAAGGTCTCCTTCTGCATATCATATGCTCCGGCGCACAGGTGTTCTAACACCACCATCAGCCGGAGTCCTCAGACAATACAGGTTCGTAACTCGGTTATCCCTCATTGTTACACATTTCTCATGCACTCACTTTGTTCAGAAACTTTGGATCTGGAAACCCTGGGATCTGTGAGGGTGCATTGGAACAGCTGAAAAATAATTCTGATACAATTCATGCGTACCTTACAGTAGATGAAATGAAAGGTAATACGGTAATCTTTAGTTATGACCTATCATTTAATGGACTCCTTGTTACAGTGAGAGATAATTTGGTGTACCGAGATGGGCGCATTATAGGATTTGTAGATTATGGTGATCGATATTCATCAAATGAAATCGCCACACATATTTGCAGTGAGTTTCTTGTCTCTGTTACTACTTATTCGGGTGCAAGTTTGTTAATAGATGTGCTAATACCATAATAACGGGATTCTATTTCTTTTCTGAGAATTTTATTTTTCAGTGTTCTACTTGCGTTCATTCGACCGCAAAATTTCAACTCCACTCTCATGGTGGCCGACAACCAATACCGCTGCTTTTCAACTGACTTCATTGTATTGGGAAGCAGTTATGGTGTGTAATTTGTACAATGTACAAATTCATGCTGTCGTAGCAGATGGTGCTTCAACTAACCGGAAGTTCTTTTCAATGATACATGGATCCATGTCAAATCCAAACTATCTCAACTACACTGCGCCACATCCTACCAATCTTCATGAGCCCATTTTCATTTGTTCCGACACGAGTCATCTGTTGAAGGTATAGTTACAATCAATTTTATCTGTGGTCGTAACTATTGCTCCAATCGTTTTTGTGATTTATTACAGACGGCAAGAAATTCACTTTATTCGTCCAAGTCTGCTGGTACGAAGTATTTATGCAAATCGGGCAAGGATATACTTTGGACTCACATCAGGGAATTGTATAAAAAAAACATGGACCAACCACTGCACACACCCAATAAAATCACCCGTACCCACATTGAATTAGATTCATACAGCAAGGTATGAGAACTGTCATTGGTCCTGGTCCATTGCATATTCTAATTGTATCTTCATTGAAGATGAGAGTATATTTGGCAAAAGAGGTTTTGAGCCACGAAGTCGGAAAATCCCTTGAATATGAAGTGCCAAATTCGGAAGGGACTGCTGAATTTGTTCTTCTTTTTGATAAGTGGTTCAAAATCATGACAGCAACCGACATCAAAAGCACAACTGATGAAAGATTGTCATGGCTACAAGATCACTTCATGAAATATCTGGATGACTGGAGGGTATGACTGTAAATATCATTTGCTTTATAGTTGCTAACACTTTATTAATCCATTTTAAGCGGTAAGTGGAGCAGAAACACAAAGGAGAGGAGAAGCGTCTTATGGCAAGGCCTACGTTGCATGGATTGATGTTTACCACAAAGAACATGGTCAAGCTAGCAATTCGGCTTTTGAATGGTGGCGTGGAATCAGTATCTTTCAGAGTCCTAACACAAGATGTTCTGGAAGCAGCATTTGGATCTTTGGTAACTTCAGTAATTACATTCATTAATATTATTCACTAATGAATTCGTGACTGCCTTTTTAACAGCGGTCTTCGATGAGATACAGCAGGAATCCAGATATTAGCCAAGTCAGTTACTCAGTGAATGCCTTATGTCAGCGTAAGGCTATAAAAAGAGTGAAAGGTGCGAATACAACCTATGCCTATGGTGATCAAAATCCTTGGACAAAAGTCTGCCAGGAACCCATGACCAAGAAAAGATGCAGCAAATGAAGCGAATGTAGTTATTGGTAGTGTTAGTATGGTAGTTTTTTCTCTCTGTGGCAAATGCTGCCTATCCACATTGAGGTTCCCTACCTAAAAAAGGAAACCAATGCGTTGGTCGAAACCTTGACGTGGTGCATTGGCTTACTACTAATGTCGACCGGCAGACGTCTTCCTGTATTCTTGGCAATGACAACGAGTTCCCTTCAAGTTCGATTTTTCACGCTTCCAAGGAGTAAGCTGTCTATTGCGAGTCGAGCTCAAGCAGAACATTAACATTACACAAGGCTCTTGTTCTAGTCATGCTCAAGTTTCTGGGGTTATCGGACAGGCATTATATAGGACCACAAGGCAGTTGCAATATTATTTGTTATATCCATACTCGAGTTTCTGCAGTTAATATAGGACATATTTTCAATCAACGATATTGTGAATTACATATAGATATAGTTCAAGATCTTTCCACTTGTTCACTTTGTAGTATTCTTCAGTCTTTCTTTCCATGAATTCATCTCAAAATAGTCAATGCACACGAACCAGATATTCTATACCTTCTGTCATTATATTCATATACGTAGCAAACTCTACAAAGGATCAAAGCCACAATATCACATCAATCTCATGAGAAATGTAACATAGGCTACACGGTATTATTCACTAGTCATAACGACTCGCCACCGCTACCTAAATGTTGAACTGTCTAACTAAATCCGACGCAACTTCAAGAAATACACGACGAATCGCCTTGAACGCCATTGAAACAAGCACTGAGCGATCCTGTTCAGTGTTGCCAACTCCGGATGGAAGAAAATCGCTAAAACTGGTTTCAAAAATCGCTAGATATCGCTAAATATTGAGAAAAAGGCGCTAAAAAATAGCGACAAATCTGCAGTAATTGCCAAAGGTGTTAAATTGAACCATAATATCAATACATTCTTCTCAGTTATATTTTACTCGTCTGGGACCAAAAGTCACAGCGGGACAAAACGTGCAGTGCATTTCGATAAAGCAGATCGCTTTGCGCAATGATCGCTATACGTGACCGCTGACCAGGTTTGCAGGCATAACCGCTCACTACATAAGCCTGCCTTGCTCGATGCGTCCGTGAATACGTGATGCGATGTAGCGTGGAAATGCGCTTGACTTCACAAAACTGTGTGTGAGTACTTGAACACATGTCACTGGAAACACTTGTACACGACATACAACTTGACCCGACACAACACGACTTGAACCGGGTATGCCAGCCACTATAAGTGGAGACCGAGGACCAACCCGGGCTATGAAATTTAATGAATTTGGTCTCAAACGAAAGCTAGTGTCACATTGATTCCGACAATACGAATTAAATTTTTTTCAAGACAACGGAACGACCTCAAAACAGCCCCCGAAGTCTGAAATTGGCATTGATCCGAGCAATCACTGGACGAAATTGGTCATTGTTATGTTCTTCGCGTTGCGACGGTGCCATTGTTGGAGCAATGCCGGTTCGAGGCGCATGCATTGTCCTGACGCGATTTTATTTTGCATTTCCGAAATCACTGCGACACTAGCTTTCGATCAATGTCAATTATTTTACATTTCAGCGCCCAAGTCGCCAGATGTAGCACTTCCAATTATGTTACTTTTAGATTACTCAGCAAGAATAAACACTGTTTGCCCATGCGTTACCGCTTGGAGTTGCGTATCTATACGTTGGTTAGTAATCTATAATCATAGTGTTCTTAGAACACCATGCAATATTATATATCATCGGAGTCCGCACTCTGGTGGCCGGTGTAGCCAATGCAGTCGTCGGCCAGAACTGATCTTTATTAGTTATTTACGGTAAAAAAGCGCTAAATAATCGCTAAATACTTCTTCAAAAATCGCTGGATTTGTCGCTAGGCGCTAGATCCATATTTTTGGCGCTAAACCAGATGAAAAATCGCTAGATCTAGCGCGAAAATCGCTAAATTGGCAACACTGACTGTTTTGGGTGCAGCCATCTGACCGTGACCATTCTGCCGGCTAACAATGGGAGAACAATCGAGTCGTCACTCCAGTCATACTCTATAGTAACAGTATCAATATTAAAAGCACTTTCTCCACGAGTGCTGCTGCGTTATTCACCTCGGTCGACAAACCCGGATGGTAACTGTTTCTACAGAGCACGCTCTTTGGGTTTATATGGCTCTGAGAAATTCCTCTTGCGTCTGAGGCTGGCGACAACTTTGGAAATCCTGAAAAATAGTAAGTGGTACGATGTTGGGGAACGGGGTAGTCATCTCGATATCCTCAATGACTATAAGATTTTGACTCCACCTTACAGAGAAATTCTTCGTTCAGCCAGCGGGATAGCGAAGTTTTCCGGCCTTGTACATATGTATGCTGCAAGCGCAGCCATAAACGCTCCCATCTTCTCGTACATGCCAAGTGACGGTATTTACGATTTACAGAGCAGAACCTATACAAGAAAAGTGATTGGCAGGAACGTACGAGCATCAAAACACTGCGGTGTCGAAATAATGTGGACATCCCGGATATCATTATCATTTTCGGACCATTTGAAAATCAACCATTTTAATTTATTGCAATGTCGTAACGATGACGTAGTAAATTTGTTGCCAGATGTAAATGATTCGACCGACGAGGAAGAAGAGAAGCACATAAATGAAAGCGAAAATGACGCCAAGAGTTTAATTAATTCAGATAACTTGTTTGTCCAGGAAAAAGAGCAGCAGAAACTACAAGCAAAAGAAATCAATCTAGATGGTCATTGCAAAAAAAAAGCGAAAAGAACAGCACATGATGATCCACATGACGTTGAGTGTTTGTTGCATGATTCAAATAACCAAGAAAATAAGCAGAAGCACATAAAATTAGAAGCACAAGACGAATCAGATCCAGATATTAATTGTAATGAAAAAACGAAAATAGAATACGGCAGTCCACTTCTGCATGGCTCATTTCTTCCACTGCGAAAGGTTTTTGATGAGCTGTCACGGAGCAACAAACCTCTAGAAGCAGTCCCGCGAGGACTAAAACAAGACATATATTTTCTCGTGAGAAATGATGCAAATAGAAAAAGGAAAGATAACAACCTTAAATATGCATTCATCGATGATTGCGGAGCTTGGTGCGAGCATAATAGGTCCACCACATATTACATCAAAGGGATTGACAGCGACTTTTCAAAAATTGTATTCAAACGCGACGGGAAGTTATGTGATCGTATTAGGAGAGGGAAGACTTACATTTGGCCGGAGGTACCTGAATTCAATGATGCAACAAAGTACATCCTATTCGAGATCGGTGTTTACCATTGTAAAAGCAAAGTCAATCGCCCATATCAGAGGAGAATTACTTGGTTAATCGGACATGAATCGGAAATCGCATTGTATGAATACATGGGTGTCTTTCCTGGGCACGCGCCTCATGGAAATGCTGCATCTGCCGGGATATATATGAAGAGCTCACCACAGCTTTTGTCTGAAGTAAAGAGATTGACCAAATTTATTCCACCAAAAAAAGTGTACACAATGCTAATGACAGATCCAGATTTTAAAACCAAACAGCCAATTAATCAACAGCAAATTCGAGACCAGAAAAAAATACAGAAGGCAAAAGAATTTCCAATCCAAGTTGTCAGCGGAACAGGAAATAAGGTATCGGACGACTATCAGCAAGTATTCAGCATGATTAGCAATCACCCCTACGTACAATCTTGTGCTATAGACAAGGACGAACCGTTCTGCGCTACTCTGTTTATACCAGAACAAATTGCGGATGTCAAACGATTCTGTTTTACTGGGGATACTCCGCTCTCAGTCGATAAAACATATAATCTTGGGAAAATATACGCAACAGTAATGGTGTTTAAAAATCTGAGCATAATCAAAAGAGACACTGGCCAATCTCCTATATTCCTGGGCCCAATATTCCTACATACGAAATCGTGCAGGTCATCATTTTCTATATTTGCTAGCCAGTTGCAAAAGGAGTTTCCAGCTGCAGATAATTTAATAATTGGAACCGACGACGAGCGGGCAATGTATAATGGCTTATTGGATGGCTTGCCAGGTGCTTCACATATTCTCTGCTATAGCCCCATGAAAAAAAATGTTGCTGATCATTTGATAAAGATCGGGGCAAATGAAACAATTCGAAGAACAATAATAGAAAATTTATTCCAATTGATGAAATCATCCAGCCTTGCATCTTTGTCGTCAGCGGAAGACGCACTGAGGGAGTACTGCAGGGAAAACTGCCCACAGACACTTCCATACCTCAATTCACTCCTCACCAAGGCTCGCGACAAGGTTTGGGCGTCAAATAGAATATTGGACCGACAATCGAATTCCGAAGGACTGTATACAAATAATAATTGTGAAACTGCGAATTTTATGATCAAGGTACAGACACAATGGCAAAAATGTAAATTAACTAAATTGATTGATCTTCTGCACAAAATGGTCACGACCATGTATTTGGACGTTCAGAGAGCTTTTTTACGATCAAGGCATGTATCGACTGAAGGATCAGTATCTAAAATACGAAACGAATTTATACGAATGGGACAATAAGTCGGAAAAGGAGAAACAAAAGGCAGTTACTAAGTTTCTTGCGGAACCAATATTGGCCGTGAACGCTTTGCACGTTTCATCTGATGGGAAGCTACGCGTCACGGGTCCTAATAAGAATGCCGGATCAAAACCCGGCCGCAGCTGCAGAAAGACGAAGAAAATAGCAATTTTCAATTTATTTTATTTCAAGGTTTATATTTTTTGCATAGAATTGATTTGTTCAGGGGTTACTTTTTCCGTTCATTTAAACAATCATTTTCACATGAAAAAATGAATCTTGCCAAGTTTTGTTCAGATTACGTATCAGCGTGTCCATAGAGGAGAGGTCAGTAAGTGACTTAGTTTTCTTCTCACCGGTCATTCTGGCCTTTTCGGAATCAGGATTTTGTGGCAGCATTCTTTCAAGCATCTCTCGTACTCTTCGACACTTCAATTCCTGTGATTATAATAGCAACAACTGTTAGTTACCGACTGACCGACGTGAAGCAGCAATGTTTTTCAACTTAGTTTCTAATTAGAATTACATAATAGCATTGGCCATGAACATCTCTATCTACACTACACAACAAAGAAGCCACAATTAAGCTTAGGAAATATCAAATCGTAAAAATCTGACTTACCCAATAAGACGCTACTCCTCTGCGCGCTAGAGTCGATCTCGCCCCACGTGTATGGCTTACGACCATACCACGTTGAACACACCCGACCTCGCCCGCTGTCGTTTTATTGGTTCATCACCTGTAAGTTATGAGACATAAGAATTCCACAGGTATTCTTTACTCCCACCTAATGCCATATATTATGTCCCCCGTTATGTTACGCCAACTTGACATAAAATGAATAGTAATTGCCTCATCGTGTAATCAACAAGGCTACTTACATAATGGCATAGTCTTTAGATGCTCCGCAGGCGACCTCAACCAAAGAAAGACTTTTCTTAGATGCTCGCAGCCATGTGCCTCAAACTCGACCAGCCAAGCATAACATATTCAATTCAACACGAGAGAGAGAGAGAGAGTCTTTATTTTCAACCAACCAAAATACATAGCAACGGCAGTGATGGCGGTACAGAAATTATGCTTGCATTGTCATCTAGTCTGATCACACCAGCGTCAAACAGGTACACTTGACGCGTAACAGTCTGACATATTTACTTAACTCAGTGGACGCAAACGAAGCACTATGACATTGCGCCTAGCATGCGAAATAGAGAGATAGCGCAGTGTTAGAAACCGCGGCGTCAACACCAATGGGTGCGGGGTAGAGTCCGTCCGAGGTTGAGGACTACCTGTACGATACTTGATCACTCTACAAACTTGAACACACCCCGAAAACACTCCAGAGTCCAGACCGAGCGAGATAGTGTAATGGTTGTGCGTCCGGCTTCTCGAGCGGTAGGTCGTGGGTTCGATCCCCGGCCGGGTCATACCAAAGACTCGAAAAATGGTATCCGCAGCTATCCTGCTAGGCGCTCAGCAATCACGGATAGCATGGAGGAGAAAAAAAAACGGGGGCGCAGACTAGATGACCTCATGGGGCCGTATCGCAACTCCGTCGCCAAAGCATCTCGACGGTGCAGGCGAGAAAGAATATCATATCTCTCTCTCTCTCTCTCTTGATACCTGAGCACCAGAACAACGTGGAAGAGTGATACATGCGTTGATACCTGCGATACCTGCGTGAACTGCAATTTGACGGTCAGGTTTGAACAGGTGCTGTAGTGATGTGCAATGGTCAGGTTCGAAATCAATTTCTTTAATAAGGACCATTGTATCGATTTACCGTACTGCCATAGCAATTTATAACGGGTTAAATTGCTATCAACTAACAAATACAGAATTACGAGCGATAATGTAACAATAATTTTAATAATGGATGGTGTTGCCGCAAAGAGGGAACCAAATTTCTCTCTACAATAAAAAAAGTTGCTGTTGGATTTAATAGCAGAAAATCCGGTGATTGAAAATAAAAAAATATTCCACCAAAGCGAAGGATAGAGAGTGAGAGAGACTCGCGGAAAAGTTTAATTCCAGCGACCTTGGGACGATTAGGAGCCAAAAATGTTTACGAAAACGTTGGATGAATATGAAGGATAGGGCTTATTACTCCATCACGTAATCAAGTCGAACAATGAACATATATTGTGGGTTTACCTGTATTCATTACATCATAACGAATTTGTGTCACTTCAGTTATCCAATATCCAATATTGTCTTGTGTGTTGCGTTGCATTTTTGTTGGTAATATACACTGTGCTGGAATCCACATACCGACGACTGATTTTGTTGTCTATTGATTACCGACGACTGATTTCGTGTCAATTGTTCAAGGCGAAAGGTATATGTCAATCCTTTGTCAGACTTGGTTTATGGAACACAAGTCAGGTAGGAAACTTGAGAATCACCTAGTTGAATTAGTAGTAAACTGATTTCACGAGTCCAAGCTAGGGGGATTCTGAAACTACCCTAAACTTGAGACATACCAAGGATATTTTTTACAGTGTAGGTTCATAATCGTGCACTGATCCGTGTAAGCGGTGTCGTAAGCAGGCAATATGTTGTTCGTGCTCAAGTAGGCAGCGAATGCATCAACTCAACATGGACAAATAGCGGCCTGGTGTAACTGACATTTTAGTATACAAAAACACGGAATGACACAAACGACCACGATGACCAACATGAGCCTTTAGCTGCGATGCCCTACAAGTTTATAGTTATTGTACCATAATATAACGGGCCTTTACGTGGTGTCTGTTGACATAATGGCTGTATTACATCGGTTCTACAGTATGTGTGATATGGCTTCATACATGCGCGATAGAGTACATTGGTGGACAGTGGCTTTACCACGTGGTAGACGACCGAAAAGAGATCCGGTCCGGCGGAATTGCTCGATATGGGACACTCGTATGTGAAACCGATCGCCCACACTTGTTGTAATACTACATGACGTATAATTACACGATCGTATGACGATTATCCTCTACCGAATTTGTAATTGTACGGGTAGAGAAAATTAGACACGATTGCAATCAGTGCGTTTCCAGTGCAGTCGCAAGTCGTATACGGCGGGCGAAGCAAGGGGGATGCTGGCAGGGGTCGGCATACATGTCGTTCGTAATCAGTCAGCGGCGACTGCCGACGTAGTGGCACACGTTAACCTCGTGTGAGTTAAGCACGTAGCTAGTTGCAATTTCATGTTTTACACACGATAGGCGTACATATACAGGTTGAACCAAGCGAATGACGATCTACCGCCTAAACTGGCTCGTATTGTAGGCGTAAGGCGCGCCGCGTCCAGGACCGTGCAACTCCAGGCTGTGAGCCGGGGCTATCTGGACTTTGAGGAGAAACCATCATTCGGGAAGTGGGAGTTTTACCTGGCAGATAAGATGGGGTTCACCATATCATCTAATTTGGTTTGTAGAAGCTTCCACCAATCGCCGCCGACTGTAGGTGTTAGATATCACCGCGCCTTACAATCTTGGCGTAACCGTCGGCGGGCGAGCACCACAGCTGTGGATGAAGGTGTCCATATGGTACATGACATTTTGAACAATCGAGTAATGTGCGCAACCTTCAAGGGTACCACTTTGAACAGGGTCCAGACGATGACTTGCCTGTTGTGTGCGGTAATCGAGGCTCGTGGTAATAGCGTGTCGTGTGCGCCACACATACTATTCAAAGGAACGCCGGGAGCTGGGAAGACACTGCATGCAATTTGCTGTTCCCACCCCGGATATCTAGTGCCATCCCACACGACTCACCCGGTGTGGGACTGCTGCATATGAATTCGCATTCCAGAATATCAAAAAGCGACGACGCTGACAGGAATTGTTTTGGCAACGCCGGTATGCCGGCGTCACTGAAGCAGATGTTTCATGGCTCATGTTCTGCTAAAACTGATGGTGCTTAACAGTCCAACGGCGCCACCATCGTGGTTATCACCAGTAACGACCCGGACCCGTTCGCTATACTCGTTGCTAATGGTGAACTGAGGGAAGCGTGGGACAGGCGATTTCTGGTTATAGACTTGTTCTTCGCACTAACAAGCGCCCAATACTGAGCGCAACGTGCGAGGGAATTCTCGGCCGGCTCGTCGCCGATATCGTCGACACAGGCCTTCCTGACGGCGGAGAAGAATGCTTCACGCATCAGTTCCGAACGGCACAAGGATATTACAATTGTTTAACAAACACCATGGACGAAGAGATTCTGCGGATGATGAGCGATCGATGGTTGGACGAACCAATACCGTCTATCGTGCCGTCCACCGTTCGTACGTCACCCTCAAACAGGGTGTGGTAATGTTATTATATATTATTATATATCTAACACATTATTGCTCTTCAATGCACTGATGTCAATGGATACCATACGTACTACCGTATATGTCGAATCGACATTGTCGATACACTATCATCAGGGTACATCGTACAGCTATGATAAATGAAGTGTAGGCTGTGGCGGTCACTAGTCATTTTTGTGCGCCCCTTTCGGCACAAGCATATAGGAACAAAACAAAATCAAATTGGCAAGTATGACGTAACAATTCAATGACAAAAACGAACGCTGGGCAAAATCAGCTGTACTGGTGGTCATTAAAAATGTGAAGAAATCAAATTATATACTTACTACGCAACAGATTACACAGGCAAACAGCGTTCCTTTTTAATATTGAATTGTGATGTCGTACTTTGCCAATTTGGTTTTCGTTCAACTCTGTTACTGTGCCGGTAACTCTTTATAAGGAGCCACAATAAGTCTTCGAGTTGATAAATTATTTATTGCAATGGATATAGTTTTGGAAGCTATACTCAAGTTCAGTACCACCAGCCATATATTCAAGTATTATGATTCAACGAAAGACTGTGTCATTTTCCTTGCAGTAGATCAATTTACAAAAGATGTCCTAATATGATTCCACGAAAAACTGTCATTTTACTTGTAGTGGTTTAACGGTTCAACTTTTTTTAAATTTCTGTTAACTGCTCTATTGTGATAAAGAAATGTGTCATTTAATTTAAAGGCAGTGGATCAATTTTCTTTTGCAATTTACAAAAACTGTCCTATTATGATTTCACGAGAAACTGTGTCATTTTACTCGCAGTAGTTCTATTTTCTTTTGCAATTTCCGTTAACTGTGCTCTTATGATAAAGAAATGTGCCAATTAAAGGCAGTGGATCGATTGTTTTGTAATTTACGAAAACTGTCCTAATATGATTTCACGAAAAACGGTGTCATTTAACTTGCAGTGGTTCAATTTTATTTTTCAATTTCCATTAACTGTTTTATCATAGCAATTTATAACGTAGCTGGCACGGAGACTGGGGTTAGAGAGCCGTCTATGTTTGACCGACAGCGCTCCTAGTGACACGGTATCATACACTCGTAACAAGCAGCCTCTCCAGCTGTATTATTACATCTCCGTTGGCTCTGGCATAGGTTAAGACGTAGGTAGGTTCCCCTCGAAGGCCTGTAGTTCTGGAAGTTAAGAGTTTATTGTACGTTATTATGGATGCATCTATCTTAGGATATTTCTCAGTAACTCGCTCAGAACTACGGGGGTTAATGTTGTGTAGCCCAATAGATCCAGATCGCAAGAGAAGCAGAGGTGGTCGATACTGCTGCCTTCCATTTGCAGCAGCTCTAGTACACGCAACAACAGGTTGGTTGTACATGATTCCGACCATAACAGGAATGCGGACAAAAGATTGGGATGAAAAGTTCCACAGGCATGTGTTGTGGTTTATTGAACCATTCAGTAAAGATTAGTAATGTCAGTGGGAACTAGAAAGGTACGGTATTTATGTTGTGCTAGGATGTTTTTGTATTATGCAATAACAAAGTTAGTTTGTTATATTTCATTTACAGATAATCTTCAAATTCCGGTACGACGTGGGTTTCAAGAAGAAAGTGCTAGACGGATGACTTACATATGTTCCAGACATTTCAATAAGTCTGACATCCAATAAACTAGTTCTCAAAGTTTTAATAAATTTGGATCCATCCCGACATTAAATTTACCACTAAAATCTCACATATCACGGATCACATCTGCGTACGACAAAGTCAGTTTATCTTTGCGATCGCTGTATAATGGTTTTGGTAAATGTAATATTGTGTACAGAGAAACACTTGGTATACTCTGTGACGAGCTTCGAGACCATATCGAAAAGGGTGTCCGGACAATACCGAGAAAACCATTACCGAGAATGCCATTACCGAGAATGGACACCACCGAGAATGGACATTACCGAGAATGGACACCACAGAGAATGGACATTACCGAGAATGGACATCACCGAGAATGGACATTACCGAGAATGCAATATATGCAATGCAGGCATGTTATGCATATGCAGTGATGCACAGGTCGTGGGAGTGCATCAGGGCGTTGCCACATTGGGTATCGATGCTCAGGTATGCATTTCTCGGCGACGTCAGTCCCAGTAAGCTATATTCTTGACATTGGCCATTCACGGTAATGTCCATTCTCGGTGGTGTCCATTCTCGGTAATGACCATTCTCGATAATGTCCGTTCTCGGTAATGTCCATTCTCGGTAATGGCATTCTCGGTAACGTCTATTCTCGGTAATGGTTTTCTCGGTATTGGTATAGAACCATCGAAAAGCAGCCAGCAAATTATACGAACTCAATTTCTCCTGATTGCCGAGTAGCTGCGTCGCTCTTTGGGGGCTAGCCAATGGAGCCAATCGTTTATAGATCCAGGTAAACTTCAGATGTATTTTGAGAAAGCAACTGTCACAAGTTGATTTTAATGGAATTAATTGCTGGAGCCAAGTAATATTTTCTATATTCGTCATGGCGGAATGTCAGTATATGAAGCCAGTTTTTGGATAGCATACCACTACAAAAAAGTCAGACAAATTTTGTCTTGAATCAGGAAAAAATATGTTAGAAAAAGAAGTGTGAAAGATAAATTGATCTTACCAACAAGGCTACTTTTTGTCTCAAAAGTAAGACCCAAATTGATGGAAAATATTAGGCCTAGCAGCA